>NC_080095.1:67315201-68515201 GCF_950005125.1 Chionomys nivalis
AGTCATTTGTTATCAAGTTCTATGGACTATGTGTAATCAAGTGTGCTTCGTTCTCATTCTACAGCAAGCATGGTGGAGTTTACACACTAACATTATCACAAGGCTTAGAGTCCCAGCAGCTACAGAAACACCAGGGCTAGTAGGGTTTCTCTGCTAAGACAAAGTTCTGCACAGTTCTATGCGGTTAGATAGTCTCAATGCTGAGCCCTTCACACTATTACCTGAGTGCCTAGACGTCAAAACGGAACTCTGCTCCTTCACGCTGCCCCTCTTCTTCGCAACCGTTCAGCCTCACTGGATATAAAAAGGCGATTTCAGCTCCTTCTGGCCCAGTGGCAGCCTCAACAGTCAACAACACCCCAGGGGCCAGTGGGATAGCTCAGCAGGTAAAGGCACTAGCCATCAAGAGTGACGACCTACATTTGACCCCCAGTACCAAGATGATAGAAGGAGAGAGCCGACTCCATCAAGTTATCTCTGCGCTTCACATGCACACCGTGACACACACACTTTACAGACACACAGACGGATAAAATATAATCGACTTTTTAAAGAAAGACACTCCAGGACAGAGCCTACGCTTCCTGCCTGGCTACAAGTCAGCCTATGTTGCTGTCATAGAAATGTCATTTGCTTCACTCTTATCAGTTTTTATTATTTTTATATTTTATTTATTATTTTTCTTATCAAATGGTGTTTTCTGTACCAGGTTTTTCTCTTTTTGGCCATCAACCGCCTCCCGAATTATGACACAGAGATTTACCATTAGTTTTGAATGCTTGGCCTAGTTTAGGCTCACTTCTGGCTATCTCTTTTAACTTAACCTGTATCTCTTTGTCTACCTTATGCCTCGGGGCATCTTACTTTTCTTTCCTTCTGTGTCTCTTATTTCACTGCTGTTTGCTTCTGCTGGCTGGCAGCGGCCTCACTTCTTGCCTGGGGCATGTCGTTCATTCTCTCCTCTCTATATGTTATATTATGTCCACATGTACATTTGTTTACATATATACATATACTATATGTTATGATCCATATGAAGAAGAACATAACTGTTTTTTCTTCTGAGATTGTATGTCCTTGCTTAATATTATACATTCTAAATCCATCCATTTCCTTGCAAGCTTTTTATTTCATCCTTTTTATATATAGCTGAATAGTATTCCATGCCACATATGCACCAGATTTTCATTATCCACTCCTGTGTTGATGGACAGCTAGGCTGGCTCCATTGCCTTGCTCTCGTGAATAGGGCAATGATAAACATGCAGATAAAAACATGTCTATGGTGGAGTGTGGAGTTCTCTGGGGCTAAACGATGTTTTCATTTTCTTTTTCCGCTATTTCTTGGTGAGGTTCTGAACAAACCCACCACAGGTAAAAATCCTCCTGGTAAGAATCCTTGCCCACCCAACACTGGTTACTACAGCCCTGATAATGAAAAGTAGTGCTCGCTCACGCCCGAATCCTGCGGCTCATGGACCGAAACAGTAGTATAGTTAAATCGTTAAAACAAGAAACAATTGAGGATTGACGGAACTATTATTTCCCCTCTCTAATCAAGCCTCCAACACACTTTTGCATAAAAGATGGAGCTAGAAGATCTGAATTTCATGCCAAATCTTGCTCCCCCATATGGCAGAAGGGCTGTTGCCACACAGGACAGCTGCTAAACTCTGGTTCAATCTGATATGGAGTACTTGCTGCCCAGAGGGTGTCAGCTCCGAGGTGTTCAGGCCTCCATCTCTCCCTTCCTGCTGGCCTATTAAGTTTGGGAGCAGGCACGCAGCACAACCGCCCTGCTTGTCCAGGATCCCCGAGGGCAGCCCCTCCTCATGGTGGAGCGTCTGTCATATGGCTCCCAGGCATCTGCTTTTAAGCAGGTTTTTGTTGAGGGGTGAGACGGTGCCAGTATTGCAGTGTTTCCCCTCCCTGGGGACTCTTATAGTAAATGATGAGGGCAGATGAAGCCAGCGAAGACCTGAATCATTCTTGGCTAAAATAGGTTCTTTGGAGCCAGAATGTCAAACTTCAGACACTAGAGTGCTCCCTCAGTGTTAAAGAACAAGAGGAGAGGCTGAGCTGTCTTTTAGAGTTCATATCCTTGCCCACTTACACACATCTCTCTCCATGCACACATTCACGTTCTGTAACCTGCAGTTAGTCTAATTTCCTTCCCATTTGCTCTCTCCATGTCCTTGTAGTTATGTTGAAACATCCCATCCTTCAAACTCAGGTTGACGAAAGCCAATGTTTTCAACCATCTCAGAACAGGCTCAACAATACTACACCCAAAAGTGGTCTTTCTCCCCTTTGCCCCAGAAAGGGCTGGAGCTAGAGACACTGGCAGACTGGCAAACATAGAAGTAGAAATCTGGGTGAGAATGAGATTATTCAATTAAAAAAAAAAAAAAAACAAGAAAGAGAGGGAAAGAAGAGAGAAGGAAGCCAGAGAAGAGGGCTACAAGGTGAGGGATATGTCTATTAATTATTCATCTGCTGTGAACCAAACCTTACAAGATGACTCTAGGTATATTTAATCCCCATAGCAGCCCCCGTAACAGAGGCGCCCTCCATTCAAGACGGTAACCTGCCTGGTATTACATCATCACTACTAAGTATAACCCCAGACCTAGGTTCACAGCTACTGTTCAACACCTCTCTTTTAAACGCTTCACTCTGCCTCCCTAAAAGACAAATGGCTGTGCTCAAGCCCAGTCTCTAAGAAATGGATGTAATTAAGGATACGCTGCACTTTCACCTTAGCAGACGCTGGGGGATGGGTTTCGGGAACCTATTCTGCCGCTGCAGCTCTCCTCCGATGCCAAATCTGTTTCCGAATAAACAGACTTTAAAAAGGGATCACTGAAGTGGTGGACTGAGGGCCGAGGGACTCAAGGAGCAACTAGCAGACTCAATAGAATTTACCCACTGTCCTTTGGCCTCAGATGCTAATCAGCCCAGAAAGTCCTTCTCACTAAAATGAAAAACTTCTAAAACTGCTGCCGGTCTTAAGATATTTCCGAGAAAAAAAAAAATCCGCTAATGGGACTACTTTAAGCATTGTATCAAAACTTGCAATTATTCTTAAGGTCACACATGTATAATCTTATCTCTGGAATTTATGCACAGGGCTTCCATTCCTATAATGAGCCCTAAATAAAGTATTTTAAGTCTTTTAGACAATGCTATGGCTTGAATGTACATGTTATCCCAAGAGTCAGTGTGATAGCATTACTGATGGGTTGGGTTACCAGAGGGACAGGTAAGAGAGAGTTGGGCCGAGCTTTCTAAAGGCTGCTATCACTTTCTATGACATTCTGCACGAACTCTTCCAACTGGAATCCCTGACGCTCACGGCTTCCGTCCGTGTGGGATCTTACTTTCCGGTTCCATTCGTTGGCTTCTCTTAGAGGATCGGAAGGTTGGGTCTAGAAGGCACCTTAGGAGTGATTTAATAAGAGCATACCCGACCCCCAACCATCGTGTTGAGACTGAAGAAAGTTGCTTTAATTTGCCTTTAGTCTTGCTAAGCGAAAAGTCGATGATGTCCTTGAGATTAATAGCGCACTAGCACGTACAGCCTCGGAGGGCTGCGCTATAAATATTTCACAGCGGGGCAACTCAGGGGGCGGGGGAACCTACCTGAAAGAGTTACGACGCCATGAGCTAGTTTTCTCCTCACCACATGAAATATTAATATTTCCAGTATTTTCTGTTACTGAAATGAGTTAAAGAATACAGAAAGTACCTCTGAACTTTATCTTAAAGTAGATCATTTTAATAAGGTATTAGAAGAAACTGTTCTAGGAATTCCCAAATCTCCATGGCTTAGCACACTAACATATTTCTTACCCAAATCAAAGGTCAATGAACATTATCCAAAAGACTACTCGCGACTGGCTATTCAGTCCCCAGATGGCTCCATCTGTAACTGTGACCTGCTTTGGGTCTTTGGGTCTTCCGTTTAGAAATGGAGCAGCGAGGGGCTTCTCCGTAGGACGTTTCTACAGGTCCAGCCTGGGGCAAGAGGCATCTCCCACTCACATTTAACTCCCCAATCCAGTATCAGGCAGCTCCTAGGAAGAGGTGCGCGATAATGAAGACCAGTGCAGCATAGACTGAGGTCCAGATGTGTGCCCGTGGAGGCCAGCACACAGTCGCGAGTGTCAGTAGCTCTGCCAGGTACAGAAAGTTCTTGACTTAAAAACACCAAGTCCAGGCTATTTATCTAAGTTTGGATTCTATGGCATAACTTATCACATTGAAATACAGAATCGCTTCTTGAATAAGCCACGTGCGCGCACACACACACACACACACTTTTTTTAAAAAATGGCTTTATAATGATATAGAAAAATCACTGAAATTAAGCAATCAAAATGTGAAAAATTTGCTTATTAAATAATCAATGTACTACAAGGTAAAGAAAGTTGAATGATTAGGCCTCATTCAGAGAAAAGTATCTTCAAATACCCACTTTGGCCTTCCCTGCCCCTCCCCCATCTCTTTTAACGCCAGTACAATCGCCCTGAGTAGAGTTCAGTGAATCGGGCCATAGAACTACACACAACACAGTGAAGTTGTCAGGAAACAGCTCAACTCTGCTCCACCTCTGACAAGCTCTGGAGCTTGGAGGCATAAGGGACCTTTCCAGCAGAATTTCCTGTCTTCTGTGGGCAGCGTGACTGCTGTCATAGTGCTGCCACCGAACAAGAACCCGATGCCCGCATTCCTGTGTGATTAACTGCCCTGACTAGCTCTGCTCTGCCACCTTCCCGTTAATAAGGTCTTTGTTCTCTGTCTCCTTCTTTGGGAATCTCTTGAGTCTTCCCTACTATGGGGGGGCTTCAGGGCTACCGGAAGAGCAGCAAAAAGCAGTTTTTTTTTCATAATCCGAACACCTAGGAGCAGAGAACGGTTGCCAGGAAGAAGGTGTTTCTCCCCCAAATAAAGTCATTGGCCCTGGTGATCACTAAGATCGCAGGTCTGGGATTATCCCTAATAAGGACCCAGGGTAGGAGCGCCGCCCTCCCCGCACACCCCACCCTGCGGAATAAAGCCTCTCCGTTCCTCGTGTTTCCTAATGATTACCCAAAGCACAATGGCTAGGAAAGATGGTAGGGGAGGCCAGCCAGCAGGTCAGCCTGGAAGCAGCCAGTGAGAGGCTGTCAGGCCCTGAGCCTGCTGTCGACCAACGAGGGGATTTAACTGACCTGACCGGAATGACACACGAGAAGGCAGCAGCTGTGGCTGGAGCCAACCTTCCCAAGGCCTGCTTAGCTAATGAACTGGAAGGACCCAGAAGGAGTGGGGAGAGAATGAGTCCCCGGGGACGTGCGGGAAGGGCTCGCCAGCCATGAATTTTCCATTTTTAATTAGGCTTGCTGGTTTGGTAAGGATACTACTCTTTGGAGAGAATATGGCCAATGTGTTCTTCAGCAGCTCCTCTGGATAACGGACTCAATACTCCCCCTTGCTCATGCTGCCTGGCATCTTTTGATAGAGCCAAAGAAAAAACAATATTTTAAGTATTTTTATTATAAAAGAAATATTCTATAATTATTAAAAATCAAAACATTTAAGGTATAAAATATAAAGAAAATGTACCCTATATACATCCTTGATAACAATTGTTTTATTTGGCTCATTTTTAGATACTCAAAACCACTTACATCAGCTATTTATACATATATGTAGATATTTAAAACAAAATGGCTAAAAAGCATATATTAAATTATATACATTTTTACAACTTGTGTTTTAATTATTATTTTTACTTGATAAATATACTTCATTTACTGATAGCTAGTATGTGTTCTAAGCATGTGTTTATTTAACAAGACATGTATTTACTAGTATCATTACATACTACTCAAACTATGTTAGCAAAATAAAATTCCTGGCAGAAGGATTACTAGACCAAGAGATTATATATTAGTATGTATTTATGTTCTATTTTAATGGGCATTTCTAAATTATGACTTTATGTTTTGTTAATTATACGTATGCTTCCAAGACAAGTCTAGGGCAAGTTACTTGAATGATATGACCTTTAAGGAAAATAAAGCCATCAGAAGAATTCTTCACTGTATGAATTTCAAAATCCAAACATGTGGCTAAGGAAACAGCTGGCTAACCAAGAGAATCCATCCAAAATAAACAAAGCATAAATGTCTATATGAGTATACAAAGTTATAAATTGTTTTATATTTAATTTCATATTTTGGAAATTATTTTAAAATTGTATAATATTTAATTCTTTGAAAGTAAAAAATGTGTTTCTTATGTTTTTATTTTAAAAATAAGTACTAGATAGCTTATACACCAGAAATGGGAGCCAGGGAGATGGGGGCCTGGGGAAGTAACTCAGTTGGTAAAATGCCTGCTTCGCATGTATGAGGGCCAGTATACAAGACCCACATGGCAGTGGGGTGGAGCCAGGCGTGGCAGCACATGCCTGCAACACCAGCACTTGGCTTATGAGACAGATGGCTCTCTGAAGCTCTTTGGCCAGCCAGCCAAGTCAATGACCTTCAGGTTCAGCGAGAGACCCTGTCTCAAAAGGAAAAAAAAGATGAAGAGTGACAGAAGCAGACACCTCTAGCCACACATGTGCACACGCTAGCTCATACATGCACTTGAGCACATGCTCACACAAACTCATATATGCACCACACATATACATGCACAAGTGTCTATGCACACGCTAGCTCATACAGGTGCCACACATACATGCACTGTGCACTGCATATGCTGTCTCACATATACACCACGGACGCATGCACATGTGCATACGCCACACACATGCATGTACATATGTGCATGCACCCACAAGCTCATATACACTAACAAACAAGATAAAACTAAGAGATAGAACTAAATCTATAAGGAAAGAAGGCAACTTCTACTGCCACCATCTCAAGGCATGATAAGGAATGAGGACAGTACACAGCCCTACCCACGTCCTTTGTGTGGGGGTTGATAGATGTCCCTGGCCTGGGCCCTGAATATGCATGTCAGGGATGGTTCTGTCTTTACGCCATTACAGATGGAGGAAAGAAATGAAGAGAGCTGACCTAAGTTGCTGCCTCTTGAAACCACAATTCTGCAGCTCACAGGAAATCGGCTCTTTGCCTCCCTAACCTTCCTCAGCAATGGGGAATGCTGTAGGACTGTTAAAACTTTATGTGTACGGTTCCTGTCACTGAAGACAAAGAAACAAGTCTGGGAAGTGGTGCATAAATCACCCACGTCTCAACAAAGCAAAGGAAAAGGAAGCAAAAGAAACCACCTGACAAAAACTGGAAATAATGGTTGTCAACCAGCCCTTTCTTCCTCTCTGTTCTGATGCCAGAAGTGAAGTCTTGAAGCACTTAATGTGTGCACATTGCCTACTCTAATGTTAGATTTATAATCTAGTGTGCTGAAAAGCTCACGTGGTTCAGTAGAACGATGCCTAACAACCTGAGGTCAAACCCCAAAACCCATGTTGCTCCACATACGAGCTATGGCAAACAAGCATGTGCACACATGTGAATAAATGTAATTAATTTAAGGCTCAAATAAGAGGAAATTGTAAAAGTGGCTTAGACTCCAAGTTCATCAGTTACTGGAATCTAAGCAAGATGTCCACTGACTGTCTGACAATGACTTGGCAGAACGGAGGGAGGCAGGGAAAACTAAACTGAATGCTGGGGGAAAGAAGGCAGAGTCAGGAGAAGCCATGTAGCCCCACCAGAGACAGACATCAGGCAGAACCTTGCCAGTAAGCTGCAGCCACGTGGCGATACACAGATTAATAGAAATGGGTTAAATTAAGATGTAAGAGCTAGCCAATAAGAAGCTAAAGCTAATGGGCCAAACAGTGGTTTAATTAATACAGTTTCTGTGTGGTTATTTCGGGGCTAAGCAGGTGGGAACAAACAAGCTGACTCATGCTCACAGGACAGTCGGTGACACGCACACATCCCGTATATCCATATCTAGCTATCCAAAGTGTACGTTAGGTCACATAGAACATGGGAATCCAGGTTGGAAACAGAATGGTTGTTGTTAACTATGTGACTCTCAAACAGAAAGATTACCTTGGTTTATTCAGGAAAGCCCAACATAACCACAAGTTTCTTAAAGGGAGGAGGTGGTAAGATGACTCAGAGGGTAAAGATGCTTGTCAGCTTGTCATCAAGCCCAGCAACCTGAGTTTAATCCCCAGAACCCACATGGTGGAAGAGAGAACCAACCCCAGTAAGTTGTCCTCTGATCTCCATATATATGCCATGGCAGAGAGAGAGGAGAGAGGGAGAGAGAGGGAGAGAGGGAGAGAGAGAGAGAGAGAGAGAGAGAGAGAGAGAGAGAGAGAGAGAGAGAGAGAAAGCATATTTTTAAAATTGGGATTATTTTTTATGTGTATGAGTCTTTGCATATATGTGGGTGTACATGTGTGCTCAGATATACATATACATGTATGTATAGGTACATATGCATATTTATGTATATGTGTGTATGATGCCAAAGGAATGACACCAAAAGCTGCCCTGTGACCTCCATGTGTACCTGCACATACCTAGGTACCCTCCCTCCCTCTGACTCACACACAAAGAAACAGTAGAGAAGGGGCCGGCAAAGACAGATTAGCTCAGTGTCTTAAAAGGTCTCATTCAATCTCCACAAGCACAGTCTTGGACCTGTGGGCTAGACAGCCTCCACTTGCCATGCAGGGAACAAACAGTAGAGAGAATGGAGCAGCTATGCCAAGGGACAGTAGAGAAAGAAGCAACAGGACACGACACGCCTCGTTCCACATTCCACAGAGGCCTGGGGTTCGCGTGAGTCGCCCGGGTATCATCAACATCATTCTTTCCTTAGCTGGTACTTTTGTAGTACTGAAGATTGAACCCTGCCTGTTGCTAGACCAGCATTACACCACTGAGCATGCTCCAACCTCCCTTTGCTCATCTCACCAGCAGGCTGCTGCCCACTTAAAAACAAACACATAGTTACAGCCCTGTATGCTCGCAGAGGCTCTGTGATAGGCCAGCGTGGCTGACTGACACTGCTTTCCTGTGGATTTCAGTGAAGGCTGAACACGGACTCTTGTCCATGGGAGATTTAGTGTGCAGGAATGATGTGGACAGCGTTTGTTGCTCAGGACAGATTGCAATGACAACTTGCTCTGCTTCTTGTAAGATTTGCCTTCGGCTGCTCCATTTCCTGTGTCAAACGTGCCTCGTTGAGAGAGGAAGAATTCTAAGAGCTACTTTTATTCACAAACCGTTCCAGCCAGGGGATACGAGGCTTCGCCGCCCAATCACCTGGAATCATTTTGCTTATCTGTCATTGAAAAACACTACCTTTGGTCTAGACACAGTCTGATCCCCAGCTGCCTTCTCCATAGCCTTATTAATAATCCTGGAGACCCTTCCATCTTTTAGAAATATGTTCATTGCATTGAGCAAGAACAGAATGAGACCAAACATCTTAATGTACATCCCCTTCCCGTGTTTATTTAAGCAGCTATTTCTGAAGATAAGGACAGACAAAAAGAAAGACTTTAACCAAAAAAAAAATGGAACCATCAGTTAGTTTGACCTGGTAGTGAAAAGCCCCAAGGTAAAAAGCCATCTGTTCGACTACTCTTGTGAACTTCGGCCACCGTGCCAACTTCTCTCGTCATCTCTTCCATGTGACAAACATTTCTCCATCCTTTTCTCTTCCTTTCTCAGAAATGTGAATCATGAGGTTACAGAGAATGCCAGACTTGTTCCAGCCTCATCTCCTCACACTGCCATCTGCCTGGCACAAGCAGACACTCGATAACAGTTTTGCTTTTGTTGCATAAGCTTGTACAAGGCCTGCTTTGCCTCAGGAAATCCTACCAGCCCTGGAAGTTTGCAGCGCAGGCAGCATATCCAAGTCCATGCCGCAAATACATTTCAGCCATGGCCTTGTGACACCTAAGAGTAAGAGCCAGAAGAAAGAGAGGGAACATGGTGGTCGCATCTTATCAAGCCCACAATTCTGACTCAAACTCTGTGTGCTGCTGTTGAGAGGATCCAGCTCCCATTCCTATTGCCCACATGATGGCTCACAGCCATCTTAAAAGGGAATTCCAAGAGTCCCAATGTCTTCTTCCAGCCTCTGGGGTGCCAGGTACCCACATGGTACACAGGCAACCAAGCACTCATACGCACCAAATAAAAATAAATAAACCTTTGAAGAACTGCTTCAAAGCACAAATACTGCCTCCCTGCCTGCACTGACCAGCTCTGTCCCCCTGCACTGACCAGCGCTGTCCCTCCCTGCACTGACCAGCGCTGTCCCCCGGCACTGACCAGCGCTGTCCCCCTCCCTGCACTGACCAGCGCTGTCCCCCTCCCTGCACTGACCAGCACTGTCCCCCTCTCTGCACTGACCAGCGCTGTCCCCCTCCCTGCACTGACCAGCACTGTCCCCCTCTCTGCACTGACCAGCACTGTCCCCCTCCCTGCACTGACCAGCACTTTCCTTGCTGCCTGGACTGACCAGCTACCCCCTTTTTTGTCGTGAGGTTTAGGAGTTAAAGCTTATTCTGACATCATTTTCCTGAAAGCAGTTCTTGGATAGAAAAGTTTTCACTCAGTAAGATTCTTCGGTGTCAGATTACTAACCAAACACACACAAAAACACATTTTCTTTCTTTACAGGGCTTATTCTTGTTGAAAACTGGCTTGACTTTTTTCTTTTTGAAGCATAATATACCTTGTCCTCCTTTCAAAGGATCTCTTCTTTCTTTGAGCAACAAAGGTTCAAAAATATTTTTCTAAAAAAGTATTAAACAGTTATCTTTACAGCTAGCATGGTGGCGCACACCCATTATCCTGGTACCCAGGAAGTTGAGGCGAGAGGATTGCTAGTTTAACATTAAGCTAGTCTACGGAGCGAAAGACCTTGTGTGAAGAGAAGGAGGAAGAAGAACATGCAAATATAACCTCCTAGACATTTTGCTCCGCAGCTTACTGGGGAGACTGGGATCCGAGGCAGTAATGGGACAGGTGAGGATGGAGGGCCGCTGGGGTCTCTCCTCTCTGGTGGGATGTAAAATGTGCAGCTCCTCAAGCCTCTTAGCACAGAATTACTGGATGATACTGTTCCATGCAGACGTGTGCTCAGGAGAGTGCAGAAACATGCACATACAAAACCTTACAGACCGCAGTACTGCCAATATCAAATCAAAACAGCCAAAGGCGCTCTACATGTTTCAAATTAATAAAAACAATATTTTAACGAATCCTCTCATAACATCGAGCTTCAAGAATTCTCAGCCAACAGAAAAATTGTTTCATTTAGACCCTGCCCCATTGCTTCTCTCCTCTGTTCCTCATAATTATTTTAAAGAAACTCTTGGATACTTATTTTATTTGTAGGGATTATCATAGTAAAAAATAAGCTCTCCTTTAAATAAACATAACCACAAGCTCCTATTATGCTTAACAGGCAACTAAATACCAAAGTTATTTTATAACATTTTATCAGAATACCTCTTTTACCTAAAATATGTAATTATTAACAATAATTAAAACATAAAAGCCAGGCCTAAAATGGTGCAGGTTTGTAAATCCGGACACCTGGGAGACAGAAACATGAGGATATTCAACTTAAGGCTTCTTTCAGAGTGAACTCTAGGCTAGCCTTTGATCCCATTTCAGAAGACAACATCAGAACTGGTTAAGGATGTAACTCAGAGGTAGGGCGCTTGCTTAGCATGCATGAGACCCTAGGTTCAATTCAAACCAAAGCAAACCAAACCCGATAAGAGTCATATTCAGTGTCATCTAATATCCCACGATCACGTGCTCTCCTAAGTGTCTGACATAGTCAGGATCTAACTAAGGTTTACTATAGAGACTGACTTTCTTAAGTTCCTCCTGGTCTATGGCTCCTCCCCTATCTCCCTTCCCTTTGCAGGTTGGTAGTTGTCGGCTCCTTGTGGAATGTCTCAGACCTAGATTTTTGCTTGCTGCATTTTCGTGGTATTAGCGATTTTTTGGTATAAATTGATAGGTAAATTTGTGTGTGTGTGTGTGTATCAGGCTGACCTCAAACTCACAGAGTTTTTCTTTAACAATACAGCTGGGCTGTAGTGGTGCAAGCACACCTTTAAACTCAGCACTCGGGAGGCATAGGCAGGAGGATCTCAGCCTGGTCTACAGAGATAGTTCCAGGACAGGCCCCAAAGCTACAGAGAAACCCTGTCTTGGAAAACCAAAAATAAAAGAAAATAAAGTAAATAAAAAAGTTTGGACTGGTCTATCATGACTGGTTTATCTTCTGGCCTCTGCAGCAACCACACAGACACATAAACGCTCTTTAAAAATTTAAAGTTTCTCTAGCTAATCCAAAGTGAGCAAGTCCTTCTGCATCCACCTGGTTCAAGAGAGGAACTGTAGCTTCCAATTCACTAAGTGATTACTCTAAGTTAGCCAGCCCTGAGGACAAGAGAGAAGAAGAGGGAAGGCCCTGCACCTTGCCTGGGCAAAACAGTAGAGCTGGTCCTGCTGTGGTTGTGGGAAACAGGATCTGAGGGCCGGAGAGCAGGAGAACTGGTTCCACCCCTTGCTGTAGGCTACATTGTACCAGCTAGAGCTAGCCAGGCAGTGCTGGAGAGCTCATCCGGTAGTGACCATGACGGAAAACTAGCCACCGACCAACCCAGCTTCCACCCAGGCCCAGAGCCAGGCCTATGAGTTGGCCCACCCCAGCATCTATTGAATCTATAAACTGTTGGAAAATGTGAAGGGGACGAATCTACAGATCCAAGACAGCAGGATCTCCATGACACAGGAAACAGCAGGATATTGGAGAGGAGCCCGGTGAGAGCCCAGTATCAGTGCTGGAGCAGAAAGACAGGCTGATGACTCAGCAATGAACACAGACAAGTAGAGATGAATGAACTAAAGGGTAAACGGGGATGCAGGGGGCCTCCGGATGCCACAGAAGGATTCTTCTTCTTCTTTTCTATTTATTTTGTTTTGTTGTATTTTTTATTTTTCTTTTAAATTTAGTTTTGATTTAGGGAGGGGAGGAGTTGCAAGGGCAGAGCGCAGATGCGAGGAGACAGGAAGATAAAAAGGATCGGAATGCATCATGTGAAATCCATGAAGAATCAATAAAAGTTTTTTTTTTTAAAAAAGAAAAAATGCAGAGCAATTTTTATTAATAAAAAATTATAGTCGTTGCACCAGCTTCTGACAAATCCATTTTACTTCTAGGCTACTTTTAGGAAAGTTTCTAAATAAAACATGACGTTTATAAAGCAGTTATCCTTATCATCCACAGTAGGATATATAAAGAGGCATTCACCGTGAACAGAAAGGGAAGGAATGGGAAAACAGAAATGCACGCCTTCCCTGAGACACCACGCAACATTTCTAAGTCGCATCAAAGAATGCTGAGAAGTTTTTTTTTTTTTTATTCAAGCAAAGAAAATACAAAATACAACATGGATCTGCTTTAAAGATTTATTTTTATGTGTAATTGTGCGTCTGAGCGTGGGTTCCCGCATGCGTGTGCAATGCCAACACAGAGACCAGAAGAGGGAGTCAGATCCCCTGAAGCTGAGGTTACTGGCCGCTGTGAACTACCCAGTGCAGGTACTGAGAACCAAACTCAGGGCCTCTGGAAGAAGAGTAAATTTCTTAACCACTGAGCCACCGCTCTAGGCCCTGGATCCACTTTTTAAAATATTCTCTTTTGATAGATTATAAATAGAAATTTTTGAATTAAAACCCTAACTAATACTTAACAGAACAAAGACCCGTTTTCTTACCTCTGCGCGATCAGGTGCCGCCTCGTTTGTCCTTGTCACTGTGTTCACTAACCTTGGCTGCAGCCTGTGGGGGCTTCTTTTGCCGGCAGCATTCTTTCATTTACAAGTTTCCGTAATTTTCCCGTAGATAATTAGAACTAGAAGCTTGCATGGCTGCACTTTTTCATTAATAGAAATGTCTGCCTTGGAGAAAGTTTATCATCGTTTTCCAGATGAGGCCTCTTCTCCTCCGAAGCCTGCACTCTTTGGTGAGAGACAAGGCAGGGAAGGTACCACTTCAGCTCTCAATACGATACACCACCTTCACATCAAAGAAAGTCTGTCGGCACCAAATGACAGCAGATAGAGGTCCATGGCCCTGTCACTACTCAAGTGCCTCCCTTTCCTTCCTCCACCTAACCAGGGAGGGAACATAAAGGTGGGGAAAGGTTCAAAGGAAATCTCAGTGCCGCCATTTGCTTACCTCCTTCCCGGAGACCTTGAGTTCTTAAACAAGCAGAGCAAATGTGATTCCCTTTTGACCTCGTACCTGATATAAAATGTTTTCTTATTTATCCTGGGGAAATAAAAATTTGTCTTTTCTGGGTATAAGATTCAAACAAGATATTAAATTGGCCCAGGGTCTTGCTGTCACTGGGGCCATACTGATCAGAGGGGCCTGTGTTGCCACCGAGGGCCATGGTGATATCCAGCTTGGAGCTGCTGCCAGTGGCCATGTCTGGGTCCATGTTCCTCCTGAAGTTGAGGTCTGTGATGATGTCCATGGCCCATGTTGCCACAGGGGGTCATAGGTCACGCTTGTTGTCTTACTGAACTGTCTCCGCCCCTGACTGGCCCTGGGATAGCTGGCCCCGCCCCTCAACAGGTTGGGCAGAGGCAGAAGGAAGTCTTTATGAAGACTGCTTTTTAAAGCAGAAATAGTCTGGCTTTACGGTGAAAAGGAATGCAGTCTGACTCAGAGTAAGGCAAATCACTTCTACAGCTCTATTAGAAGAGACTGGATCAGGGACTTACACGGAAGATCTTATGGTAATAGCAGTGGGAGATGGCATTTCTAACTGGTCCTTGGAGCTCTTGTAACAGAACACCACAGCCTGGGATTGGAGCAACAGAAATTTGTAATCTCATCGTTCTGGATGTTAAAAGTTCAAAAACCAAGGTATTGGCAGGGCCATGCCCCCTCCTTTCTGTTTTGGTCCTGTTTCCTCGTTGCTGGCACTTTCAAGCATCCCTTGACTTGGAGACGGCCATCTTCTCGCGTCTCTAATAGTGAAGGTCGTGAAAGCCAATGCTAGACAGGACTTGGAGACAGCCATCTTCTCCCTGCGTCTCTAACAGTGAAGGTAGTGAAGCCAATACTAGAGAGGACTTCAAAGTTTGGCCACAAGTTGTCTTGACCCATTTGAAAGTGAGGATCTTTAAAAATGAATTGTGACCCTATAATTTTTGGCCCATGTAATAGGAAATGTAGCTACTAATAAGGGACAACCAACTGTGGGGTGCCGTTCAGGCCTCGCCGCTTTGGGGTGTGTTGTTAACCTGGTGGTATCCAATAGATTACACGCTCAGGCTCTAAGACAGCATTCAGACCAGGACAGTGGTCTCGCTGAACTGCTCTCAGAGAGGCCTGGCTACCGCAAGAGAACGAGGGCACTTCAACGGCTCTCTCTTCACTCTCTCCTTTTGCCAGGTAAGATTTCCTCAGAGCTGCAATCTGTCTGTGTTTCTCCACACCCTTGCCACAGGTATCAGCAGACGTGTGATGGATGGATTCTATGCCTGCCCTTCCTCCCTTTCTCTGTCTCCATCCGTAGAACTTGAACAGACATACTTGCAGCTGGAGCACTCGGAGAAAGTAGTCAGCAAGAAGGGGTTTTTAGGCTGCATCATCTACCTACTCATCTAGGAAAAGAAGATTCCATTCCAAGTGGTTTTAGGTCATGAATAGTCCCTGGCACAAGGTAGGGACCAGCAGCCCAAGTTTTTACTGGCACTGATGTGGGGACCTGTCCTATTAGAGAGTATTCTCTTACTATTTAGACAAGGGATAGCAAGCATAAAGGGCATCGGGGATGGCTGCTCATCACTGTGACACTGTCCTCACCAGAATAGCAAAGCACCTGAGAATACATGCCTACAAAAAGTACCACAACTGAAAGGCCCTTTTGGTAATTTACAAAGAGGCTCTTATTGCCCATGCTGGAAATGGAGACACTAGGCTTGCCCTATAAATACTTTTTGCTGTTGTTAAGTATAGTGTATGCAATACACATATTTTTTGTTCGTGTGTGTGTGTGTGTGCGCGCACATGTGTGTGTACAAGTCACAGGTCACAGCATTTGTCTTCCTTTATTACTACCAACCTTTATTTTTTGACACATGGATTCCACCTGATCCTGGATCTCACTGATTGTTTAGGCTGACTGGCAGTAAGCCCATAGGTGCCCCTGTCTCTGACTCCCTGGTGCTGGGGTCACAGGTGTGCACCATCCAAAGGTCACCAGTGTGCACCATCTAAGGGCTACAGGGGTGCACCATCCACAAGAAAAAAAACACTTGTTTCTTTTACATAGGGATTTGAACTCAGATCCTCATGTTTGCCTGACAAGCACTTTGTTAACTAAGCCATCCCAGTACACCCAGTAAGCATTTACATACTTAGCCATTTAAATATTTTATAAAAGGCCTATTCTAGCAAACCTTGGAACCCACGTGGGGCATCTGGATTAATGTCCCTGGTCACTGTGATATCCGCAGACTCACTTGAGCACTCAGAGCATACAGAAGTAGCCCACCACTGCCTACCTGGAGCTAGCCTCTTCCCCACACAGGAAGGTTAGTCAGAATCTTCTAGGCTACAAGCCAGACATGCCACCTTTAGGTGTTGCTCCACGCTGATCCCTGCCAAGCTGATAACTAGAGATAAATTCCAGCACAATCTGTGGTAACATGTTAGCACTGACAAGAGAAGAATGAAATTACACCCCAAAGAGCTGAACCCACACACATGTCCCGACAGGACCCGTGGGAGGACCTCTGCAGCTGGGTTTTGAGGGTGCCTGGTCAAGGAAGATGGAACACAAGACCCATATGAAGAGTAAAATGTCTTGGAGATGCAGAATTAACATCCAAGCGAGGACCACAAGGATCCAGTAAGCTTGCTAAGGTTCTACCAACCTGCTTGCTTGTTGGCGCCTGAAAAGTTCACAGTTGATGCTCGGAAAAGTGGGCATGCTTCAATACTACCATGGAAAGGAGCTCCAGGTAGGTGGCCATAACTGCTGCACCTTTCACACCCTGCCCAGCAGCTGCACCTCATCCCAGACCTCTAGTAAATGAACGACAACATGTCCTAGCGAAGATCTCTTGATAAACATGTTGCTTATTTGTGCTGCAGGCACCTGTGTTTCTGCACGAGCATTCCCAGAACCTCATTTAGAAAGCTTTAGGGTCCATAGGTGACACAAGTCTAACTGTCACAGTGGAGCATGTCACTGCGGACATCCCTAATGAATGCTTTCGTCCTCCTGGTACAATTGGACTGTGTCGTGAACTGAAATTAAGAATGAGAAGGAGAGAGGAGGCAACTTAAAAGGCAAGCGTGAATGGCTGATGACCAAAACAGACGAACAACAGACAATAAGTTTCCTCTGTGTCTTCTTCAACTACCTTGCATATGAGAAATTTTCTATCTTATATGAATATACAGTAGAGATTGTTCATCTGAGAATGACCCCATGGGCTCTAGAAACGATATGACCTCAGCAACCTCAACGCCACCGGAGAAAAGCTTCCTAGAAGACAAACAAGGCTGCCACCCAGTTAATACAGATCATGAGTTCCCTCTTTTCCTGGCCTCTGTTTGCATTGTGATGTTCTTTTGGAGAATCAAGTTAGTGTAATGATACTTGTTGATATATAGCCATAAGAAGTTCTAAAAATAGATGTGTGTGTGTGCACGCGCGTGTGTGTGTGTGGTGTGTGTGTGCGCGCGTGTGTGTGTGTGTGTGTGGTGTGTGTGGTGTGTGTGTGCACGCGCGTGTGTGTGGTGTGTGTGGTGTGTGCACGCGCGTGTGTGTGGTGTGTGTGTGTGCGCGCGCGCGTGCGTGTGTGTGTGTGTGTGTGTGTGTGTGTATGTCAATGCCCAGCTATAAGAGGGGCAGTATTCACCACTGTCACACAGTCCACCTTGTCAACAGTATGCATGGTCTGTGAAATCGTAACCCATCCTCCTCCAAGAGCTAGCAAAGGTAATAAGAAAAAACAGTCCTAATCCTTAACCTAAACTTCTGTACAGTTGAGCCTATGGCTACAGTACAGCCCCCAGCGTCAATCCCTACCCAATCCCACAGAAACATCTGTATATTCCCCAGCAGAGAGTACTCTTAATGATCCTGCTCAATTTCAACCACATTTGGTCACTCCTATCCTGTGTGCCTTTTGTTTCCGCAGTGCTGTGGATGTGGGTGCTGGGAGTATGTCTTACCTCTAAAGCCATTTCCCCAGCCCTGGTCTGTTCATCCGGTACCCGATGCTCACTTTAGTACCATATGTATGTGTTAAGTGTAGTTGCCCTCATTCCCCTGCTTCAACCTGGGGTTTAAGACATAGACAAGAGATCACCAACTACGTCCATGGCCCCTGGTCAGACAATGTGTACACAGTAAAAGTCTCAGGTTTAGGGCTCTTCTGTATCTGGCCCCACCAGTATTGTAGAATGTTTGATACATGAAAAGATTATCCTCTGGTTTACATATCTGTTGCCTGTAAATCTGTCAACAGACTTAAATTCTTCCTCAGTGGCTGTTTCCAGTTTAGGGAGAGATCAAAAGTACCACCTGTTGCCAGGGGCCTGGGCTGAGCCGGTGATGAGTCACACACAGCTCGTCTACTTGACTCTCCTACCTGTCAGCCGTGAGCGATGGTCCCCACTCTCAGGAAAGGGCAAAACAGCATTATTATGAACATCTGAGGCCAGATGTTTAAAATAACCGGCTTTATTCCCATCTGCCGCAGGAGGAAGCTTCTCTGATGATAGCATTGAGAACGAGCCTCTTGTGGTTGGTGTGCTCCAAATCTCACTGCCTGTGTTACTAGGAGAGCTGGGAGATGGTGCAATATAGAGACCCACAGCCAGGCATTATGGGGAGGGGGAGGAAGAGAAAAAGAGAGGAGAGGGAGAGAGAGAAGAAACAGAGAGAGAGAGACAGAGACAGATACACAGAGAGAGAGAGAGAGAGAGAGAGAGAGAGAGAGAGAGAGAGAGAGAGAGAGAGAGAGAGAGCCCCGAACCCCTTTGGACACATAACTCTAAATGGAACGCCTCCATCAAATTCCTCCTGCAGAGCTCAGGGGAGAAGAGGAAACGGGAGGAGTGGGCATGGAAAACACGAGAATGAATAGAGTCCTCTAGATCAACTGAGCACAGCTCCTATGACCCCTCAGAGACTGAAGCAGCAAGCACAGGGCCCACACTGGTCTGCACCAAGTCATCTATCTGTTTGGCTGATACCTCTTAGAAGCCTATTTTTTTCTACTGAGACAGAAAGGGGGTGGATCTGAATGGGAGGGAAGGGGAAGGAAAACTGGGGGAGTAGAGGGAGGAGAAACTGTGATCAGCATATATTTTATAATCAAAGAATCTATTTTCAATGAAGGTGATAATATTATATATAAAAAATAAAATAATAGGGTTTAGAGAAAAGTCTCTCTGGCTCCCAGCTTTACTTAGTTGCCTGTAGTTCTCTGCATAGGGTTGAGACCCCATGGGCTTTTCCCTCTCCAGTGTGGTGTGTTTGGTGGTGTCCTTCTTGTTTATGTCCTGTTTGGGTGGTTATGTTGGTGAGACTTAAAACCATAACTTCTGACACAGGATGTACTTTGACCATATTCCCCACCCCCCACCCTTCTAAAATTCCGTAAGCACTTGTGATAGTTTGTCATGATGAGTAGACGAGACATTTGAATTTCTGAAGTTTTCAAAGAAGTCGTGGTCTAGATAAAGCCTGTGAGATGATGTCTAAACATGGAGAGAACATGCCAGAAGCTTGAGCATCTGAGAAGAAAGAAAAGGAGAAAACGTGAATGCTGTTCTCCTTCTGGAAGAGAGACATTCAAATATTTCCCTTTAAGGAGATATTTTCACAAACAGGGTCAAGAATATACATGTTCTGTAAGACCATCCCTTCCAGATAATTCATAACCAACAAAATTAGATCACTACTATGTTTCAAACAGAACCAGTCCAAAATGTACCCCTTTTTTAGGATATATAATTTCGTGTTATAAGCCTCTGGCCTAAAAGAGAAGGGATAGTTTTCTAACCACTAACTAGGAAGTCCAGAAGGCAGTCCCCGGGACTTCCTTTGCTCGCCAGCAGGAACTGTTAGCGTTTATTTGGTTGGCTGATTTGTTTCCTTATTTATTTGTTTTAAGACAGTCTCTCTCTGCAGCTGTCCTTGAACTCAATCCAGCCAGCCTCAGCCTCTCCCGTGAGGCCTGAAAAGGACAGCCATTGGTAGAAGTGTCTTCTGTGGAGTTTGCGTGTCCTGGAATGCCAAGAGAGGACAGTCCAGGCCAGACTCGCTTGTCTTTTCTAAGACACAGCCAACCCCTAGTGACAACCTGATTTGCACAGCCAAAAAGTTTTAGTTTTGATCTTTTGTAAAGAAAAGTGGAGACTTTGCCCAAGTCAGCAGAAAAGGGGAGAGGTCATGGTGAGAACACAGCTTTCGGGCGTGATGTCTGCCTACACGCAGGGCAGGAACGTTCGCTTTGAGGCTTCCTGCTTGTCTGCCTAGGCAGTGGACAACCATTGAGCTCCTATTTACTGCACATGTATATAGAAAGCATATTCGTCTACTGTGTCATGTGATCCCAAGACATTTTAGCGAAGGGTCTTACAGGGGGCAGATGATCCTGAGTTATAGAGCAAGACCCTCTGGCCTTTCTAGGGCTCTTTCCTGGGATCGCAAAATGAGCTTGGCTCTCTCGGGGTAATGCACCTGCTGGCGGGCAGCTGCGTCCAACGGTCTGGGAAAGCTCCTTTCTCTGCAGCATCCTGCCACCCGGCTAGGTGGTTTCAAACCTAAGACACAAAGGCAGAAACGTCTCAGCTCCCGGCTCCACTTGCTTGTTCAGTAATCCCCACTTTTTAAACTCTCTCTGTGTTAGTCGCTACCACAGAACACGTGACGGGAACGAGTTCGGCGATAAAGTTTCTTTTGACCTACCACTTCCGTTCTGCCACTGTAAGGATGCGTGGCAGAGGTCACGTGACAGGACATGTAGCAGACATTTGCTCACGTGGCAGTAGACCATGAGCAGAGAACCAGACTAGAACCAGGGTGGATATGACCCAGGACCCTCAGAGGCCCACCACTGGGAACCTATTAACACTAACCAGGAACCAAATCCTAAAAAGCTCCACAGCCTTGGAAATAACACTGCAAGCTGGGGCCGAGCACGGGAAGTGCGAGCCTGTGGGAGACATTCCAGATTCAGACTCTAAGGGCGCTCTATAAGCTACTCTTCTCCTTACCTGGAAAAGAAAAGAACGGACCAGCCCAAAGAATAAACTACACATGCGATACATTGATTACACATTTGATGCATTTAGCATATAGAAAGGTGCTGACCTTTACGGTGCCCTTCTGATCAGAAGAGCAATGACAGAGGGAAGAAAGGGAGACAAGAAAACCAACTCCTCACCTGTAACACTGTTTCCAGGGTTAAAATGGAGTCCGGACCCCTCTACCCATTGACAGTGGCAGATGTTCTGGAGGACAAAAGAGATGACGGAACCAAACCCAGAGGGAAAGGATCACAGGTGGCATCCTCAACAGCAGGCTGTGATCTGAGGGCAAAAAGGCACAGCCTTGAGTTTGTCTTCTTCCTAATTTTTCTAGGAAATCCGCATTCCCAGTCACCGTGAAACACACTGGGATTTTGAGACAGGAGTGATGTTGGGAGTCCATAAACACTTTAAAGCAAGGAAGACTGAAGAAAAGGAAAGAGCTCCAGGCAATGCTACCCAGAAAGACTTTGTTAACAGGCCCATTCTATCCTGTCACCTCTTGAAAAAATGATTTTTTTTTTCTGTTTCTTGTGGGGAATCACACATGCCACAGCTCTCCTGTGGAGGTCAGAGGACAACTTGTGGAATTTGGTTCTCACGCCCACCCTTTGATCTCAAAGATGAAACTTGGGTAGGCAGGCTTGGAGGCAAGTGTCTTTCCGCGCTGAGCCATCTCCCCAGCCCCTATCTAATCACCTTTAATAAACAAGAATTTAAATTGAATTCATTCAGCTATACTACTGGGGTGGGCGGGCAGGAAAATACCCCAGTCTTTATCAAAGTTCTGACTGTAAAGTTTTGATTCTGTTGAATTTTTTTTTCCTTCAGTTTAATGCCTTTCTTTGAAAACATTAAAAAGTCCAAAATATTTACCAGATACAGATCTGAAATGAAACAGGGGGCCTTTTTCTATCTTCTTAATGTGGCCTTGAGGACATGATTTCTATATGTGCTCTTAAGAAACCCACAGCCTGAGATTGTGATGATTCTCAATCGTTCAGAGGATGCTGCTATCAATAAACAAATATACAAAAGGATAACTTTATTCCTTGGGAACATCTATTCACAGTGAAGCTACCACGTGTCCTGGCTTCAGTACAGATCTGTTTCCCCCGCCTCTGCCTACTCAGGTCACAGCCATCCGCCCCTTTTAGCTAAAATTCTTCTCAAAGTAAATTTTAATTAAGTTTTCTCGACTAGCAATGTTCACTTCTGGTTACATGAAGGCAGCTTCCAAAGCTGCCTCAGCCAGGAAAGTACTACCTCTCCCCTTCATTGTCACAAGGTTGCTGGGCTGCAAAACTCCTAGGGAGAAATTCAGAGTGACGTCCCTTAACGATGTAGTCAGTTTTATTCATTTAGTTGCTAGTATTTTTTCAGCTAGTCATAGATATTAAAATGTTGTGTTCCTGTGTGAAAATATTTCAAAAAGTATTGAGTGTTTGAGAAATTTCAACAGCGGGGAACCTGGGCCTCCATCCACATCCTGGCCCAGTTGCCTGGAAGGCTTGGCTGCCAAAAATCTAAGATTTCCCCATGGGAGTCCCATAGACACACCCAGCCAGGAAGGTCACACTCCAGCCGGAACTCCGGAGAAGGAGAACGATCCAAAGGGCTGTGAAATCAGGCCAAGCATTTACTACAGACCACACTTCATCTATCACACAGCGACCCAGTTAGTGGAGAAATGTTATCCTCATTCCACCACACCATTATGTTTATGATTCTATGTGGGTCACAGCGCGGAAAGTTCTCCGGAGAATTTGCCAGGGAAGATATGGAAGCCACAACTGAGAATCGTCGACCCTACTTTTTTACACAACTTGTCGCATGAAAGAAGAGGTGAGGCCATGGGGTTTAAAACCCGTGATTGCCCAAATTTTGGGATTTCATAGATGGGAAAAGCTTTTGTAAAGATTTGAGAGATAGATTTACGGTTGTTAAAACATTTTCTTTTGCCAAGAAAATGAACATTTTTAACTTGTCACCAAGAGTCCTTCCCTGAGGGAAATATAAATGTCCACCCCTACACACACACACCAAGTCTCAATGACACACCAAGGTTTTGATTCTACAAAATTTTACCCTGGGGAACCAAAAAGTTTATTAAACTTACATTTACAACCTGAGTAAAGGGACACTGGCAGGACCCCAAAGCAGCCACGCTGGGAAGTCGTCAGCCAACGTGGACGATGGCTTCCCCATAGCCGCACAGATGGGTATCTCCCTGCCCAGTCGTCCCCAGCATGTATACTACAGTCCTCCCAAAGACTCTGAGACCATGTGCAATTAGGGCAGAACTGTGTGCACATGGCTGGGGAAAGTGACCAAATGCAGAAGTGTGGGTTCAGGGGCACTCCCGCACCCTCTTTCCAGGAGGTAATGTCAACAGTCCATGGCTCTGTAATGGTGTACTCTGGCAAGGATGTGAACTTATCCTGAGTTCTCAAGATGGTGGAACTTCGACTCAGAGGCTAGTGCTTTACACTTCTCATCTGCGTCATTTAACAAAAAGTCACTTTGACACTACGGAGCAGAGAGACTATAATCTTAAAAGAAGGAACGGGGTTGGGGGGATATTTCTTTGTCGAACAGGTCAATTGGCCCTCACCTACTGATAGAGGGGTTGAACCTGGATTACATATTTTTGCTGTGTCCTCATTTCAAGCCAATGGAAAGTGGTTCAGGGCAGTATCAGTCAGCGCACTGAACCCCCAGAGTTAGTAGGTTGAAGACAACATGAGGCGAGTTCCCAAGGCAGCCAAGGCCTGAGCAGGGAGAGGGAGCTCAACAGGTCAGAGGGGAAATCCCTGTGCGATGGTCAGCTTCCAGCTTGTGAGGCTCAATAGAAAACCACACTAAGACTTTGGGATTTGGGTTTCCTCTGCCCAGTCTTGGGAGCTGGACAGAGGGACCAGCAGCTCTTCCCTACTACTCAGCTTTCCTGGCAGGTCCCTTTCCAGCAGGTGGCAGAACACACACACAGAAGATTCCAAAGCCACCCAGAATTCCCTATGTATTGATTTGTTGCCTCTCAGATGGTCCACGGTGTTAGCTCTTGAAAAAGCAGCAGGGCAAATGCGTGCTTAGTAAACACAAGACCTTGAATTCATCCCCAACACTGAAATATTTTTTTGAATGGTTCATGTGTTGGAAGGAATTCTGCAAATTTTAAAAACCTCACTCACATTCCATCCTCCAATCCTATTTGCATGATGCTTTGCTTTTCACAGAGGGAAGTAAACTCTGCAGAAAGGACCACAGCATAAAGAAACCCTGTCAATAAACCAAAGACCAGGCTCAGCACGTCTACCTGTTAAGGAACCCAGCAGGTAGCTTTTCCGCATTGACAAACAGCTTTAGCCCTAAAGAAAGCCTCCACTAGTCTTTTAGCGCCTCTGTCTGTAAAGTTACAATTACAGTATTTTCGAAAAAAAAAAAAAAAAAAAAAGCAGTCCACGTGTTTGGCATTACCTCTTTTGAAGGAGAAGAGTTAAGTTGTCAAAAGTTACACACATGTCAGGAGACCAGCTATGAACCAGCGAGTGTCTCTGTACTGGAACTCATATGTCAAGCTGGAAAGCCATTTCCTAAAATGTATTCTAACTGGATTCCAGGTACAACACAGAGCAGGCGGCCTGCTTTCCCAGTGTCACAGTGCTGTGCCCTGAACAAGAAAGCTCATGGGAAAAAGAGAAAAAAAGAAGAAAAAGAACATTCCACACAACAAGAAACCCCACAGCACGTAATTCTTTACGCAGCCATTGCAACTCGGGAATCGGGACTACAACTGGGAGCTTTGTGAGTAATTCTGGAAAACAGTTTGAATTGTGCCTCTCCAAATCTCAGCAAGCGCGGCCACATTACCGCCTTCACACCCAAGCAGTTTCTAGCAGAAACGGAACCTGGGAATAAATGTCCTAGAAACATGTTTAAGCAGCCCGAATTTGATGATCAGATCCATATTCCCTCGTTGTGTTCCCCTCTTTGCTTTTCAGTTTCTGTCTGGTTTTTACCCTCATCCCCAAACCGTAGGGTTTCCCAAGATGTCCTACGCTCGGTGCCTTCTCACACGGTGCCCACCTCATAGACAGAATGCTTCTTGGAGCTGGAAGGGCCTGGCAGGAATCAACACGGCTATTTCTATGGGTGGATAATAGTTGTCCCTAAGAAACAAACTCCTCAAAGCCACAGCTCACCACTCCAGGGTTCAGGATTCACACACACACACACACACACACACACACGCATGTACACGCGCGCGCATGCGCGTGCGCACACACACCTCTTTGTTGCCATCCTGTCACCTCAGGTTCTCCATTTTCCCCAGGCAACATAAATGATTCCACTATTACTTCTTTAGAAAACAACCCTTGAATCCCAGCACTCAAGAGGCAGAAGCAGGGGGATCTCTGTGAGCTCAAGGCCAGTCTGGTCTACAAAGAAAGTTCTAAGACAGCCAGGGCTGTTATGTTACACAGAGAAACCTGTCTTGGGAGGGTGGGGGAAGGAGAGAGAGAGAGGTATCACGGAAAAAGAAATCCTACATGTTCAACTCACACAGAAGGCCTCAGAAAACCAAACCTGATCATGAACAGGGCATTTGGAGTTAAATCTTTCAGAAGAGACAGACAGGGCAAGCAGGAGATAACGTTTTCAGCTCTGGGTGCTTCCCACACCCTCCAATCACATTCTGCCTACGTATGACTCATACCAAGGTCTGAGCTGTGGCAACTGAACAAAATGCCAGCTTCATGAAAGCGGGCGGGGTCTCTTATACTCACACCCGTATCCCTGTTTCTTCTCTCTGTCTCCATCGTCACATCTCCTGTCTAGGTCCCTGTCTTACCTAGGCCTAACCTTTTCATCAAAACTCATTTATAAGTAATAATCTATCAGCCATTCACACTTTGATTAGGTTATTGCTTGGTATCTCTAGAATTTCAGGTCTTGGCCCCCGTCATAGACCCCCAATCTGAGGGACCTTTGTGACCGAGCCCTAACGGCTCTCTCTCTACACAGCCAAGTTCTACAGACTTTGGAAGAATGGCAAATTGTTCACAAGAACAGCCCCTTCTCCAATAACCTCCTAATGTCCTCCTCCTCTATGATCTTCTTAGCCTCTATATTTTTCGGAAGTAATATAAAACCTACCTTCCTGCTGACAAGACCTAGAAAACACGGTGATGTTAATAGCTAGACCTAGCTATACTGCTTTATAAACACAAGATGCCTGTTTCCCCACACCCTGCTCCTTCTCACCTTGTTAGCTAGAATCCTGCTTTCACCCTCTAACACACTAGGGGCTGCTGTTGCAATATCCAGGCCCAAGGAGTTTAAAAACAGAGAGGAGAAGCCACGGAGTCCTGGCAAACATTCTAGCTCCCTTCCCAAGCCCTCTGCAGCACAGAATCCCCGGTCAGAGCTCTCAGACAGTGCAGCTGCAGAGGCGGTCAGCGTAAGTCTCACCGGCATACGCACCCATCATCTTGATAACTGCTGGGTATGATTGTTAATCCTTTCTTTGCCACCACGAAGTTCTGTTTAGACGACCAAATAGTAAACACTGTCAGGCAGAATTACACATACCAAATGTACCCACAACAGCTGGGAAGCACTTGAGTTTGGCCCTGCGTTTCATAATCATCTTTCTCTGGTATGTGATATCTAAGGCTCTGGGAATGAATTCTTTATATACAAATGAATATCATCAGCCTCTGGCAGCCCCCAGCTTAGCTGTAGCTAAATGCTTACAGACTTCCAGTCCCTGGCTTCGGCCAACTGTGCTTCAGTGGCGGGGACACACAGCAGGGAAAGCTACGTCCTATAGCAAAGGCCTTTTCCAAATTCCTAAGCAAGTCATTATGACAAAGAAAGCATTTTGTTCAGCTTGTGAATTTTTTAAGGTTAAAAAAAAAATGATTGTGTGGCTGGAGAGATGGCTCAGCCGTTAAGAACACTGGCTGCTCTTCCAGAGGACATGGGTTCAATTCCAGAGGACATGGGTTCAATTCCCAGCACCCACATGGCAGCCCACAACTGTCTGTAACTCTGGTTCCAGGGGGAATCAACACCCTCACACAGACATACATGTAGGCAATACACCATGTACACAAAATAAAAATAAATTATTTTTAAAAATGATTGTGTGTTAGTGTGTGCACGTGTGCGTGTGTGCATGCACACACATACGAGTGTGTGTGTTGGGAGGAGGTGTGAGGTGGGTTTCAGGTATGGAGCGCAGGAGGCAGGTTTTACAGGAAGCACCCTAACCAACTGGGCCACCTTGTCAGCTTAAGGTGATTGAGTTTTTGTTGGTTTGGTTTGCTCTGTTTTAGTCCACAAATTTTAAGAATTCACTAATGAAAAGTTAATGACAAGCTTACCTCCTAGTATGAACAAGAAACATTCCCACCTAGAGACTGAATCAGTACCAAGAGAAATAGCTCTGGTATTCATCTGAGAAGAAACGCTGTACCCCCACGACGGCTGCCCCTCTACAGTCTTGTGTTTCTCACCCTTTGTTGGTGTGGTCCAGAAGCTCTTCACAACTGCTAACGACACCTCTCCAGCCAAGTCCCGGGTTTGAAGAATCCCAAAGGGACTCAAGAAGAATTCTGACGCACACACCATTCTAGGGCCAGTCTTCCACAGAATGGTTTCCTTTTGGCTCTGACCTTCACCCCAAGAAGAAAATTCTAGCTGTGACTACTTAACGCTTGTAGATAACATACAAGGACTTTTGCATGCACTGGGTTGGTGTCTCCACAAGAGCTTTAGTGAAGTCAGGGGTGGATACACCCCACTTAATAAAGCATGCAGAGAGCTTTAGGCAAATGACTCTCAGTAGAATTTCTGCTCTCACTTCTTCCAGAGATGTACTTCAGCAATTGCCAGGGCTGAGATCACATAACTGAGACCCAGGACAGGGGAGGGCGGGAACTGTGCTGGACGATGTGCATTGAGAAAGCTATTGCTCTGGCTAACTCTAAGTCAACTTAACCCACACTAGTGTCATCAGAGAGGAGGAAGCTCAGAAAATGCCTCACAATATAGCCCAAGGGCATTTCCTTAAACAAGTGACTGATGGGGTGGTGCTACTCCTGGACTGGTGGTCCTGGGTTCTATAAGAAAGCAGGCTGGGCAAGCCATGAGGAACAAGCCAGTGAGCGGCACTCCTATATGGCTTCTACATCAACTCCTACCTCCGGCTTCCTGCCCTGCTTGAGTTCCTGTCTTCCTTTGATGATGAACTGTGATGTGGAAGCTAAGCTGAAAAAACCCTTTCCTCCCCAGGTTTCTTTGGTTACTTAATAATGTTATTATCATAGCAATAGGTTATTATCATAGCAATAGTAACCTTAACTAAGATACCTGTACTAGGAAAAAAAGTCAACTCTGGCTAGCCCTCTTGCGATATTCTGCTCAACCTCTGGGAAAGTTGTTCTAGTTGGCACAGTCACATTCCAAAGAGAAGACCTGGATGATAATAGCCATGGATCCATGCCCTAACATCCTGATAAAAGACCAGGGAACATTTCCAACCCTAGAACCCTAAAGCTCCACCCCTTTAAATAAAAATCCAAAGACAAAGCCTCCTGATAGTTATCACCTCAGAAGTTTGCATATGCAAAATGCTGACTGAAAAGTAACGTGAAAAGCAAATTTCAATGTGATATTATAGCTATATTTTAAAAATTCTTTTCTACTACTTCATGTAATTTTCTAATCAAAACCATAAAAAATAAAAGGGTTTGCTTCTAAACTCAGCAGTGAACCGTGTTTGCCCTCAACCTCGTCTTGAAAGACTAAAATCCCATAGCACTACCTCCACCTGATGGGTTGTTGCTTTTAACTGGTTTGGAGCGGGATCTGGACAGTTGGGGTTTTTGTTTTTAATCCTCCAGTGTATAACCAGAATGAGTACATCTAGGTCAACCAGGAGAAAAAAATCTTCATTTATTTGTGTATTTACTTATTTATTTATTCTGAGACAAGGGGGCGTAAATCTCAGGCTGGCCTTGAACTTGTCAAGCGTATAAAATTGACCTTGAATTTCAGATTACCCTGCATCACTTCCCTCCTGGAGCGCTAAAATCACAAATATGCACCACCACCCCCAGTTTATCGAATGCCAGGGATTAAACCCCAGGGCTTCTCTTGCTAGGTGAGCACTCTATGAGCTAGCTACATCTTCAGCCTCAAGGCAGTGGTGTGAGTGTGTGTGTGTGTGTGTGTTTGTGTGTGTGTGTGTGTGTGACTAGGGATTAAACCCAGAGCCTCACACAGGATAGGCAAGCACCTCTGTGCCATGTCCTCAGCCCTCAACGTAACTGAGAATGACCTGAAACTCCCAAACCTTCCGGCTCTACCTCCCTAGTGCTGGATTACAATAGCTCACTGTCAGAACACAAATGGCTGTGAGCCTGTTCCTCTTTGTCTGAGGGTCAGAGAGCCTGAGCTTATTTTTGCTCTCTCAACATTGTCAACAACAGGTGTGGCTACAAAAGAGCGATTCTGGCCTAGGGTGCGGTTAGCCGGTATTTTGAGTGTTGAAGAAGATCTGCTCCCCTGGACCAAAGGTCGGAGATGTCAAGTCTATTCCTTGAGTCACGCTAACAAAGTCTGCCGCTCCTGCCCCCTTTTTGAGTGAAATACATAAACGAGTGAAATACATATTCACTGAATGTCCCTCCCAATGCTGCCCTATGCTTTTGTCTCTTATTTCCCTTACATCTCTGTTCTTTTGCCTAATAATTCTAATCCTCACTCTCCAACCCTGGAATGGACAACTTTTGTAGAAACTGTTGACAGTTTACCACCATACCCAGCTCCTAAAAGCTTTCTTTACCTGAATTTTGTTCTGAAAAAAAAAAAAATGGCATTAATCTTTCTCCTACATGGATAGAGTGAAGATAAGACTTGAGTCATAAAGAACTTGAGGTAATGAAGAAAGGAAGTTGTAACTGCTGTCTTTATATTTGAAGCCAGTTGTTAACAGTGCTGGCAGTGAAGCTGCAAGATTTTGATTAGACAGTGACATCATATAAGCAAATACGCAACAAATCAGTAATTGTGAGGCATAAACGTATATCTCCTTACCCCCTCCCCAAAAAAACACTGATGGCATTGTCTAACTTAATATTACCTTCAAACAAAAAGTAATTAAGTTACAAAAATAAAATGGGTATAGGAGGCTTGGACCATGAAGTCTAAATGAAGATCCAGAGGACAGAGGAAGATAGGGTCAGGCCTCCAGCTTCAGAAAGGTAACAAAACAATGTCACCTTGGAAGACACCACTGGTGTCAAGGCCTGCCTGGCTCTCTCTGCTTTCTCTTCTCCTTTGCTCCTTCCCTGTAGGACTGAGACCACCCCTCAAATATCTCTACCTTCTGGACAGGCCCATCACTGCTGAGAGAGAAGAGAGGGGTCACTCCAGAGATCTAAAGCTTGCCTTGGGGCCAAACCAGATTTCAGAGTAAGATTCAGGAGTCTGAACCACAGAAACTGGGTCTCTATGAACTTCAGTGTTTTTAAACTCCTCCGTTTTAAGAGACTAGGCCAATTGTCTCCCTTAGATACATAAAGTCTGCCCTCTCTGAGACAGAAAGTCACAGAGCCACCTGGCTGCAGGGGGTGGCAGGTCTCTACTCAGCCCCAGCTAACGCATCACCATGACACTACCTCGGCTGACTACAGAAGGACAAACACTGAGAAATGCCTTACACAACGACAGCCACGCTGAAAAGCAACGCGTATAGACCTGTGTTGGAATCTCACATGGGCAAAATCTCTAGCTCCTTCCAAACGCAACGTTTTTAATGACCTAATTTGGTCAAGAATTGATGATACAACTTAACCACCAACACAAAGCGGCTTCAGCATCTCTCCCTGCAGTTTACCCACAGCCAACCTGACTCCACACTTCTCCTGGCAGGGAAAGATCCAGGTCTTCAGTTTACTAAAGAGGACCTGGGCTACAGCAGCCATTCCCTGTGAGGCAACCCACAAGCTCTGGGCTTCAGAGGCCAACAGTCACTAAACACGTTCAGTGTCTCTGCAGCCTCATCTCAACTTCACCCTCACAACTCATGAAAGAGTGTTTTGCTCCTATCTGAATGAGAAGCGCAATGTTGAGAAGCTGAATATGGTTTCTGTCCAAGAGCACAGAAGAGAAGCCGTAGGACAGGATATCTCTGAACTCAGTTCTGTCTGATCGTAAGCTGTGCTCTTTAAAGTAATACCAATGGGTTTTCTCCAGTATCAGTCAAAAGTCTTCAAACAAGAACTTGAGCAATCATCACAAAAGCCCTGGGACGCCTTTAATCCCAGCACTCGGGAGGCAGAGGCAGGCGGATCTCTGGGAGTTCGAGGCCTGCCTGGTCTACAAGAGCTAGTTCCAGGACAGGAACCAAAAAGCTACGGAGAAACCCTGTCTCGAAAATCAAAAAAAAAAAAAAAAAAAAAGCCCTGGGAAAGAGGTTTTATCTTTTACCACAGCCATTTTACAGATGAGCAGACCAAGGAGCAGAGCTGCCCAGCAACTCCCTAAATGTGCACAGCTCTGCGCTAGATACACTCAGACTCTAACCCAGGCGAGCTGGTTTAAGCATCCGTTGAGGCTTTAACGACGGCACATATAAGACCCCTTTCCCTGCAACTTAGTGTGTTCTACATTCACTCATCAAATATTGCTCACCTTTCTGCTATGTACCTAAGGCTTGGCCAGCAGTGGTCCCTTGGTAATCAGCAAAACTAGGACAGTATAAGAAAGTTTTCTCTAGAATAAAAGGCCAAGTGATGCATACGGAATACCAGAGGGACCTAAGCAAGTGATGCATACGGAATACCAGAGGGACCTAAGCAAGTGATGCATACGGAATACCAGAGGGACCTAAGCTCTGGGAAAGAGAAGACTTCCCTTAGTACCAGAGGTGAGAACAGATAGGGGACACACAAAGGGGACTAGGGGGACTGGAGATGCAGATGGTGACCTCCCCACACCGCACGCCTGCTGTACATATGTTAGCTCTTTTAGCCATCCTGCGAGCCATCGCCCTGTAACAGGTAAAGACAACACAGTTCGTAAAGCTCAACAGTTGATCCAAGTTCATGCAACAACCTACTGTCACAGCTGGGTGTGTTATGTCTGCCTCCTCCTCATACCCTTTCCTGAAACCTGGAAGCTTCTCACAGGGGTAAACAGAAACTAAACAGAGTACTGGGCAAGCACGGACAGAGGCAAGCGGAATTTAATCATTTTCATTTCTAGGCTCCTTAGAAACCAGCAGCATCCTTTGTCCCCCATCTGCCAGAGGGCTGAGTACCCTTTCAGCCTCGAAGACTCTTGCCTATTGCGATTCTACAAGAAACAACTTCTCCACACACAGCCACGTTATGACTCGCTTTGCCCAAGCACAGAACAGCACCTGTGAGCCAGTCAAGCACACCATGGAAGGACCAGGCCAAGGACAGACTCTGTTGGAACCAGGTCGTGAGAACACAGGCAGGGGACCCTGGGAGACCCCTAATCCACAACCCTTTGTTGGAGAGAGAAAAGCCCAGAGTTGAGTGTGAGGGGATCAAGGCTGTACATTCAGCACCCCACCCCCCAAAAAATTCTGGGTTCCATGAAAATGCTTTGACAGGCAGAGATCTGAAACTCCTGCACCAGCTTGGGAAGGAGGTGACTAAGGATCCGCCTTCCCACAGAGTCTGTCTTTAGACTCAAATGCGGCTAAGACTAAAAAAGAGCAAATCTGTCTTCTGAGCTGACTCAGGTTTTGTGTTCTTGGGAAAAGGGGTAGGAGTGGAAGGCCGTCTAAGCGTGAATCACCAGCTCTCCGTCAGCACCCAGGAGCGGGGTGTTTGGAGAAAGTGTCCCTTCTTGACACCTTGCTGGCTCTCTTCCCACTACAGGGAGAGAAGGCCCTGATGTCCCAGCACCCACTGGCAGGCAGTCCCTTATACCATGCCTTTTACAGCACACACTGCCTATAGCAGAGACAAATACAGCTGCTGCGATGTTTCTGCCGCTGCACCCTTAGGTCGTCCTCTAAGTAGATAAGAAATAATGGATCCAATAACTCAGCCGAGAACCTGCTAGTTGGACAGTAAAAGAAGCGCCCATTCCTTCATTGTCAGAGTGGTAAAAGAGTATCAAGGTCCTCACTCAGCAAGCCTCCCTCTGGGAACATATTTAGCCCATTACTCTTGGTAAGGCCACAGAGGTGCATGCCACCTTTCTCCTAATATTTCCTGCCACTCTTGGGATGCATTCTCACCAATCACCTCATTAAGCAGTAGCCAAAAGACATGACCTTTAAAAAATATATATGCCTCCCTTAATGCACTCAGAGTTTTTATAGGTCACTTTCCTTGCTGGCTCGTGTTTATGAACTTGTATTATAAGTAAGAAAGATTTCTTCTCATCTTCTTTAGCATTAGGTAAAAAAAAATCACCTGAGATCAGAACCCAGGCAAATGCAAAGATATACAAATGCCCTTTAGGTAAGGTCATGTACACAGTACTGGCTGGACAGCTTTTCTTACCCCTCCCCCAATATGGGACTTTTTTGATCCTGAGAAATCAAAACTATTTGAGAATTTAGAAACAAGATGACTGCAAGATGAAGAAGCTGTACAATCCTCGTTTTTCAAATTCTTCCTCCCCAAGCTCACTCCCTGTGCATATATATCGCCTCTCTGACCACTCATGATTAGCTTTCTTTACACAGCCATACCTATGCCTTGTTTCTGTTGGCCTGCACTAGGTCTCCCTCCCTCTCCCCCTCCCCACCTGTGAAATGCCTTACAAGCTTGTCAAAGGCAGTGGGCAGAAAACAAACGCGGCCCCTCTCTCTAGCACCCCTCACATCCTTCTCTTTCTATTTCTACAACATGACTCTACTATGATTGTTCAGACGAGCCTGCAAGTCACACATCACTCCTTTTCGTGCAGGCCGCCCACACCCAACCAACACCAGGGGCTCTCAGTTCCCTCTTTGATGGACCTGGGTGTCTCCACTCTTGTTGCCACTACCCTAGCTCAAACCAAAATTATAATCTCCCCAAACTGCCCCAGCACCCTTCCAGCTGGTTTCTCTGTCCCCACTTACATTCTTCTAACCCAAGACTTCGATTTCATCTGGTGACCTTTCTGAGGCTCATTTAAGCATGTTCCACGGCTCGCTGTCTATGTTCGCCTTTAGATGAACCCCAAAGGCCTTGACTGAAGGGCACCTGCCGCTCAGCTCCCTAAAACCTCGTCCGTCAGTAGAGTTCCTTCACATCCCATGTGTCAACATCAAATCTCTTTCAGAATCTGAAACCTGCCTCTTGTCCCTCCCAGAATCACAAAATTGTCCAGGAGAGAAAGACTGAACACCAAAACTAGGCTTCTCTGCCAACACCATTCCTATCAGCAGAAAGTTCTGGACAGTTGATTAGCGAGTGCTCACTAGGGGCAGAGCACTACTGTAGGAGTCACAAAGACACTTAACTCCTGCCCGCTAGGTCCCAAAATTGCCACTGCCTTTGAGTTCAATCATTTAAGTCCTGAATTGTGCGGATAGTACGCACTGGATCTCAACACTTGAGAAACTGAGCCAGGAAATTGCAAGTTGAAGGCCAGCCTGGTCTATTATGTGAGACCCTGCCTGAGGCAAAAAAAAAGTTCAAATTCCTAGAATCCTTCAAAAACGCACTAAGCAACTGTCCCTGCACAGCTGGCTTGTGACTCTACATAGGTTTATGGCGCTCTTTCCTCCTTCTCTGCTAATCCAGGTCCTATGCGTCTCCTTCAAATCTCTGTACTTTAAGTGAGCTTTCTGCCCCAGCCCACACGGCTGCTTGTGCCCAGTCTAGAAGCTTGGTTTTCTCTGTTGGCTTTCCCAGCTGTTGTCTAAAGCACGGAGCTAATGACCAGAACCCAGAAACCTTGCATTTAAGAGCTATGCTTGGTATTGTACTGATCCAGTTTTTCTAACAAATAGTTTTAAAATTTATTTTTATTACATTTATTTATTTTATGTTGGGGAGTGGGGTCACACATTTGTCATGGCGTACATGCAGAGGCCAGAGGACAACCTGCAGGATTCACTTCTCCTCTTACACCACTGTGGGACCTAGGGGACCTGCCAGCCAAGGATTTTTGACTTTAAAATCATGACGCTCGATAAAAGGGGTAGGCAGAAGAGCTGAAGAGGTTTCTGATAGCATTTCTAGATTGTCCTAGATATCATTTTTATAGCATTTCTAGATTGTTCCTAGGCACCAAGAGAAGAAAGTAAAGGAGATGAAAGTCAATCTGGAGTCAAAGGACTGCCCCCCACATCGACACTGCTCCAGAAAAATGACTTAATGAATGGAGACATGGAGTTTTTCAGCGCTGGGGAATGAATCTGGCCAGGGCTCTCTGTGCATCCTACTGAGCACTTACCTCTGATTGGCAGCCCCAGCCCGGGATGTGGGTCTTGGGGGAGGGGGACGTTTCCCTTCTGGTTATTAGGTAGATAACAAGACTCTTAATATAATTAGAATTGCAAAACAACATCCTTACAGGGGCAAATGACCAAGCCTCCCCATCCTGCCGACTAAGGGCGGGATACAGTTTACTCTCTGGAAGCAGGTTCTGTGTAGAGCTGCATACTCGTGCACAGATGGTCCCGTGTGATACCTCTCTGCCTACCAAAATCATGACTTTCACCATACAAATGCCGGTACTGTGCCAAATTTCTCACTACCCAGTTCTAAATAAAAGGAAGTCTACTTTCGGGAAAGAGAAAGGGGATTCAATGCATCTTTTTCATATTTCTTTGTCTTTTCATAATGCCCAATCTGTACCTCACCCACCACCCGCCCCTGCAACAACGAAGCAGAAATTTTATGATTCTCGATAAGAATAGAAATTCTAGCAAGCAGGGTTTGTCCAGAAATTGTAATGAAGTACAATAATCCCTGGCTCACCCGTGCCTTTTAGTAGAGAGGGGCAACAGGAACGTGTCAAAGAGACAGACAGTGCACTACAGCAGGGTTGAACACGACCTTATCAGGAATAGGACGAGGAAAGCCAGTGACCTCCTTCCCTTTGTTTTATTACCTTTGGATTTTTCAAGACTGACTCATTCAAACTCAGGTCAAGATAGGACACATACTAGCCTCCGGGAGCTGGTAAGGGAGCCAACTGAGGATTCTAGAGACTTCTTATAGGGGCCCTAGTTTAACCAAGCATTACTGCGTTTAAGGTATCTTTCCTATCCCCCACCGCAAAGAGGATATGCCTGTGTATCTTAGATTGCAACTGCAGCAAACAGGAACACAAGGTGTTTAGAGTGACAGCAATGCCAAAGTTCGCCTGCATCCACACTACAGGACTGACGGGTTCTGCATTTACGGTGTCCTGGTTGGTTTGGTTGTTTCTGTTGTTGTTGATGATGATCAACTTGACACAAATGAGAATTTTCATTTTCTCAACTGAGAAAAACGCCTCAGTCATACTGGCCTGTAGGCAAGTATGTGAGTTTTGTTGATTAACGACTGTGCGGAGCCACCCCGACAAGTGGTCCTAGGCTGTGTAAGGAAGCAAACTGAGAGCAAGGGGAACAAAGACATAAACGGTAGGCTTCCACAGCCTCAGCTTCAGTCCCTGCGCCCTGGTGCCTGCCTCAAGTTCCTGCCCTGACTTCCCCTAGTACGGCTATGAAAAATGCACAGGAGGGACAGAATCGAAGCGTCTGGCATTGCAGTTATTGAAATGGCACCAAATTTGGAACTTTCCACGCTAACAATACTTCTAAAGTATTTTTCATTCTTCTTCAGTAAAATATTATGCTTGCCAAGGATTAAAAACCTTAATAAACAGAAATATTTAACTTGAGAAAGTTGTATTATTTTGCTATTCCCTAGACAGAAATACTGAGACCTATTTTCAAATTCAGTTGCTTTTGATATTGACAAATGACTTAGCAAGAAAATACACTAACCGACAGACAAAAGGCCAAGAGAAGCCCTCTGAGGTGGAACCATGATCCCTCCTACCACTAGGTACCACAGTTTAGCAGCAAGGCTGGAGGGAGCACAGGCCAGCTGATCCAAAAGAATGCTGTCCTAACCATGACCCCAGGCTCTACCAGGACTTTAGAGTCTGGAGAAAGCAGGGACTGTGGTGCCGGGGTGAGGTCTGTGAAGAGCTGCAGAGCCTCTGAGGAGACCACACCACACAGTAGGAGGCTTTGGGAGAGAAGCAAGGCATTTAAAAAAAAAAAAAAAAAAAAAAAAACAGTGTGGGATGTTGGGAGTCCTCGCTAGACACCCCTCAGTCTGATTACAGTTCTTGACTCCAGCGCTAGCTCTGAAAGATATCAGACACAGAAAGAGGAAAATAGACTGAGAACGTTTATGGCGTTTGGGAGATGAAAAGATGCATAGCAGGTGAGATGGAGACAAGAAAGGGCTCAATGAGATTCGTTCTGGGATCAGACGTTTATTTGATTTAGGCCGGTCTGTGCAGAAGCTAAGCACGCTGCTCTGAGTTCCAGGCTTCAGAGCGCGCAGCCACAATCCTGTGGGCGAACCAGATGGGAACTAAGACGTGCAAGCTCTGGACAGAAGCAGGACGATGGGTAAACCTGACCGTGAAGGTTGAGACTCTGACGCCACTAATCGCCACCATTACATCAAGGCCAAGGTCAGAGCCGCTCAGAGAACTGACGACTGTAACAAGAGTGAGTTTAAGAAGAGCCTGCGCCGCAGAGCAATCAATGAGAGTAAGGAGACAGCCTATAAAATGGGAGATAGCCTCTGCCAATCATCCCTCCACAGGAGAGCCATATCTAGGATATATAAAGAACTCAGAACAAAGAACAAAAGAGTGATGAATGCAGCCAGCAAACAGAACAATGGAGTGCACAGTCTGCAAGTGACGTAAGAATGGAGAATGGATGCATGAAAAGATGTTCAACATTCTTAGCCACTTGGGAAAAGCAAATCAAAATTACACTGCAATTTCATTTTTTCCCCACATAATATATTCTGATTAGGGTTCTTCCCCCTCTGCTCCTCCCAGTTCCTCCCCAACTCCCTTCCCCCCGGATCTACTTCCTTTCTCTCATTAGAAGACAAATAAGCTTCAAAGGTATAATAATAAAAATAAAAAACAAAACTAGTACATCAGAATAGGGTAAAAAAAAAAACAAATAGAAGGAAAAGAACCCAAGAAAAGGCACAGGTATAGACTCAGAGATTCATTTATTTACACACTCAGGAACCTAGCAAAAACACTAAACCGGAAGCCATAATATATACACAAAGGACCTGTAGGGTAAAAAGGTGAAAAGAATTACCTGTAGGGTAATTTTGAAAATAATTAAAAAATAAAAATCCCGGACATAACATTATGAGACAAAGAACTTCTAAAGATCCCACCGGGTTTGTTTTCTGTTGGCCGGCGGCTGGGCAAGCACCCCCCTTGAGAGTAGTTCATTCCCCCAGCAGTCCTCGAGACTCCCTTGAGAAAACTCAGTTTGGATATAGTTTCTGGGTCCACTTCTCCATCCAGCTCTAGAACCCCATCTGGTATAGACCGGTGCAGGCGTGTGCAAGTTGCCTGGGTCTCTGGGAGTTCATTAGAGCTCTGTTCGCGCTGATTCAGATGGCCTTGTTGCCATGGTGTTGCCATGGTGTCCCCACCCACTCTGCTCTCACTCTTCCCACCTCCTTTTCTGGGGTTTTCTGAGCCCCGAGGAGACACCCCATTAAGAGCTGAGTGTTCCCAAGTCTCTCTGGCTATGGGGCTGGTGTAGGTTTAATCTGTGACCCTCTGTCCAGATTTGCCCCACAGTCTCACGACTTTGTATCAGCATTGGTAAGGGGCACCCTTTCCCTTGCAAAAGCAGGTCAATTTAGATGGCGAATTATACTTTTCCATAGGTGTCTGTCGTCCATCCCTAAGATGATTGGTTTCTGCTACTCTGATTGTGACACATTTAATGTGTGTGGGGCCCTGTATTTTCCCTTCAAGTCACTTTTAATCTCGGGCCACTTCCATAAGCCTTTTCTCTCCATTCTCCTTTCCTGGCCCTCTTCCCCGTGTCTCCCGAATTTTCTACCCAAATCTTTCCCATAGTGCCTTGCTCTGCCTCTGAGGAAAAGGAATGCGAGTCAAGTTTATTCAGCGGCTCGGAGGGACAACGCTTACAAGACCACAATTCCGGGTACGACCACTGTTGACATTTTACATAGCGCGACTTCAGTCAGCACACAGTTAAACTGACAGGGGCCCCTCCTAAGAATGATAACAAAAAGAAAGAAGAAATCCCCCATCTTGGTCCATATGAGTAAATAAAAACGAGCTTGGGCGAAAGTCCTAATGGAGGCCAGGACATGGATTATTAGTTCGAAATATTCCCACCTACTAAAGAGAAAAGGCTAACTTATGTACTTATGTAAGCAGTCTGATTTATTCCTCAGACTTTTATCCATTTCCACTTATTTATCTCAGAGTTTACACCTGTAGGAGTCAGGAACAAATTCTATTTTGCTCATGATAAATCATCATTCGTGCCAGGAAGCACAAAGGCCTCGCCCAAATCAGAAGACAGGGAGAAAGAAATGAATGCTGGGAAGAACAAAGCCCATTACTAAGCTGGGATTTTTTTTTTTTTGTATTTTATTTTTTTATAGAAAATTGTTTCTTAACTTCTCTCCCAGAACAGGAGGAGGAATCCATCTGGTTTGTAAACTTAGCGTGACCTTCTGGCATCATTTCTATTAAGAAAATTAATAGTAGACCCGTGATCCCTTCCTTGATAAATGGGAGAGCCTAGCCTCAGACACAGAACTAAATTAGGAATTTTCAAAAGACGATAAAACTGCATAGATTATGTCTATGAAAACGCGGGCTGAGACCCTCCTCCGACTATTCCCTCTGTGGCCTTAAACAAAACCTCTCAGAGTCTCAGTTTCTTGCCTGTGGAGACTGGAATTTTTTTTTTCCACTGTAGTAGCATCTCCTATACACAGTTCTCTGTGTATCTATGGCTTGGTCATTTGTTCAGGAAGAATTTCTTTTTCCATTATCTTCCATCAGGAAAGATGGCTCCTTGCCATCTCCCACAAGCCATGTTATTAGCTTTGGTCTAACATCTCTGGTAGCTCATCTTGGTTGTCAACCCGATGGAATTTAGACTCACCACAGAAACAGATCTCTCAGCGTGTCTGAGAAATTGTCTAGATTAGGTCAACTGAGGTAGGATAGCCTACCCTAACTATGGGTGACGCTATTCCACATCCAAAAGCCTCTGGGATGAGGGAAGAGGGAGAGGGAAGCTAAGCACCTACACAACGGACCCGCTGCCTTAGGTTCCGCTGCCATGACTTTCCTGACACGATGGATTGAACCCTCAACCTGTGAGCCCAAATGACACCTTCCCGTTTTAAGTCACCTTTGTCAGGCATTCTGTCCCAGTAGCATACAGACTTGAACAGAAGCATCCGAGATCTTGACACGCTCTCTCTGCTTCCATCTTTCCTCGAATCTGATACGCTGAATGACACAACTCCTCGATGCTGGTTTTTGGCAAGTGAAAACTATTTTTGCTTTGCATAGATATCCCTTGGGTATTAGCTCTCAGCACAAACGCCTCAGATCAAAGAATCCATCTTAAACTAGAAAACAGTTTGAAAACCAAACTTACTATAATGGGCCACTTTGGGTAAGTGAGAAAACACCACTGAGAAATTAATTATTCACACTTTGTGATTCTCCTGAGGCAGTATATGGATTCAACACATATTTTCAGCCTCAATGGATTCAAGAATTCCAATCCCTGTCCCTCCTTGACAACGAGCATTGCATCATTAATCTTGCCTAGAAAGGTACCTGACTTACAACCAACTTTCATTGACTCAGATCTGACTCCGAGATATATTTGTTCATTTAAAAGAGACTTAAGAGAACCAGCTGTTCCTTTTTCACTAGTTGAAGATCTGCTTTAGGGACCCTTAAACCTGTTCTAAAAATGGTGGTCACAGTCTGCTAGCTCTCTGTTCTTCTGAGATGGAAATGTTACATAATCAGGACCAGGAACATTAAATATCACTTCAAGATTTTTTGAAAGATCTCAGAAAAATCCTATCCTCGTTGGCCCACTCATGGGATTTCTGGCACCATGAAATAAGGTGCTACCTGTGAAAACCATAAAATGCGGCACATTATCAGAACACTGTTCCCCGCAGTGGGGAGGAAAGATGTCTTACGAGGAAGTCAATTGCAGAAGCTTCTTTAGTGATAGCAAAGGATGACTGTGAGTCACTGAGCCAAACAGAAGAAATGATTAAGAGAGAGAGAGAGAGAGAGAGAGAGAGAGAGAGAGAGAGAGAGAGAGAGAGAAAAACATTGTGCATAATATGAACACAACACAGCATAGCTCTCCAGCCTCTCAACACTACAAATGGCTCCTATCATGAAAACCTTATTTTCTGGTGGATCTCAAGTTCTAGTCTACCTATAACACCAGTGTTTATAGTCCATCTATAAACTTCCCCATGCAACTCTCTAGATGCAGCAGGCGCCAATGCATACTCTCTGCTCTCTGGTACTTCTGTGCAATCCCTGCATCTCCCCGGTGGTACTAATGTCATTCATATACCTATGTTAATGTCTGTGATCTACTGAGAAACAGGTCCCTCAGACTCTGCTTTATAGGCAATTTGGTGAAGTCCATGACTGATGTGGAATTCCCCTGTGTATGCTGTGAATATGTTTTTATTGCCATTGGTTAATAAAGAAGCTGCTTCTGACCAAAGGGCAGCAGACTAAAGTCAGGCAGAAAATCTGAACAGAGACAGAGAGAGAGAGTAGGTGGAGTTGATCAGATGCCATGTACCTACTGAAAGAGACAGACACCAGACGCCAGTCAGATCCTTATCTGTAAGCCATGGGCCTTGTGGTGATATATAGATTAATAGAAATGGGTTAATTTAAGATGTAAGAGTTATCTATAAATATGCCTAAGCTATTGCTCAAACAGTGTTGTAATTAATATAGTTTCTATGTTATTATTTAGGTCTGGCCAGCCAGGAAACAAACAGTCTCCACTTACACATGATGTCAGGGTCCCTAGCCCTCCGGAGATTTCATTTCCCATGGCTCTGCTGTACACCGTGGATACCTTCTTATAGTAATCATGGAAGGAATAGATAAACTTCCAGATGTTCTCAGGGTCTGGATGAAAACATCAGTGCTGATGCACCTTCACTGGCCAGCTCTCTCCAGACTAACACAATGCTGTCCAACAGAGAAGCTCATCAAAACCCTCTCTACTTCAAAACCTGAAGTCTTAATAGGGGAACACAACAGACATAAGCACAGGCAGAACATTCATATACTTAAAATAAAAACAAATAAAATCTCAAAAACATTCAAAAATGGAAATAATATTCCAAAGGCAACGTGTATATTTATAGGGTTCTTACGGGGATAAATGAAGGAATATATTCTTTGAGAAGTAAAATAAAAAAGTAGATACAAGTAGAGTTAAAGAGAATGCATAAGGAGGAAGACATCCCTGGCCTGCCTGGTGCCATTCAGCTCAGGCAGGTGCAAGTTACACACAGGCCAACCTGGGTCCTCAAGACCTTGGCTGGTGGGTGTTGTTGGGTCTTTCCTTCTTACTCCATGGCTTGCTGTGTGGCTAGGTGGCTGGCCCTTGATGTCCTCCTCCTTACTCTCTTGCTCCTCCTTCTTCTTTCTCTTCTTCTATGTATTCTCTCTGCCTGCCAACCTTTCCTATCCTTTATCCTGCCTTGCTCTTGGCTGTTCAGCTCTTTATTAGACCAATCAGGTGTTGTAGACAGGCAAAATAACACGGTTTCACAGAGTTAAAGAAATGCAACATAAAAGAACGCAAGACTTATTCGCATCATTAAACAATGTTCCAAAGCATAAACAAATGTAACACACCCTAAAATTAATATTCCACAACAGGCAGAAAGATATCCATGGCCTGCCCGACGTCATTCAGCTCAGACAGGTGCTAGTCATCCATGGGTTAGCCTGGATCCTCAAGGCCTGAGCTGGTAGACATCCATGTGTCTGCATGGTACCAGGTGGGTATGCCATTGTGATGATCAAATGTATGGTGGAGAAATGGGAGAGAAAGAGAAACAGCATGGTTCATGAGCTGTGGAGAGAGGCAGAATGGAGAAATGAAGGCGGTGAGGAGCAGGCTGATGTGGGAGACCTGCTTGCCACCCAGGGCCTTGGTGATGTCCGGGTCCAGGGCTGCTGCCAAGGGCCATGTCTGGGTCTGTGGTGCTACCACAACCACAATCGGGGTCTGTGTTGGCATCTGTATCCATGTTGCCACAAGGATGCCCAGTGTCTGAGCTGTCCCCTGGGCCATGTAGGTGTCTGAGGGTTGTGCAACCACAGGGGTCATACTGATCTGTGACCTGCACTGACGCCTGGTTCCATGATGACGTCAGGGATAGAACTGATTCTGAAGTTCATGCGTCCATGGCCCTATCACAGCCAGAGTTTGAGGTGATGTCCTTAACTCCTGTTACCACCAAAAACTGTGGGGATGTCCAGGGCTGTCCCAACACCCAAGGCCATGTTGGTGTCCAGGAGTCTTGCCGCAGATGTGACACACTGGTCTGAGTGGCCTGAGCTGCTACCTGAGGCCTTGATGATCCCTGGGCCAGGCTGCTGCCAAAGGCCATGTCTGGGTCCATGACTCTATAGCGGCCAGGGTCTGAGCTGGTGTCAGTGACTGCTGTTTCAGTGGAGGGCCATGTGGTTGCCCAGGGTCTGGTCAGTCACCTGAGACCATGTCCAGGGGCCACGCTGCTGCTCAGCCATGCTGATCTCGGTGGCCTGTGCTACCACCTGGGGCATGGTGACATCCAGGCCAGGGCTGCTGCTGAGGACTGTGTCCGGGTGCCTGTTTGTGGTTCTACCACAACCGAGGTCTTTGTTGAGGTCCATGGTCCGTGTTGCCACCAAAGATCACAGAGAGACCTGGGGTCTGGGCCATAACCTGTGGCCTTTTAGAGTCTGAGGGTCATGCTGCAGTTGGGGGTCATACAGATGCGAGTGGCCTGTGCCGTCACTTGGAGCCATGGTGTCATCCGGGCCTGAGCTACTGCCTAGAGCCATCTCTGGCTCTGTGGTGCAGCTGCAGCTGGGCTCTGGGTTGATGTCTGTGGCCCGTGTCACCACAGGGGGCCAAAGGATCCATGCATGGACATCATACATGATGAAATCCAAGGACAGTACTGAGCCAGCCCTGTCCTTTGCTGGCCCTGGGATAGCTGGCCCTTGCCCCTGGCTGGCCCTGTGATAGCTGGCCCTGCCCCTGGCTAGACACTGTAGCAAGAGAGGTGGCCCTGACTGTCACAGGAGAGTTGGCCCCACCCCATCATTGGCTTGAGAAAACTGGCCCTAGTGGCATGGTCAGAAGAGAGGGGGCAGCTCCAGCAGTACCGCCCACACCCAAGGCCACTAAGAAGAATGAGCAGGTGTTGGAGAGGAAGAAAAGATGGAGATGAGGTTTTTGTTTTGTTTATTATTTTTGTTTTTGTTTGGTTTGGTTTTAATTTTTTTAATTTTCTTTGTGGGGGCAGGTGCTGCAAGGGTAAAGGGTTGGTATGCGGGGCGGGAGTGGGATTGGGTATAGGATATGAAATTCCCAAGGAATCAATAAAGAAATTGTGCTCAAAATAAGAAGAAAAAGAAAATACATCAGAAACTAAAAAACTTAATTAATATATAAGAATATCAATAGAGACCAAATCATCTCTCATCCCTCATCTGAGAAGTTTCTAATCGAAACAGGGGACAATTAACACAAAGACCCATGATTGGCCAAGGTGCAGAGAACAAGAAACGTAGGAATTCTCTGTCCTAAAGTGAATATATATATTTCAATCCCCTCCCAAGGGATCATTGTTGAAGGGTGGCAGGGAGGAGTATGAGAGCCTGAAATAGTGGGCGACCACAAGGAAACACATGTGATCTGGATATAGTAGGGCAGCTGCCTAGATGAACTCAATAAAGATTTCAGGAGAAATGAGCACAGAAATTTAAAAATACATAATGTGTCTTTATTTCATATTTATAATGAGTTTTGTAAGTTTCTTTAAAATTAGAATAAAGCCACACAGGACCCTAAAAAGGATATATGGTATATTAGTCAGGGGAGGAGAGGAATCAAGAGATTTTCTTATCTGTAGAGAAGAGATGTACTAAATAAACACAGGCTTTTTGTTGTTGTTGTTGTTGTTGTTGTTTGTTGTTGTTGTTTTTGTTTTTTTGTTTTGTTTTGTTTTTGTTTTTCAAGACAGGGTTTCTCTGTGGTTTTGGAGCCTGTCCTGGAACTAGCTCTGTAGACCAGGCTGGTCTCGAACTCACAGAGATCCGCCTGCCTCTGCTAGAAATCTCAAAACTTAAATGTGCTAGAACTATAAAGGCAGCTAGTAAAATGAGAAAGTGTGTGTGTGTGTGTGTATGTGTGTGTGTGCGCTCCAAGCCAATAGAGAGAATACAAAGAAATAAGAGATGATGACCAAGTCGTCAGAAATCAGGAGTGGGGAAGGAAAAGGCAGAACAGGAGGAATGGAGGAGCGAGAGACAGAACAAGGCAGCAGGAAGGCTGTGGCTTGGTGGTTACACGTCTTCCAAAGGTCTGTTCTTCTATTCAACAAGGACCTGCAGTTAGGAAGTGGCAGCAGGGCCATTTCCCAAGCTCACCCTGCAGCCAGGTAGGGCAGGGTGACCAGGTCTCGCCGATGACAGGCAAGCGAAACTTAGAATGACTTATCGCCAAACGTGTGAAGAGCTGTCAGTGCCTTCTCCACTCCCCTTTCAGTGCCGACCTTGGAACTTAGGTGTGGGGTAGCAGAACCTAGATGGAAATAGTCTGGATTCCTGAGTGACTGCAGGCCACCATTCCTCTGTGCTTAAGTCATTCCCAACACAAGCCTCTTCATGTCTACCAAGGCACTACAAGAATGAAACATTTATTTTATGAGGATTGGTTGTTTCCTGAGTTTATGAATACATCTAAACTTGAAGACACGTCAAAACTAAGTTTCAGCTTAACTATTACAAATAACAGTCTAGCTTCAAACTTCCTCTGTAGCAGAGGGCGACCTGATCCTCTTGGCTCCGCTTCCCACGTGCTGTGACTAGTGATCGTGCACACAGAGCGAGAGATTAAACAGGGTTCCTGCATGCTAGAAAGGCATTTTATCAAGTAACTGTCATCCCCAGGATCTCTCTCTCTCTCTCTCTCTCTCTCTCTCTCTCTGTGTGTGTGTGTGTGTGTGTGTGTGTGTGTCTGTCTGTCTGTGTCTGTGTGTTTAAAAATTTCTACCAGGAACTGAAGCAATGGCTCAGCGGCTAAAAGCACTTGCTGTTCTTCCAAACTCAGCTGAGTTCCTAGCACCAGGCAGCTCACAGCTGTCAATAACTCCAACTTCAGAGAAATCCGATGTCTCTGAAGCTATCTGCACTCATGCGTACATACCCACATGCATGCAGACACACACCTATACATAACTAAAAAAAAAAAAATCTTAAAAAAAAAATAAAAGTGTTCCCACCATTGGAGAGACGGATCGTTGGTGGTTAGGAACATCTGTTGCTCTTGTAGAGAACTTAGGTTCAGTTCCCAGCACATACATGATGGCTTCATTCCACGGTGCATCTGATGGAAAGAAAGGGAGGAGAGAAAGAAGAGGACAGATGCAAAGCAACCCATACAGGGGCTGAGAGTTCAAGGGGGAAACCACGCCTGCATGAAAAGATCTCACAGAAATGCAAGCTCCACTCGGGCAGATTAAATCAGAACCTCCGTAGGCCAGCTCCTACCTGGTGTTTTCAAAGTTATTATGGTGACAACTCGGAACCCAGGTGGAGCACCTCAGTCCTCCAGCTTGAGCTCAGCAGTTTCACAGGAGATGACGCGTGTCATGGGTGCAGCAGGTTCCAGTGACTCAGCTCTTCCTGCCAACGAGGATGTGAGGATTTGGGTTGAATTTCTTCTCTTTTAAATGAGAGCAAAATTCCTAAAGAGGAAATCTCTTGCAGTGGAGGTTGGATTTTTTTGTTGTTATTGTGTTTTTAAAGAGGGTCAATTCACAGTATGTTCCTTTTCTGTGAATGAAAAGAAACCCAGCAAAGTTGACTTTCTGCTGATGAGCGCGCACTATACGGCCATGGTTATAAAATGATAGGCGTAAAGTCTCTTTTCCCCTCTGTAACCTGTTGAAAAGGTATTGACTTAGTGATACTCAGTGGTGCAGAGGAAAGAGAAACAATTTGGCCTCTAACACTGATAGGATCAGTGCCAATATTGTTCAGCAAACTTAGTCTCAGTTTCCTCTCACGGAAGAAACACATCTCATTAGATCCAAAATATCATTGATTATAAGATGTACGGGCAATTTGATTAAAGTAACCACTAAGCTAAGTAGTTTTGAGTAGCTGTTTTTGAGTAAAGCAACAGAATTACCATTATTGAACAATTAGTATGACAATAATAACAATAGAGTCCAAATGTTCCAGAAAACCAAAGTAAATTTTCCCTCATTAAAAAGTATCTAATCTGAGAAAATCCTTCAAATAAATGTCTGCTGAAGCTAAGCTGTTACTCATGTCTATTAAATTTATCATTCTCACAAAAGCAGATCTGAACTCAAGGTCCAGTTACCATAAAAGACGCCTACTGTGTTGCTCTCCTAAATACTTCGGAAAAACTGTGATTAAAAACAAAATAGTATTTCCCCTCAAAAGGTTGGAGGTTCACATATACTTAATCAAGGTTGAAAGAACTTATTTTAATTTTGAATTAAAATGTTAATTTGGGAGTCTTTTTGAGTTTATCAGGACTCAAAAGGGTCTGAATGTGTAGTGTAAGACATGAGCATAATATACAATAACAAAAGCATAAGATGAACGGAGTAAACACGTTGAGTTAGTAATGTGTGCAGAGTATCGCAGGGCTCGGGAAGAACCGGTCGGTGAGGAGACACAGCTTCAGTCTGAGGAAGGTAATTTGCTAAAGCAAGGAACTGTACTTTGGAAAATACCTGGATAAGGAACCCAACGATCCAGAGACTCAGAATCAACGCCTCCTTTTTCCATTTTCTTTGCCTTTTCCTTCGCTTAATTCTCTCGCAGGAACCAGACAAGTTGGCTGCCAAAGACCATCCTTACTAACTCATGAGCCAGGAGTTAAATACAAACATACCACTAGGCATCTACCTGGAGAAATGTTCATTAGCGTCTAAAACCATTAGGGGAAGGTTTGGGAAAGCTTTAAAATGGAGGTGTCAGGATGCTGATCCCGTCACACTTTATTATTTACGTGTCAACATCACATGCTCCTGATGAGATAGACGCACTCTCAAGTACACCCCCTACCCATCACTATTGCACACAGAATTAAAAAACCAACTCATCAGATTCTCAGCATCTATGCATATGCACACGTTTCCGAGAAACAGGGCAAATAAACGAATTAAGCGGCCTAAAAGACCAAATGCATTACAACACAATGGACCACATCTAAGACATACCCCTAACAAGGTAAGTATCGTGTCTTCAATGAATCATTAGCCTAGAAAGAAGCGAATAATGATCACCGGAGAACAGAAACCCACGTGTGTGGTCATAAATACAACTGGGAGACTAGTTTAGCCCTTTGTGACAGTTTCTAAGATGGCATCTTTGAAATCATCCAGCAAACTTGAGCGCGAGCTGAGGATCAGGCGATGTACAGGACTTTTATTAACATTTCCATATTTACTAAGGGTTGGGTCGTTAGTTTTCTGCTGTTTACGAAGTACTTTTCACGGAAACTAAACTGCGACAAGCGGTTCTGGAGCACTGTGCGGTCCGAGGCGAGCCTCCCCGAGTCCCCCACCCAATTCCCCCCGAGCCTCCCCGAGCCTCCGCCGCTCGCTGCCCGGGAGGCTCCACCGCGCGCCGTCCCAGCATGCCCCGCGGGCACAAAGCTGGGAACTCAGGCGACAAGAGCAGTCCCCTTACCCGGCGTGCATCGGGCGCTCATTTGCATGCGCCCCTCAGGTAAATCACGCAGGTCCACGCAAGCAGCACGACCTCCACTCGGCAACCGTGTTTACGAGCCGAGACACAAGACTTTGATAGTAAGACCTCTCTTAAGTCTCTATGCACCCCGGAAACATATTGATAAAAATCACCCTAAGTAAAATAGCTAGAAATTAGTGGCCCTTATATAGTTCTTGAATAGACCAGAGGTTCGTGCTCGCTTCGGCAGCACATATACTAAAATTGGAACGATACAGAGAAGATTAGCATGGCCCCTGCGCAAGGATGACACGCAAATTCGTGAAGCGTTCCATATTTTGCCAATTGGATTCCGACTACTATGTCCGTAGTCGATAACTACTACATTCGTTTACAGTCAGTGTTGAAAGTTTGCTTACTTTTTCTAATGCGAGCGTCGTTATCTACGGCATTATAAAATGGGGATTAAGCTCACCCAAACCGGGAATACTTGAAGTGTACCTTTCTTTAATTCGAAAATAGACCTGAGTTTTTCTTCCCTAGCCCGAAGCCCGGGGCCCCAGGAAGTTTAACCTTTTCCCTTAGACTTCCCGGCGTGTGAACCGCGCGATGGAGGCCCCGCAGGGACGCACCGGAGCCTCGCCGGTCTTTTTCCCCGCGTCCTGGCACTCTGCTGGTTCTGTAGACCTGAGTGTGCAACAGCTAAAAGCAGCCAGCGTTAGGATCTGTCTCCACAAACTCTGCATGCAGCCTCGAAAGGACACTAGCAAACGCTGCTTTCCACAAATTTGATAACAGCAGGTTTTAATTGATAAAAAACAAGCACCCGGGTCCAAAGACACGAATAAATGGGGGCATTTAATAGTGACGTGTCCCGTTGCCTTGGAGAAGATGGAGGCTGTTGAGGGAGGCGCCGCTGCAAAAGGAAGAGGTCATGAGTCGCCCAGTTTGACGTTTTGGTCAGTCGATCGGTTTATAAATTATGCAAAATATGGAACGCTTCACGAATTTGCGTGTCATCCTTGCGCAGGGGCCATGCTAATCTTCTCTGTATCGTTCCAATTTTAGTATATGTGCTGCCGAAGCGAGCACGTACCCACTTTCTGGGCGCGGAATATATAAGGCACAATATCTCAAAACTTTTAAAATTAGGGTAACCTAGTTACCGCGTGTTTTTGCGCTCCCCGAGAATGGAAAGGCATTTTCTTCACCAGAAACCTATGTCTATGCTCGTGACTTCGGCCGCTGAGCGGAGCGCGCGTGGCAGCGTGGATGGACCCGCGTGGTTTACCTCTGGGCGGACATGCAAATGAGCGCCCGGTGCACGTCGGGTAAGCGGCCTCTCCTGGAGTCTAGGTGGGGCGGTGAGCTCTCTTAGCAATGGGCTCTCCGGGCACCCCGGGAGGCTCGCCCTTCCCTGACGTACGTCGGGGAGCTGGGGAAATGAGTGGCTGCTCAGTCTCCAGAGACCCGAGTCGATCACCCTTCCCCACCCCACTCCGACTTAAACCTGGAACTTGTTACCTACGTCCCACTGTGACGTAGGCGCCCTGAGCAAAGAGCTCTGACATCTGCCCGGGGACAGGTGATCCCTCCCGAGCTCAGCCCCGCGGCTTCCAGCACCTTCGGCGTGGATTCCGTCCGTACCCGCGGCCGGGCGACCACGCCCTTCCACGCTCTCCGGGCGGCCGGTCGCAGGTGACACCGGCCCGTGCACATTTTGCGCAGGCGCCGGTTGAGTCCAGGACCGAGGTCTGGGACCCAGGGCCGCACCCCTTCACAGGTGTCTGGCAAGCGCTAGCCTGTTGCCTGGCAACCAAACATCCGGCACGCAGATGGAAGGGCGGAAGCCCACCTCCTTGGCCGGAGAGGGGACTTTGAGGATGTATGTACACTGCTCACTTTGGAGTAGAACAGCCGAACCGCTCTTGCACTTCCTTTCCTCTGCCTGCATATTAAGTGACATTTGCGTTCAATATGTTAGCCCCGTTGCGATACAAAAGTGTAAAACATACCTGCTTGCCGGAAATCGTTATTGTACTGTTAAACAACAGCAAAGCCTGTGCTGTTCAAGTCGTAACTCCGCGAGCTGTAAAATGAGGGACAAAGGTCAGAGCCTCCGATCGTTGGCGTGGTTTCAGCATTTCTCCGAATGAAGTCGGGGCAAAGGTCCTCGTGCGTGCATATAATTAGCACCGCCGGTCGGCTGTGGCGTGGCACATACCTGAAATCCCCGCACTGGGGAGGTAACCACAGAAGAACCAGAAAGTCAAGGCCAGCCTCTCCTGCAGAGCGACTACAAGCCCAGCCTGGAAGTACAGTTAAAGATTCCTCCAGAGTTCACGCTGGGGAACCGGGGACGCAGAGAAGCGGTTCCCGGGGTCGTAGGTGCTCACCGTCCGGAAGGCAGCACCTGCAAAGCCTTTGTCCAGCAGGGATGAGGACTTTCTTCCCCACGGCCGGACAGATGGACCCCGACTCCCTCGCTCCCCCCAGCTGACAGGCTCTAGCCCCGCCCCTCCGCGAGGTCACCTGCAGTTCTGGACCGAGAGGGGCGGAACCTCGGGGAAGGGTCTGGCGACCTCCTCACCCCTTTACGGGCAGGTGTAAGCACTCAAGGAGCGCAGCTGGGATGATCTTTGGCAAACAGGCACAACTGAACGCAGCGAAATGGTTCAGAGGACAGTCCTGTACAACACCTACACAAGCTCTGTCTCAAACACTGAATGAATGAATCGTGCATTCATTCATTTACATCAAGTCACTCCCCTCCTCCTTATCATCCCACCTTTCCTCTAACTTGACACATGAAGTAATTTTGAGAATTGTTTAACTGGCACCCAGTTTCCTGAAGCACAAAGAGGAAATCGTATGAAGTCATATAGACTTTCCGCACTGCTGAGACAAATCAGGGGCCAGAAAGCCGCGAGCACTATGGGAAGGCAGGGAAGCGCAGCCTGCTTTCTCTGTGTTTAGAGCTGAGGAGGTTTTCTTTCACAGCTTTTGAAAAGCAATAAAAACATTGTTCTTTCACATTCAAAAGAAAAAAACAAATACAAAACAGCGAAAAAACTACGTTTCTGTTGAATTAAATCACCCATTAGAAGTTTTTTTTTGTTTTTGTTTTTCTGTTTTTCTGTTCTGTTTTGTTTTTGTTTTAAGGCTTCTACTAGCCTGTCTTTTCAATAGACTATTTCTGGTTTCAAAGCCGTTAAGATGTAATAAATTGATGTTTGATTTTATGATTTGAACAAATGCATCAAAACCCTTTCATGGTCTCTCACTCCTAAAAACTTTACTACTAAATGATCTCTCGTACAGAATTAAGGCACAGTGAGAAGGACGATCAGTTACAAGGTTGTGGTCTTGATGGTCTTCCAAGTTGCTCACTCCTTCAGAATCAAGCTGAACCCCACAAAGATCGCTTATTAACCCTTTATATTCTGAAAATTTAAGAAATGTTTACTGTATACAGAAGGGGAAAATTAAGTTAACACCAAGTCTATTGAATAGAGAACCTTTTCCAATGTGTACAGTTTGGGATGTGGGGGAGGAAGCCCTAAGTGAATATGTATTGTTAACATGGGAGCAGCCATGTCAAGACCCCAATACCTCAGACCCAAGGGAGTGGCAAAGGCTTCCTCAGGTGAGGCTTAGAGGAGCACCAATATTGTTTGCAGTAGATGACGTTTTGGACTGAGCTCCTAGTGAAACGAACATAACACATAATAATGTATGCAATAATCTAAGAAAATTAAGCCTCTAACTTTAAAACTGCCAGAGAAGAATCCTGGCAGTGATCCCAACATGCTGCTCGGTAAATCTTTAAAGCTATAGCACGTAATTCAACATGGAGTTAATGTAACAATACAGTTGCAGTAAAACAGGCTTACTGGCTCATGCCTCTGGGGAGGCCCGGGGAGGTAGAGGCCAACTTAGGTCTACTAGTGGTTTCCAAGCCAAATAAAGCTATGCAGTGAGACTCTATCTCAAAAAGGCAAAATAAATAAATGAATACATAAATAAATAGCATATATTCTTGAAGTCAGTGTATAAATATGTAATTCAATCAGTTAATTTCAAATTCTTATGAATATCTGTCAAACTATTCTTTTTAGTTTTAGCCCAAATAGACTGCTGAACACAAGGAAGGAGCCACATAGCTCATCCTGGCCATCAGTTCAAAGCCACAGCTCATCCTGGCCATCAGTTCAAAGCCACAGCTCATCCTGGCCATCAGTTCAGCAATTGTCTCAAGAGAGAAGCAGATTGCTGGCTGGCGTCCTCGGAAATTCCCTCTTTCTCCAGAAAACAAGGCAGACAGGCTTGTGCGGGGAAACTAGCCATATCTCTCTGGTGGTTTTGTTTTTGGTTATTTGGGGGTTTTGTTTTGGGGGGAGTCATTTTGTTTGGTGTTCAAATTCAGCACCATGTCTGCTACGGACAAAGTTCAAGAATGCAGGATTTCCCAAAGGCAGTTAGCAGACTCTGGAAGTTACTCTTTTACAACATGTCAAAAGTAATCACAGACTAAATCTTATGATTATTGCTTCCGTTCTGTTTGGACTTGGGTTAGTCACATTAATGTTAAACCTTTCTGTGTGCAGCCTGTCCTGAAAGCATTTGGCTTTTGCTTGGCGCAAACACTTTATTTGCATGATTTGCTCTGCCTGTGTTCCTTTCTCATTAACCCCTCCGGAGAACCACACTACTCAGGGATACGCCATTCCCATGATGTAGGTTATTAAAAGCATAAGAAAATAACAGTTTGGGCCACTGAAAATGTTATTCACATGTGTACTACCGGAAAAAGAGGTTTTGCCTCCATAGGCAAATAATGCAGTTTAAGCTCAGTAGCAGACATGGGCCATGGCTTTGTCTAGAGAGTAGAATGTGCTGCCCTAACCACAGCCAAATGAAGACTCTGCCCCTTGAAATATGGTTTATCAAGTTAGTATTGACATGAAGATTATGATGCACTATTCTGGAGCTCTTGGATGATCAGTATATGACACATTGTAGGAATAAAGACTCCAGTCAAGACTACTCGTCACGCATGAAGGAAAAATGTTCCACCTCACACTAGATTATTTAAAATGTAATGATATGATCATATTCATATTATTATGACTATTATGAAAAACATAGGAAAAACCCAAAGCTTTAAAAAATAATAAAATGGGCAAAACCAAGTCATTTATTTCCGTGTTATGCTGCACCAGTACAAGTGATTGAGATTCAGTTTTTCATAAATTGAACATTTCAGCTGTTTGAACGAATGCTTAATCAAGCCAACTTTATGTTTTGGTCCATAAACTTGTTTTAATCTAATGTTTTTCATTGCAACATTCCCAATGTGGTTACATGGAGTTTGGGTACTTTTAATATTTGTATTGCATTATTATTTATTTTGTGTGCACGTGTGGGGTGGATGTGTCATGGCACTTGTGTGGTGGTCAGAGGACAACTTGCAAGAGTTAGATCTTTCTTTCCACCAAGCAGGTCCTAGGAATCAAACTCAGATCAGTCATCTTCATGGCAAAGCACCTTAACCCATGGAGCCATCTCACTGGTCCTGGATTTCAGTACTTCTGAGAACTCCAAAGTATGTGAGTAAAAGTTAAAGTTAGTTATCTTTCCTGTCAAGTGAAAAATTAACATGGAATAGAGATTGTGGAGGAAAACACAGGAAAGTATTTTTGCAACCTTGGAGACAAACAGTTCTAAGATGGGATACAGAAAGTAAAAACTCTTTTAAAACTTGTTAATCTGGGATTTATCATAATTTAAAACCCTGTTCATCACAGAATCAAACCATAATACAAAACAAAAGCTGAAGAAAATATTAAGAATATTTTATCAGAAATGTATCAAAAATAAGTCAAGATGAGGCTGGAAAGAAGGCTCAGCCGTTACGAGCATTGGCTACTCTTCCAGAGGACACAGGCTCATTCCTAGCACCCCCATGATGGCTCATCACCGTTTCTGGGGACCCACCTTCTCCTCTGACTTCTGAAGGCACCAGACACATGGTGAACAGAAAGACAGACATGCAGGCAAAACACTCATATACATAAAATAATCTAGAATATGTTAAATAATAAATCAAGAGATGTTTCTACACTCCAATACTAAAAATATGCCAAAGTATGGGCAAAATGTTTATACAAACACGTCACAAAAATGTACACAAATGAAAATCAAAATGAGACAAAACAATACAGAAAATGAAAAAAAAGACATAAATGGCTAACAAGCAAATGAAAACAAATTCAACACCATTAATCATAAGAAAATTGCTGATGTCTACTGAATACCATTCCACAGTACTAAGAAGGCAAGAACTAAGAATAAACAACAAACTCTGGCACTATGGGGTTCAGCTGGAGTTCCTAGGCAACATTGTTGGGGCCAGGGCTAAGGGGTATGTTTTTGAAGAACTGTTTAGTTTTTCTATGTAATGATTCATGCTAATTGTCAGCTTGACAGAATCTAGCCTCATGGGGAAAGTGGGCTTCTGGGGGTTATCTTGATGATATTAGTTGAGGAGGCACCCACTGTAATTGTGGGTGCAACCATTCCCTGGGCAGGAGTTTAGGGCTATGTAAAATGAAGGCAGTGAACTGAGCAATTCCCTCCTGTTCCTCACTGTGGATGTCACAAAGACCAGCTCCTTCAGAGTCTTCGAGTCTACATTTCCTTCCATGGTGAAGGGTACCTTGAACTGTGAAGGAAAATAAAGCCTTTCTCCTGAAATTACTTTTACCAGATTATTTTTCACAGCAATAAGAAACTGATACACCTTACAAAGAAAAGCACATTGTGATCCAGTAGCTTCTAAATATTTATACAGGAGAAATTAAGACTTAAGTCCACAAAGATTTGTATAACAAGGGGAAAGATTGTGTCATATTAACACAATGGAATGCTATTCAGCAACAAGAAAAAACACATTGTTGATATGCACAGAATAGATGGATTTCACAGGCCTGGTGCATAAAAGAAGGCAATTAGAGAGGTTGTGTATCATGAATCCATTCAGAGAAATCTATGAACAAGAGCCAGTGAAATGGCTCAGCAAGTAAAGGCACTTAGTTGCCACTGAGTGGCACTGATGGCCTGAGCTCTTCCTCTGGGATCTACACAATAGATGGAGAAAACCCGTTCTGACTCTACACATGACATGCAATGCCCTCGCCCCATGTTGGGCGTCATTCTTCTGTCAGAGGTTTCTGTCCTGCCCATTTGCCATAGTCGTTAAGTCCCAAAGAAAGCACACAGAGTTGTACATTAGTTATAAACTGGTTGGCCTACTAGCTCAGACTTCTTATTAACTCTTATAACTTATATAGCCTATTATTCTCGTCTATTTTAGCCACAAGGCTCAGTACCTTATTCAGTGAGGCAGTCACATCTTGCTTCTTCTGTGGCTGGGTCATGACTCCAAGAATGGGCTTTCCTCTTCCCAGAATTTTCCTGTTTTCATTGCCTTGCCTCTACTTCCTGCCTGGTTGTCTCACCTATACTTCTTGCCTGGCTACTGGCCAATCAGTGTTTTATTAAAATACAATTGGCAGGGTGCAAACCATTGTCACATAGCACTTCCCACCTTAAAAAAAAAAAACTCTGAATCTAATATCTTTGTTTAGCTTGTCTCCTGATCATTATCCATAACAACTTGTAACCAACAAAGGAAAATATCCATAGTCCATTTTTTGGGAATGTGGGCATAGTTTTCCAGGCTACTTCATGCAGGTTGGGGCACTGATAATCTTATGAGGACCAAAAGAAAATTTAGAATTATGATCAAGTCATGACTGGAGTATCCTATGAGGCTTGATCATCTCAGGCAGCAGTTTTGAATCTGTTCTGGATGTAGAACTCTGATATCTGCGCCATTTGTTCCTACCAGAGATTTCTCAGGTCGTCTTTCTTGATCAAACCTGATTTTTTTTTAACTCAGAATGAATCCACAGCCTCTCATTTCCTATAGAAACAAAAGCAAAACCTCTTCTCCAAAGTAACATACCTTTTGATTTCAATTTTGAAGTCAAGGTATTTTCAAAATATTTATGTTTAATTAACCCAGCAGCATTTATATTCAAATTTCTTTTAGCAGCTTTTGTTCCTTCCTCAGCTATCAAACAATTCAAAGACAACATACTAATATACAGTATCCAGACTCTCTGTGTATTTTCCATCTTTACATGGCTTTATTTTAAATTTTATTTGTTTTATTGTTACTTTTAATTTTTGGTTTTTTGAGACAGGGTTTCTCTGTATATCTTTGGCTATCCTGGAATTCCCTCTGGAGACCAAGCTGTCCTTAAACTCACAGAGACTTGTCTGCCTCTGCCTCCCAAGTTCTGGGATTAAAGGTGTGCACCACCACACCTAACTACTCTCTTTTTTTTTTCTCAAGCGTGCATAAATTTTTAAACACACTGTAAACCATTTAGATGTTTTCTTTGTCTTTGAATCTATCTTTACTGTATATCTCTCTTTTTCTGACCACATGAGTCTTTAATTTGCTAAGCGATATGCAGAGGATTAAAGCCGTGGCACCAGGGTGCAGCAACGATCAAGTCCCTACATCGAGTCTGCAGAAGCAACACACAGCAAAAAGATATAGAAATAGATAACTCCAGATGTCCATGAAGACAGTGAAGACAAAGCATAGAGAATGAAATACGTGGGGGTATTTTACTCGAGGCTGAGGGAGGGTGTGCGAGTCACAAGTGCTGGCTTGTCAAACTAGCCTAGGTTTAGCTCCCTCGTGATCACAGAACTCAGGGCTTACCTCTTTATTCTCATCGTGCAAATGAAACACGAAAACAAGAAGCCATGGTTCACTCACACACATTTGTCTTCTCACGCAGTCTTTTAGAAAGGACAAACCAACCATTCACCAGATCATTAATAAATGAAAAGCACAGGCGTGTCAATTTCAAGGCAGAGCGCAGGCCATATGCAGACCCACTGTTTCCTTCAGCTGAAACTCTCATCTCTCCTCGGGGTTTAAATATCTAAGGAGAGTTACCTAGTCAAAAGCGTGGGAATTTCTAAATCTATAAGCCTGTGAATATAAGAGTACATACCAACCGCATGCATCATATCGGGCAGGACAGGGAGTAAACATTCATGCTCTAACACTGGTCAGCACTTACTGCCCTGGAGCGGTTTCAGTCTCCCAGGTGAGCCACAGATCACATTTTAAGCACTTGTTATATACTGCTACAGGAGCATTGCTGTTTTTAATCTCTTTCTTTTGGTCCCCATCAATAAAGGGATGGAGGATCCAGTCTCTCGGAGTTTTAGTTATGTTTGACACCAGTGAAAAGTGAAAAATTGTAGTAATCTCAGTTAAGACAGCAAAATCTGTACAAACCCTGTATTGATTTTGGTCAGCGTTGACTGCTATACAAACTGAGACAGGTGAAAGTATCTCCTGGCCTTGTAGTTTCTACAGTGGACTTGGTACTGTCCTGAAAAATAGCACTGCTTTCTTCAGAGAACTCTCGGGTGGTCCAGGAAGGACAATGAACTCATGAGTCATTGTCTGCTCGAAGCAGAGAGCTTCAGAGGACAAACACAATCGGCCGGTGCTTTGCTCGTTGTAAGCAAGAATCCGGAGTTGTCCTTTTCATCTTTTAGCATTTCCTCTGTCCCAAACAACTCACGTGGGAGACAAAGTTGTGTTGATTGTCAGCTGACTCGTCCTAGGTGAAAGACTGCGCTTGGGTTCCTTCGCCTTAGGAAATGCTGACAGTGGGGATGATAGCTCTTGAGAAACTGCAAAGCAGGAAGGTACATAAAAGCAAGGAATTAACTTGAACCAGACAACTGTGTATTCTTGATACTTGAACAGAACAGAAACGGGGGGGGGGAGCAAAAGATTATTTGCATAAATGTCAATAGTTTAAAAGTAGGGGTAAGTTATACAGACAGAAGAGGAAGAGAGGAGAAGGAGAAGGACTCTCTTTTTTCTCCATATTCAAAAGATACAAGACTAATCAGTATCTCCTAGTCTGGAGCTCCTTGGCGGAGAGCCTGCCTAGCATGTGGGAAGGCTGTATTCCATCCCCAGCACTACCAAGGCGAAACATCTCTTCTGTAGACTACACAACTCTTAGTCTGTGAGGCTGTTAGAAACACAGCTCTGGGGATGGGGGTATCCGACCTGGAGTCCTGGTTCTGCCATCAGATGGTGATATCTGGCACCCTCCGTACTTGTTCACTGTTCCTTGGGCTGAGAACAAACCAACTTCATACTGTTGTTATAAGATTAAAGTAAGATGGTGCATTCAGTGTGCCTGGCTCACAAAAGATACTCAAATAACTGTGGTTCCGTTTTCGGTCCTCCTTTGCACGAAATTCTTATCACACAAGGCTTTGTATAACCAGGTAGGCAGGTGTGTCTTATCTTTGCTCCTCTTTAGACTTTGACCTCTGCAGTGACGGAGCTAGCAACTTGGTCATTTCTGTTCCCCTGGACATTTCCTTACACAGAGAAGGTTTCTGAAAAACTACACGCTAAATGTTACTTTTTGTAACCCAGCAAGCACTCAGCATTTTAGCGAAAGAAAAACATCCCAAAATTCCCAATGATCTCCCTCTTTATTAGGAGGGAAGCTTTGATGTTTTAAGCTGCTCCCAGCCATTTGATTAATTCAGTGGCCTTTCTACTTTAGGAGAGCAATCTGTTGAATCAGTTGGACTGTTTACATGATTCAACCTTATTTTTGTCCTGATTAGCGTGTGATATGCACGTTCACCCTATCCCAAAAAGTACAGTAACAACCCCTTCTTCTTGTCAGCAGAACATGCATGATCTGCACTGACAGATTTCTAACATGGCTGCCTATGTTAACATGGATGCTTTCCAGTCACACGCTATACAACACTTCTCAGGAAGACCCCCACACAGCAAGGGTCTCATAGGATTATAATGTACCTGGATGAGGACCATGAAGCTGGAGAAGCAAAGAGAAAATGGAATTAGCAGGAAAATTAAAAGTAACCCCAAGAAAACTCACAGTTGACGGGGTTAGAAGGAGCTCCGCAGACCTCCATGAACCCTTTAAAAAGTGCAAACGGGGCTGGCAAGACGGCTCAGTGGGTAAAGAAGCCTGTTGCCAATCCCAAATGCTGCCAGTCCTGAGCACCTGAATCCCAAATGCTGCCAGTCCTGAGCATCTGAATTATCCACACAAGGAGGAGAGAACTGACTCCTACAGTTGCCCTCGGACCTCCACATCACACAAACAAAAATATAACTTTGTAAACATGTAGAAAATATGGAACCAACCATGAAACATTTCCATTAATGGTGAGAACACTCAGCACCGTGCTGTCTACTTAGAAGCAAACCTAGAATGAAAAGAAAGACGGTCCCAAGAGAACCACAAAAGACACATTTCTGAAGTGGCACCTACTCACGAAAAGCCCCAGGCACATCCTTCGGGGAATGTTATGGAAGATCTCGTTATCCAGGAACTGAAAGTTCAGTTTACGTTACTGCCTGAACCTTCTGGTAGGGCCAGAGGTGGAGGTAGAAGTCAGTGATACAGATTATCCCAACTTCAAATTAGCCTAGGCTAAATTTGTGTGTTTGTTTCTTTAAAAACAACAACAACAACAACAAACTTTGTTGATTTTGGGGAATTTCACATCACCTTATTCCCCTCACCTCCCAGTTCCCCTACATCCTCTTCTTGCCCCTGCAGCACCCTCAAAAAAGAAAATTAAAAAAAAAAATCAAAACAAAACAAAGCAAAGAAAGCAAGAAAACAAACAAAAACAATAATAAAACAAAACAAAAACCAAATAAACCTCTTAGATCCTCCATCTTTCCTGCCTCCCCTACACGTCTTCATCCGTCCTGGTGGCATTGGGAATCAAGGTGTACCACACAGTGTACCCTTTTGTCCGATCGGTTTTACTAGCAAATGTTCCTTGCAGAGTTCATTGCACTGATCTAGTTCAAGGTCTCTGGTTGCTGGCACCATCACTGGATCCCAGGGGAACTCTTTTCAGATATCCCCTGCTGCTGCCTTGAGTCATGAAGATCCTTCAGGTATCTTCCCGTCACAAACTCCAGCAGGTCCTAGACGGGGTAGATGTAAGGGTGGCGACCCCAAGGCCCAGCATGTGGGTCCAGGTTATAGCTGAGTTGGTCAGTCCAGGTCACTGGGGCCGTCGGCCTCAGGTGAAGGATAAAAGCCAGCTCCCTTATGGTCATGCCTTCTTGGTCAGTTCTCCCTAGCCTGTGATGTGGGGTGGGGTCATCTCTCTGAAGCTTTCCCAGAGCTGGGAAGGGCAGGGCCAGTTCAGCATGGCCCTCTGATATCACGCATGGTTCCTATGGTCCCCTGAGGTGATAGAGGCCACAGACATCAACACAGACCCCAGCTGCAGCAGACCATGGAAAGACATGACCCTCTACAGCAGCTTGGGCCCTGCTGTCTCCAGGTGGAAGTGCTGGATACTCAGATCAAGATGGCTCTGGACACCTCGACACTAACAAGGGCACAGGTTGATGCCCCAACCCCAGCTTCTGTGTGCCCTTTGTGAAGTATGAGGGACAGGTCTCATACTTCAGCACAGACCCCAGCTGCAGTAGGACCTCGGAACAGACCTGGCAGCAGTTGGGTCTGGATGCAAAAAACAAACTAGTTTTTAATTATAATAGAAAAAGTCTATAGAGTCATGATATATTGAAAAAAAATATTTTATACGATATATGTGTTTTAAGATTTTTAATTATTTATGTGTATTTGTATGCAGCTCTGTGTATTTCTATACAGACATATGGCCAGCCCCAATAATACATATATTCTAAGCTAAGTATTTTCAAAAAGAGTCCAAAGTCTTAAAATGCAAAAGTTTATAGCATGAAAATAAACGTGATAAAAGTAGGCCTAGAGCAGTTAAGAGAGTACTATTCTTGCTGGGTGGTGGTGGAGGCAGAGGCAGGCGGATCTCTGTGAGTTCAAGGCCAGCCTGGTCTACAAGAGCTAGTTCCAGGACAGGCTCCAAAGTAACACAGAAAAACCCTATCTTGAAAGTTTTAAAAAAAAAAAAAAAAAGAAAGGGAAGAAAGAAAGGAAGGAAGGGAGGGAGGGAGGGAGGGAGGGAGGGAGGGAGAGAGAGAGAGAGAGAGAGAGAGAGAGAGAGAGAGAGAGAGAGAGAGAGAGAAAGAAAGAAAGAAAGAAAGAAAGAAAGAAAGAAAGAAAGAGAAAAAAGAATATAGTACTCTTGTAGAGAACCTGAGTTTGGTTCCCAACACTCACATCAGACAACTCATAACCACCTGTAACTCCAGGTACAGGGGATCCAACACCCTCTTCTGGCCTCCTCAGGCACCTGTACTCACATACATATACCCAAACACATGTGTACAAATGACTTAAATTTTTATTTTCAATTAAGGAAGCAAGTGTGACCCGAGTGATGAAGTCTGCAGAGTACATAGGAATGACCTCAGCTGTCACACCCACTCAAGTGCTCGGTGACTCAGCTGGAGAAACTCGGAATCCTTCAAGCTGTTTATGGGAAGCACCCTGCACAAGCAAGCCATGTTTTAGCTTTCACACAATGTACCTTTTCTATGTGTAGATGCCCACATACACAGATACTAAGCGTCCGGTTTCACTGACCTACAGCATTCAGAAAGAGTGTGCTGTATAGATGTGTAGGACAGATGCATCAGGCTATACGATACGGCCACCTGGACAGCAGTCTGCAGCATCCGGGTTTATATAAGCACACTGCAATAAGTACACACCAGAAAGTCACAACTGTACTCTTTCTTTTAAAAAGAATCCCTGTTTTGTTGGAAAGGTGTATAGGATTCTGCCTTTCATTCCTTCTGGTTGAGTGTGGAGGTTTGCACACTCACTTTGAAAACTATCAGAATCCGTTAGAGTGGAACACAAGCACTGTCCAGTCTAGCAACACCACACCTATGTTCTCACAACCAAATACTGCAGTATGTCGGAATTTTGAAAACAAAACAGCACTCAAAAGAGGCCGAAGAGAAATGTATTTATTTTGTTTAATAGTCTGTTCTGCTTTGCAAATTCTTGAAAAAAGAGAAACTCGTCCTCAGGATGGCCCTTGTGTCTGAAGAAGGATGGAGGGGAAAGACAAGGCACAGACTCTGGAACTATTCGATTCTGTCGCCTGATGCTGTATACGCTGTCACACGCATTTTCCAATAAGGCCACCGCACACTTCTCATTTGTGTGCTTTCCTATGTGCTGGACTTTAGTAACTATTCATTGTAAAAAAATAACAGCTAACTACTTTGTGATAAATCGCATCCCATCTCGAAGCCTTTCTCACGCTCATTAACATTTCTCTTTTTTATTTACTTCATCCCCATTATCGGGCACTTATCCACTCTTCTCCTAATTGGAAGTCTGCGTTAGAAGCTGAGTGTACTCGTCCTTTGGGTTCCTGAAACTCTTTACATACACTAGACACTTAATAAATACTGCACTGAAATAAAAAAGAAACAGTATGCTAAAAAGCTTTCCAAGAAATTTGAAGCAAAGATGTTGCCAAGCAGTTACTTCTGACTCAGCTTTTCCTACCAACAATACTCTCTTCACCATGTATCTATTTTATATTCATGAGACAAATATTCAAAAACTGTGAGGAGTCCACCACTGTCGCTCTAGAAAACAACTACTTTTAAGCAAGTTTCTCCCGCAACTTTGCTTCTGGATTTGTCCTGACACTGAGCAGTTTCTGGGCACAACTTGTCTGTGTGAAGACGTTGAAGGCACGGTTCTCACTACCAATAGATGATAATTAACTTATATTGTAAGAAATGCTCTAGGATATCTGCAACAGATTGCAAGACACGGTCTAGGATAGGCCTGAGGCTACCATCTGCTAACTTGGATTCCCGGGCGTCAGCTCAGGAAGAGGAAGAGTGTTTGTGACCACATTCCAGGGATAAGATAAGCTTCTACAGAAAGGAACACGTGAACTTGTTCCTAACAGTCATGCTGGTCAACTGACCAAAGGCTTTGCTAAGAATTTTACTCATGACAGCTTTTTTTGTGCACACCAGCCTTCAGCGTGCTCCTCCTCCACAGGAATGGGGTCAAAGGCTTGTCTCTGAGCTTTCACGACCCCAGGCAAACCCTTTCATAGTTCCTTAAGACCGAGTTGAAGCCACCTCTTCCATGTACTGCCTCTTAAATTCTGAGGACCTTGAGGCTCAAGCCTCTTCATGTCCAAAAAATTTTCCATTTTATAACATATTACCTAGAATACAGTTAAGACAGAAATAAAATCATGTACTCGAATAAAGGAATTAATTATAGACCCCAGTCCATCATATTCCTAATTAAACAAGGCTCTGTGTCTGGATATGAACTATGAGCACACAAATCTGGATTAGTGGTTAAAGGACAATTAAATTGGGCATCTCAGAAGCATAACATGAAAGTATTGATAAGACTCTCAATTCTGTTTCTGGTAATATGAGAATAAGGTGCCCCAAGGAATTCTGTCTGTGCAAAGTACTAAGACAGGGAGGGGGGAGTTCAAGAAGGAAGGAAGGAAGGAGGGAGGGAAGGAGGGAAGAAAGGAAAGGAGGGAGGGAGGGAGAAAGAAAGAAAGGATAAAAATTCTAAAAATGTCTCTGAATACACAGCTGGAAGATGCCAAGACAATCATCCCCACAGAGAGATAATGAGATCCTGGGATGAGAGACAGTCTTTGGAAAAACTGACCCTCTGGCTTTAACTGACAGCATCTGAGGAGGGTCAGGAGAGTTAGGAGAGAAGACCTGGACTGTATAAGATGAGAATGCAGGTGATATATTACATTGGCATAAACTGGGATTCTGAAAGGCTCTGTTCTAACGGGAGGATGGACTTTGAAGGAACCTTTTCCACACACAGTGGCATGCCCATCTCAGTCTTATTTAGAACAGAGTTGGGAAATTCTTTCTCAAAAGATAGTATGTGCAGAAAATGCCCACCATAGCATTCTCAGGCAGATATTAACAGCCTGAAGACCTCCAAAGATCCTGCCTCTGTGAAGGTTAGCTAAACCTGTCTCCTTGATGCAGCAGTATGCCATAAAATGTATGTTCAGCTAACGCAATAACCCCACTTTCTGTCCATCGCATATAATAAACACATTGAGTGTCCAGGGTGCTGCCCTTTCTCCAGCAGAGATTCCAGCGCCCCTCACCCTCAACTCTTCTACCTTTTCTTCGTCCCGATGCCTCTCCAGTCAGGGCCAGTTCCTGGAGCTGAGCAAGAACTTAACTGTTTAAAAAACAAGGAGATGGCAAAGATATACTCAAGGAACAAAGACAATAAAACAATGATCAGAAAAACAGAATTAAAGCTAACATAGAAATGAAAAGTGTAACTAAGATTAAAAATTCAAAGATCAAACTAAGTATCAGATTAGCCGTAAAAATAGCTAAGATGGAAAATAAAGTAGAAAAATACAATGTAGGACAAAGCGATTGAAGCCTGGAGGAAGAAGAGGTTAAGAAGTTGGGAACACGCACAAGGATCCATAATGTATCTTCCTCCAGAAACAGGCTACTTTGCTAAGACTATTGGAACAAAACGCCAAGGGCTTTGTTTCTTTCTGGCAGGAATGTTTTCTCTTTGTTCTACAAATTAGAAGGCCAAGTTTGAGGTTCCACAGAAGACTGGTTCTCAGCAAAGCTTCTCCCGTGTGGACTGCCGCCTTGTGTCTAGCCTTCACACACACAGCCTTTCCTCGGTGTGTGTGGAGGGTGGTAGAGGTTGAGGACACCAGTTGTGTTGAATGATGCCTCTCCCGACAGTCCTCACTTGACCTTTATTAACTAGAGTCCAAATACAGGCACACTGGGGTGAGGGCTCCACCACATGAATTTTGGTGGAACACAATTCTGTTCATAACAGTGGGCAAGACTAGTAGGATAAGAGAGAGATTATTTAAACACAGTAACAGAGAACTTAAAAACAGAGTCCAGTTTACTTTAAAATCCAGGGTGATATAAATGAAGGGAATCGTGGCACTGAAGTAACAGTGTATCAAAGACGAAAATGAGATCAGATAGAGGGACAGGTTATCTACGGAAGAATCACTATTACACTGAAGTAAAAGACAATGGAATGGTATCTTAAATCAACTTAAATCAATCAAAGTATTAAAGACTGAAGCATCACCATACATTAGTCTTAGTGGAATGAGTATCACCACACATTGCACCCTGGAGTCACAGACATGACATTCCTTCCAAATTTTGTTGGCAATACACCTGGCCACAAACTCTTTATGAACTGTAATACAACTCACTTTAAAGGAGTGGTGTTAGAAAGACAGAATGTGATCTCTAAATACCAAATTTTGTAGCCATACAAAAATAACTACTTTTCTGCACACACACAAAAAAAAAAACCCTAGAACATTTCTTACAAGACATAAGAACTAAGAAACATTTCAAAATGATTTAAAATACTGTCAGATTTTATGGACCACAGCTAATATGTGACTCACAGAGGGAGTTTTGTTGTGCGTTTTTGTTCTTGTTTTTTGTTTTAGACCGTTTCTCGCTGTTGCCCAGGCTAGCCTTGAACAGCACTCAGACGCAATGCTCCTGTCTCAGTCTTTGGAGAAGCTGGAACTGAATCTGCACTTGAACCCCACAGGTTCTCACCACTTCAAATGTCTATTAAAAAGATGAGAGGCAGGTGGGCGTGGCAACAAAGGTCTATAATACCCGCACTCTGGATGCTGATACAGCAGGGTTCGGGGTTGGGCTACATAGGAAAACTTTGTCTCAAAGCGGGCCGTGGAACAACATCAATAAAACTGGTCAAAATCCAGCTAAACAAAAACCAAGACAAAAAGAGAAATGGTATTTAGAAGCTAACAGAGGGTATCACAGGGCCACAAAGGGATAATAAAAGCATTGATAGCTTTGTCACTAAATCTAAGAACTTATAAGAAACAATTTCATAGGGAAATATTAGCAATCACAGTAGATAAATGTTTCACTAGTATGGGGTAAACTGGAATTTCCTTAGGAATTTTCAGTCCACACCAAAGATGTTAGCTCCTTCTTTGTCTCAGGAATTTGTTTGAATTAGTTCCCGATCAGTCTCAGGCTTCACAATGAGCCTGCAAGGGTAAGAGGGACATAAAAAAAAAAAAAAAAAAAAAAAAAAAAAAAAAAAAAACAGCTGAGGGTAGGAGTGAGAAACCCTGCCTGTGGCTGGGGGGGGGGGGTGCGCACATCGTGGAATGATATTGGAGCACCCCCACTGCTAATTCTATTTGTGTCACCCCAGAAACTCAGAATCCCAGCCTTGACTCCGGAGCTGGCCATGTTCCAGCTCGATCAAACCAGAAGACCAGCTTTCAGGCTTGCCCGCCACTTGCCGGTGCAGTAGGAATTCATAACATCGTGGATGCTTTCACACGGTTCAGTTCCTGCCACCTCACACAATCAACAAGTCAACAAGAGAAGTGGAAGGGAAGGTGCAAGAACACGGGACCTGAGGTCAGAGAAACAGGACTGCACCACGCACCTGTGGAGGATGAGATTGCTCACACATCAAAGCTGTGTTCAGGACGTGGCTGTCCTAGAGAATGCGTCCTAAGTCCCCACTTCAGGGTTTTTCTGTAGCTTTGGAGCCTGTCCTGGAACTAGCTCTTGTAGACCAGGCTGGCCACGAACTCATAGAGATCTGCCTGCCTCTGCCTCCCGAGTGCTGGGATTAAAGGCATGCGCCACCACCATCCGGGCTGCCTTCATTTCTTGTTCGATTATTTTATTCTTGGCTCCTTGTGGAGGCTCAAAATGTGAGCCTATTTCTACCTTGACCAAAGGTCAGAGAGTTGGAACTTACCTCTATTCCTTCATGGTCTAAGGATCCAACTAAGGTTCCAGTTCTTTTAAGGAGATAGCATTGGGTTCCACCCAGGGAGTGGTTTGTCTGCAGAATGTTTTGGTCTAGGGTGTGAGAGTGACTTGTTTTGTTCTAGCAACAGAATGTTTAACTATGGTTGTAGCCCGTGACCTTCAACTGATCTGTTCATTTCCTTGTATCATATTAATGCAGTTTTTTGTCTTATTCCTATCTTTTTGGGTCAGGGGTATTTTAAGCAATTAGAAATTAAATTCAGGTGATTTCAGTATTCACTGGCACTCCCTCCTGGTACTATCCTATGTTTTTCTGTCCTATTATTTTTCTTAGTATTCTTTATTAATATATCTAAATCCCAACACTCCTACGCTAGCAAGAGGTATTTTTGTCAAGGCTGGTACTTGAACCACCCTCATGAATCTCAGGCTGTGTTCTTTGTTGAGGATTTATACCCTGCTGGGTCAGCACACAACCCACAACACTTTCTGACCATGGATCACAACAAGGGTTTCCTATGTTTACTGTGGCTATCAGTGCTTGCCAAACTCATCTCAGGCTTCACACCTGGAGCCTAGCCTAGCCTCTAGGTTAGATGTTTGCCCACAAGAATGCCCTGATTTTCCATGGACTCAGGTGCTTTTTGGGTTGCAAGACTTTCAATGTTCAAAAGACCTTAACAAATCAAGAAAACCTGTTTCCTTCTAAGTTTCTATATGAATTTGTACTATCATTACATCATGACTATCATTACTCTTCTTTGCCTCATTTGGATGTAAGAAGTAATAGATCAATATTAACAACATATTTTTATTACCTAAATACGTGTAGAGGAAGTCATATTTCCTGAAAAAATAACTCAGTCACACATATACAAAATTTGGTCTTAATAGAAGATTGGAAATTCAGAGTAGGTGCATAAATCAGACTCCATTGCTGTGGAATATTAATTTAAGATGGGTTACATTTGTTTATGCTCTGGAACATTTGTTTAATGATGCAAAGATGTGCCGTATTTGATGCATTTGTTTAACTCTGTGGGTCTGTTACTGTGCCCATCTAAAATACCTGATTGGTCTAATAAAGAACTGAATGGCCAATAGCAAGGCAGGAGAAAGGATGGGCGGGGTTGGCAGGCAGCAAGAATAAATAGGAAGAGAAATCTTGGAAGAGAAGATTGAGGAGCAAGAAAAGAAGGAGAATGAGAAGAGAACGTTGAGGGCCAGCCAGCCAGCCAGCCACATAGTCACAAAATAAGAATGAAAATAAAGATATATAAAGAAAGTTAAAAGCCCAAACGCAAAAGGTAGACAGGATAATTTAAGAAAAGTTGGCTAGAAATAAGCCAAGCTAAGGCCAAGCATTCATAAGTAAGAATAAAATTCCATGTATTTATTTAGAAATAGTTTTAAATACATATCTATTTAGCGAATCATGGTAGCAGGTTCTTCCCTAGGCTCCCTAGGTCCCATGATCTATCTGGTCACAGGTTCTTGGCTCTTTTAACATTGCTAGGTATGGGTTCTATCTCACAGAGCAGGCTATTGATCTAGTCAGAAAATGGTTGATTATCCCCATGACATTCATGACATGGCACCACTTCTTACTATATTTTTATTTTTAAGATCATGATACTATTATTATTATTATTATTATTATTATTATTACTATTATGAGTTTTTCAAGATAGGGTTTCTCTGTATAACAGTCCTAGCTATCCTGGAACTCACTCTGTAGACCAGGCTAGCCTTGAACTCACAGAGATCTGCCTCCTCTGCCTGTCAAGTGCTGGAATTAAACAAGTGCCTCACTACCACCTGGTGAGATTATGATACAATTATATCAAATCTTCTTTTCATTTCCTCTATTCTATCCAAACTCTCCTATATACCCGTTCTTGCCCTTTTAATTTTGCATCCTGTTTTTATTGATTATTGTTACATACATATAGGCATATAAAATATTTAATATTCCTATATATAATCTGTGTAATTCATATAATGTTACTTATATGTTTTTTAGGGCTGACTATTTGGTATTGGACAATCAATTGGTGTGCTCTTCCCTGAAGAAGACTAAGCATTTCTTAGTTTCCTATAGTTCTTTGTGTAGTGTTGAGGTCACATGGTTTTTTGCCTGTCCATTTGTTGTCCTTGTTTAGCTTATGTTTAGACTGTTGTGTTGGTGAGTGTGGTGGCTTGAATAAGTACAGCCCCCATAGACTCATGTGTCTGAATGTTTGGCCTGTAGGTAATGGCACTATTAAGAGGTGTGATCTTATTGGAGGAAGTGTGTCACTGTGGAGGCAGGCTTTGAGGCCTCATATGCTCAAGCTATAACTAGTGCGGGACACAGTTCACTTCCTGTTGCCTGCAGATCAAGATGCAGAACTCTTATCTACCTCTCCAGCATCATGTCTACCTGTCTTCTGCATTGCTTCTGGCCATGATGATAGTGGACTAAACCTCTGAAACTGTAAGCCAGCCCCAATTAAATGTTTTCCTTTATTAGAGTTGCCATGATCATTGTGTTGCTTCACAGCAATAGAAACCCTAAGATAATGAGACTTTATGAGTGTAGTAGCTTTTGACATTACTAGGAGACACAATCTTACAGCAAACTCCCTGATCCTTTGGTTCTTACAATCTTTGCACTCCCTCTTCTACAATGCTTCTGGAGTCTTAAGTATGGTAGCTGTTTTGTAAATGGTTCCACTGGGACTGGGATCCACAGCTCTATATTTTGATTGGTTGTAATCTCCTGTAATGGTTTCCATGGGTTACAAAAAGGAGTTTCCTTAATGAGGGTGAGGATTAAATTTATCTGTGGGTGTAGCTAGCCCTCAGGCAAGTCAGTTTGAGTTTAGGGGCCTTTGAGTCCTATACCTGAAGGGCATTGTGTCTTCAGCACCTCTAGGGGGCAACCAAAGGCAACAGCAATAGACTGTAAGTTTTGGGAATCTCTTGGACAACCCTGGCCAACAACTCAAAAGAGGGCTTCTTATGCTGGTGTTGGGTTTTTTGTTAGGTGGTCTTTGAATACTCCTAGGAGTATTGTCAGCTTAGATAAATTTTTATTTAAACTATATATGTATATCTATACAGACTTATGTATATTACAAGATTTTAAGGTAAATAGTTAATAGTATGATTGTTATGACTTTTCCAGACATTCTTACTGTTATCTTACTCTATTCCTTTCTTCAGTATTTATCTTCCTCTACCCTCCTTAATTAGATACTGCCTTTCCCATTCCCCAATCAGATCACTGTGCCCCACTATTCCCTTCTATTGTTTCCCCACCCCTACTCTGGCATTGGCCCCTTATTACTTTCCTGGTTTCTGCAGTTACTCTAAGAAATAAACTCACACCCGAGGATTTGGAGCTAAGAGCTTCTAATGAGAGAGAACATGGGAACTTTGTCATTCTTGGCCTGGTTAACCTCACTTAATATGAGCTTTTCTAGTTCCATATGCTTACCAGCTAGATTCAAGATTTCATTTTTCCTTACAGATGAATGGTATGCCACAGTGTATATGTACCACATTTTCATTATCCATTTGTCAGTTGAAAAATATTTAGGATGTTTCCGTTCCTTAGCTATTGTGACTAGAGCAGCAAAGACCATGGTTGAACAAGTATCTGTGGACTAGAATGTCAAGTCCTTTGAGCAAATGCTGGTAGCCCATATACCCAGTGGTATAGCTGGTTATTGCTTTTTGAAAATTATGCATACTGATTTCCAGTTTGTAATCCTAACAATGAATAAGGATTCCCTTTTCCCCATACAAAATTTGTTGTCAATTGTTCTGTTGAACTTTGCCATCCTGACTTGGGTCAGATGAAACCTCAAAGTTGTTTTGATTTGTATTTCCCTATTTGGTATAAACAAGAAACATTTTTGATATCCATTTTTCTTTTCTTCTTTTGAGAACTCTGTTCAGGTTCCAGGCCCACTCAAATTGTCCACTTAAAAAAACCTGTTTTTTGAGTTCTTTATATATTCTGGACATTATTCTGTCAGATAGATAGCTGGCAAAAATTCTCTCCTATTCTGTGGGCTTCCTCCTCACTCAGTCTTTTTTTCGATGTGCAGATGTTTTTTAGTTTTATGAAGCCAATTGTTGACTTAATTTCTAAGTAAATGGAATCATTTTCTAGAAGTTCTTTCCACATCTATATGATGTAGGGTACTGCCTATCTTCTGGCAATTTAAGGGTTTCAGATTTCACATTCAACTCTTTAATCCATTTGGAGTTAGTTTTTGTGCAAGGTGATAGAGATGTCTATTCCACTATTCTTCATGTAAACACCCAGTTTTCCCAGCACAGTTTTGTTGAAGATACTTTCTTTTCTCCAGCTTATGTTTTTGTTACCTCTGTCAAATATTAAATGGCTGAAGTTATGTGTACTCATGTTTAAAGTTTTGGTTTTATTAGGTTGGTCTACATGTCTAATTTTGTGCCAATACCATATTGTTTTTATTACTATGGTTCTGTATCTTAAGAACTGGGATAGCACTTTCTCTAGCATTGTTCTTTTTGCTCAGGGATGTTTGGGCCATCTGGGGTCTTTTGTGGTTCCTTATAACTTTAGGATAGTTTTTCCTATGAAAAATAAGTTGGTGATTTTGATTGGGATTGCATTGAATCTGTGAATTGCTTTGGTAAAATGGTAATTCTCACATTAATTCCATCAATCTGAGCATGGGCTGTCTTTCCATTTTTTAGTGTCTTTATCTCTCTCTGCAGAGATTTAACATTTTCATTGTAGAGGTCCTTCACTTCCTTGGTTCGGCTTATTCCTAGATATTTTTCTTTGAGGCTATTGTGAATGGGAATGTGTCCATGATCTTTTTTGTATGGTTGCTGTTAGTTTAAAGATAAGTTAATGATTTATGCAAGTTCATTCTGTATCCTGAAACATTGCTGAATTTGTCTAGTTTCTAGTTTTCTGGTAGAATTTTTTTTGGATCTCTAATGTATGGTAGTAGTACCATGTCATCTGTAAATAGGGATAGTTTGACTTCTCCTATTTCTAGCTATTTAATTTCCTTCTCTTGCCTTATTGCTCCAGCTAGTACTTTGAACACAGTATTGAAAAGGAGTGAGCATAGTGGTCATCCCTGTCTCATTCCTGGCTTCAGAGGGATCGCTTCAAGCTAATCTCAATTTAGGATTATGTTAACTGTGAGTTTCTCGTATATCACTTTAGCTTTCATAATACTGAGGTATGTTCCCTCTATTCCTACATTCTCTAGGACATTTATCATGAAGGCATGTTGAATTTTGTCAAAGGCTTGTTCCAAATCTATTGAAATGATAATGCATATTTGCCGTTAAGTCCATTTATGTGGTTTATTACATTTATTGACTTACATATGTTGAACCATCCCTGTAATTCAGGGAAGAAGCCAAATTGGTCATGGTGTATAATCTTTTTTATATACATCTATATTTGGTTTATAAGTATTTTATTGATCATTTTTGAGTCTATGTTCATCGGGGACATTGGTCGGAAGTGTTTTAGATTGTATCCTTACTTGGTTTTGTTAAGAGTGATTCTGGCTTTTTAAGAGTTTGGGAGTGTTCTATTTCTCTTTCTTTAAAAATAGTTTTAAGGATCGGCTGTATATCTTCTTTGAAAGTCTGGCTGAATTCATCTGTGACTCTACCTGGTCTGACTTTTCTAAGTGTGAAAGTTTTTGTTACTATTTCAGTCTCCTAGTTTGTAATGGGTCTGTTTAGAATTTTTACTTCTTCTTGATTTAACTTTGGTAGTGTGGCTGTATTTAGAAATTAATCCATTTCTTTTAGGTTTCTCAGCTTAATGAAGTACAGGTCTTAAAATATTCCCTTATGATATTCTAATGTTTCCTTATATCTGTTTGGTGTGTGTTGATATTTATTGTGTTTATAAATGTGTGTTGATAATGAACATAGTGTTGTTGATTTTTGGCATTTTTGTTTTCAGTGTTACGTTTTGTTTTTTGAGACAGGGTTTCTCTATGTAACAGCTCTGGTTGTCCTGGAACTCACTTTATAGATCAGGCTGGCCCCAAACTCATAGATCCACCTGCCTCTGCTTCCCAGTGCTGGGATTAAAGACATGTGCCACCACTGGCTGGCTGATACTTTGTTTTAGTAACTGTTTTCTTTCCAAAGTGTTTCTACTATGCTCATTCCTGCCTTCAGCTTGAATATTGCTTCCTATGTTTTCCTTATGTTTAGTTTGTTGGATATAAATATCTTTAAGCTGTTTATATAATAAACTTTTCATTTCTCCTTCAATTAAGGGAGATAGTTTTTGTTGGGTATGTTACTCTAAGTGGGGCATCTTAGTTTTTTAGGACTTGGAATGCATTGCTCCAGGCTTTCAAAGTTTCCATCAAGAAATAAGTCATTCTTTTGATGAGTTTTTCTTTGTGATTTGCCTTTTTAAAAAATCTTGCAGCTTTCAATATACTTTTAAAAAAGTATCCTTGTGTTTTAACTATCATTTGCTGTGGGTATTTTTTTTCTAGATTTGTCTATTTGGTGTTCTCTGTGTGTCTTATATTTGTATGGGTATCTTTCCTTAGCTTAAGGGAAGTTTTCATCTATGATCTTGCTAAAAATCTTGTCTTTGCCACTGACTTGAGATTCTTATCCCTCATTCACATCTATAATTTAAAGGTTTGGTTTTTTCCATGGTGTCCCACACTTCCTGCATGCTCCCCTTTCTATGCCCACCCACCCCATATTCCTTGATTATTTGGTCTAGATCCTGATATTTATCTTCAAGTTCTGATATTCTATCTTCTGTTTGATTTATTGTAACTGTAAAGTTTGCCTTTGAGTTTTCTAGTTGCATTACTGGGTTTTTTCAATTGTTCTTTTAAATTGTGTCCTAGGGTTCATCTAGTAAATTCTCATTGATAAACATCTCTACAGGATTGGTAGATGTTGGAGAGAAGATACTGACTTGATCTTTCATATTGCTATTTTTGTGATGAAATTGGGCAGGTGGACTTTTTTGCTAGTTCTAAGACTGATGTGGACAAAAGGACAGAAGGGAGAATGAGTAGTTAGGTTGGGCCTAGAGGTTGGAAGTGGCTTGGATAGAATGAAGTCAGATGGATAGAGGGGACTGGAATGGCATACAAGATGTGCCTCCTGATCCAAACCTGGAGTGTCGGGGAGATCTTGCTTGGTGGAAAGAGACCCATAGGTTAGGAATTGGTATCGAGAGTCCTGACAAAGGCATAGAGGTTGGTTGTAGAGGAACTAGAGAAGGTCAGACTAGACAAGGACACTGGATATGGAACCTAGGCTAGAACTGGTGGATTGGGGAGACTCATAGGGCTACACTCTGGAGGAGTAGGTTGTGGCTGTGTGGCAACGTTGGATGTTGTGCAGAACAGACCTGTGGGGTGATAGGTAGGGCCGATCCTGCCAAAAGTCTAGAGGTTGGCTTGGAATCAAGCAGGGGTGGCCAGCTTGTGCAGAGGCACTGGGTGTGAGACAGGAGATAGCTCTGGCAAGGTGAGAAGCTCATCACTGTTTGTAAAAACCACCTGGGGGTTGTTGTTGTTCAGTTCTTTATATGGTCATTCAGGGGCAACTACAAAAAAGTGAAGAGAAGCTCAGGAAGACAAAGTTCATCATATGGACAGATGTTATGGATAGAAGACACATGGTACACAGGGAAAAACATTGGGATGCCAGGAAGCAAAAACAGAAGCAACGGGAAAGTATTAGGCAAATGCTTTTATTGTTAAGAAAACACAAGACAAAAATACAGTTTAGGATTGGATACTTTGTGCAATCTGGAGGCCTCTGAGCTATTGAAGTGGTATCTATTTGTCTGATAACTGGATCCTGGCTTGATTATGGCAGAAGTATATTATTTTCTGGACTGATTCATCCAACCAGAGGTAGTATGCCTCCAAATTAGTTTGAATATCAAATACATGCTTTTAGTTTATAAATCATATTTAAAAAATTCTCCATCTGGTTATATAGGGTCTTTCATACAACCATAGGTGCAAGTTGAGAAATAGAAAGATATAACTAGGGTAGGTAGGTAGGTAATATATGTATCACTTGGGTTGTTTAGTTCTGTCCAGATGCAATCCCGATGAACCGACTTCACCTCACAATGGAGTACTGTCGACCTGCCTATCTGTTTGCACTGAGGTCTACGAAACTCATTAGCAGTTGAAGATGCAGTTTTCAGACATCCCTTTCTGTGTCTAGAAATACTCCAGTAGCTGTTTTCCAGATTATGTGGCCGTGTTCCAGGAACTTATTGCATGTTTCCATGGGGCTTTTCATATATCATTTCAACTACTGATCTCTCCAACATGGTCGGCTATATGGTATAGATCAAGTAAGAGAGCTGTTTGGACATAAAGTTGAGTTTTCTGAAGAGCTTTCCTTGACTGCTTTGGATCTGGCAGCCTCTTTACTTGGGAGTATATACAGGACATAGCAGAATTCAATAGGATATAGGTCTAAATCATGCTTAATTTTGCTCTGTTAAGAACACTAGGAAAAATCTGGAGCCATTTTGGATCTTTGCTCTTGGGGTAGTTAATAGCATTAATTCTGTTCAAGGCTAGAGATGTGGCTTAAGAGTTTATAACACACAAGATAGCTCTCTATACAAGTAACTATTTGGTCCAAAAGTGAACAGTGCCAAAGCTGAGGCTCCTGTGTACAATGTTATGTCTTCAAAAGCTGTAAAAAAGTCCACCGGATGCTGTATGCACTTGTCTATATTAGGAAACAAAAGATGTAGAACACTTCAAAAGACTTGTTCTTCCTTAGGTCACAGTAATTTACAAGTATCCTGCTAACCTGAACCTCTTATGATCAAATGTCCTGCATATCCAGTAATGCTTTTTGCCTTACATTTGATTGTGTAAAGGCAGTATGGCAGCAACAGCTGATAGTATTTGTATACCTAGAGAAAAATAAAATACTTTTTACTTATCTATTGACACAATTACAAGATTAAGTCAATTTTTTTTTTTCCGAGACATGGTTTCTCTGTAGCTTTGGAGCCTGTCCTGGAACTAGCTCTTGTAGACCAGGCTGGCCTTGACCTCAGAGATCTGCCTGTCTCTGCCTCCTGAGTGCTGGGATTAAAGGCATGTGCCACCACTGCCCAGCAATTAAGTCAATTCTTATAGTTTTCATGAAATACAAATGCTTTAAAAATTTGCATTAATGTTCATGAATGAGACTATATTCTGGTTGAATGTTATCAAGTTTATGCTGTTCCGATAAAGTCAGAATTGCCTTTAAGTTCTAGTAAAGACTTTATTTCTTCTTTAAAGATTTTATTAAGACTCACTTGCAAAGCCACACGAATATGTATAAACTCAGAAATAGAAGTTCCATTTAATGTCACTCAACCACCTGTATTTCCTCCCTTTTCCTCATAGTAACTTATGTTTTTCTTTCTTGTATGTACTTTAAACCACATGAAGCAGTAGTCTGTACCTCTTAAAAATACAGAAAATCTGCTTAATGCATGAAGGGTATGAATTGTGTGTACATGTGTGCTTAATGGCATGAGTAGAGGTCAAACGATAACATGTGGGGTCTTCTCCTTCCACAAAAGGAGTTCTTGGATACAACTCAAGTCATTAGACTTGGCAGCAAGCTCCTTTATCACAGAGCCATCTCACTGACCTGGAAAGGAATATATTTCAAGCACATTTTTGTTGAACAGTGAATTCAAAACAAAGATGTAATTTCACTGCTATGTTTTTGGCCCTTGGACTTTGAGAAAGCAAACATGTTTATCCAGTTCTCGCTTAGTTTCCAGAAGAGGTCTGCAGTCACACAGAATCGCCTTAGAACAAAGTAGGACTCATACATGTGAACTCCATAAACTGAGATTACTGGAGATTACTCTGGAGGCTGGTTATAAGCTGGATTTGTAGTAACACCATCTTCATCCAGTACGTAAGATTTTCTTCATCTTGGAATTCTGGTGTATGATTTCTGGGTAAAGCTTTTTCCATGGTCAATGCATTCATTTTCCAAGAGTGAATTCTTTGATCTGCCTCAAGTTTATTTTGTTATGATTAGCGAGGACATAGTTTGTAAAGATGTACGATCTTCCGGCAATTTTCCCCTCTAACTGCAACATGATTTCTCTACTGATGAGATAGTGAGGTACAACTTCAGTTTTCTATCATTACATTTATATTCGTCTCCATTCTTAACTGTCTAATGCCCAGTAAAAACACACCTCTCCAGTGGTTTGCTCAACTGTCTCTCTCATGATTTCCCACGGGAATAGGAGTACTGTCTGGTGAGTGAGGCACACATGCTGGAGACCACTCATTAATCATGACATACCTTTGCAATCATTAGATATGATTTTAGTGTTCATCTATTCAAAACCTGTGCTATAATGATATAGTTACTGTGCTGTCATGATTAACAAGTACTATGTGGGCATGGAATTACCGTCCTCAAAAAGCTTTAAGTCACCATTCAGAATATAAAAGAACCCTTATACACAGCTCTCCTTATTTACTTCTTACAACTGAAAAAGACAATTTCCTTTGGAAAAATGATATGAGGATCATTGTCACCTATAAAATTTTACTTCAATCTGTGTTAAGAATTAATCATCAGCCGGGCGGTGGTGGCGCACGCCTTTAATCCCAGCACTCGAGAGGCAGAGGCAGGCGGATCTCTGTGAGTTCAAGACCAGCCTGGTCTACAAGAGCTAGTTCCAGGACAGGCTCCAAAACCACAGAGAAACCCTGTCTCGAAAAAGAAAAAAAAAAAAAAAAAAAAAAAAAGAATTAATCATCAGTTATAACATACAGACACAGAAACAGATTGGAAGCCTTAATTTTACTAACAATCTATGCCAGTGACCAGCCAACTAAATTCTACTGGCCAAATAATTTCATTAGAACACTCCTATTCGTTCCTATTTTGTTAACGGCTACTCACACACCAGAGTAGTAGAGATCAGTGCTACAGTGATCATTTGGCTTGCAAAGTTTAGTATATTTATTATGTGATTTCCTAAAAGGGAAAATTAATTCTTAATCTACACCATGAAAATAGTAATTTTAAGGAAACCCAAGTTATTCTGTAAATGAAGTATTAGATAAAACAATTTGCATTTTAAAAGTACATTGGTAGAAATTTCACTTAAAATACTCCAGTTAAAAAAAATTCCGCAGTCATGAATGACTGCCCACAAAAGGGAGGTCTAGAGGCAAAATCTTAAAGCAGTAAACCTGGAAGACAGCTTGCTTTTGGATTGTTTTTAAGTAATTTGGAGTCCTGCACAAGTAATAAGAACGATACATAATGATTCTGGACCTAGTGATTATTTTAAGGAACCAGTGTTATGTCTGCTTCTTGAACATCTAAATTTATTTGGACAAAATGAAATTAACAAGAATCAGGAGAAAAGTAAACTAAGCTCCAAATGTAAAACTAATAAAATATTTTTAGACTCAGAAAATACTGACCAAAGCATTCACAATTCAAGTACACAATAAAATGATCTAGTGAGGATATATAATTAAAAAGATTTTATGAATCAGTTGCTAAATCGTTATTACCTACATTGAAATAAAACAATATAAAAATAAAATTGAAAAATTAAAACACTAAATTTTAAAACAAATACCAAATTGTAATCCTAGGAGGGTCATTACTAAATTACTTACATCAATTTACTATTTCAAGAAAATAAAATTGAACAGAATATCTGTACTATGGGGATTAACAAATTTGGGTTTTCAACCACAAATTCTCTGACAGATACTTACAGATGTATATATGAAATATATATGCATATATACACATACAAATATATATTTGCAAACTTTAACATTTCTAACAACTGGTAAACAAAAACTTTCAACGTTTTATTAATTTCAAGGACTATAATTTTGTTTTATACTTAACATAAAAATGTTAACTTTCACTGACATTCACTCGATTTTCAAAATCATTCTGGCTACCACTAAAATGTTCATGAAAACTAATTTTACATCATTCAACTAAGACAGGAATATGAAATTCTGTAGTTCTTCTATCTCCATCCTCCAGAAAAAGGTAACAATAGCATATGTCTATGGCATGATCATATAGGACGGTGAGTCAACTAAATAGTGAAGATCTCTCCAAGCTCATTAAAGCTAGATTCAAACCGTTATAAAGACTATTGGTACTTGTAACACAGCACATCACTGGATGTAAGAATACGGGGCAAAATAAAGAGAGGCTATCTTCAATTTTTTTAGTGCAGTTTTTATTTTTAAATCTTATGTGAATGGGTATGTGCATGTGAGTGCGGTTGCCTGTCAAGAACTGAAGGGGGTGACAGATCCCCTAGAGCTGGAGTTACAGTTTATCGAACAGACTGATCTGAGTGCAAGGAACTGAACTTGGGTCCTCCGGAAAAGCAGTAAATGTGCTTAACCAGAGTCATCTCAGGAGACCCAAGGAAATGGTTTTGAAGAATGGTGTTTTCCATAATTAATACTTTTATCTTCAGATATCTGGTAACTTTTATCTTTAGATATTTGGTAATGGGGAAAGGCTAAGAATTCAAATGCAAGACAGACACAAAAAATCAGATCAAAGAGAACTCACCAAATCTACAGAATTCAACAATACATACACATGAAGTTGGGATTATGCTATTTTTAAACCATGAAAAGAAAGCAAAACATCCATTTTCCAATATTAAGAGTTGTTTTATAACTAGAACAGTTTTTTTAAAAAAAAAAAAAAAAAACTTTTGAGGAAGGTATATTAACAGTCCTGGCTACCCTGGAACTCACATAGCCTCTTACTCAGAGACCCACCAGCCTCTGCCTCCAGAGTGCTGGGATTAAAGGCTGATGGAGGAAGGTCATTTGTCAATAAACAAACTGCCTTAGCCCATTTGATAGGCCATCCCTTAGGTGGGTGGAGTAGACAGAACAGAATGCTGGGAGGAAGAGGAAGTGAGCTCAGATGCAGGGCAGCTCCTCTGAGAGACAGACGCCATGCTCTCCTCTCCAGAGCAGATGCGATGAAGCTCTGACCCAGGATGGACGTAGGCTAGAATCTTCCCGGTAAGCACACCTTGGGGTACTACACAGATGATTAGAAATGGGCTAAATTAATATGTGAGAATTAGCCAAGAGGCTAGATATAATGGGCCAGGCAGTGCTTAAAAGAATACAGTTTCCGTGTAATTATTTCGGGTATAAAGCTAGCCGGGCAGGAGCCGGGCAGGATGAAAAGCAGGCCCGCAGCTCCCCACTACAAAAGGCGTGTGCCACCACTGCCCTGTTTAGAACAGGTTTAAAAATATTTCCAGTGGTTTCAAAGAATGCCTCTCAAACTCCAGATTCATGTGTATGCTTTATCTTGTTGTCCTATTTATTTATTTATTTGGAAGGCAGGGTCTAGTGTGTTCCAGGCTGTGTTCAAACTCACAATGAAGTGAAGGAGGATTCCAAACTTCTGATTCGTCTGCCTCTATCTTCTGTGTGCTAGGACTGTAGGTATGTGTCAGCAGGCTTGGTTTATGTAGTGCTGGAGGCTGAATCCAGGTCTTCATGCAAGTTAAGCAAGCACTCTATCAACTGAGCCACGTATACTCAGTCCCTGCTATTTTTAAAAACTTATGTTCATATACCCAGAATGAGTTTTTGATTTCCTTTCATGGTATAAGGAAAGTCCAATAATAAAACCATCCAGTAAAATTTTTACTAATATAAAATTTTAAACATTTCTATTTAACCTAAAATTGGTTGATTTTTATCAATAAAGTGGTAAAAACATGAAACTTTAACTTAAACTTCTTGCATAGCTCCTTAAATGTTTTATTCAGAGCATTCACTAAACTGGACCTTTACGGATACTGAAATTACTGTACATCATCTGAGTAAAGCATAAAATTATATTAACTATAGAAAGAAACAAACCACTTTTGATTTTTAAAAATTATATTTACACATATTTATATTCAGTTGACAAAAAGCATCACAATTATTACTCTATAAAAAAAAGTAAAAATAACCATGGAAGCTAAGGCCTAAGTTTTTATTTCATATGTCCCCTTTGTTTACAGCTAAGAGATATTAGGAACTAAATTTTAGTACCTCAAAATAAAACAAAAACCAAAAGTCTTTAGTATTTACATATAATATGGAAAATAAGAGCTGCTGATTTGGCTAAGTTAGATGGCTGTTACCTACAGTATTTACACTGTAAATGTTAGGGCGGGAAGTACTACTAAAAATATCACTTTAAACAAATGGAGTGTACCTGGAATTTTGTTCAGATGGTATCTGTATACCCTGACAAGTGCTTATTGACAGAATTCGACTTATTTAAAAAAAAATCTACTCAAAGTCTGAAACAGACCTCTCTATGCTTCTTTATATTGTTTATCTAAATACTATTGAGCCTGATATCAGAATAAGCACTCAATTTTAAATAAAACAATGGCAACATGTATACATGTAATTTTTTAATATTGTGAAATGTCTTAATGGTGACCCATAATTGTAAGACTATCTACTAATTCTTTTAACCCATTAAGTCTCATATACACATGCGTATATGTTTATTCCTAAACAGTGAAACGTTCCAGTGAATTAAAAGTAACAAAGGATTCATTATGTTACTCCCTTAGAATTGCTTTTCTAGGGTTTTAAAACACATCTATACCCTTGGCCAAAAACAAACACAAGTCAGTGTCACAGACTGAGCTTTAAACCGCACTTTAATTTTCAGTATCTGTAACCTACTAGTAAAATGAACTAGATGGAGAATATTAGTGATTCACTATGCAGTGTGTCAGGTCAATGAGAGAATGCACAGAAAAGGGAGAGATCAGTTCTGGGAAAGGTTTTAAGGTGGTTAATGTGGAAACTTATAAATGCTAATTTTAGTAACAAAAATAGTTCAAAGTGTAAACGAATGTTAAATTAACACATTATAAAAGAGAATAGCTTAAATAAATTGGAACTCACATATTACAATAGTAAAGTTAGGACAGAATGAACCAAAGATATGAACAGTTCTGAAAATTCTCTTTTAAGCCTACTTCCAATAGAAATATTCAGGCTTTTTTCCTGTACATAGTCGATGCTTTGTCTATACCATTTATAGTAGAAAAATAAATTCTTTAGCAACCTAGAAACAGTTTATAAAACTCTTAAAGTTTAATTTTCTTTGCCAGACATGCCAATGTTAAACTGACAGCTATAAATTAAAGCTATATAGACATAGGTATAAGTAATATAGAACAAGTTAAGAATACTACATTTACCGGATATTCTTTTTTAAAAATTACTGTACTTTCTTAATTCCTGTGTGCTTTGCAATAGGAATAATAGGGACTTTGTTCTCTTAGAAAAGATAATAACATGTAAGAGTATAACACAAATAAGATAATTTATAATATACATGTACTTCAACAGTAGCCTGGTTCATGTTGACATCTTGGTTGAAATTGGAAGGATAATACCTAAGATATAACAATTGGGAAAGAATATTTATTTTAAGACAAAATGGAGCAAATCAAACTCTTAGGAGCCTTGAATCTCAAAATCATTGATTTACTATAATACAAATAAGGAAACCTTAACGGTGAAATATAAAGATTACAATATTGGCCAAAGAATTTTTTGTCTTTACTACACAAAATATGACGCAGCAGTAAAAACAAACCATTTTCCTTTTTCCAGTAAAACAAATGATACGGTTTTGATAAAATAATTTTGAATATAGCCCAACTAAATCTACCTATTATCCAATCAGAAAGTTTTATCATAATTTAGTGTTCTGGTTGTATCTCCACTAACAAAATATTTAACCCCTAAAGCAGCAGTCATTTATAGCAACTCTGGTACCAACATCAAAGGGGAAAACTGGTTTAAAAAATGATGCAAAAGCCATTCTGGACTGCAGAACAACATATCACAGAAAGAATATGAATACATGTTTGTGATTTTATATATACATACTCCAAGAAGTCTGTCAGTACCCAAAGTATTTTTATTGCTGTATTAGCAATGGATTTTTTGGGATATATTCTCAAGGGCCACATAAAAATAGATTCAAGGAACAGATTAAATTGAAGTCCTAGATTAAATGTTTGGTTTAAAGAATTTTCTACAACAAATTTCATGTTTATGTATGAAAAGTTATATAACCTTATATGAAAATGTCATGAAGTATTTTTCTACACTATACTAAATGTATTTCCCAAGAGGGAAAAATTAAAATATCTAAAATATATTAGATTAAGATTACAAGACCATCATAGATCTTTTGAACATGCATCTGTTTACAGAATTAACCGTATACAAAATGTATTTTTCATTAGAGATCATAAAGAAATGAGTTGGTGACAGCCATCCTTAACACCACATTATCAACTCACTTTAACCACAAGTGTGTCCTTGGTATGTGAGTACAAGAAACAGGTTCATTCACTCCTCATCAAATCATCCATAGATTTACTTAGAAGATGAAGGTGCAGAAATGTGAAATATGTTACATGTATTTTTTTTCTTTCTTTCAAACAACATCCCAAGCATGGCATAGCAGCCTGAAATTATAAAATACTTAACTGGGCTTTAGTTATCTATACAGACTGCTTGAATGTTAATTAAGTTCCCAAATTAGCACATCAAATAACAAAACCAGCCATAAAGCAGGCTGAAAGCATTAAACATTTCATATATGAGTTTTAAATCATTTAATTTCTATAGAAAAATTTTATTCACAATATAATGTGACAAAAATCGCCACAGGAATGATATACTGATTGCAATAAGGTTGCATGCAGCAGCAGCTTTGCATTTTTATAACTATTTTTTGTTTATAAAAATTAAACCTCTCCAGTCATGCTTACCACGTTTTTAGATTTGTAATGTAAGTTAACAGGGAATACCACATAGTTCAAAGAGAAAATGTCTTGTCATTTTGAATGTGGATTATCTGTATGAAACATGAAATATACTACTAAACCCTGAAACATGCATGTCTAGATTTGCTTTTGTCCAATTTCAGGCCATTTGCAATCACATTCTGTTTATATAATACCAAGAGGATCTGTCTGCAATTGTGGTTGAATGAGCTGCGGTTGCAATGGTGGTGGCAACTGAAGTGGTACCATTGACTCCACCAATTGTCCTGGATTTGTGGGTGGGGGAGGAGCCACAGGGTTCGTAGTTTCTACAATTTCTCCATTGTAAAAGAAAAACTGACACTGTTGAATAAATGTTTCAACGACAGATTGATGGATTTTAGTGGTAGACAGAAACTCCCGATTTTCAAAATCAGGTCTCATCAAAGTCGGCCAAAAGCAGATGGATAAGTTGTCTGCTGTCATTAGGTTGATTTTATTTTGCTGACTAACCCTGAAATTATGAAACGAGGAAAAAAGAGAAATCAGAACTCAGTGAAATTACAGAATCCCAAAGCTAGCTTACCATTTAGGCTAATTTATCTTCAAGTTAAAATTTTTTTCTTAGCATTATCTATTCAACTATATTCTAAAACGAGAGCAATGAATGTATACTCCTGTGAGAAGGTCAGATAGTCTAAAATATGCTTCACCCAGGGCTTAAAGGTTTACACAGGAAGTCTTTTCAGTTTGAAAAACACCATTCAAAACAGCGGGTTCTAACTGTGGACCCAAATTTTTAGACTACTGTGGGAGATTAAGAAATCAATCAGGGCCAGGTGGTGGTGGCGTACACCTTTAATCCAGCACCCTGGAGGCAGAAGCAGGCAGATTTCTAAGTTTGAGGCCAGCCAGCCTGATCTATAGTGTGAGTTCCAGGACAGCCAGGGCTAAACAGAGAAACCCAAAACTCAGGGTATGTCTTCTCATTTAAACCATCTTTGGAATACTTAAAATAACCTATCCAGCCAAGAATATTTTTAAATTTCAAGAAAGTTAGCTTCTAGCACACTAGGAGCAGTTCTTTAAAAACATTATTTTGTACACCGTTAGAATTTTATCTTAAAGACAACATTCAACAAATTCCACTTTAAAATTTATCACAATTTAGCAGCAAGTTACAAGTAGTCACAGAGTTTAAAATTATTTTTACCCAGCCCTTTAAATATCTGAGCAAGCAATCCTTGCTTACCACCATCTGTAGGAAGCAAGACATGTAAAAAGCAAACCGTAGACTATAAACTATAAATTATTACACTAAGTGTAATACTGTATTCAACCCTCTTATTTTACACGTAAAGAAACACATCAAACTGGGCACCGTAGTACACATCTGTAAGCCCAGTTCTCAGGAAGCTGAAGTAGTAGCATAATGGATCCCAGGTTAGCCTAAGCTACAGAAGAAAAACTGTCTAGAAGTCTGTAGCATAACAAGAAAATCTTCAAGATTAAAAAAAGAAAATAAACAAAAAACACAAACCAAAGGAAACTCCCAGACATAGGAATCACTTACCTAAAGTAAAATATGTAGCCTAACACTGTGTTCTGTTATGAAAAAGTCACTATTTGCAGTTAAAAAGAGACTCAATCGAACAGTCAGAGTAAAGCCTACCATTTGTTAGTAAGCAATAGGTGGCTAGTATGTACAGTGTGGTATTTCTATGTAGCAGTGGAGTGCTAGGCTCTGGAACTACACACAAAGTTACAAACATAAGATGGAGTCTACCTGAAGGTACTTTATCTGTTGGAAATTAGGGTGACCAGGGAACGCTTCATGGACAAGGTTAAAGTTAAGTCAAAGGTAATGAATGTGGGAAGAACGGCAGGAAGAAAGGGAAACTGAGTTACAACAGTGGCTATAAGCATTTGTCAGAACCTTTGGGAGAGCTTGTTCAAAGATAAAATGCTGGTGACTATCTTAAGTTTGTGATTTATTATGTCTGTGGTGGAGCCTAATAACATGCATTCCTAATAAATACTCAGATGGCTGCTGTCTTAGGCACCACACTTTCAAACTACTGGCAGCATGTTAAAATATGCCACAAATTGATATTCCTCGATAGCTGCTATTAACAGTGTAACACAGCATAAGTGCTGCTTATGCACAAAGGAAGTATAACCACTTAGAACTGCAGCACTAATCAGTTCAGAGTCCGTCCTGAAGAGAGGGGACTACTTTCATCTTGAAAAGTCTTTGGGGCTGAAGAGATAGCTCAGCAGTTAACAGCATGAGTTGCTCTTGCAAAGAACTGGAGTTAAGACCCCAGCACCCACACTGTAGTCCAGAACTATCTGGAACTCCAGTTCCAGGGCAACTGTTGCCCACTTATGACCACCACAGGCACCAGGAACACATGCGGCACTGTCTCAGATTGGCCCATTGGCGTGTCTGTAGGCTATATTCTTGTTGAAAAGATTCATGTAGTAGGGGCTAGCCCACTGTGGGTGGCTCTATCGCTAGGCAAAAAGTGCTGGGCTGTACAAAAAAGTTAGCTGAGCAGGAGTTAGGGAACACGCCAGCATGGTTTCTGCTTCAGCTCCTGGATTGCCTTCAGCTTCAAGATACCTGAGAAGCATAAGTCAAATAAACCCTTTCTTTCCTTGAGTTACTTCTGACCATGGCATTTACCAGAGCAATACCAGAAAACTAGAACTGTGCAGTAGACTGCTCCTTTTAAAACTAAAGTCTGAACAGCTTCTGCTCTATCTCTAGTATTTCTCAGGACCACAAAAAAACCTCTACCATACAATGCTTTCTCCATAAAGGAGTGTGGTCTCCTAGCAAAAAAGAATAGTACATATCGTAAAAAAAAAAAAAAAAAAAAAAAAGGATTTATATATATATATTACGAAACAAACTTCCTATCGTTATAAAGACTAAAGTTAGTCCAGGAATCATAATGGGAACAGTACTGTTTGATCTAACCTGGTATTGTTTCTCTATCTCTTGACTTTCTCCATCCTTATTTTGGTCAGTTCAAACGAGCCCCCTCTCTTTGTGTTCTTCATGCATCTATAACATGCTTTTGCCTGTGCTGTTTACTATTGTACACAGTCAAAAACACTTCCAGAATACAGCACCTAAGATAATTTGAAGGTGTGCTAGTACTATGATTTTTTGAATATGCTCTGCCCTGTCCTTTTTTCAAAATCTTTAAAATCAAATCCAATTTTTAATTCAATCTGGTATATTCACAAGATATTGCCATTCTCTATATTCAATGAGGTTTACAGCTTCCATGTTAACAAAATACTAACAATATTAACCAATAATCATTTTTTAAAAGGGGATATTATACCATTTATAATAGTAAACAATAAATAATATTATGTATCAAGTTGAAAGTTTTGGTTATTTTTTTAGAAGGTGGACTTGGAAGAGTTATAAAGCTAGTTTAATTTTATATCACACACTGACAGTAATAACAAAACTTGAAACATTGTGAATAGGTTCTCCTAAGAAGAATAGATTAGAATAGATTTCATCTGGGCCCTACTATTATTGCAGTTTATTTTCTGGTGGTAGGGATCAAACCCAGGACTTCCCAGATGCTAGGCGAATGAATGTTCTGCCAGTAAGCCATACCACAACCCTATAGAATACTTTAAATTGCTACTAAAAATGTTTGAATACACTTTTGGTAAGAATTTATGTGGTACGGGAGAATTGTCTGTATTCTGTCAATCATGTTATAAATAAACGCTGATTGGCCAGGTAGGAAATATAGGTGGGAAAACCAGACAGGAAGTAGAAATGATGTAATGAGAACAGGAGAATTCTGGGGAGGAGGAAGTTGATTCCTCCCACTCCTGCCCAGACCACTGTTACTGAACGTAAATTCCAACTGTAACATATTTAGAGTTATAAATACAAAAATTAGTGTCTTATATTTTGGATAATAGGACAGTTTGTGGTAAAATTTCCACATATGGAATACAAACTTACAATACAGTACAATACACAGGTGAATGAACCACATAAGTTCCCTCTTCAAATTCCAACTTTTCCAACTCTGAATATGTTGATTTGGTTAGTTTGGTTATTGCCATTTTTTAACTACAATTCTAAGATTTCACACAAGAGAACAATACTAAAGAAAACTGAGAAAAAAATATATTGTTGGGCTGGGTATAAAGTTCAGTGGTAGGGTGCTTATTCAGCATGTGGAGGGCCCTGGGTTTAATTCCTACTATAGTAACTAAACAAACACTGATTATATGTGCAAAATAGTAATCATAAAATTTTCTAGATATGAATTAGATAATATAGACAACCATTACAAAAGACCTGAACAGAACCTTATGTTTAGTCTATAGTCCCCTTAAACAGAAATTATTATTACCCAGCATATAAAGGTTATAGGTATAAAACATAATGTGCACTTTATTTGTAAGTACCTGTTTAGATGTGTTATAACATATCTGAATACATCATAGTTTACAGGATGAAATTTCTTAACAATTTCTTTCAAGGCATGAAGACGTTCTGTTTTATCTGGGATTTCTGTAAAAGAGAAATCATTGTATGAAATGAATAAACTTCCAAATATCTAATACAAATTTCCAGTTAATATTTACTACAAAAATTAAGACTCTGTTTGAAGCATATTATACTTCTATATACATGATTACAGGTACAGTTAGAATTACGTAATTATGTATAGGCATGTTAGTCTTTTAAATATTCATGTACAGACTGAGAATTGCTGTCTTTATGTATACAATTACAGCTCAACAACAAAAGCAGTAACATATAACACTAATAAATAAGCACTGGATATCTTGCAATGAAATTTGTGAAATATGAACTTTCTAATTTTAATGTGTCACCAAGTTTTTCTTTCGATAAAAATATGCCCCTCAGGTTCAAAAGACTTCCAAAACCAGAGATAGGCACGAGATAGGCACAAGGTAGCCCTGAATTCATAATAACCTATACTACACTTAATTATAATCTCCTTTTAACAAAATATTTCCCTTACTAGTAGCATATTTAATGTAGTTATTTTCCAAGTTTATGAATTATAAAACAGGATAACTAAAACACAGTACAGCAATAAATGGGAGATAAGAGATTTATTTTCTGTTCTCTTACTTTACATAATGGTAGAATTTTCAAGTACTAAAAATTCTTTTGTCAAATTTACTTCTAAACTAGGTCTTTAAAATAAATCTTCTGAGTAGTTCTAAGGCTAGTGTTTATGACCAAGAGATAACACCTGGAAATATGTAAAGACAACTTTATACCTTGTGACAATATATTAGAAGTTTATTTTTCTTAAAACTTTTAAGAAGAGATTTTATTTTCAAGACTTTTATGTTTTTTTACTGTTTGTGTGATGTCTGTGTCGGGAGGGATGTGCTGTACAACTGCAGGCACCCAGTAGTGAAGAAGAGGGGTGGAACACCTGGAGCTCGAGTTACAGCTGGATGTCAGCCTCCTTGCATGGGTGCTGGAAACTGAACTCAGGTCCCCTACAAGAGCAGGAAGTGCTCTTATCTGATAAGCTATCTCTTCACACCTCTTTTAAATTATTTTTCTTTTCTACACTTCTTCACTTATTTATGTGTGTAGAGGTGGGACAGAGGAAGGCGAGTGCATGTGACATCACAGTCCATGTGACACAGGCCAGAGGACAACTTCCTGAAGTGGTTTTTCTCCTTTCACCACGTGTTTGGGGATCAAACTCAGACTGCAATAACCTTTACTTAAGGAGCTATCTTGCTGGCTCAGAACTGTATTTTAACTAAAAAAAAAAAAAAAAAAAAAAAAAACTGAGAACTTTTAAAATAAAACTAAAGAAGTAATCCAACTTAAAAGAACTTGAAGACTTATACTAAAAGGAATAATTTAGAAATTACATTAATTTTGGCTATTAATGCAAATTAAGCACTAGGTTTTTTTCATGTTCAAATAGACCTTAGGATCCATTTTCCAGATCTTCCATGAGCATTTAACTCATCTAGGAAGTGCTATGCAATCAAGTGCAGATTCTACCACCGATGGAAAAAGCAGGACCATGTACCGCTTTATGTGACCCAGGACTGTGGGGAAAAGAGGAGACCAGAGGATCCAGAGAGAGAGAGGATCCAGGGAATAAGGTAGAGAGTATTAAAACAGGACTCTCAATATCCTCTTCTGCCCTCAAAGTGCACTCTCCCTCTGTCCCTCATTATCTGTGGGAATAGCTAAAAACAAATATCCCTAAGGGGCCCCTGACTTTATTTAAATTTGGAGGGTACCTTTAAGATGTATTTTCAATAAAGTGAGATTTTAACTAAAATTTCAATTTCATAGTTTACTCTGGTAATCAATATTCAAAAACCACCACCACCACACCCGCAAAACGAAGTTTATGCTTACTTGCTGCTTCCAATAGCTCTGGGTGGAGTGAATATGGAATCAAAGGGTCTGGCAGATCAGCAAAGAAAGCCTTGAGAGCTCCAGCTACAGCATTTACTGTGACTTCCATTGACACCAGATTGATATTATGATCTATAAGACAGAATCAAAATTTAATTTATATAATGAAATTTTAACTTATTGCAGAGGTAAACTCAACAAACACCTTTCTGCCAAAAAATACTTCTCATTAATTACTTTTCCTCACAGGCCAGCAAACTCTACAGATCAGAGAAAGACAACCCCATGCAAAAAGCATGGTATTCACAAATACTGTATAGTATATATCAGCATACAGTGAATTACAGAATTTTAATAATACTATTTTTTTTAATTTCTTGCTTATACACAGACTATTTTAAGATCGTAAGAAAACAGAAAGACAAAGAATACAAATTATGTATAACAATTCTAATTTGGACCTTTAAACTCTACTTTGTAATGTTTTAAGTAAACAGGTTTTCAGTAAAGAGCTGATTTAAAGAACAAGAACATGTAAAAGGTATACCATAGACTTATTTGATATTAACAAGTCACCTAAGTGTGAAAATACAGAGTAGAAAAAAATTATCCCATGACTTAGAGGCAATCATTATTATATTTTATAGCAGGCTTCCTTTGAGCCCTTTTATGAATCACTTACAGAAAACACGACCCATTTACACATCTTACTGGACAAGCATTATCTCATTAGCCTTATATTTATTCTTTCATCTCTACTGTGTGCTGAAAAATTTTTGAACTAGAAAGATTAACTTGTCTGAGGCATAGACAGTTAGTGGTAAGATTAAAAAATAAAACCACTAAATTGAATCCAAGAGCCCCAACTACTACTCTGCCCTCCTCACTGAAAGTGGAATTGCACCAATTTGACATTATAAAATAGTTTCTCTAATATTTCTTAAAAATATGGTAGAGTACTTTTGGCAACACGGCATATTTTTACACAGGAACATACAACTCAATAAGTAATGTTCTGGCATTTTAACAAACATAATTACTCTACCTCACTACAATATACAAATGACACATGGGCAGTTCTCTCTTCTCTCCTTAAAATCACAAATACTGCAACAAATGCCTTTAACAAGCACATGCAAAGGATTTTGGAATACAAACTCCTTGAAGTGAAATTTCTAAAACAAAGGAATCTGAATTTTAATATTCACAAACTGCCTCTCAAAAATGTACCCACAACAGGTATACAAAATGTTTGCCAACATTACCAACAATCTTTTTAACTAATAATAAATGCAATCTTAAAATAAAAATTTGTCAATGGTAGAGGCTGAGTATATTTTCAAATATATACTAAGAGATTAATCTGCATAGGTCACTCTACAGTCTCTTGAAGATTTTGTTCTTATATTCTCACACACAATCTTTACATTTTTAGGCAGCCTAAATTGTTATTCATTTATACTTTCTAGATTCTTTACCAAATTTAGGCATTTTCCAGTCAAAGACTATAAAAATATTAATTTATTTCTAGTAATTTGATTTTCAGTTTTAAAGTTTTATCTTTGATCTCACATGGAATTCCTTACTAGTACAGTCTCACTTTTAAATTTGCTTCTAAGTATTAGTTATCTGCTACATTAAAAAAGCATTTTTACATAGTCCCATTTTTGACATATCTGTTGCTAATCTAACGTAAGTAAATTTATTGCCATTTTAATTCTGGCACTGGCTTTTTAGATTCTGTTATTCTTTTATTTGTAAACAGTTTATTAGATTAAAAATATAAATAGGGTAAAACTATCCATTGTCCATTATGTATCATAGCTTACCTCAAAATGTTTGCTTTACATTAATCAGTCTCACTGCATAAAAGATTCTCATTTCTAAATAAGACCTATAAATTTTATTGCCTATGATAGACTATCAATTCTGTTATTTTTCTTGTCAATAAAAAGTTCTTTCTTGTTTTCTAGCCTTCACACATCAAAATACAGATGCAATGCTGTATTTTTTAGAGCAACTGTTTTAACTGTCTCCAATCTTTTATTCTAAATGTATTTTTAAAGTTTGATATTTCCAACTTCCTCTTCTAATTTCCTAATACCCATCTTCCTAAGAAGACTATAAAAGATTCAACATTTTCTTTCTTTCTTTCCTTCCTGTTTTGTTTTGGATACAATATTTTACTATGCAGTCTTGGCTGTTCTTGAAGTCATAAAGATCCTCCTGCCTCTGCCTCTTGAGAGCTGGGAATAAAGGTGTGCGCCACCATGCCAGGATCAGTCCTTTCTTGTTAGTATGAAGACAGATCTCTCCCAGTTCTAGTCCTGCACTGTGGCAACTACCGTATGTTTACCATATGTCACACCTTTAAATGCTTTCTTCTCCATATCCATTTCTATAAGAAGTTTCAAATAAAAGTTTCTTACCATAAAATTCTAATAAGAAAAACAGTAAGACAATTTTATTTTACAATTATAGTACCTTGATCAAACTGCTTTTGAATGTTGTCTTGATCAGTTTTATTTCCACTTACACGGTACAGTCCTTCAGTACATAATCCTAAGAAATTAAAAAATGTTTTTTATAAACACATATATCCATAACAAAGAATTTGCTTAACTCTAAATCCTTAGTGACCAGTCAAATGTGATCATAATTTACAGAAATATTAGAAAATTGATTCCTGTTGAGTATCATGCCCAGAGCAGTATGTCAGGGCCTTTGTATAGGGCGACTTGTTATTTTTCTGTCTGGTTACTACACATACTTTATGCTTTACAAAGTATTCTATTGGAAAAAATTTAACTCTCAGAAATCTGTGAAGATAAAATGAATAAAAATTTACTATTAGAAAATTTAAGATGACATGGTCATATCCATAAAAACTATGAGTTATCACTGACACAATCAACATGAATTAGTCTCGTAAGAATTCAGGTATGTGAAAGAAACCAGATTGTGTCTGATGTGGTGGTACATGCCTATAATTATAGCCCTTGGAAAACTGAGGTAGGAAGGTCATGAGGTTAAGGCCAATCTAGGTTTAACAGCAAAAATCTGTCTCAATGAAGGAAGGCAGAACCAAAGAAATATATTCAATTTATATAAATAACATCCTGTAACAAGGGATTCTTACCTGTATTACAACAAATTGCTTGCAATGGCTAGAAAATCAGTTATGAAAGGACAAAAGATGATTGTTTTATAATCTGACAGACATATATATTTGTCAAAAATGAATACAACTGTATTTGTAAGATCAGTATACTGTGCTCTATGTAACTCATGTCCTTAAAATATAAAGGAACCATAAGCAAATCCTGAACACTCCCACAATCAGAGGCTGTGAAAATGGTTCAGTGGATAAAGTGCTTGGCATGCAATTCTGGGGACCGGAGTTCAGATCCCCAGGACAAAGCAGGTGTAGCAGCAGCCCATAATCCTAGTATTTGAGGGAGAACTTGAATTTCTAGGGCAGGCTGACTAGTTGGATAAGACAACTGACAAAGTGTGGGTTCAGTAAGAGATCCTGCTTCAATAAATAAGGCAGAGAGTAACTGAGGAAGCTACTAGACATTAACTTTGGATCTCTACACCCACACATGAGCTCGAGTACATACGAATGAAAACACACACGCACACCCCAAACCAAACACTCATTCACAGTCAGATGAGATTAGAATCAATTACTTAGGTAGACCCTAGTTATTAGTAAAAAATAATGAAGAAAACTGTTTTCCCCAATGAAGAAACACCATATGTGAATATAGTGTTAGTGCCTGCCACCAGTTTGTAACCTGCAATTCCTGATAGTTTGCCTTCTGAGATTGAACTTAAGCAGTCTCAAACAGCAGTTAAACTGTGTTTATTGCTACACTACTTATAAGAGCCAGGACATTGAACTAGTTTAGATGTCTATCATCAGATGAATGAATACAGAAAATGTGGTATGTACACATACAAACGGAATTCAGAGGCAAAGAAAAATGCAACCATTTGCAGAGAACTGGAAAGACATTAAACAAAATATTCTGACTCAGAAAACACATTTTTTCTGTGCATTCAACATTGAAAGATTGAAATTTATATATGCATATATAAATATACACCCACAGTAAAAGGAAAGCTTCAAGTACTAGGCTATATGACATTTCAGCCTTGGTTAGTCTGAACTCACAGAAATACAACTGCTTCTGTCTCTTAAGTGCTGGGATTAAAATGTAACCACACCTGGCCCAATACACAACATTTATAAAGAGTGAAGAAACAACTAGATAAGAACTAATACATATGTAATTTAACAGATTGTAATACAATGTAATAAAAACTGACATAGAACGAAAGCTGCAGAAAAAAGTTAAGAATCACCCATTAATCGTATAGGCACAAGGGAGGAAAAGTTAGATAAAGAAGAGGCAAGAAAGAAAAGGGCAGTGGGAAATGAGGGAGAATTGCTCAAGTATGCTATGTACATGTATGAAAATGGCCTTATATAACCCATTTCTTTCAAGTTACATTTAAAAGATACCTCAACATGGACAACTGGGAAACTCAAGTGCCATTATTATAAACTAGCAAAATCAAAAGGAGTTGGATTGGGGAATTACATCTTAATTTTGTCATGTACAAGCCATCTCAACTGAGTGTTCACCTATATCAACCTCTCCTATCCCCAAAGCTCAGGGAACATCACAGTAGAAGAGGCAGAAAGAATTTAAGAGCCAGTAAATGGGGGAGGAGCTGACTTCTGGATAAGACATGGCTGTTGAATACACCAAATCAAAGTAGCTATAGTTAACTGCGCATGAGCAAGCCAATCAAAATTCCAGCATGCACATAGGGAGGGGGCAGGGGACTCCAAAGTCCCATTCTCCCTCAGCAGCATAGCTGAGGCAGGCAATGGCTCCTACATGGACTACAGGTGACTATTTTGGGAATTTTCTCTGGTTGGCTGGCCATGCTCAAGTAGGTGGTTCCACGAATTCTCACACGAATATGGGAAGAACCAACTGATATTGGGGGTTATCAATAACATTAAAAAAACATGAAAAGTTGTAAGTCAGGGCAGGGTTCATGAATGGGAGTTTAGAGGGAGATAGTGGTGGATGAATATGATCAAAACATACTATATAAATATGTGAAAATTTCAAAGAACAAAAATTATTAAAAATAAGAGGACTTATTAAAGACACATGATTAACTCAGTAAAAATAAATTCCTTAGTCAATTGATAAACAAGTTAAAATCACTAGTATGTCCTATACAATGCATAAAAGATATCTTCTTGCAATGCCTCCAAATGATGTGGATGAATGGTTTCTTCTCTCTACAAGGTCTCTATCCTTGGGACCTGGAGAGCAATTTTCTGTACATTTGACATAAAATGAAAACTACCAAAAAATACTGGGCATTTGAAGACTTATACTCAGAATTAAGAGGCAACTAAAATTATCGACATATCCTAATGTGACTGGATAAACCATAAAAGCAATTACAATGAGTGTCATGTCTCATTAAAAAACTGATTTTGTATGACAAATACTAAAAAACAGTAAGTTTAGCTTTCCTTTTTGAAAAAGTTGTAAATGTTTAATGTGTATCATATATTAGATAAGCATACAGAAAACTTATCTTTATGGAATCATTGGTGATTTTTAGACTATTCTTTATGGAATAACTGATATTTTCTTTTTTAAAATTATTTTTATTGAGCTATAAATATTTTCCCCATTCCCCTTCCTTCCTTATCTTTCCCCTTCCACCCTCTCCCTGTCCTACATGCACCCAATTTATAGAGATCTTGTATTTTTCTCCTTCCTAAATGGAGTCATGTATGTCTTAGGGTCCTCTTTGTTGTCTAGGCTATGGACTGTAGGCTAGTTACCCTTTGCTTTATGTCTAATATTTGCTTTTAAGTGAGTACATATTATATTTGCCTTTCTCAGGCTGGATACCTCACTCAGGATGAGTTCCATCCATTTGCTTGCAAATTTTAAGATGTCATTATTCTTTACCACTGAGTAGTACTCCATTGTGCAAATGTACATTTTCTTTACCCATTCTTCAGCTGAGGAACATCTAGGTTGTTTCCAGGTTCTATTATGAATAACATGATATGAACACAGGTGAGCAAATGTCCTTACGGTATGATTGAGCATTCTTTGGGTATATATTCAAAAGTGGTATTGCTGGAGCTTGAGGTAGATTGATTTCTAATTTTCTGAGAAAAGACCATGCTGATTTCCAAAGCAGCTGTACGAGTTTGCACTCCCACCAGCAATGGAGCATAAGCTGTTATCAATGTTTTTGATCTTGGCCATTCTGAAAGGTGTAAGATGGTATTTCAGAGTTGCTTTGATTTACATTTCTCTGATGATTAAAGATGTTGAGCATTTTCTTAAGTGTCTTTCGGGCCATTTTTTCAGATTCCTCTGTTGAGAGGTCTCTGTTTTAGATCTGTACCCAGTTTTCAATTTTATCATTTGGTATTTTGCTGTCTAGTTTCTTGAGTTCTTTGTATATTTTGGAGATGAGTCCTCTGTCAGACGTGGGGTTGGTGAAGATCTTTTCCCATTTTATAGGCTGTTATATTGTCTTGTGGACTATGTCCTTTCATTTACAGTTTTGTTAGTTTCAGGAGGTCCCATTTATTGACTGTTGCTCTCCGTGTCTGTGCTACTGGAGTTATATTTAGGAAGTGGTCTCCTGTGCCAATGCATTCAAGGATACTTCCCAATTTCTTTTCTATGAGGTTTAGTGTGGCTGGTTTTATGTTGAGGTTTTTGATCCACTTGGACTTGAGTTTTGCGCATGGCAACATACATGGGTCTATTTTCACTTTTCCACATGCTGAGATCCAATTATGCCAGCACCATTTGTTAAAGATACTTTCTTTTTTCCATTTTACAATCTTTGTCAAAAGATAAGAACTCGTGTGTGGATTGATATCTGGGACTCTGAGTCGATTCCATTGGTCCACTTGTCTGTTTTTATGCTAATACCAAGTTGTTATCATACTGTAGCTCTGTAGTAGAGTTTGAAGTCAAGGATGGTAATGCTTCCAGAAGTTCCTTTATTGTAGATTGCTTTTAGTGAGATTGTCATTTTTACTACGTTGATGCTACTTATCTAAGAGCATGGAGGATCTTTCCATTTTCTAACGTCTTCTTAGAATTCTTTCTTCAAAGATTTAAAGTTCTTATCATACAAGTCCTTGAATTGTTCGGTTACAGTTACCCCAAGGCATTTTTGTTATTTGTGGCTATTGTAAACAGTGGATGTTCCTCAGTGGAAGGGGAATGAGAACAAAGTAGAATGACATATCTATATGAACTCAAATGTTTGACAAAAGAAAACAAGGTGTTACAAATACACATAATCTGATTATCAAGTATAAAACAGCAATTCTGTACAATTATATCAATTTATAAAGTAACCCCAAAAGGAAAAAAAATGTTTGTTTTTTATAATATTATAATAAGGTCAGCATAATGAAAGTTATTCAAGTTCACATAAATTTAAATTATTAAATTACAGCACAGATATATTAGCCTTTTGTTACTATAATAAAAGAGTCAAGGACATTTAACTTTATAAGAAGTTTATTTTAGTGCGAACATCAGTTCTTAGCTGCATCATTACAGTATAAATATAATATTAACAGAAAGGAAGTCAGCTGGAGGTGCCAATCTCAGGCTTTTATAACCTTCTCTCAAAAACTATCTTAATCACCTTAGTAAATGATCTAAGGACTTCTCAGCATCTCTTAAAGGTCCACACTACTTCTCAACACTGCCATACTAAGGAGCAAGCTTCTAACATATAGAAGACTGTTCAACATTATTACCACCTACTGTGTGATATAGAGGATTCTTCAGCTCTACAAAAAACTCCAATTAAAAATACTGAACCTGACTCTCATCATAAATTATACAAATAAATTTAGGAACATTTCTCCAAAAAACTATGAATCTAAACCAAACCAAAACAAACCAAAAAGCAAACAAATAGAAAAACAAAACAAAAAAATGCTCCCCCGGAAAAAAAAAACAAAAACAAAAGTATACATGGCATGAAAGAAGACATAAGCTAAGAAGCTATTTTAAAGAAGTGTAAGAGAAGCATACCAAAAACTATAATGGAAGATCCCTGAATGGATCCTGGCGAATAATTCTTGTAATGGTTTTTAAAGTTCAAAAATGTAAGTAAAGACATATATAGGTTGTGAGCCTAGCCTTTAATGGTTGGGCCATCCTTCCAGGCAACAAAAATCTGTCAATACAATCCATCATAGAAACAAACTGAAAAATAAAAACCACATGATCATCTCATTAGATGTCGAAAAAGCTTTCAACAAAATACAACAACCCTTCATGATAAAGGTCTTGGAGAGAGCAGGGATACAAGGAACATAACTATACATAATAAAGGGAATATACAGCAAGCCAACAGCCAACATCAAACTAAATGGAGAGAAACTCCCAGCGATCCCACTGAAATCAGGAACAAGACGGTTGTCCACTCTCTCCATATCTATTCAATATGGTTCTTGAGGTCTTAGCAAGAGCAATAAGACACCAAAAGGAGATCAAGGGGATACAAATCGGAAAAGAAGAAGTCAAACTCTCACTATCTGCTGATATGATAGTTTACATAAGCAACCCCAAAAATTCTACCAAGGAACTTCTACAACTCATACTTTCAGTAATGTAGCAGGATACAAGATTAACTTGAAATAAAAAAATCAGTAGCCCACCTGTGCACAGCTGGTAAAAGGGTTGGGGAAGAAATCACCCTTCACAATAGCCACAAATAGCATAAAATATCTTGGAGTAACTCTAACCAAACAAGTGGAAGACTTGCATGACAAGAACTTTAAATTTTTGAAGAAAGAACTTGAAGAAAGTGGAAAGATCTCCCATGCTCTTGGGTAGGTAGAATTAACATAGTAAAAATGGCAATCTTACCAAAAGCGATCTACAGATTCAATGCAATGCCCATCAAAATCCCAGCAAAATTCTTCAAAGACCTTGAAAGAACGGTACTCAACTTCATATGGAAAAGCAAAAAACCCAGGATAGCCAAAACAATCCTGTACAATCAAAGAACTTGTGGAGGCATCACAATCTCTGACTTCAAACTCTACTAGAGAGCTACAGTACTAAAAACAGCCTGGTATTGGCATAAAAACAGACAGGAACCGAACAGAAGATCCGGATATTAATGAGAAGCCAGTTAAGTCCAAAGCAGAGAGCTAGTATTAGAAAAATCTTTGCATTTGTTTTTCCTGTCTTAAAGTCAGACATGAAATTTGTCCAAAACTCATTTCTTAAGTCTTTGTTGAAGGAAAGAAAGAATAATTTTACATCAAATGCAGACTCTAAAAATTAACATATATTAACTGAAAGAAGACACATCTTATTTCAATCATGATTAGTGAATAACAGTATTTTACCATATTCTAACCCTTACTAAAACCAGAAGTCACCATTCCTCATCAAATAGACAAATCAGTACGCACACAAATAAAGTGATAATTGTACTAAAGGGTAGGGCACCCATGAGCAAAACTAATCATGATTATTTAGATAAGACATAGCTTTACTAGCATAAAAAAGTTAGATCAGAAAAAGCACTACAAGCAAATAAGGCTAAACATGATGTAGCTTGTGTTTTTAATCTTTTCTTATAATTTTATTTCATTAAATCACTTGGATTCATTTAAAAAATATGCTCAATTGTCAAGCATGTTGGCAAATGCCTTTAATCTTAGCACTCAGGAGGTAGAGGCAGCAGAATTTTTGTGTGAGTTGAAGACCGGTCTACACAGTTCCATAGCTACAAAGTAAGACCCTGTCTCAAAACCAGTAAATAAAATACACTCAAAGCACATTTTTTTAAAAAATCTATTTCCCAACTCTTACTAGTCCAACTCTCATTTTTTTCAGTTTTAATGATCTATATTACAGCAAAAAAAAATGCAAACTTGTTTTTAGAACTGTGAAGATATCTATATAGTCCTTAAACCATATAAGATAACATCAAGTTAGGACTGCTGAATAAATAGCGAATCACACACATAATGAACTGTCATTTATAAATTTATAATTATGGCTTTAATTTAAAAGAAAATTATCCTTATGTAAAATACGCAATATAAATATTATTAGGTTGAAAATATTTTTAAAAATCATAAATGTAATCTCTTAATATTATACCAATGAAGCTGTTATAAATTACAGAATTAGGTTAAGCTTAACATTTTAACTTTCAACATACTTATTATGTTCAAAAAGATCTTCAAAATCACCACTGATTAACAATAAATAAGTATCAGACTGCCTTCAGGGTGACTAAGATGACAATAATGGGAACTATAACGCTCAACTATGCTTTAACATATCACAAACATTCAACAAACTGTTACTGCAGCAAAAATGTGAGCATAAATCAAATCCCACGTATTGATTCTTTTAGCCTACCTGTGTCTTCAATAAATTCCACACATTTTTCAACAAATAGTGGTATAGGCTTCTCCGCTGTAACCAGATCCTGGAGGGGCATCCCAAAGTAATTACTTTCCCAATTTCTACGTGTTGGTGGATTGAAGGTCTTAGTTTTCTTTTTCTGCTACAAGAAAACATATTTACATTAAAACTATTAACGTTTATCTTCTCCAGAATATTTCCAAGCAATGTACATAAATACTTTGGACCAAAAGAAGTATTTAAAAGTTACATCCAATCCAAATGCCCAGTAATGTTTGCCCTGATAAACTCTGCTAGATGCAAACTGAACAATGGGGACAAAAATGAACAGGAAAAAAAAATAGCTGACTAGAAGAAAATGGTCTCTTTGTAAATAAGACTGGATAAATAAGAGATTGGAAAAATTAAATAGCAAGAGATTAGAAAAAAATAATTTTCAAAGCTAACACAAAGGACTAACAGGAATAACTAATACCCTCCTTGTTTTATATGTGGTCTGCCAATTTTATTTACCCTTTGAGGTAAGTTGTGATTCTGTATAAACTTTTATTTGTAAGAACAAATTATGCTTGATTCATTATAAACCGTTAATGCTATCATTCTTCTCTCACCCTGCTTTAATTTTAACATAAATTTTCTAAAGATACACAAAAATATCTTTAGAAAAATTAAACAAGAATTTTCAAAATCTAACATCAGAGAGAAAATGGATTCTTTCCAGGAAGTAAACATATTAAAACCACATTGAACACTGTCTGAAATCCAACTAATGAGGAGATACTAACTCAACCTTTCTGGATTAGATGTTATATCCATAGACGATTCTGCTACAAGCACCCAGTTGGGAATTTCTAAAATATGGGACGATAAAATCTTCAAACACGAAAAGAGAATGTTAGAGCATTTTTATTGACCTTAGATTCTTTCAGTCTAACTTCATGTACAATTTTTTTATTTTCCCTGGTATAAACAAAACAAATAAAAATAAATAATACCACACACACATCCCGACACAAATTTATTCATCTAGTTGGTAAGTACTGTTGCTGACTTACACAGAGGACAAAACATCCTTTCTAGTCAGCAAAGGGGAGCAAGTGCCAGAAGAGTAAGCACAGTACATCACCCCTAATGCCCAAAATCATCTCTCATTTTCCCCATTCTTGTCTTATTCTCTACACTGGACTTCTTGGATATTTTAGTCCTTTCACCCAGCAAACTGCCAGAGCTCATGAAATCCAACTTTCAAACCCTCAGTCACTAACACGTCCTAGTAGGAAAGAGAATACACAACTCTTGGTAAGTACAGACTAATTACCACAGGGTATTAAAGTGTTCTGATTCAAAACCTAACTCACCTAGTTAAATAGTCTATAATCTTATTATCTAACTGACCATCACCAAAACAGAGCTCTGACAAGGAAGTAGCAGAAACTATACTTAAAGCCAGATAGAGGTAAGTGGCTAAGTTCTTTTTTTCTTAGAAGTAAGGTCTTTTTCAAGCTACAAACTAGTTGCTGCATTACAATTTGAATGGAAAACTTAAATCTGAAGCAAAACTTTTTTTTTTTGGGGGGGGGTTGTCTGTTTATAGAAATAACAGTTGCCAAACAAGCTGCACCTTTGGTCAACAGCAATGCCTAGAATATAACAATATGAACAGAAATGAAGAGGTAAAGAACTCGTAGTCTGCAACATTGAAGAGTCTTTTTTTTTAAGCGTAACATATCTGGGACTGAAGAGATGCTTCAGTGGTTAAGAGAATATACTGCTCCTGAAGAGGACTGAGTTTGGTTTCCAGCACCCATCCACAAGGATCTTATGTCTCTGGCTTCACGAGTACCGGTACATAAACGCACATGCCTATACATGTATGGGCACACAAACATACACACATACATAAAATTAAAAATAATTTTTAAAGTAAACTGTCTAGCTAGTTCTGTGGAATAATCCTCTTCTACACTGTAAAGATTTGTCACTCAAACTGCTTTAATAAAACGATGATTGGCCAGTAGCCAGGAAGGAAGTATAGGCAGGGTGACCAAACTAAGGATGATTGAAAGAAGGGCAGAGTCAGGAGTCCCCAGCCAGATGCAGAGGGAACAGGAGATAAAAATGCTATGCTAATAAAGGTACCACCACGTGACAGATCATAAATGTGGATTAACTTAAAATGTAAGAGGTAGTTAGTAATAAGCCTAAGCTATTGACTGAGCATTTATAATTAAAATAAGCTTCTGTGTGGTGATTTGGGAAGCAGCTACTGGGTAGTTAAGAACAGGCAGTCAAAACAAGAAGTAATTTAGCCTTGCAAGTTAGTCTTAAGTATTGTAATAATTCACTCTTAAGAAATTACATTTTGATTATTGGCCATTCAAAACCAATTTAAACTCTGAGATAACTGAGGTAATTTAATTACATCCCCACTTGAGGTTGGGGAGAGAAAAAAAGTAAAGTCTAACTTGGTCTTAGAAAACCTGAATATTTCACTAAATTTGGCGGGTTAAAAAAAGGAAGCAAAATAAGGTAGATTATCTGGCATAAGCTCAAAAGTGTATTTCTAGGCCCAAAGTGAATGAGGCAGGTAATTTAATTCTGAAACCACAAGATATGGTGCTAGTAATCTAATACAGGAAAAAGGCAAGATCTTATAGCAGCTCTAGAGAGACACTTTAAAACAGGTTTATTCTGATAATCATTATAGGGGAGGAGCCTGCTCTATGGATCAGTCTGTTTTTTAATGGTACTGCTACAAAGAAACTTACATGATGAAAAGTAATTTGGGGCAGGGCATATGATATAAGCCTGTAACCTGAGTAATTGTGAGGCTGAGGTAGTAGGAATGCTGCTAGTTCAAAGTCGGTCTGATCACAAAGTGAACTCAACCTAGGGTATATAAAGAAACTTTTAAAAAAAGAAAGTTTTAGATGAGAAACACCTTTCAAAATGAATTAAAATACATATAATTCTTTTTTTTGTTCTATAGTTTATAGTTCTTAGGCAGCAGAATCGCTCCAGGGAGTTCTTAAAAAAATTTAAGGATTTGTTGTTGAAATAAGGTTTCTTTCTGTAGTCTGTGGCTGTCCACAAATTATAGTATGTTTGTTGTAGGATATTTGTAGACTTTAAGAGATACACTGCTGTGATTGGTGTAATAAAGAGCTGAACGGCCAATAACTAAGCAAGAGGTACAGGTGGGATTTCCGGGCAGGGAGAGGACTCTGGGAAGAAGACGGAGTTGCCTGCCAGACGTTGAGGAAATGGCACGGACAGTGTGGAGACGAGGTAATGAGCCACACAACAAAATGTAGATTAAAATAAATGGGCTAATTTAAGATAGAAGAGCTAGTGGGACAAGCCTAAGCTAAGGGCAAGCATTCAGCTTAATCTGTTTACCTAAGAAAATGTTTTGAGGTCTAAAAAGACAGAGTTGCCAAATACAGATAGATTAGACATTGTAAATGTATTTACTTGATTATTGTCCTTATTTTATATGATTTTACAACATTACAGTTAAAACCTTTCCTTTTCATTTAGACAAAAATGGGAGAAAATATTGTGGGATATTTGTACACTGTGTGAAGATGTTTAGTTTAAAAAAAAAAACTGGCCAGTAGCTAGGCAAGAGGTATAGGTATAGCTAGGCACAGAGAGGACTCTGGAAAGAGGAAGGAGGAGTCGCCATCCAACCATGGAGAAAGCAGCAGGGGCAGTATAAAGAGATGGGATAACAAAACGTGGGCTAATTTAATTTAAGTCACAAGAGTTGGCAGGACAAGCGTAACCTAAGGCCGAGCTTTCATAATTAACTGTAAGTCTATGTCATTATTTGGGAGCTGGCTGGTGGGACACAGAAAGACTAATTACAGATGTTTCCCTCAATTTCCTGAGTACTAGGATTTACATGCCTGACAAATGCAGGATTTTAAGCACTCCACATAATATAGAGATCCATTTCTTGGCTTGAGTTACTGATCTATAAAGCCATTAATTCACTCTAACTCAAAACAACATAATTTAAAAATCAATAAACCAAGACTAGGTAATTATAACTTTTATAAAATGCTACCTGGTTATCCGAACTAAAAGAAAAACAAGGATATCTGTTGTTTATATAAATAGGTTTAACATTTAGTGAGATATGGGGTCTCCAATTAAAAAAACTATGCCAATGAAAAACAAGATCTGATTTACAGTGATACAATTTTAACTGTTACCTCTTTCATACTCGAGAATTTATACTATTTACCCTGCTATTTTTATTTTTTTATTTTTTTATTTTTTTTATTTTTGGTTTTTCGAGACAGGGTTTCTCTGTGGTTTTGGAGCCTGTCCTGGAACTAGCTACCCTGCTATTTTTAAAAGAAAGTTTATGGTTGCAAAAACATGCTTATGATAAAGCAAATATTCTATTTGCAAATAATGTAAACTATGATATCAAGTATACAGCAGATAGTTTAAATTTTCAGTGTAAATAAACGTATCAGGAAGAAAAACAGCCACCCCCCAGTTACTGCAGTAATATCAGCAACAAACTCACATAAACATTATAATGAATAATATTAAAGCCATATAAACAACAAATTCTGAATAAAACTTAAGGCCAGCAAACAAACAAACACACACACACACAAATTAAGGTTTCTTCTAAACTAATGAACTTAATCTGTATATAATAAATCCAGATGAATCATTGATAGGGTCTTATCATGTTGAACTCAATAAATATTAAAGAATATTAAAGGCATCCAGGCAGAATAAATAAACCACCAATAGTGGAGATGGTAGGAATATACAGCTAGCTTTGGAGTTCTCAAAACAACTCTAGAAAGATTCTGACAATAGTGTGCACAGGAAAAGTGCTATTAAAGAATTCTATAGTCACCTTATCAGGGTGGTTCATGCTTATAAAACTTCACCATTTAACAGCTAGCCTAAAAATGTTCCAAGTCCAAGGACAGTTTGGGTTAAAAGTGAGAACTTGACCCAATAAATCAATCTCCTTAAAAATTATAAACATTTAATGAAATATCAATAAAAGAACTTACCATAGTAGATTTTCTGTATTAACCTAAGAATGAACACCATGTACCATTAAACATTTTTTAAAAGCAACCAAAATCATGTTATTAAATAAAATACAGGGCTGAGGAGATGACTCAATGGGGCATTTGCTCCCTGGAACCCAGGTAGAAAGCTGGATGTAGTGGCATGCATCTGGAATCCTACCACTTCCACTGTGAAATGGCTGTAGAGAGCACAACTGGCAGGAAGCTCACAGCCAGCCTGGAGCACGCAGAGTAGCAAAGACAAAAGGCCTCAACAAAGTTGGCAGGAACCGATTCTGGAAAGTTTTCCTCTGACTGCCACACACATATGCTATAGCGTTCACACTCACATACAAAAAATAAATATTAACGACAAATAAAATATAACTGCTACTTTTTCAGGTAAAGCTGTAAAAAATTTGTTTAAAAAATAAAAAAGCTTCAACCTACTCTAAAGGAGGAATATGGTAAGATACAAAAAATCATCATAGGGCCTAAGAAATGGCTCAGTGGGTAATAAATAGTTCTTGCCACCCAAGCCGAAGTTCATTCTCTGGGTAGAAGAAAACTAGCTCTTGCAAGTTGTTCTCTGATTTCTATGTGTTCATGCCACGTACATGCCCATATGTAAACATATGGAAAAAATTAAACTGTTATAAAAACGTTTTTAAAAGGAGACAGCTGTCAGGCGGTGGTGGTGCACATCTTTAAACCCAGCACTTGGAGCCGGGCGGGGTGGCGCACGCCTTTAATCCCAGCACTCGGGAGGCAGAGGCAGGCGGATCTCTGTGAGTTCGAGACCAGCCTGGTCTACAAGAGCTAGTTCCAGGACAGGCTCCAAAACCACAGAGAAACCCTGTCTCGAAAAACCAAAAAAAAAAAAAAAAAAAAAAAAAAAAAACCCAGCACTTGGGAGTCAGAGGCAGGCAGAACTCTGAGTTGGAGGTCAGCCTGTTCTACAGAGTTAGTTCCAGGACAGGCACCAAAGCTACACAGAGAAATCCATTTTTGAAATACCAAAAGAGATAACCCTAATACATGTGGTATAAATATACATATGAATATATTAGGTATACCATATATATGAAATCTACACACTTATGATAGAGTATTAGAATATACTGGTGGCTGAGTTAAAAATAGACTGAAAAGGGGCATAATTAAAGATAACATAAAACATAGAAATAAGAAGCATGTATGTAGCTGGTTTGATTTTTTTGTGGGGTCTTGTTTTTTGTTTGCTCTCTTTTGGTTTTGCTAAAGATGCACACAATAGAAAACAAGAAAAAAAGTAAACTGAAACAAAAATAAATATAAGTTAATAGAGAGCAAGAACAGTTATTTTAAGTCACACAGGCTGAGCATAAAAATAAATCTAACCATTTAAATAAAGAAAATTCAAAGACTTAAAATGACGGAGAACTGAACAAATAGAGAATTATATTTCAACATAATAAAGGCTAGACTCAATGAACGCACAATTAGTATCATAATGAACAGAGATTTCCTCTAAGATCAAAAAGAAACTAAAGGTGTTCACTATACTCTCCTTATTCAATACCCAAACAGAAACTATGTGGAGTCAAGCAAGCAGAAGAAAGCAACAAAAGACACACAAACAGGAACGAAGTGAAACTCTTGTTTGCAGATGATACACCATCAGAAGACTATTACAGCTGACGAACTGAAGGGTAACAGCATTTAAGATAAATCAATGGCTTCTCTATACAATGATAACAAATCATGAAAATAAATTCTTCCACAATACTTACAATAAAGATTAAATTAAATGTAACCAAGACAATGAAAAAACATCTAAAATAAAAATACTAAGCACAAAAGAAAAAGAATTGAAGGTTCAAATAGAAAGAAAGATTTTACAGGTTTCTGGGCTGGATAAATTATTAAAATGGCCACACTACACAACGGGACCTACATATTCAATAGCCTCTACCAAAATACCAATAACTTTTCTTCGCAGAACTAGAAAAATATCCTAAAATTCATATGGAAACAAAAAAGATCTCAAATAGTCAAGGTAACCGTGGTCCAAACAAACAAACAAAAACAAAGCCGGAAGTATAATAATATCTGATTTCAAAAGATATTATAGAACCACACACACTGTAAATATGTATAAGGTCATTGGCATAAAAGAAACAGATGGAAAACAATGGAGATCCCAGGAACAAACATGCATTCCTACAACCAACTACTACTTTTCAATCAAAGTGTAACAAATACACACTGGAGAAAGGACAAGCTCTTCTGATTTCTTCAGAAGACTGAAATTTAACCCAGTCTCTGGACCTGTACACAAAACAATTCAAAGGAGATTAAAGACACAAGTGTATTAAGTCTACAAACTATAATCAGTGTAAGAAAATATAGAGGAAATATTTTAAGCTACCACTGTAGGCAATGGTTTTCCTAGAAAGGATCACAGAACAAAAAAGTAAAGACTGACAAACAGGATTATATGAAATATTCCTTTACACAAAAAAGAAAACAATGAATACAGAGAAGAGACAACCTATAAAATGGGAGGATATATTTGCCAACTGTTCATCTCATAGAGGGCTAATATCCAGTATGTATAAAATGAGCAAATGATCTGAACAGGTATATTTCAAAAGAAGCCATACAAAGACCAACAAATAATAAAAATTGTTAGTACCATTGCCTATCAGAGAAATGCAAATCAAAACCAGCATAATACCATCTCATAGGACTGGGGAGGTTGTTCAGTGGGTAAAGTGCTTGCCACACAAGCATGAGGACCTGAGTGCTGACCCCCGGCACCAGGGGGTCAGTAAAAAGCTGATCATGGTGGTACAAGCCTGCAATACTAGCTCTAACCATCTGAGTTTAATCCCTGGCACCCAAGTCTTCTGACCTCCACTCATATGTCCATACCCAAAACAATAAAATGTTTTTTTTTCTGTTTGTTTGTCTTTTTGAGACAGGGTTTCTCTGTAGCTTTCGAGCCTATCCTGGAACTAGCTCTTGTAGACCAGGCTGGCCCCGAACTCACAGAGATCCACTTGTCTCTGCCTCCCGAGTGCTGAAATTAAAGGCACGCACCACCAGTACCTAGTTCTAACTATAAAACGTTTTAAGAGTATAACTTTAAACTCTTAAAGTTATAAGACTTTAACTTATAGTGCATTCATGGAAAGTCCATGTGTAGGAATCAAAAGACAACTTGTAGGAGGTGGTTTTCTCCACCATCCAGGTTCCAAATATCAAACTAACGTCATCTAGGGTTGGCAGCAAGCACCATTAACTGCTAAGCCATCTTGCTGGCTGCTGGTTTGTTTGTTTGTTGCAAGGGGGTTGCCAACACATTTTAAAAATGAAATTTAAAAATAAAAATCTTAGGTATGGCCAGATATGAAGCAATTTGAAAATCATTAAAAGTATACTAGATAAAACTTTTGTTCTACTCAGCAAGAACAATGCATAAGGATTTAATTTTTGGCCAATGGACATAAGCAACAACAGTTGTTTCACCTCCGATCTTTTATTTCTAACTGCTGAACTTTCATTGGATGGCACTGTTACGAGATGGTAAGCAGACAAGTGCCCAGCCTTAGCCTGTTCAGCCTCAGGCACAGATGATCTCAGAGGGAGGGAGGGAGGATCAGCTGCTTTTCTTTCTTTGCAATCTTGTGGGCTAGGAAATTGTGTCAGTTATCAAGCTGTTGAGTACCAACACTGAAATGTTTGCTGATCTTAGGTTTTAATCTTGATTATCTCTTACTTTTTTCAGGTAGTCTTTGGCAAACACCTAGGAAGTGGGGCCACGACTCCAATACCTTTTCCTGTTCTACACTGTCAAAAATCCTCCATCATTCCTCCCTAAGTAGAACTGAGATATTATTGTCTATACTCATAATGATCTCTACATGTACTGTTAAGAACCTCCCCCTACACTAAGATTGTTATTTGCTAGATCTGGACTTCTAGAGCATTTGTGCCTCCACTGTCCATTCTAGTAATTCTGCTGTCAACTGTCTGGAGGCCTCTTAGGATACGAATAGAATTTTAATGCTACTCTTTTTATTTTAATACATATTTAAAGTCCTGGACCAGTACTTCACCAAGCTCTATAACATGCACTGTCTGCACACTCCTTCCTCTTATAACACCAAATCCGAGTTTCTCCATTTCTTACACTAAATATGTAAATATGTGACATATGTCAAGTCAGATGTCACAACTTCCTTAGTATCATTTTGGTATAATGTCATATCTCTTTCTTACACCAAATCATTATACTGTTTTTCAAACCTTCCTTCTAGTTTTTGCCATTGCATCTCTTGCCAATGTGTTATTTCTTATCCCTCCCCTCTGTCTACTGATGACTTTGGTGCTGGAAGCAATGGAAAGGGTTGATTGGTTGCAGCCATTAAACAAGCTGTACTTCTTCCAGGGTATAATCATAACTTGGGAAGCAAATGGCACTCAGGACTTTCTGGAATTTGTTCTCTGCTCCTGATTAGCTCTTCAAATTTCAATTCCTCTAAAACTTAACTACTAATAGCTTGCTGTTAACCAGAAGGGAGCCTCATAGATCAGTCAACACATACTTTCTATGTTGTATATACAAATGGCGAGAAAAAGTGACAACTGTGCACCACTTTTGATTTTGATTAACAATAAATTCGAGAGACAAGTGTTTACTCAGGTGGAAAAAAAGATCTCCCCAAAAGCAACAGGAATTATCAGATCACTGAATGAACTATAGTTAATTTACGCCGCAATGACTGAATACTTTATATTTGCCTATCTCTTTTGAGTGTCAATGGTGCCATTATTTGTGTGCATTGTGTTAGCAAATTTCAGTTTTTCATAGATGTTATATTTAATGGTATTAAATAAAAAACGTATTATCTACATCTATTTTATGCATTCAAAACATACCATTTTAACTGTGTTTAAATGAAATCTTCCCTTCTCCCCAAAAATGTAATAAATCTCCTAGAATGCACCCCAATGTAGTGATACTTCATTTGTATTCTAATAAATAAAGCTTGCCTGAAGATCACAGAGAAAAACAGCCCCACTGATCAGCTTTACAGACCAGGCAGTGCTGACACACACCTTTAATCCCAGCAGCCACACTAGTTTGCCATAGAAACCAGGCGGAAGCGGTGCACACCTTTATTCCCATCCCTAGAGAGAAATATAGACAGGAGGAATAGAGGATTATAGGCAGAATAAAGAGGAATAGAGACAGGAGGAGACAGTTCTCAGACACAGTCTCATTCCCAGAGGCAGGATCGTCATTTCAGACTGAGGTAGAGCCAGTGGTTGGCTGTTTTGCTTTTCTGACCTCCAGGCAACTCCTTATATATAGCTTCTCTTACCATTCTACTAAAATGTTGTTACACAAAAGCCACTTTTCATCCTTAAGCTCTCCCTGACATTCTTTCCTAAACTTCTGCCCTAAGTACCTGCTCTTTTGACTTCCATATAGGTCACTTTCCCTTTCTGCACCACTGCTCACAACTATTATTCCACATCAATCCGAATGCTTCTCTCCTCTAGCTGTTCCATACCAGTGAATAATCTACTCCCAGTTTTAAATCCTTCTCTTAGTACCAGAATTCATAAGTCTAACTTGAGATTGATTGTGTCCACTTGAATGTTAAAGATACTTTAAATACAATATAAAAGGTGGGAATAAGTGTCTTCTGAGTAAAATCATCCAGTTGCCCAAACCACAAAAGCCAGAGTCAATCCTGATTTCCCTTCACTGTTCCTAGTGAACAAATCAGAAGCATAAAAGTATCATTTCCAGAATACTATTTAGAATCTGGTAACTATTTAGAATCTGGTTCTCTTCAAAATGCGTACTGGACAATAACACAAAATAGATATTAGGTTAAGCACTAACAGAAAAAAAAAACTATAGGTGGAAACCCAAGGGCTCTCTACTACAAAGGTTTCTGTTAATAAATGCATAAAGTATTGTCAGTTTATTCACCAGCTAACTGAAACTTTAAGATTTATTTTTGTTTTATGTGCATAAGTGTTTTCCCTGCATGTGTGTCCATGCATCATGCCTGTGAGCTGTACGTGGAGACAAGAAGAGGATCTGGATGCCCTGAAACTAGTAGCTGTCAGTTGTTACCTGCCACGCTGGGAACCAAACCCAGCTCTCCTCCAACAGCAACAAGTATTTTAACTGCTGAGCCATCTCTCCAGCACCATTCCTCGCAAATCATTTTACTTACATAATTACTGATTCTTTTGAAACGAATGTTCCTAATTTTAAGGATCCCATCTGAATCATACCAAAGAATTTCTTGTAAAGATACAGGCCAACCCTAAATGAATTCACTTGGACACAAAAGCATATAAAAACTGAACAATTTTCCTGTGTATCATTCCAGATTACTATGAAGGACAGGAAAATTGAGGAATTTAATACCCTCAAGAAACATCCAATCTATCATGGAGAAAAAGAAGGAAAACACCCACACTTTACTACCAGTTACTTAACAGTACATACAAAGTAGTTTACTAAATGTGAAAATGACTAGACGTAAGGCTTAAATCCAGAATCCAAAAGGCAGAATTTTACATACAGGATAGGAGGTCAGAAAGAATTCAGAAATGTAAGGATCTAGTCTCTAAGCCATTTTGCCCCTAAATATCTGACTGCCTATTATATTAAGGTCAAGGACCAAGAAATTAGAAACTGCCATTTACTGCTTATTGCTAAAATGATGTGCCCAATCTTAATCTTCACATCAGCACCGACACAATTACTGTATGTTGTTTTTTGATATTCTTAGAATTTAAAACTGCATAGGAATGAATGACAAGGGTAGAACAGCAGACAAGAGTCACACTGCAAATAGCTTTGGGGGGGGCCTAACTGAGGAATTTGAACTCTATCCAGATACCACAAATATGTTGTAGGAAAAGAGATCAGGTATTTCCATTTTAGCACAATCCTTTAGAAAGTAATAGAGCAGTCTGAACTAATGCTGAATAGAACAGAGAAACTCAATTAAAGAATAATTAGACTGTAAATACTGGTGACAATGTGGAGAAACTGGATAGACCATCCACTGCCAGTGGGAATCTAAAATGGTACACCCACGCAGGAAGATAGTAAGGCAATTTCCTTACAAGGCTAAATATGAAATTATCACATGACCAAGCAATTACAGCCCTATTCTAGAAACACAAAGACTTATTATTTATTTTAAAAAATCTAAGACACGACCCAATGCTCTTCAACAATTTAAAAACTAGATAAACTCATTCTACAGAATATTATTCAGCAATAAGAGAAAAAAATAATTGAAAAATGCAGCAACTTGAATAAATCTGAAGGGAATTAGGCAAAATAAGTCAGTTCTAGAAAGTTATCTACTCATTCTTGCTATTATTATTATTATATTTTGATTTTTCAAAAGAGGGTTTCTCTGTGTAGCCCTCGCTGTCCTGAATCTCCTTCTGTAGACCAGACTGACCTCAAACTCAAGAGATCTATCTACCTGCCTCTAACCTGAGTGCTGGGATTAGAGGTAAGTGCCTGCACTGCCAGGCCTCATGTAATAATCTTGAAGTGAAAAATGACACAAACAGAACCAGGGTTAGAATCTGTAGGCAGTTAAGATTGAGAAAGGGTGAGAAGGAGGAAAGGATAGTTATAAAACAAATGTAGGGGCTGGCTGGTGGTGGAACTGTTTTTGAATCTTTACTATAGTGACAAATATACAAAAACTCACGCATGTGAAAAATTTCGGAACTAAATACACACATAAAAATCCAGAAATTTGGTAACGAAAATAGCAGATCTAACTAATACCAATGTAAAGGTAGTGATATTGTACTACAGTCCGACAGGATGTTATACTATTGTAGCAAACCCGAGACTGTATCATGTCTTATAATGATATAAAAATTTACAATTATCACAAAATAAAAAAAAACCCAGAACATGGCAATAATCCAAGTGAAGAAGTTATATAAAGTCAACTAAGAATGTAGCAATGGAGTAGAAGCAGCACATCTGACAGCAGAATAAAGAGCGGCTGAGGGTGATGAGCAGCAATAGTACACAGCTCTGATCCGCAGCCGCTCTTCTGAAAACACGTTCTTGCTCAATCATGATGAGGACAGAGAAGCAAAAGCTATGACCTATGAGGAAAAACCTGCCTTTCTTACCAAACAGGTACAAACATGCCACATATACCTGTCTTCTTAGAACTCAATGGCTTTCCTTACAGACTACATTTAGCTGTACCAATATTTCTCAAACTTCAGCACTGGAGACAGTTTGGGATACATAATCCATAGTTGTGAGAAATGGCCTGTGAATTTTAGAACACTAGCAGCATCTTTGACTTATATTTAGGATATGCTAGGAGCAATACTCAAACCCACTGGGTAACAGCCAGACACTGTCACATGGTCCCTCAAAGATAATTAATTACATTGAGAACCACTGGTCTAGGCTGGTGAAAATAAAGATGAAGACCTCAAATCTAGTAAATGGAACAGATAGTGTTCCTGAGAAGTCAGAGAAGTCAAAGAAAGAAAAGAAACAAAAGGAAAGGAAAGGAAAGGAAAGGAAAGGAAAGGAAAGGAAAGGAAAGGAAGGAAGGAAGGAAGGAAGGAAGGAAGGAAGGAAGGAAGGAAGGAAGGAAGGAAGGAAGGAAGTAAAAGAAAAGAAAAGAAACGAAAAGAAAAAAGTCCCAAAGCCAGGCACCAAGGTAATCCCAGCAACCAGGAGGCAAAGGCAGGAAGAACACTTGAACTCAGTTGGCAACATAGGGAGTAAAAAAGTGAACAAATAAAGTTTGCTTACGAGTCAAAATGAGGAATGCTAGTATAACACACACAATAAAGCTTGCCTGAAGTTCAGAGAGTAAAACAGCCACACCAATCAGCTTTGCAGACCAGGCAGTGGTGACACACACCTTTAATCCCAGTAGTCATGCTAGTTTGCCACAGAAACCTGGTGTAGCCGTGTGCACCTTTAATCCCAGTCCTAGAGAGGAATATAAAACGAGAGGAGACAGCTCTCAGCTCAGTCTCAGTCTAAGATTCCTGGAGGCGGGATCGCCGTCTTAGACTGAGGTAGAGGTGAGAGTCAGTGGCTGACTGTTTTGCTTTTCTGACCTTCAGGTTGAACTCCAATTTCTGTCTCTGAGTTTTTATTAACCATGCGACAGGAGATGTCTGATATCAGTATAAGAAGTCTTTTGTGGAGTTCAGACTTTATGAAAGTTTATTTACCTCCATTTAAAAGGCTATATGCAAAAGTTCTGGGCACTGGCTGGGAGTTCAAGTAGGTGTTGAAAAGCAAGGATGTGTCCCTTCTAAGAGAACTGGTCACTTTCCAAGGGAACCATAAGTAAAATGGAAGAAGAAATAATGATAGTCAAAATTCTTATAGATACAAGTCAGAAAAACAGTTTCTGACCTTAATTCAGAAAACTTTCTTCTCAACATCTCTAATCTATCTGGTAAACTGTTTTATTAATGCCATTAACAACAAATAATAAAATATAAATCAAGAGTGACCTGGACAAGGTACTGCTACAGCATCTAGTTCTACGGATGAATAGGTAGATTTTTATCAGGGCTTTTCAAACAACTACATTCAAAAGAAATTAAGTTTTATACTATACATAGAATTTCATTCCTAAAACCACTGACATTCCCTTTGATTTTCATCTTATCGATCAAATACCTTTTAGTATTTGAATTAACTCCAATGTTTTCTAGTCAATATTTAAGAATGAAAAAAACAATAAAGAAACGAAGAACAATTTGAGTATTTTTTTTCATTATTTTATAACAAGAATTCTTAAGCTGGAGTCCATAGGTCCTTAGGAAAAAAGTGAAAATATTAAAACTCCAGGAAAATTTTACAAATGTACTTTTCCAGGAGCAACATTCAAATCTTTCTTCAGATTTTTAATGACTAAAAATAATTTCCAAAGTTCAAAACAATTATTTTATGCAAAGTATGAAGTGTTCCTTATATTTGGATAACACTAAGTAGCATCACAAGATCACTTTTTCATACCTATGCATTCTGTGTTAAGTATTGGAAACATGAGAAATTACTTTTAATTAAAAAACATTTCTACTGAAGTCTGCTTGTTTTGTTTTGAAACAAGGCCTCGCTATACAGACCAAACGGGCTCCGGGTCCTCCTGCTTCAGCCTCTGAAGTGTAGAGATCACACAGGCATTTGCCACTACATTCAGCTTTGTTTTTTTAAGTCATAAATTAATTTCTATTTACCTGAGGATCCCTTCATCACATCAGCTGAGCCATCAAGAAAACATTAGAGCTAAAAATCATTAAAATGTATCTACCATTTTCCCAGGATTGAATAAGATCATTTATAATACATTAAAGTTAGTAGTATATAAACCAGAAATACTATAAATTTATCTGTCTTCCAATAGTAACAGCTGTCCATCTATATATTAGAGCACAGTATCCTGCATTATAAAAGTGCCTCCTTGACACACATTATATTCTTAACAATTATAATTAATCTCATACAGAAAAAAACCTAATATATAGGTCTCAGTAAAATAACTTAGAAATATACTTTAAAAATTAAGCATATTTCAATCTATACCTGAAAAGAAATAAATCATTCAAATGAATAGTGTGGAACAGAACATGCTCAAGGAAGAACAAAGTGGAAATAACTAAATTATAATCTGAATTTATATAGTATCATAAACTGGTGTGACCAGCACTGAAATGCTATTAAGAAACCAATCGTAAAACCGCTTGTCACTCATGTTGCCCAAGATGTTCTCAAACTTCTAGGCTCAGGAGGCTCAGGGGATCTTCTTGTCTCAGCCTCACAAGTAGCTGGGCTACATAGGCACAGCCACATGCATGTAATATATGACACATGTATGGCAACTAAACTTTATACAAATTATAAACCCCAAACACCTAGCTAATGATTCAAAAGATCATTTTAGCCTATCAGTATTAAAATAATAAAAATAATAACTAAAGCCAATGTTTTCTAGGTAAGACAAAGACACAGGAGAATTGAGAAGTTCTTCTACACCTTGCTAAAAATAATTTAAAAACAATTTTACTAGACTTAATTCCCGAGAAACAGTTGTATCTGTATTAACTTCTAACAGTAGTCAGTCATATAGAGTATTCAGTAAAACTTTACTGAATAGAATAAATAAACTCTTAGGAATTATATTTACAAAACAGGTTCTTTTGTTGATATGTATATTTCTTTTACTGTGATACAAATAAGAACTTTCATTTACACTAAATCTGACTGATCACACTGCAGCATACTGTTAGGTCAGGGGTATGAATTATAAATATAATATCAATCGTTTCCTCTATAATAGACATTCTAGTTTATCCTACAGAAATTACTCAGTGCTCTTGAGATGAACGCTCAGACACAAATTCAGTAGTGTATTTCTATTCTTCTGACTCAATTCACGACAAACACACAAAAAATGTTGTTAGTTGGATGGTTGATGAAAAAAAAAAACTTTCTCATTTTCCTAAACATATAAAGGTGACTCAGGATCCCTAAGAGTAGAACTCCAAAGTAATAACATATAAGTAACTGACATCTTTATCAACTGCTCACTTTAGGGAATAAGTATTTCCCCGAATAGGCTAGAAATTTAAAACACACACACACACACACACACACACACAAAAACTTTAAATAGTTTAAAAGTTTTGTTAAATGAACACCTGCAGTAAATTCAATCCCCAGCTAGTGAGGGAAGTCTTTCTGTTATGTGTTGCTTTTATTGGTTAATGAATAAAGAAGCCGTTTTTGGCCAATGCTTAACAGAATATAGGCACGCTGGAAGAGATATATACAGAGAGAGTAGGCGGAGTCAGAGATAAGCCATGTAGCCCTGACGGAGACAGATGCCCAATGGAACTTTACCTGGTAAGCCACAGCCACGTGGCAATACAGATTAATAGACATGGGTTAATTTGCTGGGCGGGGGTGGCGCACACCTTTAATCCCAGCACTTGGGAGGCAGAGGCAGGTGAATCTCTGTGAGTTCGAGACCAGCCTGGTCTACAAGAGCTAGTTCCAGGACAGGCTCCAAAGCCACAGAGAAACCCTGTCTCGAAAAACCAAAACAAAAGAAATGTGTTAATTTTAGATATGAGTTAGCCAGAAATACACTTAAGCTACTGGCCAAACAGTATTGCAATTAATAGATTTCTGTGTGATTATTTCGAGAGTCTGGGCAGATGGGAACGAACAAGCAGCCTCCAACAACACACAGCACCACCAAAAAATACAAAACAACAACAAAAAAAAACAAAGCAAAAACATGAAGAGATACATCCTTCAAGACCCTAGTTTCCTCAGATGTCAAGAAGTTAACTAACTGATGCACACTAAAAGGTGAAAGCACTTTCCTCTCAACTTATATTGAATATATATTTGAAATTTTTATATAGTTTATTTATTACCTTTATATCTAAAAAGGAAGATTTACACATCAAGTAAAAATGGTGTGGGGGAGGTTCCAGAAATTAGCATAAAAGGCAGATGACACAGCAGCAGAAAGACTGGCAGCTTAGTCTACCTGATGTTCACTCAAACATGGGAGCATGCTCTGAAAAGTCTGCCTTGTAGGAATGTGGAGGGACAGGTACTATGTTAATGACCCATAACAGGTCACCTTAGCCCATTCCCCCTTTTGTCCTCTGGGTGCCAGCTTTCAGGTGGAATACGGCACACTTCCCAGCTCCTTTGTGTCTTCCCTGAATAAATTATACGCTTTCCTTAACTATCCACGTGTCTCTGTAAAATTCATTGTAGAGAGGTACAAGAATTTGGAAACTCCAGCTTCTACCCTCTAGACTGAGATTTACTCCAATAACAAAGAATGTATCAGTTTTTTTCTTTTTTCTTTTCTTTTTTTTTTGGTTTTTCGAGACAGGGTTTCTCTGTAGCTTTGGAGCCTGTCCTGGAACTCCCTTTGTAGACCAGGCTGGTCTCGAACTCACAGAGATCCGCCTGCCTCTGCCTCCCAAGTGCTGGGATTAAAGGCGTGCGCCACCACGGCCCGGCCAGTTTTTTCATATCCTATATTCTGATCATGTTTCCCCTCTCCTGTCTCCTCCCACCTCCACACCAGCTCAATTTTCTGTGTGCTCTGGGGGGCGCTCAAACAAAACAAAAGGTCAATAAAACAAAAAACAAAAACAAAACAAAAATCTTGGAGTCTGTTCTGTGTTAGCTAACTACTCCAGGGCATGAGGCCTGCTTCAGGTGTGGCTGATACATGTAGTGACACCCCATCATAAAAAATCTGATTTTTCCCTGGGCCAGTAGGTATTAATTGCAAATAGCTTCTTGGCCAGGGATGAGTGAGACCCTGTGTTTACTACCCTTTCAGTGCTGGAACCCCATGGGACTTGAACATCTTCAGGTCCAATAGCATTTATTTTTAAAAGGCAGTTTATTTAGTAAAGATTGTTGAGGTTGTAAAAACATCTATTTCTAAACTTAAGACTTACTATATTCTAAAGAATGTACTTTGCCAACCAAGTTTTCATCCATTCCTAAATTAGTAGTCTTTCCAAGATGAAATTCTATCGACCATTTCCCCCCCCTCCATGTACCACTATCATGATACTTTTTCTTCCTTAACTTGTTTACAGAGGAACTACATATATTCAATTTTTAATATTAAGTCACCTTCTGCATATGCAGTATAAACCCAAACTGACTAAGATTTTTCTTTTATAAACTGTTAATTTTTTTTCTTTTGGTCCCTAATTCCTCATCTGAAAGTCAAGCCTTGCATGGTGAGGCATGCCTTTAATCCTAACACTTGGGAGGTAGACACTGGAGGAGCAAGAGTTTAGGACAAGCCTTTGTTAACAAGACCCTGTCTCAAAACAAAAGTCAAATTTACAGGAAAGGATCTGTGAACCTGTTATTTTATTTAAGAATTTTGTATAAATACTCATGAATACAACTGATATGTAGCATTTCTTTCTTATACCTTCACTATCTGGTTATAAAATTAAGGACAAATACAAGAACAAAGAATGTATTCCTTTGCTTTCTATTCTCTGAAATAATTTGTGCAACACCAGAATGACCTACCTGTCCCATAAAATTATCTGAACCAGGTATTTCTTTGGTGAGAAAATTTAACTGCTACCTCACAATTAAGTCAAACCTTTCTTATTTAGGCAAATTATAAAACTGTATCTTTAGATGTTTGTCTTGTTAAATTTTCAAAGCAGTATGCACAAAACTACTGATAGCACTCTCTGGTATCTTGTTTTCATGCACCTCTAACTATATACCCTTCTCTATATATTTAAAATTTTCAAATATATTTTTATTAGTTCACTGAGCATTTCTGAACTTGTTTTGATCATATTCACCTATACCATCCTTTTTATTCTCAAGTGTTATTTATGGCTTCTGTATTTTTCCAATCAAGCCAGCTTTATCTATTTTCTAGTCTTTCCAAAGAATCAATTTTCAGCTGTTGATTTCCCATGTGGTCTCTGAACCTGGATCCCTTTATAACTAAATGATTACATAAATCTCTTCCCTAACAGCAACATAAATTAGGGCACATTGCAATGTCTTTAACATTCCTTATTTGAAATGCTTGGTACCAAGAATGTTTCATATCTCAATATTTTTTTCTAATTTTGGAGTATCTGCATAGATAAATTATCTTGAGGATGAGATTCAAGACTAAACATCAAAGTTATTTGTTTCACATATACCTTATAACAGTAAAGGTAATTTTGTGATCCTATGACACACAAGCCTTGCTTAGTTCCAAATTGGCTCTACAGTTCAGTAAAAACCCTTATAAATGTAATACTAATATTTCAGTACCTAATAATTAGGACAATTTCTATATCATCTTTCACTTAATCTAGCCCGTTTGATGTTTCTGCATAATTGAAAATTTTTCTCCACCTAAAATTTGTTCTTAAAACATACGAAAAATAAAACCACGGATTTGTTTTTCTTCAAGTTGGTGACTAGTACTCTAACCATCCCTTTCCACTCTGTACACACACACACACACACAAAAATATTTAATTGGACTACAGTATGACAAAATAACAATTCTTTATTTCCTCTCCAACAAATTTAATGTATCCTAGATACTGCTCTACATAAATGTTCTTCTTTTTCTCGAGACATCAGTGCTAAGTATGATATCTCTGTTTTCCTAGATGAACATGCAGAGGTTGAACAGTAAGCAGCTGAGCCTGAATCCAAACCAGAAAAGTGTGGGTCCATAGAATACCAAACACTGATAGTACCTGTTCTTGTCTGAAAACTACAGTCTAGAACCACGTATATGATTACAAGCCTTACAAACCTAAAACCTTCAATAAAACAATTTCTTCACTGTTTTTAAAAGTTCAAATATACACACTATGGACCTAATAATTAAAACTATGTCACATCAAAGAGTACCCATCTCTGAAAAGAAGTCTGGAAGATGGCTGAGCATGTGACTTTAAGCAAAGAGACGGAGAGTAAAAACGTAACTTAAAGTAAATTCAACACTAGGGCAAGTGTAAAAATGACTGATGTTCACAAACAATGAAATCTAAATTCACAGGAGATAGCAATCACTAGACATTATTATCCCTTAATATAAATGAACTCAACGCACCTATAAAAAGGCACAGGCTAACAGACTGGATAGGAAAACAGAATTCATCCTTCTTCTGCATACAAGAAACACACCTCGACCTCAAAAACAGATATCATCTCAGAGTAAAGGGTTGGGAAAAAAATATTCCAATCAAATGGACCTAAGAAACTAGCGGGTGTAGCTATCCTAACATCTAACAAAATAGACTTCAAATTAAAATCAATCAAAAGAGACAAAGACGGACATTTCATGTTAGTTACAGGAAAAATCCATCAAGAGGAAATCTAAATACTGAACATCTATGCCCCAAATACAAGGGCACGTTCATATGTAAAAGAAACACTTCTAAAGCGTAAATCATATATTAAACCCCACACAGTAATAGTTGGAGACTTCAACACTCCACTCTCACCACTGGACAGGTCAGTCAGACAAAAAATGAACAGAGAAATAAGAGAACTGACAGATTTTATAACTCAAATGTACTTAACAGACATCTATAGACTATTCCATCCAAAAATAGAAGGATATACCTTCTTCGCGGCACCTCATGGAACCTTCTCAAAAACTAACAACATACTAGGTAACAAAACAAACCTCAACAAATACAAAAATATTGGAATAACACCATGTATGTTATCAGATCACCATTGTTTAAAACCAGAAGTCAACAGCAATACTAATTCCAGAAAGCCCACAAACACATGGAAATTAATGCTCACCTGAATCATCAATGGGTCAAGGAAGAAATAAAGGGAGAAATTAAAGACTTCCTAAAATTCAATGAAAATGACCACACAACATATCCAAATTTATGGTGCACAATGAAAGCAGTGTTAATAGGAAAGTTCATAGTACTAAATGCCTACATAAAGAAGCTGGAAAAATCCCACACTAGTGAATTAACACAACATTTGAAAACTTTAGAACAAAAAGAAGCAAACTCACCCAAGAGAACTAGACGGCAGGAAATGATCAAATTGAGAGCTGAGATCAACAAAATAGAAACAAAGAAAATAATACAAAGAATCAATGAGACAAAGAGTTGGTTCTTTGAGAAAATCAACAAAATAGACAAACCCTTTACCCAAACTAACCAAAAGGCAGAGAGAGAATATCCAAATTAACCAATCAGAAATGAAGGAGGACATAACAGACACAGAGGAAATACAGAGAATCATCAGGTCATATTTCGAAAACCTGTACTCCACAAAATTGGAAAACTTAAAGGAAATGGATAACTTTCTGGATAAATATCACTTACCAAAATTAAATCAAGACCAGATAAACAAATTAAACAGACCTGTAAGAGTTGAAGAAATAGAAAGTGTCATCAAAAGTCTCCCAATCAAAAAAAGCACAGGACCAGATGGTTTCAGCTCAGAATCTACAAGATTTTCAAAGAAGAATTAATATCCACTACTTCCTCAAATTACTCCACACAATAGAAACAGAAGGAACATTGCCAAACTTTTTATGAGGCTACAATTACCGTGATACCCAAACCACAGAAAGACATTACTTTTCAAATTACAAAACACTCTCACTCATGAGCACTAATGCAAAAATACTAAATAAAATACTGGCAAATCGAATCCAAGAACAGATCAGAACCATCATCCACCATGAACAAGTTGGCTTTATCCCAAAGATGCAGGAATGGTTCAACATTCGAAATTCTGTCAACGTAATCCACCATATTATAAACAAACTGAAAAATAAAAACCACATGATCATCTCATTAGATGTCGAAAAAGCTTTCGACAAAATACAACAACCCTTCATGATAATGGTATTGAAGAGAGCAGGGATACAAGGAACATAACTATACATAATAAAGGGAATATACAGCAAGCCAACAGCCAACATCAAACTAAATGGAGAGAAACTCCCAGCGATCCCACTGAAATCAGGAACAAGACGGTTGTCCACTCTCTCCATATCTATTCAATATGGTTCTTGAGGTCTTAGCAAGAGCAATAAGACACCAAAAGGAGATCAAGGGGATACAAATCGGAAAAGAAGAAGTCAAACTCTCACTATCTGCTGATATGATAGTTTACATAAACAACTCCAAAAATTCTACCAAGGAACTTCTACAACTCATACTTTCAGTAATGTAGCAGGATACAAGATTAACTTGAAATAAAAAAATCAGTAGCCCGCCTGTGCACAGATGATAAAAGGGCTGGTAAAGAAATCAGAGCAACATCACCCTTCACAGAGCCACAAATAGCATAAAATATCTTGGAGTAACTCTAACCAAACAAGTGGAAGATTTGCATGACAAGAACTTTAAGTATTTGAAGAAAGAAACTGAAGAAGACACCAGAAAGTGGAAAGATCTCCCATGCTCTTGGGTAGGTAGAATTAACATAGTAAAAACGGCAATCTTACCAAAAGCGATCTACAGATTCAATGCAATGCCCATCAAAATCCCAGCAAAATTCTTCAAAGACCTTGAAAGAATGGTACTCAATTTCATATGGAAAAACAAAAAACCCAGGATAATCAAAACAATCCTGTACAATAAAAGAACTTCTAGAGGCATCACAATCCTTGACTACAAACTCTACTACGGAGCTACAGTACTGAAAACAGCCTGGTATTGGCATAAGAACAGACAGAAGGACCATTGGAACCAAATAGAAGACCCAGATATTAATCCATACACCTTCGAACACCTGATTTTTGACAAGGAAGCAAAAAAATCATATGGAAAAAAGAAAGCATATTTAACAAATGGTGCTGGCATAACTAGATATCAACATGTAGAAGAATGAAAATAGACCCATACCTATCACCATGTACTAAACTCAATTCCAAATGATCAAAGACCTCAACATAAAGCCAGTCACACTGAAACTTATAGAGGAGAAAAGTGGGAAGTACACTTGAACGCACAGGTGACCATTTCCTGAATATAACCCCAGCAGCACAGATATTGAGAGAAACAATTACTAAATGGGACCTCTTAAAACTGAACAGCTTCTGTAAAGCAAAGGACACGGTTAACAAGACAAAACGACAGCCTATAGAGTGGGAAAAGATCTTTACTAACCCCACATCAGACAGAGGTCTGATCTCCAAAATAGACAAAAAACTCAAGAAAGTGGTCACCAAAAGAACAAATAACCCAATTTTAAAAATGGGGTACATACCTAAACAGAGAACTCTCAACAGAGGAATCTAAAATGGCTGAAAGACGCTTAAGGAAATGTTCAATATCCTTAGTCATCAGAGAAACGCAAATCAAAACAACTGAGATTCCATCTTACACCTGTAAAAATGGCCAAGATTAAAAACACTGATGACAACTTATGCTGGAGAGGATGTGGGGTAAAGGAACATTACTCCATTGCTGGTGGGAGTGCAAGCTGGTATAGCTGCTTTGGAAATCAATATGGCGATTTCTCAGAAAATTTGAAACAACCTTCCTCAAGACCCAGTAATATCACTTTTGGGTATATATCCAAAAGATGCTCAATCGTGCCACAAGGACATGTGCTCAGCTATGTTCATAGCATTGTTTGTCATAGCCAGAACCTGGGAACAACCTAAATGCCCCTCAACTGAAGAATGGATAAAGAAAATGTGGTACATTTACACAATGGAGTACTACACAGCAGAAAAAAATAATGAAATCTCGAACTATGCAGGAAAATGGATGGATCTAGAAAACATTATTTTGAGTGAGGTAACCCAGACACAGAAAGACAATTATCACATGTACTCACTCATAAGTGGTTTTTAAATATAAAGCAAAGAAAACCAGCCCACAAATCACAATCCCAGAGAACCTAGACTACATGGAGGACCCTAAGAGAGACATACATAGATCTAGTCTACATGGGAAGTAGAAAAAGACAAGATCTCCTGAGTAAATTGGGAGCATGGGGACCTTGGGGGAGGGTTGAAGTAGAAGGGAGAGGCAGGGAGGGGAGCAGAGAAAAATGTAGAGCTCAATAAAAATATATAAAAAAAGGGGGGGGATGACTGATGTTAAATAGAGGTCATCAGCAAATAATAAAAATTAAAGGCAAGGTACCCTATTTGATGTATCTAAGATGTTAGTGATTATAAACAGGTTATCTCATATACTCTTAATAATGAAAATCCCACACCATTTCAATTATGATATACTTTTCAAATCTTGAACACACTCAGATTTGAGAAGTGAAAAAGAAAAAAAAAGGACTTAGAATCAAATAACTGGACAATTAAATCACTACATAGATGAATGAATGAAACTTAAGAAATAATATTCAATCCAAGGAGTTGTATAATTATTCAGTTGGCATGAAAGACCATGTTAAAAATTCCAGAATATATATAGTAAAAGAACTAAAGAAGTATCACTGAATCTCTAAAATATAGGCCTTTTGAGTCTGGTGATTACAAATGCATCCTGAAGAAAACAACTAGAACAAACTTTCATGAAAATAACTTCTTCATTGTAGGAACAAAAGGATACCAAAATTAAAACCTTGGAAAACTAACTAGCCAGTTTTAATCAATTTGCTACACAAAAATCAAAAACAAAACACTGAAAAACTGCTGTTACTAAAGAAATTTTGCATAGGGGATACACAATGAAGTACTCAATTGCAAAGATCAGGATCCTTAGCTTAACCTCCAAATGCTTAAACAAGCAAACACACCCATACTTCATGCTCAAGCAAGAAGGGATAAATGTAACACCTAGGAAATCTGATGAAGAGAATACAGAAACTTTTTTTTTCTATTCCTGCAACTCCTATTTAAGCTGAAATGATACTGGAGGATGAAGAGCTGTACCAGTTGGTAAAGTGCCTGTTGCATAACCACATAGGCTTGAATTCTGATCAACAGCCACACAAAAACTGGCCTCAATTGTGCACACCTAATATCCCAGCGCTAGCAGGGCAAACAGGCAAATTCCTGAAGCTCACTGGCTAGACAGCGTAGGCAACTGGTGAGCTCCAGGTTTGGTGAAAGACCCTATCTCAAGACAGAGAACAAGTCAGGAAGACAGCAAATATCAACCTCTGGCTTCCACAGGCATGCATGTATACACGTACGCACACACACACGTACACACACACAGAGTCTGTGTCCTTCTCAAAAGATAGCAAAAACAATTAGGATTTGTGAACCAGAACATAAATAAATCCACATATAGACAATATTGAAGTGGAAAGACTACAAATCAGTGGTTCCCAGCCTGTGAGTTGAGTTATCCTGCGTATCAGGTATTTACATGATTCATAACAGTAGCAAAATTACAGTTATGAAACAGCAACAAAATAATTTTATAGTTTGGGTCCCCACAACATGAGGAACTGTATTTAAGGGTTGCAGCATTAGGAAGGCTGAGAACCACTGCTATAGATGCTTGACATTTATGAAAATTTGAATAACAAAGTTGAGTATTCCTTATTTAAACTGCTTGGAACCAAGAGTGTTTCATCTCATTATTTTTTTCATTTTGTGATGTCTGCATATATAAAATGAGTTATCTTGAGGATGAAATTCAAAGCTAAACATCAAATTCATTTATGTTTCACATATAACTTATAAACAATCTAAAGTAAATTTTATAAGTATTTCTAGTTTTCATTGTAACCTATTAGATATGGTCAGATATAAATTTTTCCATGGGCAGCTTCATGTTGGAACCCAAAAGTTTCGGGTTTTGGAGCATTTTCAATCTTGATTTTCATATTAAAGATGCTCAATTTATGTAAATTAGCAAAAAATAGGATTTGGTAGTGATAAAAGGTATTAAGACATGACTGGGTGTGGGGGTATAGGCCTATAATTTCGGGAGCCAAGGCAGGAGCACAAGTTCAAAGCCAGCCTTGAGTACACATATGAAGGCTAACTAAGGGACATAAGCGCCTATTTCAAAAACAAAACCTAAGCCGGGCGGTGGTGGCGCACTCCTTTAATCTCAGCACTCGGGAGGCAAAGGCAGGCGGATCTCTGTGAGTTCGAGACCAGCCTGGTCTACAAGAGCTAGTTCCAGGACAGGCTCCAAAACCACAGACAAACCCTGTCTCGAAAAAAATAACAAAACCCACCTCAGACTGTACGCAAGACTACTAACGATAAAAGGTTGTATGTGCAAGATGCCAGAGATATATATAGTCAGGATCATGTGTCATGAGGTCATAAGAGTATGTTACATGTCTAGGCTAAATGAAAAGACAATTTAAACGTTTAGTCTACCAAAGAAAGAAAAAAGTTTAAAGAAAGCTTATAGTTTAAGCTTTTAAAATGTCTATCCAAGTTATGATGGTCAGTTTACTATATGCCAAAAAACTAGAGTATTTTAATTACTAAGAGTATCTTTACCTTTAATTGGGTCTGATAAACTGCACTCAGATATAGGAACTTTATATTAATAATTTATTAAGACCATGAATTTAACTGATGAAATGCTCAATAGATTAGAATAAAAATATACTGAATACTATCTTAATAACCATAAAATCCTTGAATGAAGGCTTATATGAAATCAAGTCATATAGTAATAGAACTTGCTGAAATACTGTGAAAAATAAGTAAAAAGCATTAACTATAACTTTAATACAAATAAAGGGCCTAATGTTCATAGGATTAAATGAATTAAGTTATTGAAAATGTAAAATACAAAATAAACATCTACCCACAATTTTCACACTGAAAAATATAAACTCAAACTTTTTTAAAAAATACAGAACACTTCACGAATTTGTGTGTCATCCCTGCACATCAGCCATGCTAATCTTCTCTGTATCATTCCATTGTTAGTATACGTTACCAAAGCAAGCACTAAACTCAAACTTCTATTCCAAATAAACATAAAGAAATAAAATGCATGTTTACAAATCTGCCCTAACAGAATATTTTAAATTTTTAAACATTCAAGAGATACTAGATTTACTTACTTGTCCTAAGGTCTTATTAATGTTAAACTCATTATCTTAAATATACTTTTTTTTCGCTTTAAGGCAAAAGTGAGCACTTTAATTATAAACTAAACTTACCTTTTTATCTTCCTTTACTTTGTGGGTTTTCTTCTTCATCTTCTTATCATCTACCTCCTGGTCAGATGTGATCGCAGGATTATCAATACCACCTTTCCAAGTTTCAACAGGCGAAAGCAGTGGATCTTCTTCGCTTCCTCGATGTCTTCCTTTTCTTTTAGTTTTAGAAGTTGTGAAAGCCTCATCATCACTTGCATCTGAGTGTGTTCTTCTATAGTATGACTTGGCTTTACTAAACAAAGTTTTAGATTTATATTTGTATTTTGAAGGCCTACGTTCCCCATGACCTTTTGAGATTCTATCAGAAAACCCATTTTCTTCATCTCCTTGAGTGTTATTTACAAATGAGTTTCTAATTTTAATAATTCGATTCTGACTATCATCTGGGACAACATAAATCTCATCAGAATAGCCCTTCTGTTTGAAAATTGTGTCAATGGGTTCCGCATAGTTATCTGAAGAATCCATATCTTCAGGATGTGCCATAGGTACCCGGGAAGTCTGTTTTCTTGGATTTTTACCAATACCAGCTTCTATTGTTTTTAAAAGGTTTGGATCCAGTTTTTTCACATTTGTTTTAGGTACAACAGGTTTAGGTTTAATAGGTGGAGGCACTTTATGGTTACGTTCATGATCGTGACAGTTTGGGGTGCTATGAATAGGATACTCATTTCCTTCCAAATCTAACCTGTATCTGGAACGGTCACTGGGTGTTGGAAGCAATTGTACATCATCCCCAATTGGACTATAAGGAGGTGGTGCTTCTGTGTCATCATCTGAATCAGGGTAGTTGTTATAGGGAAAACAGTCTCTTGGAGATGGGAGAAAAACATCTTCACTTTGATGGGTGGATTCCCTTGTGTTATCAGACAAGTAGGAATTTTCTATCATATTTTTTTTCTCTAGAACATCACTGAAAAACAGCGTAAAGACTTCAGTTTGCCGATGATACTGAGATAAAGAATACAATGCTGTAAATTTTGCAGTTATTTCCGTTGCAATGTGTTCTCCTTCAGTCATTAGCTCCTTGATAGCCTCATTTTCAAAAAAATCTGCTTGACTGTCAGTAACTGCCACCAGTTGTACAGGGATGGTATCTTGAACTTCTGACAGAAAGGCGCGAAGCATTCCCATTGATGCTTTCCGTTTTGCAGAATAAACTAATATATACCCATGAACTAGTTCATCTTTTCTTACTCCAATTGAAGAATGGTATGACAATATTGTGATCTGTATTCGCCTCCTTTTTTCACCAATAATTTTGTCAAGCATTAAGGAATTACTCTGTCCAGCTTGAGCAGCACTGCAAGAATGAGAATCCAGGAAGGGTGAAAGAATGAGATCCACACTAAATGGATCACCACACATGGCACACATGACAACCCTCAAGTCAGCTTCGGACACATCCTTATTGATAGGAACTGGGCTCACCACATCTAAACTGTGTTTAACTGACTCCAATACTCCTCTTAGAGCTTGCTTTATTTGTGATTCATTAAATTTACGAGGATACGTACCAGTAGGTACATCTACAAAAGGACACTGCAATTTGTTGGCCAACTGCTGTCCTTGATGCCTGAGAATTGGTAGATTTTTACTAATGGAGTCCCTCTGATTAGCAAGAATTAATGTAAATGGAAGATTAGCCATATATTTATCTTTTCTGATCTGAGACGCTTCAGTTCTTATTTTTCCAATAAATTCCCCAATAAAACTCAGTGACTCAATGGAATTAAATACACAGAAGCACCCATGTGGTTTAAAGGCTGTAGTCCATAACTGACTCAAAATGTAAGGCGATTTGGCATCAACAGGCCGAAGATCAAGTTCATAAATTTTTCCATCTAAGGCATACTCATCATCAGTGGATTGAGTCCTTATCTCATTTGCTAGTTCCTGGGCAAGACCATCTTTCCCTAAAATGAAAAGATTAACTTTGTCTATATTGGTACTATCATGATACAAGCGTAGGCGGCCATGATCCAACTGTAGAAGACTACTGGCAAGTAAGTGCTCCACTTTAATGTCTGTACAATATTGGCCACTGAGGCAGGTTTCTTTAGTGGGATGATACACAAATCCTATATGCTTAAGGAGAAGAGATTCCCTATCAGGTGCGAGTTTCTGTAAAGCTTTATATCTAGGTTCTTCACTTAGAACTGTATGGATTTCACTCATTTTATCTGAACTTGGTGTTGCATTAAGATCTAAATCATAAAAAAGTTCCGAATGCTCAAAAAGCATTTCCTGAAACTCTTCTTTGGCTTTTTCAACTATCTCTCGCTGATGTCTACCATATACTTCTTTGCTATCAGCCTCAGTGATGTATTTGAATGCTTCATCTTCCATAACAAAACACATAACTTCCTCCCATGGTTGCCCAGGTGAAATGAACTGAATTTTTTCTAAAGTCTTCTTGAATTTCTCCTTCATTTCTATTCTTCTTTTCTCTGATATCAGATGTTGTACATGGTTCTGATAGACCTTTTCTGCTTCTAAAGTTTTCAGGAGGTCGAATGGGATCCGTCTATCATTAATTTTGTCTATATGGTCAGTTTCATCCCAAGGTGTTTTTTCTAGCACCACGAAGCATAACTGGAAATCAGCTCTCTTTTCCATTAACTTCAAAGCTTCCAACCAATTCAAATGCTCAATCTCTTCTAGATCAGGCAAGAGAGTATTAAAAGCCCTTGGCAAGGTACTTATATATTCTTCTCTCCTTTTTCTTATATGTTCCTGCTTGAGTTGTTCTATATGCTTTGAGAATGTATTTCTGGCCTTTCTTGTTCCCTCTAAGTTGATATATTCTTCATAATCAGGATGATTTTTTAATTTATTACTAACAGTTTTCCAAGTTGCATGATAATCTCTCACAGTCTGCACAAGTTTTTCAAACTTATCTGTTGCTGTGACAACAAGTTGTCTCTGTGTTTTATAAGCATCCAGATAAGGAATAATTTTAGGTTTGCCACGAGTTTTATCCAACATTTGTACCAACGCAGTGAAACATGTCTCAATGTTGACATTAAACCGTGCTGATGTCTCCACCACCAGGAGGTTCTTTTTATTTGAAGCGAATGCTTGCACTTCTCTAAGATAATGGTCCACACACTCATCACATTTAGTCGCTGCTATTATCACAGGCTTTTTGGATTTTGAAAGCTGGACAAAAAGGTTATTCACAAATTTAAGTTGATCATCAAACTTTCTATTACATCCTTGACTTACATCAATACACAATAAAAATCCATCTACACTGAGCTTCCCTTCAGGCATTTGTTTCTGTTCAAAGTCTTGCTCCAAACCCAGCTGATCGGTGCAAATGTACATTAGTTTTTCTGCTGACTGCAATTTAGAGGCAGCTGCACGTTTTATATATGGTTGTAAATTTGTACTTCGATGAGGCAAGAAAGTCTGGTCATCAATGAACTCTGTTTGTTCAATGACATGGATTTTGCATTCTACTCCATCTTCACCATTTTGTGTTATGTCACCCCAGTACAAAAAGTGATCATTGTTTACTACGCGGCCTCCAAAGTCAATGGTGCTAAGCACAGAAGTATGCTCTGGATAATATTCATCTGCTTTTGAGCGTACAAATCTATTGCACAGACAAGATTTTCCAACTCCACAGTTACCTTTGTCTTTTTCAGTCCCCGAGAGTCCAACTACACTGACGGTATAGGATGGGGGACGAGGCTCTTTGTTTTTTGCCATCATAACTCTTTTCTCGTGTCTCTACATTCAAAAAGGCAACCATATATACTTTTCATTCTGAAAATAAAATCATTTCACAATACAGATCCTGAATTTCAGAATTATATTTGGTTCTTTGTAGCTCCTTCATCGCCAAAGAAAGGTCTTGGAGATCATATGGATCATCTTCCTAGAAAGAGAAAAAAAATAAAAATCTTATGTAAGTTTTGTGAGTACAAAGTAAAAATGTCCACAGCAAAGTATTATGTAAACCAAAAATTGTAATGATACTGCATATGTGTAAAGAAACCACACAGACAATTTATAATTTACTTTTACAAATATATAATGGCCTCAAATTTTAAGGTAAAGCTAACAAAATAGTAAATATATAAATCTAATGGCTTATAAGCTTTAAAATGAACTTTCTTAAAGCCTCTATTAACCAAACATAAGTTCTGCTTCTAATTACACTATCCTAGATTTGAGGAAATAACAAATCTTTTCCACTGCTTTCATTTTCCTTCCTTCCATAATAACATGCTGTAGTAACTACACTGTACTGCCTTCTCAAATTGCCTTACAACTCGCATTCAATTTTGCTTTTTACTGTATCAGGAATAGAATCAAGGCCCTAACCCTAGCATGCTCTACACAACTCCCCTCAACAGCTGTCTCCAGCCTCATAACTTTAAAATATAAAATAACCAGCTTCAGGTAATAGAATTCCTCAAAACCTATTTCCCCAGGATTTTTGAATTTTAGGGTTTTATGTTTTGTTTTCAATAAGTTGAAACCTATTAGATTTCACACTCCTCCCAAAATTGAGAGAACACAGCAGAGCAAAGAACAGAAGAAAAGGGTAAACAAATTAATACTGTAGAAAACTTTTAACTAAAACCTATTCTCTACCAAAATGCTCATACTTTTAGTAATATCTCTTATATAAGCTTATCCAAGTACAATGTAACTCTGGATACCATGGCTCACTGAGAGTTCAGACTTGGGGCTGGGAGATGTAGCTTAGACGTAGACAACTTGCCTAATACTTATGGGCCCCTGGTTTTGATGCCCCAAAATAGCACATTCACTCCTGCTCTCCTACAGCAACCCCAAAACACGAGTGTATATATATACACACACACATATACAAACACACATGTAGACATATATGTATATACACATACACATTTATATACACATACATACATGTAGACATATGTATATACACATATGTAGATACACACATATATACATTTATACGCGTGTACTCTGCATCTTAAAATGAAAAGGCAAGACACAGAAAAGAGCATTACCATAAGATATTTTGAAGGTGTAAAAAATTAAAGGATGATAATATTAATTGAAAATGTGTATATCTGAGTTTTATATATGTAATCACAACATTGAACACTGGGCAGTGAAAAGCTTCTTCTCTAAAAGATAAATAAAACTCTTATATTGAGGCTGAATCAATTTAGATTTAATTTTAAAGCTTTAGCACATCCTAAATAATCTGACAGTGACGATTTCTGAATCATAAATATGAAAATTTATATTAGAAAAATTCACCTAGAAACGGGAAATGATATTAGGCAAATAGTTCTCCTTTTCTCAACTCTCATCAGAGTCTTCTTCAATTACTAGCATGTTTAACACAGAAATCTTAGTTTGAGAAATCGTTTGAGAAAGCCAAGTCTAGAAAATAAAAGTGAACTATCATATGAATTCTAATAGCCAGATCAAAATTATCCCCCATTAATTAGTCAAAGTAATTTGGGTATTTTTTAAGGGCAAAGAACAAAAATCTTTAATAAACTAAGATCAGAACACTGCTCTTCAACTATGTATGCGTTATCTAATTTGAATTTTTTTTTCAAAAAATGACCAGAAATAATGTTACTGAGTCAGTCACAAATATAGCTTCTTTATTTTTTCTGAAACTTTACTCATACACAGCTACTCAGTCTCATAACATTTAGTAAACTTATTTTTTACTAAATGAAATTAGTAAATGAGGAAAACAAAAAAAAATAGTAATAGCCTGAAATGAAATTACTCGGTTTGGATCAGTGTTTACATACTTAATAAGTGTTGTTTTTAATAGTATATAGTGAAGGCTCTCATCTTCAAGGTTATCTTAGAAACGTAGGTTTTATATCAAGAAAGTTATGTCCAGAATGTCAATTATCTTTACAGAACTTAATAATAATACATATATCTCTGTCAAAATAAGGCCATTTCCTAGAACTAAGTTTTCTAAAATTTTACTAGGGTAAAACTCATATATTGCATTCTCTTTTAAATAAAGTTTAATATTGTGAAGTAACTTTTTACAAATTAAAAGCTATATAAGAAATCTAGAAAAATGAAAATAGGTTTTTAAGAACTCACAATTTAACCTAAAATATTTTTAGAGACTAGAAGACTACTAACTGGAGCGTGGGTAAAGTGTGAGGAGAGAGACAAATGAAAAGAAGATGGTTTATTATGGGGATTAAGGTACAGCTGGATAGTAGAAATAACTTCTAATGTTCTACACCACAGCAGAATAATCAGAATTGACAAAAATTACATATTTTAAAACAGCTAATAGAGAAGTGTGATGGCTAATTTTGGCTGTTGACATTTCGGGAAAAAAGGAACCTCAATAGAGAAACTGCCTCCGTTAGACTGGGCTGTGGCTGTACCTGTGGGTCACTTTAATTGACACAGGAGAGCCTTACCTACTGTGGGCAGGTGGCATGCACTGTATAAGGCAGCTGAGCAAGCCAGGGGAAATAACCACTATTGTGCTTTCTTTCCTCCACAGTTCCTGCCCTGACTTCCCTCAATAATTGACTGTAACCTGTACATCAGATAAACCCTTTCTTCATCAAGCTTGTTTGGTCAGTGTTTTATCATGGTAACAGAGAAGCAAGCTGGAGCAGAATCATTACAGGAAAGTGGGGGTATTGTAATGAACCTGACCATGTTGTTTTGGGGGAGGACTGGAGCTCATTTGGAAGCTTTTGGCTAGAAAACTCACTGAGCGCTCAGAGCTTAATGAACTGTTGCTGGAGCTTAGAGATGAGAATGTGGATAGAAATGCAGATGAAGACCCGGCTTTGAAGTTTCAGAGGAAGTCCGAGTCTCTCAAAGACTCTACAGCTGTTCCCGTGACATTTTAATTAAGAATCTATCTAAGTAAAATGTTTGCTTTACTGGGACAATCAATGTTGGTTAGCTAGTACTGAAAAATTAGCTATGATCAGTAAGAGACCAGCACTACTGAGGTGAAATCTGTGTAGTAGTTCTTCAGGGTCAGCACACAGTTGGGGGTGGGGTTAGGAACTGCATCTCAAGGTGAAAGCGGAACTTGGCAATGCGTAAGTCTTCCATATGGTACTGGTTTTGAAGGCATGAAGATATCAGAGACCAGCTAAGGCCTGGCACTATATGGAAAGGTCAAAGGGTCCCTGAAGAGAGGCAGGAGAGGCTATGGGTGAAAGTTCAGCCTCAGCAGCTGTAGCAACTCCAGGACTGAAAGAGTCATGGACAACAGCTGTGGTTTGACCCTCTAGAAAGTCAAAAGAGGTCACTGCAGTGGAGATTCCAGTATATTGGAGACGCCAGGACCACAAGATGACTACCAAGGACGGTGTCAGGTGCAAATGAACATGGTCTGAGACAAGGAGACAAGTTGCATGGGCTGCAAATGGTGGAGTCAAGTTGTGGCGTTATCCAAGCCCTTTGCAGCCCAGAAGAACCTGAGTGAATGAATCCCAGATGTTATGAGAAGACATAGAGCTTTTGTTGGACTTTTTTTTGTTTTATTTCATTACAGCTGTGCTCAGGTTCTTCTTTCCTCTTAAAATAAACTACATTATTTATTTTAGATTTTACAGGAACCTACTGTTAAAGAGACTCTGAACTTTTAATGAAAATCTGGACTTTAAAAAGTGTTGAAAATTAAAAGACTGAGACTTTTAAAAGCTGGATTGTGTTTTATAGTGATATTAATATTAGAACTAGCTACAGAAAGCAAGGAAAAGAAAGGTTTCACAGTTATGTGTTTGTGTGTCAAGTTGACAAGGGGTTAAACTTGTGATGGCCAATCTTGGTTGCTAGCCTGATATGCCTAAGAAAGACCCGCAACTAAGGAACTTAGACGACCAATGATTATGAACTGTATTAGAAAGGTACTGCACCAGCCAGGGAAAATAACCCTGTAAGTTTTCCTCCATGGTTCTTGCCTCTGCTCCCTCCTGAATTTAATGCTCTGATTTCGTCAATGATCGACTGTGATTGGAATGTGTAAGTCATATAAATCCTTTTTTTTTTCCTCAAGTTGGTTTTGGTCCACATTTTATAACAGTATCAAACAGCAAACCAATACAAGACAATCTGAATGTCTCAATACCAAAAAAAAAAGGTGGTAGAGATATGCCAATTACCCTGATCCAATCATACTATATTCCACATACACAATTACTGTCAATTAAGACACATAAATCTATAAACAATCTTTAAATAAACTTTTGTCCTTTTTCATAAAATCGTTGCATTTAATAATAAAAAGTATAATTTTCAAAATGTTTATGTATTTATATTGTTTTATCTAACTGGTCCTATCTTTAAAACACACATATAACTTAGCAGTTTCTGATAACTTTACTAAAATAACCCAGATTCTATTCATTATCATGTTTGGTAAACGATTCTACTTTCATTTCCTTGCATAATTTCTGCTTCCTTTCTCTGGTCTGTTAATATCAAAGCAGCCAGGTTCTTGCTAAAATACAACCCAGAGCCTTCTGTTCAGAGCTTTCCAGTACTTCTAAAAGAAAGAGCCAAGTCCTTAACGTTTTACTACTCATTCTCTGCGTTCTACAGTGTTCTCCTATCTCTGAGCTACTCTAATAACACTTTCCCAAATTCTCATTCTGCTTCAGTCACACTGATGCACACAACATGCTTAGCACATGTCTGCTTTTGCACTTGCACTAGTATTTCCAAAACTACTATAGAACATAATTATTGTATGTCATTAACTCTACCCTTCTCCCATTTCACTCCAGATTTAACTAAAGAGCCTAAAAGGCACAAATCTACGTTCACTGCACTAGTATAGCCCACAAGTCTAAAAGTACTTCACACAACAGATTCATAGATCTTAATAGATGAAAACTTTTCAAAAAAATGAAGGTATCTGAAACAAATGATGATGCATAATAATGTACTTGGCCAGAATAAGCATATAGTTTTAGAACATTTAAAGCTAATTTTAAAAAGAGAGACAGGGGCAAGAGAGATGGCTCAGCAGTTAAGAATACTTGCTGCTCTTGCAGAGGACCTAGGTTCCACTGCCAGTATCCACATGGCAGCTCACAAGCACCCAGCACTCCAGTTGCAGGAGTTCCGACATCCTCTCCTTCCTCCACAGGCACTGCAGGCACATGATGCACATTTGTGCACGCAGGCAAAGCACTCACACACATAAAATGAAAGCTAAATTTAAAAATCTAAAAATAAGAAATATAATCCTGAATATAACTAATTTTAAATAAGTCTTTTTAAAAGTATTTATTATAAGAAATTACATTTCTAAGATCTGATTATACAGAAATAACTTTATAATTACTTAATAATTCAATCTTAAATATCCCAATGTAACTAAACAGTCACAAAGATAGACCTAACACAAAGATCATCCTATGTTCTATAAGCTAAGGCAAACTTGTCCAGAAAAACTTAAGAAAAAAAAGTTCATACTAAAAAATTAGTGTAAACTTGATACATTTACTTCTGTTAAAGTTGCTGGTTATTGACAAATTTAACAATGTTGCAAAATGTTGCAAAAATTGGCACCATTTCAGCATAAGTAAGATACCTAAGTAATTCAACAATATAGTACTCTAATAAAAAAAAACACTCATGTATTATTATATTTTACCTTTGAAGCAAGATTTCTGCCACAAAAGCACAACTTTAGATGTAATGTAGCTGGGAGAAGTCAACTCAATGAACTGGTCTTTAGATAAGACTAAACGCAAATGAATGAAGAGAACCTTTCAAAGCTTTCAACAAGTATGTAGTGACGAACCGGCAAATGGAACTTCCTGTTTCTACCCAATCTCCAGGATCAGTATACATAACTCTAAAACCATCTTAAAATCCTGAAGTCACAATTGCTGGTAAAATTAACAGAAATCTATATACTGCTATAAGCCTCTAAAATCTAATAGTATTCTAATCTAAAATGTCCAGCATCTTTCTAAGGCCTATAGTCCGATCACAAACATATACTATGGGTTTCCTAAGCGCTACTCAACACAAGTAATTCTACTTTTATCCATTTCTATCTTCTGACATTTCCAATTACTGTTTGGGGAGGGAAGGAGGTTTCACTGATGAAAGCAACTGTAAACCAGGTAAACTAATCCCAAACAAAGTAACTACAGACCTTATTACTTAATCTACATCTTTCTCTGATAACATGCCTTTATAAGGAAGTTATTCCAAATTTATACTAATCTAATTCCTTGTTCTATAGTAGAAATAAAAGCATGCAAGGCCATCACTTTTTTGTCAATCTCAGAGAACAATCTGTACTGCCTTATGTTTAGCCTCTATCTGCTTAAGCTTATACCAGAGACTGTGACGGTCCAAAGGCACTATAAGAAAGCCGACTAAAGTCAGTACTATGAATATGCTCACCCCTCTTTGAAACACTAAAAGTGAGAGAAGGGAATTGTTTTACTCTCTGTATTTGTAATGCCTCACAGAAGAGGACCCATGATTTTAATTATGTGAATGATTGTAAGCAAGGCTCCTCAATGTTTTAGACTTACATTCCTTGTGTATGTGTGTGGGCATATAAGCTATTGGTGTTGTGTATAGATCAGAGTCAGTTCTCTCCTTCCACATGGATCCTGGGGATCAAACCAGATTGCCAGGTTTAAAAACAAGCACCTTTATAAACACTAAGCCATCTCCAGTGGTCGTAGGTTTTATGGTTTTCTTAAAAGATGGGAATACTTGATGATGGGAATAGTAGCAAAGCCAAATAATCACAGGAAGGGGTATAAAATTTAAAAACATAAGACATTTTCTAAAAGGTGTCAAGAGGTTAAAAAGACATTTTTCGCACTATATAGAATCTTGCTGTTCAAGGTGACCCAATGTCTATAACTCCATCATTTGGGAAGCTGAAGCAGAAGGTACATCTTGTCTTGTCTACATTGTAAGTTTTAGAACAGCCTGGACTAAAAGAGCCTGCCTCAGTAAGTCTAATAAACAAGCACAGTGATATGTACCTGTAATCACAACACAATCACCGAAAGCAAAGGTAGGAGGATCAGGAATTCAAGGTCATCCATGGCTAACTAGTAACTTGGAGGCCAGCCTGGGATACATAAAACTTTGTCTTAAAAATAAAAAAACAAAAACACTCCATACCACCAGCAACAACCAACCTCCATCTTTATAGTATTATAGTTAAGGAAATAAAAGCAATCTGATATATATCAAGGAGTTGAAAATGCAGTATGAATTCAAATAAATGAAAGATCAATTATAAGCTATAATAAACCAAGGTTTGAGGAATATTTTTCCATAACTGGTTAGGCACTAAATAGGTTTTGCATACTGTCTAGTGTCTGTCCTACTACTTGATTTGAGAACAAAATGATCTTGATATATTATAATAAAACTTCACACACAGATGCAGAATTGTACATAATTTTAATATACTCTATTATTATTATTATTATTTGACAGCTATTTCACAATGTGAAAAGGCATTATAGAGAAATAAATAGGCCAGATTTGACCCAAAGGCCAAAGTTTACAAAATCTTAGATGAATTTTTTATTTGTATTTTACGTGTTTAAGTATTTTGCCTGTATGTATACACATGCACCACATGTGTACCCAGTGCATAAAGAAGCCAAAAGAGGGTGCCGGGCCAACTGTAAGCAGTTACATGTGTGATGGGAATCAAACCCAGGTCCTCTGCAAGAATAGCCAGAACTCTTAGCTACTGAGCCACTTCTCTAACCCTGAGATGAAGAATTTTTGTGAACAGAAAAGATTTAAATAGTAAGATTTGATGGGGTTTGATTTTCAAAGAGAAGCATTTCAGATGTGTGATTAATGTAGAGTGAACTGAGCACAGCAACCATACAGGAAAGTAGAGAAATACGATAGAAAATATGCTTAAAATATATCCTTAAAAGGGGCAAACAGGAGGTAGACCTTGTAAAAGGAAACAGAAGAGTCTAAAAGTAGAATACAAGACTGAATCTGATGATACAAAGCCCACAAGATAGATACATACTGCATACTTCAGCACCTGAACAATCTCAGCAGAACTGAAAAGAACAATGCTAGACAGAGAACCTCCTGACTGGCACTAGACACATGAAGTAAATGAGTCAATGTTTCTCAATGAAACGCTAATCAGTTTCAGCAACATATGGTGATAACACCTGAGTTTCAGGTGTCGCCTCCAAAGACACGGAACTTGGTAATGAAATGAGGGAAGGGCAAGATGACTAACAAGACCATAAAAGTTCAGAAAATTCTACGACCATCTGGGTACTCCTAGAAATATCTGACGAATCCCATACATCATCAGTCATTTCCTTAAACAGTCAACAGCCAAAGAAGTGTCACCTTGGCTTTGAAAAGGTAAACATCGAAATAGCAAGCAAAGAATATTTAGTCAGTAAGGTATATAATCAACAAGAAAAAAAAATGGACCAACTATACCAAACTGAAAGCCAAGAACTGTGGTCCATTTCCCCAGAGCTATTTGATGTCAAATTCAGTGAGAATAAATGGTTTATTTCTCCATGACCTCTTTATTACTCTTGTGCTTGCATTTTCTCCCAATATTTTAATTTTCTCATGATGCTCTTAAACTTTCACCTTGTATTATTCTCTTCTCACCTGCCAATCTGGCCTGCTTTTCCTGCATTCTTTTGGTCTAGTCATTACCACTTCAATTTTTTCCCCTCCTCACTATCCTAACTATATACTACTTTCAGATAGTATCTCTTTTGTAGAAATTTCTTTATACTACATTGTATGTAGTTTTTAAAGTCTTACTTATTTGATGTGTATGAATCGCCCACTAAGGCCATCAAAGGTCATTTCATTAGATTCACCTGGAACTGGAGGTACAGATAGCTGTTAGCTACCATACGGATGTTGGGACTAGAATATGGATCCTCCAGAAGAGCAGCAAGTGCTCTTACTGCTAAGCTCAATCTCCAACCCTTTATAGCAAATTTTAAATTAGTAATGTACTATCCTGTTGCCAAACTCATCTGTTCTGTAGTGGACTCACGTTTAACTATTTTTATATTGTTCCATGTTTCAAATTCTTTCTCTCACACAAAACTGTAAGTTCTGGGGTGGAGACAGACTCAGCCCTTAAGAAGCAGGTACTGCTCTTGCAGAGGCCAAAGCTCACCAGTAATCAAGTTCCAGGAGAGTTGATGCCCTCTTCTGGCCTCCAAGAGCATCTGCATGCACATGTGCATATACAAATCAACAGGTGGGAGAGGGGACTTCAAAATTAAAAATAAATAAACTCTAAGCTCTGATAGGAGTTAAGACTACACTCCAAACACACTTACTTTCTTGTATTGCTCACAGTGCCAGTGGTTCAATAAAATTGCTAAGGTTAACAAGATTAATCTGAAGTTAGGAAAAAAAACTAATGTTTGACAGTAACTCTGTATGATAAAAAAAAAAAAAGCTTGAGAAAAACCTAAGTGACAAATTTTAGCCATGTTTTAACCATGAAATAAAAGTTACATATAACTTTTCCTAATACTTCTAGTTCTAAGGGTAAGATAAAAGTTATTATTTTACTGAACAGCCTTGTGGAAAGTCAGCTTCCAGTACACAGAGAGGGTAAAAAGAACTCAAAATGTTTTCTTCTGTGAAGAATTCCCAAACAGACAATGAGGGAAAGAGTTGTTCTCTTTTCTATACCTTGGGTACTTTCTCTACTTAGTCCTTTACAGTTATTACTTCTTAACGAAAGTCTGAACTACCCTAACCTCTAGCTCATCATTTTATCCCTATGGCACGTTAAGTGCTGAATATAAATAATCAAATTAATAAACAACACATCAGAGGTTTTAACACTTAATGTAAACCAACTTTCATGGGTTAAATACAGAAAATGCCTTAGTTTGGGAGGGAGACTTGTTAGAGGCAAGGCATCCAGGGGAAGGTATGAAACTCAAAGAACGTATTTCAAATTCTTATGTCTGATTTTTAAAAATTCTTTGACCTTTCACTCTAGTTTGTTTGCAGTTCTAGGGCAGGTACCAAGGGCGCTGTACATACTCGCTGTGTAAGTGCTCTACACCAACCCAACACACTCTGATATTGTCCCCCAGTTTGGTAAAACCAACAAAGCCTTGCTCATTACACAAACTACCAAATGGATGACATATGACTTTATTAAAATGTCTTCACTATTCTTTTAGACACATTTCTTTCTTGTACTTAAAGAATATTACAAACATGAACCAACACTATAGAATGCTTGAGTCAATTAACCACAGTGCCTTCTTGATTTGCAAAGAAAAAACTATGTATCCAGATAAACAATTGGAAAAGTTTAGTATAGTATTCATGAAACACACTTTTGTTCAATTAACAAAAAGTTAACTCCTAAGGATACTGGTAGAGTAAGAGTGACTGCCTAGTATGCTCAAGGGCTTGGGTTCAATTCCCAGCTGTGTGTATGTGTGTGTGTGTGTGGGGGGGGGGGGGACTAAGTTGAATCATATCCAATATCACCCAAAAAGGAAACACAGCATTTCATAGAAAACCTTAACTTTCAAGGTGAAAATTATTGTCATAAAAAAAGTGTGTGTTATACCTACCATTCTAAAAAAGAAGATGGGTCTCCAAAACAGTCAAGGTAAAATACCATGTAAGAAAATTAAGATATTACGATACTGAACTGATTTTCAAAGGGGCTGGAGATGTAGCTCTGTGTTCAAGGTCCTGGTTTCAAAGTCTAACAGCGTAAGAAGAAAATATCTAACTGCCAAAATAGTTTAAATATACATAATTGCGTGGCAGCATTTTTCTATTCACATGTAACCAAGCCCACTCCTGACGCTCTTAATAATGAATATACAAAGAATGGTAAAGGCATGCTAACCTGGATTAAAGAATGTAGCCTAAAGAAGACAACCAAATCAATAGTTATCTAATTACCAATACTATTGGATTCTGCTTTAAATCAATCAGATCAATTTCTTGAAGCTAAAAAGCACATAGATCTCTAGCCTTTCAATCCACAATTTATAGAAACTTCTCTAATGCCTTAACAGATTTTTGTGACCCACACTTAGAACTTCCTTCCTCTGCTCTACCTTTTATAGACTGGACAAATATGGATCAATTACAAAAGATAAAAGAGCACAAAATGAGAGATTTAAAATTAAAGCAAAATTTCTCTGGAAGCTGTAGGTTCCCTATAATATTAATCCCAGTATGTAAAAATACTGGAAAGGGAGAACCATGCAGCATAACTGGAATTGACAGTAAAACATTTCCGAACTCATTTTACTGAAGTCTGTATTGAAACCAAAATATTTTTCGGGAACAGTTCCATCTGGATGCAATGGTTTCCGGAAGAATCGTTTTAAATGGAGATTCAGAGAACTCGTCCATGGGTCTCCTCGATGCAGGCAAATATCTCCTAACATCCTGTTCAAACTGGGTGTGGGTTTTAGAGATTTAAGTAGACTGGACAATGACCGCCCCCAACACCTGCACAAGGGCAACAAGCACAAAGACCAACCGAGGGGCACTCCACTGCCTCACACCTGAACATCTGGGAAAGTGCCCTTGCTTTCCACCTTCACAAAAGAAAAAGGAGACTGGTAAAATTTAAGTTTAGAAAGGCTTGCAAAAATCCTCTCGTCTAACGATATTGGTTTTGACTTAGTATATTTCACTTCTCTTTTACTAAGCGCTGGCCCAAACTGGATTTCCATCATATGGGGAAAAGTATGTACGCGTCTCCCCTGCAACTTTCTCGGCATTTTATCAGCCGCCCTAGTAGTTCGCCCTTACTTTCCAGCACCCTTCAGCCTCGGCTCCACACACAGTTTGCAACTCACTTGCATTTCCAATAATGCTGAAGAGGGAGGGAGGGTGTGAGCGGGTGTATTTCTGAGTGGATAAGTGCACGCGCGCTCCCGAGCTGCTCCCCGCCCCCACCCCGATACTTTTCTTTGCTGGGAACCGAGGGAAAATTTTTAGAGGTTATTCCCTAGAAGAGAAACTCGGGATCACAAGCCCCAGCCTAGGAGCGGCCAAAACGACGGGGAAGGAGTCCTGTGTTTGGGTGGCGCAGTGCAACTTCTCACTCCCCCCCAGCCCGAGCCTTAGCAGATGGGAATGTGGTCGAGGACCTAGGGAGGAGCCGAGCAGATAAGGAGGAAAAAAGTGAAAGGGCCGATCCGGGGTGCAGGCAGGCAGGCGGTTAAGTTTGCAGGGCGAGATCGGGTTTCCGCGGCTCGGCGCCCCCCGCGCTCCCCCGCCTTCCCAGGTGGAACTCGTTAACCGCAGCCGCCCAGCCAGCCGACCCCGCCACCTTCCTTCCCCGCGCCCCCTCCGGGCCCCTGGACAAGTGAAGGTGGCGCGGGGCGCGGGGAGCGGACGCCTGGCGGGGCCGGCGCGAGCTCGGCGAGCAGCAGCAGCAGCAGCAGCAGCAGGCCTCCGCCGACCCCGGCCCGGTCACCTGTGGAGAAAGCGGCCCCTCTCCGGCCTCTCTGCCCTTCAGCCGCCCGGCTCCCCCCCGCCGCCGCCCGGCCTGCGAGGACCCGGCCGCCCGGCCCCAGCCCCTTGAACTGGTTACAACCGGCGGCGGCGGCGGGCGGGCGAGCGAGGGTCCCCGGCGGCAGGGGAGCGGCAGGCCCCGCGCAGCCGGCTCTCCAGGTCCTACCTAACAACGCCGGTCTCCTCCGTCGCTTCCTCAACGGCAGCGGCCCCGGCGGTGGCGGCGGCAGCGACATTCCTGGGGAGCGCTCCCGCCGCCGCCGCCTCCTCCACTCTCGGCTCGCCTCTCGCTGCCCGCGCGCTCCCCCCGCCCTCGCCGACACACACGCCCCGAAAGCCCGAGCCCCGCGGCTCGCGCTGCCTGGTAACCCGCCCGCCCTCCCGCCGGCGGCGGCGGCGGCGGCGGTGGCGGTGGTGGCGGCCCCGACCCTCCCCCCTTCCCCCGCGCCCGCCGTCGCGCTGGGCTCAGTAATGGCGGCCACTCGGGCTCCTCGCGCTGACGGATCTCTCCCTCTCTCCCCGAACTTTACCTCAGCATCTCTCCCGGGCGCGCACCGCCAGAACGCAAGAACGCACGCGCACGCGCGCGGCCGCGGAGACACACACCCGGCCGGGGGCGGCGCGGGCAGCACAGGGGCGCGCCTGCGTGCCCGCGCCCGTCCCAGAATCCCCCAACCCCCCCTCCCCCCAGCCCCGCGGCGCTCACCTCGGGACGCCTCCCGAACCGCGTTACCGCTTCGGCCCCGCCCCTGCCCTCGTCTCCCGGGAACCGGGAAGGCGCGAGGCCCCGCGCCCGGAGGGAGGGTGGGAGGGAGGGGGCGCGCGCGCGGGCCAGCGAGAGAGCGCGCCGGGCCGCGTCCCCGCTCGGGCCCCCGCTCCCCATTGGCTTCCGCCCCTCCCCCCGTCTCCGCCTCCGCCATCCATTGGTTCCCGCTCCTACTCCCTTCCTTCTCACCTTTTCCCTGCTACCCATTGGCGTGAGCGGCTCTCCTCCGCTCTCCCCTTTCTCCGCGTACTGCTCCTCCTCCGTCCCATCCTCCACGCTTTAGGCGCCGCCGCACGCCTTGCATGGTGGCCGAGCCTCCCCTGCCCTCTCCCCGGCCTCCGTTCCGGTGTTTGGCGGTAACTCGGAGTCCTGCAAAGGAACTTGAATGTTGTGTGAGCCGTTGCGAGGCACGGCACGGGCGCCGAACGCTCCTCGATGAAATCCCTCCGAGCCGTAGGGTCCAAGGTCTCTGAGCACTGAGGAATGCAAAGGGGAAAGAATGTACCGGAGCTCCGAGCTCCGCTGCAGGGACTTGTCTCCGTGTGTGTGTCCCACTCTCAGCCAGAAGCCAGAGCTAGACGGAGGCGAGAGGAGTCCTTTCTCCTTGGGCACGGCACAGAGACACAGGCCCTTGATCCTGGCCGTTCTTAGGGAAGTTGAGCGAGACGCCAAGATTTTGGTGGTTTAGGGTGGTCCCAAGGGCCGTAGCTCACAATCAGCTCAACTTCAGAAACTATCTGCCTCCTGGCTTTCATGATAGTGCTTTAAAATGTATTCAACCTTTTTCGAGACTTGTAGAAATATCACAAGTTTGGGAGTACGTTCAGCTTTCCATGTATTTTTCTTCTGTGCATAGAAAGTAGAGAGAATGAGCGATAGAAACCATGGCCTTTATAATAAGCTCTGAAGAAACTGTGGCTTTCCCAAGGTCACCCCAATTTTATCCGGAAATGTTACAAGAGCTGCCAGGAGATAAAAGAATGAGGAAAAAACACAAATCTGCTCCAATTCATTGGTTCTTGTAAAGGAATTTGAGGGAGAATTTCTCTTTGGGGGAAGATTTGTTTGCTACACTGAAAACAGTTTATCATCAGCAAACGTCTGAAGATGATCTAAAATCCGAGTTCCCCTCAGGCTCCATAGAGTCTGAAGCTAGCCAATGTTGCTTTTTACTCTTAACATGGCATCACTGCTACTATCCAGAAGTATAGTTACACACTGTCGGGAAAGTAAACAAAAACTGCCTGTTAGTGCAAATTGGTTTAGAAGGTATTTGTCCCTGTATCTGTCACAATATTCCGACAGAAGAGCTGTCTGTTCCTTCCTCCGTGTCCCCCACTGTCCATATTCCTCAAAGGTAAACTTAAAATAGTTTAAGAGCAGAAAAGTCATTCGCTCCTTTTAAAAAGGCTTGACTAAAATCTGACTCCATCCCTTGCTGCATCTGAATGTTACTAAGAACAGAAGAGGAGGTTGTGTGTGTGGATGCTTACAGACTAAGGGGAGGACCGCCGAAGAGAAGAGCGTCTGCTGCCACCGACCCCGACGGCAATGGAAGTAACAGAGAAGTTAGGAGGAGGAGGGGGGAAGGACACTTGGAAGACGAGGCCCCAATCCCTTATATAGGCTTGAACTTAATGTGTTTTGTGTATTTCTTATCTTTATACGAAAAGCCCATAAACAGTGCTTGGAGCCAACTAAAAAAACATAACCTGAATAAGATATCAGTACTATAGGGTACCCATAATAGGACAATTTTGGAATTACTTCCTAAACAACCAGAAGAACCTCTAACCATGGGCATTTATCAACATATCTGCAGTCAAATAAATCAGGGCTTATAAAGGAAACATTAGCATAAGAAGGTGTAATTTTCAGCTGTAGGACATGATACTAGGGGCAAAAAGGACTTGAAATCTCATTTCTCTTAGTAAAGAACCCCCCCAATTTGGTTTTCAAGCAATAATTTTCATATCTGGCATTTTTAGTCCTGCACCATCCATCTTGACTTAGAAAGTCTGGACATTTAAGACTTGGCTCATTACTATTAGTAAGCTACTTACTAATTACATAGGGTACCACTGCTGCTGTCCCTATGTCACTTATTTCTCTCTAAGAAATGGAGCATGGTCTTCTGTTGCCTTAGAAATCTGAAAACGGGGATTAGAGGCCAAAGTTCTGGGACTGATAATGTCTGTATTAGGTAAGGGGCATTAAAGGGTGTGTGTATAATCCTGAGCTTTGAAACACTCACCCCACCCCAAAGAGACTATATTCAGAAAAATGAGGAAATGCTTCTTTAAACTCATTCAGGGTGCTATGGGGGAGCTGGAACAAATAGCACCCAACTTTCTTGCCTTTTTACTCCTTATCTGGAATTAAATGTAAGCTCTTCTTCTGGTGTACTGTATAATTAAAATCACCCAGAGCTTTGTTCTTCTTTTACTTCGGGACAAAGAAAAAGGCAGAATAACATCCCAGTCCGGCATTTTAGGGTTTTAATTTAAATATTCATCTGTACAAATTTCTATCTCTTCAACTTATCCTAAGAGAATATTAATATACATTGTCGGTTTTGAACCGAAGGGTAAGGTAGTCATAAAAACGTTACCGTAATTCCACCTCTGTTGGAAATGCATGAACTATGTCCTCACAGGAACTTACCCTATAGGAGCAGTTACACCCCCTGCTGGAAGTCTTTGATCATAACAGCATTGTCTTTGGTAGCCTCAACCAAGAGCACACAAAAGTCAAAGGTAGGACTTTGCCACTGGTGACACAGTAACCAGGATTTTTGCCTAGCTGACTCAGAGTTTCCAGAGATGAGCCTATCTCGGAATGTTGTCTTGATTACAGACAAAATACACAGAGATGGAGAATAAGGGTAGCAATGACGGTAGCAAAAGCACATACAAGCCTATTGTCTCCTACGGCATTTCTCAGCTTGTGCCCAACCCTCCTACCTATCCCCTTCTCCTCACTAGCACCCTCTCTCAGACAGTTAAGACTGGTGACGTGGGACAGCATGGCGAGACAAGGCTTTCCTCCTGCAGGTGGGCAACCGATGGCATATAAACAGCCCCTGCAGCCATCTGCTGAGTTAAGAGGCATGGGGCTTCCCTTGTATTTGTTTTACCACTACCAGGGATAGTTTCAACATGAAGAAAAGAGTGTTAATTATGTCTTGGCTGTTAACGTAGGAAATATTTTGACAAGAGTTAAGGTAATCACGAGTATGGGGATTGAACAGAGGGAAACGACTGCATTGACCTTTCTGGCTTTTTGTTCCACTGAGCCTTGTTCTGTTGACTCTCCAGAACCACATTTTCAGACTGAAATCCCAAAGATGGTATCAGAATCTAGCTTCAAAATGTCGTGTTCCTGACACTCTAGACCTAGGGCATAACTGAGACTGTCAAAGTAGCACTCTACTATAGAACAATCACTATTTTATAATGAGTATTTGTAATGTAGACTTCTCTTAAAGTAATAATAATTCGCTCAGGTCCCACCAGCACAAATACTTTAATTAGACAAAATAAAAACGTCTTCAAGCTATTTCCCCTCACAAAGAGAGTATTGTGGCCATCTGGACCCTCCATTGCGTTTTTATAAAAGATCGCAGCTTGAATTTAATCAACCCCAATAAGGTTAACCCTATAAAGCTGAAAAATAATTGAAAAGGTGACTAAGTGACAGATTCAGATGCTCTCTCTTAGACTGTCTCTTCTGTCATTCCCAAATCCTGTAAGCGAGAAGCAGAAAGCTGTATTGTGACAGTCTGGTCACTGTACATTATTATAATTTCTGGGAATTCTCTCCTCCTTAGTGTAGACTGAATTTAGATTGTGAGCTCTTCTGGGTGGGAATTATGAATGTGTATCTGGCTCCATACAATGATAAAATATGTGATTATTGGTTCAAAGCTTAGTAAATATTTGCTAATACAAAACACTCTAGGTTTTATGGATTCCTGGGATTTGTTACTAACAGAAGGATTAGATTATGTTTTGAAGTACCAGCTGAGATAATCACTTTAAGGGGGGAAAAAAGCATAAATGTTGATTTAGTTGTCCTTCCCAATGTACAGCCCACGCTTCTCCATGTCACATATCTCTGGTAGGTGAGATGAGACACCGGCAACAAATAACCATGGATCCGAAACATCAGGGAGTGTCCTAAAGAATTGGCGCAGCATCAGAGCTTCCCCTATCAACAGTAAGGTAGCCAATCTCTCTGCAGTTAAGGCTCTGTCAGTTTTCCTTATTATAAACTACAGTAGATGGCAAATGTTTGCTTTGCCTGTCCATACCTATGCATTTTCTCAAGGAAAAAAGAAAACCAAAAATATTATGATTCTTCTAGCTCAGTTATTATATATTTATAAATACTCTTTTGAGACAATTTCATTATGTCTCATCCATGTTTAGCCCTGAATGCTTCTTCCTCCTTAGTACTGTTAGACAGTAAGGAATATTAATCAAATTCTTTCCATAATCAGGCTTTCCCTTCCTCCTCAGCACCACCCCGGACAGGCAGGTCGCTGTCACATACTTGGTTTCTCACTCTTGTTCGTATTGATTCAATAGGAACTGCTATCAGAGAGTTGCTTTTCAGTTTTCCCATAAAAGTATTTACACTATCAATCTTGAGATTTTTATTAACATGACAAAATAAAAGTGATAAAGTAAAAAAAAAAATAAAGCATTTCATGTGCTCCTTAAGTAAAATAAGTCAAATTCTTCCAAGACTGAATTCAAATGGAGTTCAATGTGGTTGTTGTCATCTTCTTCGTCTTTCCTGCAGTGCTGAGGATGGAATCCAAAGACTCACAACCTTAGGCAAGCGCACTATCATTTATCCACACACCTAGCCCTGTAAGCAAATATTTAAAATTATATTTTAGAACTATATATTCACTGAGAAAAACAACCAGTGTTTTATGCAGAGTGAAGTTTCACTAAAAAGCAATAACACCGTAATAGTTTGTGGAGAAAGAAAATGTTCACAAACAAGATGGCAACATTATTGCCCAATATTTTACTATTTAATCTGCCCTGTGGAATGGTAGTTTCCTTCTTTCCTTCACTTGTCTTGTCTTTCTATGCCTTTAGTCACCTGCTAGGTATTCTTTCCACTTTCTGTCTTCTAGCTTTTTGCTTTCCCATCTCTCTCTTTGTCTCTTACAGGCTGGCCACTTTGGGCATTGTCTGGTTCTGTTTATGGTAATTTCTGACCAAAGCAAACAGCGGTGGTAAGCACATTTTTGCTACACAGTGATTCTAGGTGACATTGCTTTGATGGCTTTTTAAAGTTCCTATGGAACAAACTATCACTAAAGAACATACTTGTATTTGACGACTCAATTTTTGAATTCTGAAGTCTACCAGTCAGTAGTATTACCCAAGGCAGAAGATGTGGTTCAGTTGGCCGAGCGCTTGTCTAGTATGCGTGAAGTTCAATCCCTAACCCCACATAAGCCACATGTGGCAGTCTGTGTCTCTGATCCCAGCACCTGGAGGCACAGACAAGAGGATCAGGAATTCAACATTATCCTCAGGTACACAGTGAATTTAAGGCCAGCCTGGGCTACATGAGACACTGTTTCAAACACAGCATTACCCATACCGGAGACGGCCTCATCAAACACCTAATAGATAGTTTTCTCTGACAAATGCTGACAAAGCAAGCAGATCCTTCCAGGAACCCCATCTCTCTTTTTTGAAATGATAGGTTCACTATAGAATATACTTCATTTAGATGGCTTCCACGTAGGCTTGTCACACATGGCTTACTTTTGCATGCCACCATCCCAGGTCAATGATGGCTGCTTTTCTAAGTTCAGGCTATTCTGCAGCTCTTCTCTACCTCTGCATGCTCCTGAATACAGCACCAATTTAAGAAAAGGAAAGACAAGCCGGGCAGTGGTAGGGCACACCTTTAATCCCAGCACTCGGGAGCCTGAGGCAGGCAGATCTCTGTGAGTTCGAGGCCAGCCTGGTATAAGAACTAGTTCCAGGACAGGCTCCAAAGCTACAGAAACCCTGTCTCAAAAAGCAAAACAAACAGAAAAAGAAAGAAAGGAAGAAGGAAGGAAGGAAGGAAGGAAGGAAGGAAGGAAGGAAGGAAGGAAGGAAGGAAGGAAGAAGAGAGAGAGGAAGAAAGGAAGGAAGGAGAGAGAGAGAGAGAGAGAGAGAGAGAGAGAGAGAGAGAGAGAGAGAGAGAGAGAGGAAGAAAGGAAAGGAAGGAAGGAAGGAAGGAAGGAAGGAAGGAAGGAAGGAAGGAAGGAAGGAAAGATGATCTTACTACAGTGCAAAGGAATTATACAAATCTGTCGTGAAAGACTACTGAACTGGGAAAGCAAAAGACTTCAGATAAAAAGTCAAATTTTATCTCAAGCTATGTTTGCTGTTAGGATCTTCAGAGGTCTTTGGAAGCAGTCCTTTCTCCACTCTGGTGTTATTTGGTGAAGTTGTCTTGTGCAGTGACCCACAGACCAGGCTTCAATTCTTCCTGGTTTACTGTGAATGTGACTCTCAGCCACACCCCGCCACACCCGGGACAAAGCTGTGGCTCCTGGCTTTGGCTTCTCTTTCAGTTTTGTTCTTAGTACACTCCCTCTCCACAAAGATGAAGAACTAACCAAAAGAAACAAATTATAACAGCAGCGACACCCGACCTTCCACTTCCTCCCCTTCACTCCAGGTGAATGGATGCTCAGTCAACCTCAGTTCTAAAAGACACACAGTGGCTTCTGGAATCACAGTACTCGGGAGGCTAAGGAGTGAGTGCTACACATTCAAAGTCAGTCTGGGCCACAGAGTGAGTGCCAGGCCACCGTGAACTCCAGGGTGGAACCCTATCTCAAAACACAACCCAAGCAGCTGGGCGGTGGTGGCACATGCCTTTAATTCCAGCACTCGGGAGGCAGAGGCAGGCTCTGTGAGTTCGAGGTTAACCTGGTCAGGACAGGTCCCAAAGAAACCCTTTCTTAGAAACACACACACACACACACACACACACACACACAAGCAAGCAAATCATAACCAACCCCTTTTCCTAAACTCCATATCTTTAGGTTTGGATTTCTAGACCTTTCTAAACAAACTTTGCCTATTCATGCCTATTCACCTTAAGATCTACTGATTTGTACCTTCTTTCCCCCAAAATTACCTTTTATTTTCTAAGATCATGGGTCTTCAAACTTCCCAAATTCATTCATTACTCTGCCTCCAAGCAGTATAGCTGAGTAGCCCATTCTGGGTCCCAATAACCACATTTAGTAATCTATTCAAGCTACATGGTTTCCATTTTTGCCTATTTATGATAAGTTTCATTTCCATCCTTACATCCAGATAATCATGTGTTGTAAGGAGGGCCACTTGTTCGTTTCCATCTGCTCATCCCCAAAATAATCACAAAAACTATATCACAGCATATCACAGCATACAGAGGGAAATCCCACATCAACCACTAATGTACTTTCCCCCAGATATTTCCTTATTCTGGACGTGTCATGTAAGCAGCATAATACCATATGTGATCTTAAGGACTTGTCTCCTACTTAGCTTGATACTTTTGAGATTCATGCATGTTTTTAGCATGCTTCACAAGTTCCTTCCCATTACTGAGTAGCATTCCATAGTGACCAAACTCCAGTCTCTCTGTTCACTCACCTGCTAATATTTAAATAGCTTCAATCATTTGCCCTGTGTGGGCAATAGCACTATGAATGATAACATACAAACATTTGTATGGATATACATTTTAATGTCTCTTAAATGGGCAGAGTTGGTAGGTTTTTGTGGTAAGCCTTTATGTTTAACCTTACAAGAAAATCTCAAACATTTTCTAAAGTATTATTTTATACTTCTACCCACAATGTGTAACATTATAGCTGTTCCCCATCCTGGCCAACACTTGTGATTATACACCTATAGGCTTTATTAAAGACTTTCTAATAGGTGCAAAGTTGTATTTCATTATTGTTTGACCCTGAATGTCTATTTGATAAGTAAATGATGCTGAGTATCTTTTAATGTGTTTATTAGCCACTGGTATCTCTTTAATGTATTTCTTCCATATTTTGCCCATTTTAAACTGGCTTGTTGTTTTATCATTGAGGTGGAACCTCTTTAGAGCTTACACTGTCTGTCATGCTGACTTTTCGAAGCAAAGCCTTAAAAGTTTGTTCACTGCAGTGATAAAGTTAGGTTTCCATTTTTCCGGTAATGCTTCCTACAGTTCACTCCCATCTATAAGCTTCCAGTGCTTTTCTTCTAAGCAACATTCTAAACTTGTAAAAGACAGAACATTGCTGAGTGATGCCTCTGTCTCTAGGGCATGCTTAGAGTTAGTCTTCCTCGGCAGGGCTTAGTTAGCCAGACTTTCTTCTGTTACTCTTCCTTGCTCGAATAGTATAGCTGCGTGTTACTCATTCTGTTGGCTCTTTGTTTATCTGTTTGTAGGAATAGTATAATCATTCCATCAGAAAGTCTCAGGGAAGGGCTAACATATGTGAACATGCATCTGGGTCCACTTACTCTTGCGGCCTCATCACAATATCCTAGCTGTGAGCAGGGCTTCTGAGGCATGGGGTCAGAAGCAAGTGGACTGCAGCCGGTCTCGTTGGTATCCGATTCACAACCAGTGCCTTCGAAAGGTGCTGAGCTCTTGTAAGCCAAGCCCAATTTTTGAGTGGTTCAGTGTGATCTTTTCAGTTGCTACAGCCATACCTTTGAATATTTTACAGAACAAGGCAACGTCTTGGCTCCAAAGAAATCACATGCCACCATGGTTTAGAGATAAGAAAGAAAATAGGTTATTGCAGTTTGGCTATTCACTTCTGATTTCCTGCGTGTACATCTTCAGTATGGCCTGCGGGTTCGTGTTATTTTGGTACACATCCCAAGTGTCATACCAATTCTGATAAAGGAGTTCTGGTTTTGACAGTGTTCTGTGGATCTGCCTTGCAATGGGACGGGCTGCTGACAGTTCTTGTAACTTACAGACGGCTAAAACTCCTAACTCTCCCGATCATCTCATCAGTCAACTCGTGATGCAACTCTGGATGCTGCCACAACCTGCCCTTCAGGTAAACATTTTAAGCAAAATCATCCCCATAATAGATATTTGCAAAAGTATTCTCAACAGTTGTTTCAGCATAGAACCCAGCCTCTTTTTTGTTTGTTTGTTTTGTTTTGTTTTGTTTTGTTTTGTTTTTCGAGACAGGGTTTCTCTGTAGCTTTGAAGCCTGTCCTGGAACTAGCTCTTGTAGACCAGGCTGGCCTCGAACTCAGAGAGATCTGCCTGCCTCTGCCTCCCGAGTGCTGGGATTAAAGGCGTGCGCCACCACCACCGAGCAGAACCCAACTTCTTAAGCTATAGGGAGGGTCCAACCCCAAATGAAGTCATGAAACTTAATGTCAGGGTCATGAAACTGTGGCAGCCATACGAAGGTGTCTGAATATACAATGACCACAAAGTTAATTCAAACATCCACTGAAGCTGTTTGTGGCAGTGCTCCCCCATGCAGAATCGCATGACTTCATTGCAGTCCAGGTCCTAACACAACTTGTCACCTCACAAGGCACATGTTCTCGTGCCAAACAACGCCTCCACTCAACCTCCAGACCGCAGCATGACATGAATGGCCATGTTTTCACTGCATGCAACAAAGTTTTTTTGCTTTTATAGAAACATAATAATTTCATTACAGGAAATGACTTATAATGTTTTGCAACCCTCATTCTTCAGCAGGTGAGTATCAAATCAGTTTATCTTTGGATTATCTTGTGTTAAGCTTAATTTAAAAATTACTGTTGGCATTCCATGAAAAGATCATTAAATTAATCTTTGGCTTGCGAGTAGGGACAGAATCTCCAACCATTCCTGAAGTGACCCTAAACATTTTACACTGTGTAATTATGCGATGCAGAATTCTTGGCATTGATTATTATAAAATCAAAATATCGATCAACTTTAGAAAGCATTGAAGATGTTCTGTGTCCTGAAGTATTGAATATTCGGTCAAGACTTAATTAAGCTGGCAGATCCAGCTCATTAGCATACACATTTGTTTACCCTTAATGAATGTTAAAATTATATGTATATCAAGGAACTATAAAATAAATTTCTTTATGATTTATAAACAAATGTTTGAGTCACATACCTATTTTATAAACCTGTATATTCTTTAGCTGTGAAAATTTTCCCTGGCAAAAGGTATTGTAAATCAAAGCAGGTCCTGAAGTCTCAGCTCTGAATAGTGTACTGTTGCAGGGAATACACTGTAACTTATGAAAAGGAAGTGTCCTCATTTGAAAATGTAAAGAATACGCAATGCGCAAACACTTCACGAGTAGTGACAATCTAGAGATCCAGAACGCCTCCTCATCTCCATGTTATTTCTACCAAATTGACACAACTCTGATTTAAGTTCCGCTGTTCTGGAGTTTTTGTTTTGTTTTGCTAGAGATGTTTATTTTATGTGTATGGGAGTGTTTTGCCTGCATGGCTGTGCACCATGTGTGTGCCTCGTGTCAACGGAGGTCAGAAGAAGGTATCAGAGACCCTGGAACTAAAGTTAAAGATGGTTGTGAGCCATCGTGTGGGTGCTGGGAATTGAACACAGGTCCTCTGCAAGAGGAACAAGCTGCTTTAACCTCTGAGCCATCTCTCCATCCCTGTGGTTTATTGTTTTTGTTTACTTTGGTTGAGAACTCTGTGTTCTCACATTTTTATTTTTGTTGTTTGTTTGTTTGCCATGAAACAGGTTACCTACCATTCTGTTTGCCTTGAGACAGGCAGGCCTACCGTTCCTTAGCTGAGGGTAACCTGAAAGGCAAGTTCTTCCTGCTTGGGCTGCTGAGTGTTAGGACTGCAGGCTGCATCAGTGCCCAGCAGGTTGGGAGCTCTGACTACTGAAAAGTGAAATGTATTACTTCTCTAGGTTAATAAGTTCTAGTTTATCTTTAATTACTGAAATAATGCTCTACTTAGCGTTTTGTATATTCCGAAAATTCAATTATGACTTTAAATTTGTATAAAATTTACATAAAAATAAAAATATGAATAAATAAATAACCTGAAAGAAAATAAATGAAAACATTAACAGTGGCGATGTCTGGCTCTAAAATGATGTACTCATCTTTTGTATCTTACACATACATATCACATATCTTTAAACTTCCTAGACTTGAGAAAACAGGAGCTATTTTGTAACACTGCACATGCTAATCACCTCTGCCTATTTTCAACATCCTTCATTGTATTTATTGAGACATTATATCATCACAAGTTCTGAGTCTTGCGTAAACTTTTTCTTTGAAGCACTATTCTGAGTCATCTTCTCCTTGAAGAACTACCAATCCATACCCACTGCCTGCCAGCCTGTGATCCCGCCAATAGGGAAAAGGAGAGGCACGATTCCTGCCTGCACATTCCTTTTCTTGTTTTAGGACTAGTAAGATGGAGAGCTATAGATTGTGGCTTTTGGTGAGGAACAAATAGACCTTTCAGTTTCTGTCACACTATAATGGTTTCATCATTTATGATTTCTCGTTTTAAACACAACAAGCACAGCAAGATCTCTTGGAGAATGAAAAATGTGAGGGTTGGTAATTTCTCCTCCATCAGACTGACCACTGATGCACTCACATAGCTCCGCGCTGAGGGTGCTTTCAGAGCTCATGGCTCCAATGCCAAGGCCCTCTGAAGGAACCCTGTTGTTTCCTCTTCTATTGTCAGATTCGTAGTCTCGTGGTTTTGATTTTTTGGCAGTGTTCAAGTTAGGGCCATGCCACCAAGAGGCATGGAGGCCACTCTGAGACTGACTGGTCTTGTTTTAACTGGCATATGACTGTTTTTATTTGGGTTTTTGTGGAATTTGGAAGCCTGCAACTCATCCAGAATAAGGGCATTCCACAGATTCCGGTTCCCTCTTTCATAGACTGTTTCAGTTTCCTTCAGTGGAACGCAGCTTCTAGCAGACAGGCCAGGGAAAGTGATGGGGGGAGGAGTCTCAAGATAAGCAGGACACAGAACTCTCACCCAGCCAGTCCTTCTGGGTGTGTGAGCAATATCAGCCACAGAGTTACGGCGGTAAGGAGAATAGAAATCATAGTCTATTTAAACAGCTAAAATGTCAGGTCTATTAAAGGAACTCGCATGTATAAATGCCCAGAATTGAAAAATGACATTTATACATATACTAGATGATCTAATACAAATAACATTCACACTTCTTCAGCGACATATGCTGTCTCACATTGTTTAAATAAAAACCAGGTTTTGTGCGTGGTCAAATTTTTTAGCCTAAAAATGTTGATTTTTTTTCCTTTAAAGCAAAAAATTTATTTGGAACCCAAATACTGTTGTTGTTACAGCTTTAATTTCTTGAAACGGTCTTATGTAGTCCAGGCTGTGTTCCAACTTGCTTGTAATTTAGGACTACTCTGAGTGCTGATCCTCTTCCTGCTTCTGGTGAATGCTGGGATTAACAGGTTTGTGCCACCAGGCCCAACGGAACAGAAACATCAGCAAAGAGAAATAGATATGTTTTCCGTATATTGGCGCTCTCTCTCATGCTCAAGCTCTCTCTCTCTCTGAGCTAAGACAGTGTCTCTCTACATAGTCCTGGCTATTCTAGAACTCTCTATGTCAGGGGTTCTCAACATGTGGATCTCGACCTCTTTGGGGGTTAAACAACCCTTTCACAGGGGTTGCCCAGGACTGTCAGAATACACAGATATTTACATTACGATTCATAATTCATGGCAGTAGCAAAATTACAGTTACACGGTAGCAATGAAAATAATTTTATGGTTGGGGGCTCACCACAACATGAAGGTTCGCAGCATTAGGAAGGAGTTGAGAACCTCTGCTCTATGATATGGTGATTGGCTCAAACTCACAGAATTTTATAGTTTTACCTGCCTCAGTTTCCCTCCATCCCCCCCCCCCCCCATGTGCTGGGATTAAAAGCTTACGCCACGACTCAGGGCCCAAGGTCAATCTCTTTTGGATGGAGATAGGGGACATCCCCTAGGCGAATATCAAACCACAGAGGAAACTCAAGTCCTTCCGCTGTCTAATTGGTTTGCTGAAGAGCAATGAGGTTGTAGTCTATTCTCTGTCACACCCTTACTTTATGTGACTGGTGGCAGAACACTCTGTGCTGCTGTCCCCTCACTGAGGGTAATTTAATGGGACCATGTGAGCACACTAATCTGGGGGAATAAGCCCCACAGGGCTGAAGTAAAATGGATGCTTTTACCCGAAAAGGAAAGTGGTTTTTTTAAGCCCACAAAGGACACAGTGAGGAATGAGCACAGGAAGATGAGCTTGCAGTGCTGTAAGGAAGGAGGAGTATCCTGACAGTGCAGAATCTTAAGATTGAGCTGGGGTTTGTGGGCTTTGGTTGGGTGTTTAAAAACCAGGGCGCTAGTGACATTGAGCTGCTTCATACTTGTTGATAAGGTGTACATCTTTTGAACACTATCTTAGGTCACATGCCCACTTGCCAAATAGATTATTTGCAGTTGCATTGTTTGAGTTTCTTATTCATCCTGCACTTGGCCAATATTTTCCCCATCCTTTGCTTTGCTGTTTTCTTTGCTATGCAAAATATTTTTAGTCTGATGTGATTCAGATGAGTTTCATATCCTACAGTTAAGTTTCTAATCTATTTTGAGTTGTTTTTTGTTTTGGCTTGTTTTGAAATATGGTGAGAGATATGTCTAGCTTTATTCTTCTGCTCACGGACACCCGGTTTTGCCAGCACTATTTCTGTAGGAGACTATCCCTTTCCTCAATGCATGGTTGCAGCTGCTTTATCATAGGCAAGCTCGTTACAGATTTGTAGGTTTCCTTCTAGGCACTCTATTTTCTTTCTTGGATCTATAGATATCTGTTTTTATGCAAACACCATGCTACTTTGATCACTACAGCTTTTAATATGTTTGGGGTTAGGTAGTATCATGCCTTCTGCTTGGCTCTTTTACTAAAAATATCTTTTGTTACTTGGGATTCGTCACTGTTGTTACAAAAGAACTGTAGAACATGCGCATCAATGAGACACCACCTTATGCCTGTTAAAAAGACTGCCTTCCAAAGGACAAAAGTCACAAGTGTTGGCAAGGATGTAGAGAAGGGGAGGGAGCCCTTACCACTCTTGGTGGAAAGCAACTGGCACAGCCATATGGAAAACAGTATGAAGTTTCTTCCAAAAATTAAAAATAGTTATTATATAATATACAACACCTTTATTAGTTATAAATCCGAAGGAAATGAAGTAGACCTGTTGAGAAGACAGCCACATATTTATGTTTACTGCAGCATCATCCACAAGAGCCAAGAAACAGAAATACCTGACCACCAACTGAAGGAAAACCATGAAGCAAATGAGATGTTGAATACTATTCGGCCATTGAAAGGATGCAATCCATTTCATTTTAATAACATGAACAGAAATTAGACACAGAAAGTCAAATTCTGTGTGAACTCAAGTCACTCATAGGATCTGAAAGAGTGGGTCACAGAGAAGGTAACACAATAGTGGTTACCAGAGGCTCGGAGAACAGAGCAGAGAGAATGACAGGGAGACATTGGTCAATAAATGTTGTTATAGTCATATGGGAGATAAGGAATCTGGCATCCTACTGCATAGTGGGTGTAGCTTTGATAAGTACTAGATGTATCTGAAAAGTTAAAAGAACGGATTTGGCCACAGTTTTATCACAGAGGAATGATAAACATTTTAGGATATAAATTACCTTGATTAGAAGATTGCATACGAATAAAACCTTGTGTGACAGTCCATTAATATGTAGCTCTTTTTATATGTTAACTAAAATTAAAATGTCGAGCGCTGCTGACTGAATCAAGATGAAAGCCTAAGTGTATGTGCCTATGACACTTCTGTCAAGGGAAGAATCTCCACTAAAATCAACGTGTCTTCTGCATGTGCCTTTAAAAGCCGAGGTTGTCTGCTGCTTAGAAAACCCGCATGGTGGCCAGGGCTCTTGTAAACACTGCAAGAGTGAAGGCCTCTGTTCTGGGGTGGCTCGTCATGTCTGCATCCACACGGTCAGTCTCTGGTCCCATAATTAATTATAACCTTAATGTGAATTCATGAGCTGAAATCATTATGCCTTTCCATATAATATAATATAATATTATAATGTCATATATTGAGTTATCCAATGTCTTAATAATCAGTGCCATAGCCGGTTGCTGACATTTTCATATCCACTTCAGAAACACAATGGTTTCCATATAATATTTTTAAAAATGTTGACAAATAGAAATAAAACAATGACAACGCATTGCTTTCTTACCATTTGAAAACAAATGAGTTCTGGGGATCACCTCCAGGTCCCCGTGCTCTCATGATCAACGTTCTATCAACTGAGATCCTTTCCAGCCCCAGCCTGTCTATTTTTAATGCTTCATATTGAGCTTAGTCAATCAGTGCCTGTGTGTCCTTGGGCTGAAATAACAGAAATACTCACAATGAAATGCTTTATAAACATTGGGGTCTGTTGAAAAGGTCACATATTAAGTTAGAAATGGAGTTCAGAACCATGCTGTCATTAGAAATGTTTCCTAGGAACACAGGGTAGATGCCCCAGAGACCGAGGACAGAACCAAACATGACTGGAGAAAAAAAAGTCAATATAACGATGCCTAATGATGTTCTACTCTACCCACAGATTGGTGCCTGGCCCAAGTGTCATCAGAGAAGCTTCCTCTGTCAACTGATGAAAACAGATGCAGAATCAAGCCTTGGCCAGAGCTGGGGGGATCCTGTAGCCGGAGCTGGGGGGATCCTGTAGAAGGGAAGGAGGACTGTAGGAGCCAGAGGGGTCAAGGACACCACAAAAAAACTCACAGAATCAACTGACCTGGGCTCATAGGGGCTCACAGAGACTGAACCGATACCCAGGGACTCTGCATGTATGTTACAGTTGTGTAGCTTGTGGACACCTAACAGCGAGAACAGAGGCTGTCCTGACTCTTTGACTGGCTTTGGGACCCTACTCCTCATTCTGGGTCACCTTGCCCAGTCTTAATACAGGCGGAGGTGTTTAGTCCTTGGTGTGTCATGTTTTGTTGATACTCATGGGAGACCTGCCCTTTTCTGAACAGAAGTGGAGGGACGTGGGAACAGAGAAGGGATAGGGGACAGGACTTGGAGGAGAGAAGGGAGGGGAACCTGAAGTTGAGATATAAAATAAATAAATTTTAAAAAGAATATGCAAACAGAACCTGCTTACACTCCCATAGTAACAATGAGTAAGCTATTGAAATAACAATTACAGGTGATTTTCTCCCCCGCAATCACTTCTTTAATGTCTGATGACTATTGACACTCAGATTTTGTTACTTGATTATAAATGGTTAAGACAAAATGCTTTAGTATCAGGTTGTCCATGTTTTAAAATGTTACCTTAAAATATTTATATTAATACTGCTTATATAAGGAGAATTTGCAGAAAACTTTTGAGATTAAAATGAGCTAGTAAAATTCTAATAAGTGTTTTTACCAAGTTTTCAAATATTAATTAATTCTCAATTAAAGTATACAGTTACATTTTAGTCAGTATCTATAGACCTACTTGATATGTTTGTTTTCTTCAGGAATATAATCCTAGAATTATTGATAGCATTTATTTTACCTTTCTGGCCATGTTTTAGCTATAAAGTACCATACTGCGATGACTCTATGCACAATACATATTGAAGTGACATACATACGTCTCTCTCTTCTTGATCATTTTGAATGCTCGGTGCTATTTTAGGTGGCCATAGGAATAATTTTTATTCCTCATTATATCATCATTGCAAATCTTAATTGTAGGAACACATTTTGTCTTAAAACAGAAATTTAGAAAAGTAAGGTTTTTTTCTCTAAGAAGTCAGAGAGCCAATGCTTTGGGAGCAAAGGAGCATCAAATGTGCCAGGGGAAGTCGCTTTCAATTCGGAGCCAGAGAATGGTTCAGGATACATCATTTTCTTGGGTTTAAAAGGAGAACATAATGGACAATGAGGACTACTGAGAACTGAAGAACAATGGCAATGGGTTCTTGATCCTATTGCACGTAATGGCTTTGTGGGAGCCCAGGTAGTTTGGATGCTCACCTTAATAGACCTGGATGGAGGTGGGTGGTCCTTGGACCTCCCACAGGGCAGAGAAACCTGCTTGCTCTTTGGGCTGAGGAGGAAGGAAGACTTGATTGGGGGAGGGGGAGGGAATGGGAGGTGGTGGCGGGGAAGAGGCAGAAATCTTTAATAATTAAATAAATTAATTAATAAAAAAAATAAAAGGAGATCATGTGCTTTGTTTTCACCCAGATTTAAAAACAAAATTCACACCGAAGCAAGGCTGGTACTAGGCAGACGAGACAGCAGGATCAGATATGAAGCTGACCTCAGTTATCTATGAGATGTTATCACTTATACATCCCAAAAGTGTCACCTAGAACAAGGAGGTAAGAAGTCATTCGAGATAAGCAGGTGAAAGTCCAGGAGTTAACAGGCGGTGGGAAAGAGAAAAACAGTGAGGGCCCTAAACCTAGAAAGCTTCCACACAGACAGTGTGGTACTGAGACTTCTGTCACCCCGCCTTTTCTTCCTTGCATCCGCGTCATCCCTGAATGAAGGATGAGGACTGAACCATATTGTCGGCCCCTGTGCGGGGTCGGCCCCTCACAGCCCATTTGCCAGGCGGAGATTGATGCTCGCGCAGAAGGTGACTCTGCAGAGCAGCCCGTGTCGACTCCCTGTCCTGATCAAGCCTTGCAGAGTCGAAGCTGAGGAGCGGCCTCCTCAAGTCACTTTCCCGGTACCGCTTGGCAGAGTCAGCAGAGGAGGATCTTCCTAAAATATACCGAGTAGGAAATGGCTGCGATATAAACTGCAAAGTGCGGCGTGAGATAATTAGGGTCAGAAGGAACTAGTCAGGAACTCGACAGGGTATAAATAGGCCCTTGATTAGAAGTGCGTGATGAAGGAGATGCCAAATGGGACTCTAGACACAGACGCCAACCAGGCGCTGAGAAGGGCTACGAGGTTTTAAAGCTAAAAGGAAAAAGTTCAGCAATTAATTTCAACTTTACATAATCGCATAGGAAACAATTACATGAAACAAGACGACCTGCTTGCTCGGAAATTAATTTCTATGCTAATCTTGAACCCTAAGTAGTTGCTAATCCTGCCTGAGTTTAATCACGGAACACACTTAACTTTGTTTCCTAAATGCCACTGTTTTATACTTCTCATAGCATATTTAATCTTGATACAGACACTCTTATTCTTTTGTATGCTCATCTTAACAAACCTAAACACTCACTCTCTCTCTCTCTCTCTCTCTCTCTCTCTCTCTCTCTCTCTCTCTCTCTCACACACACACACACACACACATATACACATGCATACTTCGGGAAGCCAGTGCATGTCCTAGACAAACCAAAATGGTATGCGACTTGTCCAAAACCAATTGATCAGAAACCTCTGAGACAAACCTCTGGTACTCCTCCTATGACCTAAGTGAGAATCCAGCAAGTTATGAAGTGAGAGGTGACAGCTGCCGCCATGATTCCGCGGTGCGACCGATAGCCACATAATCAAGCAGCAGTCGTTGTAGATCAACAGTCTTTCAGGCTAGTTCCCTGTAAGACAGCTTTCGGTGACTGTCACAAATACCTGAGATACGGAAGTTACAAGGAGGAGAGTTTTATTTTGGCTGGGTTTTCAGAGGTTCCGTGGTCGTTCTGGGCCTGTGGTGGCACAAGAGTCATCAAGGCAGAGCACATGGCAGAGGAGAACTGTCTACCTCTCCAGAGGGCTGCTGCCAAGCCAAGCCTTCACCGTGGGCCGGCATGAGACACGTAAGCAGTCACCTTGGTGTGTGCAAAGAAATGACCACAGCTTTAATGTAGACGTAAAGTAGGTAGGGACTGCTAAGACGTTTCCTTCTTTAGATAAAAATATACTTAATAGTATACTTAGTAAATACTTAATATGTTATATATGTTTTCAAGTATAATTAAAAAATACTTAGTATTTATTAAAGATGGCCAACTCATTAAGCTGACTTTGAGATGTGAAAATCAAGACAGCCAGCCGCCGGCCATTGATGAATGTGAGCAATAAACACCACACATCACAGTGCTACTGTAGCAGACCGTGGTCCACTGAGAGAGGCGCTGTGGAGGGAGGCAATCTGGCGTGAAGAGACCTAGGACTGAGGAACAGATATGCGGCAGAGGGTGTGCACAGAGGGTGTGACAGAGGGGAGGTTGTTTGTTTGCTTGTTTGTTTTGCTTTGATTAAATTTCATTCAGTTTTCATTATCCATAATTTTCTTCAAAAGTTTTGTAGACTTCCCTTTTATTCTGTACGTGAGGTGTCTGTGTGTGGGTCCTTGTGTGTAGATGCAGGTTCCCACGGAGATCAGAAGCATCGGCTTACCTGGAAGCTAGAGCTGCAGGCAGTTGTGAGCCTTCCGGCTTGAGTGCTGGGAACCAAGCTCGGGTCCTCAGAGAAGCACTAAATGTTCTTCACTGCCGAGCCATCTCAATAGCCCTCAATAAACAAACCCACTGGGATCACTTGGAAACACAGAAGGCCTATGACTACAGGAGACAGCAACTCGGTTTTGTTGCTCCAGACTGAAGGAGTCAGTGATCTCCGAGGACCTCACCACTTTGAAGCTCTCTTAGTTTTGAAGATGCAGCACAGGCTTAGCAATAGATGCTAGATCCTGTGCGTGATCGCAGTACAGGAGTAGGCACAAGAACGGAGGGGGGAGGTGGGAGGGAGGCTCATCATCCAACGGTTTCCCCCGGAAGCTACATCACTGTCTTGGTTCCACAACCTCGGTGAATATTTCCTCCTCGAGAAGCTGGGATGTTTTCTCATTCTCCAAATCTGCCCCGACCTTCAAATTCAGAAAGTGACCTGTAGAGCTGCGTACTAAAATTTTCATTCTCAACACTTAAAAATGTAGAACTTTCGGATCTCTCCCCTTCTCAAATACAGAGGAAATGATGTTTGTTCTCTGACCCTCCCTCAGAAGAGGCAACAATCAGAAAGAGCGCATTAGATTTAACCCCGGTCACTTTGTGGGCTTCACCACGAAGGGACGGCTGCTAGACATCCACGTCACCTTATTTTGACTTGGCCCTATGTCTATGCTATGGGATAATTTTTGAAGTGAATTTGACTGGTTGAACTCATTTAGCTGGTTAAGCTCTCCTTGAATCTGATACGAGACGAAGGCACCTGAAACCTAAGCAGACCCCTTTAAGAGGAAAACTCCCAATGAGGATTTATTTCAACTTCTTAATCAAATTATCAGAAGTGGTACAATTTTTCCTTTGTTCTCCTTCCGTTTAAGACACTCGGGTTTGTTTACAATAGCATCTCACTGTGCTTCAAAGATCAGTTCGGGCAGAAAAACCCTTATATAACAGAGGAAGAATGACAAAGGACTGTCTTGAATGCTGAGATAGACTCTTCCAGGTGGCACGTGGCATGGCCCTGCCCTCTAGTGTAGCAGTCCCACAAGAGCATCACCTTGTGGAGAGGCGGAAACACAAGCTCGAGCCCCACGCTTCACTACTTGTGTTGGTTAAAAGGGTGAAACAAACTCATTCTTCCTGGAAGAGGAAGCGTTTAGTCATAGAAATGCCTGGAATACCACACAGCTAATAAAAATAACGGGGTTCACGCCTGTATGCCGACCGGGAAAGACGTCTAAGATAAAGAACGAGTACAGAAAAGCTTGCGGCTTACTAACAGGCACAGGTGGAACCACTGCCCTCATTCTTGCACACACCTGCGCATGTAATATGCCGGCAAAGGCTTGGAAGACGCCAACTAGAGAGGAGGGGGATTGAGTTGGAGGGAAGGGTGAGGAGCTAGTAAAGAGTAACTTGTTGCTTCTTTTGTTTTTATATTACTTAAAACATTTTATGTTGCAATAAAAATAACTAATACGTATAACAGGTATCTATCAAGAGTTAGAGCAAAGAATGGTAACATCAAGCAGGTAGACAAGGAGCCAAGGTGTGCAGTGCATGTTAGAGACAGGGAAGGCGAGGTCTCCCTGGAAGGCTGAGACCACCGCAACTCCAGCTCCCTTGCTCTTTCCTTGGTAGCAAATGCAATATTTTCAAACTCCAAATTATGCAGCTTCTCTGACTGCTGTGCACTGCATTGCAACTTTACTCTACACGGATAGGATCGTCTTGTTCTGTGTGACAAACATGTCAGTTAAGAAGCGTGAAGTGCAGGCCTTTTCCCTGAGCCACATCACTGATGAGGGCGCAGAACGACCAGACTGCAGAGTTTTCTAAGTACCTAAGGGTGCTGACCTGTGGGACTAAGCACCTCATGTGCTGTGCACACGGATGACGCAGACCCTCAACTCACAGCCCTATCGTGCTTTTCTTAAACTTTTGACAATCAATTTTTATTCGGTAATGCTAGTTCATTGGCATGAAACAAAAAGGAGATTTAAGTTTTCTTCACTCAGCCCTGTTAGGATTAAATATATCTGTGTAATTCTATAACTTCTCAGAATTATGGGAGTTAATATCAAAGGTAAATAACTAAAACATAATAACTTTTGGAGTGTGAGACTTTCTGTCCCGCATACTCAGGTTTGTCTAGTTTTCAGTTCCTTCCTTCCCTTCCAGTGTCTTTTCTTTTTCTCTCCTGTCTTTCCTTCCCGACTGCTTTCCATAAACATACATTATACATGATGTGTCACGCAGCGTACTGGATGCTAGAACCAAATCCCTGCTTTGTATGAGCGCACACTGTAGAAGGATAGACACATTTGTAAACAAGTGAGTCTGAATAAAACAGTGTCATAAATAAACGTGGATGAGACATGAAACAGCATTTGCTGAGCATCTCCCACATGCCAGACACCGCATGAGATGATTCAGGCATGTCGTGCATACTGCCCCCGTTTAGCCTTCTCCCTGTCGCCCCTTTAACCTCTTCTAAGCTAGAAAGACAAAGAAAGTGCTAGAACAATTCTGGAGCGCCTAACACACAAGCAGTGATTAGGATGTCGCATTATAAACTCGGTCAGATTAACTGGCTCCCCATCACCTGCCCTAGAACTGAATCCCCCATCTTGGCACCCACTGTCAAAGTCCACTTTTAGAAAGAAAAAAATGGGCTGGTTCATCACAATGAACACAACGCTTGTTTGAAAAAAACTGAGTACTAAACTTCAAGCAGAAGCAGACAGCGCTATCATGATTACCAGTGAGCAGGATGGGGCTGGGCAACACTGGCCTTCTGTGGTCATAAAATAGAAGACCCAAGCATTAACTAAAAGGACAACTAGTGAAACATCCAAAATATTGCTTAGTTTAACATTTTCTGTATTAATATAGATGAAAGCTTATGTGTTTTGTTCTTCTCTTCCAACAAATGTGAATTAAATATCTATTAGGCTCTGGGCTTGGGGATCGACACTCCAGACACAGTCCAACAAGGACAGACTGCAAAGAAATCACTCGACGACAGTAGAGGTCCTGCTGCCCTGGAACCACAATTACCACGCTAGAGCATTGTCTTACGTGCTATATAAAGACTGTCTCAGTTAATACTCAGAACTACTGTGTCAGGTAGGTATGACATTGTCTTCATCCTCTGAACAAAACCCACAAGATTAACAGATGTTAAGTACTCACTCAATCTCCCAGTTTGGAAAGCTGCACCACTGGGTGTGTTTGTAGTTCACTGGGCGCACACTGCTGCTGGGATAGGATTATTGAGAGCTGCAGAAGCTGGGAAGATGCGGAAATGGATGACCCACTTAGCTCCAGACAGCCCAGAGATGCTTTATCCAGAGATGTCTATGAAGGAGATAATGTTCGGGATTTAGCATGAAAGAAGAAATAGGGAATATTCACGGAATATTCACTTGGTGAAGAGATGAAGGGTATTTTAGGCTGACAAACACACACACATGCGCACACACACGCACACACATTTTATATATCCACAGAGTTATGAAAGGTCATGGGAAGGTTAAAGAAAAATAAGTCAATAATCTAAAGCTGAATAAACAAGGTTTGAAGGCTTCAACCAGGAGTTAATTCCATAGGCTGAAGAAAGCTAAGAAGTGAGCAGAATAAAAAGTGTGTGTGTACATGCATGCATGTGTGTGTTTACTGCAATGTAAAGAGCATGCTGACCTACATAGCTGTGACAGTCTAGCGGAGACGCATGGAGCTGCCGTGAGACTCTATCCTGGAGACGGTCAGGAGTTTAGGCTGTCTCTATTGTGCAGGATGCTGAGAGGGTGAAGCCAACCAGACAGTGGGGAAAATAGCACAGGTGCACGTCTTTCATAAGCCATGCTATTCCACCAAACGTTTTTCCATGTAATACCTTATAGGACACCCAGTACATCCCCGAGAAGCGTTCTGATTGTTAAGAAAGTGATCCAAGGTCATACAGGAGGTCACCAGCAGAGCTGGAGTCTGAAGCATCCACGTCTGCCTGCCCACACAGTCCACACCTCTCCAAGAAGGCTACACACAAGGGAACTACAACTTAGAGTCTCGTTCATCTCATTTGCCTTTACTGAACTTAAATAAAGTAATTCAAGAGCCAGAGCTAAAGCGTTAAAGCAATAAAGGACATGATACAGTGGGGGTCAGAGAGGAAGCAGATGCATTAAATGTTGGACTAGTCAGGGCTTCCTGGAAAAACATGCCTTCTGATTCACCTTTGCTGGCATGCTGCCGTTCTCTCTACTCAAAGGGGGATTTATAGAGATGCATGTCATTTGATTTTGGCAACTTCTCAGGAAACTACGGTCTATATGGGATATTAAAGTTAAAAAATTACAACTGGTAACCCAACTCCAAGAACAAGGTCATCACAAATGATTTTGAGTCATCGCACATGGCTTACGTATGTATATGTGTGCACACACACGAGTATGTATGTGCAGGAGCATGGCCGATGTTTATTTAGAGAAACCAGGCTACTCTGGTGCCTATAGGACCTACTCACAAGATCGCGCTTCCATAATTGAATACCCTCAAAGTGCTCTATCGGTTCTACCAAGTCTCACAATGCTGTGACAAAGGACCGCTGTGCTATTCCTGCTACCCACTAATGTTTACAAACTGGAAACAATAACCTGCCTGGTGCAAGTGCTATACAAACAGTGGGTGTTGTCGTTTTTGTTTTCTTATTTATTTATAATTTTTATTGTTTTAATTGTTTCCCCAAGCCAATCAGTCATCAGCATTGTTATTACCAAGTGTAGACCCTAAAACCTGGTTAGAATAATCTAGTACCAGGGATCCTATATGCTTTTAATTTAAAATAAAAAATCTAAGTGCACATGATCTCAAAACTGAAAGGGGACAGGGATACAATTCAGTGGTGGAGCACTAGCCTAGAATATGTGAAGCCCTGGGTTCAGTCCCAGTTCAAGACAAAACAAGACTTCTTTGTTTTGAAGCGCACATCCTTCAAATAATCAGATTTGTCCAAACAAGCTAACTACTATCTCATGATTTCTCTTCATCTTACCCCTCGTTTCTTCTTCCTTTCAACAAACACCATTTAATCCTGATATCTAATTCATACATTTACTCAACAAATGGTTATTAAATGCTCCATTCCATTCCATTGATCTCCCAGGCATCTCAGCCAGCTCTTGCGTCCACTTGAGGGACAAGGGCTGGCATGTTGACAGAACCCAGTTCTAGCAAGAGAACAGTGGGGGAAAGAGATGAACCACGCAGAAAGCTACCCAGCTCCCAGCCTGAACCCCCTGCCGGAGTGCACTACGCCTCCCAGCGGTTAAGACACACCGCCCTCTTGCCACACCCATCATTGTGCGGTAATGTGGTTTGTTACCCCCGAGACTTCTTTTCTTGTAAGTGCAATTGGGGCTCTCTCTCATTCCGTTCCTCAGATCCCCAGGATCGAGCTCCTGGATGTAAAGCATTAAATAAAGAAAAAACCCAATCTGGAGGCATTTGCGTGACAATCAAGACTGGGGTGGGGTGGGTGTGCTACCTCTCGTTAGGTTAGAGACCAAACCCAGGAGCCCTACTCCCTAGGACCCTGTCCACACACAGTCCAGCCTGCTGACCCGGAACCCTACGTCAGCTTGCTGAAGGGCAGGACCAGGGAGGCTGAACCTGATCTACTTCAAACGCAGTTCTTTCTCCCTTGGATCTTAATGAGTTCCCTTAAACTGGATCTTTTTGGTCTCCCTAAAATGTCGGGAAAGAAACAAGATTAAAAATATCTCTTCATCATAGGCAATTTTATTAAAAGCTCTGTTTTAAAGCGAGCATATTTCAAGGGAACCACCACCATGTCTTCATTGTACAGGAGTTGGGACACAGCCTGTCTTTTAAAAGGGAGACTGAACTCCCAGAAAACACAATAAATATTTTGGACAGTGACTCAGCCTTTCGTTTTAACCAACCTTTGGCCAGAAGTAATAACGCGAGGAAAATAGATGTTTTGAAACGCATTTCATATTTCCCCTTCCCCCTCTCCTACTTAAGGAGACTGATGAACAGTGAAATAGCCAAGAGGTAAGCAGGCAGGATGCCAGGGCAGAAAGCAGGAAGAGCAAAGGACGGAAATAAGCCACAATTGGTAGTTAGATCGGAAACAATCTAGAATTCGGTATATTCCCACTTCCCAAGGTGAATGGAGCGATAGGAAAATAACAGTGATGGGGTTTCAGGTAATGACAGTAATTAATAGCTGCATTACTTTAACATGCCAAGCCCAACGCTTGCCAGGTAGTTCAGAGCTATTATTTCTCAGCAATCCTGCAAAAGTAGCATTATCATTAATGCTACTTTTATTTTATTTTATTATTCAAAGAAAATTTGGAGCCCCAGGTATTCTGTAGCTTGCTCAAGCCTACACAGAAAGGTGGTCGAGCCTCGATGGGAATCGGACTCAACATTCTTTCCTTTGGCCGCCTACCTGCTCTGTACACACCTTAGAACCTACCGCAAAGCAATACACCTTCTTCAAATGGGACTAGACTACATTTATGCTGAATTAAAACATTAAATAACATTCTAGAAAAACACATCCTTGGCCTATAGATATAAACTTTAATCTGTATAAAAATCACCCCTGAGCTGGGCGGTGGTGGCGCACGCCCTTAATCCCAGCACTCGGGAGGCAGAGGCAGGCGGATCTCTGTGAGTTCGAGGCCAGCCTGGTCTACAAGAGCTAGTTCCAGGACAGGCACCAAAGCTACAGAGAAACCCTGTCTCGAAAAATCAAAAAAAAAAAAAAAAAAAATCACCCCTGAGAGCTGGTTTATAGTACATGTTTCTGTGTCCATCCTTAAAGATCTAGATTCATTAAGTCTGGGAAAGGATCTAAAAACATTTACCTTCTTTTTTTTAAGACATCACTATGTAGCCTAGGCTAGCTACAATTCACAATATTCCTGCCTCCACCTACCTAGTGCTGGGATTAGACATGTCACACTAGATATGACATGAACCTACGCCTCAGTGACATCAGCCATTCTCAGCTCCCAGGCTGAGCAATAGCGTCATAGCTTCATCTCCTCACCAGTTCTCAAAGCAGCATTCTTTACATTCTTGTGCATTCAGGGATCTGTGAGCCAGGCCTTGTGGATGCTCTGGTGTAGACGGAATCAAGCACAACATTGGTGGGTCGAGCCCCATCCTGTGGCCAACAATTTCGGAAACACACAGAAACGCTCAGAAGTTTGTGGATCTTTGTTACTTTATACTTACTATAAAATGGAGAGTTCCTAAAATCCCAGGCCTGGGATTGGATTCGGCAGGAGAAGGACGATTGTTAAAATAGTAATCCACAGAGATGAAACATTTTGGTGGTGAGATGTAAGGAGCAGAATTTAGCTTCTTTATTAATTGATAACAGCAAAATATCATGGACCTGGAAGAAGAAAATGGGCACCCGAAGATGAACGCAGCTATGACTTTAGTTACATCTTTGAGGCAATTCAGTTGTTTGCTTAGCAACCAGTTCCTTCAATCAGGTAATTGCATCTGTGCCCGGGAATACTTCGAGTACAGTATATTAAATCTTACAAATCAAGTTATTGTCCAATCATCCATTCTATTTTCAATGGCATCTTGAAATCGAAAGCTATTTTGAGTTAGCTTTTAAAGAACTAAAGATAGCTCTTGGTTTATATTAACATGCCTCCAGATATTAAAATCATGGGTTAAGAGTTGCTGATTTATGGCTTGGATAAATGGCCATAGTGTGGCATACTGGACGGCTGAAATCCACGGGGACAAACTGAACAAGTGAAATGAGTCCCTCAAATGAAATGACAGTCACAGAAGAGAATGAAGACCCCCGGAAGAAGGGCTTCATGGTTCTACCACAATGAGAAAAGTCATGAAGTGTATCCCTGCATTTGCAGAGAATCATGCTCACATTTACTTCCCTTGAGCAAGTCCTCTGTCCATGGCTTGGTAACACCTCCTTAGGAGGCGTGACTATGCTTCTTCAAATACAACCACCTGGCAAGAGAATTTGGTTGAAGAATTTGGTATGAAAAGACACACGGCTGCGTGGAAAATCTGAATCATCAGAAATGAAGGAACCGATTCACTTAACTATGAACTAAGTTGAGATACACTGCTTACAGTAACGTTCAGGGAGACACTGATTTCACATCTAGATAGCATGCAACATTTTCTCCAGTACTTTGTAGTGTAATTTAACCGATCTTATTTAAAATGGGACTCTTCAACTCAATTGATGCTAGCTCCATCTTCAAGTCTTTCAATTCTCCCGCATTCCCCAAAGCATCATCTAACGTAAACTCGACGCAGTCATAAGCTTCCACAGCTTATACAGCAAAGCAGAGTCACTTAGGAAAGTACACTGAGATTATTTTTCATATTTCATATGGATAAATACACTTTTTCTAAGCCTTTGCTAGAGATTTCTTTCGCAAGATTTGGAGAGTTCATAAATTGACTTTGCCTTCTTCAGTTTGATTTCATAGCATCCAAGAGGTATAAGATATTTTCCCGAAACAACAGAGTGCCACTACAGACTATGTACTTAGAAGAGAGGCTCAAAAATTAAAATGAAAAGATTAGTTTTTAGGTCAAGAGTACAATTTCTAAAATACTCCCTACTAATCTTTAATAGCATCCGAGAATTCTATGACCTAAAAAAGCCAAGAACTGGACTTTATTTTCTGACTTATTAAAAAAAAAAAAAAAAAAAGAATTCCAGCTTGTAACTTGTAATCCGCACACAATTCAGAACATGAATTCGGATCTGAAGCTGAGCCACCAATGGGGAGCAGGGTAGATGGATACCGACTAGGGAATCTTGTGCCTTCATCTTTTCCCTCTTCCTTTGAAGTGGATAAAACAGTTCTGGGAGACTGAAAGGAACTGTGAAATGACACAGCTTCTCCACCAAGACAAAAAGAAGATGGACAGACTCCAAGCTTCTATGAAAACGACTTTCAGAAATCACTGCAGTACAACTTGGCCTGACATTTGAAATTTAATTATCTAATTTCTGACAGGTTTTGGGCCTCCTTTGTCTGAGACAGGGCTTCCTGTTGTTCGTTGCTACACATGCTAAGCTAGCTGGACTGCATCTTACAGGGATTCTCCAGCCTCTGCCTCCCCACAGGCAGGCTAGGTTACAGATATCGTGCATTCCTTTTTATGTGGGTTCTGGGGATCTGAACTCTGATCCTCACCCTTGCAGGACAAACACTTCATCCACAGAAGCAACATCTCCCCTGACTTGAATTAATGGTTTCCATGAGCAGATTCCAAGGCTTCATGTCAGGCGTTGAGAAAAATGGGAAGCTCTGCTTACAAGAAGTGATAAATAAGACAGAATTTATGCTCACAGAACTGCCTCGATGTACCTGCGTGAAACATGCTCTGATCTCTTTGCTTTGCGGCACAGGGGGAAGGAAAGTTACACCATACAAGAGAACTCATGTGGAAAGTGTATTGGAGGTGGGGGGAGGGGAAGGGAGCGAGGCCAGTCTCTGGAGCTGGGTTAGGAGGAAGAAAGGGTGGGGTTAGCTGTGGTCTCTTTTATGAGGGGGATGTTGTAGAAGTGCACAGAGAATGGCTGTAGGTAATGTCACACCCTGCCAGGTCCCCAAGGGCAGGCCAGCATAAGTGCCTGGATACTAACAAGCACATGTACATAGGAAGTGTTCTTAGCAACAGCAGTTGAGGACCCAAGGGCAGGCCAGTGTAATGCCTGAATGCCAGCAATCTCTAACTAGAAAGCTTGGCCCAGAATTGCTTCGTTAGCAGTTAATAGTTCATCTCTCATGTTTGGGGATCAAAGTGTTTTAGTCCCAGTAGAGATGCTAAGGAATCCCAGAAACCTATGCAAATCCAAGTATCTTAAGGAGACAGCCAACCAGAGCACACCGTTCTCCGAAGGTCTACTCAGCACGGCGGTTTATTTATTATCTGCTCTCACACAGATCTCATGCCTCTCACAGTGACAATGACCAAGTTCAGTTTTCAGTTTATTTGACGCTTAAGGAGAAAACAGACAAGGAAACTGGTGGAAAACCCTGGAAAGGCTAAAACGATTATAACGAACAATGTAATGTTTAAATTTCCTAAAAATACAAGTATCTTTTCAAAATCACATTCTTACTGACTACAAGGCCATCCTATAGTTCACAAATCATTTTATTATTTTCTTATTGGGCAATGGTTATTCTTGAACCCGTGGTCAGATTAGAAGGTTAGGCAGATGGTACTTTCAATTCAAATGGATTTTTATGTCATTAAAAGAACTGTTTGCTCGGCCTAAGAAGAGTATTGACTCTGAGAGTACCAGACTCCAGACCATTTCCTGTGGGATTTTCTTTCACCACCCTTCCAATTAGTCAGTCCAAGTGATGTTTCCCTAAACACAGACGTTTATTTCTCTCTGGAGGGTTGCCTTCTACCCCAACTAAGAAAGATGATCTTGGAAAATAAAGGAAGTTCTCTATACTCCTGCTGCCCCGGTCCACTATTTATGATTAATCACAGTGTCCCGATGAGTGACAAGAGAAAAAAAGCGCCGTTCCCTTATTTGTCTCACACAGAAAACCATTTGTTGCAGCTTGAGTCGGAGCCAGCTTCCATTGTTTAGGCGATAATTAGTCAAATTATACCAATCACTAGTAATAATAACAGAAATTATATAATTGTAATTTAGACCAGCGACCTTGGACTTATGAAAATAGAAGTTGGGGTACTGCATTGCATAATACATTATTACAATTCTATACTGCTAAACTCAAGGTTTTGTATTAGTTGATTGATTTAAATCCCTTAATCTTAACATCCCAAAAAGTAACAAAACCATGTTAAGTTCCACAAAATGCTCGAGGATCACTTTATCTTAAATGTGTCGGTCCATTATCGAAATAGAACAAGACCCTCATGCAAACAACAACTTCAGATATTTCGCAAATATCTGACTCTGCAGAACTGTTTCTGAGAACTGGCTCGCATTCAAATTATTGGCCGATTAAAGCGAATCTACATCGTTTCTAGTCGGAGACACGCTGAAAGCGGTCTGCACCCAGTGCCGCTGAAGTTCCTGTCAGGAGAACGGCTGTGTATACAAAAACCAGCGCCAGGCTGGCCGCCTCACACCAACAGAACGACGAACAAAAGACTCTTGCAGCACGGTAGGCAAATTTCCCTTTTAATAAGCAGCCAGGAAAAAGCAATATTTCAGTGTTTGCTTTCCTTCCTCTGAGGGAGAAGTTTCCCTAGGACTCATTCTACTTCTTTTTTTCTCTGTCCTATTTTCTTGGCCCCACAGTCAGCTCCAGTAGCAACATGACAATACCACTTTCCACTTGCCCAGAGCGCCTTTTCTCTCAAGCTCTCAGCTGTGGTCTATGCGAGGAGAGTATAAAACAGGGGGAACAATGCAAACATCCAAGTTCATCCTCTCATACAAATGTTTGAGAGACCTAGAATCATATTAACTCAGTGCAGGGCATGGAGGATGTCCCCTGCAGCCCGAATCTGGCCCGCTGAAAACCCTAACTAATGAGCAAACAAAGTCACCAGGAAAAATAAATGTTTAGTAGCCATGAGGCCTCTGGTAAGATAGGCCATTATCTTGGGCTGTGTCCCACATATAAAACAGAACATGCCTTCATGAAGATATGAAGGCACCCAGCTTGAATCTCCTAAAGCAAAACTGGGGCCAGAGGGTGGGGGGTTGAAATCGAGACTTTTAGAATTCGAAAATTAAGTCTGAAGCAGACACCTAGAAAATATTCATGTTTCATTTTTGTTATTTAAGAAATGAAAAAGCTTACTTGTTTATGGAAGACACACCTCAAAATTAAAATGGTCTTAAAAAATAAAACATACCAAAAGATTGTTGATGCTCTCTCTATCTCTATCCTCACAAATCCTGCTTTACAAATATCTAAGCTCTCTGATGGAGGCTAAAGATTCTCGTGGCAGAGCGCTAGAAACCCTCAGGATTCCTCCCTTTCCACTCTTGGCATCGAGAAGGACCTTTAAACACAGAGCAGCGTCCCCTTCACATTCTGTCAAAGTCGCAACTGATTTTCTCAGGCTTTATCAGCTAATTAGAAGAGCTGGTGCACAGGGGTTGGAAATTTCTCATCTCTCAGCCCAGATTTTGAACTTAGTGAACTTGAAATAAAATACACACAACACTTGTGTGTGCTCCTACACCAAAAGAAATGATGGAGAAAAGTAAATCTACTGAAGTCACAAAAATATCTTTTATTTCCTTTAATTTTTACTGGTGGGGGGGTTGTTTGTGTGGGGGGGTTGTGTGTACCACATATGCATGGGTGTCAATGGGGGCCAGAGCAATTTGATAGATACCCTAAAACTGGAGTTGCAGGTAGTTGGGAGCTGCCCAACACTGGTGTTTGTAAACTCAGGTCTTTTGGAAGAGCAGCAAGTACTCTTAACCACTGAGCCATCTTTTCAGCCTTATGAGCTTTAATTATAAGCATCTATTTCTTCTAGAGTTAAGAAAATAAAGGATTTTCAAAAAAAAAGATTATCCATCAGTGTATGCTATATATACATATATTTAAATATATTTATTTAAACATACACAACAAATCAAATACAACACATTCAAGAGGATAGTATAACATAGCGAAGTAAGATGTAGCTTAGGAATGCAAGGCTGGCTCAATATTGGGAAATCTATCGATAAAATACATATGATCATCTTAATATCTATACATGATGCTTTTAGTAAGCAAAAAAATAAAAAGAAATAAAAATGGCTTCAGGCAATAAAGTGTATCTACACTAGACCTTCAGCAAGCATCATATTAAATACTGACAGAAGAAATGTTTTCCCCCAATAAGCAAGAATAAGAAGGATATCTGCTCTCACTATTCCATTTAGCATCCAACTGAAGGCCTTAGCAGACACAAAACAGTAAAAAACAGAAATGGAGACAAGTAAAATATTCTCTGTTTGAAGATAAATGAAGGTATCCAAGGTATTAACAACACAAGTTATTAAAAATGCAAATTAAAATTACAGTGACATACAACTACACACTTGCTACAGTAGCTTAAAGCAGGGATAAGGTGTGTGGCGTATGCGTCGGTGTGTGGCATGTGTATCAGTGTGTGGAACAACAGAACCCTGTTGGTGGTGGTGGAAATAAATATTGCTGGAGCCATTCTAGAAAACAGCTTACATTTTTTTTTTATAAAACTAACCATGTATTTTGCAATCCTGTTTCTAGATATTAGCAAGAGAAATAAAAACTCATTTCCGTAGAAAACACTTATTTTATCATTTTAAGTTTTTTTTTTTTTAAACTGGAGACAACTCAGTGTTGCTCTTTGACATGGAAGCAAACTTTGGTCCATCTTTGCAATGAGATTCTCACTTAGCAATACAAAGACGCGAGCTACTCATTCATACAGCATCAGGGATGAGGTGCGAATGCCCTTTGCTAAGTGAAAGACTCAGAAGACTGCACCCTGTGTGAATCACTTACACAACAGGCCAGCAAAGGAAAAAACATACAATGGGAAATAGGTTTGTGGCCACTGGGGGCTGCGATATGACCTTGAGGAGGGACTGGAGACAAAGTCCAGGAATGGAGATTTTTTGAAAACAGTGTAACTGTGTGAGTGTCAAAGATAACAGTCCAAAAGTATGAATTTTCTGTAGGTCAACACTGTACATGGAAGAGTGAGCTGTCACACACAGGTGAAAACATGAAAAACTGGGAGGCTGTACACTAACACACCAATGAGCATCCTCTACTTAATGTGTATGTCAGAAGGTTATGTTTTCTTCCTTGTCTCTTTCTCTTTCTGAGATTTTCAGATGATCCCTGATCCGTGTGCATTGCTTTTGGTTTTTGGTTTTTTGTTTGTTTGTTTGGTTTTGTTTTGTTTTGTTTTGTTTTTGAGACAGGGTTTCTCTGTGGCTTTGAAGCCTGTCCCCACTTGGGAGGCAGAGGCAGGTGGATCTCTGTGAGTTCGAGACCATCCTGGTCTACAAGAGCTAGTTCCAGGGCATTGCTTTTGTTTCTAAGAGGGAAAGAAAGTCATATTACTTCTCTCTGTTCATGTGAGCCTCCAGCCCCAGTGAAGACGGCAGTGCCTCTCAGAGCCTTCCGCCCGGCTCCAGAATTCCAGTCTGGCTCCCCTCTTCCCTCCTGGGCCCTCTGTCCTTTCTAACTGTTCTAGAATGGCAATCCTCATTTTAAAGAAGCTGGGTTGGTTAATTAATGCCCACTCTCGTTTCTCCTGTCTATTCTGACAGTAAGCCTGAGTCAAGACGGACAGAGCTGTTACTACAAGTCAGACACTGCCAGGTGTGCTGTAGAGTTTCTCATACAATCCGAGCCCAGCAACTTGGAATGATGCGTCTTTTATCAGCCCTTGACTTGGAGATGCTCGTGGTCATCAACTAATGAGACAAAAGTTGGGTAAATCCGGAGTCCAGATTCTTAACCATCTTGGTGGCATGAGGTGATTAGAAAACATGGCGTCTAAAGGAAGGGCTAAATTCTAAAAGACTGGCTTGCTGCTCGTTAGCTCTGTGATCTCAGAAAAGTTGCTTAACCTTCCAGAACCTGATTCTACCTCTTTGACTGTCATGGGGACCTCCAGTTCCCATCAAGAGGACCGACGGCCTAACTGTTCAGTAACAGCACCAGGCTCTTGTTTCTCGCTCGGTGCTCTCCTACCTCCTGCCTTTTCTTGTTCCCTTTCTCTGTCCAACAGGACTCAGCCTAAGATGCTGGATCCAAAACAACACTGCTTTACATGCCCCTTAATAGTTAGATGGTCGGGAATAATTTTATGACCGTTCATTTTACCGTCAATCAAAACGTATGGTTATTTACATTTTAAACATGGTCTAACGACAATCCTCCTGCTGCAGCCTCCCAAGTGGAAGGAATATGGTGTGTAGCATCATGCAGCTGTCTCATCTGATTATTTTTAAATGTAATTGAATAGGATGAAGTAAAGTTTAAATTACGTTTTTCACTTACACTAGTCATATTTCAGAGTCAGACAGCACCAATGCAGAGCGTGTCCCTTACCTTCAAAGCTCTCTAATATGCAAACCCTCGGAGGTTCCGGAAGCCCAATGGTGCCTAACAGTGACTGCATAGAAGAAACTCAGGGGGGTGCTGTGTTTAGCTTTTGAGTCATAATTTGATGAGAAAATAACACAAGCCTAGTCTATGAAATACTAATTAAATTATGAAAGCAATTTTTAACTTGAGTTGCAAAAGATCTAATTTCTGAAGAGCCAGATATCATTTTCCCCTTTTAAAAAGGAGAAACAAAATAATTATTCTGCCAATGATACCTTCTTAGGAGCTGATGTCCTCTATGACACACGCAACGATGTCCTCTATGACACAGGCTCATAGATGTGTCTAGATATAGAAAGGCCTATGCGAAATACTCTTCTGCAAAACCTTACCTAAAATAAATCTGCAATAAGATTTCAATGTGCCTGGCAAATATTGCCCCGGCAACCGGCAACATTTCAATAGAAGTGAAATGAATATGTTTTCCTTATTACAAAGGTGACTGGCTAAGGTCAAGTGATTTAGCCAAGGTCACCTTTCAGCATTACTGCCAGGTCTCAGTGCCCTTGGACACCTGAGCCCCTATGTTAGCCTCTCTTCCTGAAACACTGGAGCTCAAAATCACTCCTATACCCTTAGGACATTTTATAGCAGCTAATGACACCACTTATTCTGAGTGCCTCCAATTTGTAAGCTCTCTGCAAGAGCAGCTGCTGAGGCCAGGGAAACCCCCAACTCTGTCATATGAACAGCTCTGTGACATTGAGTCACTGCACAGAGGGAAGGACACACATGCACACACACACATGCACACAGACACACACGCACCAGACCAAGTTTCTACCATTCCACTAACACTGCTACAGGCAAGTGTGCTGTTAAGAAATGACGGGAAAATGGTAAATCTGCGTTACTATACCCGACTCCCACTGTATTCTAAAAGGTTTCTCCAAATGTTAACACACACAAAAGGGCCGCATCTCAGACAGGAGGATGAGGTGAGAAAGTGGCTTCAGGCATAAGATGACTGAGATGCTCATAGAAGATAAATTGTTTTTTGATAATTAGATTTGAGGTGATATTTTTGTCTTCTGAGCCATTGTTTAGTATAATTCAAAAAAGACTAAAAATTCCAAGGAGATAAATGTCTTCTTTATGTGCTCAATCTCTTTATGATTATGTCCAAGACAACTCAACAAGAAATTTCATGAAATTCATTTGATAGGCTTATTTGCCAATTATTTTCAATATTCAAAAAGTTCATTTTTCAACCAAACTGTAATAAAGAGTTCAAGAAGAAAGTTAGTCCAGAGTACATCATCATGAGCATTCTAGAAGAAGAAAGGGGATAGATAGGCATTTCAACAAATGACATTAGCAAAATGAACCTGATTTTATGTTTTAAGTATTCCAAGATAGATCCCGGAATCCTAGGATAAATAATTGGCCCCAATTATTAAAACTGAGAAATTTAACAAGGCACAAGATCAAAGTGCGTGAAGACTGTGTTAGCCTCGCTCTCACTCATTAACGACTCAGAGATGCTTTCCACTGCCCTTGTAGTTCATACTCAAGATGATTTCTTAACTGACAGCCTTGTTTATTGCGGCCAATTCGCTTGACAGTGGTTCTGTATACTGACATTCTGACAGACTAGTACTCCAGGTCTATAGAGAAATAGCATGAGGATAATCTAAAGCCAATACTCATATTTTAAGGGAGAAATAGAGGGATAACACAAAGGTGAGAACCAGAAAATCAACCGCGTCAACAAAAATTTTCCTTTACTGTGGTTCGCACGGAAACGCACCCTATCTGCAGTCCTGGAAGGTATGGTGGATCTCTTCATTAAAGAGATTTGGATGGGAAGGGAGGATAAAGACTGTGAGGGACACGGAGTATAGAAGACAGACACTGAGGAGAGAGTGATGGGCAGAGAACACAGCTAGATGATTTGGAAAGGGAGCAGAGAAAGAAGGAAAACACTCTAATGCAGAGCTAGTTTGTGGTGGATTTTTTTTTTTTAAACCACACTGCACTGTGAGTTCTTGCTCTGGGGCTCTCTTCTGAGAAACATCTAACCATGGAGTCTTCACTCCCACCATTCCTGTTATGCCCCCTCTCCAGAAAGTAATGTGTACTAACTTGTAATCTCCAAAATATTCAAATCATGAAGCTATTGCTCATTTGAAACTCATCTGTTGATACCATTACTTAACTCAGTAGCACACATTGCTCTAGGAGCCTGGCCTCTCCTTAATTACTACACGACATCATTGCTTCTGACACTTGCCTTAGTCAAGACATCCTTTCCCCCTAAGTAGCAGCAGGTAGAGATATCGTAAGGGTGACTGAATCTGGGGAAATGGCAATACAGTTGTACGGTCATTCAGCTGATGATGTTGACTTGGTATTCCATTAGAATATATGAAGCAGTCCAGTCATCTTTGTGTTAAAATGCAAGGCAAAACGTTGACTAGGCCAGCAGTTCTCTATGCATGCATCAGAATCAGCTGGTATGGAATGTGCTGAAACACACAGGGCTGAACCCTCCCCAGAGTCTCCAACTCAGTATGTCTGGAGACACACCATAAAAATACCAGGTATTAAAAAAGGGGAGGCTGCAGGAAGTTCTCTCTCTCTCTCTCTCTCTCTCTCTCTCTCTCTCTCTCTCTCTCTCTCTCTCTCTGTGTGTGTGTGTGTGTGTGTCTGCTAGATTAGTAGATGCAAAGAAGAAAGATATTACCTCTGCTTGGCAAGCCCAGTTCTTTTGAAACTTGGATGTGCAGACTCAAAGAGACAGGCCTGGGGTGGGTCCTTAATTCTACATTTCTAACAAACTCTCAGGCTGCGATGCTGACCTTAGAATCGCACTGAGTTTCAGGGTCCTAATATAACCAGGGCAGTGTTGCTACATGTATTCTTGAGGGCTATCAGTATTGAAATCCTTGGACTCCTTGGGAGAGCAGGGGGATTCCTGGTCTACCAGAAACTTTGGAGGTGGGACACATGGTCTCCACGTCAAGCCAGAGTTTCTTGAGCTCCTCTATAGATTCGGAACACTGGTCTGGCAGCTGAAGGTGGCAAGTAAGTACTTAGGGACCAGAACTTCCAGTCACTGACTGTTGGTTATTATGTCTTCATTTTATTCTCTGTCCTGTGTTTGCTGTTGATGACATCATCAGAAAAGGTAAAAAGGATCTTCCAATACGAAGGAAAATTTTAATGATCTATGTTGCAATGTCTAAGCAAAAACCTCCACAGAGAAAACAAAAACTGGAAACTAGACCATCTGTTAAATTTTTTCACAAATTTAAATTAATCGCATCTTACCTATTTTGTTTTTGTAGGCAACCACAAATTGTTGTCTAGACTTCTTTTGTTAGTAGTAAGTGAGAAATGTTGTTGTGATGATTGCTTCAGATGTTGCTAAATCCAGAAGACAGAAGCAGCCTGCCAGCAAATGCCATATTGAAGTTTCCTAAACACTACAGAAAATAGAAATTATTTACAGTTAGTATTCAACATTGGCAAACAAGTCATGCTATTAAAGACGGATTTGCATATGTTATATTAAGAGGCATGCAAGTGTATGTGCAAAACTAGACATAATTAATCATCTCTACCAACGATGAGTACCCCATTGCCCAGTTTTGCCAATCCCTAGTCCCTTTCTTTTGGACGCAGATGTACTATTTCCGATCCCCTAGGAGCTCAGCATATGTTCAGCAACTGTCTCTTCAGCCCAAATTTTTTGTGCTAACACCTACGCTTGAAGGCCTGAACCACTTGGAAAGGATTCCATATTCTCATCCAAAGATCAAGAAAATAAAAGTTTAAACATCACCAAATATAAGCGGTTGCTATTGGGCTTACCGTCAGGGCCACCTAGAAATCTGGCTGAAAGTTCAGTCCCCAGCCACCTCAAGATTCAAATTCAGTGAGTCTTGAGTGGCCAGGAAATGTAACTTTCTAAAATAGCCAATATCATTCACAGGATCGGAACAGCCTCAGCACGGCTTGCACAGACTTTGGGTAGAGTATGGGAAGTAGCAATACTATTGTTGCTACTTAGTTCATATTAATTTAGCATCCTTACGTGGCAGACACTTTACTAAGCACTTCGCATGGCATCATGGTAGCTCCCCACTCTGAGATGAGGACGCTAGGACTCAAGAGAAATGCTTGCAGCTGTCCAGGTGTTCCACTTTACCACTGAGTGGTGGGAGGGCCATTTAAGAAGATAGGCAAGACATTCAAGCCATTTGCAGGTGAGGACTGTTGGGCTAGATGCCCATGGAGTTCTTGCTGACCCAGTGTTTGGTCCTTCTTGGGCGTGCAGTGTTCAGCCTTCTCTTCTTGGTTTATTCTTTGGAGAAAGTGTTTTATTCCTATCACTATGCCAAGCACTCAGGGGCCTTGACTTAGAAGACCTGGCAGCTGGGATTATGACATATTCCACAAAGGGATACAAACTGCTTTCATTTTGGAGAGATTCCAGGGGGCAGAGATGCAGAGGTATCTATCCATATATGCAAACATTGCTTGTTCTTTCATATCCGGCCAATCTGATCTTCTCGATCAAATCACTCATTGATTTGCATATAGGTCAAATTAAAGATTCCAAATCATTGTCTATCTTCACCACAGAATCATCTGTTAATGTTTTGTTACAATGTTATTAACTTTTTTTTTAATGGTAAATCTATTGAGGTAAGTCTTCTGCGGTTCAGTTCACTTCTAGCTCTGCCTCGGAAATATTTTTTTTTCCCAAAGAAGTAGGCAAGAGAGCGGCAGAGGAATGGCAGCTGTGGAAAACGAACGGGAGGACAAGAATGTCAGATTCGATGAGGGCAGACCATTGGCGGAGTGACAGAGACAGAGCTGACACTGTGCTTTGGTTAAAAGATAATGATGAAGGCCAAGCTCTTCAACTGGACCGGTGCCCAGCGCTGCCTTTGTACCAAGCCCAGAGAAGCAGTCAAACAGCATGTACCCAATGCGACCTGTAAACAGGGGGTCACAGCAAGGCCGCTGGAGTCAATCACATCAGAGTGTCATGGCAGCGAGGGAAAATATGGTAGACTTCTAAAAGGGGTTTCTGTGCCCTTGGATAGCAAAAGAACAGTTTGCATAAAGGGGAGTTTTTTTCCTAGGTCTGAATCCTCTTTTCATGAGGCATTTGTTGCTTGGCAACATGTGGCAGTATCCGCTGGTGTCCTGAGGACTTCTCAAGCATCTTTGTATCTACACTCTGAGACCTCCCTTTATTAACTAACACCACACTGTGGTTTGTTACGACTTTATCTCTCACACACGCTAAACTGAAAGCTCTGTGAGGGTATAACTATAGTGCCTTCCAAAAACCTCCATACAAGTCGGATGAATTGATGAAGGAGAAAAATTGCCACTAATACTATCATAGGTAGTTCCTCTTAATGACAACCATTTTTTTAAAAAAAAATGTGAAGTATTTGTTTTGGTTATCCTGATGATAAAGTGGGCTGCCTCAGACTGAAGGGGTGCGTGTGTTGTGTGTATGTGTTATGGGTGTGGGTGTTTTCACCCTGAGGGCAGGGAGGGTGATTTTTGTCAGCTTGATGGTAATGAGGCAGAAAAAAGGTCTACATAGGATGTCCAGATGGACCAAATCTCCTGTAAAAGAGAAGGCATCAGACCTTCCCCTTCCCAGTCATTGCTAAGGAGCAGCCCTGAGCCTGACCAAATTGCAGCAGGACAGGTGGATGCTTCCCTCGCCAGTGTGTGTGCCCTTCTTCCTGGCTTTGCATGACTATGCAAAGATTCTTGGGGAGCAAATGATCCTGTTCCAGAAAATTACAGTTTCAACATTTTCCTCCTCCTTCTCCTCCTCCTCCTCCTTCTTCCTCTCTCTCTCTCTCTCTCTCTCTCTCTCTCTCTCTCTCTCTCTCTCTCTCTCTCTCTCAACCAGGGCCTGGGAATCTTGAATCAATAATATCAAAGACCAAATGAGATGGGCCATGCTTTACAATGTGTTTTTTTTTCTATATCACTACACACACACCCTTCCATTTTCTTTTTGTAATCACCTGCAATTAGTTTTCCTATTTAGAACAGAAGATACAGTTTCTTGATCACCTAGTTGAATACTGTATGATTAACTCCACATTTGATGAAACCTAGGCTATTAAAAATGGTTAGGCACAGATTTCCATATTTTCTTACAGGGATGCAAAAAGCTGACTTGAGACCCGTGTTAGAGATTAGTGGAGAGCCACAGAACATAGGACATTTCAACGTTTCCCAGCGGAGACTTTAACATTTAAGTCACCTCCCTGTGTCTTAGATATTTAAGGTACACAGTCCTGCCTCTGCCTTATTAAAGAAGAGGGACATGGGAAAAATAAAAAGACATAATCAACAAGTATATCAAAATATGATCAGCATCAATTACCCCTCACTCAGTACGAATAGACTGCAAGTGCTGGCGAGGACACAAAACTCTTACCCACTGTTGACGAGAATGTAAATTAGTGCAGACAACTATGGAAAACACTATGGAGGTGGCTTAAAAACCAAAAATAGAACTGCCACATGCAAACCGACCTACTGCTGGGTAAAATATCTGGAGGAAACAAAACCATTATATGAGAAAAATAATTTAATTCAGCACTATTCACAGTAACCAAGATATAGAAGAAACCGAGGTACTTGCTGATGGATGAATAAATAAAAAGTATGTGACAGATATATGAAGGATACTATCCACCCATAAAAAGTATGGAATTCTGTTATCAGTAGCAACAAGGATAGACTTGCTGGTGCTGGGTGAAGCATGCCAGGCACCGAAAGAAAAATACTGAAACATCAGTCTCAGAGAAGAAGAGAGTGAAACCATGGCCATAGGGACTAAGAAGAGTGGCCATGTGGGTTACTGAAAGAAGATACCCAATGGGTACCAAAGTTCGCTTAGGTAGCAGGAAATAGTTCCGGCCTTCCACAGTAGTAGTGTAACTCCAATCCACAACAATTAACGGCATATTTCAAAATAACTAGAAAAGAGTAATCAGAAGCTTCCTGATAGAAATTACAAATGCATATAAGTCAATAAAAGCCCCAACCAGACATCTTTTTCCAGCAAGGGAAATCTTCAGAGCTAGGAATGGGCTACATCTCACTGAGTTGCCTGCTAAAGGGATCAGATGGAAACCCCCAAACATCTCAGGCTAATTGTCAAGGCTATTGGCTGCTTTCAACAAACTAATGGCAAGGCCCTATTGTTGAAGACAATATTAAATACCCCACTGAACACGGAGAAGCCAAGCTGATACCGAAGTAGAACCCTCAGCCCTACTGATTAGTGTTCACGATACTGGAAGGCACTCTACACACTGCCAAAGGAGAAAGGGAACCATGAGCCCGGCTACAGTCCTGGCGACCCTCACTGGCGGTCTGGCTGCATGGTAATCTGGTTTAATAGTGTCACAAATGCTGCGAGAGTCACCAGTCGTTATCTGACTGGGTCAAGACCCCTCCATGAGACAGAACCCATGCCTGACGCTCCTTGGGTAGCTAAGAATCCGAGATTAGGTAGGTCATGTGCCTACAGGAAAATCAAATATATAGCAATAAAATGACTCCTAACAAGTGTCTCTGTCAGCCATCCTCAGAGAAGCTTCCTTCTGCCGTAGATAGTGGTGCATACAGAGACCTACAGCTGGACAGTGTGGAGAGGGAGAGAGAGTTTGGAATATCCAGTCCCATCTTCATCACATTCTTCAGGTAACTGTGTGGAAGAAGAAGCAAGAGCTTGTAGGGGTCAGAGAGGACACCAAGGAAACATTGTCCTCCAGACACTCACAGAGACGGAGGCAGCATGTGCGGGGCCTGCACATATCCAAACCAGATGGGGTCCCAATGGTGGGGGGGGGGAGTTTATCATCTCCCATCCCTAGCCAAGAAGTTATGCCCAACTAACAACCATTTGCAAAGGAAAATGAATGTTCTTCATTGGACTCTCACTGGGTATGTAAGCCACACTTAGGGTCCTATGCCCAGCAGAAGATGGACAACACAAAACAGACTAAATGGCATTTTTGTAGATTCTTTGTCTCAGATGGCTTTTTTGTTTTTTTTAATCTTACCAGTCTTTTATTTATATATTATGGTTTCCAATTTGGTGTTTTTATGACTTTTTGGTGTGTGTGTGTGTTTCTTGTGCTTTTCTTTTTTTCCCTCATTCCCTTTTCTTGGCCTGTTTGTTTTCTAAAGAGAAAGAGGAAGAAGGCATGAGTTGGATGGGTGGAGAGGTGGGAAGATTGTGGTAGGAGATGAGACAGGGGAAACTGATCAGAATATATCCCACGAAAAATTGTTTTCAATAAAAATTACAAATGTTTGAGAAAAAGTGCTCATAACCCTGATTTGGGGTAGTGTGTAGTGTGTGTATGTGTGTGTGATAATATCATACATGTGATATATAAATGATATATTATGTATCAAAATATGTACAATGAAGTAGAAAAACAAACAGCAAGGTCATTACTGCTGTTTCAAATCTGCAAGTATATAAGAGATTATAAATACTGACTATTGAAAATATTCCAGAATAAGTTAACACTCCCCTTCATGCTCCAGATATCATTCCTTTCCCCAACTCATACAGACTAGCTTAATGTCAACTCGTGGAAGTGAAGGAAAAAATAATATGTGTGCACGTGTGTATGTGTGTGCACGTGTGTGTGCTGTCTTCATATGTGGAGATTTAGAGATTATGACTCTTCCACATTCACATTGGTCAGGAAGTTTTACTACCAGTTTGAATCTACACTGAGTTTAAAGAAGGGCTGGGGGAGGGGTCTTTCAAAAGCCAAAGAAAAAGAGACAAAACACCCAAGAAAATCATTATGTATAAATAGTTGAGACCTTCAAAGGAGGTTTTTTCTTTCTACCATTCAACAATCCCGACCGTTTCAATATTACACACGCAGGAAGTGTAGCCCTCCTCTCCCACTTTATTATTTCCGATAGTCATATCATGGAAAGTGAGAACTTAGGTTTTCTTCTTCAAAGAACTTCAAGATGAAATATATGCTTTCTACAGTCTGCTTACCTCCGTCTCTCCTTAGAGTACTGAGTTGCAGAAATGTCCACAAGCATCATCTGCTACTTCCAGAGGGGAATTGAAGTATTATGGTAAAGGGGGGTAACAGGAGAAGTCTGAGAGGGACGGCTGAGAGGCACCACCGACAAGCCATTACGTGGGGCCTGGCAATGCCATTGCCTGTCAAACATCCTGGGATTCTCAGGAGGTACACGTGAACTCTTCTGCAGCTCCCTGTCTCCTTACAGCTTAGCACACTGAGTCTCAAGCTGGCGATTTGAAGAGCGTTAACCTTCAGGGTTGTGGAAGAGAGGACAGAACAGAGTGGTAGAGGCCATATTGGTTCCAGCCTCTGGTTCTCACATGGGCTTGTGATGGGATGTGGAATGAGCCCCGGGATACTGGTTAACTGCAGTCTGTTCATGTGATGTCAAAACATTGTAAAGACGAGAGGAGCAGGGCCTTAATATGTTTCCCAGTCTGGTCTCCAACTTCTGGGGTCAAATAGTCCTCCTTGTCTTTTTAATATATTAGTGAATAAATGACATCTGAGAAATTCTTAACATAAAGTCTAATGATGATTAAAATATATGTGTACAATAATATTAGAATAAAAGATAACCTGGTTCTGTGAAGTATTTCTCAAATGAAGGATCATATGCAGTAGGCATTATAAAGACTAAGATATTCTTTGGGGAACAAATTCGTATAACTGTTCTCTATCACCATCTGCTTATATTACTTGACCAGCACACTCTTTCTTCCCTCTTTTACCTATTGACATTCTACACAACCTATCGTACTATCGTATATACCTTGGGAGACAATGGCTCAGTTCAGTGAACCTAGTTTTGAACCTAGCAAATAAACTGAGACCACGTATTAAGTGGTTTGCAAAAGTCATCTAACTATTACCAGCATCAATTCCAGAATGAGACACAAATGTCCCATCTCTCAGACTGCCACCGCCCTCCAACACGGAGGCCATGGGAGTGGTGTTCAGTATTAGAAAGAATTATATTTAAATCCCACCTGCATCTCTAGCACTGAAGTCGGCATCACCCTGCTGGCAGCCTACCTCATATCCTCTCCTTAAAGACATAAGGAGCAGGACCCCTGAGCATGGTCTACCGGCCGGATCTGATTCTCCTCAACAGTCAAGAAGTGCAAAGGTCTTGGGCAAACAGAGGACAAGAGCTTCTGGGACTGCGTTTCCCATCTGTCCTCTCAGAGGGTTCTGGTGGGGTCCACCCCCATTGCTTCACGGCACCCACAACTGGGCAACAATACAGAAAAACTCCAAATCACCACTCTCCTTGCCTCAAGTCACGCTGCCTATCCTCAGGTGTGTTACTCTTCTGTTTACTATGAAAAACATCTGTGTCATTTCTCGTGAGCCCATTAAACAGGCGCCGTGTTTCACACCCAAAGGTGGCTGCATTCCCGCAGGTGGAGGTGTAACGCAGGAAATGGCATCTAAATATAAGTTCGACTAGAATGGGAACCGCTAGCAGATGAGAGCTGCCGTCAGGCTCAATGTTCCGCTTTTGCTTTCCCCACCCCTGGCGAATTTTCACGGATGTGGGGAAAGCATAAGAATAAAATGTTTACAAACACCGCTCAGTGTTTATGACACCTTCTGGTTTTTCTGTTATGCTGAACAAAAAGAGGAAGCTTCTCTGGATGCGGGGGAAGCTTCGGTGATAGCTCCCACAGTCTTTGTGCAACAGCAGTTAACAGCATCAGCATCAGCTCAAGCTGTTCGTCTGGTGCCATGATCTACGTCTTGATGGGAAGAAAGGGGTAGCACCGCTGTATTAGACCCCTGCCATAGCTACTTTTCTGTCGTTGCTATATGACATCATGACCGAGGGGATTTATAAAAAGTGTTTATCTGGGGGCTCACGGTTTCAGGGGGTCATGACCAGGAGTATAGCAGCATGCAGGCAGAGTTGACTAACAGGAAGAACTTAGGCAATAAGGAAGAGCCATTGCACACCAGAACCTAGAGCGAGTTGGCCCAGTCTGAATCTCTTAGTCAACTGTGGCCTTGGTAACTGGGATGCATCATATAAATATGATGGCCTGGTCTGAAAAAAATGTACCACATTCCATATGCAGAATGAAACCATGGTTGGAGCCTGTATTCAGAAAGTGAAGTGTTGGGTACAACATTAAAAATTCCTCTGGCCATAGCCAAAGCGATCCTGTACAATAAAGAAACTTCTGGAGGCACCACAATCCCTGACTTCAAACTCTACTACAGAGCTACAGTACTGAAAACAGCCTGGTATTGAAATAAAAACAGACTGGGGACCAGTGGAACTGAATTGAAAACCCAGATATCAATCCACACACCTACAAACACCTGATTTTTGACAAAGAAGCAAAATATAAAATGGAATAAAAACATATTCAACAAATGGTGCTGGCATAACTGGATATCAACATGTAGAAGAATGAAAATAAACCCATATCTATCACCATGCACAAAATTCAAGTCCAAATGGATCAAAGACCTCAACACAGAACCAACTACACTGAACCTCATAGAAGAGGAAGTGGGAAGTACACTTGAACGCATTGGCACAGGAGATCACTTCCTAAATATAACCCCAGTAGCATAGACACCGAGAGAAACAATTAATAAATGGGACCTCCTGAAACTGAGAAGCTTCTGTAAAGCAAAGGACACAATCAACAAGGCAAAATGGCAGCCTACAGAATGGGAAAAGATTTTCACCAATCCCACACTGGACAGAGGGCTAATCTCCAAGACATACAAAGAACTCAAGAAATTGGTCATCAAAAGAACAAACTATCTAATTTAAAAAAATAGGGTACAGACCTAAACAGAGAACTCTCAACAGAGGAATCTAAAATGGCTGAAAGACACTTAAGGAAATGCTCAACATCCTTAGTCATCAGAGAAATACAAATCAAAACCCCTCTGAAATTCCATCTTATACCTGTAAGAATGGCCAGGATCAAAAACATTGATGATAACTTATGCTGGAGAGGATGTGGGGTAAAGGGAGCACTCCTGCATTGCTGGTGGGAGTGCAAGCTGGTACAGCCGCTTTGGAAATCACGTTTCCCACGTGACTTTCAGAGGCCCTCTTCCGCCTTTTCTCTCTTATGGAAATGCCATCAATCCAGGGAAGAATGACACTGACAAGCTATGCTAATCGGAGGTGGGTGGAATGATTGAAGTTCCTTCGCTTTATATCTCCACATAGATACACAGACCCTTCGGAGGCTTGGTGGTGGGGGTAGTGGTGCTTGGGGCTTGACCCCAGGGCCCTAGACACGCTATACAAGAGTCCCTCTGGCTGGAGGCGTGCCCACTCTGGTGCCCACTCTGGTGCCCACTCTGGTGCCCACTCTGATGCCCACTCTGATGCCCACTCTGGTGCCCACCCTGATGCCCACTCTGATGTCCACTCTGGTGCCCACTCTGGTGCCCACTCTGATGCCCACTCTGGACTCTTTCAGACAGACTAGCACTTGGAAATGTGTGTGGGCCCCGTATGAAGAAGGGGCGGGATACACCTGGGATCCTGCAATACATGGGACAGTCATGGAAACTCAAGTGATTAAGAGACATGGCAATAGGTAGGCTGCAACCCATTAGCTTTCTCTTTCTTTCCCTCTTTTTTCTTTATACTAGATGAGCCCAAGTCATAGGAAACTCCGGATTTGCTTAAGATGGCTCAGCAGGTTAAAGTGTTAGTGTTCAGGCCCAACGACCTGAGCGCCATCCCCAGATCCCAGATGCAGAGGAAAACAGACATCTCAGAGCTGGCCGCTGGCCCCCATACTCGGCCCACTTCTAACAAACAGATGAACAAATAAATAAATAATAAATGTGAATGTTTTAAAAGGAATTTTGACCCAAGGAGGTCATTATATTTTCTTTTGTGTACACAGTATGGGCGTACAGCAAACCGCTACAAACGGGAGGCTCGGGAGACAAACAATGGGCAAGGGCAATCAGCACACCATCTTGCTATTAAATATGACAGATCAGCAGAATAAAGTGGCCCTTCCTTTGCAGTGCGTTTAATTTAATAGAATCCCAAATTAAAGGTAGGGCAGTCTCATCTCGCTGACAAAATTACCTGCAGAGTGAAAACCGAGATGCGCACAATTTCATTAACCTTCCATTCATAAGGCATAATGCAAGGAGAACGCCTTCCCCACGTCCATGCCTTGAGAGAGCCTCGCTTATTGGCATCATCTGTCAGTGTGGACACAGGAAACACTGAGGGGGGAACACCCAGTCATTTAGAGGGATGCAGCGTTCATCCTTCTAACAGCCCATCCTTTGGAGGACCTGCTCTATCAGCTTTCTCAGCCTTCTCAGCAGGATACAGCCAAGCACGTCACTTGTGACTCATGTTTATGATGGGGGATTTGTTAAATCCTGACTGGGGGTGCGGCCAATCACAGACCTTTAGAACTTCAGAACTTCAAGGGCCCTAGGGATCACAGGCTTCAGGGATCATGGAATGCAGCTCTCTGACAGATAAGAAAGCTAAGTCTCTGGGAAACTGGGGCCGCAGAGCTCCTGGGGATTCCAGTGTCACACAGTTAGTTTTAGTTCCTTTCCAGACGGATGATGGAAGTTCAAAACTCGGCTCATTTTATAGCCCTGTAAGCTGTTAGCACTCATACAACAAGCTCCAGAGAGAGGGAGAACAGGAAAATTATAAAATAGCAAAAACATGACTACCTCCCATTTGAAAGGCACACAGTATCTCATTAAATTACCATGCCACATCCAAATACATCACCACGGAAGGACTGGACACCATTTACCTTCTCTGCTTCTCGAGCATGGAACAGACCAGGCTCATCTTTAACTCACCCCCTCCCTCCCGGCCCCTTGTGCCATTTGCGAATCAACTCTATGGCTAACATTTGCTTTGTGCAAGTCGATTTGAAGCGGAAACAACACCGCCTACTGTAGCGTATTATACCAATAGGCTTCAAGTTTAATGAGCTTCCTCCTAATGCAGCAACTGAGGAGTCTCTTTGAGCTTGTAAAAATGAGATTCTACCTGAGTTTACAGGAAGGTAAAACAATGCTTGGGATGTAACCATGTATCTAAGAGGCTTTTCCGGGGTGCGTGTACAGAAAATTGCCTATTTAATATTGTTTTCTCCTTCCCAAGGTTCTATTCTGTGACCACTGACAACAGAAGGAAATGTCCCCGTTTGATGGGTATTGTAGCGTTTCAGTAATTAGCTTAAAATCTGGTTGATTTGTCTGCTTGCTGCTCTCCCCCGAGGCAGCAAGTATCTAAAAGCCGGTTGGAAGCCAGTCGGCAAGCAGGAAGAGCCACACCTGTTGCATCTGGCTTCCTCCCCCAATTAAATCAGGATGAATAATTTAATAAGACCTGCTTCTGCTCAGACCCTGGCTCACTGGTTGGAAGTCAGGCTGCTGGCAGTTTCACCATTTCTGCTGAAGCAGAAGTGAGGTCTCTTCACCCGGTGGCAGCAAGCCAAGCAACCACCGACCTGGGACTTCCATCTCGGAGGTGAGTGTGCCGAAGACGTCTACCCTCCAACAAAGGCCATTGTTTGTCTGACCTGGGGCAGACTATTGGTTGGCTGCTCAGCCAACCTTTACAGTCTTAAGGTCAATTCCATAAAACTGTACTTGTACCACAGCCAGGGAAGTCACATGACCCAGGTTTAAACAATGAGGCACAAGGTAAAAATCTTCCCAGGAACTTCCGGGAAACCTCTTCTTCCCCCATTAAGAAATGGTTTGACCCCAGGAGGTCTCCGGAGCCAAGCTGCATAGCTCAAGCCTCGGTTCCACACCATTTTGTGTCTGTGATGCTGGGAAAGTTAGCTGTGCCTTTGGTGCCTTGGTTTTTTTCTACGATACAGAATTAAATAAAAATGTCCCATACAGAGAGAACTTAGAATGGTGCCTTCTAAATACGCTTATTCCTGTCACAGCCATTGAAAAGGAAGACATGTAGCAAACATTCTGGCCTCTTGCCACCAACTTGGCGACCATGGGGGAAAGGTCAAGAGAACTGGGAATCAGTCTTCCTGCTTCCGCATTGTGGAGACACACTGGTCCATTTCTGGGACTGGCTAGCTCTGTGGAGATGAGATGAGATTCTCCCTTCTAGCTGTCTAAGACAAATGCTGTTTAATCTGCTCTGGGAATACCATGAAATAGGCTGTGGGACTGATAACAAACTGGAGTGTGAAAGTCAGGGTACAATGGAGGAAGGGCTTTATCTGTGTTAGATCTAGCAGCCAACAGCAGCAGGCTTCTTAGCTTACTTGAGGCCGGCTGCAGTGCACAGACATCCTGACGGGCACGCAAGGCTGTGGGATCTGATTTGGCAGCCCAGAGGTGCATCTGAGGGGCTGTCCAGTCTCCAGGTGCCACACAAAGGGAAGGCTAGATAGGAATCGAAAACTGCTGCATGTTTGGGGGTGGTGAGGAGGCTGAACGACACCCAAAGATGATATGTCCTCTCTCAAGGTCACTGCCAAGTAGCCCATCTCTGCTCTCCAGGGTGGGCTAGGCCCCTTCGGCAAAGTATGTTGCCCGGGTTTCTTTGTTTTCTATATCAGTCCTGGGCAGACCATTCTGGAAAATGTTGATGACGATAAACTGATAGATAACAGAGTTAGCAGAAATTACAAAAAGCAGGAACTCTGGGGCTCGCTCCTCTCCAGATGACCGGCTTTGAGCTGAGAGTCTTACCTCTCTGTGTCTGAATTCAGCTGTGATGACAAGCCTCCCGGGGCTCTGTTCGGACTTTACTGAACCTACTGACCAGTATCAGTGGAATAAGGATTAAAAAGAAAGAAGGGTCACCGAAGCCTCCCTGGGTTCTGGAATGAACCCCAGCTCAGGTAGGAAGAAAGCCTGAGACCCAGTTGCTGTCACCAACTGTGAGGCCACGGTGAAATTACTTTCAGGATTTCCAGAGCATCGGTGACACTTTTTCCATCACATAAAATTGAGATGAGAAGACATTTTCTCTAGGGAAATTCAGAAGAGAGGAAAGTATATTAGCCTATTACCTGAATCTCTTTTTATTTTTTAAGGACATCAGTGTACTGATTTAGCTAAATCCCCATGGTGTCCCGCATAAGGAGAATATATATATATAGAATATATATATAGTCATGGGTTACACTCTCAGAAGCTAAGCGCTCATGAGAGTATTGGCTAATGAATTACCCAAGTGTGGGGCACACTGTGTTCTCTTAGGTCCAGTGACATGTTTCCCAGAGGGAAGTTTATTTGACTTTAATACATTCCCGCAGAGTGACCCAGGGTTGGAAGGGACCTGGGTCTGTAGAACTGCCAGCACCAGAGAGTGACGGAAGCCCTTTCATGGTCTGCGAGCCCCAGAATCAGACCTGTCAAGGCCCCCAGCTAAGCCACATCCCAGGCTTCCTCCACTTGAATCCCTTACTTGAGAAGCCCGTAAAGAGGTCAGTGCAAAAGGTTGCTGAAAAGAAAGACCCTGGGTCTGTGGAAACCAAGGAAAGCAGAGTGGTTCTGAATTCTGGTGCTGACACAGCCATGTCTGTACCTCGGTGCTCATGGCCATAGCCTGTATCTTTCTGGAATGATACAAGTGGCCATGTTCACATCCCTAAAGAGACGTCAACGGTGCTGCGAACCAGTGTGAGGGACACTAACAAACCAAGCAGTTATCTCCACATTAAATAAACAATAGTGAGACTTTCTAATCTGAGAGTGTCACCCCAAGCACTAAGAGTAGAACATTTAAAAAGCCTCTAATCTGCCTAGAATTTAGACTCTAGCAGAAAGACAAAGCCATTCTATGCAAAAGAAAGAAATGCTTGTGCCGGACGGGCTGGCAGTTAGGAGCCTCTTGCTGGGGAAGCCCCGGTCCTGCTGGTACCCTGTTAGACAGATCAGGAATCAGAAAGGAGACAGTGCCATGCTTAGTCACAGAGGCTCTCAGTGAGTCAGGAGGCAGGCAGCTTGTGTTGGGCTGACTCAAACTCCGTGCAGAGTTCGATTTATAGCTTCAAACACCTTTGCCTTCACAAGTGCAATGATGGGTAAAGTGAGCTGAGCCCGTGAAATGTTCGCCAGCTGACTGCATTACAGCGTGAAGCTACGGAGGAACTACAACGTCTCACTCATGCCTCTCACTGACAGGGGACAAGTCAGGACGGCACTTCTGAAGCACGATTAATAAAAACTCAAGGAGAGACACTGGGGTTCAACCTGAAAACCCGAAAAGCAAAGCAGCCAGCCACTGGTTCTTACCTCGACCTCAGTCCGAAAATGGTGATCCTGGCTCCAGGAATCTCAGAATGAGGCTGAGAGCTGTCTCCTTCCGTTTTATAATTCTCTCTAGTTCTGTGATTAAAGGTGTGCCCCATTACTGCCTGGTTTCTATGGCAAGCTAGCGTGGCTACTGGGATTCAAGGTGTGTGTTACTGCAGCCTGGTCTATAAGGCTGACCAGTGTGGCTGTTTTACTTCTCTGATCCTCAGGCAAGTTTTATTTATTGAAATATAAGTAAAATGCCACTCCACGAAGCAAGCTTGGTCGCCTACCTGCAAGAAAAGGGACAGGAGAAGCCACTGGATTCCTTCTGTCCTGCATGTCCTTCTGTCTTGAGTCCCAAATAATGAAGGCGTTATTAAGCAGCAGTTGTTGGATGGGTCCTGTCTTTATTCTGACATGAGGAACAGTTAAGACGAAAGTCAAGTCATGAGAGCACCTAAAGGGAAGAGTGCCGGTGCTTGCAATTTGTTTTGATTTTTTTTTTTAAACAGAAGTGGATTCTGGGCAGAAAACTGACAGGAAACTATTAATGGAAACATCTACCTAGGAGGCACAGTAGCTTTTGCTTAAACTAGTTTTAACTTTTCATGTAACCATTAAATTTTTGTAAGACTATGGTAGGGAAAAAACCCAAATCAGTGATTAAAAGCAAGTCTGAAATATTTTTGTCTAGATCTTTTTTTTTCTGGTCAGGATTATTAGTGAAAGGTATAGAAATAAAGAACGTAGGCCAAGACCTAAATTTAAACTACTAACTGCACGTGCAATTTCCTTTTTTCAAGGAAACCCCAAATCTGTGTCTACTAGCCAACAGCTGATGCCAGAAAATTTATGAGGAGAAGCTTGGTCTTTTGAGTTAAGGGATTATTTTATATATTTTAAAATATCCACTTGGGATTCTTGGGGAAATACCAGATTAAGTTCCATTTATCATTAACGCCCACTGCAAATCAAGTTAGATGCTGCTTAAAGATAACTGTAGTTCAAAGGGCTGGAAAGGAGAAGAGGGAGCGAGAACATGAGCATTTGGGGGGAAGCAGGAGATGACAGACTTTTCGGTGGGTGTTAGAGATCACCCTCTTTACAGGGCTATCCTGTGCTACCTTAAATGCCGATGCTACTGTTGGCTTGTCTTGGGTTCTAAATCCAGGATTTCCAACATTCCAATGAGAGCAGATTATGACAATATAAAGTGGAGTTTTATTATTGTTTTTGATTTACTTTTGATAGCATCTTGCTTATGTAGTCCAGGCTAGTGTTGACTCCTTCTGCCTCAGCTTCCCCAGTGAAGGATTATTGGAATGTGCTACCATACCTGGTTTTAAAAACATTTTTAACCTACCCTTTCTATTTTCTTCTATATGACATCAAGGACTTAAGCCTAAACCTTGTCCATAGGGAAGAACACCGAGAACCAGAATTCTTCATCTGTGGTTAGGTTTAACTTTTATTCTCCAATTTTATTGTATTTTGCTAATGTGTCTGGCTGGCCTTGAACTCTCTATGTAGTTTAAGGCAACCTTGAACTCATGATTCTCTTGATTCTACCCCCAAGCTCTAGGATTACAGGTATGCGCCACCACGCCTGGCTTTGTCTTAACTTTTGAATTATGTTCCTTTAATAGGAGGGTATTTTCATTTCACTATTTTCCCTCAGAGACACCATTCTCACAGCCTTGTTTATTCAGAAAGTAGGGCTGGTACATAAAAACAACAACACTAAACCAGTAGGTTGTACATATATAAGTATGTGTGTGTGTGTGTGTGTAAAACAATAATTAAAGAAGAAGAGGTAATGAATTCAAGTGTGAGTAGGGGACACAAAAGGAGTTGGAGGGGTAAGAAAGGAGCAGAAATGACATACAGTATACATGTATGAAATTCTCAAAAAATAAAACAATAATAATTTTTTAAAAAGAAAAAGGAAGCAGAAGTAGAGGTAAGAATTTGTACATTGCTTCCAGGACACGTGTGCTAAGTCCTAGGAGGGACGGATAGGGAAGTGTTGCTGGTTTTTGTTTGTTTGTTTGTTTGTTTGTTTGTTTTTATTACTCTTTACTCTTTGGGAGACTGCCACCCAGCTTCCAAATAAATCACACATGGAGAGTTATTTTTTCTTATGAATGCCTGGCCTTGGCTTGTTTCTAGCCAGCTTTTCTTAACTTAAATTATCCTGATTATGTTTGCCTCTGGGATTTTCCCTTTCTCTATATCTGTATACTTCTCATTACTTCTTACTCCATGGCTTGCTTCGTAGCTGGGCGGCTGGTCCCTGATGTCCGCCTCCTTCCTTTCTCATTCCTTCTTCTTCTCTTTCTTTTTCCTCTTCTATGTATTCTCTCCGCCTGCCAGCTCCGCCTATGTTTTCTCCTGCCTGGCTATTGGCTCTTCAGCTCTTTATCAGACCAATCGGGTGTTTTAGTCAGGCACAGTACCACAGATTCACAGAGTTAAACAAATGTAACATAAAAGAATGCAACACATCTTTGTATCATTAAACAAATGTTCCACAGCATAAACAAATGTAACACATCTTTAACTAACATTCTACAACAGAAGTGAGGCAGGAAGAAAAGATAAAACCATTCAGTACAAGGCAGAGCACTAGCCACTAATTGGGGCTATGGATGTCATAGCACCATTTTCCATGAATCTATGGAAACTAAGTCTCAGGAACAGGTACCTACAAGAGAAAATGGGAAGAATTGTTCTCCCCGTTCCGATATTCCATTGATTGAAGTTTCATTCGAAGGGCTCATTCTAAGCTAAGATGGCTAACGTAGTGGGCAAACCTATCAAAAACAGCCCATCACAAAGCTGGCCGGAGGTTCACACACACACACAAACACACACACACACACACACACACACCTCCAAGGCAAGAGATTAATAAACTGGAGTAAGACATTTGGAACGGATCCCAAGGCTGCAAGTAATATTTATCATTTCCTTCCTTACTTCTCATTTTAGATTTCTGTCTCCCTTGGCCAGTGGCCTGCACTGCTTGCATAAGTGGTGTATGGTCAAGACCATGACCACAGTAACTCTCACGAAGAAAACATTTAATTGGGGTGGCTCACTTACAGTTTCTGAAATTTGGTCCATTATCATGATGGTAGGGAACATGACGGCGTGCAGGCAGGCACAGTGCCGGAGTAGTAGCTGAGAACCCTACATCTTGCTGGCAACAGGAAGTTGACTGAGACACTGGGCAGTATCCTGAGCATAGAAAACCTCAAAGCCCACCCCTACAGTAACACACTTCCTTCAACAAGTTCATACCCACTCCAACAAAGTCAGACCTCCTAACAGTGCCATTCCCTTTGAGATTATGGGGGCTAATTACATTCAAACTACCACAATTACCAAGGTTTGCTGGGCTGGGATTGATCAATAACCCACTCACATGAACCAGAAGACATCCTTGGAAATGCTGTGTGTTCAGACATGCTTTCCCCTACTCTACTTATATTTTAAATTACATCCCACCATGCTATCCAGTGACTTTCTTTGCTTGCTCATTCTCCAACAGAAGCAGCTCTATCTGGATGGGAATTACATCATCAAGGTCAGCGGAAAGTGTACTGACCTCTGGGAGTTAGGGCCTCAGAGTCTGGAAAATTCCAAGTGTGTGGGCACGGAAAACAACAAGTCCATAAGTAGGTCATTGAGAATGATGACGAATGAAGCCGCATTTATTCCCCAGGATCATGTATGCTTTTAAAATATTTTTTAACTAAATATACATGTGTGTGTGGACATGTGTGTGACATGTGTGAGTGTGTGTATGTGCACACGTGCATATGTGGTGGGAGAATGAGAATGTTGAAGTCAAAGGTCAATTCTAGGAATCAGCTCTTCTCTTCTACCTGGTTCCTGGGGATTGAGCTCAGGTCATCACGATGGCCATAAGACAGTTACCATTGAGCCATCTTGCTTGTCCCAGACTCCTGTTTCTAATGACTGGAGACATCCCATCATTACCGGCTGTCAGCTACGAAGGCCCAAAGCAGGCTACTTTACTCAAGTCAGTGACGAAGATGAGCCCTTTACTAGCCCACTGCACCTTCCTGGAAGACCGTTAGCTTCTGACTGATGATGACATGGTGGGTCCCACAGCCTGCTACCACACCTCCTTTTGACCGCTATGGACTGGGTCTCCCAGCTTTACTACATCAATACATCAGACATTGTAAAAGGCCTGGATGGCTGTGCTGTTGAAACCGCAAAAGAGAAAACAACCCAAATGCGGATGAGGTCACTATGCAGTCAGGATAAATTGCTGTTCTACCCAGAGAGAAGCCAGGTATAAGTGTACTGGTGTGAAATGCCTGACTGGGCTTAATGAATGTTCCACTTCTGACTAGTTTTCCACTGGTCAAAGATTTGACCCATGAGATAGTTGACTCTGTAGTATTGCTAGATTGTTGCTTACACATGAGTACCTAATGGGGGAGGAGGTTCTATGCCTTCGTGTCAACAGGGAAACCTCATAAGAAGGTAGAAGTTATGAGGCTACATAGCATCAGGTTGTACCTGTGTAAGATCGACTGGAGCCCATGTAGAGCTGGCCCAGGCTGTAAGAGCCAGAACAATGGACAAGGGAGGCTGAGAGCATCAGGAAAGATATAAGAGGAGAGCCCAACTGCTTGAGGAACCAGTGTGGCAATACTGCTCTCAGTATGGCATTCCACTGGCTCATGGGACTCCATCTCCACCACCCCCTCTCCACGGCCCCACACTCCGTTGGTATTCCTGAAGTCCCGAGGAGGGTTTCGGGAGCACGCGAGATTCCTTGTGGGACTGCGCTCACTGATACAAGGCTTCCTTCTGCTCCCCGTTCCAGATGTGCAGGCTTCTCCAGGCCGCTAATACCAGGATGCTCTGCTGTAGGTGGTGCCTGACTCACTTTTCAAAGCACTGTAATGATGGAAGTGGTACCTTCCTGGAGTTGTGCTCTGCAGGGGAGACATCTCACTCTGCGGGGAGCTGCTTGAGCTCTGCAGTGTTTCAGTGGGGTGGCACTGCTTTTCCAGGCTTATTTATTCTTCTCTCTAGGGCTGGCATCCGACACCAAGATAATTGGGCCAGGATGGGTCCAGATAACAGCCTCTGTGCAGAACCAAGGCTCATTACTCCTTTTGATCCTTAAGGCCTGTTGCTAAGCCCAGCTTGCTATGCCAGAATTATTCTTCCCTCAAGGATAAATTTTCTCTCAGGGACCACATAGCTCTCGCAGTTCTGGTACTAGAGAGATCTTTCTCCCTCAGATCTCTTTCTTCCAGTTTACTAGAAGACATGGTATAAATTTCTTGTGCATAAGTTCCTGAGATGCCTATAAGCCACAACAACTGAGGGTTGCGATTGCTAAGGCCTCAGTATCCCACCGCCACCAGGGTTACAGTTGGGGTTACAGTCCTGATTATCTATTCTCAGACAGCCTAGGAACAGAGAACTGAGAATCCTCCCACTACCACCACCAAAGACATACATGTGCACACAGTCAGGGTAGTGACTTCAGGGCTAGTGTTGAAGGCATTAAAAGGAAAGAAAAATAACTCCCCTGTGAAATGTTTCCAGTGTTTACATTCACATAACATTCTCCCACATAGTGCAGACTTTGATGATTAAATCCTGCTAGCTTCCTAGGAGCCCCTAATGTTAAAATATCTGGGCTTCTTCAATACACAGACACCAGGAGGTTGATAATACATATCCTCAGGAATCAGAGGGATGCAAACACGAACATCTACCCCGACATACTCCAAACTTAGACCCCACCCACACTCATTACCTCTCAGGACATGGCACCCAATGGGTTGGCCTACCACACGGGGAGCTTACCGTCTCCTGTAGTGTTACTAAGGATCATGGGCCTTATCTTTTCAGACTTTTGGTAGAAACTTCCAATTTATAGTATCACTGTCCCCTGGGCAAAGGATATGGGATCTTATTTCAGCCACGATTCAAGTTAGCCATTGCAAACTTGGCTGAAATAAGGAAGTGTCACTAATAAGGAAGGTCCAGCCTGGTCTAGGGGCCTTCTGCCGAAGAAGTCATATAAATGCTCGCTTTGATATGCATGTGCAGGTCAGTTCCTGGAATAGGTTCCAAGATGTTGTTGGTGTTGATTTACTGGGTAGTCCTCTGGTGTGGGTTTCTTAATGCTCTTTTTGTTACCTTCTCTAGATGACACAGAGGACATGGATGTACTAAGCATGCTTATTAAATAACCCAGTTACTTTTAGAAGTCATTGTTTGCATTCAATGCTGCAGCTGGGATGTGTGCCTTTTCCTAAATTGGTAGAACAGTTTTCACAGTGGGAAACTTTTTGGAAGAACTGATGTGTAAGTCACTTGTATAGCTGTCTAGACATTGATGGAAATGGACTGATATGAGTCATAAGTCTACTGTTCAAGAACAGGTGAATGGTACGGTATATCCTCTTTGCAATCTCACCAGTACATATTTCTAGGCTCTAATAAGCTATATTATTAAAGCTGGTGGGGCTCCTCCAGATTAAAAAAAATGTGGTCCAAAGAAATGAACCAACTCACCCAAGGTCACACATTAGTTAGTAACAGATCCTGGACAAGAGCCCAGATAGCTGAGCTCCTGCTGGGCATTCCTGCTTCCCTTTCTTGTTTCATAAGCAGGCTTTCTCCTTAGTGTGCTCTTGCTACCTTGTCACAGAAAGGCCTCCCTCTTTGCTTCTGAAGTTCACCATGCCAGAGGCAAGCCAGTTTCACTCCTTGAGACAGGCAGCAGAAAGCTGTATTTATATCACGAGATTGTAGTCATTCTTGGGTTTAATGACATTTCTAATGAGCTGGTGGACACATTGCTGTCTGAACTATTTCCAAGTCAGCAGCAACCCCTCCACTGCCTAGCTATGCTAATTTTAAAAAGGGCAATGTTACAGAGGGGAAGTCTTGTTAGAAATGCCATGAGTTTCTCTTTTGCTCTTCCCCTTACTCCTCCCCATATCCTTTCTATATTCCCCCCCCCCCCCCGCATCCCCCCCACCAGGGACAAAGTCTATGTAGCTCAGGCTGGCCTTCAACTCAAGACAACCCTCATGCTTCAGCCCATGAGTGCTAGGATTACAGGTGTGAGCCCACCATGCCTGGCTTCTCTCTTCTTCCTGCTCCTGTCCTCCTTTTCTCTCTCCCACCCCAGGATTTGCTGTTGTTGCATTCAAAGGGCTGAAAAGGAGCCTAAGACGTAATCTAGTTTCTTCCCTTTTGCACATGGCCACAGCTTTACTGCCAGCAAACTCGGCTGTTTTCACAGAGGACCCTCTCTCAGGCGTGCCCTACAGATGCCTGAGCCTAAGGAGCCCACAGCATGCATGAACAGTGCGGTCAGACAAGGGCCCCGTGAGAACCACCAGCTCTGGAGCCCGTGGAAGGTCATGCAGATGGAGAAGGATGGCAAGCTGACCAGCATCTACATTCTTAACAGCTAGTGTTAAGGGCTTAAGTGTTGGACTCTCTGGGAGCTTTTCCTAGAAGGTACTTCCCCAGAAGAGCCTCACCTCTAGAGGGACACACAGATTCATGACATCATCTTCTCTGGAAATGCTTCCTGTCTCAACCCCTCATAGCAAAGGCTGTTCTTATCACTTCCTACTGAGTGTAGAATAGGTTGACTTTATTCAGGTATCACAGTTTATGTCACAGCTGAACCTCGGCTTTCTCTAGGCTCAGTCCATTACCCCAAGAAAAACAACTGGTCTCTCAGAAGCAACTACCACTGCGGAACCATCCAGCAGAGGCGAACTGAGAGCGTCCTATGTGCTGAGCTCCAGAAGACATAAACTCCGCGCTTGGGAAACTATGATCAAGTATGGGGCAGTATTATTATTGATAATGATGACAATAACTAGTTGTCGGGCCCTTTATTGAATAATTTCATCTTACAGTCACCTTAGCGCATGTCATTATCCATAAAGAAGCTGAAGCTCAGAGAGGCTACAGAACACACGGACTTTCCTCAAAGGCCACATGCCAACTGCTTTGTGTTGTGTAACAAAACTTTCCCTGGGAAGACATTACACACACATCTACCCGCCCCAGACAGGAAGCTCATGACAGACCATAGAACAGGCACCACCAAAGTCCCATCTGACAAACCAGTGAGTTTTATTTGGTTATTTACAGGAGTATGAGGAGGGGTTACCTAACTGGAGCAGAAATGACTCAAGCTGCTTCACCAAGACCCATCCCAGCAAGGGCGACAAGATCACAAAAGTTGGAAACCCAGAGCACACTTCACAGCCTGCAGGCAGCTTTGTTAAGTTGAGAGTGTCCCTTCCAAGGGACTCAGTTGGTCTAAACCTCTTCCACGCAGCTGGACTGGTCTCAGAGTCTTCCTAGCAGCTTCCTTGTCTGAGAGTGACTCTCAACCGCTTGGTTTGTTTACTCTTTGGGAGAAGGAGTCTAGTGAACGTCAGTTTCAGGGTCTTCCTGAAGCTATTTTGAGTTGTTTAACTTCCTGCTGAAGAAGCTTCTACAGAAAATGAAATACTTCATTCTGGGAGGAAACCGTTACAGAACAATAGACCAAGCGGAGATTTTCAAAAGGTGGGGAGAAGTGTAAAGGAGTATGTGGAAGACACCTCGGGGGTCCACAGAGTAAGTGTCCTGGTTGGTTTTGTTGTTGTTGTGGTGGTGGTGGTGGTTGTTGTTCAGCTTGACACAGCTAGAGTCATTCAGGAGGAGGGAACCTCAATTGAGAAAATGCCACCACCAGACTGGCCTACGGGAAAGCCCGTGAGGCATTTTCTTAATTGGCAATGGATGTGGGTGTGCCCTGCCCATTGTAGGTGCTGCCACCCCTGGGTAGGTGGCCACTGTGTGTAAGAAAGCAGGATGAGCACTCGGTACACAGTACCCCTCCATGGCCTCACCTTCACTTCCCACCTCCAGGTCCCTGCCTCCAGGTTCCTGCCTTGAGTTCTTGCCCTGACTTTCCTGAGTGATGGTTGTAAGCTGAACTAAGGCCTTCCTCCTATGTTGCTTTTGGTCATGGTGTTTCACCACAGCAGTGGAGCCTAAGACATTGATCTAACCTAGTGTGAAAAGTTAGAAAAGAATTCTCAGAAGAGAGCATTCCTAGTCCAGGAACAGAGTCACTAATGAAGACCAACAAAAACCAGCGAGCTCTCCATCTCTGCAGACCTCCGGTCATGTCTCTACCCGCTTCCTCCTCCTCCATGTCTCGGCTAGACAAAGACTGGTTGGCCGGCTCAAGCTGCAGTGGGTCCTGGTAGTGCACCTGGATTCAGAGGGCGCTCATCCTCCTTTCTTCTGTGCACCTCTGCTCCCACCCCAGGTCACTCGGTTCCTTTCCACCAAAGCAACTAATGGCCTCTGCTGCTTCAGGTGCTGCCTTTTAGCTGTGTGAGCCCCAGTGCCCACGAAGGAAAGCAACGCATGCACCCCGATGTATCTGAATGGAGCGACTCCTTCAGCAACTCACTGTGTCATCCTTGAACAATTGCAGGATTCTTTGCTTCTCGCGAAGCCACAGCTGTAATATGTCTCTGCCGCTCTGCGGGCTCTTATCACAGCTTCAATGAAGTGTAGTGGCTTTGAAGTCAAGCCTGTTGGTTCTCGGGGAAAAGCATTAAAATTTGGTCCTGTGCTGCCCTTTGAGCTCTAAAGCAAGACTCAAGGCTCATTATTCAGAAAACAGTCATTTATTTTCATCCTCCAATATTAATTGCGCGGCTGTCTTTTCACCTGATGGGATGATGAGCTCATTATTAAGAAGGGTTTGCCCATAGCAAATGATTGATTACAATTACTTAGAAACCAATGCTCGGGGAGGATTTGGAAGGGACAGATGCCGCAATGCTGAAGGGGTCAGCGGCTGGAAAGAGGAAACTAATTACCATCGGCAGCGCTAGTGGCATTCCAAGGCGAACCAGTGTGGTGGTTAGGGGTCTGCGACACTTGTGGGAGTGCCTGGCTGTGCTCTCCCTCCTCCCTCCTTTCTTCCCTCCTCCCCTTTCCCTTTCTAGCAAAACCCACTGCTGGTGAGCATAAGGAAGGCAGGGGAATCAAGGGAGGTCTTTTAGTTCATCCCCCGGCTCGTCATTTGTCTATGTCCAAATGCAAAGACCATCACTCGGATTCTGTTTACAGATTGCCAATAATTTTAATCTCAGGAGCCTGGCATACAAACGGCTGCTTGGTAAATACCTGTCGGATGTATAAACAATGCCAAGGGCCTGGTCCCCTTCTCCTTGCCCTCTCCAGAGTGCTCACAGAGAGAAATTCTTTCGGTGCTCACAAGAAGCAGCCTAATCTCTCTAATCTGAAAGAGGCAAAGAGCACAGCTGACCAGGGGAATGGGAGGGAGATGGAGGAGGGGTGGGCTACCAGAACACTGGGGGAAAGTAAAGGAGGGTGCAAGGAGCAGAAAGGACAGAAGAAGGAAGGTGACATCAGGCAGACATGGGTTAGCAGCCTCACTGCAACTTTAAATAGCTCTGGGTCAGTCTAAAACAGGCAGTGTGACCCAGTAGTCTCAATAAGGGAAGCACAGCTGCCCCATGGGAAGACCTCATCTCTGACCGCTTAAGAAACCAAATAAAAGGAGAGAGAGAGAGAGAGAGAGAGAGAGAGAGAGAGAGAGAGAGAGAGAGAGAGAGAGGAAAAGAAAGTCCTCTCTGGCTGGAGAGATGGCTCCTCAATTAAAATCACAGGCTGCTCTTCCAAAGGACCCAGATTCAATTCCCAGCACCCACACAGTGGCTCACAACTGTCTGTAACTCCAGTTCCAGAGGATCTGACACCCTCTTCTGGCTTCCTCGAGCACTGTACACATGTGGCACACAAACACACTTGCAGGCTATATATACATGCATATGTGTGTGTGTGTGTGTGTGTGTGTGTGTGTAGTCATTATAAAAAAGAAGAAAAGAATATCCTCTCAACTTAAAAGAAACTCGGGCTGGAGAGATGGCTTAGAGGTTAAGAGCACTGCCTGCTGTTCCAGAGGTCCTGAGTTCAATTCCCAGCAACCATATGGTGGCTCACAACCATCTGTAATGAAATCTGGTGCCCTCTTCTGGCCTGCAAGTATACATGCAGGCAGAACACTGAATATCTACCTTCAGAGTGATGAGAAATGCAACAGTTTCCAGACGGAAGTTCTAGGAAGAGACCCTAGTCACCGCCATGACCCTAGTCATTGCCATGACCCTAGTCCCTAGTCCCCGCCATGACCCTAGTCACCGCCATGACCTAGTCACAGACATGACTCTAGTCTCTGCTGTATCCACAGGTCAGAGGCATCCTACAGGGAAATGAGATTTGCATTTGTGGAAGACATAACAGAATCATTCAGATAACATAGGCTTGCTTGTAAAACATGGCTTGAATCATTGATGTCTCTACTGACCGAAACCAAGGCAATGACTTTTCCTCAGCCTGTTCAGGGGCATGGAAACAATCAGTAAGTTCTTTCCTGTCTATCTTTCTTAAATCCCTTAATAAACAAATTATTATCTGTTTTATATACAGCCCACTCCTTCATACTCTGCAGTTGGGTCATCTCCCTACAATCAAGGCTTTGGGAAATAACTAGGAAGTAAGGCCTGTTCTCTGTGCCATTTCCTTACACATCCTAGAACACAGCACTGTGGGGCAGTCATGGAGAAAGGAGACACAATCCAAAGAGCCAGATTAGAAGTTAGCTGCTCGTTTCTCTAAAGGCATTTAGCTCTGCCCAAACACTAGCTGTTCAGTTTCCCAAACATCGTCATAGACACCTACAGGCGAGAGCCGTTGCCTACTCAGGAGGGGAGAAACAAAGCTATCTTCTCCCAACAGTATCTGTACAGCAGGAAAAGGCCCCAGGGGCTGCGCTACAACTTTCTTGCCCAGATATTCCTAAGAGAGAATAGTTCTCGATCAGGAGAAGCCAGAAGAGCCTCAAGGAAATTCCAAGAGTGTAGCGGAGGAGGTGAGCTGCTCTGATCTCTCAGCCATCATGGGCAAGTGGGACACGGAAACCCTCAGCCACCCAGTGTCTTCCTTCATCCTTCTGCAACATCAGGCTTCAGCCCTCAAGTTTTTTTCAAAAAAAAAAAAACAAAAACAAAAACAAAAAAACATGCCTTTCAGGAAACCCTTATAACCTTATGATGGTTTATGATAACTTTCTCAAAAATTTCCATTCAGTGCTAGACCTCCTTGAATGCAGCTGATGCTCAGAGAGCATGCCTCAGAAGAACAAACAGGGAAGAGGTGATAGTAATCCCCACATTATTGTTTAATACTTTACGTGGTGCCTGGGTCCCAGACAGAAGATCCAAGATTCACATAAGCCTTTTTTTCCTTACAACTGTTTACCTTCTCAGAGACTCTCTAATCTCCGGGACATGTACACGCCTTCAGAAGAGGCCCCAGCATCCTTTCCCCTCATCCCAGGCAAGAGCCCACAGAGCAAGCAAGACTGGCTTTCCCTGGGTCAGGGAGGCAGAGCACTGGCTCCAAGTCGGTAAGTATAATACTGCCAGTGGGGCAGACCATCTTTGTGCCAGAGGAGTTGGAGGCTCCATCACCAGCAACACTCCCTCCTAGCTCTGTCCTTGGTGATTCCTTGCTTGCCGCGTGTTGTGTGAAAACAAACTCAAGAATGAAGCATTGGCAGGCCAGTGCAAACCTGCTCACAAAAGAAGGCGGTGCCGAACCCTATAGGAGCCCTAGAGTGCCCAGGGTCAGGGCTCCATGGGAGACAGCAGGAGACGGCAGTCACAGACAGACTTCCGCTAATGAGCCTGCCCATGCCCCTTTAAGAGGTTATAAGTGGCGGGCATAGGAATAAGAGTGTCCAAGTTCTTTCCGTGGTCCAGCCAGTCAGTAACTTTGACACCGAGACTACTTCCTGCTCGCTGGGCCGCTGAGCTGGCATCCTATTTACACGCATGCTCAGAACAGTGTCTTTATGATCCTACTACATAGGCCTGGGCTTTTGGTCTGGCTGGTATTAAACTAGGTGAGCAGACTCAGCTTTGCTACTTGGCTGTTGTTTTTCAGCTTAAATCCCCCACCCCAGTCTTCCCCAGAGGAAAAAGGAGAAGGGAAAAGGAAGTAGGTACACGTCCAGTCATCTTTGGGGAAGTCACCTTTGGAGCTGTGGTGCGAGGCCCTGCCTACTCTTTCCCTGCTGGCTGCCTGCCTGACCTCTTTACACCACAAGTTCCTTAAGCTACAGTGTCCCCTTGGCAACTCCAAACACAAGGTCACAGGGCGTAAACTTTCTTCTGTTTACCGGTACAGCCCAGTCTAGGCTGGGCTTAAAATCTGGAAGTCCTCAGTACTGGGATTACAGTACTGGTTTGGAATTGGTTTGGATTTTTAAAACAAGGGTTCACTGCTTAGCCTTGGCTGGTCTGTGATTTGCTGTGTAGACCAGTCTGACCTTGGACTTGCTGTGGCCTTCCTGCCTCTGCTTTTCTAGGTCATTCAGGCCAAGGTCTCAGTCTAGGTCATGTAAGAAACAGGCTGGATTTTTAACTGGCTTCTTGTCTCCGATCTGCTCAGTTGAAGACGTGGCTTTTGAATGGAAAGAGCAGCTCATAGCGCCCCTCAAACGGGGTCACATTACGAAACCGAGAAGGGATTCAACTCCGGGTTCCTTCTTCTGTTTCCACACGATTTTAGGAAGAGGAGGAGTTACACACTTTTTATAATACCTATTATTGCCAAAGTGAAAAAGGAAGAGGTCAGTGACCTCCCTGTTCGTCTCTATGTCAGAACATGTGATGTGGTCCCATCTGGGGCAGAAGGAAGCTAAGCTGATTCTGCCCATGAAAGACAGAGGCAAGCGGGTTTCAACGATGTGGCACTTTTCAGTTCATCTGGGGGGTGGCTCTGTGGCTGTTTGTCATGCCCACATGACTGGGAATTGGCAGGGACTGACATTCAAACGACATCTGAGGATAAAAGGAAGAGGCAGTGGAGGCGGCAGCACAAAATGACCGCTCAAGTAATTGTACTCCCTCCCCAGCACAGGCCAGACAATCGTTCTGCTGGTGTTGGGGCATGCTCGCTTCATGCTCTGTTTTACACACCGGATCACACACGCTGCTCCTCTGGGAGTATGTCGCCAAGTGTCAAATGGAGGTAGCCAAGGGATAACAAGGTCATTTTCCCAAAATATGGATTTTTTTCCTCAAAGACTTGCATTTGGAACATACAGAAGATTAATATATTTATGTTTTAAAACAACACACATAGGTTAAAATATTTAACCCAAAATGGGAGAATGAAAGCTAATTCTGCAGCCGACGTGAGCATTCTGCCGAGCGTGAGGCCCGCAACGCTTGCTCCAGCTCCTGTGGGTGGGGCACTTGCACAGGTATACCTGGGAAGCCATCCCGGCCTGTCAGACAAAGGCGCCAGCTAACTTGGTGTTCCGAGGCAGCTGGGGTTACGCTGGAGGTCTGATGGAGGCTGGCCGCATGATGCCTAGGCCGGAACAAGCTATTCATTCTGCTCTCCCGCTCCACATAAATCCCCACTGTCCGCTGGTTGCTACCGCGTCTCACTTGACAGTAGTTAGGAGGCCATTAGTAGAAAACAAGAATCTGCTCTTTCCCCATCTGCATATTGGACAAGTCCTGCACTATTTAGTGTGCAGGGCCTGATAAGAAGTCAGCACAATCTGCCCATTGACGGCTGGCCTTCTTTCGCAGTCCCAAGTACCAGAGTCTCCGGGCCCAGACTCTTATTTTGCATGTTTCTGGCTGTCCCCAGTTGAATGCCTCTCAGTTGCACCTGCGTGGCGCGTGGAAGAGGAGAGAAAGGGAGCCTTTTGAGCTAATTTAAATTCCTGGCCACACATTGGCTCCACTCTTGTGTGTCTTGAGGATTTCTAAGTTAAGGGGTAAACATGTTTAGAGAATGCTGTTTTCATGCCTCCACAATGCACTGTTGATTTTGACTCATACCCCCAGAAGTATGGCGGCTACTTTCCTTATGCCCTCCCCCTCCTGCAAAGGGAGGCTGGGCTGTGATGACAGAGCCCTTTCTCCTTCTCCCTCGTGGGTGCTCTGGGGTCAGTGAAGCCTCTGTTCTACTGTTGAGGGAGAGCTCAGAATCATCGCTGGTGAAGCATCTTCACTCTGTGTTGTAGATTGCATTCTCTGTGTTGATTTTGCAGGACAGACTCTGATCTGCAACATGAATAGCAGCTGCCCCAGTGCCATCAAAGGAATACGTTTCAAAAGCCACACTGATGAGAGAATATCAGGTGCCCCGCTAAATTTAGACACTCAGATGCCAATGGCTCATGGAGTAAGACTTAGAAAGAATTCCTCTGAGGCTGCTACCAGAATTTCCTTGTGAGTCAATAGCTCGCTCCCATGAAGATAGAGGCTCTCCCTCTTTTATCCTCCTTCGACCCCAGCTCAGTGTGGAGAGCACAGTAGGTGCTCGGTGAATATTTCATTGGAAAAAAATGAAAGAGGTGACATAAACTGATGGGTTCAGAGAGGCCACATGTGGACCTGGCAGAACAGGGCGGGACAGAGGCCAAACTGAAAGGCTCTGCCCGAAAGGAAAGGATCTGGACTCTAAGGAGGAAAGAAAAGGGGGAGTTGGGGTCTATCAACATTTCAGGAGGCAGGAGAAGAAATATTTAATCTCAGGGGGATATTGAATTCTGCTTTAAGTTGTTTAGATTGCAAAGGTGTGAAATCCCCGTCTCCTCATATTTGTACAAATCCCACTTTTTATGAAGTGAAGGGTTTTTGCTGTTTTTCTTTCTTCGTGGGAGCAGAGAAAGGTGCTGAGTTGTGTGTGTGGGAAGTCCAGAATGAACAAGGACCGCACTCACAGGTGCTGGGTGCAGAATGAGCAAGGACCACACTCACGGGTGCTGGGTCCAGAATGAGCAAGGACGGCACTCACGGGTGCTGGGTGCAGAATGAGCAAGGACCGCACTCACGGGTGACCCATAAACTACTTTCTCTTGAAGCCAGAACCGAGTGCTGGAGTTGCCGCCTCCTCCCTCCACCCCAATCCTGGGAAAGTTCAGCTACCAGGATGTGAGGGATGGGTTTCATCTGGTCTCCACTAGCGTCCCATCATGGTTAGAAACATCTTTTCACAAAGCCCCAGGCTTGGCTTTGCTTCAACTGTCTCATTATCCTCTCCCGTTCTTTTTGACGCCTTGTGTAACTTTGACTGTTGTGAAAGATGAAAGAAAGGTTTTGCTGAGAAACACACCCAAAATGAAAAATGTGTTTAATGATTCCTCTAATTTCTCAGAGACATGTATGGCAGGCCTCATCAACTGTGAGGTCTGTTATTGTCCTCCACGAATCCCAGGTGCCGTAGGTACAATCACTTTTGAAAATTATTTCTGATCTCGAATCCAAAACAGTAATTAATTGGCACAAATAAGTAGGATGAGAAATTGTGATCGAATCCAATGAGTTTTGTCAGAGAAAGCTACCTTGCGGGTCACTCTGGGAACGTGCTTTCCCGTCTTCAAGCACCTCAAACCACAGCGCCAAGGACGCATGTTTGGAACAGCAGCCGTTCTCAACGACTAACTGTGGTGACAAGGGTACTTCATCATTATCTTACTTACACTTGAAAAAATGAATTCAGCTAAATTTGAGCTTGTCGGAAATTTGATCACCGAGAGACAGCCTGGGGTCGACATTCTTTGAAATTATTTCAGGTTCTTCTCCAAAGTCTCCACAGGTTTTTCCTCAGACAATATCTAGCCAGGAAATGGGGAAGTTGGCCAGCAACATTCCCGATTCACCTGGTGGATTTAAAGCATGTGAGTTCTGTTGTTTTGGGAAGCCCCCATATTACTCGGAGGTGTGGGACTGTGACATTTTGAACCTGGACTCTGCTTGTCTTTGTACCTACAATTATAGTACCGAGTATATTTCCTACAGCTATGGTACTCAGAATCTTCCTACAGCTGTGGTACTCAGTATCTTCCTATAGCTGTGGTACACTCTATCTTCCCAGATGTGATCAACTCTCTTTCTCCATGAAGAATGACCAATCAGGTAATTCAGAATAGAAAAAAATAGTGAATGTATGATGTAAAGAAAGTACAGGAATGCTGGATGGTGGTGAAACATACTTTTTATCCCAGCACTTGGGAGGCAGAGGCAGGTGGATCTCTGTGAGTTCGAGGCCAGCCTGGTCTACAAGAGCTAGTTCCAGGACAGGCTCCAAAGCTACAGGAAAATCCTGTCTCAAAAAACAAAACAAAATCCAAGAAAGTACAGAAAACAGACTTATCTTCTGTGCTTGTAGGGCTGGGGATTGAACACAGGGCCTTGTGCATGTAAGGAAAGCCCTCTACCACCGAGCTACACCCTCAACCAAGAAACAGACTTCTATTGGAAATGCGGTTCCAGAAAAAAAAATATATTCCTCAAGGTAAGGCAAAGCAAGCTTTCAAATATGAGGTAGTTGTTTTCTGATGCCAAGTGCAATAAATTAGCTCACTGTAAAACAAACTTCATAACCAGACCTAGCTCACAATAATACAAGCTCCAGGTCCACCGATGAATAGTATCTAGCCAGGCATTGGTGGCGCAGGCCTTTAATCCCAGCATTTGGGAGGCAGAGGCAGGAGGAGGATCTCTGTGAGTTTGAGGCCAGCCTGGTCTACAAAACTAGTTCCAGGACAGGAACCAAAGCTACAGAGAAACCCTGTCTCGAAAAACCAAAATCAATCAATCAATCAATAAATAAATAAATAAATAAATAAATAAAATAAAAAGCGAGGATGTGTTGAATACTTATTTCTGGAGCTAGGGTATTGTTTATTCATGCCAGGGCTCACTGAAATGGATGCTAATGTAGCGGTATTGGAAGATGGGACCTCTAAGGTCTTTCTAGAGGGAGTGAGTTCTCGCTCTCATCGTCCTGGATTGATGAACTCCCTAGTGAACACTGGAGCCTTCCCCTCTGTCCACACATATGCTTTTCTCTGCTCATTTGCTTGCCCGTCCACTGTGCTCCTGCTGTGTCATGATACTACACAAGGCCCTCCCGAGATGAGACATTAAATTCCCCAGCCTTTGGAACTAAGCATCAAAATAAGCTTTTCTCTAAACTTTACCCATTCTCCAGTATCCTGCTGCAGCAACAGAAAGTGGACTCATGCGCTTGCCACAAAGGAGTCCTTTGTCAAGCATCATTTATCACCAGTATCAGCATTTCTCATACTGCACAGCATAACAAGCTAGGTGCTATTAACCCTCCACTACTTAAGGGAGCCTTAGATGGCTCACCAGTTAAGAACACTTACTTTTCTTCTAGAGTTTGGTTTCCAGCACCTACATTGGGTGGCTCACCTATATCACATGCACGTACCTTCACACAGGAGACACACAATCAAAAATAATAATAAAAAATAAATAAAAGGCCTTCCATCTAACAGAAACAGGAGGTAGCAGTTCAGAGATGACCTTTTATTTACACATACATAAAATGTTGGCAATTCACTGTCATTTAGTCATTATGGCGTGCGGACAGTACTCTCATCAGTGGGACCAGCCTTTGAGCCATTTCCTGCATAATAATTCCCCTAGAGTCAAACTCATACCATGTGGCCTACAACGAACACTGAACGATCAGCTAACCAAGACTCAGCTGTGAGAAGTCGTTGCAAGCTGCTTTCATCACTGTCTGACTGCAGGTGCTCACACAGGAGTGAGCCTGTGCTGTCTTCACATTGGTCTCCGCTCTACCCAAAGAAATCAGTAGCCTTAACTACACCCTATGTGTTACCTTCAACAACTTTCCTTTAAAACTTTGGCAAAAAGATGGCAAAATTAGGGGTTTCTGACAACTGAGATAGCTTTCTTTTTGCCTTTCCTGACTTGTAAGAACAAAAGAATAGATAAATGGAAATTCACTAGTAGGAGACAGTTACAATTTATATTCTCCACATCCCTGTCTGTCTGTCTGTCTGTCTGTCTCTCTCTGTGTCTCTCTCACACACACATAAATACACCTCTGCATGCACACACACACAAAGACACATCTCTGTGCACACTCACAAAGTGACCAGTGACACACTGGCAGAGCCACGTGTGATTATGATCTGCCTATCACAAGAACACAGCGTGAGAGTTGGTCATACCTCATTTTCATGCATGTTCTGTAAAGGATCACAGGTCAGTGAGAAGACTTCATAGAAGACACAGAAACAAACACAGTCTGTTCGGCGGATCGTAAATCTGAGGAGCGGTTGTCTCTAAATTATAGTTATTAGTGTTATTTCTGTCTCTGGGGAAATGATAAATGGCATTTGGGTCCATTACTTAGCAGAGTTATTATGCACTGAGGAACTTAATTTGGGGACAGTTTTGATTTCTTTGGGAGAGAAAAGATACAGACGCCCTTTGGGCTTAAGCCTGACTATTTTGGGTCCAGGCAGCCATCATCTTCTGGTGTGAGGCTGGACAAGTGTCACCGTCTCCTCCACGGGTGGCACAGAGGAAAAGGAGCGGCACATGCAGGGGCCTGGCTCTCCGCTCCGGAACGATCCTCCTCCTTTTGTGACATCTCTAAAAATAACATTGGGATGAAGGAATTGGGTCACCTGTGACATTTTTGTAGTAGCATAAAATTGTGGGTGGTAGAGGGGAAGCCTTTATCTGCTTGAGTAGGTAGAATGGTACAAGTTCCATGTGTTGGAATTGAGCGAGGCATTGCCAGTCACAGTTGTTACGGAAATTCCTCATTTGGATCTCTTCCAGACACCAGAGAGAGGCCTGCACTTCCAGACAACTTGGGGTACTCCCCCACAGAGGCAGAGACAGATAAAGACGTCTTGAAAGTCTCATTTCAATCTCGTCATTCTGTATCTTCTGCATGTGGAATACTGGCCCCAGGAAGTAAGCCAATCTCCTAATCATTTTTCCTACCACGTTTGTTTCGCTTTCCAAACACAGAAAGCACACGCTGAAGAGGATTTCAGTGTCAGAAGATTGGAGTGAAATTTAGAGCCTTTGAAGAGAGAAGGTCCATGTCTGAATTTCTCATCCCAGAACATTTCAGGATACTTGGCACATGGTAGGGGTCAGAAAAGCTGTCGGATGAATAAAAGTCTAAAAACTCGTAACAGCCTCTGCTATGGGCACTACTGTGTCCCTGAGATATTCCACCCAGCCACATGGCTCCCTGGCTGACTCAGGCCCATGAAGCATGGGCTGCTGGAAACATTAAATGCATGCAATCCTATCTGTAGCACAATACCTGCTCTATGCGCCACACACTATGGTATGGTTTGTGAGTCAGGCAAGGGGATGGAGATTGAAACACACACAGACACACAGACACGGTACCAAAAATGCCCCAGGTATGCTCCTTTATTATGTCCCAGGCAGCATATATAGGGTCTCCTTGACTAATGGCCACACCCTCTCAGCTGCCAGCCCACCAGAAACCACTCTCCTGCCATCAGGAACTCTTGGGGGTACTCCAGCAGGCAGGGGTCACAGGAAATTCAGGGTCTGGAGGTCCACAGTCCCCAACACCTATCCTACATGAGAATATAAAACATGTCCACTCCTTCCAGTGTTCTGCTATTTCTCTGCACCCTGTGCTTTTTAGGATTCTCCCACGTATATATGAGATTGGTTATCTTACCTGTGAAATCCTCTGCCTGAGTCTTGACAGTTGCTATAGAGATTTGCATTGGTATGTATCTTGGTTTATTGATACAAATTTAAGGTCAGTCTTATTATATGTATATTTCTGCTCTTGATTAAGGTATTGTGATTGTGTAGTTCATTTAAAAATATAATATATAATTAAGAAATGTAGGTTAATAGATAGTCATCTATAATAGTCAAGCTTGTAGTCATGTTAGTCAGGTTTTCTATATATATAGGAATATATTTCAGTTAGATAAGTGTTCTCCAAATCTTTCAGAGGCTTTCAGAATATGGCATTTAAATGTTTTAAGAAATTAGGACTTTTCATGACAGTGAAGCACCAATTACTTCAAGAGGAAGATAGGCATCGAAGAGTTTCCTTATGGCATTGGTTAGCCATTTGGGCAAGAAACTGCTGTTGTCTGGACTGCTTGATGAACTGGACATGCAGGATTTGCAGAGAAATGACTGCTGAACTTGTCTAAAGGTGAGATGATCCTTCAGGGTTCCTGCTTCATGAAAGAGTCTGCCAGACATTCTGCAGGATACAGAAGACAGTGACTGAAATTTCCTTCTTCATGGAAAAGTCTGCCAGATACTGTGGGTCTGTAGGCTGAAGATAGATGCCCCAATGGTACAGAAGAACTCTGTGTGACTGTCCAGGCAGCAAGATGTCTCTGTCAATTCTAGAGTTTTGGAAGTTGTTTATAATGCATTTCCTGTTTACTTCGGTAATATTACATCCTTCTGGAGTCTTTGATGGAGTTGAAGAGTAGATAGTAATAATTATAGTTTTCTTTAGTTATGATAGAGGATAAAGTGGATATAAATGTTGTGGTTGTAATTCTTGCTTGATACTTGTTTGGTTGTATGTAATTTTACTATGTTAAAGTTAAAACCTTCTTTTTTATTTAAACAGAAAAGGGGAGGTGATGTGGGATTCCCCTCTGTATGCTGTGAATACCATTAGTAAATAAAGAAACTGTCTTGGGCCTGCGCAGGGAATATAGGTAGGGGAGAAAATTAAACTGAATGCTGGGAGAAAGGAGGGTGGAGTCAGAGAGAAACCATGTAGCCCTGCCAGAGACAGATGCTGAAACTTTAGCCGGTAAGCCACAGCCATGTGGTAATACACAGATTAAGAGAAATGAGTTAAATTAATATGTAGGAATATTAATAATAAGCCAATAAGAAGCTAGAGTTAATGGGTCAAGCAGTGATTTAATTATATACAGTTTCTGTGTGATTATTTAGGTTCTGGGTGGCTGGGACAAACAAGCAGTTCCTTTCAACGGACAGTGAGAACTTCTATCCTTTCTTCACCCTTCCCCAAATCCTCAAATTCTTCCCTTGTACTTATCTGAGAGCTTATCAATTCACCCGCTTAGCACCATTTCAGAAAATTCTTAGGTCATCCTAAGGACAGGAGTCCACAGCCCATGCTTTTAAAATAATGTCTGAGTTAAGGATGGTGGTTATACTACTAATTGTTGGAGAAAAAATCAAAAGAATAATATTTCACGACATGAAAATTACACGAGCCGGGCAGTGCTAGTGTTGGGAGCTGTGAGCCCCAGATCCTGAATTTCGTGTAAACAACTTGTTTTCCCCTGATCTGAGTGCCTGCAGCTGCTCTGAGCACAAGACCCTCAGGAGTTCCTGATGGCAGGGGAATGGTTTCTGGTGCATTTGGCTGGGGCGTGGCTGTCCCTATATAAGCTGCCCCTGAACACAATAAAGGGGGCATTCTTGGGCATTTTGGCATCAAGGATGACCTGTGTCTCTGTCTCTGGGAGTCTTTGCGTGTTTCAATCTCCAGCCCCTTGCCCAGTTCGCAAACTGTATGGCGGCGCATAGAGCACAGATGGGCGTGGTGCACCGCATGCTAGTGCACAACTTTAACCTCAGCAGTTGGAAAGCGGAGGCAGGTGGATTTCTGAGTTTGAGGTCAGCCTGGTCTACAAATTGAGTTCTGGGACAGTCAGAGCAACAGAGAAAAACCTTGTCTTAAGAAAAGAGGGGAGGGTGGACGGTGGTGGCGCACGCCTTTAATCCCAGCACTCAGGAGGCAGAGGCAGGCGGATCTCTGTGAGTTCAAGGCCAGCCTGGTCTACAGAGTGAGTTCCAGGACAGGCTCCAAAGCTACAGAGAAACCCTGTCACGAAAAACCAAAAAAAAAAAAAAAAAAAAAAAAAAAAAGAGGGGAAGACAGAAAGGAAGAGAGAGAGGCAGAAGAAAGAGAAAGAATAAGAGAGAGCGAGAAAGAAGAAAGAAAAGAACAAATGAATGAAAGACAATTACATAAAATTCAAATTTCAACGTCCACAAATAAAGTCTTGTTGGAACAACACTGTGCTGGTCTGCGCATGTATCTGCAATGACTGGTTCACTGCAGTCACAGAGTAACTGTGGAAGAGACTACAGGACCTCAGAAACTTAAACAGTTATTTCCCAGACTCTTACAGAACAATTTTAGAGTAGAACGGGCCCAACACACTCAAGAGCATGGCTCACTTTGCCTGGTGTGCAGTCTCGGACAGCTCTACAAGCCCTGGTCTCCTCATCTGTAAAATGGAGTCTAATGTTGGCAGGATTGGAGTCAGCCCATTGTGGGGCACCAGGCAGAGATCCCAGCATGGCTGAATAAGCTGAAGCCTGAGTCCCAGACTCTAAGACTCAGCACCAGTTCAACAGCTGCTGGCACAGGTTGTATGCCTACTTTCAGGATAAATAGGTTGTAAAAGAAACTTGGGCATTATTTTGCTGTACACCCTGGTGTCTGGGTCCACATAGTCAGCCAGAGAAATGAGGAGGACAGGACAGAAGTCCAGGATGGGTCTGGACCAAGTTGAGGCGACCTGGATGGAGTTGCCGTTCCTATCATTGCTGCTGCAGCTTGTAGGTCACGCCTCTGGACAGTGAGACTTTTCTCTCAAGCTGACCCTGGTATTCTGGAGCTGGAGGCACCGCCCACTCATCACCCATCAAGGTGTTTGGCTTTACCTTTAGCTTTGACTCAAAGCTCTCCCTGTCACTTTCTCTCCCCTCTGTGGCTCTGACCTCTGTGGCCTCCGGCAATGCATCATTTCTCACTGGTCTCTCTGCGTCATTCTCATCCTTCTAGAGTTTACTCTCAGAGCATCTGAAACAATGCTTCGCAAAGAGCCCATTTCATGCCCAGGAAAAGCTAGAGTCCTTACAGGGGCTGCAAACCCTTCTTCCTCTGCCCCATCCAATCATCTCCCACCTCCTCTCCTGTCCCCTCCACCTGGCTTGCTCTGCTCAGTCCCTCTAGCCTCTGTTCTCTCAGACACACCTATAGGTCTTGTCTAAGGACTTCTAGTCAGTCTGCCCCTGCCATCTGGATGCTTTCCCTCCCTATCCTGATGGTGAGCTTGGTTACTCCCTTCAAATCCTCCTGAGGATTATACTACTCTCTCCCAGTGTTCCTTATTAACATAAGAACCACGCCCTCCTGATGCTCAGCACTCCATCCCCCTACCTTATTATTTATTTATCCACTCTGTCTCTACTGTTCCTTCCCACTAGAATTTAAATTCCGGGACGGCAGGAACCTTTGTCTTTTTTGGCTAGTGGTGTACCCCAACATGTGGAACAGCCTCTGGTAGATAATAAGACTTCTGACTGAATCAGTCAACGATTTTATAATCCAATAATCTTCCCCCAGGCCAGAATCTGCCTCTCATTGTGTCTTTGGGAATCTCATGACCTCGCTGATGCCCTGTGCCTTTTTCTTGACTCTATAATGAAACCCAGTGTGGGAGAAGAACTGTACCCAGAAAAAAAAATTCTGAGAAAGCCTAAACCACCCCAATCTCACTTGTCTCTTGGGCCCTGTCCACTAGAGGAAGAAAAGAATGGTACCAGAACATTAAACTCCTTTTCCGTCTTTGTTTTCTGTACCAACACTAATGACATCATCTATATAACTAGAGCAAAGGGGTGGAGGACAGACACACAACTCATCAGTAGTGATGAATAACTGCGTGGTACATTTTCTAACACTTATTTTACTGAGATGAGTTTTACACATAGAGATAATGGCAGTGAAGCCTGTCCTGGTCCTTGAAAGGCTCACTCAACAGTGAGCAAGAAAATGCCTACAGAAATTTAGTGAAGCGAGACCTTCACGAGACACAGCACAGAACAGAGATGGCAGATGAGGTTCCCAAGCGCAAGCACGGAGTCTTTCTTCATCTTCTGCTAGTCTCCTTCTTCTCAGGTTGGATTCTAAAGAAGGGCAGGGGTCTCATGGGAGAGCGAAAACTGACTGTATTTCTGGCCTCTCCTTTCAAACCCGCAGGATCTGTTTACTGGTGTGGAGCAGTTAGCCACAGTATTTTTCTACCAATCAGTTTTCAAGGGAGAGAGAGTTCCTTTTAAAAAAATTTTTCAAAAGAAGCCGAGCTCTTGGTTTTCCATGTCCTGTCCCCGTCTAGTCAGAATAATGTAGAAATAAAACAAATGAAGCCTCCATGGTTCACAATGGCCCATGGGCAGTGCCGCCTTCACCCCGGGCCAGCGAGTCTATTTGCACAGCTGATTTGAGATGAAAAGTGAGATGGTGTGAACACACTGTACCCTTTGCCCTGAGGAATATTTTCTGAGCCGAGTCTGACTGGCCTTGAAATTCTTCAGCAATTCAAGAGGGCAGGCGTTAGGCTTCTAAAGGACCTGAATCAGGTTTCCATAGTAGCTTGGTCAGACAGCAGACCTTTTCCCAAGAGTTGGGTAGAGCTTGTCAATAAGGCTGGTGTGAAAACAAAGCCAACAATGGGGGCTTGTTCAGTTTAAGCTGAGTCATGAAAATCGTGTGCTAAAACCATCTTGGGAGAGAGATCTGATTGGTAAAACAACAGCCACTCAAGTTGGAAGGCATTTTTGAAAGGAAATGTTAGCCTCTGAATTCTGGAAAGTGTTCGAGGCAGTGAGAGATGGAGAAAAATAATCCCGTGACGCCACCCTTCTCTACCTCCCGAGCCAGCTTCAAAATGAGCTCATTATCGTGATTTATAGCAGGGTCTAGTCTTTTAAGTCCCGGTGGACAATCTGTCTGGCATCATGGTCCCGTTTGTGTGATTCATTTTTTAGAAAAAGGCAGTCTTGTCAGGCCATTAAAAGGTAGAACAATTAATTACTTTTATGATAGTTGGTTGCCTCCTGGCCCCAGCTTTGCCTTTTGAGGGGAGCATTAACACTCATGCAGTAGGGCCTGAGACCTCTGTCCCAGCATGTCCCTGTGCTCCCTGTGCATAAGCATGGACTGTCTGGAACCTGCAAAAATGCAGCCCTTATTCCACTGAGTGTCTCAAACTTAATACTGTTCTGGTCTGGTGTTGACAGCAGCCTCTGTCTTCCACTCTAGGATCCAGGCACAGCAAGCGATTGTTCAAACCGATCTGTACTGCCATTGCACCAGATGTCACCATTTACACCATCCCCTAGACACACACAGCAAGAACGTATTCCTGAGGACAGAGCTATTTTCTGTGCTGCTTCTTCAGAAGGCCAGCGAGGGGTGTGTGGCCACAGAGTAGTTGAGGGGCTTCCAAGACGACCCCGATGCCACCTACCTTAAAGGAAAGTCAGGTGCCATGTCAGTCACACCCAGGCTGAATCCCATTTCTTCACCATCTTCTTGCCGATAGGTTTCCTTGACTATTACAGGAAAAGTAGGAAATTGCTCCCCCCCCCTTTAGAAGGCCTGTTGTTTACTATAGCTATTATGGCAACAATTGCTGGGTGGATTCTTGTTCTTTGAGGTTTTGCCACGATGAAGAAATCAAATCCTCTTATGAGTATGATCTCACTAGTTTCCATAATGATATTTTGAGATGAAGGAAGAACCAAGACCTTCGATGCTGTCTCTGCAGATTGGAGAAATGAAGCAAGATGCAGGGAGGCCACAGAGGAGCCAGGCCAGCTAGAGCTAAGACCCAGGGCTGTGCCTCTCATCTAGTGCTACTGGGACCTGAACGCGGTTCCCCATCTGAGAGGCACAAAAGGACCAGCCAGGGAAATGTGAAACTCCAACTAATTCCACAGAATTTTAGCAGCATGCTTTCGTAAGTTTTAACTGCAGCTCTCTGCCTGACATAGCATATAAATCTGTGGTGGTCAGCTCCCTATATCTGTGACAAAACATTAAAAAAAAATGATGTGGGATTCCCCTCTGTATGCTGTGAATATGATTGGTTAATAAAGAAAGCTGACTTGAGCCTATGGCAGGGTGGAGCAGAGGTAGGCAGGGACAATGGAACTGAATACTGAGAGAAAGAAGGGTAGAGTCAGAGAGAAGCCATGTAGCCCCACTGGAGACAGATGCTGAGGACTTTACCTGGTAAGCCACAGCCATGTGGTGATACACAGTTTAATGGAGATGGGTTAAATTGATATGTAAGAGTTAGTCAACAAGAAGCTAGAGCCAACGGGCCAGGCAGTGATTTAATTAATATAGTTTCTGTGTGATTATTTTGGTTCTGGGCAGTGGGAACCAACAAACGGCTCTCTCCTCCTACAAGAAAGGGAGCACAGATGAGGAGAGATTTATCGTCCTTATATTTTCAGAGGTCTCAGTCAGTTGGCACCACTGGCTTCAGCCTGTGTGTGACTTCATGGCAGAAGGAGTCAGTCAAATAGAGCTGCTTACTCCATGGCAGCCAGAAAACAGAGACAGAAGTCAGGGAGGAGTGGATGGAGACACAGCTTGCCCTTCAAAGGAAGGCTCTCAGAAGAGACATGCTTCCTCTAGTGGGGCCCTGTCAGGCCCCATCACCGCTGACTATCCCACTCAGCTGTGAAACCATCCATGGATCAGTATGGATGGGGTGACGGCACTCTGCATCCACGCACATCTCAAAGCCCCAGCTCTGAACGCCACTGCCAAAAAATCAAGACTTCATGAGTTTGGGGAAAACTTTCCTGCTCAAATCATAACTAAAACTAAGAAAATAAGACATGGTACTCTAACCACTGAAAACTGCTGAAGGACGAGATAGGTCGACTTTCACGCAGGGGGTGGATAAACAATAATTGGTGGAGGAACAGAATGCGAACCAAAGTAAGAGATGGTTGGTTGGTTGGTTGAGTTGTGATTTTTTTTTTTTTACAAAGGTTGTATGATATGGACTCCCAAGAGTAATTCCGCGGCATCTAAGGCTACACAGACACTCATCGGCTGCTTTTTTTTTATGTAGATAAACCTGAAGTCTATATCCTTCAGTGACATCTTATTTGACCTCGACACCTGGGGTCAGTCCTGTGTTGCTCTCACAGCCCCTTCCCTCTCCAACACAGCCTGCTCAGCATGCCGTCTTCGGTAAAGGGTGGGTTAGGGTGGAGAAGGAGTAGCTGCCGAAACCACAGCAAATAAAAGTTACTGAAGGATATAGGAGGCACTTTTGGGGATTAAACCTGAGAAGCCCTCTGAAGATTTATTGTGACAATATTCTGCATTCCCCCTGCTTCGAGAGAGTTTGTTTTGCTCTCTGCATCTACTTTGAACTCCACAGATTGCTTAGATTATTCTAGCCCCAAACATTTGGCTTGCTCTAAAGTCCACTCCAGTCCCAACTCTACATGATTTTGTAGCTAAACATCAATTATCACCTGAACACAATTACTGAGCTTCTTAATCCAGGTCACTGGAAGGAAATCACGTTGCCTGAGCCTAGGTGTGGCTGAGGTGGCTCCTTTTGTCTGGGGCTTCTGTCACATGGTGGTGGCTCTCATGTGTGATACAGAAGTGGCCCAACAGCTATGGTATTAGACTTCTTAAAGCCGCCACTAAAGATCACAGAAGATTATATTTTTAAAGAAGTTTAGTCTTACTGCAAGAATAAAATATAAGCATCTGTGCTTTCAAAACAATTGTCAGATATATTTAGAGACTTCAGTTTCCCACACCAAACAGATAACTATACCTGACTTACAGCACCATTGAAATGAACTATACCATTAAACAAAACATATAAAACAACTGTTTATGAAAATGAAGGGGCACCGCAAGACCTAGCTACTAAGAAAAGAAAAGTTGTGCCAACTTTCTCCCGGATACCCTTTCCTGCCGTGGCAGAGGGAGAAGGAGCCAGGAAGAGATTATAGTTCTGACTGTTTTTTTTTGTTTTGTTTTGTTTTGTTTTGTTTTGTTTTGTTTTTCGAGACAGGGTTTCTCTGTGGTTTTGGAGCCTGTCCTGGAACTAGCTCTTGTAGACCAGGCTGGTCTCGAACTCACTAGTTCTGACTGTTAAAATGGCTGGGACTTTTGATTCCAGGGACCAAATAAGCATCTAGGCAGAGGGACACACCAGAGTTCAAGCAGGGCTTCAACATGTGTCCTTAGTAAGGGCTGAGATGCACTTGCTTAGAGTAAGCCTTTTTGAGACTTAGCAGAAATTGGTGCTGCAGGATGTGAGGCGAGTGGTCACCCCAGAGGTATGCACTCCTCAGATGTATGTTGCAGTTGTGGTCTGGAGTCAATTAACACTGCAGTGAAACTATTCTTGGGAAAAGTGTCTCTGCTTTAGAAATAAGAACCTTAAGATCACAGCATATAATCCAGGCAACCTTAAATTTACATCCAAAATATATCTACCCTAACAAAGCACAAGACTGAGCCTGACAGACTTAGAAAGGATCAAACTTCTAGGCAAAATCGGCCTCCTTTGCCTGCTATGCTTAGGATACAGTCCTGAGTTCCAATCACACATGATGTGCTCTGAAACAACACTTGGCACACAAAGATACGCGGGAGAGAGAAGCAAGGCAACTCGGATGTTGGAATGATTAGACTAGGACTGTCAAGGAGGTGTTTCAAATACATTGATGAAAGACAGTTAAAATGAATAAACAGATATGGGGCTCAGTACAGAAATGGAACATGTGAAAAAGAAACCAATGGAAAGCCCTGCAGATTCATGATCAGGTGATATGGCTAGTCACCTTGAGGGAAGGTAGAAACCATCCAACCTGAAGAGACTTTTTTAAAAAAAAAAAAAGAAAGAAAGAAAACTCAGTGAATGTGAGTTCTGCGGTCTAACATATACAGAGTGCTCTGGGGAACTGAAAGAAGGAACTGAGCAGGACGAGGTGTTTGAAAGAACACCAGCCGAAATTCTCCACGTGTGGTGAACAGCAAACTACAGATCCAAGACACTCAGGAAGCAGCAAGTGGTGCAAGCGGGAGAGCAGCTGTATCTAGGAACTTCATAGCCAAATCAGAAAACCGAAGGTAAAGAAACAATCATAAAAGCAAAGCAAAGGAGACCAGAGAGATGGCGTGGTGGGCAAGAACACTGACTGCTCAGGGGACCCGGGCTTAATTCTGAGCCCCTATGTGGCAGCAGCTCACATTCTAACCACCCACAAGTCTAGTTCAAGAGGACCTCACACCCTCTTCTGGCCTCTGCTGGCACTGCACACACATCTTGCACAAACATACGTGCAGACCAAATACCCACTCATCTGAAATCAATTAATTAACTAATTAATTTTTAAATCAATATTCTTAAAAGCTAAACAAAAACAAACAACAGATAAACAACAAACAAAATCCCAAGAAACACTCCTACTGTGGTCCAAATGTTTGTGTCCCCTCTCAAATCCATGCTGCAACAGTCCAGAATGGGATGGCCTTTGTGGCTGGGTCCTTTGGGAGGTAACTGGGTTGTGAAGGTGGAAATCTTAGAAGAAGATGAGCGCCCTTATAAGAAGCAGGCACGGCGCAAATTCGTTTTCGTTCTATCCCGTGAGAACATAACCAGGTACCAGGTCCCCAGCAGACAGAAAACAGACAGCAGACAGTCAGATGGCAGACAACCAGACAGCAGACAGTAGAGACAGCAGAGACAGCAGACAGACAGCAGACAGCTGAGTCTTATGAACGTGGACTTCTTAACCGCCAGAGCTGTAAGAAGGAAATGTCTGGTTTTGAGCAACAAGCCTATGATAATACATACATCAGCGGAAACTGATGAAGATGGGTAATGAGATAAAAATGGAATTTTACTAACTGAGGTTCTCATAGTTTACATGAAGTTGTACCATATTACTCCATACATATTGGGATACATTAAGAATTCATAGCCAACCATGGTGGCACTCGCCTTTAATCCCAGAACTAAGGAGATTTGGTAGGCAGATCTCTGTGAGCTTCAGACCAGCCTGGTCTTCATTTCCAGGTCATCCAGAGCTCCAAAATTAGATTATGTCTCAAGAAAAAAAAATACAAAAAAATTCACATTGCTATCTCTAGAGTAATTGTTAAGTCAAATATAAACAATAACAACAACTGCACACACACACACACACACACACACACGGCTAAAAAGTAAGTAGAATAATTAATGGAGTACTAAAGAGGACATGAAGCTGGGCAGTGGTGGCACACGCCTTTAATCCCAGCACTCAGGAGGCAGAGGCAGGCAGATCTCTGTGAGTTCAGCTTGGTCTAAGAGCAAGTTCCAGGTCAGGTTCCATAGCTACTGAGAAACACTGTCTTGAAAAACCAAAAAAAAAAAAAAAAAGAGAGAGAGAGAGAGAGAGAGAGTACCCCATGAAAAGAAGGCAGGAAAGGAGAAATAGGAATTAAACAGATATGATTGACATTTTGTTAGTGGTTACATTACATGTGAGTGAGACTATTCCAATTAAAGGGAAACATTAAAAGGTGAGACCCAAGCACTGCCTAGAAGAGATCAGCTGACCTACAAAGGCAGAGTTAAGTAGAAGGTGAAGTGATGGAGAAGCATACATTGAAAACAGTAAAAAAAAAAAAAAAATGGGGAGAGGGTGGATCCACTGTGGCATTGTAATAGACAAGCTAAGGAGACTTAAAAGAATGTTTTTTAGTAAGTTTTTAAGTCACTGATCAAAGATACATAGAAATCTCAACTTTAGCCATCAAATTACAGGAAAGCAACCATGCAACATGTATAAAGTTGCAACCAGCAGAACTATAGGGGGAGGCTGATCATGGGCGCTGGAAATGGCGGTGCTCGCTCAGTAACTGACAGAACAAGCTGACTAACCGGGGCAAGGAATACGACAACACAACTTGAGTCAACTGCTGGTGACAAACAGCCTGTCCCTTCGAGGCTGGTGTGTAGTTCAAGGGGAGAGCGCCTGCCCAGCACATGCAAGACCTGGGTTCGATCCCCAGCACCACAGAAGTACTCACAGTGGAAGAGTAAAGATTCACTTTCTCAGCACAGAGCTTGCCCAGAAAAGATGGCACAATAAAGACGTAAAGTGAGTCTAAATAAATTCAGATATCTGAGCTCTAACACAGCAGGCCCGGTAACCTCAAGGGAATTAAACTGGAAACATAAAGAATGACATGCATGACATGTTCAAATGTTTTGGGATGAAACAGCAGACTTTTAAATAACCCTGGGTTGAAGAAGTCATTAGGAAAATTAGAAAATATTCCAAATTTAATAATAGTGGTGGACAACCCAAAGAAATGCATTTGCCGCATGCAACTATGCCAGTACTTAGGAGAAAATACACTCCCCAATACACCCCAAAATTTAAGCTTATTTTAGAAAAGAGGAATTCATTTTCTTGAAATTTTCCTAAATTTCAAGATCTCAGTTTTCACTTTGTAAAAAAAGAGGAGAAAATTAAACCCTGAGCAAACCGGAACTAAGAGAAACATAATAAAAACCAATAAAATGAACAGAGCAACAGTTGAGAAAAAAGATCAAGGGGAAAAAGAGGAAATAAAAACAGTTAACGCTAAGAGTGAAAGAGGCTGACATCCGGGTCCTTACACACTCTGAGACGTGGCAGGACGGCATCCTGAGATGCTCACACGAGTGAGTTTAACAATGTAGAAATCCTGGAGAAATTCCTGGAAACACTCAAATTATCAAAACAAAAACCAGAAGAGAAAAATCAGATAGCTTGATGCCCGTTAAAGAAATGTACTTTCTAATTAAATTTTTTCTCACAAAGGAAACTTCAGAGCCAAAGAGTTTTCAACACATATTCTCTTAAGCATCTATGAAGAAATGTTACCACACCAAAAACTTTTTAGAAAGAGGGGTTTGGATTCCTACCATGTCCCCCACTCAACTTGCCTATTGGCCTGCGGAGAATCTGATGAACACTTGATTATAAACTTAACCAAATGAGACGCTAGTTGCAGCAGCTGTTCCAGATGCATTCTCATTGCTTGAGCAAATTAACACCACCGCCGGTGCCTGCGTCCACTGAGCAGGTTGTCTGGTCATCCACGCCTGCAATAAGACCGTCAGCAGCACGTTCCCTCTATCTAGAAAGTCTGGCGCTGCACCTTCACTGTCACCCTGGAGCCACGTTGATTCTCCAGCCCTATGTCAAGATCCAGTCCGTGAATAACTTGATGTCTTCCTCCTCCAGAAGCCACCACATGGGCCCATGACACCGACAACAGCAGGCCGACTTGACTGGGCTACAGTAACTTACTGGGAAATAAAACTGACAGAGAGTCAGACATCTCTGTGAAAACTGAAATGTCCCTCCAGGGGAGAAGGATAGGGGTGAAGGAGGTTGGTGTTCCTGGCCACTTCTACAATCACAATAGAGGCATGCACACACTAGATCTCACTGGATTACACAGGCAACCTACTCCTAAACTTGGTGAATTCTTCAATCCAGTAACTACGTACACAAAGGCCTTAGTGAGTGGGGCTAGAACAAGAAGAGGCTCTGTATAAGGTCCAGGCCACTACAGAAGCTGCGTTGTCGCTAGGGCCATCTCATAAGTGGATGACACCCTGGTGCTTGAGGCTTTATGGCCACAGAAATGCTGTGTGGGGGCTTTTGTAAGCCCTGGTAGGCAAACCACAACCCAGACCCTAAGGAGCTGGAGTCTTGGTGTTCTCTTTGGATTACTACCTTCTTTTTGAGAAGCAATTTTAGCTTGATCAAGGGCCACAGTTACTAGAGATGATGATTTACCATACCCTACCCAAGCTTCTCATCAGGAGCCAGGTGTCGTCAGCCTTATCAAGTCGTTAAGTGCAGAACACTTACTTAACAGCACGCCATCATTGCAGTTTGGTTTCTGGTGTATGGTAAAATACCAGAACTGAAAGTGACTTGAACAGAAGAGGTCCAAGGTCCATTTGTCTTACAGGTTACAGACCATCACCAAGGGAGGTCAAAACAGGAACTTGGCACAGAACCAATGAGGAGACCAATGAGGAGTGCCGCTTATTGGATTGCTCGGCTTCCTTTCCTATACAGCCCTGTACCTGCCGAGGGATGGCAATGCCCACAGAGGGTGGGGCCCTTCTATATCCATCAGTTACTGAAAAAAATGTCCCACAGGCGGGAGCACAGGTCAACCTGGGTATGACGCTTAATTAGGCTTCCCTCTTTCCAGGTGTGTCAAGCTCACAACCAAGGTCAGCTTCCACAACTGTGAATTGCACGGGAGAATACCTACAGCATTGCTCTTGAGTGGCATCTAATGGCCTCATATGAACCTCAGCTCGCACTTCCCTTTCTGAGTAAGAAGAACACTGAGAGTTTCCCCTTGGTGCTATAACTATCTTGGAAGTGACATGAATGGGAAGTTGGCAACAAGGGAGCTCAGGGTTGAGATCGGTAGACAGTCTTTCCTGAATGGCAGAGAAGGTAAAGTCATTTGTGTTCCTTGTGATCGCTCCAAAAAGGATGATCTCAGAAGAGGGTTTTAGCAGTGGCTACATGACACTTCTCAGGGGGTACAGGTTTGTCTCTTCCCCAAGCTGTATGTCCAAAGTGTTCTTGGACAGAGTAGTCATGGTACAGGGGGTAAGACTACATGGGATCAGCAACATGGACTTCTAGTCTCCACAGTCAGACTGTGCCAGGCCTCCTTAGCCTTATTTCCCAGGGAAAAGGTGAGTGTGCTATCTGCTCGTTCCACAGCCCCACGATGCAGGATAATCAGACGTGATAGGAAGTCAAGTCAAAGTAGGAACTCAGCTTATTACTGTGTCAGCTTTTACAGGTTAAGTGACATCATGTCTTGTGGGGGTACCTCCAGCCAATGAGAGACAGACAAGTCCTCCCTCTGGCTGGAGGGGCGTCTATCTAGATTTTACTGTCTCATCCTCACTGGGTAGCTTTGAGATTATTCTTCAAACTTAAGTCAGGCTTTTCTCTGTCCTGCAGGCTTCAAGGTACAAGCCCTGAGATAATTTTGGCCCAACAAATCTGGACACAGTCAGTTTGACACCATGGAGGTGGGCTTGGAGGTTTTATATGCTCCAGCAATGCTCAGTGGGGGACAGTTTACTTCCTGTTGCCTACAAATCCAGATGTAGAACTCTCAGCTCCTTCTCCAGCACCATGTCTGCCTGCAGACCACCATGTCCCACCATGACGATAGTGGACTAAACCTCTGAAACTGTAAGCCAGCTTCACTTAAATGTTTTCCTTATAATAGGTTATGGTTATGGTGTCTCTTCACAGCAATAGAAACCCTAACTAAGGCAGTCAGTTGCTTTGTTATGTGGACTACTTCTACCATGGAAAGATGAGTGCTTGGTTCTTATTGGAATAAGGTCTTCCTATGGTTGTCTACAACATCTCTGAAAAACCTATCATCTGTAAGCTTACCAAATGCCTCATTTACCATTGTGGTATTCCACACAGTATTCTTCTGATCAAGGAACTCGCCATAGCAACTGATGTACAGCCCCAGTATCACGGCCATGTCATGCCCTATTATCCTACAGGATAAAAGAATGGTAAAACAGTCCTGGGGGAATTCTTCCACAGCACAGGCTAGCCAACAATACCTCATGCCCCTGTAGCAATGTCCTTTAAAAGGCCACCAAATGCACTGAGTTGCTCCTTCTAACACAGTTAAGACGCATAGACCTAGGATCAGTAAGAGAAAATGAGGACCATTTGCCTTAGAGAGCCACTAGGAAAACATTCGTTCCTCATCCTGTGACCATAGGCTCTGCTGGTCTGGAGTGTTTGGATCCAGTGGGATAGAAATTATACTGGCATCTGGCCAGTTTGGATTCCTCATTCCTCTCAGTCAACAAGCAAAGACGAGGACTTACTGCACTGGCTGGGAGTGTTGGCCCTAATGTCCAAGCAGAAATTGGGTTGGTACTGTACGATACGAAAGTGTTCAGGAACAGCATGTTAGGAAGTCCCTTAGACTGGTTCTGAGTGATACCTGCTATAAAAAGAAATGTCTGTGTGCTCCTAGATTCATCTGTTCTAAGCCATAATCCCTAATATGGAAGCGTTTTGAAGTCGTACTTTTGTAAGGAAATGAATTTGTTAGGGCTGAACTCTTGGGGAATCAGTGACCTCCCGTGGGAGACGATCTCACGTTCTGTATGTGAGCATTGCGCGTGTGCGCATGCAAGCAGAAGGCACCACTTACAAGCCAGGAAGAGGACCCCAACTGGAGCCAAACTGGCCAGGGCAGCCTCTTGACAGGCAAAAAGCTTCTCTTGTCTGAGGCACCCACTTTATGACGCTCTGTTTTAGGAGCCTGAGCGAATGACAACCCCCATTTTCTGAACGCAGTCAGTGAATGGAAAACCACAGCAACCCTGCCCTGCAACACTAAGCAATGGACTGACAGCCTCAACCCTTCAGGAATGAAAGTGGGGTCCCCTCACTAGGCAAACCCCAAATTCAGCTAATGTGCTGGCTGACGGCAAAGGGAATGTGGAGACGCTGGTGGAAGGCAGTTATCACCACCACCCATTGCTCCGTGACAGACTACAGTAAGGGCTGGAATTACCACGAGCAGTTCTTTCTTGTTTTGTTATGAACATTTTTACATACAAAACCTGGTTTCCTTCTCTCTCCGAGCCTCATATCACCTAACAGAAGTTTCTAACCTTAGTTAACTTTTAGATCACAGTATTTACGTTATAGACCATCAAAGAGAACAGTGAAGACCACTCAAGGCCTTTGCACCCTCTCCTGGATGCAAGTTTGTGCCTTGGTTCTGCACAGAAGCATTGTGCCACAATGTACAGAGTACGGCCCTGTTCTTGACTCTGGCTTATTTAACTGTGACTTGAGGAAATGGGTAAGGGTGTAAGTTACAGGGCCAGCTTGAGTGGTCGGTTTTATCATCAGTTCCATTCGGTCACTGAGGTGTTACTTGAAGGTATTTTGTAGATATTGGTAAGAACTACGAGTAGTTGGTTTTAAGAAGATCTGTTATCTGAAACAGCCAGTTGGAAAAGTAACATCGTGGTTTCTCTGAGAAAGGAAAAGTCTGCGAGTGGCACTCCAGCTTCTGCTCATGGTACCCAGCCTGCCCTGCTGGTGGCATGCGCACACCAGGACTCTTTACCTGTGCAACATCAGCCGGTACATTCTGAAAGTCAAAGGCCAGCATTTCCCATAAACATAAAAATTCATAACAAAAATCTAAGAACAATAATACATTCAGGGCTGGAATAAAAGTGAAGTACTTGGAAATCAGTCCTTGAAATTCATTACTGTAGCTCAATAAAAGAGAAAAGCCATACCACTGTCTCAATGGAACAGAGAATCAGCTGACAAATTCTCTATTTGTATGTGGTAAAAATTTGCCATAAATGAAAGAAAACTAGAAGTGAACTCTCCTGAGGATGGTAAAGAATCTCTATAAAAACTACAACAAACATTATACTTAGCACTGAAGCACAGGCTGCCCCCAGCTGAGGATGAGCCTTAGGCTATGGCCTATATCTCATTGTTTATAGTCATCACTGAACATAGAGGCTATAACCAGTGCAATAAAGCAAGAAAAGAAATATCATAAATAAATTTTATAAAAGGTAAAACCATCTTTTTTTAATATATAGCAAGACAGCTTATGTTGAGTCAAGACTCTACCATTTAATAGCCTTGTGATTTGATATTAAATATGTTTTGCAGTAAGCCTACACTATAAAATAATGACACCAGGTTAGGAGTGTGGAATGAACTAATACACACGTGGCTAGCATTGTGTGGGGCTCAAGGTGCATTCGTGTTGATAGTACTGGCAACTTAAAATGATTCTACTTTATCCAGAGTTTATATATCCTTTGATTTGTAAAAAAATTCTTATTGTTTATGAATTTTTATATTTACATTCATGAAGAATCAGCTTGCAATTTGTGCTGTGTTTTAGCTTTGCAATTTTCTGTTCTTACAAAGACGAGTTGGGGATATGTCAGTCAAAGCTGCATTAGAAAAAGAACAGTAGGATATGTGTTGCAAATGTGTATGTCTGTAGGTAGGTATTTATGGGCACAATACATATTTTACCCTCCTTTAATCTACCAGCCAACTTTGGGATCGGTTTTATTCTTTGGCTCATTTTATGAGCTATGGAGACAGAGAGGTTCAGCAATCTGCCCCAGGTTGCCTTGCTCACCATTGGCTGGGGTTAGGATATCATTCCCAGGCCCCTCAGTCCCACCATTTTCACTGCTTCCTAGCCATGTACAAAATAGATTCCGACTGACCTCAGCAGATTGTATTTAGTCTTTTTGTATGGATAGAGTTAGTCACGAGAATCATCTTAACTGTCCAAATTAACACTGCACACGTGTGTCAGATGAATCCAAACTGTTGCTGAAGGCAGGGGAAGAGAGAAGAGGGAGGTCTCTCTTCATTCCAAGTGATTTGGATCGACACCAGATGTCAAGATTCTGCTCTGGAGATAAATCAGGGCCTGTTGTAAATGAAGTCTCACCACACGCACTGTCTAATTTTTGCTGGAAATCAAGGCAGCAGCAGCTAAAACATGACCTGTCTGGAGCCTGTGCAAAGTCACTCCGCATTGCTGTTGCTCCACATTGGCCCAGAGTATTTCATTAACTGCACACTTGCTGTAGATGCTCTCCAGTTACCATAGAAACTTCGGAGGCAAAGCTTGTTTTTAACCCTTGGACTAAGTTCGCTACCCAGCCCTATAGCTCTATTTAAAGATTCCCCTTGTTATTTTAAACTCTTCCCTTTCTGCTCGCTTGTTTTCTTCTCCTGCTAGACAGCTCAATCAAGCTCGTTCATGACCTTCAAACTGCCACTTACGTGATTTTCAAGGCCCAGCTTCTGAGGGTGGAGGGCTATAGCCAATGCTTTTGTATGTTTATCAGTGAAACAGACTTGGGTTACAACAGATTTTCCTTAGGTTGAGGTTTCACTTCGTCAAAAATAAAATGAACTGTCTTGCTTCTATTCTCTCCATCAAATGAACTTCCCAGCCAGCCCAGGTCTTTGTAGGCCTCATGAGTCCCCAGCCAACTCCTCAGACGAAGTTAAGCGGGAAGTGTCTGCTTTCTAGAAGTCCTGAGTCTTCCTGTCCTCCCACCAGCCCAGGCCTTGTGGAGTTGCCAAAGACAGCACTGAACTGTGCTGGTCTCTACGGCTTCCCTTCCCTGGGGGGTGCGTATGTCAGGGTACTTCACAGCCAGTGAGCCCCCACGATGTGAACTCCTGACTCTCCCTCCACCCCCCCAAGGTGGCATCCTCCCAACACTATCCCTCTGTTCTCCCGCCTGGTGTCCACATGGAAACTCTCATCTGCTTGCAATTGACTTGGTTCTGCAGGAGAGAGGTGGGTGTCGGACAACCAGGTGGCATTTGTTGGGGTCATTCAGGGTCTGACCTAGGGCTGGTTTAGAGGGAAGGTTGAAGAGCAGATGTTGAACATTTCTAGAAGCTAAAGGGACCTGTAGAGTGTGAAAGGATTGATACTGAGATCTTCATATGTAGAGTCAGGTATCAGCGCTGAGGGTAATTTCACATAAATGACCAGGCTTCCCCTCAAAGACAGAGCCCAGTCTTCCAGAGGGAAGGTAGAGGCAGGGCCTCTGAGTTCAGGGCATTCCTGCCACTCCATCTGGCTTAGCCTCTAAAAGTGAGGATGCATATTCGGTATGATAGCCTACCGAGGCACCTGAAGCTACCTCAGGTCACACTGCTGCCTACTCGTGGGAGCTCTTCAGAGCCGTCACTGCCCAACAGCTCCAGAGAGAAGCCTGACGGCTCCAGTCAACATGACGGAGGGAAAGAACTGCTCTGTTCTGTGGTTCCCATCGAACCCCTGAGATGCACCAGCTCATCAGTAAGACATCCCCGAGAGAGGAAAGGACCTGAGGGTTGTCAACACAGTCCGTGTCTCCCTGCAAGCATGGGTGTGTACAGCCGACTCTAGGCTCTCGGTGTGTCTGAAAAGTGACAGCTACAAGGACAGTACGCCCTCTGGATGTTAGGAGAGCAGACTCCGTCCTCTTATTCATGGGTCTCTGGTGTTCTCAGTGTCTCCAACCACACAGGAAAAGCCAGCGCATGGTAGATGCCATCTTAATGTGAACTAACTTTTCAGTCTTATTTTTTGCTATAAGTAACGGGCTCCTTTTTAAAATAACATCTTTTCCTATACAATAAAAGACCCTCCTCTCTGACCTTCATAATTTAGGGGAAGGGGTAGAAAAGTGTTTAGAGCTTTTGCCTATCTTGCACAAAGCCTTGGAGTTTACACCCAGCTCAGCTAGTCTGATTCAGTGGATTTTGGCATTTGAAGAGATTGGCAATTATTTAGAATATTTGTATCTCCCTACTCTAAAACATTCTGTAGCCATTAATCCCAGCTCCCCACTCTTTTCCCCAAGGCCTCAAGGAAGCAATGACCTGTGTTTCGTTCCCAACCACCACCGGATGTTTTTTAGGTCTCTCTGCAGAGGAACACAAAGTCACATTCCCAGCAGGACCACAGTCTTCAGCAAGCATCCCTGTGCTTTCCAGGGTCTAGCAAATCCACTCTCATAATTCCTATTGTTTAAAAGAACAGATGGCTGCAGCCTTCCCCAGGCCAAGGCTGTGTCTCCGTATTTCCAAACATGCTGACGAGCGCTGTAACTCAGCCCAGAATCACTGCGAAACAAATGTGAAATACCTGGACATCGCCAGACCGGTCCAGGCGTTTCCCGGCTTCCTCAGCAGGTCACAGCTGCGTGGGTGACTCCTTCTGACCCAGTGACTCTTAGCGGTGGCATGCCAGATCACACAGGGGTCAGGACTGGCCTGAGAGGGCCGTGCTGATTACAGATGAAGCTCCCAGTACGGAGGGGTGAGGCTAGAGCCTGAAGTCTCAGGCGCAGGGTAGAGGCTGCTCATGAGCCAGGTAGACGGCTGAGCATTGCCCACGAGGAGTAGGGGGAGGCTGCAGCATGGCCCGCATGAACTGCTGCCATCTTGAATGGAAATGGCGGCCAGTTCGGGCGCTGTGGATTGAAAGTGCTGTGATGGCACAGGGGATCTTCCCTACTCTGATCTGAGAATCACAATTGGGAGGATGTTGATCTTCCCTAGCAGCTGAGCCTCTTTAGAAAATGAAAAGGAGGGAAGAAAACATTTCCATTTCCAAGAACACCATAGCAGCTTCCCTTGGAGGGAGCTGTATGCTACATCTAGAGGACTTGTCAGCATGAGACTTTTCCAGCCCGGAATATGAGCTTTCTGCGATGAGAGTCTGTGTCATCTCATTTCATGTGCTTGGCATATAGTAATTACCGGGAAAGACTTATTTATTGGGAAAAAATTTCCAAGTACCTATTTCTAATATTTTCCCACAGAACTCAGCGGCATTAGCGAGAAAGAGTATCCTTCCTCGCAGAATGACTGTATTAAGAAGGGCAGTTATAATAAAGTGTAAATGTGTACTTTTAAGGATGCTATTCTTATCAGGGGAGAAATGGTGCCGGGCAATGCATCCAAGAGGAAAATCTGTGAGCTGAATAAAGATTTTTAAAGCCACAAAACACTCAGTCTAAGGCGGTTAGAAGCGGGTTCTTGACGCCAGGACAGAGACAACAAACACCTGGGCTGCACATAGCCCTTCTACGCCTAGGGCAGGCCCTGCCATTCACGTCAGGCTGTTTCTGTGTGCCACCAAATCCAGGCTCAACTTTAGACTCTTCACCAGCACTGTTTCACGAGGCTGAGCCTGGGGAGTTGATAGAATACACACATGGTAATTTATCAGCCATGAGGAAAGACAGGGCCATGAAACCTGTGAGGCCATCTTGGGTGGGAGGTGGGGAGGAGGGGTGGGGGGACCTTTAGAGGCACCTCCCGGACTACTTGAGATTCAGACTCTTGTCTGCATGCAGAGCCACTTCATCCGAACTCAAGGACTGGTGCTGGGGTTGGATCTGAGACCCAGGCAGCTGAGGGACCTTAGACAGCCAGAGTCTAAAAGTCAGCTCACCCAACAAAGCCAGTTATCCCCACACCTGAGTGTAGAGGAGGAGGCAGTTAGCTGAAGAGGACATAAATAGTATTCATTTCTTACCAGCTGGGTGAATAATTGCATCTTCCCAGGAAACCTGCCTCGGAGACAAGCTGCCTGTTCTGAGGATGCGCTGCCCATGCAGAAACCCAGGTGGATAGGGTTTGATAGCACCAGCTGCATCTGCCCTGTGACACTGGGGAGGACTGACCTGAGAGGGAAGGGTCCCTGTCCCAGGGCTGGGTAAGCAGATTTAGGGAGAGCTCTTTCTTCTCCTGACTTCCAAGGAGGGACAACAGAAAACTACAGTCACTGGATAGCATTTTAGGAAGCAGCAGACAGCACACAAGATGGAGGTCTCACAGACTCTATGCCGAGGGACATTGCAACTGTCCTGGTGTGGAAGTGTACTCTGTGATGTTCACGTGGCTTTAAAAATCCAGCTGTGTAGTTCTCAGACCTATGAGTCCGCCATAAGGATGGCCCTTTCTCTGGCCTTTTGTGTGAACCTGAAATGTTTACACCCGTCTTCAGCCGGGCTCTGTAGGACACAGGGTTTTGGGTTCTTTTGGGGTAGAAGAATTGAAAGCCGGCTACATGCCTGCTCCTCTGCTGTACAGCGAGCCAGCTGAGACCAGAACAGGGGCTCCCTTTGTTCAAGATGCTCATCCCACTGAGCAGTGCTGACTTGCCCAGGCTGCTGGTAGAAAGGTTGCCACATCCTTGACCATCTGAACGTCTAACAGTGACGTCATTGTGACCAGAACAGCCCTGAAGAGAAGTGGGCAGGAGCTTCCATGTGTCTAATTTTTATGGAATTTTGCCTCTAAGAGCCAGAAGTATTTTCTTGCCTTACAAAGGGGGGACTTGATAAATGCAAGCTTTTAGTGTTGATAACATCCTTCTAATATGCATGTTTGAGCATCAGAAGACCAGTGTATGGGACATGAGCATGGTGTGCAGACTGCTGCCTCTGGCTAGGGACAGGTGAGTGAAGGGAACACTCAAAAAGTGGGAATAGGCACACTGATTCCCCCAAGGATCCGCTCCACGGCAAGGCCCTGACTTGTAAATGGAATCAGGAGTAAGAGTCACGCACTCAGGTTGCCCTGAGGTTTACTTCAGATGAGTACGTCTTGAGGAGAGCTACAACCATTTTGCTGCTACATCATGATAGCACATAAGTCTATTGGACAGTGGGAATTAAGGTGAAGTTAAGAGGAAGTTAAGCCATGGCGGCGACAGCATCACTACCATTGGGGAATGCTCCCGAATGCCAGCTAAGCTGGTTGCTTGATGAATTCCCTTCCTAGCTCAGAAAGCCCAAGGTTGTCTCAGCCCACTCCCAATCTCCTTTCCTTCTTCATGAGGTCTGGACCCTCCCACAAGCTGGACTCAGCCTCTGGCATCTTCCTCTGCCAAGCCCTATAGCTTGCCAGGAGGTCAGATCCAAAACGACGATGAAAAACTGAACTATGGAAGCAGACAGCCTGTCTGGGAATGTCACCAGCATGATAAGTCATAACAATGAGGTTCCAGGTTTCCAGGTCAGGAGCCGAGCTGGCAGGGGTGGTGCAAGGGTCGTCAGGACAGTCGCCCTCTCGGTTTCTGAAGAGTGATGACTTTTATATTAATATGAAGATTTCTAAGACCATGAAGCAAACCGCCGGGAGCTAGAGAGATGGCTCAATGGCGAAAAGGACTTTCTTCTCAGTTAAGAGAACCTGAGTTCAGATCTTAGCATCCACAGTGGGTGGCTCACAGATTCCAGTAACTCCAGCTCCAAGGAATCCAATACCCTCCTCTGGCCTCTGAAGACACGTGCACTTGCATGTGCATACATGCACAGACACACACACACACACATACACACACACACACACACACACCAATAGTAAGTAAAAAATAGTAAAGCCATTGGGAAAAATGTGAAGGCAAGGCTGCAAGGCCGGATGGCTTCCAAAAGCTGTAATATTAAAAAAAAAAAATAATAAGTGGGAAAATGCATAGCTCAATAAAAAAAAGTACAAAAATAATAATAAACTTTTCTGTACACCCTTCAGCGAGGTCCTGCCTCCCTTTCAAAGTACCTGGTTTTGTGCCCAGACCAGAAGGGACTCTAAGTTCTGCATGGCAACAAGAGCTCAATGACCCTTCACCCATTACATGAGTTAGTGTTTCGTTGCTGACAAAATATGCCTGAGACAGACAAGTTAAGGAAGGAAAGATTTGGGGGGGCGGTCCTAAAGGAGTGTTCTCTGAGCAGGACTTCTTAGAAGGAGACCCCGAGTGAACTGGCTCAGGGCACCAGGAGAAAGAAAAGAGGGTGTTTTATAACAGGCAGAGAGAACGCCATGCCAAAATGACATATGCAAGAAAGCAGCTCATTTCACGGTGGCGAGGAAGCATGGAACAAAACAGGTAGTGCCCAGGTACAAGAAATAACTTCAAAGGGTTCTCAGCTCCCAGCAACCTTCAACTCGGCCTGCTTTCCTAACAGGCCACTCAGCTATGAACTCATCAATGGATCAATCCACCAACTCGGGAACAGGCTTTGGACACAGGAGTTTGAAGGATACTTCCATCCAAACTGTGACCACTCCCTACCTGGACATAATACTGGTACCAAAGGGATCAGGTGGCCCCTGTGCTGGAGAAGCAGTGGCTTGTGGGGTGAGCATAAAGTCTAGAAGAACACAGAACAGCAGAAAGATCACTGTCACTAAGCCTCCCTCCTCACCAGCTATCCCCGTCACAGCCACTGGTTCCCTGGAGCAGCTTCTTGTAGTTGGGAACTTGCAGCTCGGGCTTCTAACGTGCATCTCTAGCAGATAACCAGCCTGCTGTGTCTTCAAACTGTCTTTCTGGTTTAACTTTCCTTCTCTTCCTTTCTTCATCCCTTAGCCTGGGTCACACCATCTCATTCTGGGATGCTGACAATGGTCACAACGTGACATTCTCAGGACAGCCATCTCCTTTCTAGTCTTCTAGAAACTCTTCCTAAACGGCTCCAGAAAAGCATTAAACTCTCTTATTCTCAGGGTATCTGAAGCTCAGGCCTCTCGGGCTTCCAGAATCTTCCAAATAACCCAGCCTAACTTCTGGTGCTCATGGGAGTTCTGGACTCTTCATCCACAACTCCTCCCTGCTCCTCTGCCTCAGGCTGGAGTTGTCTCCAGATTCATTTCTTATCCTTTCTCCCTGCAAAGCCCCTCTCACTCCGCCTACTCAGTTGCTTCTTCTTCAGGCCCACCTATGGCCTCCTCAGTCTTCCTAGGCCTCCGGAATCCCTCCTCTAGCTGAATGTGGCTCTTGCGAGTTTCCAATTGTCTCCTCTGCCTATTTAGCAGACAAGGGATTGGAAATCAGGGTTTCCCTTCACCTGGACTCCCCAGAATCAGGACAGAGCATCATATATGGATAGGGGGAGGGTCACAGTTCATACTTGTTGGTTTTTCTAAAGTCAAGACCAGGGTGGTTTTGAGTTGCTGCTAACTCATACCACAAATGCCCGCTGACTGTCACTTACACCCTGTGGTCTGTGTCAGATCAGGATCTGAAAGAGATGGTCAGAGAACGCTCTCAGATTGGTGGAAATGAGATAGACAGTTTAACGAGCAGTTCCAGGCCGGGATGGCCTGAGGGTACCATGCTAGGGAACAGATAGCATGCTACAAAAGACCATAATGAAGGCACCTAACGTAGTTAGGGACATAATGGATGGGCTTCTCGGAGCTAGTTCTTTTTAAAATAAGAAAAGGGTATCTTAAAATAGCTAGAGGAGTTTTAACACAGTTTGAACCTTTGGTAGGAAAACACCTTGATATTTTTCCATCTACTTAAGACTTTTATGCTGTAAGTAATTATTAAATGATAATGTAATTGCCTGTGTACACCTATTACCTAGACAGACCTATTTATCCATTTGTCTATATATTCTCCACCTTGATTCAAAAGAGATAAACCATGACTTAAGGTCATATCTTGCTTAAGTAGAAGTCATTAGGGAAACTGAGTCAGCTGGACCCAGAAAGCACAAGTATGGAACAGAGACAGAGAAAGATGAATTAGCCGTATGGACACCAAGAAAACCTGTTCACTTGCTAATGGGACCATAGTAAAAGCCTGGGGGTGCATTTTCGGTAAGATCTCTGTAGATTTCCTGCTGAACTGGCTGAGCCGTTTGGGGTGGCGGTGCTCACAAGTGGAGGGCGGGGAGGAAGGGGGGGAGAGAGGAAGGGCCTGGATGCTCCCATACAGAACGCTCCTCCTGGCCACCGGCTCCTTGAGCACCAGTGCTATTCATAGAACTTCCTTTTCAGCCAGAATGTGGGAACAATCTGACTGCCAAGCTATTATGAACAAAACGCAGAGGCTGTCTCCATACAAATCTGCACTCCCTTCCTATTTCAGGGAGCCAAAGGGCTCGGGCCCATCCCAGCTGGGTCTTCACACGTGCAATAATCTGGGCAGCACATTCCCCACATAGAGAGGAGGCAGGATTTATGGGCCACTCATTTCCCTGAACTCGGAGTCATAGCCTGGATGTGCTGGTGCTTTATTATGCTGCTTCTGGGTTATTTATTTAATATTGTTTCATTAAAATTTAAAGAACACAACTGGTTTTGCAAATAAAACATGAAATGCCAGAGTGCAAGAATGGATGGTTAAATTCAACAAATGCTTTCAGTTTCTGAAGGAACTGAAGTGTGGTGTCTGTTCATGCAGGAGGATATATCATGTCTTGTGACTAAAGACTTTTCTGGTCACATAGAGACCAGTGAACATGGAGGCATGGAGCTCCCTAGCAAACTGAGTTCCACCATAATCCATCAAAACACCACGGCCTTCCATGCCTGCGCAGAGCAAGTGGCCAGACGTCAGCGCCTCATGCTAAGCATTCAAAACAAGATCTCTCCTCTGTTTTCCATGGGGACAGCAAAAGGCTATGGAACACACTCAAGGCCTCAGAACTATTGATGGGTTTGGAAACAGGAAGGCCCTGGCTGCAGTATTCAGCCGTGCTAAATGGCCAGCATTATCCACAGCCCTGCGACATGAGTTAATTGTGCTTGCTGAGCTTTGACGCTGGGAACACTGGGGAAGGCTGTGTGTAATTAGGAGCTGGCCTAATGAGAAGGGCCTCGCTCACACCACATGCCCAGTTTTTGTCCTCAAAGGAGAGTGCCAGTCAGAGAAAAGGGGAGCCTCCAAGGAGAGGCATTTACAGAGAATTCCGAGGATGTGTGATGATCTCGTTACAGCGACTTTGGGGGTAGAGAAGAGATTCCCAGGCAGGATTTAGGCCGGGACACTGGCAAGTGACAGACCAGTAGAACTCTGTGGTCACAGTTGTGCATGGCGAGCTTCAGGCTCTGGGGCAGAGGAATAAGATGTGCCTTTGTAATAAATCCTTCCCGGTCTGGTGCGAATGGCCTCTGGGTACTTACAGGGCTCAATGGCCCAGTATTTCATCTTCTGCATTCTGCACAGTAAACAACGTAGGCATCGTTAGGCTTTTCAGACTTAAGATGAACCTCATCCAGGTCGGCTTCAATCCCCGAGGCTCATTGTAGGACCCTTCCTTATAAACATTAATAAATGATTCCCATCGCTCTTTAGGAAAGCAGAAATCGGTCTTCTCGATGTCTTGGATAAACCTCATGATGAGGAGAGTTTGTGGATTCTTAGCACAGCTCAGATATGAAATAAAACCCCTCTGAACGGAGGGCCTCACTTGCTTTCATTTGCCAAATCACAAGGCTTCTTTAATTTCTCTAACCTTTATCTTGCTTTTTTATTTTCTTTTTGAGACAGAATCTCTATGTTGTCCAGAATAACCTTGAATTTACAATCCTCCTGCCTCAGTCTCCAGTCTGTTGGAATTACTGGCATGTGCCACCTTGCCAATTCATGTGTGATTTCTTGACTGTCCAAACACGTCATTCTCTTTTACAAAGACCCCCGCAGTCTGGCCACATCCAAATGGTCTTGCTCTCCTGTTTTCAGCCCCGGGTCTGGTTTCCAGTATGGCCTCCTCCGTCGCCCACCTCAGTCATTCAGCCCCACTGCAGCAGTCGGGCTGCTGCGTTGTGCTTAGAGCTCCAAGCAGATGTGGCACGGAGACCAGCCAGCCATTGCAAAGACAGAACCTCAGGATCTGCGGGAAATGCGGTCCTTCATCTCCAGGGATATTTCGTAGAAGTAGTCTTACTGCTATTGGAAGTCCTCTTCCCTGCTTGATAAGAGTGTGTATACAGTTGGCCGTAACTAGTTGTTGTGAAGACCTCCTGCATTTCACCTCAGTGACTTTCCTTCTGTCATCCCACATTCTTAAAAACAAAACAAAACAAAAAGATAACTGATTTTACTTTACGTGTATGAGTGTGTTGCCTGTATGCATATAAGTGCACCACACGCATGAAGGTGCCCAAGGAGGCAGAAGAGGGTGTTGGATGCTGTGGAGCCAGAGTTAGAGATGGTTGTGGGTCTTCTGAGCTAGATGCTCGGAACTTCACTTGGATTTTCTGCAAAAGCCGTGCATGCTCTTAACCCTTGAGTCACTCTCCAGCTCTCATCCTGCATTCTTAGCCCTGGTGTAGGTCTCCCTATAAAAACCACAGCCAGCTGCTTACGAATTCCTTTCTCACCAAGCTCTTGAAGGCACGCGCTCTCGCTCACTTGCCTCTGAATCTCCACTGTCCCCAACAAGAGCCGCAAGGAGACCTTCCCCGTCAGCACGTGTGTATCTCACTCTATCAGTCAAGCGGACAAATCTATTTAATTACTCCATAATTCAAAACATATTTCCCCAACTGGCCTGTGAAAATATCATGGGGGAATCTGCCAAACTGGATCCCTTCTAAAACCTCAAGTATTCCCCTGATATTTAATATTTCAATAAAAGTGGAGGCTAGTCTAATTTGTGATGATCCCTTTTTTAATGAACCCATGTTAGGACCCGATCAGTGTCTACCCCCTCTTTATATGTCAGCAAGCTGTCTGTTTGATGGCCCATTCTATACATTTGCCGGGACTACCACAGAGATCACCAGCCTGTGCTTTTCAGAATTTACCTCTGAAACCCAGGGTAACAGATGCTGATTCCTTGTTTGCTTGTTCGAAGCTTGTTTAAGAGTAGTTCCTCAGCCATGGGTTTAAATTATTTTTGTTGTCTATGACAAGTTTTTCTGGTCTTGGAAACTTGAGTGCATTTAAAATAGTATCGTTCACCAGGGAGTCACCCACCTCTTCAGGGCATCTGGCCATGGATGACTGTCAGCTCTGTGTGGACAGACCGGACACAACTACCAAAGTGCTTGAAGCGGATTTACCACGAAGCTAATGAAGCTTCAGATACCCTCATTCTGTATTCTTTTTCTCTTCTTAAAACCGGCCTTCTAAACTGTCTGACTTGGATCTGCCTCTAGGCTTTATGGGAGCTCGTATATACATGTTTCTGCTGCAAATGTTCTTGTGGGCAACGCCATGACCAGTCCACCAAAGCAACAAGTGAAAACCGTGGGCGTGTCCTGTACATCTACCCAGAGACTGACACCAGCCTTCATCAAGTTGCTTGTTCTTTTGCTTTCTTACAATATGGGGGCACTAATCCTTATTCTGGTGTTAGCCGAAAGTTATTCATTGTTGACCGACTGCGAGTACACCCTACCTAAAAGTAATTTGGTAAAATAAAATTGACTACTTCTTCACATAGGCATGCAGAGAGTCACACCAGTGGAATGAGTATTTACTCCGGGAAGGAAGTTATCTAGTTAACAAGTCCAGAGCAGAGAAAATAAGACTTGCAGCCAGGAGAACTGGCTTCTGAACACGTGCCAGGAAGCAGCAGAAGGCTGAGCACACCCTTTAATCCCGTGGAGTCTTAGTTTCCTCATCTGGAAAATAGAGATGCCAACACCTCCTCACGAAGACGCCGTGAGAAGTGAGATCCTACATACTAAAATTCTCTGTGAACTTTGGAAGTGATTTATAGATGCAGGGTATTTCTATCACCCTGAAACTATAAAATTATACTCAGCTAACAATTTTGTAAATTTCAAGACTGTACACACCACTGGGAGGCACACGGGGCAGGAGCCAAAAAGTCAGAGAATAAAGATGCAGATATCAAATGTTATAACAGGTATCATCGACTTACAGAAAATGAGTGCAACATCCAGCTTTAGAGGAACCCAGGCCACGTCCTTGCTGTCTGCGCAGATCCTAGGCTTCCTAGTGTCCCAGGATCCTTAGACTTGACACCTCTCCTTGTCATTTCCAAGCACACTCCCACAATCCCTTCATTAATAGCCTGTTCTGCTGACGCCCAGTTTCCAACTCGGGAAATAATATCTAGATTTGTAAAGTGCTTACACCTGAAAATCTAATAATGACCTATGCTTGCATCTGACTTGGGGGTTGTTCCTCCAAACAGAGAAATAACCTTGGGAAACGGTCTCAGGTTTCCGCGCCATGTGAGAAGTCTTCACACCCTTGGGCAGTGTCTGATCAGTTAACTTTCAGGACTCTCTGTTGAGTTGGGAGGCAAGGCTGGGCTTTTCTTAGCTCAGCGGAACAGCAATTTAAACATAGACTCCTCTCCTTACAATCTGTTGTTTTACAAGGAAGGCCTCATTTCACCAAGCCCCCGTGCACAGCGGAGATTCGAGGCGCAGCAGAGACAACTGCGTTCATTACCTCCAGCCCCAGCTAGCAGTTCAGAGAGGAATCCTGCTTCAGTTCATTATCTCCAGAGTTCCAGCTTCATCCGTCTCCATTAGGAGATACTCTGCCTTTCTGCCAAGAGGCAGGGAGAGTGAGCAACTCTGTTTCCTGTCACAGGTACTGCCGCTCACACCAGCCTCCTTGCCAAGGACCACTCCAAACTTCATTGGGGGGAAGCCCGCCTTCCTCATCTGACAGATGGCTGCCCATCTGAGGCAGCCCTCTGACATCCTGAGACAGCGGTCAGCTCTCTTCTAGCTTGCATTAGTGTCTACAACTTCTCATTCCTGCCATGGAGAAATGGAAGTGTTTCCTCACCTCATATAACCTTGGTCCCCCATAGGGTTGAGCCTGAGTGTTCAACTCACTACGTGAAGCAGCTACACCGCCCCCTCCGCCTCACTATTAGCCCGTGACTTTGAAAGAAAAGAAGGAAACAAGGAAATCTAGGTCGACTATAGGCAGAAGGAAGAGTAAAAAAGGAAAATAAAGATATGGCATAGTCTATGGGTCTACGGGTCATGGCGTCGGGGGTGGGGAGTTGAGGGTAGGGCGGTGGGAGGTGGGGCCATTGGTCAGTGAACCAGGAACCTTCCAAGAGGGCAGACTGCAGATCTGTGGGCCTGGGACATGCATGTAATCATCATAAAGAGCTCCCTAATCAATCCCTACTTTTCTGTAAAAATCAAGAATATAAAATTAAACACATCTATGCTTACGACTCTGTGGGGTCCCCTCCTGGCTTGATTTTTATCATTTCCCCCTTCTCTAAATTCATTAAGACAAGTTAAAACAAAAACAAAACGCAGATACTGTTTAGAATGAAAAGCTCTGCCAGGAGAAACAGCGTGGGCGTGTGAGCAGCCAGTGTACTAAGGGGTGAAGGCCCCCTTGCCCTTCATGGGCAGATCTTTAGCTATTGTTGAAGGAAAGGGTCAGGAACCGGAACTCCAGAACTCAACACAGGACCACTGCAGCGGGCACCTTTCTCAGGGCACAGCAGACTAGACCAGGTTCTGCTGGGGTGGTCTGCTCATGGTCACTGGGGTACCCAGGAACTTCCCACACAGGGAAGGGTGGGGAAGGATAGAGAGGAAGCTTCTAGCCATCCGTGACTATTATTGGCTGCTTCAGCTCCTCCAACCTGAATGACTCTCAGCTAAGGCTGCCTCTGTCTTCCAGAGCACACCGGGGTGGGGCTCCCTTCCATACCTCTTCACCAGCCCCCACTGTTCCTGAAAATGCCTTCTACTGAACCACACTCAACCTGGTTCCTCCTCTCACCAGGAGCCTCTGGAGAACCTAAGACATCCGGAGATCTGTGCGGGTGTGAGAAGGATGTTTCCAACAATTGGCGGGGTTAGAGAAAAAACACAAATGGGCCTGGCATAGGGGCTGGAAAGGGGGCTTCTTCAGGGTCCCAAGTCTTGTGATAATAAAAGGTGTGTGTGTGTGTGTGTGTGTGTGCACATGTAGGCATATGCTTTCCCATCTTCTGGTAAGGATTGCATTGCACTGTGTGTCTTTCACATATTAGCAACATAACTAAGGAGCGGTGCGTTATTTTATCCTAAAATGTGTTTTCTTTATATTATTCTAACTTTAGTAAATGACAGAATAGCTTTGACAGGAAATAAAATAAATGAAAACACAGTTTAAAGAAAATGGCACTGTGTGAGGCTCTAGTGAAGCCACCGAGAGAGGGAGGTAGATGGGGAGGTGTCTCCTCTCAGGCTCAGTCTGTCCGTTTGTCCTAGGCCATGCAGGTCAGTCCTGTGTGGGTTTGGTGTGTCCCTGCCTCCCTGCTGCTAATGCATCAACCCGTGCAGCAACCTCATGGGAGATCTCATCACCACTTTCATTTTACACATGTGGAAGCTGAGGCACAATTTGCAACGTACAACAACAATACAAACCCTTGTCTTGCTACTAATAAGATACATTGCAGTTATGAGATCAAACTGTGTCTAAACATTTTGCCAATTCCAAGACACCAATATTATCGTTACATTGGAATTATTATCAATGTGCTGGTTAATTGCTCCTATCAGGGCTGGGGACTGTTAGGTCTCAAGCTGAGGTACCTAGTTAGCAGATCAAAGCAGACCTGGCTGCCAGGTTCTCCTAGCATCCTTCAGGTATGGCTGGCATACACCCCGCAAACTTCTCCAGCCCAGGGGTTGGGCTGCCCTTCTGTATTTAATCCAGCCCTTTTGTTTACCCTTTACCCTCCCAGCTTTCTCTCCCCCCACCCACCTCCTCATGTAGCTTGGCTCAGAGTCACATCCACTCTGGACTCTCCCAGACGTCCCTGCCTCTGGCTCTGTGCTCCCTCATATCTACAGTAAACCTTCTCCTCCACCATACCCAGAGGCAGTCATGCCCTGCCTTTTTTTTTTCTTTTCTTTTTTTCGTTCAAGACCAGCTTTGTTACAGTCTTTCCTTGGAACTCTTACAAAACAACAAGGTCATATTTTGGGCCTGGGGAGCCGTGAGGTTCGTTTGCTGGCGTTTGCTAGTTTCTCTCTGCTTGCAGTCATAGCCTTCGTCTGAATTTGATACCTTTCTTCTACTTCCTGCTCACACCTGCAGGAAGGTGTGCTCCAGGAGGTCCCAGGGTGCTCCAGGAGGTCACAGGGTGCTCCAGGAGGTCCCAGGGTGCTCCAGGAGGTCCCAGGGTGCTCCAGGAGACTCCCAGGGTGCCCCAAGAGGCTCCCAGGGTGCTCTGGGAGGTCCCAGGGTGCTCCGGGAGGTTCCAGGGTGCTCTGGGAGGTTCCAGGGTGCTCCAGAAGGCCCAGGAGAGGGTCTGCCCTCAGCTACAGCTGAGCCAAATTGTGTCTCCTAGAAAGCATGGAAAAATCTCGACTCCACTACCAGCAAATGGGATCTTATTTAGAAATACAGTCTTTGAATCAGATACCCACCCCAGCCCTTGATAAGAGGGCAGGGCACCCCCACCCCACTCCCTTGTCAAAACTGGGGGTGAGGTGCTCGGGCTAGATGACCAATCCACAGGCTGGCCTGGTTCAGGGACTAGGACTTTCTTAGACATTGGAAAGTTGTACTGGGTGGTGGGTTCTGCTTCCAAAGTCCACACAGAGCTGACCCCTGCCATTTCAGGATATACACAAAATGAATAAGCAAAGGAAAGAGAACGTTGAACAAGCAAAAGGACTGAGAAGAAGAAAGTTAGTGGGTGGGGGGTGGGGCTTGTCCTTTCCTGAGCCAGACTTTCCTGGGTTCCAGTCAGGCATACCTTTTAATAACTGTCCCTCCTCTTTCACTCTGTCCCTGTAGCCTGGTTTCTAATTAATTGGTCTTAATAATAAAAACCCAGAGTCAGATGTTAGGAGCGGAAAGGTGAAAAATCAGAGAAGCAGACTGAGTGGGGCATCCCATCTCTACAAGTCCTCAGACTGAATACCGTGAACACTTGTCTCCTCCCGCTCTATACTCCTCTCTCTGCCCAGCCATAGCCCTTCCTGTCTCCACCGCCCTAGTGCTGGGATTAAAGGTGTGAGCCACCATGGCCTGACTCTAGTGTAGCCCAGGGTAGCCTTGAATTTACAGAAATCCCAAGTGCTGGGATTAAAGGTGCGCCACCACTGACTGACCTCTATGGCTAACTAGTGGCTCACTCCACACTCTGATCTTCAGGCGAGCTTTATTTTTTATAGCACAAACAAAATATCACAACACAATTCATTCTTGTTCTTGTGCCTAACCTGACCTGGGTATGTGTCCTGAAAAGGAAAGTCCAGGCTTTAGACAACAATGCACAGTATAACAATGGCTTAGACATTCATTCATGCTCTCTTGTCTTAATCTGAGAAATATTGGAGCAGTTAAAATCTGAAATCTGATCCATCTAAAAGCCCTGAGATATTAGGCACAAGATGAAACTGCTGCATGACCCTGGGGCAAAGAGGAACCCCCTCGGAGGGGGACAGGTAGGGACAGAGCGAGACATGGCCATCTAGTCGGGGTTGAAGCTTGCCAGTGCCCCAGGGCTGATCCCCAGAACCTGAGGATCAGTTTACCCTTTTGCAGGGATGGAGACCTATCTAAACCAACACATACTTTACAAAGATTACACTATCAGCGGGGCGTGGTGCGGTTTAGGAGTGAACAAGATTGGAATAGAGAAACAGAGAGGCTGTTCAGGAAGCAGCCACGAGGTGATGGCGGCCTTAGATGAAGAGCAGACCAAAGAGGCCAGAGGAGGGATGGTTGAGGCCATCCGAACAGTGAACATGACAGACATGAGAGGAGAGTGGAGTACCCAGTCCAGTGTGGGGACTGTCCCGCAGAGGCATGGCCCTGGGACAGGGGAGCAAGGCAAACTGTGGCCTTCCCAGCCCCCTTTCCTCCAAGAACAACTTCCAGAGATTTGAGACAAATTCCCACCCCCCCACCCCCGGGGTGGGTCCATCCCAGCAGCAGGAAATTTCTTGAGGCTGCTGCTGGCCTGGAGCCTCACACAGAGCTCTGTGTTTACACAGTCAAGAGAATTGAATCTCACATAATCATATATGTGACAGAGGCCTCGGCTATAAGCAACATTAATGAAGACAAATGAATCAGCCAAACTCTGCAACCTGCGCTGTGCAGCGGCTCTCAGGGCCCCGCCTGCATGCTGGGAGGCTGCTCCGAGGGGGGTGGGGGATGGGCTGGCTCTGCCTCTGCCTGATGGAGATGTATGAGATGCCTCTGGGCATGGGTCTCTCAGCCTGACCCAGGCAGGCAGTCACAGAGGTGTGGAGGGCATTTGGAGAGTCTAAGATTACATTTGCACACTTTCATGAACGCCATCTTATGGGTTGCGGGGATATGCACGCATAGAGGAGTTGGTTGCCAGGGCATAATGGTGTCAAATAAACAAATTCTCTCCATCCTGGTGGTTGCTGGTGGGGAAAACAGCTAAGACCACCTTAATTTCATCCAGGCCGTGAGCAACCATGTCCTCTGAGGCATTCTACTGAGCGCCACGAATCAGTTGTGCTCTTGGGTAAATGTCCTGCCACCCTTCTTGAGACCTTAGTTCCTCTGTCATTCTTCCACCACTTCTCTTTGTGACAGATCAGAAAGCTTTCGGCTTTGCCACATTTACTCCCATCTCTGCTGAGAGGATCAAAGTCGATCAAAAGAGGCAGGTGTTTATAAACCAAGTTACCCGGTTTCAGAGCTTTGGGACTGCTGGGAGCCAGGGGTAGGATGGACAGCCAGCAGGCCGCACCTCACCAGGCCACGGCTGATGCTCAGAACCACTCAGACAACCTCCGGAAGTGGAAGGCCAGCAGCAGTGCGGTCCCAAGGGGTTCCAGAAAGGGGACACGGAATCCCCACCTCGTCACCAGGCATCATTTGTATCCAGCTGCAGAGAGAGCAGAGCCATCATTCCCGCATCTAATCCCTGCCGTTCAAGAGACCACCCATCCCTAGGGGCAGCTCTCATGGGGCAGGAGAAAGGGCATTGTCTCGGGATCTGCAGGAAGGATTCTTAGGAGTTTCCTGGTACAAATGAAACAAGCCCATATCGTTAGGTCGACGTCAAGGAGCTGGAAACTAGTCAGTGGAGAGACGGGGTCGGTGGGTGACCACGGAACAGTGGAAGGAAAACTTGGCAAGTCAGTAAAGGGCTTGTGTTCAGACAGCGCCATAACCCAGGTCTCATCCTGTGGAAGAAACCCTAGTGCCTCAGTAAAAGAAAGTTAGGGGATAGATCCACCGTCCCCAGCAATCTTCTGCCGGCGATTTTCTCTTAAAGGCACACAGATTGGCTTTTCCATTCCCTGGAAGGAAGTGAAAGTGAACAGAAAGCATAAATATTTCCTGATAATGCAAGGCAGGACAATACTAGGTGCTTGGTTGGAAAAGTCACCTCAGCCCCTAACATCCTTATCAGAAAAAGTCTGGGATGTTTGGTTGGAAGCATCACCCTAACCTCCTGGCACCCCATATCCAAAGAGTCTGGGATGTTTGGTTGGAAGCGTCATCCCAGCTCCTGGCATCCATTTTGGAATGTTGGATGGAAAGCTCCATTTCAAGGCCCCCTCCCCTGGGAGTTGCCACAGTCCAGACTCCACCTCCGAGAAAACCCACCAAACGGTGACCCCCTCCCCAGAGAGGGTCAAGACCTCTCCCACAGGCTATTTAAACTGCCCCTCAGAGCACAAACACGTGGTCATTCTGGTTCACCTTTCCCCTCTCTGCGCTTTCCCAGAGGGCCACCCGGCACCATCCATTAAACCTGGGCCTTTTCTAATTTGGTTTGATCTGGTCTGATTTGGATTATTGCGTCGGTGGAGAGGCTTACCCGGCCAGAGAAACTTAACATGAGGATACAAGTGTGCAGAAGAAGCGAACAACACAAACGACACACTTGGGGAGCAGGTTCCCAGCATCGACAGAGCGACTGTGAGCCAGTAAGACTGGGGTGAAAACAGTGTAGTTCAATATGACTGAGCCAGCAGCCACACCCGCTGAGTGGAGGCAGAGAGAGGCTTGTCGCCCGGGGCTCTCATCTCTCACTCCAGTTTCCTCTTCTCCTAAGACAAAGGGCCGGACCAGATGAACTCAAAGGTCCCTTCTGGCCCAAAGATGCTACTGCTGTAATGATTTCCCAAGAGGTGCCAGGTCATCATCAGCCCAAAGCTGGCAAACACTGTGGTGTAGGAGGCCCCAGGATAGGGCGTTGTAGGAGGGCCCAGGGTAGGGCGTTGTAGGAGGCCCCAGGATAGGGCGTTGTAGGAGGGCCCAGGATAGGGCGTTGTAGGAGGGCCCAGGATAGGGCATCCTAAACCAGGGCTGGGTATGACTTCCCTCACACTTGTCACGGATGTATCAGATTCCCAGACCCTAACAAAATGGTATCACTTTCTTTTGGGCCTAACATAAGACTTTATGAGCCACATGGTGGCTTGTGGCTTAAAAGACACAGGCTCCTCCATCACCTGCTGGGTCAAAATTCCCATGCCTGCTGAAGCTGGAAAACACTGGGTTCCGGTCCTGCCATACCACTCTGTGATTGAACGATTCCAGACTAGCCACGTTCACACTGTAGAGTGTTACGTAGCCATTGAGAAGAACGAGGTGGCCATGCAGGAACTCACACGGAAAGATGGCCACAGTCTGTCTGTCATTTAAAAGTTTGGAAGTAAATGGCAAGGCTGGGATGGTGGCCCAGTTATTAAAGTGGTACTTATATAAGTAAGAGGATTCGAGTTCAAACCCCAGAACTCCTCTGAAAAACCCGGGTGCATCCCAGTGCACACACTGGACACTCCCAACTCTGGGAACGCAAGGACAGGTGCACCCCTGGGACTCAGTGGTCAGCCAACCTAGCCTAGCTGGTGAAGGCCAGGCCAAGGGAGAAACTCTGCTCGAAGAACAAGGTGTATGAACTAGAGGAACATCATCTGTGTTGACCTCTGCCCCCCCCCCTTTTAATAAAGTAAATGGCCCAAGTATCTATCGATAAACAAGAGGAAAAAATGTAACGAGCACACCCAAAAGAGCTTTACCCAATCCTGAGAAAGAAATCCTGACACACCCAACAAGGATGAACCGTGATGGCATCAGCCAGTCAGTCAGTCGCCGACAGTCACAAATACTCCACATATATGACGCACCTAGGACACTCAGCCTCCTAGAGGTAGCATGTAGCTAGCTCACTGTGGGCAAGGGTTCAGGGCAGGAAAGAGAAATGAGCGTTAGTGCGCAATGGGTGCAGCTTCCGTTTAGGAAGATGAGAACAACTGTGGAGCTGGATGGTGGTGATGGCTGCACAGCAACGCGGATGCAGCTAGCAACACCGAGCCATACACGTAAAAGGATTTAAATGGTTGGTCTTATACTGCACATATTGATGAATATTAGTAAACATTGCTACATGTAAAAAAGTAAACAGCAGAACAGAATGTCTGTCCTCAAACTGTGGCCCTGAACAGCAGAAATCTCTTTAAACTAAACCTTGTCAGAAGATTAAATGAGATTGCCAAGTAGTAGGATACAGACACCCTGAACCTGATGCTGTGGGGCTGGACCAAGCATCTGGTGTCTTAGCAAATCTCCTGCATTCTGTTGAGTTTTAGTATTTTGAGGATCACAGTCTCGGGCACTATTTCTGAAACTTTACTGCCCATTAAATCACCTAGGAAGACATTAAAACTCCCACTTCCCAGATCATATTGCATGTCAAAGACATTAGCATCTCTGGGGCAGTGGGGGGCCAGGCACTGGGAAAACCCCTCATTTATAACAACGTGCAAACAGAGATCCCAGCACTGTAAAGGTGAATGTCTGTCTACTGCCAGCCACTTCTCCCAGAGCGACGGGCCTCACATAGAGAACAGCTGCTTCTTGAGGCCACTGAGAGGAGCACGGCCGACAAGGAACCAGTCACTTCCATTCCCTCTCCTTTATGTTAAATTAAGGATGGTCAAACAGGTTCTCAAACAGGGTAATGCAGTTCAGACATTCACATTTAAAAAACTGAAATTTCTATCAGATGTGTGAAGTTTTAAACGCAAGCACCAGGCAATGGAACTAGCCATTTTAGTCACAAGACAATAGCAGGCTTACTTTTTCTTAAATAATGAAATAGTTTAAAGTCTCATTTGCCCAGGCTGGTCTTGAACTCACGATGCATCAAGGAAGGACTTGCACTTCTGATCTTTCTGTCTCTTCCTCCTGGTGCTGCGATTACGCCACACCCAGTTTTCTGTAGTGCTGGGGACCGAATCCAGCTGTGTGTGTGCTAGCAAGCACTGGGCTATTCCCTTAGCCCCAGCAGAGTTCATTCTGAAAACGCATAGATCTGGTATCAAAGTTGGGCACAACTTGAAACCTGCTGGCCATATCCTTCCTTCAATCCCATTGGCACACCCATGGAGATGAGCTGACATATTTGGAGGTGAGCTGACACATTTGAAACCTTTCGTGAGTACATTCCTGGACACCCTCCCTTGCCATGTTTCCAGGACAATCCATGAGAACCCATGGGAAGCATTTATAGTTGCCATCCCAGAACACTGGATGCTCAGGCTACCACAGGTGGCGTACCTGAGTAGGCTCCCGGAACACGGCAGGAAAGTCACAGCACCACTGATGCTCCCACAATTAGTCAGTCCCTCTGCCACAGCCGCCACCTCCTGGCTTCTGGACCTGCTTTGTCCTCAACGCATGTGACCACCAGCAACAAAACATAAAATGGTGGAAGTCACTCTCATCATACTAAGGTCTAGTTTAAAACATGGTTTTATGTTGGGGTGCAGGAGGGACTGGGGGCCTCTTCTCTTTTGTAGCACTTCATAAACGCAGGCATATAAAAGCTCCAAAGCCCCTGCCCCGCAGACTTGATGTTCTATTAGACTTTGGAAAGAAGAGAGTCATTGCAGACTGGGCAGCAGTAACTGCCCGAGTGACAGGTGCCCCAGGAAAGAGCTGCAGTTGGCCCCGGAAGAACAGGTTCTTCCAGCCATGGACTCTGACCATTCAGATTCAGGGACCATCAGCTGCAAGGCCCATGGCATAATCTATGGTGTCCAACCAGGGCGAGCTGCCTGCATTCACAGGACAAAGGGGGAGGGGGAGGATGGGACAGAGAAGCAGCAGCAGCAGCAGGCAAACAGCTGTCCTTGTTTGTACTGGCTCTAAGTCACCGTCCACTTAAGGTCTTTTAGTTCCTGGAAATGCAGCCCTAAACCTCATCTTCTCTCCCTCCCTCATCCCAGAGAAGCAATGAGGGCTCCAAGGAACAAGGAACACACCCAGGTAGAATGAGGAGAGCCCAGGGCTCGAAGTCCAGGGCCAGCCCTTCCATTTCACAGACATCAAGATCATCCCCTGGAGGCCATCGTGTCTGGCTTGTGGGACTCATTGTCTCTCGCTGCCCTCTCTGGGTCAGACGGCCCCAGGGCCCTCCAGCCTATAGAGATTATGAGAAGCGGGGAGAAGGGGAAGAATGAGGACATGGGCTGCCCAGTCCACAGCCCTGCATTAGGGTGACAAACACTTGGAGGGATGAAAGACATCTGGTGCCTTGATTCTCCCCCATCTCCCCAGCCAAGATTCAGATCTATCTACTCTGGACTCTTTCTATCCTATTTAACCCGTGCCTTAAATTGCTCAGAACCGGGGAGGGGTTATTTTGTTGAAAAATCAAAGCTGCAACGCAAGGCATGCCTTCTCATAACTGGATTTCTAAGGACCGAATGCACACAGTGCGGACTTAGTCTGGCTGCATGCCACTTCCGCCAGCCTATGTGATGAATCCATGCCCATCCCTTCGCAGAGCACAGGAGATACGCAAGCCCATGTGCATCATCAGCAGGGCCCCTCTGGAACCAGACAGTAGGGAGATAATCCGGGGACTATAAGGTGTACACAGAGAGTCTGAGCAGCTTGTAGAAGAGCTCTGTAAGGTGATAAGCCCCAGGCACACCGCAGAGTCCTGGAACAAGCCTGTGACAACAGCAATAGCATCTGCAATAACACTTACCATGCTCCCATTGCTGCTCACAATTCTCGGGCCACCCTGGCTGTCCTGGGGGATTCAGTCTCTGGAAAACAACCCTCGCTCCAAGTCTTGGGCAGCTGTAGGTTTAAGTCTGCTTCTGCCCACCACTGATATGAACTACTTTAAAGAGTAGCTGGCCCCGATAGCTGCCAATAAATGAGCCAAGATGCTGGGGAAATGCGGCACGGAAGGGCTGTGTAAAGACACAGGCGGCAAAAACTGTTAGCCAGTGGCTAGACCCCTAAGGGTTGGGTGAGAAGGGTCTCTCATTTTGGAAAAGCACAAAATGTTAAAAGTCCTAAATGGAAACAGCATTGTTGCTGTCTCTGTAGAACAATGTGTGCTGGGTACCTTCAGAGAGCACACATGTCCTGGGTCTGCACAAGTGCTCTTCAATTGCTCATTTGCATGAGTATTTTTCTAAGGAGTGTGTCCCGAGGGAGCAAGGAAATGGAGTAAAAATAGCATTGCATAGCTGTTGACTGCACTGGTGGCCGCAGTAAGCACAGGGTGTGCCGAGAGTGACGGCACTGTCACACTATCACGTGTCGCCTTCACGGCCGACCCTTCAGGGAGGCAGAGCCCTACAGAGGAGGAAGTGCAGGCTGGGGACAGTCAAGCGAGGTCTGTAGGCAGCAGGGCCTGATCAGGACCAAGTCTGCCGAAGACTGAAATTACAAAGAGTGCACAAAGCTTTCGTGTGAAGTTGGGACAGTCTTCAAAGGTACACGGCGTGGCTCCTTTCAGCTAGGATTTGGGACTCCAGGCGCTTTCTTTCCCTTTCTGATCTTCTCCTGCCACCCTGCCTCAGTCCAATCAGAATGAGTTTCAGATGTGTCCCGAGTAGAGCAGAACTTCAACCATGTCTTAGTCACATTTCTATTGCTGTGAAGAGACACCAAGAACGCGGCAACTAATAAGATAAAGAATTTCATTGGGGACTTGCTTACGGTTCCAGAGCATTAGCACATGACCAGCACCGTGGACTTCATGGCAGAGGGTAGGAGGCATGGAGCTGAAGCAGGAGCTGAGGGCTCACAACTGCAGACACAAACACTAGGCAGAAGCGAGGGCAACTGGGAATGGAGTGGGCTTCTGAACCACAAAGCCCACCCCCAGTGCCATACCTCCTCCAAGTCCGTCCCCAGTGCCACACCTCCTCCAACAAGCCCATACCTTCCGATCCTTCCTAAACAGTTCCACCAGCTGGGACCAAGCATCCAAATATATGAGCCTGTAAGAGTTTTTCTTTACAGCCTATCAGACCCTTGGAGACAGCACAGCTGGGAGTCTGTGGATGAGCACCATTCTGGACCCATCCTTCAACTAAGTGGTGCAGCTTGAATATACAGATTCAAACATCCAAACTGATGCCAACTGGCCAGCGCCTAATGCCACCGAGTCTGGCCTGCAGGTGTCCCAGGTGTAGACTGCCTATGCAGGAGCGCCGCAGGAGACTTCCCACTAGCTTCCTGAAGCTCCAGTGGGTTGATCTGTGCCCAGGTTCATCATTCTAACTGGCCAATGCCAACTCCAGACCTGGCAGGTCTAGCAAATGCAATGCAGTACTTCAGCCTGGGATGCTCAAATTGTTCCCTAATGTTAGCTGAAGCTGCTAGCAATTAGCACCAATTCTGTGAGACTAGGGAGAGAGGATCAAGACAGCAGACACTCACAGTGACTATTCTGTCCATATGGAAAGATGGTATGGTGTGTGAATGCTGAAAAGAAACTTCAGATATGTTCTTAAAGCTTACATTTTTAATTGGAGTTTTAAATATTATTCTAGGAAAATCAGTTTAATTCCTTTCACATCAGAAGGAGAGCCATAAGTGATCTAAAACCCTGCTGGAACCGCCACTAAATAATTAACACAGTGAATGAGCTCGGGTATTAGTGCGAACTTCTCAAACTGCATACATCACAAGTGGAACCAGTCATGGAATCTCGGTACTCACAAGGGCCTTAGAAATCACCTGTCCTCAGAGTGAGACTCGCGGAGAACAAGTGGGCAGTCCAGAAAATCCTCGTTGGCCCGAGAGCGGTCAAAGAAACCAGGAGTGGCGAGGCAGAGGTTGAAGGCGCTGCCTGGGTTCAAAGCTCTGCTTTGCTCTTTGGTGGCAGCATAAGCCAGGACGATGGCTGTCCCTGCAGTAGCTACTTCCTCATTGCTGTGGCTAGACAGACACCTAACAAGAAGCAACTTAAGGCAGGCAAGCTTCATTCGGCTTCATGGTTTAAGGGGGCACTCACACCTGTCATGGTGGAAGGGCATGGTGGGGGGAATGAGGTGACTGGTGTCCTTGTGTCTGCAGTCAGGAAGCAGAGGAAGATGAAGACAGACACCTTGCTTGCTTTCTCCTTGGTTAAACCTTCCTGGAAACCCCCTTACACGCATGCCCAGAATGTTCTGGGTGGTTCTAAACCTAGTTAACAGTGGCGATTAGCCATTGCACTTCTTACCTTTGTAGGACAGGAACTTGCAGCTGTGGTTACCCCAAGTCATAAGGTAGATAATTCATAGAAAGAGTGTGTGTTGGAATATGATGCCCAGGACATCAGCACCCAGAAAATTTTAGCTCCATAGAAAAGGGAGCCCCCACACAGAAGCCAACACTTTACATTGTAGCCTTTCTCTTATCTGCTCATGGAAGAAAAAACTAATTGTAGGACCCATTTAACATTTAACCTGTATCTCTAACTCCAAATCTGTGAATCAAGGGCTTCGATCGAACACCCTCCAAAGGCCTCACAGTTCCCCAGATGCCATGTTTCTTTAGTTTGGGTCATGCTACACCTTACAATGTTTGACCATGCGCTAACTCCAGGCCACGGGGCCTCGCTCCCCGTCTGCTCCATCTAAACAGAGACGGTGCTCACAGAATGGGAGTAGCCAAGCTGCTGGCTGTCAGGTGAGATCAGCTCCGGCTGTGTGTGCTGGGAGCAAATGGATCTGCGGCAAAGATACGATTTTACCGCGAAGATGAGATTTCCAATGAGCTCAAGCGGTGAAAATGCTCTAAAGACTGTTCTCGGCCTAGCGGATGTGGCAGGAATTAAAAGCACAGATCCTGCCTCCTACACACCCTCAGGTTTTAGTATGCTGTGCCTGAGAGGGGAGTCCCTTGATGCTTCAACTGAATCCTCTCTCACTAGAGACATTTTTGTTTCAAACAGAAAAAACAAAATGGGGGCACATACCAATCATAGCCTCTGTACTCAAACCAGGATGAGGACTTTGGCATGCTGGACTAAGATCTCACGAACAGTGTGCGTGATTCACCACGCCAGTGGCTTCAGCATGTTTCGCACCCAGGAGATCTCCAAAGGCAGAGACTATACTCCATTCGTATCTGGAGCAGGCACAGGTACGCCGTAGGTGCTTTTGTACATTTCTAGGAAGAGACGACAAACTACCACAGGCTGGGTAGCTTAAGGCATTTATTTTCTCACAAGAAAGAGGAGATTTAAGTTTGAGATGAAGATGCCGCGGGGCTGATGTCTCCTGAGTCCTCTTTCTGTGGCTTGCTGCTAGAGGTCTTCTCTAGGTTCCTGGTCACAGTCTCCTTTGTAAGCCTGTCTGAACGTCACCGTTTTATAGGGCTAGGAACCAGCTCTGTTCATTTCATTGAGAGTCTCTTCAAACACCCTGTCTCTAAATAAGCATGCTCTAAAACACCCAGGGCCAGGCCTTTCTATAGGAATTCTGGCAGCAGGGGTGGTGTGGACTCACAGTTCAGCAGCAGTATTGCTCAGGACAGTAATGTTTCCGTGAATGATGGGTAGAAGGGTGGGGTAAGAAAGAATAATAGAGAGATAACCAGCCAGGTTACCAACAAATATTTAATTAAATGAGTGAACTTGTGGGCTAAATAATAACATATAAAACTACACTGGTGGAGACATTGCATGTGTGTGGGTACACATGCGAGTGTATGTGAACATGCATGTGGATAGTAACATCTCAAGGGTTTTAAGTTGCATGTTTTAATCCAACAAAGCATTACTGAATTCTGTCAAGCTGGCAGAAGCTAGTCACACTCCGCTCACCAATGGCATTTCCCCGACCTAATCATTCCCATCTGTAATGACTTCCTGTGTCTCAGGTATCACCTGCCTTCCCGCAGACACTACATTCTTAGAACCCTCACGTTATAGAAAGAGCATGGTCCTATGTAGATCCGTTCGCGGCCTGGCTATTTACTGCCTAATTGTTCTGAATGGCAGCTTGTCAACGTTTAGTTTCTAGGCTGCCTTCGCAATCTGATTCTCCTCTACAACCTTTGTCCTTATGGAGGTCTCAGGAGATGACTCGGTACTTAAAGCTGCACAAACAAAAGAACCAGAGTCCCGATCCCTGGACCGCACGTAACTCCGGTCTCAGAAGCTGGCCCCGGGATCCGTGGTGCAGGCTGGCTAGTGCAGCTAGCCAGACCTGGAGTTCTGGTTCAGATTCAAAGAGTCTGTCTCAAAGAATACGGGAAGAGTGGTTGAGGGAGAGTCCCAACATCAACCCCAAGCTTACACCCGCACATGGATGTTCACACATGCACACACAGGGACAAACATGCATCCACCCACAGACATGCCACATAAATACACATGAAAAGAAGACAAGTGAAAAACCTTATGGAATTAAAGGGAAGAGGGAAAATGTCCGCTGGTAATCTCAGTGACTCCCCTTTCTATAAGTTTCTTGAAACTGAGGTTCAGGAGCCAGTTCTCCATCACTGATATAGCCTCTCCAGTTTCTCATGTAGCTGTAGCATAGACTTGGTCATGCGTAAAACTTTTGGGGTGGGGGTGGATCTGCGTCCAGACAGGGGTCAGGGAATCTCTCTGCTCCTTCACCATGCCCTTTGACACTCCGTGGCTGACTGGGAGTTAGTCGCCTTAGCGCCAGCTTCCATCACAACAAGGAGTGCTGCCGGAGGCAAGCCTGGCTCTCGGAATGAACATGAGAAGGCACATTCGCTCGCTAGTATCATGAAATCAAGTGGACATGAATTCATTCATTCCTTGTTCATCCATTCCCTCCTGGTAAAATTATTTAACAGACAAGCCAGGGGAAAAATGTCCCTTGTGATGATTTTTTGAAATTCTATTATAATATATACTATTTCTGCACTTAAAAACAGAGATAAATAGATGGTGTGGGCTCTATCTATATAATAGGAGAATTAGATATTAATATTTAAAGACAAATTTATTGCGGTCCTTTGTCAGTGACAGTGACAAATTGCTGTAACTTTGACCTCTGGGCACATTGGCTGCCGTAGACATGGGGAAGGCCCTCTGCTGAGTCCCCTGGGACTTTCCAAGAAGAGGCAGTGAATGCCATTAGGAAAGACGCCATCGATTTAGATACATGTGTAGAAGGGCACTGGCTGAAGAGGCCTAGGTGCCTCCCAACTGCCTCCCCCATCCCCACACACCTAGACATCTGGACCAGAAATTGATCACACACCTAGACATCTGGACTAGAAATTGATCAAATACACTTGTGCTATAAAAATTCTTGTCAAGAATTCAAGCTGAGTGATTTCTGACCCTTCTCTGTCTGTCTGTCTTTTGAAAATGTGTCTTGACTGTCCTATTTCAGACATGTTTTATTGTGGACCATTTCACATTCTTCTTGAGAAAAAAGGCACTGTATAAATCACGCCAGAAGACAGGCCCCTGAACCAACACGGGACGCACAGAGCATGGACAGCACAGTGGGGCAGGAGATGAAGCGAGGGCTGGTTTCCCTCCGGCCCACCTGACTGGGGGCACCTGTCACTCGCCTGCTGGGATCTGTGCTCTGTGGGCTGAGTGATGAAGAAGGAACCATGCAGAGGTGAGGAGCCCTGACCTGCCAGGAGCGCATCACTCACCAAGGCTTGCTGTGCTGACAGCTTCAATCACAGAGGGACAAGGATGCGGTGGCGAGAGCGGCCATATGGGCCATCTCTTGGCCGTTTCGATGGCCATTCGAGTAGAGGTGGCTGGCATGTGGACTGAGAAGGGTTCTGTCATCAGATGACGTGTAGGGGCAGGGAAGGGAATAGGAACAGCTTTTTGTTCTCAGACTGTAAGAAAGTATAGCTCCACAAGTCCACGGAAAATAAAGTGATTGGAAGGCTAAATTCTGTGGAGGTTAACGCTCACCACGGGGGTCATGGAGAAACCAGGAGTTGGGTCCCATTCTTCCAAATGTACAAAGCTCATCTTCCACCTGAATCACCAATGGTGACCGGCAATGAGACGAGGTGGCACACAAAACCTCCAACACCGTGCCAGGGTTGTGGTAAATGCTCAGCACGGCTTAACCATTAGTGAGAACCAGTAAGTCATGAGACCAGATGCTCTGAGACCTTGGCCAGTGACTTAATCATATAGAATTTCATTCCAGAAAGACTGGAGGCTCCATATAATTTATTCTGCTTATCCATTCATATATAACTCTGGATAGGAAGGTAGCCAAAAAAGAGTGTTAGGTCCACATGATGCTCACTTAGGCCAAAAGAAGGAATTTGCAGTCAAGCGGATACAAAGGCGACATACAAAGTCAGGGAAGTGGCAGACAGGGGTGTGGGTTGACACAAACAAACAACACCAAGAGCCACCGGGATATGTTCATGACAAGAAAAAGAATAAGAGAAGCGGTGACCTCCTGTCTGATCAGATGATACGGTTAATTTAGAGATAGCACAGTGAGAACAGAATTTCTCTGTTCTTATTTGGTTTTCATCTTCTCTATAAAGAACAATCTTCAACCAGCGAAGAGAGCAAACCCCCAGCCAAGAGGAAATGAAAGTCTGAGATAGAGCAGCGACAGGAAGAGGGCACCTGGCGGCTGCACCGAAGCCTCCAGCCTGAATGAACGTCGTCCCAGGACTGTATGGATTCTGAACATGTACTCAGATACTGTAATAAGAGAAGCAAAAGCAACCAACAGTCAGAGTCAGAAAGAGAGAGAGAGTAAAGATTTCACCTCGTCTCATTGCCGGTCACCATTGGTGATTCAGGTGGAAGATGAGCTTTGTACATTTGGAAGAATGGGACCCAACTCCTGGTTTCTCCATGACCCCCGTGGTGAGCGTTAACCTCCACAGAATTTAGCCTTCCAATCACTTTATTTTCCGTGGACTTGTGGAGCTATACTTTCTTACAGTTTTTAGTCTCTTGTTAATCATAGCCAGTTCTTCAGCCCGGGTTGACCAGAGCAGCCAGATTCTTAATTGAAATGATTCAACAGCCCCAACAGAGTCTTTTAGGGATGCTCAAACTTCCCTCTGAACCTTCAGGTGCCAGATCTCCGTCTGTATTGCTCTCAGCATTGTCTTCTAAGTTCCCACAGTAGCTCTAAACACACAATGGTTTCTCTATCCCTAAGTTTCAAAGTCCCTCCTCAATCCTTTCCAAAATAACATGGCCCAGTCTGCTAGCAATACCCTACTTCTGGGACCAATTTCTGTCTTAACTGGGGCTTCTATTGCTGTGATAAAACACCATGATAAAAAGCAACTTGGGGAGGAAAGATTTTTTTTTCCAGCTTCTAACTAACTCTCAGCTCACACTCCATCACTGAGGGAAGCTGAGGCAGAAACTCATGGCAGGAACTTGGAGGCAGGAACTAAAACAGAAGCCATGGAGGAATGTTGCTTAGTAGCTTGTTACCCATGACCTGTTCCCCTGGTTTCCTCAATCTGCTTTCTTTGACTATCTAGGACCATGCGTGGGCCAAGGGTTGACACCATCCACTGTGGGCTGGTTCTTCCCCCATCAGTCGTTAATCAAGAAAAGCCCTATAGACTTGCTTACAAGCAATCTAATGGAGGCATTTTTCTCAATTGAGAGTCCTCTTCCCAGATAATTCTAACTTGTGTCAATTTGAAAAAAAACCAGCCAGAACACTGCTATCATCTGGAAAAAAATGGCAAGATGGTAACATATGAAAACCAAGAGACAAATATCTCAGTTTTATTACTAGGAACTTCTAACCTGGTGTGGTGACACATGGCTTTTATCCCAGCACTCAGGAGGCGGAGGCAAATGGATCTCTGGATTTGATGCCAGTCTGGTCTACAGTGAGTTCTAGGTCAGCCAGGGCCACACAGCGAGACTCTATCTCAAAGCAACAACAAAACAAAACTCCTGGCAAAATTCTAGCCCAGAAGAGACACTTGTGTGGAGCCAGGAAGATAAACAGTGTCTGCCTAAGCTCATTCAGATGGCATCCGTGTTCCATAGCCACTGCCTAGCCAGGAAATAGTATCAGACCAGGCTTGGTGGAGCAGGCGTGGATATACGGCCTCTATGACAGCACCACTGAAGACACCCAGGGCAGCTGCTGCTACAGTGACCAGACTGGAGGTGTGATTCGTCTGTAGAGGGCTCAGTCATGAATACCATAACTGGTACTGGAAACTTAGCCAACTACCCAGGGCTAGTGAAGTCATGTTAGAGGAAAGCCTATAGCCACCACTTTACTTTGCCAGCATAATTCCTCATGAAATTATAAAATGTATCCTTATACCCATAGATATACCCCTATGGCATCAATGAAACCTCTCTTTACCTTTATTCCACCGAAAAGGCATCAGAGGTTAAGAGGCTAAAGTGCTCCTCAGGTAACGTAGCAGACACCCGTGGAAGCAGAACTCACCACGCACCACCCACCAGTAGATTTTGTTCCTTCATGCCCTGTGCATGCCCATCTCCCTTTAGAGGCCTGGTGCAACCCTGCCACATGATGATGGGGTCAGGGAGGGCCGGAGCCCTTGTCAAGGCATTTTCAGCACAGTACCGCTGAGATTTTGCACTTCCTTCCGACCTGAGGAATTGGTGGGTTCAGTGTAGCTGAACAGAATTGCGTGAGAATGAATTGTTTGCTAGCCCAGGAGCCTTCACTAAGGAGAATTAATATGAAGCACACACTGAGAAAATTCCAGCCTGCAGGTTAAGCCTTGCAACAACAACCTTTAAAGAACTAGTATCTGCTTGCTTGGCAAATATGTATTAGATGCCTTCTACATGCATTTATCGATCTAGATGCTTAGTGTGCAGCAGTGAATTATATCAGCACAGATCCCTGCTTTATGTCAGGGGAGGGAGAGAGAAAATAGCCAGGAAACACAATAATCAAGTGTGTGATGTGTGGCATACTAGCAGGCAGCAAGGACTTGACATGCTGCAGTTTGAAATTGGGTCAGCGGAGAGACCTCATGGAGGAGGTGACATCTAAGTGAAGACCCGCAAGGGGCAAAGGAGGCAGCCTTGCCTGGAGGGAGAGCATGTCAGGCCCAGGGATCTTCCAACGCAAATGCCTTGGCCAAGAGCATGCTGGGAGAAGTTGTGGCAAAGAGGTAAGTGGCTAGGACAATGTTAAGAGGAGGAAGTCAGGGGCAGAGAGGCAGGCAGGCCTTCCAAACCAGAGCCTTGGGCTGCTCACTGAACTGAGCACAACTGGAACCACAGCAGGGGTTAAGCAGAGACACCATACAAACTGATTTACACTGCGCATATTTAAATTCACTGTATTCAATATGACTTTGACTTGAAAATATACATTATCACGAGACCATTGCCCACAAGGAAATGAAGCTTACCTCTGGGCAAATGTCAGGACCACATCCAGAGAAGCTACCAGGCTTTACAGCAGAAGTGGGAGGAGAGGAAGTGTGGGGAAGGGGGGAGCTCTGAGTGAAAATAGTTGTGTCCTTTAGCTCAAAGAGCCTCCGGGAGGCATAGCTAATAACAATAGCTGCAAAGGTCACTGCAAATATTAAGTGCCATCAAATTCTAACTACTACTTAAAAAGAAAAAGCCTGTCATTATTCATTGGCCCAAGAGTCGGGACCTCTGGCAGCCTGCATGCCTTGGCCAGCCTTTCCCGGCCTTGTGACTTAAAGTTCCCATGCCACATCGTCTATCCACGGCTCTGGTGGAAGAGACCGTATCCCCATCCCCGGTGTCCTCTGTGGCAAAACACGATCCCCAGGGCAAGGTTGATGAGCTTTTGTTCTCTGTTCTGTTTTGCAAAAATCATTACTTTTTAAACGGTGTTTACAAGACTTCCTCGAAACCCGCACGTGTGCGTGGACAGCAAGGGCAGACGCGTAGAAGAAGGCACTTGTTACAAGCTGTTTACGCCGAGCCACACGGTCATGGAAATTTTACTGGAGATTTGTTTGTGTGGGAATTGCACTGGAAGGCTGGCTGCTGGTGCCAGTTTTGAAACACAATGAATAGCTATTGTTTTCACAGAGGATCCGGTCACTGGTGTCTATATACACTGAAGACGGCCTTCCTCTTTAGAAATAACTTCCAGCCATTATATATATATTTTTAAAACTGTTGTTGGTGTACCCAATGTCCTAGATGCCTGGACCGAGGAACAACACGAAGACATTCCAGTTTTCCTCCAAAAGGACTGTTTCTCTGTTTTGGTGAATTGGTCCTGAACATTACTGACATCAAATAACAGAAGGAGAGGGAACCTACTGAATACTCCCTAAGTTCCAGGTTCTGGGTTTGTACGGTGCAAACAGACAGCGGCTGTTACTTTGCAAATGATCTGTGCTTCAGCGACTAAACCACTTGCTGCAGCTGTTAAACCACCAGAGCTGGGATTTGAACCGAATTCTAATAACTCCTGCTCCCACCAGGCAGATCTGGGCTGAGAAGACTGTCATCTAGTGGCTAAACTAGGCCTTACACAGGTGGCACTACCCACTAGAGACACTCCTGGACAGAACCATATCTCTTTTCCTGGGGTTCTATAGCCTGCCAGGCACGGGCTTGGCAGTGGGGATGTTCAAAAGCCTTGATGAAGAAACCCTAAGAAGGTCAGGGCTGGTGGGTCATGCCTACGACCCCAGCACTCAGGAGGCTGGGGCAGGGTGTGACTCTGTCTCAAAATAAACTCAGGGAATTCACTCAAAAAGAATTCCTAAGACATCGAAGAAAAAGAAAAGCAGAGGCCAGAACTGTAGCTCCCAGGCTGAGAATGAGAAGGAGTGCAAAAGGTGATTTATTAGGAGACTCAGTTTCTGGGACGCCCAGCCCATTTCCTCCCAGCAGAGCCGCACACCCTGGGATCAGGCATTTGCTGGCTTCTTAGCTCTAATCTCTCATTCTGCTTTGTGGCTCTGCTCTGGGAGTCTGGCCTGCCAACTCCCTAGCAGGCTCTCTGCCACGGAGTGCTGAACAGAGAAGAAAGGTTGGGGAGAGGAGAAAGGCCCCATTTTCTTCCTGTTTGCTTTCTGGTGCTGCTCTGTTTGCCTGGGCCCTCTTTTCCACTCTGCCCACAATAGCGTCTACCACAGGAATTACAATTTATTCTAAACCTGTGGAGTGACCATCGTGAAAGAATGTAGGTATTAATAATTCCGACCTCTCCCCATGTCTCTCTGGCCTCAGGGCTGGTGACATTTCCTCTGGCAGCTAGACCCATGACAGTTTGCCCTTCAGTTCTTCAGTGTTTTCTTAACAATTTATGTTAGATTCTCTGGGTTAAAGTAACCAACAGGGTTTCTGTCTCCCGACGATATGTAATTAATTCTGCTATAGATTTAAATTAAAGTAAATTAGAAAGCTTTTTAGTGTACGCTAAGGTCCAATGCTATGTTAGAATGGAAATGTCTAGCTTGCCCTCATACATTCGAGGCTGACGAACTGACAAACTGGTTTCGCCTCCACCTGGCTCAAACCATACAGTGGTTGGTTCTCCTTTGAATGATAAAGTCCTTGCCTTCTCCGCCCATCCTCCCAACCACATCTTTGGATCCACCACTCATGCGCATGCTTTCCACGCCCTAGGCTTCTGCTCGGTCTTCTGCGTAATAATTTATTCTTCAAAGTCCATCTCAGATGTCCCCGCTTCTGAGAGACCTTTTCTGTTTCTTCTCTCCCTCTAACAGCTGAACCTTCCCAACTCTGCCCTCAGCGCATGGGACTGTAAAGATCTTCCCTAGCAGACCGTGAGCTCCTGGAGGCCAAGCAAGGCATCACAGTTCATCACTGTTTTAGCTGGGCACTCTAGGAGGTCCTGCACAATTAATGGCTTATAATTACTTGTAATTTTTCCATTGTCTATTTTCTGCTTATACAATTGAGACAAAGAGCTAGGGTGGGGGGAACCCTCAATGTTTACGAAACTTTGAAACTTACTTTCTTTCCGCCTCTGTTTGAAAGAAACACTTCTCCAGATACGAGGCTGCTTGTACATCTTTGCATTCAATTATATCCCTAGGAAGTGAGGACATTATAACTGCCTGTGTGCGGTGCCAAGGAGGGCTGAGATCACCATGAACACAAATCTGCAGATAACAGAGAAGTAAACAGGGCCTCCTAGGACCTTGGAAAAAGAAAAGTGGTCCCTCCAGCCAGAGCAGCCGTGACTGCACTGAATCATCCTCTCTTTAGAAATCACTTTATTTTTAAGAGATGGGAGTTTTGCCATGTTACCCAGGCTGGCTTGAAACCTTTGGGTATAAGGGCTCACTTTTCCACAGTTCTCAAGTAGTTAGCCTTCGGGTGCAGGCTACTATGCCCATCTGTGGGCATCAAAGTCAAATGAGAGCCCCAATCTTTCAAGAGATAAATAAATAATCTATCACTCAGAACCCGGAACTCAGCTCTTCTTGTGACCAGCCACAGCGATATAGACTCTTACCATTCCCCATTGACTGTACCACCAGTGTGACACTCTCATCACACTGACTCATCTCCACAGCCATGTCCCTGCCCTGCTGGGTAGCCACACTGGTGCGTCATCATTTGGTGCCTTCTCAAAGACCAAAGCTGCCCCAGAAACTCCTATGGCTACAGCCACTTGTGGAGCCTGGTGGCGAATAGCAGGCAGTATCATCAAACACTGGTCAAGGCCCCCGTGGTCAGCATTGCAGAAGTGTGACTAGAAAGAGCAAAGACAAGAAGAAAAAAAGGAGGAAGGGGAAATAAGGGGAGAAGAAAGGGAGGAGGAGACAAGAGGAAAGGAGGAAGAGGGAAGGGAAGGGAAGGGAAGGGAAGGGAAGGGAAGGGAAGGGAAGGGAAGGGAAGGGAAGGGAAGGGAAGGGAAGAAGAGGAAGAGAAAGGAAAGAGGAGGGGAGGAGAAGAACAGGAGGCAGTGGTGCTTTGCAGCACCATAGTATTCTTAGAGCCTGTTGTCATCTCTTGTTCTTCTACTAAGCAGATGGTCTGCTCTTGCATGGAAGGGAAAATGAGTCAGGATTGTCAGAAGTCATTATTTAATTACATCTTTAAGATGGTGTTATGTTGTACAGAGATACAGTTTGGAGACCTCACAAGGACTCTCTTGAATCTTACTGCAAACAAATGGTCAATTGGTTCAGTTCCAGGAGCACTGACGTCTGCTGGCTTCTGGAACTTTGTTTTCAAGAATCTCTGCAGAGAACCGCACACCTTTTTGCTGTTCTTAGCATCCTACCACCGAAACTTTGTGAAAACCTGGCCAGTTGTGAAAATCAGCTTGACAGATCTGCCTTTGGTTTGGCATTAAAAATAGCAGGGAGAATGAAGTGAGCTAACAAGACAAAGGGGTACATTTCTTAATCCAGAGTGACAGCAGAAGGTCAACTCTTCAGCATTTCCTCCCCATAAAGTGTAGAGGGGATAGGGATCTGAATGAGTTTTGGAAAATTTCACAGGAAACTGAGATGGTGGGCTGGTGTCTTCATCATCCCAGGGCCATTTCCCACTCTCTTTATTCACCGCCCTAGGAAGTAAAACCTACAGATGGTCAGTGGGCACTGGGGCTCCCAGCTCCTCACTAGGCTTTGGCCATGTGGGTATGACGGAGAATGTCCCCTGTGAGCTGTTTATAGCTTCTGCATGGTCATGCCCAAAGCCATTCCATAACTAACCAGAATCTCAGGTTTTTGACTTGTTTCATGATGACTGACCTTAACTTAAGTTCACTTATCTCTATCTAAGGGCTCAGGGTGCAGCCAGTGTTGCTGTTCCTAGCACCAGGTTACTGCATGGCATATCCATGTGATTTCCCTACACCAAGCCATGCATATCCCTGTACATACCTTCCCCTAGACACCTACTACATGATCTCATGTTCAGTCATGCCTTCCCTTTCCAGTTAGGACCATAACTGGCTGATGCTATAATGCTCCAAACTGAGCACTATAGCATCTTTTTGGAAGTCGACTTTCCAGAATATTTGGTAACATCCAGAGTGCTAACAAAGGCCATCAATGCTCCAGCAGCACACTGGAGTCTCCCACATATTAGATGTTATCCGTTCAGTTGCTGTATTACAGAAGGTCTAGAGCATCTGCCATAGAGGGCAGGACAGGCAGAACTAGTAGCATTGGCAGGTGGTTATCAGGAACATAACAACTTACTTATCATAAGGAAGGGTTTTGCAATTTCACATTTGATGCATTTCAGCTGAAATATTAGTCTTAAGCAATGTAGCCACCTATCTATTTTCACCTTCGGATCACCAGAAAGTTCATTTCTATGGTTACCTAATGTACTCAGAAAGCAGAAATGCAAGCAAAACATTAGCAGAGAACAGATGTTGCCTTGTACACATGATGAATGAGCAATAACTTTTGTATTTCTTCATCCATCCCAAATGAACAAAAGAAGAACCAATTTTAAGCCTCTCACAGAATGGGTAGGTTATTGACAAACCCAAGCGTACGAACCAAATTGCAAAGGCTGCCCAGGGCTACCAGGCGACTTTTGGAACTGTGACATTTGCATCAAAGATTCTGTCTGTGCTAAGCATTTTTGCATCCCTCATGACAGTCCTTTTAATCCTGAACTTTGCATTTGGAACTTATTTGTTTGAGCATACAAAATACAGCACTGTTTTATCCTTAGCCACACACAAGAAGTTTTCTGGGTTTTTTTTTTTTTTTTGAGCTGATCTTGGATAACATAATTGGTTATTTCTCTTCTGAAACATAATTGTATCACATACTTTCATATTTCCTTCTGCCGCTTCTATGGTGATACCATTTACATATCTCGAGTGATGAGTCATGGAAAGGGGGCCATATGTTTGCAACATACACTATCTGGGCTTCTAATCCTATTAACTTAAGACATGGGCAATTAAATGCATTCTTACTAAGTCAGAAATTTTAAATAACTATTTTGTTAATGAAGCATCGGATTTAAGCGATGGACTCTGAAAAGGGATATTTAGGTATAGGGTAACGGGTGAGTGCAGAAGAAAGCCCGCCCCACAGCTGCCCGTTCAAAGGCAGCAAGGCCACAGCCAGGTTAGGAGGCAAAGACAGAATGGAGCATGTGTATAAGAACCAGCTCAGGGACAGCAGATCCAGTAAGCTACAGAAACACTGTTCCGATAATCACAAGTCTACAATGTTCATGTAAGCCATGAATGTCGGTGTCAGCCAGTATCCACAGTGTGATTCATAAGTTCCATGTCTGTGTGGTCTTTAACTTCGTGGTGATTAAAAAGGGCAGGGTATTCTGTCTTCATATGAAGGTAGGTTCTTCAAAGTTGATTGCTGACTATGTTTCCTTAATCTAACATGCAAAAGTAATGAAATCAAAACACTTCTCTCTACTAACAAGAAATATAATGCTATTCGCCTTTAATTAAACTACCGTCTCTGGAAATAGAAAGGTAAAAAGAAATTCAATTAATTAATTGGGCCAACCTGAAGATATTAGCCAGGTCTTTAATAATTACTTGAAATAATACTAATAAAACTAAATTATCAAGGTACATCTGATACTCATCTTATAAAAAATTTCCAGAAAAGATGGATATCTGTCCCAGTTAAGTGAGCAAACAAACTGTTTCTAAGTTTGTGTACAAAATTCTCTTAGAACTGTGGCAATCCTAAGAGGACCTCAATTTCCCCTGCCCATACATTTCCAAATGCCCACACAGGTCCCAGGGAAATACAAAGCAATCTTCATGGTCTCTTCTAGAGAGGTAGGGTTCTGGGAATGAAATTTATATTTGTTCGACTTCCCATTGGGAGGACCGATACTACAGTTAAAGTCGATGTGAAACAGGCAAACAAAGAAAACCCTCTTCCACCCACAGAGAAGGCTAAAGGGGCTCATAATCCATCACTGCAGACAGCGAGTTCCCACAATTCACCTCTGCACCCAGTGAGTTCCTACAATTCACCACTACAGCCAGCGAGTTCCCACAATTCACCTCTGCAGCCAGCGAGTTCCCACAATTCACCACTGCAGCCAGCCAGTTCCCACAATTCACCACTGCCTGCCAGTGACTTCCCACAATTCACCACTGCCCGCAACTGAGTTCCCATTTACTACTGAGGAGCAAAAGCTTTAAATTCTCCTCTAAATGTGCTGCCCGGCAGACCTTTGCCCAGAAGATACTAACCTGGCTTCAGGAACAGTCTTGGCTCAAGGACCAGACACGGCAGTCCCAGGGCCGCCTTTTTAAATGGCCTCCAGGGACCTTTAGTCAGAGCAGGCAACAAGCAATTCAATATAAAGGCATTCGACCAATTTGTTTTCCAAGTTAAAAAAGAAATACTGCTGATAATACAGTCTCAAAAAAAAAAAAAAATCCCGAGACTGGGCCATCTGGAGTCTCAGTGTGGCCTGCTTCTAATTACAACAGGAGATTAGGGGGGCATGGAGGTCAAAAGAACCTTCAGGGTCCTCTGTGGAAGTGCCAGCATCACTGTGAGATCTGTGTCCTTCCTGCTGTTGACCTTCCCTTTGGGGAGTCTTTCGGAAGGCAGTCTCTCACTGCTTGGTGTAAGCTGACATTTGCTGGCATGCGTTAGGACTCACGGTCTTGGAACACTGCCTCTGGAAGCCTCTGGGCTGTTACAGGGAAACCTAAAATGGCCACTGTTTTCCTTAAGCTTTATCTCTGTGATCCAAATGAACCCAAGTGATTTTAGCAGGAGCAAGCGATAGACACACACATAACTAAACTTCACACACAAGGGTGAGTGCTGTGTCTCCAAACTTCCCCAAAACTCCCTTTCAGGTCAGCAGTGCAGCCTAGCAGTAGTGTGGCTGCCCACCACACATTAGGCCAGGGCTTCAACTCCCAATACCATATAAAAAAAAATACCAAGGACTAAGGAGATGCTCAGTGGGTAAAGTATCAGGACCCAAGTTTGCATTGTTAGCACCCATGCAAAATCTGGGCTTGGAGATGGGAACCTACAGGCCCAGCACTGTGTGGAGAATGGTGACTAGCAAGTCTAGCCGAAACAGCAGACTCCAGCTTTAGTGAGAGACCCTGAGTCAAAACTAATGTAGAGAATGATGGAGGAAGACACCAGACATCAACTGGCCTTCACATGTGCATATGTGATATGTACATTCATATAAACATGTGAACACACATGCGTCACACACACACACACTCCTCACCCAAACTTCCATTTAGATATTTTTTCTCTTTTCCATAGAAATATAAACTTTTGTCATAAAAATTAAAGGAAACAACAGATGAACCCTGCTGAGCAGAGGTGTGACGATTGATGTATGTCAGGGAGGTCAGAACCTCCCTTGCTGGTCTTTCTCCGTCCCCTTTAGAGGTCCTAGAAACATTTCCATGGAGCCCCAAGGGCCTGCACAACACTGTCAAGGCCAGTGCTGTGGAACTTTAGTATGAAGAGATCTGTGGAGTACTGGGTGCCAGGGTTAAAGGGCAGGCTACCATCCCCAGGGTGATGGTATTTAAGTCAGATCTCCAAGACGAATAAGGTTAGGAAATTGGGCAAATGCAACAGCCAGACACTTTAGCCCGTGCAGACAGTGGTATGAACTGGAGCTATGGTGGACAGGAAGAATGGGAACGCCAAGCCTAGGAATGTGTACTTTTCCTAGAGGAAGCCTGGAGACTGATAATGAGATTTGTGATATAGAAAGATGGGCATGCTAGTGATACTGAGTTTATGCTACATAATGGGGCAAAATCACAGAGCTCAGTAGGAGGTTATCGCAATCCAAGGGATGACGAGCGCTTTCTGGGAAAGGTTTGGTGGCGGGGTGGTGGGTATTCAAAGCCTTTAGATAGTGAACCGGTGAGAGACTGAGCCCACGGGCCAGGCTTTCCACTTTTCATCGGTGGTAGTGTGCGTGTTTTGCCCCCACCTTCTGGGTACCATGGTGATGCTGGAGGCAGTGTGGCCTTCAGTAACTCCGGTGTTTTCTGGAGTTCCAGCTATGACTGAGGTATACGCCCTTGTTGGTGCAAATTCTGCAGTGTAAACTTGGGAACTGCTCCTGGAAACTGCTTACAGCCTTCCTCCTCTTCTACCCTTGCAATAATTTTATGGGCGCCTTATCCTCTCCACTGACTGGCTCTTCTTAAAGCTAGTTAGGCAGTTGCAGCTGACTGCTACTAGCTGCAGCTAATCCCTAAGGGAATCAAAGGACAGTTAGCTTAGCTGGAGGTGGTCAGGAAAGGCTTCCAGGAAAAGATAACGCTTGCTGACTCTTGAAGGAGGCACGCAATTCAGACAGGTGGAGAAACACAGAATATAGTCCAGTCGAACACAGGAAGGGAAAGAGGAGAGTGAGGGGTTCAGAGAACTGGATGGGGGTTACGAAAAGGACCAGCAGAAGGGCAGGCAGGTATGCATTCCTCAGAGCCTGTGTAAGCCAAGCATGCTGAGTTTTATTGGCGGAGCTTGTAAGCCAATAAGTTACGTAAGCGTATCTGCATGCTTAAAGGGCATGCTTGCAGAGCTGTGAAGATGCTAGCGTGCCTGGAGCTGCTGTGGCACCTCTGAAGAAGACTGAAATGGTCCTGCCTAGAAACGCTGAATAAAGGGGCCTGGAGAGGTGGCTTGGCAGCTAAGAGCACTTGCTGCTCTTATAGAGGACCGGGTTTGGTTCCCAGCACTCACAGAGGACTTGGGTTCAATTCCCAGCACCCACATGGCAGACCACAGCCTCTGTGGCCTCTGGTTCAGTTCCTGCCTCCAGGTTCCTGCCTTGAGTTCCTGCTCCGCTTCCTTGGATGAAGACTGTGATCTGCAGCGAGATGACTTCCTTTCTCCCCAAGTTGCTTTATCTCAGCACTAGACAGCTAGTTGGCCTGAGAGGGAGGCACTGCTAATGTTTTGGCACATGTGCCTCCAATTTCTTAGCTATGATATAGGCGTACACCTGTGTAATCAAAACAGGTATTAAACATATAATTGTTTTTTCTTCCTAAATATTTACCTTAACAGATGATTATTCATTAAAATAATACTCAAATTGAGCACACACTTGGAGTGTGCTTGTGTATAAAAACTATTTAGCTAATATATTATATATATTTATGTATTATATAACTGATATATATATATATGTATATTTCAGTTTATCTTAGAATTCCTCTATTACAGGATATTTATGTTGCCTGTACCAGAAAGCACAATTCTGAACAAACTCCCGAGGATGTCAATCTTTGGCTGTGATGATCTGTTCTCTTCCATTCTCCTTTATCTAAACTTCAAAAATAGAATTTTCAAAAAATATTTTTTGACCTTCCCAGACGATACAATAACCAATACTTATTTTACCTTGATTAATGTTTTATAGGATCCGTCATAGCATTTTTTTCCTTGCCCCCTTTGCCTCTAGATCCACTCTTCAAGATGTTCTGTTTGCAGAAGAACAGGTCGCGTTCGAGCCCTAGGAACTCCAGGTACAGTGGTTCCGATGCGAGAAGGAGGCGGTGACAATGGATGCGAAGTTAGAAACAAAAGCTCTGCTTCCAGCTTTCCTGTCAGGGCACGTCTCTCCTGGGTGTCCCACTCACGCAGGAGAGGAACTGCGCAGAACAGAGCGAAGGAGATTCCAGAGGCAGAGCTGAGGCATCCAGGAGGATCAGCCAGGGCAAATAAGTCTCAATGAAACAGGAGCCTCTCATTGGTCCCCCTGCATAGAAGTTAATACTTCCTATGTCTTGGGCAGCTAGTCAGTGGCCATAATTCCAATAATGGAAACGTGAGGGCCTCTACCATGCATATCTTGGCAAAACATGGCAGGAAATGCACAGGAATGCAGTTCCCAGACTTCTTTCGCGGTTTTGCTGAATTATGATTTGGTACTCATTTCAATAGCTGGAATGGACCACTTTACCTGGGATGCTGGCAGACCGGTGCTGCAGAGGCCGCGTCTGAGGCCCACGCTCTCTAAGCTCGTGTGCATGGACCTCCGGGTTCTCACTTGTCCTGGGAAAATGTCTCAGTGTGGATATTTGTCGGGATGAGCATATGGCTCTACCTTCCCCTCAGCTTAGTGATGGGAAATAATGGACACACATATCTAACTGTCTTTACACAGGGGATAGCCACTCTTTGCACCTCCTTTTCAAGCAGAAAGGGTGACGATATGGTGTACGGTTAAGGTCCACCAGGCAACAGATAGTACTCATAAGGATTACTTATAGAGGGCATGATGAAGGGGCCATCAGCACAGGTGTGGGCAGGGGGCAGGGAAAGCAAGCCACAATGTCATACCCCAAAGACAGCAACGGTGGCAGTGTGACCAATCGTAGGCTTGAAGGAGATGCAGGAAATCCAGACAAGAAAGAACTGTGTGGGGATGGCTGTGCTGAACTGCCTCTGAGAGAGGGAAACATCTAGCCCTGAGCCCTCTGAAGAATGAACACCCTGACTCCCTCCCCTAGCTGCTGGGATCTGCATTTGTTAAGGCAGAAACCAGAGAGCTGAAGAGCACGTACTGTACACACACACACATATACACACACACATACACACACAAACACATACACACACAAACACATACACACACACAAACACACACATACACACACACACAAACACACACACATACACACACATACATACATATACATACATACACACATACACACACAAACACACACACATACACACACATACATACATACACACACAAACACACACAAACACACACACACATACATACATGCACACACACACACACACTGAAGCCACCAGAGGCAGAAAGGAGAGAGTTCAGTTTGGATATGTCAGATCAAGAGGCTTCTGAGAGATCAAGAGGAGGACCAGCTGGGCAGCTGGGTCTCCCTGAGCTGGAGGATAAGTGAACCAGGGGCTCAGCAGGCTCGGCAAAGCCAGGTACCTATAGACCATCACGAAGGGGAGAAGAAAGAGGTGATGAGCATTACCAAGCTAAGGTGCTAGATAAAAGGGGTAGCAAGATCAAGAGTCTGAAGGGTGGGAGGTGCCACGCCACAGGCAGCTTCCCGGGGTGGTGGGCAGGAGGGGGGTGGTGTCTATGGGCCAAAACTGGATGCAGAGCGTGTTGGCGAGAACAGGAGCAGTGGACGCCTGATTGCCTGGGAACAACTCCTCGGAGCCCTTGGTGCAAAGAAAAGAAAGAAATGGGAGTGGGCAGGGCTGTGCACAGCGTGGTTGAAACACCAAGATCCTTATGTGCTCACAGGAACAAGAGAAGAGGACCTAGGCCCGCGACAGCTGCAAGTGCCTAATTCCCTCAACGGGGATGGAGTGGCTGCCAGTCAACACCTCCAGCGAGTAGCGTGTAGCCACCAGGCCTCTGCTTTCTCAGGGAGCTCAAAACTGGCCTTTTTCTTTACATAGAAAAATGGAGTTTCCGATATTTAACCGTTGACAGTTATCTAAGTATCGTTAACTTTGCAAAGGCCAGGTACATCTCTCTGCAGGCTGCAGGTCGGCAAAGGGCAAGGCCTGACCCCCCCTCCCTGACTTATCAGGTGTGGCCCCTGTTCCGAGGACCTCCTGAAGACACTAGTGGTGTAATCTCTACAGTCTTTGAACCACCAGCGCCCAGTGGTGGTGACTGGCCGGGGCAGCTAATGACGGTCTTTGTCCCTTTCAAAAAGGCGGCGGAGCCGAGGCTGCCAGGGCCCTCGTCCATCCTATACTTAAGTCCTCAGAGTTAATACTTAGGCTCCACATGTGCCTCTTACCTCCTCCCACCTCCTCCTCACTAAGGAAACTGACTATTATCTGCAGGCCAATGCAAATAAAGGTCACCAAGAGACACTTGCAGGCCAAACACCAAATGCTGGCAGGCAATAGAAGGGCCTATTGTTTCAATGTTCCCAGCTAATAAAGGAAACGCCAATCAAAGGCGGCCTCTGGCCTGGTCTATACTCAAAAGGAACCATGACTGTCAGCACTGGTTCCAACCAGGACAGCACTGAGATTTCCAAAGATGGCCAGCACCTGCTCAGAAAACTGCAGGGGCTGTGACTTCCCAGTCCTTTATGGACCAGAGGACACAGGACCTGCCAGGCAGGGAGGAGCATATGTTGACTTCAATTCCAGGGCTGCCTTCCTCCAGAGGAAGAGTGAGGGCCATCCTGGGGCAGGTGCACATTTTTGTGCTCATGAGAGGCCATTTCATATCAAAAAAAAGAGTAAATCCTCGTTCTCCCGTTTTCTCCATGGAATATACATGTTAAGAACTCTTCTTGGGGCTAGGGAGAAGGACCAGAGGCTTAGAGCTCAGTTGGCTTTGGTTCCCACAGCCACGCCAAGTGGGATACAACTGTCTGTAACTCATGCTTTAGGGTATCTGACACTCCTGGGTCTCTGTGAGCACCTGCGCTGGTGTGCACATACCCCCACACACGCACACAGTCACATAAATAAAAATACATCTTAAAAAAGAAACTCACTCCTTAGTTACCGTGCCGGCTTGGCTAGGTGCCACCTGCCTCTGCCTGGAAGTGACTGTCATCCCCAAATTATGTGTTAAACGACCCCCTCCTATAGAAAAGGAGTCACGGACACCTGGGTGTGGCGAGACAGTACCCGTACCTAGAACCCATCTTTTGGTTCAGTTCTTTGGAGAACATGTTTCAAATATCATCTTATAAACCAGGCTCTGCAATAGGTATACTCCTTCCATTTTGATAAAACCGGCCTGGGAAAAAGAGGGAGATGGAGGAGGTATTGAGCAGGCCAAGGTGGGGGCACGACGGGGTGGGGGCAGCTGGAGGTGTAGCTCAGTACTGGTAGAAGCTGCTGAGAGGGCAGTCAAATGGGCCGGAGCCAGAGTGCAGACAAAGGAAGCAAAGCGGAGAAGAAAGTGGGCTGGGAAACTGGGCCCGAAGTGCGCAGGAAGCCAGCTGAGTCGGCCTGAGAACTCCTCAAGTGACTTAGTGAGGGCTTCTATTGCTGTGAAGGGCCACCGTGGCCACGGCAGCTCGTAAAGAAAAGATTTGATTGAGGGTGGCTCACGAACAGGTTCACAGGTTCAGTCCATTCGGATCATAAAGGGCAGTATGGCTGCACGCAGGCGGACGTGGTGCCGGAGCTGAGAGGGCTACATCACACAGGCAACAGGAAGTCAACTGACTGTCACATTGAGGGAAGTTTGAGCAAAAGCGACCTCAAAGCCCGCCCCCACAGGGACACACTTCCTCCAACAAGGCCACACCTCCTAGTAGTGCCGCTCTCTTTGGGGGCTGTTTTTCTTTCAAATCACCACATCATGCTACAGCGGAGGGAGCTTGGGGGAATGGGAAAGCTTTCCCCAAACGATGCAGAGTGTCCCTGAGTAGAAGCAGCTAGAAGACATTTTGTCTCACTAAAAGAACCCAGCCATGGTAGAGAAACAGCAGGTTCCAGATGGAGCACAGCGAGGCTCTAAGGTCATCCAGAACATCTCATCAGCCAAACTGGGGAAGCTTCACTGGTCATGTGAACCATGTGGGAGGGACTTGGGAGCACTGTGAGACCTCTGAGGGTCACGGGTGTTACAGTTTTGAGCTGAATATTGAAATTTGTTAAATGAGTTTACATCCATGAGGGTTTTAAAAAAAATGTAAGATTTTTTTTATGTGTATGAGTATTTTGCTACCTGTGTGCCTATCCCTTTAGAAGCCAGAAGCAGATGGTGGATCCCCGAGAACTGGAGTTGCAGGTGTTTGTGAGGCTCAGTGTAGCTGCTGAGAGCAACCAAACAGGTGCCCTCAACAACCGAGCCGTCTCTTAGCCTCCGCCCAGGAGTTCTTAAGTGATCTTCTAAAAAGGAATTAGTAACCTTTGAATACGATAAAGAACTAATTCATTACCTTGAAATTTAGTAAATAAAGGGAAAGACAAGCACTTGCCCTTTCACTACATGAGCTAAGCCACTGATTGGTCAATACATGAAATCTGTGTGTGTGTGCATACACGCACAAACACACCCTGGCACATGTGTAGAGGTCAGCTTATAGGTAACACCATGAAAATACAACAGTGATTATGACAAAGCCAGGCTATGGTGACTTTTATGAGGACAGAGGGACCTATGAAGGAATGGAGTGGATGGGAGGGGCTTAGTGACAAGGTTCTGCTCTATGATTGGACCACATTTTCAGGATGTTAAATTCAAAATATCTCAGTCAGTCATACAGTGGTCCTGTAGCTATCTCTGTAGCTAGGCTTTATTTTCAATCATCATCATCATAGTCTCCCTGGAGCTTGACAGCTGGGCTGGGCAGGCTGTGAGATAGGCTCTTGGGTAGGAGTTCATTTTTAAAGCTTGGAATCTGTCAAATGAAGAGGTCCAGTCTCCACTGAAAAGACAAGAGACACAGAGACTGCTCCACCGGCTCATCAGCCACTGGGTATGGGAAATAACAGTAGAGTGATGGACTCAATAATCCTGTGAAGAAAACAACAAAGGATAAAAATATGAAGGAGAGAAGGGATGAGTCACGATGAAGTTACACACTCGGCTGTTTCTGAGCACCCACCCGAAGGGTTCCACTCTGGGAGTGGGAGCAGACTCTGGTTAGGGACCCTGCAGTGTCTAGCAGGAAACAGGACACCTTTCCTAGGACGATGACGGACACTCCAGCACATTCTTCAACTTTGCTCACCCTGGCGGGAGGAGCATCTCGGAACCCTCCTGAGATTACAGGTATTATTAATATAGCAGAGACCTGCTATTTTGACACCAGGAGACGAACGGAAACGTACTTTAATGGGGACAGGTCAGGAAAACGCAGCCTCCCTCTGCAGACACCTTGATAAGAGGCTGAATGTGGACAAGGGCTGGATGGGGGTGTCTGACCTTCCAGAAAAGGCAGTGAACCTCATCCCAGCCCTCCTGCTCATGTTGCTTTTAGTCCAAGCTGTGCTCAGCTCAGCAGTGCGCTGTGCTATAGTTATATAGTCATATTTTTAAAAACTCATTTTAAAATCTTTTTTAGAAATTACTTAACTCTTTAAAAATCTGTAAAAGAGAAACATTTTCCCCAATTAAACAGAAAAGTTCCCATCACGAAAGCCTCCTAGCCACTAGTATAGCCAACTAGCTGGAGCTCTTCCCCTAGAGCCAGGAGAGCAACTGTTCCGAATTCCGCAAGGTGCAGGGCTGGGTGGGGACAGGTCCAGCAGCCGCCCACGCATCTGCCAAGGGGACCAATCCCACCGTTCACCACTACACAGGTGTGCTGGCCATCACAGGAAGGCAGGGGAGCCTGACGGCTGGAGCACAGGACCAACCTAAAAGTCAACAGCCTCTTCTACTCACAAGCTCGGAACATCGCCAACATGAATTAGCCCCTCCGCATGCGCACATCCTCACTTGTGAAAGAAGTAGTGATGGCCGTGTGGCTGAGCTGTTGTGAGGGTTGAGTGCAAGGGTGGATACAAAGGGCAAACCATCTGCCAGTCCACAACAGCTCACTAAATGTGACCTCTTGTCAACATCACTGCTGTCACTAGGAATAGCCCATCAAGCAACAAGATAATTGAGGACAAGGATGATCAATCAAGTCACGCTCCCTACCACCCATTGCTTCCCCTGTGTTCTGGTTAGGAATCCAGACCAACACATCCCACTGCAACCTTGGACTTGGGTAGGGCATGGGAATCCTTTCTAACAGGCCCTCAGTGAGACTAGGCCCGTTGCGGGGGTGAGAACTATTGATTTGCAACAACCATATTGCAAGCTTCTTGGAAACTTTGGCAGCCAGAGGTGAGCTTGATTTTTTCCAGGAAGGCTACTAAATTTTGTTTTAACTGGCAGAGAAAAACAAACTTGCAATCTAGCTTTGATTCCATTAGCCAGTGAATCCCGGCACAGCCTTGCAAGCCTCCTAAGTGCAACTGAGGGCATAGACTGTGCTTTGTCATCTTCATGTTCCCAGCATCTCACACTGTCTGAGAGGCTGTAGACACTTGATAAATATTCATTGCCTCAACAATGGGTGAGCAGTTAGGAGGAAGGACGGAGACGATTATAGTGTTCAATCATCAGGTAGCTCACATTGAAGGTAATCTAATTTAGGATTTAGTTTTAAGAAAATCTTGGTAGAACTTATTTCTTTGCCATAGTCGGTAACTTAAACACATTTGATTAAGATGTCCAACTTCCAATTGAGATATAAAAAATATTAAGAGTGATCTGGAAACCTCAACTAGATCCCCAGTGAAATTGAATTTGAGACAGTACTCAGTGAGCCCTGAGGTTAAAGAGGCAACCAAGAGGAAAACAAATGGGAATACAGGATATTAGTGTTGTTTTAGCTCCAATTCTGAGGCTTTATCTCGGAAATGAAGAGAACACAATTACTTTCTTGGTATATGCATATGTGTATATATAGACATTAATTACAGTTAAAACATGAATGATTGCTTGTATCCTGAAGCATGAGAAAATGCAGACTAATCAATGGAAGACAAAGAGAATAAATAGACTGAAAATAATTTATGTCAGGGATAAATAAAAATTTTGTTTAGGAATAGTTCCAATAATACAGTATTTCAATTAATCCTCATATCTCATTAAACATGCATCCCTGTTAATTAAAGTTAACATATTTAAAAAGTAGAAGTCATATTACTGAGTTGAGATACCACATCTTCATAGAGAAAAATACATTATTCTTCAAGAGTTAATTCATAAAATCAGCCATTGCCAATTCCAGGAAGCAGAAGAAAATTCAGCGTAGTCTGGCACATACCCACACTACCCATACTGTAGACTATGGGAAAATATTAAAGTAATAAAAAACTATCAAAGGCCATGATGTCAAGATCATCCACATTTGTTTTCTGTCTTCTATCTGACTCTCTGTGTGGCTAGCCTCTGTGGAAGTGACTTCCACAGCTTCATCAATATTCTTAGCACAACGAATTTGGTTTCATCAATGCAAGATCTATTGTCACTAGCTTCAGAAGACTGGCCTCTTGGCACAGGGACGCCACCTCTCCCAGAATACTGACACACAGAATGAATGACAAGCATGTATTACGTGAGTGACTCTATACATTAGCAAAAAAGAGAAAAGCTGGGTGAGAGACAACGATTCTTCATGGCAGAATCAGCTACTGAATTAATGAGGATGTGAGCGCCATCATTTCTCACTTCCATCCTAGGAATAACAAGGAGACCTCGGGCTCTAGAACATACGGCAGTAACTTGTAAGTGGGCTGAGGAAGACAAGGCGTCCCGTGGAGCCCGGCTTATCTCAGGGTGCTTTGACTCACTCATGCATTCACCACCGGGCTCTCTGTCATTTCTAGAATTGGGTGCACCGCTAGATATACCTCAGGACCCGAAAGTAGGCCAGCTGACTTCTCTATTTTCCTTCATGTTCTGCTGACTCTTTTTTGGGGGAGGATGGATGTTCCAAGGATCTGGCTTGTGAGACATCTAGAGGGCCTCCCCCGTCTTCCATTCCCTCTCAGTCTTCCTGAAACTAAAAATAGTTGTAAAATGCTCCTCATTTAAATTTTTACAATGTTCCACGAAAAACGTTATTTATTGATCTCCTCTCGCAGAGTGTTCATGACAGTGTGACGATGGGAAAATAGTCATACTGTGGAGGGACTTGGGTGGAGGGATGTGAAAATACCAAAATATAACAAATCTTCCACCCCACCCGCCCCGCAGCGTACCATAATCTGTGTGCTCCTGTTGAGGCTGCACATGTATCTGCCATTCTGGCAAGATCTCTGTGATGGGTCAGAGGAGACAAGGCCTGTTTCAAAGGCTCAGCCAACAAGTCATGTGTGCCTGGGCACATCGGGACGTACATAACACTTAGTTAGTGTCTGCTATCACTGATTCCGGAAATGGCCTTGGAGGGTGGGAGTGCAGTATCTACACATCACGGCCTGCCACTTCTAGACCTTCTAGAGGACCCTTACTCTTGAGTGGGGCCATGGGTAGGAGTGACAGGTGGACACCTGGCAGGTGAGTCTATCCGGGATGGGAGCCAGACTGAGTTGTCTGAGCACGTTTTCTCCCAAGCCTGTCTTGGATGCAAAGCCATTGTTGTTGACAGTCAAATGATGGACCCTTTAGGAAGTTAAGGCCTACCAGGAGCCGACCTGGAGTCTGCCTGGAGCTGTCAAAGGTCCTGTCTGTGCCTACCCAATAAGGAGCTGCCAAGGAGTGTTTCCTGAGTGCCTAGCAACAGGTGTTGTCAGAGGTCCTGATGTACCTAGCCAATGAGAGACGAGCATGAAATGTCAACAATGGATCAGAACGCCTGGATGCTGGGAGGGTATATACATTTTTCCTTGCTGTTAAATAAATGAGTCCTCTGTAAACCTACCTGACTCCAGCGTCTGTGGTCGTTGAGGTCGCAGTCATGCCTTTTCACCCCTCCCCTGAGGAAGATGTTAGTACCCAGCAACTGGACCCCTCTAGATGCCTGTGTGTCTCCCTGCTGGTCCATGCTTTTGAAAAAGCAATGGTATCACATGCCCAGAAAAACTGATGAAGAAATGGAAAGAGGCATTTTTTAAAGAGCTGGGTGGTGGTGGTGCAAGCTTTTAATCCCAGCACTTGGGAGGCAGAGGCAGGCGGATCTCTGTGAGTTCAAGGCCAGTCTGGTCTACAAGAGCTAGTTCCAGGGAAGGCACCAAAGCTACACAGAGAAACCCTGTCTCGAAAAACCAAGATCAAATCAAAACAAAACAAATACAAAGCAAACAAAAAAACCCTTTATGGCTGTTGCTATTAGAGGTGTCTTCTCTCTGAGTCTACTCCTTTACAATGGACTTCATCACACCAACAGTTAGGCAAGACAGTGAGAAACTATAGAGGAGAGATGGCTGAAACGGCTCAAGCTAGGTCTTACCTCTGAAGTGTTTGCGTGGCATCGCTGCTGTAAGAAAGACTTCAGTTCCATAGAACAAATCCTTTCTTGTTTAGGTTTCTGGAGTAAGAGATTATCACTGTTCCTTTCATTTATGCCTCTCGGATGAAAAGAGAACCCCATGGCCTTTCTGGTAGGAATTTGATCTAGGAATAATAAAAGTTTGGAAGTGGTCACAACAGCTACACATGTTCCTCAAATACCTGAGAACTGACAGACCAAATCTGTCTATCACCATCTGTGACCGGTAGGCTCTACCTAACTGTACCTACACACCATCATGCCCTACCACTTCCAAACATTCTGGGGGTCACTGACTCTTGAGTTGTTGGGACAGATTTAGGAATGAAAGGCGGACATCTGGTGGGTGAGTCAAGTTGAAAGATGGAACAGACTACCATGGGAGAGGCAGTAGATTCAGAGTCGAGTGACAATGGCTGCTGGCCTCCAAAGAATCCTCAGGAGTAAGCACTTGGGGATATGAGGAGTCTCCTGGGTGTGTGTAATTGCTGCAGACATTGGTCTCAAGTTAGATGCAGAGCTCCTCCAGTTCTTTGGAACTCCATAGTTCTGATCAGCTGTGTTCCACCAAAATGGAGAATCAGGAATTGAAGCCAGGATATTTCAGCTACTGCATCCTCTGGCTTTCTGAGTAAAGTGGCCACCAAATACAACCTTGAGCAGAGCAAATGTCAAAGGTTAGCACATTGAGAGATCACTGGTGAGGAGATAATGTGGGGAATCCATCATCAAGAAATGGAGAAGAGACAGGGCTGCTCTGGGACTATTCTGAAAACAAGAGTATCAACAGTTACTGGGTTTTATTAGTTATTTGAATGGTCAGCTGAACCAAGACCATTCAAAGGGCCAGGGCAGTGAGGAAGAGCATTGAATTGAGGGGTAGTGCCTGAGGTCAGGATCTGCAGTATGAGAGAAGGGCCTCCACGGAATTGAAATAAAGAGGACATTGGCTTGGAAATCATGCACATCCCAGCAACCCCATGGACCAGGAGAAGCTGCAGACCACACTTTTGTGTCACTTTTTGAGTCGCATTTAACACTTGGGCTTTCTTTTTCATGCGTGAAGCAGTTTCAGTAGAAAGGCAGATCTGAGGACCCATGTAAGATCTGAAACGTAATGTGAGATCCCGGGAGAGACGTGACGTCCGAGGAGAGACGTGACGTCCGAGGAGAGACGTGACGGCCGAGGAGAGACGTGACGGCCGAGGAGTGATGTAAGCGTTGACGGCACACAGCAGATGTTGTGCTTACACAGTAAGAGAGAAAGAAGAGAAGGAAACCACTCACTAGGTAGGTCACAGCTAGAAGAGAAAGGGCAGTGTGTTGGTGACCTTTGTATGTCAATGTGAATGGCCAAACAGAGTGAGGTGCATTCGTGAGCCGGTTGCAGATGGGTGGAGACTGTGGATTCTGAGTACTCTGCTACCTGTAATGTGGGCCTCACTCCATTCTTAGAAAACCTACTGAGATGACTGCTTTTTCACCCAGGCAAGAAGGAATTCTGCCCACAGACAGCTGTACACTTGAGTCATGACATGGAGTCCTTCTTAGGTCTCAGGCCTGCCAGTCCACCCATAGAATCTGGACTTCCCAGTCTCTATACTTGAGGAAGCTAGTTCCTTAAAATAAACCTCTGCCTATGTCCGCACATCCTGTTAGTTCCACTTCTCCAGAGAACTCTGGCTAACACGGAAGTAAGTGAGGAGAGAGCAGACTCAGGGAAGGAACAGTTCGGAAACGGAACAAGTTGGGTGCAGGAGACAGAAGGTGGGAGCAGGAAGGCTGGGAGTCATTAAACTCAGCTTTGGGAAAGGCTCAGATTTCAGATGCAGAGTTCACATATGAACAGTGCAGGGGCCATGAGAGAACCCCCAGGCTTGTGCTGGATACACTCCTTGTGCAGCTGGATGGGCCCCACAAGCTCAGAGGAGCTGAGGCTCGGCTTGAATGATGGGTTTGGAAAGGAGGGAGACCTGTGAACCATGTTGCGGGCAGGGACAATGCCTATTAGGATTCTCCACTATCACCTGTGACTATGGCTAAATGTCTTCCCATTGGATGGAGGTCCTTCCTCTCCGACTTGGCCCTTTCAGCACTAGCCCAACCCAGCCTGGCTCCAGCCACACTCTTCCGGAAGCTGGCTACACTCTTGGCTCTCAAGTCTCACTCTAGTCCTCCTGTCTGGCCCTCTGCTCCTGCCCCACCCCTTGCTTCCCTATGGAGGCTTTGAAGGAAGCCCAGGAGGATTCTTGCATTGACAAGCACGCCCAGTATTCCAGGGGCTATCTGGGTAGCCATCGAGAACCAGTCTTTCTGTGCTTGGTGACTAAGTGAATTTTGAAGGAAGTCAACCACATCTTTTGTGTAGCTCCAGGGCTACAAATAAATCTACTAAAAAGTTGTGAGTGGCCCCATTGCAAGCATACCTCAAGATGTGAACTCTCTGGCTGTGTGTTGGGTGTCACAAGGGGAACACGTGACGATGATGATGTGCAATGGCAGGTGGCAGATAGGTTCGCTTCCAGGCACTTTTTTACAACCTTGTCTACCGTCGTCTCTACTAGATTCAAATTTCAATGCTTAGTGCAGATACGTGCTTTCTGCATTGATTTTCTACGCCTCTCTTGAAGTTGGTGCTTTATTTACAGAGACGTAAATAAAACATAAGCCTGGTCTTAATGTTTAAAGCATGAAGCAGTATAATAAGAAGACGAGCGGACAGATGCTAACCAGTTACACCTGAGTCGTCACTTTCCAACCCTACCTGCCTCGGGGGCTCTGGAGCACGCTTTAAGGAACCAGGTGGTCTGACTTCCTTTGCGGCATGAGAAAAACTCACCCCTGTGAGTCATTCTTTCCTTCCATAAAAATTGTGTGGGGGCGAAGGGGAGCATTAGGACTAACCCCTTTGCAAGTGGCTACCCCTTGCATGTCTGTTCGTCTTCGCCAACTGTGACCTCCAGGCTTCGCCTCACAGCACAGACAACACCATTGTGTAGCCCCACCGAGGCCTGGTCTTCCCTAGCTAGCCCTTCTCTTCACAGCTAAGCAGGCTGAAGCTTTTAGTGCCAGAAATAAAGTATGATTTCTTTCTTCCTTAAACTAAATATACTCTTTTCTTAATAAACTTCTTATTCACTGTGAAATTGAAAATGCAGTCTTTTCTTGATGACCAGATGGCCCAGAGAATGTAATCACTTCAAGCATTCCACACTTCCTCTCCACTAACATTCATGATGGCAGAACCAAGAGACAAATCCCTCATTTCTCCCAGATGCCAACACTGATTGAAAACTCTCACAACATGGTTATAAAAACCAGACATGCATGACAGGTAAAGTTGAAAAAAAAGAAAATGTTACTGTTAGCTGCACAATAAATCTTTCCGAGAAGGGTTTTAGTAAGTAAGAGTAATAAGTAAATATATTCTTGATTAATACTTAATTCAACAAGACTGGCACTTAAACATTTTCCAATTTATCTAGTAAGTTAGTTTGAGTTAAAATTTCTCCTCAAGTTCATTTTCCATACTCCAGAAAGTAAACCAAGGTGCTGCGAATGAGGATCACAGAGCAATGGATATGGATCTGAGTCGCACGGGGCTGAAGATGTAGCTCAGTGTCCAGTGTTTGCTCATCATACAGAAACCTTAGTTTGCTGCTGCACTAAAAACAAAGACCCCACCAGGCAGTGGTGGTGCACAACTTTAATCCCAGCACTTAGGAGGTAGAGGCGGGTGGATCTCTGTGAGCTTGAGGCCAGCCTGGTCTATGAAGCGAGTTCCAGGGCATCCAGAGCTGTTACAGAGAGAAACCCTGTCTTGAAAAACCAAAACCAAACCAAATCAAAAAAAAAAAAATCCAAACCCAAAGGCTCCATTGATTGATATCTATTTATTACTATAGACTTCTCCAAAGGATATAGACTCGTCATCATTCCTTAGTATCGTCTGCTTTAATAGTTGAACCAGAGTAAACTGATAGACCTTCTAAACCTGCTTCTTCCACCTGAAAACAAGCATCTTACACTTAACAGTAAATGGAGAAGATGTGAGAAAAAAATTAACATTGAGAATAACCTTTCCATGGCTTATTGGTCAGAAAGGCCCCAAAACAATACAAAAAAATTACAGGTTTTTGCCATTGCTCTTAGTTGTCCACCATAACTAGATGGTAAACCTCTTTGCAGAAGAAATCACATACTTTGGTTGCAGACTAGAAAAATCTACCTTGAATTGACTAGGAAACTCTCCCTGCTGGCTAGCTCTAGTCCTGGAGAGAGCTATGCAGGCCGCTGGAAGAGAAGACATCCATGGCATTACCTAACACTGAATCCTGCCTGCCGCAAAAGGTCGGCACCTTCTAGGCAAGATGTGCCCATTGATACAACAGTGGCAAGATAGCGTTCCCGTTACCCAGCCACTCTTGGCTGGATTCGAGGCCCACTCCACAGCAGGGAATTCATGTCTGCTACTGTAAACAGGGTCCATGACAAGGAAAGTCACAGCCTCAAGGTGAGAATGTGTTGATACTGTTTGCCAGGTGGTCAAACTTCTTTCTAAATACTTTTGTCTTTGTACTGTTCCAAACCTTAGAGAAATTTTTTTAGATCAGACAGTGGTTAATACAGAGATAAGGTTAATGTTAGAAGTGCTGAAAACTAGCAATTGCGAGTGTTTAGCCATAAATGGGGTATGATATCAACCCTCCTCCACAGATGCTGAAGGAACATTACAGAAGAGATGACAGAAAGGTTGAAAGAGCTGGGGGATGGAGGACAGAGTGCTGGGGGAAACTCCTCTGGAGAGGCACGGCTGCAGCACACACGCGCTCGCAGCAGCTGCGGTTACTTCTCAAGACCTAAGATTAAATTAGGTAAAAATCTCAACATGAAGTGGGAAGGGGCTTACAAGCCCCGCCCCTGCCCCACTGAGATGCTACTGGGGGAGGGAAAGTCACCTTCTGGGGGGGTAGCTACTGGTAGGTAGGTTGACCATGTCCCAGGGATGACCCCACACCAGTGTGGATATATGTAACACTAACTGAACTCAGTGGGGTTTAAAATTTGTAAAAATGACCCTGACATAGGGAGGGAAATGTGTTGGGGAGGAAGCCCCAGGGATTGGAGGGAAGGAGAGGAGTAGATATGATCAAGATACATTATACACATGTATGAAGTGTTCAGAGAACACAGTTTTTAAACTCCATGTTGTTAAGTAGGGTCAAATACAGATAAATCAACCACACAGAAAGGAAATCATGCCCATAATTTGGTCTCTCCTATCATCAAGAAATCAACCCCTTTCCCCTCCTCAGCCAATTTTTATGCTCCTACTTAAATGGGAACCAACTACTCTGCTGTTATATCAAATAATAGCCTGTTAGGGCTGCTAGGATTTGCCAGAGGAAATTAGTTTGAAACAAGGATTTTTATTAACAGAGCTGTGAAGAAAAACTAAAACCGAAGGGCAGCACAAATTCCATGTCTGGAAGACATGTTCAGAAATATACAAATGGACCACAGCCACACTTATTTCTAGAGGCCTGGGACGCAAAAGTACCCTGAGACGGCGAGCAATAACAAAAGCACCCTGAGATGGCCAGCAATAAGCCATCATTCCAAATAAGCTGATGCAGGTCCTGGCCTCGCTGCCAAGGTGACATCTTCCCAAGACAGTATTCGGAAGCTTGGGATAGAAAAAGAAAGGCTGTTTATATGAAAATTCCTCCGAAGGAAGGACAGCAAGCAGCCCTGGGTCAATAGAACATCATCACTAACTAATTCAAGAAACTTCCTTCATCACTAAACACAGACAGGCTAATGATGGGTTTGGATGGCTTTGCTGTGGGTGACACAGGGGATAATGTTTACAAAATGGCACAGGGAAGACTGGAGAATGCCTCTGATTCAAACACTCCTGGAGGCTGGCGGTGCACACCTGGAGGCTGGAGGTGCACACCTGGAGGCTGGAGGTGCACACCTGGAGGCTGGAGGTGCACTCATGGAGGCTGGAGGTGCACACCTGGAGGCTGGAGGTGCACACCTGGAGACTGGAGGTGCACACCTGGAGGCTGGAGGTGCACACCTGGAGGCTGGAGGTGCACTCATGGAGGCTGGAGGTGCACACCTGGAGGCTGGAGGTGCACACCTGGAGGCTGGAGGTGCACTCATGGAGGCGGAGGCGACACAGAGAAGACGCCGGTCCCTCCCAAGCACAGCAGGCATTTAAAACGCAAGGTCGTGGCACATTTCCTCCTCAGTGAGAGAAACACTGGTTGGTGGAGAGGAGGGTGTGTATACCTCATGATCTGACTGCTTCTTCTGCGAACAGGGGAGGAGGGGGTCTCAGTTCCCCAAATAAACTTTATGCAACCACAGGAAGCATTTAGATCCTTCCAGCCTTCTGCTGGAACACAGAAAACAATCTGAGCCACAGGAAGGAGCAGGAAGTCAGGAAAATCCCAGGGGTGTCAGGAAGAAAGCTTCAGGTTGATTTCGGGTCCCATAAAGGAGGTGAAGTTGTGACAAGAGATGTGTGGACAGATTCAGGCACTCCAAAAAGTACCTGTAACTGAGAGTCCTGAGGAGGGGACAGGAGACAGTCGCACAGAGCATCACAATCCATATCTGAATACGGCCAGCTCCAGGTTCACACTGGCAAAACAAGAAACTGCACGGACAGCTATGATGGCAGAAGGGGAGAAGAAATGGGGGGCGAGAGAATGCTCACTGCTTTTTAACAAAGATTAGTAGAAAGCTGGGTGACAACACTGATGAGACAAATTAGGAAAAATTAACAATCCCATAGTGTGTGGAAATTCATACCATAACCACAGAAGCTGGGAAGAGGCAGAGTCGATATTATGCTATGATTGGAATTGTCTCTATGTTGCAGTTAAGGTGGGGTTCTTAATGAACGACGTGGACAACAGACCTTTGTTATCAGGAGCTGGATTAATGCCATTATAAGAGTGGCCTGGGGTTTGGAGAGATGATTCGGAAGTTAGGAGCACAAATTGTCCTTCCAGAAGACCTGAACTTGGTCCCCAGCACCAACAGCTGGCAACACACAATAGCCAGTCACTTCAGTTCCAGGGGCTCCAATGCCCTCTGGACTCCTCAGGCAACTGCATGCAGATGGTGCACATAAACTCATATGCATGCACACACACGTGCACACGCGCCTATACACACACACACACACACCTCTAAAAATAGAAGCCTGGCATGATTCATAATAGTCAAGTTACAGAACGAGTCCATGTGACCGCCGACAGACGAGTGCCTGGAGTGTGATCTATACCATAATTGAGCTTTATTTAGCTATAAAGAGCAAAATCACGTCAGTTGAAGGGAAATGGAACTGGAAATCATCACATTAAAAATAAGCCAGATTCAGAAAATCAAATACCATGTTTTCTTTTATAGCCAGACTCTATATTAAAAAAAAAAAAAAAAAAGACAAGGAAGGACTGGGAACGTAATTCCATGGCATATGCTTGCCTATCAGGCATGAAGCCCTGGGTAAGTCCATCCACCACATAAAAACCAGAACGTGTAAGCCTGTAACCCCGAAACTTGGGAGATGAAGAGAGGAGACTCATTTGAAGGTCATTCTCAGCTACATAGCAAGTTTGAGGTGAGACGGGGTCATATGAGACTATGTCTCAAAAAAATTCAATTAAAATATTTTTGATAACCCACTAAGTCCAATTAGCACTGTCCATATGCACGAGGGTGAGGCCATCCACCAGAGCGTGGGAAACCTACCAGGGCCCACATCCTCAAAGAAGGACTTCCTGGTTTCCAGCAGATATTAATTGCCAACGGCTCCTCCTCAGCTGGGGTCAGAGCCTGGAGAGTACCTCCCCAATTCTGCCAGAATCTTGGTTAATTTGATCTTGTACAAGTAGCCACAGCTTCTCTCAGGGTAGGAGAGCAATAGCCACGGGGTGTGTGTGTGTGTGTGTGTGTGTGTGTGAGAGAGAGAGAGAGAGACAGAGACAGAGAGAGACAGAGAGAAAGAGGGAGAGAAAGAGAGGGGGAGTGTTGGGAACAGTGAGTGCCTACAGCTGCTCTGAGCACGAGACCTTCAGGAGTTCCTGGTGGCAGGAGAGTGGTTTCTGGTGGGTTTGGCTGGGGCGTGGCTATCTCTATATAATCTGCCCCTGAACACAATAAAGGGGGCATTCTTGGGGAATTCAAGGATGACCCGTGTCGCTGTCTCTGTGTGTGTGTGTGTCTGTGTATTTTAACCTCCAGCACCTTGCCCGAAGCTCGTGAACTGGGTGCCAGCGCACAGAGCGCAGATGGGGGGGGGGGTGCGCGGCAGGGGAGTATTAGGGAGGAAATGTTCTGTTGCTGTGAAGAGACACCATGACCACAGCAGCTCTTATGAAGGAGACCGTTTATTTGAGGCTGGCTTACGGGGATCTGTCCCATTACCATGGCAGGAGCACGATGGCAACACATGCCTGAAGCACACAGGCAGACGTGGTGCAGGAGAGGGAGCGGAGAATTCCACATCCAGACCAGCAGGCAGGAAGAGACACCGAGCCTGACATTTAAAAGCCCTCCAACAAGGCCACACCTCCTAATATCTCCCAAATAGCACCACTCCCTAGCGAGCAAATATAATGATTCAAATATATGAGCCCATGGAGGTCCTTTCTATTCAAACCACTACAATATCACATGTTTTGGCTACAGGACTTAGAGAAACAAAGATCTGTGTTTTCTGATAGTGTTAGGCAACCCATAAAAGTTCAGCCTCCAGGAGAGTTGTGACCCACAGGTTGAGAACTGCTATATCATGGGATGTCACCTACGCTTGGGGGCTTCCAGTGACATACAAACCTTTGATTCATCCATACTCTGTAACTAACCCCCCCACCAACTGTCCTAGAAGTGACCCTAACAAATCACTGATGCACCCAGCTGGACTTCGATGGAAGGTTATCCTGGTCCACCACTGGCTCCTGTCTGGCACAGGAGACATTGCTCATGGCTTCCCGCCGCCATCCTCTCCCAGGTCCTTGTCCTCTCCCAGTCGCAAACCTGTGATGGCGTTCACTGGCCTTGCTACTGACTGCCACCCTCTTGTGCCATCGCTAGCGTCTCATTTCCTACATATGGTTTTCGTTCTAAAAAAAAAAAATAGCTCTTATAGGTCATGTCAGAGTCGAGAACTTATGAGTGCCAATTTCTTGGTAATCTTTCAGAGATAAATAACAATGTCCCTTTAATGCAAATTGCAGCATTCCTCACATCTTCTTCCTTGTTATTCCAGGCCAGGTCATTTGTGCTGCCTCATTCCCTTGTGAGTGCACGTGTTTATGTGTGTGTGCACGTGCACAGGTTGTGTATGCACATGTATGTATGTGAGTCTAGAGGCCGGGTCATTCTCATGCCTCTGATTCATACTCCCAAAATAACTCATACCTGATTCCATGGGTCAGCATGCTTCTGCCGTAAGTTAAATGATTTTATTGGTTATCATTCCTAAGTTTTAAGTTTTTTAATCACACTCATATTATATATGGTTAATTCAGAAAATTAATTGGACTTAAATTTTATAAAATGCTCTACTGCAAATAGACAAATGTGCAGCTTTTGTTTTGTTTGTTTTCTGAGATTCATTCTTCTCTGAAAGCAGCACTGGCTGGGGCTGTGGTTCAGTGATGGAGAGGACTGGCTGCCCTCACGGAGATCCCGGGTTCAATTCCCACCATCCACAGAACTCCAGTGCCAGGGGATCTGATGTCCTTTTCTGGCCTCTGAAGGCCTCAGGCATGCATGTGGTAAACAGACATATGCAGTGTGTGGTACGCAGACAAAACTCTCACATGCATCAAATAAAAACTTAAAGTACACTGGTGTATGGTTTTCTGTGTGACCCCCGCAGTGAGTTTATCCACTCTCCTGTCACCAGATGTCTTAGTCTGTTTAAGATGCTACATAGGATGCAGGGCTTATAAATTAGAAAAGTCCAAGATTAAGCCATCTGCCGAGAGTCCACTACTGGATGGCAGATGGCTATCTTCGCAATGTGACCTCCAGCGCTGGGCGGGAGTGCTCGCTCTCTGGGCTCTCTCTGCAAAGGCATCAGATGCCATAGAACCCTTGTACCCATTTACCAGAAGCCCTACTTCTTGATACCATCGCTCTGGGAGTTCGGATGTCAGCATGAATTTTGGAGCATCCATTAGTCAGGTTCTGGTCACCACAGTGAGATACTTGAAACAGAGAATTACAAAGAGAAATGCTTACTTAGACCATTGTTTTGGAAACTCAAGGGCATGGCATTTGCATGGGCTCAGTTCCCATCAGCAAACTATCCCAGGAGACGGCAGTGGCAGGAGTGAGCAAGCCTGAGTGCGTCTTGAAGCAGGTGCAGAGTGCTGGAGACCCACCAAGATCTATATGCGGAAGCACATACATCCCCAGGGACCACGGACCCCACAAGGCCCCACCTCCGGAAGTCCCACCACCTCACAGCGCCACCTGTGGACCAGACTGTCTATCACAATGGACCCTATACAAAAAGTACAGCCAAATACAGAAAAGCACGCACGTTCAAATAATAGCGGCAGACAGCTGGGCTGTCCGCAGGTCTTTGCTATTTTCAACAGTGCTGACATGTATCAGCATCTCCAGGTGCACCGGGAGCAGAGCAGCGTATAGGGACCTGACCGCAGCATTGCTCCAGGGTTCTTCCTGCAGCCCTTGCCAGTCACGCAGCTTCCGACCCTTGCTCAGACCAGGGAATTTTTAGCATCTAGTGGGTGTTAAGGGGCAGCCCACCGGTTTGCATTTGAGTTTTTCTGATGCTTACTATCTGTTCATGTTTTTCTGCTATGAAATTATACTATTAGCTAGTTTTCAATTGAAATACATTTTTTTTTCCTTTATTGTTTTACAAGACTGCTTGAATTATTCCAAATACCTGGTTCCATACTGGCTGTGTCCTGTCTACTCGTTTTCTGTTTTCTTTTACCAAAGAGGCATCTTCAGTGTGATATACTCTCTCCTTTCATGACAAGACTCTTTTGTCACCTACTTAAGAGCCCTCTCCTTCCAGTGGCCACAAAATACCCTTTATTCCCTGGGTTTTAAATCTTTGCCTTAAAAATTGATTTTACCTAGCATGAGACAAGGCTCGTTTTCTTCCTACACGCCTTAGCAACGTCATTTTGTCATAGCTCAAGTGCGCAGATACGCATGGACTAGTCCTAAGTTTTCTATTTTTTCAAGTTTACCATCCTTCATCAACCCAAAATGCCTAATCACAATGGATTTTCAGTCAGGCTGGGTTTCTGAGTCTTAGAACTTTTCCTTCACATAAAAATGAAAAGCAATAGAGTAGGCACTTATAAAAGGGAGAATTATGTTTCATGGAAGCCTTTTTGTAGCTTTTAAATTTTATCTCAAAGACATGCACTATAGATATAAGAACTTTCAAGAATCTGGAGAGATGGTTCGTATGTTAAGAGTCATCTGAACCAAAGTTCCTATCCTAGCGCCATGTGATAAGGTGGACACCACACACATCCTGATCCTCGTGCAATGTGGTAAGGTGGGTACCACACACACTCTGATCCTAGCGCCATGTGATAAGCTGGGCACCAAACACATATATCCCTGTAACTGAAGATCAAAGGGAGCAGAGTCTGTGAGAGAACTCACCTCAAAAAGAATAGGCGGAGTCAGAGGCAGACACAGGCATGTGCGTTCCCCACAAGAAAGTGCTCATATCCTCACACTGACACAATACACACGGATGAATACATCTTTTTAAAAAATGTTGAAATAAGATCTCACTATGTAGTCCAGAACAGCCTTGAATTTGCAACCTCCTGTCTCAGCCTCCTAAGCGCTAGGATTAGAGGCTTGCTCAACCATGCATGACAATATATAGAGAAAAAATACACACATTATATAATAGCATATAATGATAATAATAATATCCTTATGCCAAGGTCAAGCTCATCACACATCCCGAGGCCCTGTACACGCTAGCTGGTCCTGTTCCACCACACATAAGAAACGCTGTCTCCCTGTAGGCTGGTTTCTCTAAAGTTCCCTATACCTGCAACTCAGTCCACTCCAACAGCCTGCATCCCTTTGCTCATATCTGATGGAGGAAGGTCATTGGCTAATAAAGAAACTGCTTTGGCCCATTTGATAGGCCAGCCTTTAGGTGGGTGGAGTAAACAGAACAGAATGCTGGGAGGAAGAGGAAGTGAGCTCAGATGCAGGGCAGCTCCTCTCAGAGACAGACGCAATGCAGCTCATGGCCAGGGCAGATGCGATGAAGCTCCGACCCAGGATGGACGTAGGCTAGAATCTTCCCGGTAAGTGCACCTTGGGGTGCTACACAGATTATTAGAAATGGGCCAGTCTAGGTGCAAGAGTTAGCAGAGAAGAGGCTAGATATAATGGGCCAAGCAGTGTTTAAAAGAATACAGTTTGTGTGTTGTTATTTTGGGGCATAAGCTAGCCAGGCGACCAGGAGCTGGGGCGGCAGGAACACAGCCCCCAGCTCCCACTACACATATCCTTCCCTCATACTCAACCACACATTCTTCAAGCCTGATTCTCCATCTTCTGTCTTCTATTACTTCCTTTAAACAGCAAAGTTACTGAAAGTCAGATTTTGGCTCATTAGTTTTAAATTTTACTTCATTGTTGATAGTCTGGTGTCCATTTAAGTATTTCTGATGGTTCTTTTCAATATTAAATGCATTTTTAGATCAGTCACTCTTGCTAGTCTCTGGCTGCAATTACCAAAGCTCAAGTCTGGGTATGCGTACTTAATCTAGATGCACAGCTATGATTAGGGAGCTACCAGAGAAAGTCAACGTTTAATGAACTTTATTTGCAAGTGCAGTTTCTAGCACAATATAAGGATGCCTTCATCACAGAGACAGCTTAATAGCACGTTCCCATGGTGCTTTATTGCGTCTGTGGAGCTCGCTATCTGAAGAGATGGAGAAGAAGCAACTGTGTGAGCCATAATTAAAGCCACCAGGCACAGTGTGCGGGACAATGTTTAAACAACAGTTCAGCAGCTGCAACACCCATACTCTCCAAAGTGGGGTCTCTGCTCGAAACAGATACAGTGGAAGGTAATTTATTATTTCATCTTAATTATCAATGAAAATGAAAACCGTTTGGCTGGATAAAAGACAGCTGATGTGCAGGATAAAAATGACCAAAGGCAGAGGGTATTAATAAGATAATGGCAGAACTTTCTTATTTACTTATTTATTTATTTGTTCGTTTGTTTTACATCCCAACCACAGTTTCCCCTCCCTCCTCTCCTCCCAGTCCCTCCACCCATACCACAACCCTCTGCCCCCAACTCTGGTCCACTCCTCCGTTTTTGTTCAGGAAAGAGCAGGTGTCCCATGAATATCAACAGAACATGGTATATCAAGTTTAACTGCAGAACTTTCAAATACCTATGAATGGTTAAAACTCATAGGCACCAGCAAACACTCTGTATTCAGACTCCTTTTTGTCTTTTAATTAAATAATATTCCTTTGTGTTAAAATCCCTTGTTTAACTGGGTGTGGTGGCTAATGGCTGTAATCCCAGCACTTTCAAGGCTCACACATGATCAGAAGTTTGAGGCCAGTGAAGGCGACACAGCCAGGAAAGACCCTGTAGCAAGCAAATAAACACACACACACACACACACACACACACACACAATATCCATTTTCTATTTGTTGTTTCAATCTGTTGTTGCCAGCTCAGTCTTCAGAGGGGAATGGTATTTTGCAATGGATGAGTGTACATAAGTTATTTTTCTTGTTGCTGAGACAAAATACTTGGCCACAGCAACACAAGGAGGGATTTATTTTAGCTCACGGTTCAGGGGGACAGTCTGCTGTCACAGTGAGGAAGAAATGGCAGAAGTGCACAAGGCAGCTTGTCAAAATGCATCCGCACACAGAAAATATGGGCAAACGTCTTCAGCTCGTATTCTCCTTTTTATTCACTTGGGGACTCTGGCCTATGGAATGGTGCCATCCACATTTTGGGTTTTCCCATCTCAATTCGCCTAATCTAGAATGACCCCTAATAGGTATGCCAAAAGATTTGTGTTCGTGACAATTCTAAATCTTACCGAGTTATAATCAAGACTAAAATCACAGAGCTAGAAATGTGGCCATCACCATCACAGGCCAGACTTTCTCAGCTCTTTCTATGTATGGACCCCTTTCACCCAATAAACTTTTATATGACTCTGGGTATACAGAAAAAAAAAGCAAAAAAGGTATACAAGTCAGACACTTATTGATAATTCATAATAAACAAGTTTATTTTAAAACAATTCTTTAGTATACATATACTTTTACCATTTAGCAAATATTTTTAAAGGAAATTTACATATGTATGAGGTGTGTGTGTGTGTGTCTATTTTTACAAGAACTACAGGCTAAATATATGATACTTAGGGAATAGAGCACTGTCTTAATTACTTCCACTGGTGTGAAGAGACACCATGGCCAAGGCAACTTATAAAAAAAAGCATTGACTTGGGGGCTTGCTTCCAGATGCAGAGGGTTGGTCCATGATCATCACAGTGGGGAGCTGTGGCAGGCAGGCAGGCAGGCATGTGCTGGAGCAGTAGCTGAGAGCTTACATGTTGAGACACCAATCAAGCAGAGAAACAGAAAACTGGAAACAGCATGGGCTTTTAAAACCTCAAGCCCAGCCCAAGTGACACACCTCCTTCAACAAGGCCACACCTCCTAATCCTTCCCAAATAGTTCCACCAACTGAGAAGCAAGCACTCACATATGTGAGTGTAAGGGGTTTTCTCACTCCAACCACGACAGAATATCCTCAACATTTTTCGGAGTTGATTAGTATATGATTTATGATCATCAGTGCTGAGGACATGGAAAGCAAGTGTTTTGTATAAAACGGTATGCATATGTTCAGACCTGTTTCAGAAACCATTGGAAATTCTGTCCTAATCTCAAAATAAAATTCAGTCAACTTTTTTTTTTAAGTTGATTCTTTGTATTTCACATCATGGATCCCGATCTTACTCATCTCTCCATATCTTCGCTTCCATACTCTGCCCTGGTAAACTCCCCCCCCCCCAAACCCCAAAACTTAAAAGTAAAACTAAAAAGATAAAACAAAAACCAAAACAAACAGAAAAAAAAGCCACCTCTGTGTGGAAGCTGTAGTGTGGCCCAGTGAGTCACCCTTTAGTCCATACATCTTCACTTGTGTTTACTGTAAAGGGGTTTGCGGGTGGGCAGGAGGGCATATCTCCCTCACCCAGGCCACCACATGGCATATGAGTGGGGGAGGGGGAGAGGGAGCGTTTTCCTGCTCTCAGGCCCACAGGACCAGCTCGCCTGCACCCCATCCACAGGGTCAGCTCTACTGTTTGCCCAGGCAAGGCGCAGGATCAAGTGCTGCAGCTAGTGAGAGGCCTGGGATAGAGGGGTGGCTGTCCTCCCAGCACCACTCAGCCGGAGCAGCTCACGCTCCATTTCTGTTCACCTCAACCAAGAGGCGAGAGCTGTGGCTGTCATCTGTGCACCCGCCTGGGCCTAAAAGCACCAAATAGCTCATGGTTGATATCTCTCCTTCAACTTTTTAAAATTGAAACATGTCAGCAACACAAATGGAAATGTTTAAAAATCAAACATTCTAATACAACACACTTCAAGGAAATACTAATTTAATACTTGCTGAGGAATGATGACAGGAAAATTTTAAAAGTCTTTGTTTCCTGTAATTAGAACCATTAATGTTTCTACAAGACCAGAAACCTTTGTGTGTATAGTAAAACCACTGTATCGCATCATAGATTAGTCTAGAACCTGGGCGCAGTGCTTTGCGCAGTGTCTTTTGGTGTTGTTCAGAATCGAGACTGCAGGGAAGTGCAAGGCGGTGCAGGCGAGCACCGTCGGGATGCTCAGCATTCGGTACATACTTGACTTTGAATTAATTTCTGTTGTTGGACATTCAGAAACCTATTGCCAGTTGTCAATTTCCTCATGACACCCACATTTAATTCTTCGTGGACATCCGTATGGGGTCAGGAGTCACAGTTTAGCAGCTGGGTGTTAGAGTTCAACAAGGTTTCAGGCTCTCCCAGGATATGGAAACGGATGGCTTGGTTGAAATGTTGTTTAAATGTGAGTTTTTAATCAGAAAAATGTTTGAAGTTCACTATTCTCTAAGGAAAAAAATAATTCTGAGGCGGGGTCCCACTCTGAAGCCTAGGCCGGCCTGGAAAGCACCATGTAGCCCAGGCTGGACTCAAACTTGTGTTGATTTGGAACCTCACCGTTCCAAATGCTGAGATTACGGACAGAAGCCATAAAACGCAGGTACTGTCTGGAAACTTTAAGCCAAATCATTTATAAAGTAACAAATGTGAAAATAAGTTGCTGCTCCCACTCATACACACAAACTCCTAGAGGTCTCTATTTCCACACTGCCGAGAATTACCTCCATACCACACATGGGGAGTTTTCAACATACGCTTTGCTGGTATCTACTGTGATAAACATGGTATTCTTTTCTAGATCATTCTAGTTCATTCTATTTCTTTAATCTGCCCTTTGCATGGATTGACTTTCAAATATTGAGCTAACCTACTATTCTCACTCTTAAAAAAGAAAACAGACAGAACTCTTGGTTGCCTTGTCTTCTTCTCCTGCTGCCATGATGCAACATCCTGATTAGAGCAACTTAGGGAGAGAGGGTTTATCCGGCTCACCGATGGGGTACAATCCATCACGATGAGAGGCAGCCAGTCACACTGTACCACAGTCAAGAAGCAGCTCCCTTTCTCCGCTTACACAGTCCAGGATCCCAGGCAGAGGATGGTGCCACCCACAGTGGGCAGGTTTTCCCATTTCAATGCAATGAACCAGGATGCCCCTCCACGCATGCCCAGAGGTCTGTCTCTAGGTGACTCTAGATGCTGTCTAGTTGACAACTGCCATGAACAATCAATCACACTCCTTTCCCTTTTTAAATACGATACTGGAATCAACTAAGTAAGATTTTGCTAAGGTTTATTGTAGCTACAATTATTTTTATATATTATATGATGCGTGAACTGGGGAAGGGAGGCCCAGGCCACACGGCACGCGAGTGAGAGGCCAGCTCTCTGGGGTCAGTCCTTCCCAGCCCCCTTCACTGGGGTCACAGGGATGCAGTTCTGTCTGTCATGTGGACAGGGCAAGGTTTACCAGCTGAGCCATCTCTCTGGCCCTGTGCCAGCTGCGGAATTTTGTGTTTGTATTTATGAGAAATATATGGCTGAATTCTTGTACTGTCTGTGACAGGCTTAAGTCTCAGAGCAATGACAGCTTCATACATGAGCTGGGGACGGCGTCCTTATCTGTTTCCTGATCTTTTGCCTGCCAGGCGGCTGGCTCTCTTCCTTCCTTCCTTGGGTAGACCTGCCAGCGAAGGCATCGAGGCCTGAAGTTGGAAGTCCTGTTTCTGGGACTTACACTATTCAGGTTATTGTTGAAAGGAGCTTTGACAACTTTTTTCACAGTATTTATCTATTTCACCAAGTTGCTAGTTTTACTGCATAGAGTTGGTAACGGCTCCTATTGTTCCTTTAATTAACAGTAGCACCTTAGCGCTGCCTTGCTCGTTCCTGATTGAGTGATTTATGACTTTGTCCTCTCTCTTCTTAATGAATCTGACTACAGCTTATTGATTTTGTTCATCTCTTCCAAATGCCAACATTTGATTCCAGTATTTTCTTTATAGCTTTTCTTCCCAATTTCATTCTTCCTCCCTTTCCTCCTTCGGGTTTAATTTGCACCCTGTCTCTAGGTTACTAAGATGGGCAGACACCTCACTGGTACATCCATCCATCTTCCTTTCAGATATAAACAATATCATAAATTTCCTTCCACACCTCACTAAGGGGATCATCTCTAGTCTGTTCAACATATTTTATGACTTTACTTCTTTCTTCCCTTTGACTCGTGGATAATTCAGTGCTGTCTTGTTCTAGCTCACATATTGTGAGTTTTCAGGTATCTGTTTTTATTACTGGAGTCTATTTAATTCTGTTAATGAGAAAAGAATTGTTTTATATGAGGCTACTCTGAATACGCTATATTGTCCACCATGGCGGATGTCTGCTTGTGTAGGAAAGTTGTATACACTTTGTTGTTGGGGACTAGAGTGACCTCTGACTGCTGTTAGTGAAGGCCAGGTCTTCAGGACTCACTGGTGCTCGTTCTACTGATTACTGCAGGAGCGGCTCTAAAGTCCCCAGCTACACAACTGTCAACTTAGGTCTCGCTTACCAAATCCTGTTTTTTGAAGACTGTTGTCATGTGGGCACAGATTTAGAGTCATGGCACCATTTTGACTACAGCACCTTTAAACGACCTGGTGTCCCTCCTCATCCCTGGTACTACTCCGTGCTCTGAAGTCTGTCTAGCTATGCGGTCATCATCCACACGTCTTCTGATGTTACATGGTATACCCTTTTTAATCCTCTTCTTTTAAGCTACTTGTAATCTTATAGAGTGATTAGCTCAAGTCAGCTGAGAGTCTGGTGTGGAGTAGGAATGACTCAAGAGCCTCCATTCCTAACTCAGGTGCAATGGACAGCCGATAGCTTCTATGGGCAGACACCAAGGAATTACCTAGGGACGTTCGGAGGGGACCAACTCGAATGGCCACCTTCAGTGCTTTGCTGTGTGTGTACTGAATTCACAAAAGCACCCCCAGTCTCCTCAAAAAGCTGGACCACTGGATACAGGTGTTTTCTACAACCCTGGCAACCTGAGGCTGACCCATGGGGCCTAACAGTGGAAGGAGAAAACTGATTCCCACAGCTTGTCCTCTGACCTCCGAATGTGCACATTCACACGAGCACACACACTCACAAATACACAGCCCATGCGTGCACTGAACAAATGAATGAACATTTTTTTTAAAGCTTCTCAGCGTTGGTAGACATACTTTTCAGTAGCAGTGCTTGGGAGTGACAGGGCTATTGGACCACACTTACAGTCAGTTTAAACGTTCCAGGACTAACGGGTTTGTGTTTTCTTGAAATGGGGTAGAGTTATTTTGTTGTTGTTGTTGTTGTTGTTTGGAACTGAGAAAAAGAAAACATCCGATGGAGGCAAACGCTGTAGCTTTAGCACAGACAAACTTACCTCAGAGGACACGTGACCACAGTGAGCCATCAAACTCCCTAAGTTCAAGTTAGCAGGATGCACCCACTCAAGAGCACAGCAGAGCCAAGAGTGGGTGCACACCCAAAACCCCAGAACCTGGAAGCCTGACATAGGGTCAAGAGTTCAAGGTTAGCTTAGGCTGTGTAAGTCTCAAAGTCCACCAAAGCATAGACAGAGAACTTAGGGTTTCCCTGGGGCCTGCCTAAGGAATCTCTAGGTCTGGCTGGAAAGAAAACGCTGAGGTTTGGGAAGAGTTTTTCCTATAAGTTGGGTCATTTTTTCCTTCTTGGAATGGAGCGGCGAGGGAGCTGACTCTTCCTCCTGGACAGTGAAATGCTGACGAGGCCTAAACATCCACCTTCGCCAACAGCAGACAGCACACTGAGGTCCTCTGAGGACAGCTCCTTGAGTCGTAACTAGCCAGACACAGTTGTCGGATGGACTCACATCCTGGCTTTCTGCTTCTGTTCTTCCCCTCACACCTATCTGAGCTCAAAGCCGCCTCCTCTCCAGCAGCATTTTCCTCGAGGCATCTGCAGACATCACAGAGTGCAGGATGCGGAAGCAGGAGTCAGTATTTGCTGATCTTACGAGGGAAGCCTCCCCCATTTCCCCATCAGGCGTGTTCAATCACAGGGCACTGTTTAAGGCACCCCTGACCCTACCCCAGTCTTCTGTTCCAAAGGGAAGTTTGGCTTCAGTAGTTGCTTTGCCCCCTTAGTAGAGCAACAATAAGACACAAATAAATACCTGCAATTTGAAGGCTTTGCTGGCTTTTTAGTGATGCGTAACGATTACTGTGCGCCCATGAAGTTCAAGAGTTAGTATGGATAGCTTGGTCCAAACATTTCATCTTACATACAGACTTCTTTTAAATCATTTTTTTTACTGTTTTTGAGATTAATACATGAAATTTTAAGAAGCAAAACAGAGATTCCATGTGCCCATAACTCAAGTTCCTTCAGTGAATAATATCTTGTAAAACTGTAGTACAATCTTGAAATCACAAAGAAGCAATAAAAAGCATACTAGAGAAGCCTTCCATCAGCCAGGCCTGGTGGCGCAGGCCTGCAACCCAGCTATGCAGCAAGCTGAGGTAGGACATCACAAGTTCAAGGTCAGCCTGGAAACCTTGCGAGATCTTGTTTCAAAATAAAAAATAAACAGAGGGATAGAAATATAGTTTGGTGTAGAGCCCTTGCCTAGCAAGTGTGAAGCCCTGAATCCCCTCTCCGTCACTGCAGTGGGGGATACTGCCATCCTCACGAGGATCCTCATGTTGTTCTTTTCCAGCCACTCACTTTTCTGTCTCCAGTCTTTCTCTATGTGGCTACAAGCTAATCTATCGTCCTTTTCATTGCAAAAAACATTTACAAGTGGGACATATGATTCACCATCTTACAAGACTGTGTACAACTAGCCAGTTTTCTCATCATCAGCTGTGGAGTACCATCATGGTGTAGATGTTTATAGCCATGAGTACCATCATGGCGTAGATGTTTTATAGCCATGAGTACCATCATGGTGTAGATGTTTATAACCATGAGTACCATCATGGCGTAGATGTTTATAACCATGAGTACCATCATGGCGTAGATGTTTTATAGCCATGAGTACCATCATGGTGTAGATGTTTATAACCATGAGTACCATCATGGCGTAGATGTTTTATAGCCATGAGTACCATCATGGCGTAGATGTTTATAACCATGAGTACCATCATGGCGTAGATGTTTTATAGCCATGAGTACCATCATGGTGTAGATGTTTATAACCATGAGTACCATCATGGCATAGATGTTTATAAACATGAGTACCATCATAGCATAGATGTTTATAACCATGAGTACCATCATGGCATAGATGTTTTATAGCCATGAGTACCATCATGGCGTAGATGTTTATAACCATGAGTACCATCATGGCATAGATGTTTATAACCATGAGTACCATCATGGTGTGATGTGACCATTCACTCATGGCAGAAATCCTGATTCTTTGGCTCTCCCATATAAGGTGCTATTCATGTCCATGTAGTCATCTGAAGGTACATCTGCCCTCTGATTGACTTTCTAGCTGCCAATTACAGCAGCATCACAGGACATCACAGGATTTGCTAGAGGGCAAAGACCACTTCTGCACAACTGACCGCACAATTGACCACAAAGCAGGGAGGCCTCCAGCACTCTTATCTTATCTTGCAGCTTTACAGCTACCTGACCTTGGGATGTCTTTAGCTTTATCTCCACGTTCCAATTAGACAAGACACATGTTTTCCAGAGTACAATCTTGGAAACATGAACACCATGGAGAATGTCTAAGGAGTGGGTTGGGATGTCAAGACTACAGTGAATACTAACCTTTTGCGATCAGAATACACTTAACATTACACAAGGGAGCATTCTAGCAGCAAACTACAGAAGTGGCTGGAAGCCAGCTTCATCATCGTCTAGAAATAGGAACCTATCAACAACAGGGCACTTATCTTTCCAATACCTTCAGTACGCATTCATAAAATGAACAGTGCCCACTGGTATGAATGAAAGATTCTAAGGCTATAGAAATCACTTGATGAAAGTTATTTTTATTATCATAATTATTACCTGTGGTTGTTCGAATAGGAATGGCCACCATAGGTTCATATCTTTGAATGCTTAGTCATTAGGGAATGGTGCTTGGGAGGGATAAGGAGGTGTGGCCTTTTTGGAAGAAGTATGTCACTGGGGGTGGGTTTTGGGGCTTCAAATGCTCAAGCCAGGCCCACTGTCTCTCTCTTCATGCTGCCTGTGGATCCAAATGTAGAACTCTCAGCTCCTCTCCAGCACCATGTCTGTCATACCTGCTTGTTGCCATGTTTCCCACCAGGCTGATAAGAGACTAAACCTCTGAAATGTTAGCAAGTCTCAATTAAATGCTTACTCTTCTAAGAGCTGCCATGGCCATGGTGTCCCTTCCCAGCAACAGATCACTGACTAAGACAGTATCATAATCAAAATCATTCTCAATGTCCTGGCCCCATCCTGGACATTCAGATTCATTCAGGCACATAAAGTCTGTGCCACATGAGGTAGAAATCCGTTCCATCAAGAACATGTTTTAAGACAGAACTAAAGGCAAGATCCAAACCTGACCCAAACCGCCAGGCAGCAAGGTGCATATTACATTTACAGCATATACACACTGGTGGACACTGGGAGTGACTCGCTGGGATGCAGCCGGAGAGTGCAGTGCTCTTCAGACCTGGGACTGTAGCATCACGAGTCACAGTTCCTCAAGAGGCAGCCAAATGAAAGGAATGCGGCGCAGCTCTAAACCCCAAACACAGCCGGGCGGTGGTGGCGCACGCCTTTAATCCCAGCACTCGGGAGGCAGAGGCAGGCGGATCTCTGTGAGTTCGAGACCAGCCTGGTCTACAAGAGCTAGTTCCGGGACAGGCTCCAAAACCACAAAGAAACTCTGTCTCAAAAAACCAAAAATAAATAAATAAATAAAAATAAAATAAACCCCAAACACAGCAGCCAGCACAGATACACACAAACTTTATTTGTGAGCCATGGGCTAGCAAATCAAATCTGAAAATGAGACATAATTTCTTTAGCGATGAAGGAAAATAATCATGACTGTCATTATTTTTATGGGTTCCACACTACCTCAATGCTCATTTTTGACAGTTTGTGATTATCGAACACCAGGACAATTTCCAGGGCACTTGACAATCATTCTGGAGGTGGCCGCAATCTTCTTACCACTTCTGAAGCAATGTGCAGGTAAGCTTTGGCCTGGAAAAGAACAGACTCGTTGTTCTATGCTTCCCAGCAGACACTGAACATCTTCCAACCTGTGTGTCACAGACGGCCGCTGTTGTAGCTGATCGAAAAGCAGCAGGCTGGGCTGCAGAGTCTAACAGTGGGGGCACAGTGCAGGTGGGCCAGAAGGGAGAGGGGCTCACACTATTTGAGGGTAAATATTCAGAAGGTGACTTTCTGAGAAAAAAATAATTCAATACCAGCAATTGCTGTGGTTCAAATTCTACTTCCAACGTCAGCAAATTAAGAAGCTAATTGAGCTGCAGAAGAAGTAAACCTTCCTCCTCTGAGAAATCCTGAGTTAGGCACTGCCAACTCTTGTTTGGCACAGAAGGAATTAGCCCATTGAAGGAGAGGTGCTTCTTCCCACCTGTGTTTTCTCTTTAAAAAGCATTTTCTTCCCTCACCCCGACCCAGTCCACAGCACCAGAACTGCGCAAAGCTCCCTTCCAGGGGAATTTGGGGATTCCAGTGCAACATTTCTCTTCTCTGGGATCCCTAGCACCTGTTGTCTGGTTACAACAGTGACCATGAGATCTGGATTTAAAGAATCCCTTAAACAAGTGCAACAGAGATATTTATAAAAAGTAACTGCCAATCTCATCCTGAAACACTGAGAGTTTTTCTTGGGAGACAGGGTTTTACCATGTAGTCCAGACTAGCTTTCAATTTAGAATCCTCCTGCCTCAGCCTCCCAAGTGTGGGCCACCATACCCGTATTAAGAGTTTGTAAAAGTGCAGACTTTTGCTCTGATAGAGTTATAACCATGCTAGCACTATTGTTAAAAACTACCTAACTTCCTACTCACGGGCTATTTCATAGCCTCACAGTTACCTAGGGGATAAATTCTAAAGTCGTCTTCACTTTACAGATGAGGAAATCGTGGCCTAGAAAAGAGAAGACTGTCTAAAACATTACAAGCTCTTGGTAACAAGCTGGACTTTGAGTCAAAGTTGCCAGCCTCCTGACCCAGCCCCCAGTGCTGCAGCTGAGAGAGGGCCTGGCATCCTCTGAATGATAAACACACCTCACACGTCTTCTTCTATGTCTGAGTCCTAACAATGGGGTCAGGGACTTCATTCCATAATCATTTAGCGCTCGCCTATATTAAATTAGAGACACAAACCTACCATAATACAAAAACTTCTGGAAGACTCCAGAATAATTAACTTTGTCACACTCAGTCTTTGCTCTTTAATGGAGCTTAGACCCCACCCCCACCCCAGTGTCTCACACTTAAGGTAATGGTTAGATTGGCATTTAGTGTGGAGATCCTAAAAATACCAATTTGAACAGTTTTGATCTCTACAAAATTGTTGAGACTGATTTTTTTTTTCAGGCAAGTCCATTTTGGTCATTACTGCATTTGAAGCACTATGTTGGGAAATCGGTGAGATGTAATGGTCAGAAGGAGAGAGATCAGGTCATGGGAGAGGAGCTGGGCCCTGGAGTCACACAGGCTGGGCTGGGAGACTTGGGGTCATTCTGATTAGCTGAAGGGCCCTGAGCTAGTTACACCCCCTCCCCCAGGCTGTTTCTACAGCTGTGAAATGGCTGTGGAACCAGCACACACTTAGAGGGTCTGGAAAAGGCATGTCAATTCTGGCACAGAATGTGCACAGCTTAGGTGGCCACTGCCATTACTATTATGCCCTCAGAAATGGGCAGCCTGGCTGGGCATGGTGGCACACACCTGTAATCCCAGTGGTTGGAAGACAGAAGCAGGAGAATCATCAGGAGTTCAAGGTCATCCTCAGTTACAGTGAGTTCAAAGCCAGACTGGGCTATATAAGAATCTGTCTCAAAATGCCAAAAACAGGAGGGAGGACGGGATAGAGAGGAAGAGATAGATAGATAGATAGATAGATAGATAGATAGATAGATAGATAGATAGATAGATAGATAGATAGATAGATAGATTGATCGATCTGAATTGCAGTTTCATTGTTGGAGAATGTTTCTTCCTGAGGAATAATGAAATCCCTGTTTCTGTCACCCAGCATAAAGGTCACAAATAGGTCTATGGAAAAGATACAATTGAGATTTCCCAAGCTGCTACTACTCCCCGTCCATTACCTCCGCGTCCCTGCTATTACTGTGGATCTGTCTATTAGGTCATCTAAGGGCCCTGTCTGCTCTGTCACTACCAGGCAATAGGGTACAAATGGGACCAGAGTGGAAGGAATTGTATGGAAGTGAGTTTCTCTTTTGTTTTGAAATATTTGCAGTTGGTTATCATATTTAGTTTATATTAAGGCAGTAGGGAGATGATCTAGAAATTACAAGATAATAAATCTTCCATTTATATTTGAAAATCTTCAAGATTATCTTCTAAGAGGATATCATTCTGTGTGCTAATTTTTTATTTGATACAAACTATAAAACCATAAAAATCATCTGTCATGGGTCCATCCCGTGTGTGCTGGCCTTGGTCGACAGCAGAGGTCAGTTACACTCCTGCAGCATGAGGCGATGCGATGACACCGAAGCCTTGAATTCCAAGCACCCACCATCTGTCTGTCTGTCCTTCCTCACCTGCATCCTGCGGCCAGCACATTGCTCACATTTTGTGTTTTACTGACTCTTCTTCCCTAACTGGTGCACGTGGCAGAAGTTTGGGACCATTCTCCAGGTAGGTGGCAACCATTAGCTCTTCTTGACTGGCGTCATGGCCCTTCCAGCTTTTCATGACGCCTCAAGTTCACCAGAACCCCCACCTCCAACAGGGTCACCACCACCGAGGTGTCCATCTCTCCTGAAAGCGAGACTCTATTGGAGACTTAAACTTCCAGAAGCAAACTTTACTCGTGTTGTAGGGAAAAGAAAGAGCTGTCAGGAGGCAGGATTCCTCTTAGCTCGAGGCAGATTCCAGGACTCAGAGCCTTTTAACATCAAGAAATGCTATCATCAATGCTGAAGCTGGGAAGCCGACTTTCATGATTCAAACCCTGCTACTCTGAACTGTAGGTCACCAGAGTGACGTTTTCTTGAAGCTATGTAAGGGTGAGGGCATACATGGACCTAGCCCTTTAATGAGGTTCAAGAGTGTAGGGAAATCCTTTGGGTTCCACTTAGATAGCGGTAAGTGAGGCATGCATGAGAACTCAGTCTGGGCTTTTCCACCCCTTCAGAGATCCCTTTGTGACTTTTAACACAGCTCTTGGGCAATTTCTCAGAAAAAAATGAACCTTGACTCATTTTGGACAAGATTTCGGGACTCTCTGACCACGTTAGGACCCCTTGCCCTGTCCCATGGCTGTCCTTGTCAGCAAAACCTGAGGGGTAGACTCTCCTCAGCCCCTCCTCCAGAGCTCTTGCTGTATGGAAGCCAGCTCTCAGGTCCTCCAGACACATCACACTGACCTGCAGTAGTTAGGAAGCCAAGCGGAAGCTGAACTGGGAACAGAAAGCATGGGTTGGGTATCAGCTGAGCGTGCAAGCGCTTTCTAGTACTATGCTGGACAAACTTCCTCAGTGTAAACGAACTCCTGCCTGGGGGGTAAAGGACACTGATCTGCTTCACAAGGATACTATGAGAACCAGGTGAGAAAGGCAGGAACATACCATGCATTGTATCAATCTCTTAGATGACATGGAAGTCAGGGCTGTTAATACGGGAGTCAGTGGCTGCTGCGCTGTATCAGGTCATGACGGACCAGCCGTTTACTGTTTTACAGTTTGCTACTCTGTGACAGTCCTGGGGCAATGACTCATCTTCCTTGAGCTTCCGTTTCCCCATCTGCAGGAGGAGGATTCCCTACAAACCGCACTGAGTTTCCTCGTCTGCATTAGGATTCCCTACAAACCGCACTGAGTTTCCTCGTCTGCAGTAGGAGGATTCCCTACAAACCGCACTGAGTTTCCTCGTCTGCAGTAGGAGGATTCCCTACAAACCACACTGAGTTTCCTCGTCTGCAGTAGGATTCCCTACAAACCGCACTGAGTTTCCCCATCTGCAGTAGGAGGATTCCCTACAAACTGCACTGAGTTGTTAGAAGGACAGACTGCATACAAAAGCCCAACTGGTGTCCGGTCCTCTGACTACGATTATTAGAAAATGACCAATGACAACAATGTCTGTAATCTCAGAATGGGAAGAAGCAGTTTCCATGAACAGAGAGCAAGAACCAGTCACTTATTCGTGGTAATGTCTACTTAAAATGGACCAGAAACCTCCATACTTAACATTGGTGATGAGCACATGAGACTTGTATCATTTTTGAGGAAACTGCACCAAAACCAGCCTAGCCCAAAAGACTGAGGCCGCTTTAGGGTCTCAGCACTGTCACCTAGGAACAGTGAGACCCAGTGACCACACACAGATCGCCACAAAAACACAAACCACAAATACCACTGCTTAGCATCTGAAACTGTATTATCTTTGTTATATGTGCCCTGTTAAATGACACTCCCCTAATTCAATGTATTGCTTCTTATTTTTGGAGTAATTTAAAGGGGAAAAAGCAACAATGAACAGGAAATACCTTAAAATCTCAATTCATAATTGAAATTAATAGTAAATACTATATTTGTTGGAATCACTATAGAATACCTTTAAATATTCTGCTCCTGGAACTCATTTAAATGTGTATAATTTTAAAAAAAAATCCTCATTTCAAACTTTTCATGTACTGTATCTTCAAAATACACTTTTGATAGCTGGGATTACCATACTCTAATATGAAAGCAATAAAGAGCTATGGTTTTGCTTATCTGAAAGTTCTTTAAAGAAGTGGAAAGAAAATTTAATACCTGAAAGGCAGAGGAAAGGAAAACAATGATAAGCGCTACACTGTATTTACTCAAAGGTCACACTCCGGCAGCCCTTCCACATCTGCTGACGCTCCAGGCAGGGAAAGGCGCTCTGTGCCCATCAGGGGGGCTCCGAAAGAATCCGTGCGGTTTATTCACGATCCTATCTATTCTCACTGCATTCGTGGCATTAGCCAGGCTTGGTTCTTACACTTCCTTGTTCACAGAAGATTAGAGGTGTGAACAAGAATGAACAGGGGAGTTGTCATGGGAGAACAGGAACAGTCCCGTCCTAAGGCAGGGCTGGAGTCGGGACAGAAGGAAGACTGGGCTGTTGATGAAGGGAGACAAAAATCCCATCCAGACTGACACACAGATGACAACTGGGCTTCCAATTTAAACAGCAAGGACCAAGCAGGAAAGGAAATATATGACTGATTTCAAAAACATTATAATAAAATGATTATCCTTAAAATTTTCATATTTTGGCCACTTTGTCCCTTATGACGCTGGCTAAGAAAACACTGCCAGGTTATCTGCTTCTATCCTTAAACACAACGGAAACCTCATGGCTACTGATCAGATACTCCATGTACCTGTTCTCTCGCATCAGGGTCCCGTCCCTCAACAACCAGTTGAAGGCGCCATGCCGAACGAAGTGTCACATCCTGGAGCGGGTACAAGCTGCCAGCCAGTCAGTTCTCACTATGGGCTCTTCACGAGAAAACGGCTGGGAGGCCAACTGTCTGCTGTTTGAATTGAGACTCTGGTACCCACACTGGCAGTCTAGCGCATGACGTGATGAGCGGCTCACAGTCAAGGTAAGTGGCCTTTGTCTACATGTCAGCCCTGTGCTCAAGCATGCTTGACTTGATCGCCTCTGCTTTCGGTGTATCATAGAGAATACATCGCACAAACAGACAGACAGACAAAAGTGTAACTTACCTCCTCACTCTCGGGCTGCGCAAATACAACTGGCTGGCCCGTATCCGAAGCTTCCCTTATACTGAGGTGCAAGGGGACGTCTCCTGCAAAAGCCCACGGGCAAACATCAGAGCCAGGGAAGCTGACACAGGCACCCACAATCTCACTGCTCCAACTTCGGAAAGAAATAAAATTTGAACTAGTCTCTCGGACTAAGTTGAATTATGCCCACCCTCAATTTGCTAAATGCCTAAAAGAGGAATTTCCAATGCAAATTAGGGTGAACATTTCCACTTCAGGCAGTCCAGTGACTACGCATGCATAGGTAAAGCTCTGGGGCAACCAACCAAGAAAGAAAGCATCCGACTCGTTCTTTGCCGAAGATCTCCAGGCAAGGAATAGCTCAGAGGACACTCCCGTTACGGCTGACACATCGTGTCGCATGCCATGAGAAGACGAATGAGGAAAGGACACAGATGCAAAGTAGTCCCCAAAAGGCACCAGGATTCTTCCTGATGTTGCCAGATGTATGAGTGAAGACAGCAGTTATAAAGAGGGCTCAGCTCCTAACGCTGGAGACCCAAGGAGATCCCTACAGCCTACACTGTGCAAGCAGAGAATCAAGCTGTTCTCTGACCTCCACATATGTTCCAAGTACCTGCACCCACACACTATGTACAAACATAAAGTGTAACAAAAGCATTTTAAAAGTAGGTCAGATATAGATTCCAATAGGAATCTGGTTTTGAGACACTGTTCTTTTTTACTATCTACTGACCCATGCAGCATGACACATAACTCGTGAGCTTGGCCTGCTCTGGGGAAGCACTGTTAGGATACAGACTGAGGTGGAGCAGCTGTGCACACCTGACCACGCCGGACCCAGACTCCTGAAGGCTGAGGACCAGAGTGCAGTATGAGTCATGAGCAGAACTGTCTTGTCGTGTCTCTCGGCAGTATCAGAAGTGCCCCGACCCTGCAAAGGTTACTGAACGTGGGCAAATGTGGGCTTCATGTCAGTATCGCACACAGTGCCCTGTCAGGTAATATAAACAATGCAGAAGTCTATGTCACAAAATACTGTAATTTATTACACAGGGCATGGCAGAGGGACAGACAGTTCAAGCTGCTGTTGTCAGACAGCTTTGCAATTGTACTTTTTGGTTCCAATAGTTTATGTTTTTTAATTAGCGTATAAAATGGGTTTCATTATAATATTTTCACAAATATTGCTGTACTATGCTCATACAATCTCCAAACTTCCCTAAATATCCACGGTGCTAATCTGGGTTGTCAACTTGACTACATCTATGACCAACTAAAATCCAAGCTGCTGGACATACCTGTGAGAGATCCGAGGTAGGAAGACCCTCCCTAAATCTGGTCATACCTTCAGGTGGCGCCCACATAAAAGGTCATGGAAGAAGGAAGCTTTTGCTTTTTGCCTGCCTCCCTTCACTCTTGCTGATAAGTTCACCTATTGTGTTGCTGAAGCATTCCCTTGTCGGCATTAGGACCTCCTTCTTTAGGATTCCAACATGGACTGAAGACCAGATGAGACATCCAGCCTCATGAATTGAACAATTACTGGATTTTTAGCTCTTCAGTTCAGGTTGAGAGAAAACCATTATTGGACCAACCAGACCACAGACTGTAAGCTACTCTAAGAAAGTATATTCTCGCCGGGCGTGGTGGCGCACGCCTTTAATCCCAGCACTCGGGAGGCAGAGGCAGGCGGATCTCTGTGAGTTCAAGACCAGCCTGGTCTGCAGAGCTAGTTCCAGGACAGGCTCCAAAGCCACACAGAAACCCTGTCTCGAAAAACCAAAAAAAAAGAAAGTATATTCTCTCTCTCTCTCTCTCTCTCTCTCTCTCTCTCTCTCTCCTCACCTCTCTGTCTCTCTCTGTCTCTGTCTCTCCTCTCTTTTCCTCTCTCTGTCTCTCTATCTCTCACCTCTGTCTGTCTCTGTGTCTGTCTCTCCTCTCTTCTCCCCCCACCCTCTCTCTCTCTCATACGCAGAGTTCTATTCCTTTAGAGAGCCATGACAAATAAAACATCCAACATCTGAATGACAACATCTATGATTATTTCATTTAAGAATTTTAGTGTTACAGCAAATCTGACGTCTCTTCTACAGATCAAGACTGCAGGAGATTCTCACCAGAGTAGACAGGTAAATGCTACATAAAGTACTTAGAAACCCAGAAAGTTTTTATCTTGATTTATGAATAGCAAGGAAACCCGAATGGCTTCTTTCTGCTGCAGAAATGGAGTAAAAAGGCCAATTCTGTATTTCATACAGTCACCTGCTGACATTGAATTTGCCCTCCAGAGAGTCCTAACACAGAGACACGGAGGACCATGAGAGGCCACAGTGAGAAATGGAAGCCCAGGGAGCAGTCTGGTCAGAAAGGGGCATCTTAAAAAAGAGTCAGAGCACATTCCAGATGTTGGGCAGATTTTTTCTGGGATGCTCTGAGACTTAACTACTGTGTATCAATATCCCTTTCGGTTCGTGTGGATAAAGGTCTAACAGCCACTTCAGGCTGGACGGGTGGCTCAGTTCAATTCCAGGGACTCACGTCCTGGAAGGAGAGAGCCAATTCCTGAAAGTTCTTCTCTGACCTCCACATGAACGCAATGGCGCCTGTACAGCCACCCTTCACCCCAACACACAAAGCATAAATACACTTAAAAACATAACTTAAAAATTCAAACAGCTGTTTCAGAAACAATCAACCCACAGGCCAGAAAAGAATGGGGGTGAGGCTGAGCGAGTTCTTGTTGGTTTCAGTTCCTCATCCCAGTTCCAACCTCCTCACAAGCACACGCTTGCTGCAGCTCACAGATTTCGCTGGGGTTCCCTGACTGTGTTAAGTAGGTGAGTGGGACCTCCTGACTACCTTTCCTGTGACAGTGTGGCGAGGCTCTTCCATAGAGTGTCCAGCAGTCACGACTTCTGACACACTTTTAGGTCGTCATACATTTCTGAGCAGCTGATTAAGAGAGAACTTCCAGTCTCCAAATAAATGACTTACAAAACTGTCCTGCTTGTTCTAAGTTAGGGAATTACAGTGCCAGCAAAATTCAATAATGTCATTATAATTACACATTTGCTTATTACATAAGTGAAAGTCAATCTGTTACGTTATTATGCAGATTTGGAAAACTGAACTTTCTAGGTTAAATAAAAACAGTTTCAGAATATAATTAGTGGCTATAATTATAGTAATATATCAAAATATATCATTAGCATTCACCTGGCATTGTAGTTGCTACTACAGAGCAATGAATAATAACAACAATAAGTTTAGCATTAACTTTCAGAAACTTACAATAGAGAATGTTCTGAAATCCTTTCATCTCTAAAGGATCTTAACTTCCAGCTACCTGAAGCCAGTACCGGAACTAGTCTCTGCTCAGGACAGAAGCTCATTCATGACTGCCATAGAAAAGTACATTGCCTTCAACATCCAAAGCTTGCTTGTGGATTTTTTGGAAAATCATGTTTTACCCCAAATCTGTTTTACCCTCACATGATTTTTCTCTTCCTACACTACTTAAGTCTTGGATTCAGTGTAATAAAACAAGACCTACAATAAAAATTCAGGTATCATAGTTTATAGAAATGGCAATTGCATATCACAATAATCAAGAGGAGATATTGTCATTCAGCAGCTGAAAGACTGACAAGCAAAGAACTTCTCAAGAAGGCATTTTACACACAGTCCAAGAACGTGCTCTTAGAACGTGTGCTGTAACACACAGAGGGAACATGTCCATGTATACTTACTTATACAATAATATCTATACAGTAATATCTATGTCTCCTTTACACATACTCCAAGAACATGCTCTTAAAACATGTGCTGTAACACACAGAGGGAACATGTCCACGTACACCTGCTTATACAATGATATCTATGTCCCATGTCACAATCAAGCTATCTACCCCCCTTTAAAAGATGACTTCAGACCATGGTACTCAGATCACATCTCTTTCCTCAAATTGAACATATAGGCAGTTTTTAATCTGTCATAAAAATCATACCATGAACAAGCCTATCTATTCACAGAGGACAAGGACTGCTTGATGTATACAGTGGAGCTGTGCTAGCACTTCAAAACACAAAGCCCCACACAGCTACTTAAGTTGTATTCCATGCCAGATTTCACTGCCATTTCCCCTGTGAAAGAGCATTTTAAGGTCTTACCTAGAACATCAAGATCAAGAGAATGCTAAGGTCTTACCTAGAACGTCAAGGTCAAGGGTCTGTGCTAGTTTTCTTGCTCCATCAGCACCAAAAATATGGGTTTTGTGTTTACATTCTGGACATTGGAAGACACTCATGTTTTGGACAAGGCCAAGAACCTAGAATAATAAAAACACATTAAAATTGAAAATACAGAACATCATAGTTTATAATTTTATATATTAATTATAGCATGTAATTAATTTTACTGAGCACCTAGTAGTTAGTGGTATATTGTGAGTAAGGCAGGGCTCTCTGCTCTCGTGGAGCTCACAAGCAAGTGAGAGATGAGGACAGGTCACTAACGTAGCCATAAATGCTAAAAGGGGATAAACGGGAGCTAAAATGCTTGGCCAGGGCAGAATGCTCAGAGACAATTGTTGCTTCAGGGACAGTAGGTAGGCAACCTGAAGAGGCAGTGGTGTCTGCAGCAAAGACACAGTCAGGAGCAGGAGCACAACCAAGGTTGCAAATGCAACAGTCATACATAGCTGGTCATGAAGTGGGTGGTAGGGTCACAGGGAGGTGAGGAAGGTCAGGGTCAGAGGGAGGTGAGGAAGGTCAGGGTCAGAGAGAAGTGAGGAAGGTCCGGGTCAGAGGGAAGTGAGGAAGATCAGGGTCACAGGGAGGTGAGGAGGGTCAGGGTCACAGGGAGGTGAAGAGGGTCAGGGTCACAGGGAGGTGAGGAAGGTCAGGGTCAGAGGGTCAGAGGGTGTCATGCTCTGAAGAGCCACTCTCCCAGAGGCTCTGGTATCTAAAGTTTGCTCCTCAGCTTACTCCTGGCAACTCTTGGAAATGGGCTCCAGCTTGAGGAGTTAACTCTCTGGAATAACTTGCTGTCTGCTCTAGCCTCTTCAGTCTCTGTCAGTTCTCTTTCTGTCTGTCTGTGTCTCCTCTCCCCTTCTTTCTCTGCTTCTTGTCCAACACAAAGTGAACAACTTTCTCCTCTGCGCGCTCCCCAAGCACATGGAGCCAAGCAAGTGTGGACTGACCCCTCTGAGACTGTGAACCAAGTTAAGCCTCTCCATTCCTTCAGGTATTTTAGTCATAGCAATGAGAACAGCGACAAACCAGAAGATAGGACATTAATGCTCATGAGACACAGAAACAACAAAGATTTCTGAAGTGGGAAAGAGGTGGTGGTAAGCGAAGGCACAGGGGGAAAATGTAGCTGTGATGACAATGTGCTGAAGAACAAGAGGGGAGAAACAGGAACAGGTGACGGAGGACAACAGTCCACAGTCGGCAGCTAACACACTCCGGGCTCTTTTAAGTCACGTTCTGGAGTAAGTGCAAGGACAGTGTTCCTTTCTCCACACACAAACCCTGCTTAGTGATGGTTTTCTCATCCCCACTCTTCAGCTGAGGAAACTGAAGCTAGCAAAAGACACGTTAGCTCTTACTGCTGCTATTTGAATAAAACTTTAAAATTTCACCAACAGTTCCCATCTCTTTCTGTTTCCCAGGCTTTAGGCATAAAATAGACCTTTAAGAAACATTATTACCCAACAGTACTACTGAATAAGCAAACAGGTCTTGCAAATGTCATTTGCATCCAAGCACCTTGCAATCTCACACTCATATGAATTTAAACAGTGGCTCTCTCCTGGAATAAGAATGCAGAGCTTCACAGTGAGAGTGTGGATAGGGATAATTGTATCTGTGCCATCCTATCTGCTCCACCATAGACCCTTGCTGTAGGACAGTATTAGATCATCTGCATTTTAAATGAAGACTAGCATTGACAGCACATGATGGCACTGATAGACAAAGGTGATAAGATTGATTATTGCTTCTGAAAGGAGGAGCAGAGAAGATGAAGGCTGTCTACACACAGTGGAGGAGTCAGTGCAGTGCAGAAGCAGTGAAGGAACCCGGTGCAGTGCAGAAGCAGTGGAGGAGTCTGTGCAGTGGAGTAGTCAGTGCAGTGCAGGAGCAGTGGAGGAGTCTGTGCAGTGGAGGAGAGTCAGTGCAGTGCAGAAGCAGTGGAGGAGTCTGTGCAGCAAAGAAGCAGTGGAGTAGTCATGGGCAGTACAGAAGCAGTGGAGTCGTGTGCAGCACAGCTTTTCAAAGCAGTTCATACATAGTCTTTGGCTGATGCAAAGTAATACAAAAAATAAAACACGCCATGTTTTGGGAATTCAACACTACCTCCAGAAGGCCAGGAGAAAACACAGCTCAATGTCATAGGTTTATTTGTCTATCGACTGTGACTATATAATGTCCCCATTGCTTGGGTAGTTTAACTGCCATTTAAGTTGAATGTTATATATACCCTGACTTTAGGGCTTTCAACATAAACATAAAAAACATTACTCAATAAAAGAGAACATGAAAAATACAAATAAAGTGAAAATCTAGGTTGCTACATTTTAATTTAGAGAGAACAGGAGAAGCACTCTTAATCTGGAAGCTCTTAGCCCCACGGCATAGAGGCGTAGCATGAATGTACCTGCAGTTTCTGCCGTTCACCTCTCATGATCACACTATCCTCTGTGGACTAGAGAAACACCCAGATGTATTCTCTGCAGACCGCTCAAATGTCACAGACATAAAATATACAGATATAACCAAATAGCATTTAATGTGCACTTACATGCCAGTAACTGAGCTAGCCCCAAAGGAGAGCCTACAGTGGGGCGAGCGGACCATTAAAGCTCGTACTGTAATTGGAGAAATGGATTGAACACAAAAGATCTGTCCTGGAAGTAAAGTACAGAGTGTTTTGAGAACAAAGTGGAGAGGATTTACTGCTCCAGCGTCTGAGACAGTTTCTTTGAGGAAATGTCTGACCTAGAAGTTACAGAAAAGTCAGGCAAAAACAAGGAAAGAAAAACATTTACTCGTGAGTAGGAAGTACACGCCTCCTGTTGGAAACTGCAAGGTGGGTTGGGGTATGACCTGCAGCTGAAGGGGAGCGCATGCGTGGGTACTCAGATGTCTGCGCTCTGCAAGTGCAAAGAGCAGCCATGGAAGGGTTTGGGAAGCAAAGGCCCCCATGCCTATACCCACAGTAATTTTATTCAGAGGTTTAAAAACAACAAGCTATGATGAGAAATGAAAATGAGTTTGTCTTTGTTTATTTTTCCTAGACAAAGTCAGGACCACATGCTCAAAAATCAATCATGTGGGAGGTGATCACCTGTCTGAAATACAGCCAGTTCTCCTCCTGGGCACAAAGTAGGGATTTTTCTGCTTTCCAGTTAGGTGAGGACACACAGCATGTCTAGGCCAAAGTAACGTGGGCAGAAATACCTGCATCACTTATAGTCAAGATCTCGGGGCTAACTCCCTCTTCTGTCCTCTTTGTCCTGGCGCCCCAACAGTGGCTGCTGTGTCAGTACCGATGCCATAGAGGAAACGGACAAGCGGGAAAAGAGAATCCAGCTACCGTTGACTGAAACCACCAGATAGTTACTGATACTCAGAACCCCACCTTGCCTTAGCTCATATAAAGGGAGGGAAAAAAAGAATTTTCTTTCTTTTTTTTAATGATTTCCGTGTAATGTCATTTTTGTAATTTATTATGAAAATAACATAATAATACTACAAAATACATGTGATATAAGCATAAATATGTGTTGGGATATATGAAACACCACTTGACAAAAGTGAAATTAAAAGAAACAAAACCAAACCCTCTCGTGAGGGTTGGAACACTGAGCTCTCGTGTATAGTGGTACTGAGGGTAAACAGTACCACTGTAATGGAACAGCATGGAGTCCAGAAGTGACCTCTGTGTGAATGTCACAGCTGTATAATGGGAAGAACACAGCGCTTGCACGCTAGCCGGGTGCCACAGGAAGCTGGCATACCACAGCCCACCATTTGTACCACACAGACACTAACTTCATGCAGACCAGAAGCTCTCAGGAGAACACAAGCGGGGACATTACAACCTCAGAGGCAGACAGAGAAACACTAGAGATAAGCCGAAGCACCTACAGTTAAATAAGACTCTAACAATATGAAGAAACAAGCAGGTGCCATCGAAAGGAAGGGGAGACTATAGAGCAGGGCAGGGCTTCTACAGCGCAAGTTTCACAATAAGCTTTCTATTGGAAACAATCAATAAAGCCAGACAACACAATGAGAGACAGGTAAAAGCTTTTCAAGTGTCTTATCAAAGAAGACATCCAAAGCAATCTGAGTTAGAAAAAATGAGCACCAGTATGATCAAAACCAAACCCAAGAGAAAACACCCACGGCCGTGAGGAGGTGGAACAGCTCGAGCTTTGGCTGCCGGCCTTCTGTAAAGCTGCAAAGCCGTCGGGCCATATCTACCCACTGAGTTAGACTAGGCCCACTCCAGGTTGCAAACCAACCCAGATGCGAGCACATCACAGTGGGACAGTTGGGAAAGTGCCCAGATGTTCACCAAGGGTCAAGCAGGCGCATTCTTGCATGCCCCCACAGTGCAGCGAATCAGGAAGCACAGCCACCGTCAACCACCAATGTGACATTTGCGGTCATGACCAGGCAAACTGCACCAGGTTCATGACAACAAGCACTGTGCCACCCCAGTCACAGGAAGCCCACGGACAGGCCAGACTCCAGATTCATGAGCTGTGTTCCATGTGAGGAGAGTGGAAGGCCATAGGCCCTGGGTTCCATTTACTTTGAAGTGTTACTTCCCTTGACCAACTCCCAACCCTAATAACCACCATTTTATTCTCTTCCCCTGTGAGTTCAGCACTTTAGATCTTATATATAGCTGAAATCATGAAGCATTTGTCTTTCTGTGCCTGGATAATTTTACCTCAAATGATGCTCTCCAGATTTATCTATATTGTTGCAACAACGAGACTTTTTGGGCTGAACAGCGTTCCACTGTGTATATAAATAATGATCTTTAGTTGCTCATCTGTTGATGGACATTTACACTGGTCCCATATAATGGTGTCTGTGAATAACACTGAAAAGAACTTAAGAGTGCAGGCATGTCATTGGTATGCTGACATTAGTTCCATAGGATCTTGTGGCTTTCCTCTTAACAGAAAAGACAATTTGAAAGGGCTGGAGAGATGGCTCAACAGTTACGATCAAGTACTGTTGCTGCAGAGGACTAGTGTTTGGTTTCCAACACCCTGGTCAACTGCCTGTAACTCTAGCTCCAGGGGACCCTATGCCCTCTTCTGGCCTCCATGGACATCTGAACTCTTATATGTCCATACCAAGAGATACATAATTAAAAACAAAGTCTTTAAAGGTTTACACAGCTCTATATACTCTCATGATGCCATGTGCAGGACTCTTCCTCCACTTCGCCCAGGCTTGTCCATTCTCTTGTAGAGCATCCTCTAACAACGGCGCTCAGTGGTTCCTTTGTGATGTCCAGACTTTTCACAAACCCAAAGGTCATTTCGAAGTCTTTTTTTTTTTGCACTCTTTCCCTTGCAGCTGGATTTTGAGTTCTTTGCATATTTTGATAGTAGCCCCTTATGCTGGTTGGTTTTTAATCAACTTGACACAAACTAGATATCCGGGAAGAGGGGATTTTAATAGAGAATATGCCTACATAAGATCAGCCTGCAGGCAGGTCTGTGGGGCAGTTTTTGGACTAAAGATTGATGTGGGAGGGCCTTTCTCACCAAGGGTGGTGCTAACCCCGGGCAGGTCCTGGGCTGTATAAAAAAGCAGACTGAGAAAGCCAGTAAGCAGCATCCCTCCATGCTTTCTGCTTCTGTTACTGCCTCTAGGTTCCTGCTTTGAGTTCCTTCCCTGAACTCTTTCAATGATGAATTGTGATGTTGGAGTGTAAGAAGAAATAAACACTCTTCCTCCCAAGTTGTTTCTGGTCATGTTTTACCACAGCATTAGAAACCCTCACTAAGACCCCCTGACCACACACACAGTTTGAAAACACTTTCACAGTTTGTCTCTCTTTCTGTCAACTGCTTTCTTACTTATGGTGATACAACACCGTTTCCCATTTCTGTATCTGTTACCTCCAGAAGATCCCTGCCCAGAGCAAGGTCACAGGGTAGCTTTTCTCAGGTCTTCTTCTAATAGGGTTATAGTCTCACCCCTTATACTCGTGCCTATAGACCATCTGAAGTTGGTTTCTGTACAAGTGTGTGACAGGATCTAATTTAATTCTTTTCCGGTGATACCCAGCTGTCCCCGCACCATATATCAATGAGACTGTCCTTTCTCCATTGCATTCTTCACAGTTTGGTTTAAAACCAGAGAACAAATGCATGTAATTGCCCTGTTTCTTGACTACAAACAATACTGTTCATCTTATAAAAATTCCTTGAGCTACTCACTCACAACAGTGCCTTTTATGTAGGCACGTTTAGCTCAACAGTTGTTTTCAGACAGGAGGTGCTCACAGGACTGAAGAGAGGCTCAGTGGTTAACAATGGACACTACTCTTGCACAGGACTTGAGTTTGGCGCCCGGCACCCACACCGGTGGCTCTCAACCACCTATAATTCCAGCTCCTGGGGACCGGGTGCCTTTCTATGGCCTCTGTGGGCACCTACGCTCAGGTGCATGTAATCCACATTTGTCTCTGACAGCCATATAATCACAACTCTTAAAAAATCTCCAAAGAAGTGATCATAAGAAGAATGGTTTAATGAGGCGTTAAGAACAAATAATGGAGATGATGTGATATTAGGCGTCTGTGAACCAGGACCCAGAACCTTCTGCTCCAAATGGAAGCTTTCCATAGAAGCAAAGAAAGTAGGGTAAGATTACAATGTGCTACCGGAAGAGACAGCCTCCTGCTCTTACCTAACACTGCAGTGCACACCTGAGACATCTAACCCCAGAAAAGTTCCAAAATGACGGGCTCGTGCAGCCCATCCACAAGGTAGCCATGAACACGTACATGCTTACACACGTAGGAACACAGTCAAAAGTGGACAGCTGTGTAGCCTTGTGAAGTGAGCACGCTCATGTTACCAAGGCTCTGTTAAGAAAACTTCTCCAAAAACCATACAAACCTGCTTTTTAATACAATAATTTTATCTGATCTTGAATTTTATAGGAATGAATTATACAACGAAGCCCCTTTTTCTCCACGTGATTCATCTAGTTAAGCCATTTATTGGCGATGCGTTTTCAGAGCGCCCCAGCCTTCTACGACCCACTCTTCTATTACTGCACATACGGGCTGTTTCTAAGCTTTGGGTGTTGTAAATTTGCTTCTATGAATGCTTTTACATTTCCTTTTTAAAGTCTGAATAGCAGATTATACCCAGATATCATTCCTACAGTGGCTTGAATTTGCATTGCTATAATTGTGAACAAAGTTGAGCACATTTTACATGGTTTTTGGTCATTTTATGTCAGCTTCCACAATGTGCCTATTCAGGCATTCTGCCTGCTTTTGCAAACTATTATTCTTTTCTTACTGAACAGTAACAGTTCCCAGGGGAGGGTGGCAAGGTGGCTCAGTGGGTAAAGGCCTAAGTTCGATCCTCAGAACCCACATAAAGTAGGAAGAAGAGGACCAACTCCACAAAGTGGTTCTCAGATGCTCACACAGGCTTCATGGAATAGGAATTTCCTGTCCATGTTATGCACATGTGTGTGTGCACACACACAAAAATCTTTTATATGTCTTTTTATAATTTTAAATGGCTTTCATCTCAAAATTATACTTTAATGCATGGTTAAACTTAACTTTACCTGTTTTATTTTTACATTAAAAAATATAGCTATCTCAAAATTTAAGTAACATTTAAAGCGCTCTTTGTATTTCCATTGGACATTGCTGCCCTAGACGAAGTCTGACCATGAGTGTATTTTGGAAGTCACCCTATCTAGTGTCAAATGTACAAAGCTGTAAGAAAACATTTTACCAGGGTCTGAGATTTATTATAAGTATTTTAATTAATTGATTAGATTTACTATTAATATTATTATCATTGTGTGTTCATGTGTGCTAAGGTCACACATGGAGATCAGAGGGCAACTCCATGATATCAATTCTCTGCAGTCATTTATATGTATATATATGCATACATATGTTATTTATGTGTGTATATATGTACATTTTGTCAGATATATATATCATATATTTTCTCTCTAAATAATTAAAAAGGAGAAATCCATGATTAATAAACGCAGACTGCATGACAAATGACTATTTAGGACAGGGCTAGCTATGGGAAAGCCTGCAGGCAAAGTGTGAGCAAAGAGCTTAGAAGCCACTGTGATCCTGACGCGAGAGCACCCTCCAGCCACTGGGCCTGGGTAGGGCAGCCAGCAGTGACTAGGAACACCTAGAACATCCACATTCCAGTTCTATTCCGAGAGATTCTTCCCCTAAATAGGAAAGAAGTGATGTCTATATGATTTCACGCTAAAACAAAACAGCCTCCCACCTTGTAAGTGCTTTAGACACTGCTAAGCTGTTTGTGTTTACTGAAGGGCTGCTGTGTGTGTCCTCTGATAGCAGACACATTAAAACAGCAGCTTTCTGCTGCCTTCATTTACATAATGCCACGGAGCTGCAGCTGTAAGCATGCTCAGTCATGTTTAATGCCTCATCAAAGTATAAGCTCCTTTTTTCCTTTTTACCTCAGCTAGTTTTACTGGAAGAAAGCAAATATTACATGCCTGACTCCCGCCAGCCACGCCCCCCATCTCACATGTTATTCCAGCATCATTCCCAGCCATCGCGGGCTCAGAACGTCACTTCTTTTATTGACATTTTAAAATGGACTCTCTTGAAATATCAACATTGCTCTGAATATTGGATTTTTGTGTCTAAATGTACTGAATTAAGTAGGCTCAAAATTTTAATTTCTTCTTTCTATTTTAAACCCTGACTCGGGAAAGCAACAAGTAAGACTGTCAGGCCATGCCATTAAAAGCTACGTTTTAAGAAGTACAGTGTGGTGGGTGGGCAGGGCGTGGCACACTGCTAGGTAGAGAGATGAATAGTGACATGGAAATAAATTAGATTTGTACTGGCCTGCACCTGAATGAAGCGTGCATAATATATTATTTAGGATTTTAAAAGTGAGATGGTGCTCTTTTTTTTTTTTTTCCTTTACAGGATACAGAAAGAATGAATAGGGAAGCCGGTGTCTACACAACTCCCAGGGACGAGAGAAGCAGCCATGGTCCATGAGGTACAACTTTTTGAGTCCTTGCATTCTTAAGTCTCTAAAAGGAGGGCTTACACTGGCTTCTGACATCTGCCATGGAAACAGGAACAGTCAGAGCACTGTGCACTAAGTGATGTAAGTGCTGGATACAAAATCTTATTCAATTGCCATTAGGACCAGCAGAGTAGGGACTACGGCCCGTTTCATGGATGAGAACCCTGATGCTGACTTATCTGCTCGAGGTCACATCATAAATCACACAGCTACAGTTCAGTCTAGGTCACTGATTTGTATGTGGAAACAGGATGACGGGTAAATGAACTGAGGGACTTTACTCAGGAAGCAAGTGGCCTTAATAAAGACAAGTCAACACAGTCTAGTAGAGCAATTTAACATAATAATTAAAGGCGTTGTTACAGATGGCCGATTCCCATCCTCCTTTGCACTTAGGATTGCCATCAAGCCTCGGGCTTCTCGAAGATCATGGTCATGGCAGCGTTCCTCAGAGTCTCCGTCTGCATCTCGGCTGTCATCAGAACCTATGGTCCCATGGCTGCAGCTCACTCTTCAGGGCTCCCATTTCCTCTGCTTTCACTTCTCCACTTGAGCAAGCACAGCTCAATGAGAGGCGAACACTAGACTCCTAGAATGTCTCTGGTATTCCGGGGTGCCAACAGTACCAACCTCAATTCTGGATGGGCTGCACAACTCACAGGTGAGAACGTGAGCCCTGCAAAGAACAGACTGCCTGAGGGCACCTAGTGGAGCTCAGCAGCTCACTAAAGGATGGATAAATCCGTGCAGGTTTCCCTGTAAACTGGAGAAAATGATGCTCTTTCTCTCCGGGTGCCGTGAGGGTAAGATGAGACTAACTGAATAACTAGAAAAGGACTCTAGTTTAGAGCACACGAAAACTTCTAAGAGAGCCCATGGAAGGACAGGAGCCTGCATCCACTCTCTAAACATAGTTGAGCAAGTGTCCTTGTGATATGATTAAGCATCCTTTGTGTATATGCCCAAGAGTGGTACAGCTGGGTCTTGTAGTAAATTGATACCCATTTTTTCTGAGAAACTGCCAATCAGCATACAGAATGGGAAAAGATTTTTTTTTTCTCACCAACTCCGTATCCAACAGAGGCCTGATTTCCAAAATATATAAAGAACTCAAAAAACTAGATATCAACAAGCCAAATAATCCAATTAAAAACTGGGGCACAGATCTAAACAGAGAACTCTCAACAGAAGAATCTCAATGGTTGACAGACACTTAAGGAACTGCTCAACATCCTTGGCCATTAGGGAAATGCAAATCAAAATGAGTCTGAGATTTCATCTTACACCTGTCAGAGTGGCTAAGATCAAAACCACAAACAACAGCTCATGCTGGAGAGGATGTGGAGCAAGGGGAACATTCCTCCATTGCTGGTGGGAGTGCAAATTTGCACAGCCACTTTGGGGCAATACTTCTTTAAGTACATCTTTATCAGTCTATAACAAAATATCTGAGGATAAATGAAGAAAAGAGACTTTGAGATCACAGTTTTGGAAACGACAGGATGTGGCACCTGCAATAGCTTAGCTGTCATGAATATCTCATGGCATACAGAAGGAGCTTACGGGAAAAGGGAACATACCAGCAAGGAGGAAACCAGAGGGTGATCTGGGTTATATCCTTTTAATTAACTGATCCCACTGTCTCTTCTGAGAGCATGCCCAGTGACCTAATAAATACATCTCTTCTTAAACATCCCTCCCACTACCCAGAAAACCAAGCTACCAGTACAGGACCCTCCGAGGGACAAACCACATCAAACTACAGCATCACAGAAGGAGAAACAGGTGAGACTGAGACCACTTAACACAGAGAGTAAAACTATTTCACCATCACACCGAGCAGAAAACCAGCTCCTGATAGATTTATTAATGGCAAGCTAACTCCACATGTCCTCTTGACTTCTGCTTGTTTGGTGTGAACCCCGCTAAGCAGTCGATTGCAAGGCTGCCGATTCCGTGAGACCCTCCTTGCGCTGCCACTGTTCTGGATCAGGCTCTGACTGCCATCACCTCCACGCTGGTCAAAGAGAAGCCACATTTTACACCTGATCGCCTAGAAAGGCACATGGGTATGTGCTTATAACAGACAATGTCAGGAAATGAGGGTTTCTCTTAAGAACTTGGGCCGATGCGCTGTAAAACCTTTAGTTATATCTTTTCCTGAGCAGATTCATGACCAATGGTGCATCACATTGTGCCGTGACGGCCCTGACCATTTTGCTACTTCCTTACTGCTCCATGCTTTCTTGGATCTTTCTATTAATCTCCAGCAGATTAAAACATTTTAAAGATCCGGCCTAAGTGCATCTTCTTCCTGGCCAGCTTTTTATGGGCTCCCCGGATAAGAACAGTCCAGATCTGAGTTGCAGACAAACCGAGCAATGCTCAACACTGCTGTACTTGCCTGAGTTTTCAGATTTACATATCCTTAACAGGAAGGATCCTACCAAGTCCATTCATCTAGCACATATTTAGTGAGCAGCTACATGTTCAGACGCAGACCACGGTGGGCGGTCCCTCCATCAACAGAGCTTATTGTGGAGCTGTCTCTGTGAAAGGGGAAGAGCACACTGAGGCCAGAGAGATCGCATGTTCTCTTAGCTAACAATGCTATGCCAAGTCCCCAAGAAAAGGTCCACTTGTCTAGCCTGGTACCTAAGGATGGAAAGAGATTTCCAAAGTGACATTGAGGGTAAAGTGTGCTCAGGTGGGAAGTGGCACGCTGAAGATCTTGAGGACACCTAGGGTGCAGGAAGGCTGCAGAAGTGGAAGGCCATGGTGGCTGTGACAGAGGAAACGGCAGAGCAACCTATGCACAGGGGAGGATGAACAGTGGGCAGTAGGTGGCATCGACCTGGGTCACAGGGTCAGTATGCCTTTGTGCCAGGTGACTGAGATGGGCAGGATGGTTAGGGCAGGAACTTGGACTCTTCTAGGAAGACAGACAGACAAACCTGCAATGGGATGGGAGGCAAACTGGACATGTGGACAAGGAAATAAAAGCAAGCACTGTTAACTTTATGTGGCATATGGGGGGGGGGGATGAAACTCCCCAGGGCAAGTAACTCCTGAGCTGGAATCTGAAAAGTGAACATGGGTTCCCTAGGATGGAAATGACTTCGTCAGGCAACAGATCACCATGTCCAAAATTAGAGAGTCTGAAAAGAAGCAAATAAAATAAAAGCTTTTCCAACACTAGCCCCATGGGCCCAGAGAACAACGTTTTCCTATTCTCAGAATGCAGGGCCCCTTCGACATCACAGAGTTAACCAACAGGTCAAAAGTACTAAGAGAAAGGCACTGTTTTTCTTCCTGACATCATCATAGAAGGTTACAGTCCATGCTGGTCAGCTTCTGTCAACGACATAAGCTAGAGTCACCTGGGAAGAGGGGACTCAGCAGAGTAATTACTAATTGACACAGGAGCGTCCCACCACTGTGGGCTTGGGCTGTATCAGAAAGGTGGCTAAGCAAGCTAGGAGGAGCAAGTCAGTGAGCAAGGTTTCAGCCTTGATCCCTGCCTTGGCTCCCTCAGTGATGGACAGTGGCCCTTACGATGAGATAAACCATTTCCTCCAGGGTTGCTCTTGGCCATGGCACTTATCACGGTAATAGAAAGCAGACTGGAAGGCAGTGCTCCACATAAAGGACACTGAGTATCCGCACATATGCATGCGTGGAATACATCCGCTAACAACTGTTTGTTGAGTTAAAGTCAGGCGAGCCCTTACGTAACGAAGAAGAGAGTAAACACACATTGGGGTACTTTTCAGGAGCTGAGCTAATTCCCAAGAAAGGACCAAGTAAGAAAATCCCTGGGAGGCCAAACACTCGCGTGGTGAAACAGCAGCAAGGCACGTGAGGTGCTGTTGGGAAAGGAGGTAACAAAAGTGGGTCAGAATGATCCATACATAAATTACTCATTATTAAAAAATGGATAAGGCTAAACATTTTTACATTTTTGAAAAATAGTCTACCTACAAATTCTGCTATAATAAGGAATTGTTATAGTTCTTTATCATTTCAGGCAGAGGGCAAAATTTAATCCTTCATCTTTTTCCTCCTTTCCCAAGCTATGCATTGAGTTAAGAAATAATTTAAATTAACTTCAAAACGTTCTTGCAGACATCACTAAACTCTGTCCATACCAATGAATTCCAATGACATCACTGTTGCCATGGTAACTAATGTACTTCAAAAGGAGGGAAAACAGAACAAGACTGAGAACCAGGGAAAGGGAATAAAGTGGAATAAACAGCGCAGCATCGCCCTTGCGTTTGTGGAACACGTTTTCATTACGAACACTTTGCCGTTTCTTAGACTCTGGGGCTTTTAGAGCACAGCCGCCTCTCACTGATAACCAGCCCCACTCCTAGAAGCGGCACCATGCTTGTGAGGCTGCACACGGGGCCCAGGCCTGGAAAGTTCTCATTACTGTGAGTGTTTTTTGGGTTTAAGAGATGATTAAGACAGTCTACCTGCTTTTCAACTGTTTTTACAGCATAGAGAGCAAATGATTAAAATCGGGCCTAAAAAGAGGCTATCACCGAGATACAGCAGGCAGATGTCCAAAATGCAGCGGGAGGAACAATTAGTTCCACGCTGGAAGCACAGCTCCAGCGACTTTCATTTCTCGACCATTTAGTTCCAGCACACGCACGACCACATCCTGGCCCTGTCAGGACCCAGAACAGCCCTAACTCTACAAACTAACATCACAAGTGTGACCCTGAACAGCTGCTTCCTCTTCTCATTAACCCTGGATGCAGCCCACGCAGCCCATCACCCCTCACTTCCTGGTGATATTCCCTCGTTACCATCCTGAACGTTCACCCTTCGGAGGCACCTAGCCAGCATACCCCAGCCCGAGTTTAGTGATCAGCCTCTCTTCCTCCGTTGTGTTCTGTGGGGATTATCTGGTCCACTCTCTGACTTGGAGACGGTGAGTGGGGGGTTGGGGGAATAGATGGGGGAGATGAGGGGAAGCAGGGGAGGTGGGAGAGATGCATCACAACATATGAGATTTTTTTTCTCATTATTCATAGGTTAAGAAGGGTCACAAGTCTCAGAGGAAAATAACACCTGAACTAAAAGCATACATGCTGAATGCAGCAACTATGGTCATGAGACATGAACAGACAGAGTCCAGGAAGGGCCCGACCCTTAGCCACCACCATCTCAAATGACAGCGGTAGTTGAATGATCTACTCATTTTTTTAAAAAAATGATCATTTCTGAGGGGAAATGAGAGAGAAAATCTGATTCCTGCTCTTTGAAAACCCATTTCCTTCAAGGGTTCGGTGAGTGTGGTAGCACAGGCAGGGCCGGGCCTCCGCAGGCAGGCAGGGGCTGACCTGGACCGTGGAGCAGCAGTAACAGACCAATGGCACCGAAACCTCATGTTTGCCAGGAAGGGTTAGCGATCACGTGATAACTCAGTGCCATCAATTCTGGCAGGAGGACCCTTCTCTCTTTGCCATTTTATATTTCAATCTCACATCACTCAGGACCTGCAGTCAGGACTTTTATCTAGTTTCTCCCAGAGGACAGTAGAGTCACAGGCTCAAAACAGGCAACAGAAAACTCCTCAGCCTGCAGCGGCCATGTGGTTACTGTTGCTTTACATTATTTCCAAGTGAAGTTTCAGAGCCTAGAATGCTGGCTCTAAACTGGAGAATCCCATCTTTGGGGATCCCAGATAAAATAGCCTCGGCTACCTCGGCAGAAAGCAGACAGGCATGCCCCTTTCAGGTTCCTTCAATCTCGTCAGTGTCTGTTTGTCCAGTCCGTGTACACAGCTCTACTCCGAGCTGTGCGGGAGTAGACGCACTTCGGGGAAGGTCACCTTGACTCTTCTGTGTACACCGTCTTACGGCTCTCAAGGCTCCTCTCAGAGAAGAACACTTAGAAAGCATCCCTGAACTTTCTCCTGTGCTGTGGTCTCATTGAAGACTTTGAGAAAAGTATGAGTTCTTTGCATACCCAAACAAACAACATTATCACACTGTTTGTCATGGAGAAGAGGGCAGAAGAGAGAATTATTAGAACCCTGAAGATAATACACGGGCCTAAGGTTTTCTACATTGTTACATGTATGTGACTGTGAGCACAGGCAGGCACTGCGTGGTGCGCATGTAGTTTAGAGGACAAATTTGTGAGTTGGTTCTCTCCTTTCATCTTCACACGAGGCTTCATGAGGTCACAGGATGCACTTTATCACTCGAGACCAAAGTTTTAAGGCCCTGTTTCTCTTAGCTCTAAAGACCTACTTGGAGAGCCACACGGACAGAAGCATCAGAGGGGTCTTGTTGTAACTGACCTCTGGTACTATTCCAGGGCTGTTGTTGAGACACCGCAGAAGGAAGAACCTTTTCCTTACAGTAAGGAAGAGGGGAGTGTGCTTAAGATACAGCTTCTTCCTTACAAGGATCTAGTGAAAGTCTCGTGTGTCTGGTCTCAAGCAAGCAGCTTGTTTTAACCATGTGCAAATGGCCAGTGTCTTAATTGGTTGCATGCTTTTCCCTTTGGCTGCTAGAAAATTCATAGCATATTTAAGTTTCTTAATGGTATGCAATTTGTTTGCTGACTTTACTTTGGGCTCCATCTGATCTTCATTATTCTTTGTCTATTTTTATTACATTCTTACATTATTTTGTCAAGTACAGAATATGCAGAAATACCCCCAGAAGAACATGGGCTATCAAGAGTTAAAACATAGGCAGCCAGAGGAAAAGGGGTTACCTTTTCACTCCTTTCCCACAGGTCGTCTAGTCTATCAGGAAAACATTTCCTGAGATGCTCAGGAGACTCTAGCCATATTTGGAGAGATCTGCTCATTAGAAAGCTTGCGATCCCAGAACCCTGCTTCAGAATCCTTCTTGATTGGCATGATGTTTGAACACTTGTGTAGCCTTACATATGTTCTACAGTGACAGGCAAGACCAAGCGGGAGTTTCACGAAGTGTTCTCCAGAAGACTAAACTAAAACTTGGATGCCGCTTTGCTCATGGCTTGGATCTTAGGCTAGACGGGTCTCACACTTTTACCAGCGAGAGAGTCAATGCTTACGGGCACATGGACTTTCCGAAACATCTCCGCACCTCTGCGTGCATCCATCAGCGCAATGTCCTGAGGCGTGGAGACAATCACAGCACCTGAGCGAAGGGAAATAAAGCGAGGTTATCTCTTAATGCTTGAGGGAAGCTTGCTTCCAACAGGATCTTATCATGTGCTCAGAGTCGGCTACATTACCTGGCCAAGGCTCACAAGTTTGACACAATCAAATAAAAAGGTCAACTTTTTCCATTCCTGCCCTTGACTCCTGGCTTCTAAAATCAGCCTACTGAGCAGCAAGCACAGCCAGAGCAACCTCTTCCCATTCAAACATGCATCAGTGAGACGGTACCAGGCCAGTCTTTCTGGGCACACCCCAGAGAGCGAGGGTGGCACAAAGGACTCCACGTTGTAACAGAAGATGCGCACAGGCCATGGAGTTCCAACAGAGGACAAGAAGGAGCACCACCAGGACAAGGGGCAGTGAGTTTGTGTGTAGGGTGGAGGAGCGGAAGGCAGGGAGAGCAATGGAGAAGGTATCCAGAAAGACGTACTTCCTAAGCTGAGTTTTGAAAGTTGATATTCTGAAGCACACTGTGGTAAATGGTTTAGGGTGTGTGTGTGTGTGTGTGTGTGTGTGTGTGTGTGTGTGTGTAAAGCCAGGGGCTATGGTAGAAATATGGATGCAGACTGGTCAGGCTTGAATGGAGTCAGCACTAAGTGATGGCGACAGATGTGCTTGGGGTCCCCACCATTACTCTACACAGGCAGAGAGCCCTGGGATAGTGTTCAGGGATAAATGCAGGACTGGTTTTCATTACGTAGCAACAATGAAGGCCTGGTATGATTAGTAGATTCTGCAAATCCTTCTAGGATTTTGTGGTTTCTTCTAGAATATTACAGATTACATGTGACCATCAGTTATACCTACACAGAAACACATTTCAGAGCCTAGCAGGATAGTCTATCGGAGCAAATGAAAACAGAGGTAGGAGCATCAAAAAACATCTGATTAGGCAAAGTTAAGTTCAAATGATGCCAGAGTACTGTCTGGTGGTCTAGCAGGAGACAGTAGATAAGGGGAAAGTGGGAGAGGAACCAAGGGAAGGCGGCACACTCATGGGAAGACAGGCATACCAAACTAGAACATAAGATCTCAGGGCAGCTCTCCAACAGGAAGCCACAGTTGTCTTGCAATCTTTGTCTTTTACATTAATGTCAGTACTTAGGATTTCATTGATTTTTTTTTTTAAGTTTTGGTTGTACTTTTTTGCTAAACATTGTATCTATTTATCTATTACCCATTTATTTATTTTTATCTAGAGGAAATTTTAGATGAGAGGTCTTAGCTATTACTGAAGTTTGAGGTTCATCCTAAGCTGATGGACTGTGTGGACAGGGAATCACTTAACCAATGTGGGCTTCAGTTTCTTCATCCACAGAACGGCACAGTAATCCCTGCTTCCCTGAGCTGCCACTCTGTGCACCACTAGACACAAATGTCTGATGGGACCAGCCTTGCACCCAATGGCATCATCACTACTATGTTTATTATTATTAATAAAATGACTCAGAAGTTGCCAGGAGGGTCACTCCCTTGCGCCACTGGACAGGCCATCTGGCTAGGAAAACAGTGTCATGGATGGCTCCAGCTTCCTTTTCTTAATTTCCCTACTAACAAACCCAAAGCCAGTCAGGAGTGCTTTGCTTTAACAGATGATGAATCGGGTCTCTGTGAAATTATTCTCTGCACAAACAGCGTATTTCTACAACCTGCCACCGCCTAGATTCTGTTATTAATATATTTTCATATTCAGTCATGTGGAAGGAATTAATCCTAGCTCTGGCCCCATCTAGCTGTGACTAATCTCGGGCAAAAAACTCAGGAGACTCTGAATTTCAGTTTCCTTGACTGCCAAACTAGTATATGTCTTAGACAGCTTCCAAAGTCTCCGACTGTGACCTAGCACTGGCTCCTAACTCTTTATGAGTCCAGCCACCATTCAACCTCACTGCCCCAATTATCTTAGTAAGTGGAAGTACTGCCTCTCCTTCATCTCAGGTGATCTCAGATTATTCTCTTCCTCCAGGAACAAGGAGCTCTGTGGACTAGTTCCTCCCAGTAAACAACTCCGCAGGGGGTTCTTTACTGCATTAGCTCCCAACTCAGTCACAGGACATAAATGCATTCTTGCTAACTATTCTTGTCTACCATTTGCAACTTATTGCTGAACACGGGTTCATGCGTTTTATGGTCAGGATGTTTGTCCTCTAAGGACTGTGTGTTGGAGCATGATGCCTGCTACCACAATGTAATGTTGCCAAGGGAGCCCGCACCAAAGGCCAAGCTTACATATATCTAAGCTTGGGCTTCTAGATTCATGAGCTATATGAATAAACCCTTTTTCCTTATAAAGTACATGGCCTTGTGCATTCGTTACAGCAATGGAAACAGAATAGAGTAATAATCAATTGTATTTATTTTAATTTTTTATCAAACAAAACTAATGACAAAACATCCTGCACAAAATGGGCCTCAGCAAAAGACGGTGATCTAAGCACTCTCGTTATTTTCAAAGTCGCCTGTCACATTAGAACAGCACGAAATTGTCGTGACTCTTTAGAGCAGGCGTCAGGAGCTCTGGATTCTGGTTTCTAATGTGTTCTATAACTCTCAACAACTCACTGACTCTCCCTAGACCACAGCATGTAAAAACGTACATATTTACACTGGCCCTATTGCAATAAAAGAAGCAGCTTCATTTTTTAAAAAAAAAAGAATATAAAAGTGGTTAAAAATGTTAAGTTGACATTATTTTGATAGCTGTAAGCGTCTGGAAAAAGATTTAAAACATTTAACTCTAACATCATTAGCATCTATTCTATCTGAGTTTCTTAGTACTTAGAATAGTGCCATTTAAACAGCAATTGAGAACAATCATTTTTCATGTCACCAAATGTCCATATAATATGTAATATACCACAAAACTACAAGTTAGGTTTATCAAAGATACTTTGATATAAGATTTTTTTTTAAACAAAAGTAGACACTATTTTGTTGCTGTTGTTGTTTTTAATAACAACGTCCTTAAGTCCTACATAGTTTAGTGGCCGCTGTCTTGGTCCTTACACAAATGCATCCGCTTTCACTGTTCCAAAATGTTTAGCATTTCATATAGGCAACTATTTCAAACAGCCCTCTAATAATACTCAGAACTTATAAGAAATGCAACATAGACAAAGCTTCCAATGAAATGACATTTTAGTCCTTAATCTACACATTATCATCCCAAAATGTAAATTTTAAAGGAACTCTGCCAATTTTTTCTTGTGATTTATCCCACAGTTTAAAATATGATCTCTAAACTTGATGATACATTTTCTTTTTGCAGTTCTTGACTTTCTAACTTGACAATATTAATTTTCTTTTGTTGCTTATAACACATGAATCAATAGGAAGAAGCCTAGAACTCCTTCCGGTCTGCCATGACTAGTGATGTCATCTCAGGTCTCCATAGAGGATCTGATAGAGACCTGTGCTCCTTCTACTGACTGTAAGGAAATGTCAGCAGAGGCAGAAAGAGTGTTTAGTTTGCAGAAGATGTGACAATCTGGAACATTAAAGACTATCTCAAGTATCTCATCAAGAATCTCTATTTGTTCTCTAGGGTAGATGTCTAAGCCCAATTATAGAAGGCTGCTTGCGTATACTTTTCACCTTGAACCTTTTACTTTTGGACCAACTAAGATTTACCACCAGAGGCTCAGTGTCTGGTGGATCCTACAAATATGTACACAACTCACAGAATAAGTACTCGAGTACTGTCTTAATTGTTAATTTCAGTGACTAGAGGAGAATCTATAAATGTGGATCTGGATTTGGGTCACAGTTCAGAGCAATTACACATTTAAAGTTATTTATTTCAGAGGTTAAGTGGAACTACTCAATGGTAGAGCGCAGCCTGTGGAACAAAGAGCATATCCTGGCTGAGAATCTCAGCATGGGGCATAATAAACATGTACAAAGCCTGCTCGGAATCATGTCTGCAGGACAGAGCGCTTGAACGACAGCCAAAGGAGGCATCAATGGCCATGAGCACGGCCTTCTGTGTTCACGGTGTTAGTGCTCACTGCTGACTCTACTTCATTCAGATATAGACTTCATGACAGAGGATCAGCACGCACTGCGGGTGGAGCTGGGGGCACAGCGTGTGCTTAGCACAGGTGAGGGCCTCGGTTTCAGCCCCAGCACTGCATGAGAAAGGCAAACAGAAGAGCCACTCAACTTGTGTTGGTTTAGCATGACGTCACAGACGTGACTGTTAACTGTAGGTCATCACTGCGGGCTCTCTTACATCTTCTGTCATGAAGCTTTCAACATTTACTACAACATCAAAACAAAGAATGCCCACTAAACCTAGCTATCAGATAAGTAAAATGTGAGTTTCACCTAAACCTACCTCAATTGTGTTCACAGACTATTTCAAAATACAAGCAATTCTTGCATGAGTCACTGTTGCGAGCTTTATGCTCTCTTTATTCAACTAATAATTGACTAGAGTCATAAAGCACACATGCTTTATTAATTTAAACATTACCATACTTTGCTAGCCTTGGAAATAAATTTTCAAATCTGGTGTGGTGGCACAAGCCCATGATGCCCACAGAGATAGGAAACCCCCAGAGGTTTGCAGTCATCCAGGGCTACCCAGTGTGTGCCAGGTCAGCCAGAGGCACACAGTGAGGCTCAAAAACAAAGCAAGGCACAAAGGAGAGGGAGGGGAAGAGAGGAGGAGGGAAGGGAAAAAGGAAGGATAGTCTGCTAACCGGCATGAAAAGACTGTCAAAGCAGAAATAAGTGAAAAGCTACGATTTCAGCGACCGGTGGAAGGAGACGTTCAGCTTTGTCACTTCACCTTTCCACAACAGAATCTGGATACAGAGCCAATGCACTCAGCAGATACGAGGCCTTCAATCGCTTCAGCTACTAACATCACCAGGAATTACCCTGCTGTCCTGCCTGTAGCCCTGGCTGTCCTGGAACTCGCTTAGTAGATCAGGCTAACCTGGAACTCTCAGACATCCACCTGCCTCTGCCTCCGAGTGCCAGGATTAAAGGCGTGTGACACCATGCCTGGTTTCAGTTTTATTTTTTGTAAGCAGTATCTTACTTTTTAGCCCAGGTTGGCCTTGACTTCACGATTCCCTCGCCTCAGCCTCCTGACATCACAGCCTGTGCTGACAGCCCTGGCTCACAGCTCTGAGTTTGCTCATCTCTGTGGCTCAACTCTAATCCAGGACTTTGGATGTCCCAAGCAAGCTTTCTGTGCAGAGATATTCCCCAGTGGTCACCCCAATTTTTATTCTTCCTTTAAAAAGGGACTCTGGATAAGATAACAGCTGCTCCTGCCTACTGTCACTAACCAGATACGTTTCAGAAGACAGAGGGACGAGAACGGGAACTTTACAGGGACGCTCTGGTTCCTAATACTGTCATGCTCAAACTGTATCAGGCCTGGAACATCTACAACCAGATGAAAAGCCGTGTAGATTGTGCACTTGCGCTTTGTCAGTGTTTAGTGAGCTTACAGGGAGATTTTAAGGTGGATCTGACCATACATTGGGATGGATATTAAGCTACTTACTGAACTCTAAGCCAAAGGGATTTTAACCATCAAGTAAGCCACAAAGGAAATTCTCAAAACCCCTGAACAATAAAATAGAATGAAGTATTGTGAAGCTTCTAGAACAAGCCTAGGCGAGATGAGCGCCTGGAAGGAACTCAAGGGCTTTAGACACCTGACAGCACATTCGCTCAGCGACTCTGAAAGTTGACTATGTTAGAACCATCTGCAGATGCTTTCCAAATATGGGCTCCTTTGTGTAACAGTGTAGAAATGTACTCATCATTAGGCTATTTCATCAAATTTGTAACTTGTGCAGCATAACTTCTACCTGCAAAATGGTTGTTCAGCTAAATAAAATGGTCCTAATTAACTTTGTTTCTTCTTAAATTTAGATAGGAAACATTGCCGTTGTAATTGGCATTACATTTAATTTTGGAAGTTTGCGTCTAAACTAAACAAGCACTGAAGTTCAGCCTGGGGATAAAGCTCAATGCTGGAGTTTCTGCCTTGTATGCAAAGGCCTAGCAATCCCCAGGAATAACCAAGTAAATAATGAAATGTCAGAAATGCCCTAAAAGACAAAATCCTGGAATGGGCTCTAGACTTCATCAGTTGCTTACATTTTTGTCCAACTACAAAAGAAACCTTCTGGAAATAATTTTCATAATCCAGAGACTAAAACAATAGCATTCTATAGCAGACAGTTCTTGCCAAGTATCTGTGAGAGCCAGTCTTGACTCCGGGGTGGCCAGACTCGGAATCAGCTGGGAGACATGTTTCTGGGTGTATCTCTGAGGACATTCCCAGAAGAGGTGAACTGAAGGGAAAGCAATCCTGAATGTGGGTGGAACAAACACACGGGCAGGAGTCCCAGACTGAACAAAAAGGAGGAAAGGAGAAACGGAACTGAGGGCCAGCATTCACCTCTCCCTGCTGACGCGAAACAAGAATCTCGCTCTGCCGGTTATCCACACACACTGCTCTTCTGAGAACCTGCGTCAGGCTGCTCACAGCCACCTGCAAGAGCTCAGGGGACCTACTCAACCTTTCTCCTGGTCCTTGTGGGTACCTACACTTACACAGACGCATATATATGAATAAAAATATGAATCAATCTTTTTTAAAAAAAAGAAGATTTAATGTCTCTGACAACTAAAAAGGCTGGCTTTACAGTTGGAGGTCATCACGAGTTACATATTATAGAGAAAACACAGCACTAGAAACTGGGAAGAACCTTTCATTGATTTTGTGATGATTTTCCAAAAGACCAGCATTAGACTCACTTTTGCCAACTCAAAAACTATTTTTAAAAAATTATAATTTACATATGTAAATTTGCTGTTCTTTTTGCCTTAAAGAGTAAATGCTAGAAAATCAAGGAACTATTTCAAATAATGGTCAGTAGCCATTACTTTATTTAACACAGCAGCAATAATTTCCTGATCCACCAATTCCAAACAGACTTTCATTTCATAAATGACTGTTCAAATTAGCATAGTGTTAGCTGAGGAGAGAAAACTGATCAGGCCAAGGGAACTGCTGCGGAGAGGGCAGAAAGCGGGAGAGCAAGTGTAGCTTGTTTGCAGGAATTTTCACGAGTGGACAGATAATCATCTGGGCAGGAAGGGCACCTCTGTAAGCAACTCCTGCCTTTCAGCAAAGTGACTTCATTTACATTTCCTGCCCCCATCTCATTTAAATGAATGAGATACAAAAAGGCTACTGGCTTCTATCTACAGGGCCCAGCTAGGAAGGGTCCTAGACAGGAAGAAAGGGCACCCACTCATTATCATAACACTGTACCAGACTGTTGTGCAGCCCCACAGAAGCAAACACATGTTCAGAATCCTAACTAGCTGACCACCCTGCCACACACAGCAGCATCTCCTGGCCCAGGAGATAAGAAATCAAAGCAGGACTCACACTAAGGCTGTATGGCTCTTTTCTGTAAACAAATGAGCAATGGCTCTCCCTCAGTCACGTGGCCTTTGTCCCTTTTATTATTTGAGCAGTTTCCCAGTATTTTATTTCTCTAGTAATCTTCACTTAAAGGGAAGATGACTGTCAACCTGACTATCCATTCACTGTCACCTAAGTGAGTTCCCCTACTCTATCTGACCAAACTAAACTTTATGTCTGTTAGTCTGCACCATACAAAACAAGCTAAACTTTATGTCTGTTAGTCTGCAGCACACAAAATAAACTCGATTCAGTTCTATCCACAATGTAAATATTCTGGACATAGCATTGACGACAGTACAATTTTGTCCTGTGAGTACAGGCTCTTTACTAATTCAACTGGTGGCCCTATTAGCTTGTGAGCTTGTGAAGGCCATAAATCCCATCGGTTGCTTAGCATTTAATGTGTGTCTGGCCACTAATACGCAGGGACATGATGGCCACGAAGAACAAGAGCTGTCAGTCATTCCACTTGTCTTGCCAGCTCCTTCCCCTATCAATCTGCCCAGAGCCTTTCTCCAGATGCTACTGTCGTGGCCAGTGACCTGACCTCTGTGGACTGTCTCCCCTGAGCTTCCTAGCTTCCTGGCTCACCAAGGGTGTCTGCCAGTAGCAGAGACCTGCAGGAGATGAGACTGCAGGAGAGACCTCACAGACTTCCTTCCTACCCTGCAGTGGTTCCAGCTCCTTCAAAGGTTCCAAGATTCTTCAGGACACTGACACCCTTCGCTCAGTTGCCTTCTCGGGTGGAGGAGCAGGAAGAGCTCCTGCCATTAGTCCTTGGGCGCTTCATCACCCTTTAGTGTCAGTAACGTTGCTGCCCACATCTCTGTACCGAGATCCTTCACTAAATTAAGATGTATCATCTGCTAATACAGCACTTTAAGTTACTAAGACCCAGTCCATGGAAAAAAGAAAGCATGCTTCACATACTTAATATAAGGCATAAACTCTCTGTTTCATTCTAAGGGCAAAGCCAGGGCAGCCTTCAGATGGTCTATTCAGAGGACTTCAGTTGATGCCATGAGTAAGAGAAAAATCTATGAGAATTTGAAAACTACAGCAATGTTTATGTTTTCAAAATCTTTAGGAAAATTATTCAGCCTCTCAGAGAAGTATTAGTTCCCCTTCATTGTGGAAACTCATTACATGACCAGTAACTCCTAGAGAGCATCAGCACACATCTGGGGAACAAAACAGTTCAACTCTGTAGTCAACCCAACCCAAGACATAGCAACAACACTTCACAAAATAAGCACCAAACAAAACCCAGTAAGCGGTGTCATCAACAACAAGGTAAGAAACGTAGCAGGGTTAGCATTAACGTCATCTCTTGGCAAGTTTATTAAGACAAGAGCGACTCTCAAGCCAGGATCTCCCTCCACATCCTCCATCCTACCTCTTTTCTTTCCTGCAATCTACGTCTAGGGACTTCTGGTCCACTCTTACAGTATGTAGCCATTAGCACCCCGTGGAAAGTCAGATCTACACCGTCCCTCACGATGGGCTGTCAACACACTCCTCTCTGCTGCTGCACAACACTTTAACACAAATAAGAGAATACGTTTTTTCTCTGAAATGTCTTCTAACACTGAGCTTGTCATCTACCCACAGAACGAAATGGAACACATACAAAGAGTTGCTAATTAGCAGTTAGAAAATGGATTGTTTCGCTTGCACGGGTCCGCTATGAATTTCCAAATAATGCCTCTTTCCAAGCACAAAACATTCATTTTGTTGCCAGCATAGCTTGGACAATGGGAACTTGATACAGACTCCAGTTTACAGCATCTCAGGAACACCTGCATCTGTCAACCTTTGCCACTGTGGCAAACTGTTGAGAAAAACAGCTCAAAGAATCGGAGTTAGCTCACAGTCAAAGGGTTATGCTGGTGGTCACTTGATCTGGCTAGTTCTGCGCCACTGTGGGGCACAACAACGTGCTGGGGAGAAGGGAACAGAACCCCTGTGATATAGATATAAATAATTTGCATTGGTATGGATTTTAAGGTTAATTTTGTTATATGTATTCTTCATATCTTTTAAAGACTACAGAATATGGCATTTAATGTTTTAATAACTTAGGGTTTTTTATGACAATGAGACACGTCTGCTTCTGGCAGCACCAATCTACTTCAAGAAGAAGATGGGCATCGAAGAGGCTCCTTACGGAGTTTGATAGCCATTTGGGCAAGAAACTGCTCTTGCCTGGACTGTTGCATAAACTAGACACAGAGAACCTGCAGAGAGAGGACTGCTGAACTTGCCTAATGGTGAGATGGTCTTTTGGGGTTCCTGACTCATGAAAGAGTCTGCAAGACATTCTGCAGGACACAGCAGATAGTGACTGACTGTCTGAAACTTCCTGCTTCATGGAAAAGTTTGCTGGATACTATGGGCCTGAGGCAGAAGATGGATGCCCCAACGGTACAGAAGAACTTTGGGTGACTGTCCAGGCAGCAAGATGTCTCTGTCATTTCTAGAGTTTTGGAAGTTGCTTACTTCTTGTTTACTTAGGTAATATTATATCCTTCTGGAGTCTTTGATGGAGTTGAAAAATGGTTAGTTATAGTTTTCCTTAGTTATGATAAAAGATAAAATAGATATAAATATTGTGACTGTAATTCTTGCTTTCTAACTGTTTTGTTATATGTAATTTTACTATGTTAAAGTTAAAGCCTTTCTTTTTTGTTTAAACAGAAAAAGGGGAAATGACGTGGGTGGGTCTTCTGTCAATGTGTTAATTTTATTGGTTAATAAAGAAACTGCCTTGGCCTTTGATAGGCCAGCCCTTAGGTGGGTAGAGTAGACAGAACAGAACGCTGGGAAGAAGGGAAGTGAAGCAGACGCAATAGCTCTCCTCTCCAAGATGGGCACAGGTTAAGAATCTTCCCAGTAAGCCACCACCTTGTGGTGCTACACATATTAATAGAATGGGTTAATCAAGATGTGAGAGTTCACCAATAAGAGGCTGGAGCTAATGGGCCAGGCAGTGTTTAAAAGAATACAGCTTACATGTAATTATTTTGGGTAAAGCTAGCCGATAGCCGGGAGCCCTCCCGGGCGGCAGGAAGCAGCCTGCTGCTCCATCTACACTCCTGGCCTCAGAGTAGCCAGGAAGCACAAAGAGGGATGAAGGGCAAGGAGGGTCACCTAAGCCCCTGAAGACAGCAGCACTCTCATGACCCCGCCGTCTCTCAACAAAGCCACTGGCTGGGACCAAGCCTCTAGCACATGAGCCTTTTGTGGAGAACATTTGCTCAAACCACATCTCCTTCAGCAAATAAATACCTCTTTTAAAGTATTTAAGCAGTTTCTAAAAAGGTACTATACATTTAGATAAGAGCTTTTATACTATCTCACTTGATTCTTATAAATTGTGGGACAAGCAGGGCTCTTTAGGGCAGGGTACAAGCAGAAACAGTTAGCATCATGGCAGAAGAGGAACATCTTTCCTTAGAATGGAACAATGTTAATGATTCCCACAGCCACTTAATAGTCTGCGAGTAACCAAACGACACGCCCCTCCCATCCCAGAACAACAAACAGTACCAACTGTCCACAGGATGTCATCTACATCAAAATAAAAACCTAAGCTGGAATGATTTTTCTTTAAAGAAATGTTTTGTTTAACTTATACATAGAAAAACCACTTGGGTGAAATCAGTGGGCCTTGAGGGACAGGGAATCACAAGATTGTGTAGAATGGTAGGAAGATCAAGGGAAAATGATCTTTCCACACAAACAGTGATAACTAACTGGCCGGCCTAGTGCTGCCAGTGTTAACTGCACATGCTACTGCCCAAGTAATCTAAGACACAAAGACGAACAGGAGGGAACTTTAGCATTCAAGCAGCTTATAGCCTAGCCAGAGAGATAACCCACACAGCGCTAAAATATCCACTCACTGATGTCCCATTTGCGCAAAGGCAGTGAGTTTGGTTCTATGGGAACCGCAAAGGTGAATGAAACAGACTCTAGGGAGGAGACCTGTGCAGCATAGGTGTGCAGGCTTCAGAGGAAGAAAACCTGAGTGCCGAGGACTGGGCCAAATTAAATACTACAGGAATTTCAAAGAGCAATAAATGGTTCCTATCTAGGGAAGAGCTGGGGACAAGGAAGAGACTGGGGATTGAAACACGCAGCTTTTAAAGGTTATGCAGGACATGGGCATGCAGCCAACTGCAACGGAAAGACATTCTGAATGAGATCAACTGCATGTAGAGACAGATCAGCAAAGCAAAGGGAAGCAAGTGAGCGGCTCTGAGGATGTGGGCAGTTGGTACACAGGATTTTGGGGTGGATCTCACTTTATGCGAAGGGATTTATAGGAAGTCTAACTAAAGACACAACATGGGTCTCAAGGGTTTTATGACTTAGAGGAAAAAAAGAACATAAGAAAAAGTAGGACAGACTTTCTTAAAAGAGTTTTAACATCAATGATGAAAAGGAAAGGAAACTCGGTTTATAATTAGAGAAGAGGTAATTCTGAAGGGCAACTAGGGCTCTGCCAGGTTGTTCCAGATAATACAAACTGATGACAGTAGCGGTACAGCCAAGCCCGAAACAGCTCCTGGAGCCAACCCACTTCTGGTATCTTCTTAGATGTTGAAAATGAAAATGAAAATGAAGAATGCATGGGCAGTCCGTATATGGAGGTTCTGCTGAACTTGTCCACATTGGGTTTCGAAGTCTAAGTTGATGAGAATGACTGACCAGGTTTCTTCCTCAAGAGGTCACCAGATCTCATTACAGATGGTTGTGAGCCACCATGTGGTTGCTGGGAATTGAACTCAGGACCTTTGGAAGAGCAGGCAGTGCTCTTAACTGCTGAGCTATCTATTCAATTTTCAAATAAAACTAAATCTCAGGAACTAAGCCTTGAACACACATTTTAACAAACTCACAGAAAAATGATCACACACACCCCCAAGCTCTTTTGGGCATCACTTTGGCATGTCTACTGTTTGACAGTGCTAGTCTGCCCCTGCTTTGAGGACCGAGCGCAGGATCTCACATATGCAAAGTCCCGGTTCTACAGCTGCAACTCTCCTGAACTGTAGGATCAGTGTGTGCTCGCTAGAAAAAATGGAGTCTTCACTGCCTGTGCCAATACTGGCACGCACAGCACATAATCCTAACTGTGACAATGGTCAAGACTAGCATAGGTCAGCACAAAGACAGAAGGGATCTTCTCGCAAGCCATCTGGAATGTTAATGAAAATCAAAGGTGCCGCTTCTCAATTCCCTTCAGACTTTCCTGGAATGGAGGAGTTAGGAAGGCCCAGAGTAGTCTCTCTGGGTTCAAAACATGACTCCTCACTGTCCACCCTACCAGGAACCACTGGCTAGACAGTCACTTGTTGGGCGCAAGAATTAACACATCCACTGTAAATATCATTTATCATAGAACCACTGGCATTATTAACTTTAGCTTAAATGAGTTGACTAGCTGAGGCTGAACTCAGCAAACCATGACTCGGACATCACCAGGGACCTCGAAGCAGAATTTCCAACCACAAACTTTAAACTCAGTCAGAACTGACGAGAACTTCAGCTACAACACATTGTAAATACGGGACCTTGGGGCCAGTTAACTCCTCTGCTTTAGAAAGGGAAAGGCGTGCTATACAGTAGAGCGATCATCTAAAGGATAAACTCATTTTATTTATCCCTTTTACCAGTTCCATCCTTTATAGCCTGCCTTACTAGGATACTCAATTAAAACAACAAGTACATTAAAATGTTTAATACCCATATTAATGAGGCCCGCCTACCAGCAACAAAAAAATCATTTATAGCTTGCCAAAAAGAAACTAGATTTAAGCCTTTTGATAATTAAATGTCAGCAAAGCTGAAATAATCAGTAAAAATTTATTTGCAAAGATATTTTAACTTCCCATTATGTTCCTAGAAGCCCAATATGTACATGCATTTTCTAGAACGCAACTGTTGTAGAAAAAGTGTTAGAAATAGATTCAAAACTGAGAAACTACCAATGTTTACATTCTGTGTCAGAGAAAGACACTTACTGTTGTAGCCATACACTTGACCAAATAAGCTATTATAGTTATTCTCTTGACTTTAAAACAAAGGAAATAGCGGAATATATCATTTTCCCAAAATTACATTTTCCAAAAAGCCAATTCCTCCTACTTACTCCTACTCAGTTTCATTAACTAATATTTTCTGGCTGTTTGCTAGTACTTTGCTGTTAAGAGTTGAACAACAGTCAACATGTGTGAACATCCATGAGCTACCTAAATATATTTACGTACTAAAATTTTTCTAGAATATAAATTTATATTATTACTTTTAAAAGTACCTTTTGTTTTTATAAATACACATATTTATTATCAAAACTTCACTGCATAATTCAATGATCTCTAATGACCAATCTATAAATAATTTTAAGACGGAAAGTGTGTCTACAATATAGCTTATTTTTATGTATACTAACAGCAATACATCAAAGAAAGAAAAAAATAAAACTTTTAGGATTTACCTGAAATAGGAATATTCTGTGAAACAGATAATTGCACATCTCCTGTTCCTGGTGGCATGTCAACAACTAAATAGTCCAGTTGACCCCAATCGACCTAAAAAGCAAGAAGATATAAATATTGTCACTGCATAACAATTTCTGTGAATGTTGATATAAACAAACTTAATATATAACTAACATATCTAAGACAATAGCTATCCTGGGCCCCTCTGGGGACCAATGCTGTGCTGTGGGCTAAAGCACACGTTGTGTAGATGGCAGACACACATAGACACTGCCTACTGGACCTGCTTTGAATGATAAGCTTAAGTTTCCAGATAACAGGGTACTATATATACACATAGTAATAGCCTCTTTTACTACAGTCTTCTAGGCAGGATAAATCATTTATTTTCACTGGATATAGCTTACATTTTGTCTAAGAAGATCTTAACTTTTGTTCCACAGAGATTTTGCTTCATATTTATTTGTCTGTTTTAGTACAGCATTATTACAAAAATAATAATTTTTGTTATTTTTCCATAAAAATAAACCCACTAATAATGAAAAAAACATAATAACTGGGAAATTATTTAATTTTAATATGACTAATTTCCCAGTACCAGTACTAGTTGATTCTTTCTTTGTAGGCACTGAGTTTTAAAGGACTCACCATATAACCAAGTCTGTAACACCCAACTTCACTCCAGATAGAGAAGCATCCTGCGCTCGTTTCTCCTCAGCTAGGACTTCCCTCAGCTTCTCTGTCTCTGTGAAAGGCCTGGGATCCTCTTAGTTACCTGAACTACAAAACTGACCTCATGACTGATGCTTTTCTTTCCCTCACTGCCTCGGCCATTGACTTACTCTGTCTGATAAAACTCTCTGAAACACACCCACTTCCTCCTTCGACCTTCAAGAAATAAGTAGGCTGATAATGGACCACAACTGTCCATTATCTGCTTTTATTAAAGCCTCTGGGCCACTGTCTGTCTCATGACTGCCAATCCAGGGTGTCCCTAGCAACATACACACACACACACACACACACACACACACACACGGAGGGAGGGAGGGAGAGAGAGAGAGAGAGAGAGAGAGAGAGAGAGAGAGAGCGCGCTACTTAATTGATCTTAATTGCTCCTACTGCTCTTAGAGTAAAGTCTGAGTTTCTGCTCCCCAAACTGCCTGGTCTTTGTTAGTGACTTCACCTCAGCTCAAAATTCACTTCCTTGGGAAACACTGCCCAAGTCCACTAGACTACACGGAGTACCCACTGTGCATGTCACCAAATCACTTTTGTCCCTATTCAGAGAGAGTAAAAGAACTCATATTGGGCACCTAGTTAATTACTGATAATTAAATGCTTATTTGTAACATTACAGATGAACAGGCAACTATCTAATAGATACAGTGTTTCCAGTTCTACATAAAGAAGGTGGTGAACTGTGACAGGAAAGCTCCTACTGACTCTCAGACACTGGAGTGAGCAGGGACAGTCACCCTCCTGTCTCATGATCCATCTTTTGTGAAACTGTAAAATGAGTTAAACACCTTAGCAAGAAATGGACAACACAGGAGCTGTTTGCTGCCCTTCAATAATGAAGAAACGCGAGGCTTCGAGACTTTCTATGTTTTATGGAAACCTATAAATAATTCAACATTATGTCTCACAAAAAGTGCAGCAGGACGTTCTGCACTATTGCTGGAAGTGCAAATGGCGCAGGGTAAGCATGTGTACTCATACAGCACAGGTCAGCATGTGTACTCATATAGCGCACGGTAAGCATGTGTACTCATACAGCGCACGTAAGCATGTTTACTCATACAGCGCACGTAAGCATGTTTACTCATACAGTGCATGGTAAGCATGTGTACTCATACAGCGCACGTAAGCATGTTTACTCATACAGCGCACGTAAGCATGTTTACTCATACAGCGCACGGTAAGCATGTGTACTCATACAGCGCATGTAAGCATGTTTACTCATACAGCGCACGTAAGCATGTTTACTCATACAGCGCACGTAAGCATGTGTATTCACACAGTGCACAGTAATGCATGTCTTCAACATGGCAATGACAGTCTATGAGGCATTCAGCATTGCTCCGTGTGACGGAGATAAAGCAAGGAATAGAGCAAAGTCTCAGTCATCATGGAGCCAGCATTTTAGGGAAGGAAACATAGAAGAAAAAGAAGACAGGATAGAATTGGGAGGTCATGCTGAAGCAGCCAAACAGCCCCGAGTTTATTTCAGAGCTTGCTTATATACAAAAACAGAACAAAGCTCAGCACAGTCAGTCAGTATCTAACCACAAGGCCATTCCTGTCCTTGAGTGAGCAGCCTCCTCTCCATCATGTGCCTGCTGCTCGGAAGCAGCCTTCCTTTCTATCTTGATGTTCCTGAGGTTTGACGTCAGCAGTATACTCTCTACTAGATAGAGTGTTCTTTTCTTATGCGATAAATCAGAAGTCTCTCAGAGCCCTCAAGGTTATAAGAAAAAGTAGAGCAGGCAAGCTTGAACTCAAACGACTTCTTTAAGTCAGAAGTACTCCAGATGGAAACTGAGTCACACGTGGGCTTCCAGATAGTGGTATAACGACATATTTTTAAGAAAATAATGAATACAGATTGATTTTCAATAGCTTAGAAAATGATTACCCTAAAGCTACCCTTAACTGCTGTGGCAGTTTGAAATTGGCCCCCATAAGCTCGTAGGAAGTGGCACCAACAGCAGATGTGGCTTTTGGGGGGTAGTGTGGCCTTGGGGAGGAAGTATGTCAATGTGGGGGTGGGCTTTGAGGTTTCCTTTGTTCAAGCTCAGTTACCTGTAGCCAAAGACGTAGAATTGTCATCTTCTCCAGCACCATGTCTGCCTTCACGCCTCCAGGCTCCACCATGATGATAATGGACTGAACCGCTGAACTGTAAACCACCCAATCAAAGACTTTCCTTCCTAAGAGCTGCTGTGGTCATGGTATTTCTTCACAGCTGCCATCCAGGAAACTCTCCCAGGAAGATAAAGGACATTTTCTCTTTTTCTGTCCTCATCTGAGACAGCTAGCACTGGCAGATGGGCAAGTCTCTTCATTTCAGACAGTGCCACATGCCAAGTGCCAACAACTGATCACTGTTTTTCCCTGCCATTTAAGCATGTTGATTACGCCACTTCCAATATCTTATTTCAGAGAACCAAGGAACTAAAAATATGTCACTGTTACAGCAGTTCATTTCAAATGACGCTCAAATTGGATTCCAACTATCTGAGAAAAGCTGACCCGGGACCTATGCGATGCATACTGACGTTCTATAGAAAAGCTCGCTGACTGGAACAGGGTTTAACTCCCGTCGGGAGGCTAACAACCATGGCCTTCAGTCAGCAGATGTGTGTGTTGGCGCCATGGCCTTTGTATGTGGCCTGTTGAGTGTTTGTGACAGAAACTGCTCTGCTGGGGCCGACAGTGACGAACTTCCGGAACCAGCTAAGAAGTCAAGAGTAAAGCTGCTGACTTTGCTCATGGCCTTTCTAGCATCTGCACCTACGGCTTGGCCGTGGTGTTTTTGTGTCCACAGCATCGTGTGCGAACATGTCTACTTGCTGTTTTGATATGATTTCATTGTTGTTGCTCAACGTAAAAACATAAATTTTACTATTTTTTGACAATTTCATACATTTGTAAAAAGTATTTTGATCATATTTGACCTTCTCCACCTAACTCCTCCAAGATTTACCCCTACACTCTGTCTCCCAGCCTTGTTTCCTCTGTTTTGTATTCATTCACTCATTCCAATCAGTGTTGGCCTAACTCGTGAGCGTGGGGCCATCCACTGGAGTGTGGTCTAGCTCTCAGGGGCCATGTGCTTAAAAGAAGCTGACTCACTGTTAACTAGAAGCCATCAATGGACAACAGCTGCCCAGTAGTTTGATCTGATTATTTCTTTCTTTCCTTCTTTCTCTCTCTCTCTCTCTCTCTCTCTCTCTCTTTCTTTCTTTTTGTTGTTGTTGTTTCTCTGTAGCTTTGGAGCCTGTCCTGGAACTAGCTCTTGTAGACCAGGCTGGCCCCGAACTCACAGAGATCTTCCTGCCTCTGCCTCCCGAGTGCTGGGATTAAAGGCATGAGCCACTACAGCCCAGTTTGATCTGATTCTTACTACAAAGCACCCCTGGAAGAAACTGACCCATTTTTTTCCTCATTCATAGCACTTTTCCCATCCTTACTGGTCTCCCCCAAAAGTATACACACTAAAAACTCAGCCCTCAGTGTGACAATGTTGAGGAGTAGCAGAGTTTTTTATTGACACTGTTGTGTAGTTATCCTGCCCACATCAAAGTATATCCAAGGCAGAAGGGGAGAAACTCATTAAGACTCAGAAATTTAATAAAAAACAAAAGGAAGTAAAAATTACAATTCTTAGGAAGTTTCTGAAACTTACGAGACTCACAAGGCCTTCTTCAAGCTAGCAACTGCTAGGAGAGACTCTGAACAGCTAAGCTGTCTGAGAGTCATACAGGAAGTTGCAGGGATAGGCACAATGTGTGAGAGTCATCACCCATGCTGGACTTTTCTGTGAGTGCCTGCTGCTCCCTCATAGCTGACCAGTGTTTAACAAACATGTATGGGAAAACTGCACGTCAAGTTGTTACTTGCAATTATAGTATACAATTAACATGAAAACCCTCTCCACGTGAGAAACCTTTAACGCACAAAGGAAATCTAAAGCAGAACAGCTGCGTTACGTGTCTGAGCTATGCGCTTTTGCTCTTCCTAGCGGCTTCTTTATAAAGTCATGCAACATTTTATTTTGGTTGCAAGAAGAAAATTGTTACAAAAGAGAAGTTACTTAAATATAAACTCCTTAGCAAAAACCTGAATGATAAAAAGGTTTTAATTAACGGCCTTCTGAGTGGAACAAATAAATAACACAATGGATACACTAACCCATCTTTGTAACCTCTATTAAATGCGCCAATTGTAATAAGACATGGCTCAAGTTATAACAGAGTTTTTCGCAAATGTTTTCATTTTCGTCAAATAATTGAGTTCTCTGAGCCATTTTAAAATAGTTCCCCTTCTACAGGAAATGGGAGAGGGGGCTTAGTTGAAAGGCAAGGAAACTCAAGAGAGCAGCTAACGCCCTCCAGAGGAGAGCCTTCTCTCACGACATCTTTCTTCTGATAAGTCGTCCTCTAGCAGAAGGCTAGAGCCAGCTAGCTGGCTCTGACAACCTGGACAAACATCGACTCACAGGGTACTTGCTAGCCGAGCCTGATCAGGGGTTCTCTGTCCTCTGAGCCCATTTGCTGAAATAATATTTAAAGCAGGACGTCCCACAGAGACCCATGTAAATCCATAGTATGAGCAAAGCAAGAAAATAACAAAAAATAACAGCATTTCCATAAAAGTCATGGTTTTCAGTGATTTACAGGAATATCCAAGTTCTCCAAAAGCACAATTTGCTGATTATATGCACAGATATTCATAACTATGAAGCAAGATGCTAATGAAGTATAGAACAATGAGCAAAGAGACCTAAAATATAATAAACCTGCTTTAAAAATCAAGACATTTTCATTTGTAAGCAATTAACCTTTAGAATTAGCTCTCCCTCTGTACCTTCTTCCCTGTGCCGCCCTCCCACTGTCATGCCCATTTAATCTTCCTGCTCTCGTTTCCTCTGTATCCCTATAGAACACTATAGAACACTGTATCCTAGCTCCCTTCTCACTCCCCACCCAGTCCCTTACCAGCTATTTACCTCTGTGGACAGGTATTTTAAATGAAATACGTGTATCTAAAGCTTAAACTAACATCCAAATGTAAGAAAAATACATAACATTTCTCCTCGGTCTGGGCTACCTCTCTCGGCTCATTACCTGCAGATCTCATCATTTCGGGTCTCTTTAATGGAACATTACGTGTAAACCAGCCACACCCAGGACAGCTGCATCTCAGGTGCAGTTGACCAGTACAAAATGGACTCGACTTTTGTTGCTTTTGTTTTGTCTCGTTTGTCTTGGGTTTTTGTTTGTGTGTGTGCTTTTCTGTTTTGTTATTTTTGTTTTTAAGAAAGAGAATGAACATGAAGTTGGGTGAGTAGGAGGAGAAGGGGTTGGGGGAGGGAAAAGAATATGATCAAAATATATTAAATGAAAATTGTAAAGGTTAGGTTTTTTTTAATTACCAAAATAATTATAGTCCTTTATAGACATTTGAATAGCTAAAGTTTAAGAATGTTTTCTCAGAAGGAATTACAATTCACTTTTCCAATCTAATACATGCAATTTGTAAAATATATTTAGATATGCAGCACTCTAATAAGTTACAACATTACTAAATACTTTGATGACAATTTTTAAGAATATTTTCATGGTTATTTAGGACAAAGGGCAAGATTACAGTTGCCATAGAAACTGCTTTCTGGATCCACACTATAAACATGGGCAGCCATTGCTCACATTCAGGCTCTCCAGGGCATCAGAGCACCAGAAGAACACCATCTCCCATGAGACCAGGGCAGCCACTACATACATGCATGCACAATCCAAACAGTCGCCCAGCCAAGATGGCTCTTGGATCTAGTTCCCGCCAACGGTATCCACCTTAATTTGGGACTCAGGGACCCTCAAATGGAGTTAGGCTGGGGCAGAGAAGAGGGCAGAAGGTGGAGCAGCCGGTGACAGGAGGGTGCAGCAGGATGAATCGAGCAGCCACTGGGCCTGAATATGGTAATATTAGACGCCTGGAGCATGCGCACTTGACATACACGGAGTGCTATGACCCCTGTTTTACATGTAAGACACTAAAGGGTTGAAATGTGGCGCATTTGTCAAGGTCATGCTGTTGCTAAGTTAGAGACCTGGGGTACCATATTACTATCCTCCAAACTTCTCCAGAGTTCTGCTAGCAAAAACTCGTGACCCCAAGTACATAGTTTTTTCAGTATGTGACTTGTGATATATAGGCATATAAGATAGAACCCACTTAGATTCACAGAAAGTCAATTATTTATATAAAACAGATAAGAATTATTTCTACATTTTCCCTTTTCAGGTTCATTATAATGATATTCTCTCTCTCTCTCTCTCTCTCTCTCTCTCTCTCTCTCTCTCTCTCTCCCTCCCTCCCTCTCTCTTTCTGCCCCCCCCCTTCTTCCTGCCTGTTTTTGGACAGTCTTTTATATTAGAAATAAGAGTCCTAGTAACCATGGTAATCTTAGGCACAGATTTCCCAGTGTTGTGATAATGAAGAACACCTGAGTCGTCGATAATCTGCCATCAACAGGTCCTGTTTGAAATCAGTGTCATTCTACCAAATGCCTGGACGGGGAAATGATGTGGGGCAGTCGCTGAAAGACAGTAAACGATCTACAGGAACAGACGGAAACACTTAAATAGTTTCTCACAAATATCTGTAGTTTTTTTAACATATTTTTGAAACTAGGTCAGTAGATTTCATGTTTAAATGCAAAAGATCAAAATCATCAAAAAAGAAACCAACTGTGAGAATTCCAGCTGAATATGAAGCTATATTTTAAGTTTGACCTATCATATTGAGGTTTGTAGATCTTAAATTCTATTTCAACATTAATTGTAATTTTTTTTAAAAAAATCAGAACACTTAAAAAGAAGCCTATAAAACACTAAGCTTCTGCAACTGGCACACAAGAACTGAATCTGAGCACCTAGTCACAGTCCGGGGGAAACGGTATATGTACACTGTAACGACCTTGAGACAAATTAGCTGTGTGAGCAGATGTCAGACAGCGGAGTCCTCTGGGCTCTGGCTCTCCCATCTGTGGAGCAAAGGACTCCAGCCTGGGTGAGCCAGCATTCAGACACTGTCAAGCACTGCAGAGGAGAGAGAGGCAGCAGTGACTGTTGAGTAAAGGGAGAAAACCTGAGGAGACCTGCTTACAGAGAAGGGGTAGAAATATAATTTCCTCACAAAACAGAGAAGGAGCAAAATAAAAGAAGAAGAAAGCAGGTATATTGCATAAGACAAAATGGCTTATGGTTAAGAAACCTACTTCTGGAATGATGACATTTTATCGGACAATTTAGCCGAACTTCACAAAATGAGACTGAAAATCACACTGAACCAGTCTACTTTGAATGCCCTCCTAAAATCCCTTCCTGTGTGTCACCTACGGTCTGATGAATTATATCAACATAAAATGCTGTAAATGGCACAACAGATGCCATCTTCAGTTGCTGAGGAGATTCCCCACACACAGCTCCCCAAGGGCAGGGTAGGCAGGGGTTTCAACTCCACCCTGAAGCTTGTAGATCAAGCATAACCACCCAGAACACACAGTGCTTCTTTGTACCCACATATGACAGGAGCATACTCAGCCAAAAACTGCAAGCTTTTCTTGTCATTCTGGGACTTTTATACACCTCAACACCAGTGTGGGATCAAAGAGAGGAATGGCAGAGAGTGTCACAGGAGCTGGCCCTCATCGTGCCGTGCTGATCTTGTGGTATATATGGAATTTGCTTGCATTATGAATGTAATTTAGTTGAAATAGAATTACGCTGCTTTCTCCCCTCCCTTTCTTCCCTACAGCATCTCCCACTTGCCCTTCTGCAAACCCTTTCATGCCCCCTTCCAGGCTCAAGTTGGTAGTTTCTTTTTTTTTATTAATATTGTTAAGTGCACATATATATGTACATGATAATCTAAATAAATACAGCCTGCTGAGTGCACCTTTGTTGTCTGTGTGTATATGCACATGGAAGCCTCTCTAAAGGAAATCAGATGCTGAAACACAGCAAACCTTAATACAAGAAAACTGAAATAATCCCATGTGTTCTACTTGACCATTATGCAATTAAACTTAAAATCAACAGGAATAACTCTTCAGTAAGTGTTCGTAATCTACTCACAAAGATTAAATAACTCATTACTGAATGAAGTAATGGATCGGTTGAAGAAGGAATCAAGAATGAAATCAACATATTCATAAAACTAAATGAAAACTACACAACAAAACCTCTGGGACACATTAAAAAGCCATTATGAAAAGGGAATTAAGTGCCCATATTAAAAGATCAGAAAAAAACACAAATAAGTGACTTAATGAAGCAACTCAAAAATTTGGAAAAACAAGAACAAACCAAATTGAAACCTATCTGATAACAAGAAACAATAAAAATCAAAGCAGACATTAATGAAATAGAAATAAAACAATACAAAGAATCAATGAATCTAAGAGCTGTTTCTTAGAGAAGATAAGAATGACAAATCCTTGACCCAATTAATCCGAAGAATGACCAAAATTAACAATATCATAAATGAGCAGAAAAACTTACAACAGACATGAAAGAAATATAAAGCACTCTATAGTCTGAACATTGGAAAATCTAAAAGAAATGGATATATTTCTTGATTCATCTAAACTACTAAGTAAATGAAGAGCTCAACAACCTAATCAGATCAACAACAAAAAAGACTGAGAAAGGGGTTGGGGGAGCCTCCCAACAAGAAAAGTCCATGCCCTGATGAATTCATAGCAGAAATTTACCAAACTTTCAAAAAAAATCTACAACTGATCTTTCTCAAACTATTAAAAAAAAAAAGAAAGAAAGAAAGAGCACCCCCAAACTCCTACAAAGCCCACATCACTCTACCACCACAATCACGTAAGGACACAACAACAAAATGAAAACCACCCATGGATATTCCCGATGCAAGCATCCTAATAGAATACTGGCAAACCAAAGACAAGCATATATCAAGAAGATCAGACACCATGATCAAGCTGGATTTATTCAGAAATGCAGGCTTGGTTCAACATACAGAGGCCAACAGACACAATAAATAATAATAAATGAACTTAAAGATAAAACACCAGATGCCATAAAGACCTTTGACAAAATCCAACATACCTTCATGATCAAAGTTTTAGAGGGAATAGGACCAGAGGGAGCATCCATCAACATAATAAAAGCTATATATCACAAACCCACAGCCAATACTATCGTAACCAGGAAAACTCAAAGCAGTTCCATTAAAATCAGGGATGAGATAGAACTGCCTACTATCCCTATTTCTTTTTAATACAGTGCTGAAAACACTAACAGAGTAATAGGCAGAAGAAGAAAATGAAAGTGCTACAAACAGGAAAAGAAAAAGTCAACTACCCTTATTTTTAGATTATATGATATAATGAGATTCTGAAAGTTCTAATGGAAAACTTCTAAGAACAATCAACAATCTCAGCACAGCGGCAGGGTTCAAAATTGATTTGTGAAAACCAGTGACCTCTTTATACACCAACAACAAACAGACTGAGAAAGAGATCATGACACACGTCCACTTACAATAGCATCAAAGCTAAGAAAATACCATGGACAAAGATAAATAAGGAGGTGAAAACCCCTACCATTAGCCTTCAAATCTCTGAAGAGAGAGATTGAGACAGATACTAGAAAATGGAAAGACATCCCATGCTAATGGATTGGTAGAAATAATAATATTGTGACTATAGACCAGACAAAGGATCGATATCTAGAATATACAAAAAACTCAAAAACAGCGTCAAGGAAACATACAACCCAAATTTAAAAACCAGGTAGGGATCTAAACAGAAATCTTAAAGGTGAAATAGGAATGGGTAAGAAATACCTCAAAAAGTGTCCATCATCCTTACCAGTTGGGGAAATGCAAACTAAAACAACTTTGAGATTTCATCTTGCCTCAGTCAGAATGGCCAAGATCAAAACAACTCACAGCAAGGGCTGAGGTTGGGGAGCCAGGAGCCTCGTTCACTGCTGGTGGGAAGGCGAATTGGTGCAGCCACTCTGGAGACCAGTGGGAAGAACCCCCAAAGCTAAACATAAGTGTACCATGGCCCACTCTGGAGACCAGTGGGAAGAACCCCCAAAGCTAAACATAAGTGTACCATGGCCCACTCTGGAGACCAGTGGGAAGAACCCCCAAAGCTAAACATAAGTGTACCATGGCCCACTCTGGAGACCAGTGGGAAGAACCCCCAAAGCTAAACATAAGTGTACCATGGCCCACTCTGGAGACCAGTGGGAAGAACCCCCAAAGCTAAACATAAGTGTACCATGGCCCACTCTGGAGACCAGTGGGAAGAACCCCCAAAGCTAAACATAAGTGTACCATGGCCCAGCTCTACCACTCCCTGGTACACGCCCAAAGGACGACATCACAGACCACAGACATCGGTTCCGTCGTCTTCATTGCTGCCCTGTTCACACAGCCTGAAAACAGGACACCCGCGTGTGCCGCAGTGACGCACAGACCAGGGGAAGGGCACATGCGCACTGTGGAAGACCAGTTAGCTGTGTGTAGAGAAAACTGAAATTGGTTTACTTCTGATTTACTTCAGACCTTTTCTAAAAAGTGGTTGGTTACCGGGACTCAAACTCAGGTCTGCAGAGCAAGCACTTCACTGAATGAGCCATTCCCCTACCTCAGATACACCCTTGTCTCCTGATCTGTCTTTAGTTCCTGGGGGAACGGTTGTTATGTGACCTCCTTCCCTTTGACAAGATGTAAGAATCTACTGAAATGCAATGAGAATTCTTTGGTGTGCAGAAATATACCTGAAAATTTAAAACAGTTACTTATAGCGGTAGTATAATTAAAAAAAACTGATATATTTCAACAAGAAAAGAATTCAGCAAAGATCCAATGTCAGGCAAAAGAGTTGTGTGTGGCTCTCTGCCAGCATGCTAATTAGAAACTCGGACAGCAGAGTTTGACTAGTCACCCACCATTCAATCTGAAGAGCATGTTTTGCTTCTTCATTGTACAGCGGACAGAGACCATTAGAGTGAGGAGTTCCCCGGATGCTCATCCCAGCACTTCGCCGTTTACAGATCGAGATATTAAAACTCGGGAGTCAAATATCTGTTCCAGAGTTACCCTGCAAAGCAAGACAATAAAAGCATCCTTTTGTTTTCAAAGGGGAAATCAGATTATAAAGTTGAAAATAAAGACCCTACTAATTAGGTAGTGGTATCTCAGTGAAACGCTGTTCTTAGTGAACCGTGCAAATAAAATCTTGTAATGAACACAATTCTCACAGATGAAAACTGAAAATATTCATGCATTTGTGGTTTTGCCATATTCCAAAATTACCCAAATAAATAATCTCTAAAATCTCTTTCCCAAATGCCTAGGTACATGCTTTTTTGAAAATTAAAGGCAAAATTCTCTAGAGTAAAAGTGATATAGAATATGTGGTCAAATTTAACAAAAACTGCAAGTAACAGAAAATTATGGCTAAGAAGTGAGTATGAAAGACGTCCCACCTGCTGTCTGAGTAACAAATGCCTACACTTTGGGGACCTATATTTGACTCTGGCAGATGGACTTGTCAGCTACGGAGCTGCACAGAGGACAGTGTATCTACTATCACGAGCACCATGGAGTAAGACCTAGCATCACACCCTTCAACTGGAACTTCCTTTAACACAAAGACGCTGAGAGAGACTACAGATTACAGGTAGTAGAATTAGGAAAGAGACGTCAAAACCAAAGAAGGAAACAGCCTGAGGATGGGGGCATGATGGACACACAACACAGCGTAATTCCCAATCACAGGTCTAAGCACTTCAGAACTTCCACAAATACATAATTACTTCAGCACTACCCGAAGAAAGCCAGGAAACCTAGATCGTGAGATTACGACGCAATAAGGTAATGGATGAGGTCCATACATCCCATTAAAAGCCCATTAAGTGAGCAGCTGTTCCTCCATTCGCAACTAAGGAAACTGTCATTACAGTGAGCTGCTCAAAATAAATTTACCTGATGAGCAGGTAAAAGTGGTAATGGATCTAGACGTTGCTCCTGCCTCAACAGGTATCTGGTCAGTTCACATTTATCTAATATGATAGATCACACATTAGTATGCACGCTAAAGACGTTGTGCAGAAACGACTGAGTGGGGAAGATAATTAACATGGAGTTTATCCCTAAATCAAAATACAGGCCAGCATTCATATGTACCAAGCATTCTCATGACACTGGGGATACAGCAATGTATAACAACTCTGAACTCCCTGCCCCACAAAGGGAGGGCAGAACACAAACAAACCAGTGAGTAGACCATGGGGAATCCTGGTAAACTAAACAGAATTCTCAACAGAAGAATTTCAAATGGTCAAAAGATACTTAAGGACATGCTCAACTTCCTTACCTATCAGGGAAATGCAAATCAAAACAACTTTGAGATACCATCTTACACCTGTCAGAATGAATAAAATAAAAAACACCAATGATAGCTTATGCTGGAAAGGATGTGGAATAAGGGGAACACTCATCCATTGCTGGTGGGAATGCAAACTTGTGCAACCATTTTGGAAATCAGTGTGGCGGTTTCTCAGAAAATTGAGAGTCAGCCTACCTCAGGATCCAGCAACACCACTCTTGGGAATATACCCAAGAGATGCCCAATCCCTAGAGTCCTAATGAAAACGAGTGCGTAGTCCATCAGCACGCGTGGGACACAATCAAGGCATGTTCGAGTGATGGCTATGGCCATGGTGTTCACACCAAAAACTCAGCGGGGGGAGAGGCTGGACAGACGATTCAAGGTTAAGAGCACTGGCTGCTCTTCCAGAGGGCCCAAGTTCAACTCACAGAACCTTCATGGTGGCTCACAATTATCTATAACTCAAGTACCAGGGGATCCAACACCACCTTCTAGTCTCTGCAGACACCAAGCATTCAAGAAGTACACAAATATACATACAGACAAAATACTCATACAAAAAACATGAAATTAAATTGAATTTTTTAAAAAAAATTAAATTGAAATTAAAAAAACCTCAAATCTCAAATAATTTTATACTGCAACTACAGAGCTGACAAAACAAAGGCTAAGAGAACAGTACATAGAACTCATTAGATCAAAGGTGAGTTCTTTAAAAAGAAGAACAGGATAGATCAGGCAAACCAGCCAAAAGAAAGACAGGAACCAAAGGAATAAAAAGAAAAAGATGAAAGGGAAATTGTACAACAGACTCCAATGAAATCATGTGATATTTGGGGGCTACTCTGAAAATTATATTTCAACAAACCAAAAAATCTATTAGAAATGGCTAACTTTCTAAATACCCATGACCTACCAAAACTAAAACCAGAAGATTTAAACAGCTTAAACAGACCCATGAAAGGCAGTAAGATTGAGGCAGTAATTAAAAGTCCTGGATCAGATGATAGGTTTACTTCCAAATTTTACCAAACTTTCACAGATCTATTACCAACACTTTTCAATTGACCTACAAAATAGAAATGAACACTGCCAAGAACACAGCCAAACTCTATGAATCCAGTATAATTCTGACGCTAAAACTAGACAAAGGGACCCCTTCAAAGAAAGCTGCAGATCAATCTCCCTAACGACCCCAGACGCCAAACACAAACTAAATTCAAACATCAGTATCAAGCTGAGTTCATCTTAATCTCAAGAATGCAAGGTTAGTTCAACACATGTGAATCAATAAGGGTAATTAACAAGCTTAAAGACAGAAACCACATGATCATCTCAATGGGTGCAGAAAGGCATTTGACAAAGGACAATGTGACTTTACAATAAAAGTACTGAAAGAACTAGGAATAGATGGGACACAACACAATAAAGACTATACATAGACTTGACGTAGCCATGATGCTAAAGGAGGAAAAATGGAGATCATTCCCACTAAAATCTGGCATGAGCCGGGTGACCGCTCCCCCCACTCTTACACAATACCATGCTCAAAGTCTTAGGTAGAGCAACAAAACAAGAGAAATATATAAAAGGTTTCAGATTGGAAAGGAATAAGAAAACTATCATTTCAAGACATTAATTTAAAACCAGAAACATTAAAATTATTACAGAAAAATATATAAAACACTTCAGGACACAGGTATAGGCAACAAATTTCTAGATAGAACTTCAGTAGCACAGAAAACACACAGATATTTATATTACGATTTATAACAGTAGTAAAATTACAGTTATGAAGTAGCAACGAAATAATCTTATGGTTGGGACCACTACAACGTGTGGAACTGTATCAAAGGTCCAACATTAGGAAGGCTGAGAGCCAGTGCTGTAATGATTCTGCACTGTGCCCTATTCCTTCCCTGGGAATGGGAACGTTTACCCTGTGCCACACAAAGTGGAACTCTATAGCTCTTTTGATGTGGTTTTTTTTTTTTTATTTGTTCAGGGGCTCTCAGTTAAGGCATTGCTCAAACCTCTGAAGAAACTCTATATTTTCTAAAGGCAAATTTTATTTTAAGATGTGTGTGTGTGTGTGTTGTGTGTGTGTGTGTGTGTGTGTGTGTACATCAGTGCAATACCTGTAGAGGCCAGAAGAAAACATCAAATTCCCTTGAGTTGAGTCACAAAAAGGATATGAACCATCTGATGTGTGTGCAGGGAACCAAACTCAGATCTACTGTAAGCCATCTCTCTAGCTCTTTATTTAGATTTTTAAATAATGCTGGAACTGCTAAAGACTGTAGAGCTTTTTACGCTAGACTGAATGCATCTTACACTAGGAAATGGCTGTGAGTCTATGGGGACAAACGGCTTAAAAGTGACGTTAGGAGTCAGGTTGACAAAAGGTAGATTTGTGGTGGTAGATGCAGGTTGTGAATTTGACAGGGTCTAGGTCATCTAAGATACAAGACTCTAGGCATAACTGCAGGGATTGTTTAGATCGATGGAGTTGGGAAAACCCAGGGTAACTGCTAAACTGAAAGGCGAAGAGAGGAGAGGCAGCATGCTCATGCCCCGCCTCCTGCCTGGATCCACGGGACCAGACACCTCACGCTTCTGCTACCAGGACCTCCCCACCACGATGAACTGGACCCTCGAATTGTGAGCCAAAATAAAAACAGGATCCTTTGTGCTGCTTTTATTAGGGTATTTTATCACAGAAACAGGAAAAGTAACCGATTTGAAATGAACAAACAAGCAGAGCTGCCTACAGCTAATGGCAAAGGGTCAAACCGAGGTAAGTTCCCAGATGTGCAGCAATAGGAGGCAATGAAAAAGAGAAGGAAACTGTCCCACCTTTCCAGTGGAAAAGTCACCATCTATGGAGCATGGCAGATGTAAGAGGACCCACAGACGACACGGCAGAATGAACATAACTCTACAGTATCCACTGCGCTGTGGAGGAGGACACAGGGCAGGATGCTGAATCACACATGCATATATAGCTCCAAAAATATGAACCCCATATAGTATAATGGCTGTATAGCATACAATAAAATGAAATACTACTGCTGCCTGGTGACATCTTAGTGGTTACAATGAGACAGCTTAACATACTGCTTGCACACTGCAGGGATGCTGGTATAAAGAAACCTACTACGCCTCCAGCCACATCCAGCACAGCAGAGCTATGTGCCCTACATACATGACAGCAACAGTGAATGACTGTTACTAGTCTATGTGTTTATTACGGTAACTTTGTATCTTTTGCAGAGTAGATTCTTACTTCAAGGGTGTCTGGAAACCAGCTGTGGGTCTCTAGGAGCAGCCCCAAATCTCACTGAATCAAGGGGCTCTGCCAAGGGAAGAACCCATCCCAGCTGGGTGTGTATATGAACAAACTGATGCTCAAGTAATATGGAAATTACTAACCAAGGCATTTTAAAACATACCACCATGGTTGAGTGATGTATAACTGGGTAACATTTTTATGGTGCTTTCTTCTAATAAGAGGTCTCATAATTTTACAGTCTCATCTCTTCCATGCATTTATTTATAAAGTATTAGTTCTCTCTTGATAGAAGGTATAATTATATGTGTTTCACTGACATTCACACAAGCCAAGAACTGTTTGCCAAATTTCCATATCATATATAAACATACCTCATAAATGCTAACCCCTGCTTATCTAAATATAAGAAACAGCTTAGACAAGATATGGCATTAATTATCCAAACTACAAATATTTTTATATAAATGCTATGAGAGAATTTGACATTTTCTAAATTTTTCTGAAGCTTGCTAACAGAGCTAATTTTCTCATACACGAGCCTTTGAAACACATTAATAATGAGAATGCCAACTGAATTTTAAACACCTCTGCTAGGCAACAGTGGTATATATTATTGATTCTACATATGAATACTGCTCTTCAGAGTCAACAGCTCTGCAAGCTTTGGTTCGCTCGATTCCTGAGCATCAGCCCCATCTGCCAACCACACGAAGTCCCTGGAACTTAACTGTGGACAAGACAGAAGTCAGCACCATCCCACAGAACTGATCCTCCAGTAGCTGGAAACAGCAATACCCAAACCCTACGAGGAGTTCTGAGGAACTAACTGACTGAGAAAGCCGGAGCTGCTGAGGGGGAAATGAAACTTGAATGTCAGAAGGAGACAGACACTGACATCTGGGGAAAGAAGTTTCTAGACAGAGAGAACAGCACATATTCAACAACTATGGAAACATGAAAATAAACTTGGGGTGTCAGAGGACGGCGTAGGCAAGCTTGGTAAACCCGAGGAAAGTAAGTCAGGCTAGGCAGACGCTTGAGGCTGTGAGTTATGGCCTATAGTGGAGTTTTGCTTTGATAACACAGTGACAGAATTTAGACAAGCATAGTGGAGTTTGGTTTTGAGACACAGTGACTGGATTTAGACACACATGAAATGAATGTGTACAATTCAGCACTGAGCTCCCATAGTTCTTTATTCAGCCATTCTTGCTTATATCCGCTCCACTCCCTACTGACCCTTAACTGCGTATCAGTGCCCACAATTTACCACGTATCTCTGAAGAGTCCTTCTTGTTACTATGACCACACTCTTAATCCACAGGTCATCCTATTTTGCTTCTCTTTTTCTCTTATTATTGGGGGTGGGGGGGCAGGCTTGTTTTATAGTATTTCTCGCATACTTAAAGCATTTCCATATTTTTTTTTGGTTTGTTTGTTTTTTGTTTTTCGAGACAGGGTTTCTCATAGCTTTGAGGCCTGTCCTGATACTCGCTTTGCAGACCAGGTTGGCCTCAAACTCACGGAGATCCGCCTGCCTCTGCCTCCCGAGTGCTGGGATTAAAGGTGTGCGCCACCACCGCCCGGTTCTTTTTGTTTGTTATTCCATGTGTTCCCTATACAGCCACAGCTAAGTCTGGATGCTTAATCATATTCAGGTCTAAACTTCTAGAAGACTAATCCTCAGCTTGTCATGGGCTTCAACCAGGAAGAAGATAAATTACAACATTTCCCTGCTATTATAAGTGACATTTAGTGCCTAATTAAATTATAACATTTCATTAAAGGTTATAAAATGCCGATATTAAAATTATATTATTCCTTCTTTACTCAGCTGAAATACTCTCAAAGAGAAAAACTTTCCATTAACCAAGTATTTGTTAAGAATCACAAGTATTTAGTTATGGGAAAAGCAGAATACTTGATTCTGGTTTCTTGGTTCTTTTTTCTTTCTTTCTATTTTTCTAATGAATGTATTTGGTAATTAACACAAGGGGATATATAGTCAGGAAGTGTTTAATGACATCCTAGATACTGTTTGAAGAGCAGAATGAAGTATTTTAAAAAGTGAGACTGACCATTAGGGAGGCGCTACCACTGTATTCTACATAAGAAATTAAAATAGTGGGAAAGACGAAGGGAACAGGCTCAGACACATCTAGAAAGTAGAGCCTAGCAGACTTGCCAGTAGATTCTACAGGTGTAAGCAGGGAAAGAGAAATTACGACTGAGTCTTAGAACTGAGAATGTAGCTCAGTCGGGGGGATGTCTTCCGAGATACCTGGGGCCTTGGACAGGGGATCCCCAGACCTGCAAAGAGGGAAAGAGAGATCTAATTTGACTTAAGCAACCCGATTTACAGGATGCACAGAGAAGAACAGGCTTAGGAAACAAAATCACCTTTTTTTGACCTGGATGAAATTAAATAAGTAATTACCAAATCATATTTACTGTCTGGCTGGGTCTGTCCTGGTTAGGTTTATGCCAACCACACAAGCTAGTATCGTCAGAGAGGAGGGAGGCTCAGCTGAGAAAGTGACTCTGTCAGACTGGGCAGTAGGCAAACCTGCAGGGCATTGCCTTAATTAGTGATTGATGCAGGAGGGGCCAGCCTATTGTGGGTGTTGCCATCCTTGGGCTGGTGGCTCTGAGTTCTACAAAGAAAGCAGACTTCACAAGCCACGGAACAAGTCAGTGAGCAGCACCTCCCCACAGCCTCTGCTTCAGCCATGGGGAACAAGTCAGTGAGCAGCACCTCCCCACAGCCTCTGCTTCAGCCATGGGGAACAAGTCAGTGAGCAGCACCTCCCCACAGCCTCTGCTTCAGCCATGGGGAACAAGTCAGCGAGCAGCACCTCCCCACAGCCTCTGCTTCAGCCCCTGCCTCCAGGCCCCCGCAGTATCTGAGTTCCTTCAGTGACAGTGATTGAGGAGGAATAGTTAAATTAACCCTTTCTTCCCCAGCTTGCTTTTGGTCATGGTGTTTCATCATAGCTATAGAAACCCTAACTAAGACACCAACCTACCAAAGAAGATCTGTGTTCAGAAAGTAAAAAATAAAACATTGCTCTTTGGTTTTAAAATATATACTTTGTATGAGCAGGGTGTGGTGCTGCATGCCTTTGATCTCAGCATATCATACAGTCACACATATGTACATATATACATATATACCTATATACATACATATGATTCTTGCTCAAATAAAAGTATAAGACAGGATTATGTCTTTTATATTTGACATAATTTCTCACTTTTCCTCCTACTGTAGTATAAAACAAAAGATGTACCAGATAAAAACATTTGAGAAGATAAAGAGAAATATTTTGACCCTTATATCAGCTAAGAGATCGCTACAAACCGATGGGCTACATAAGCAGCCATAAACAGACTTAAAGGAAGAGTGGAACTCAAAAACAACAGTCAATCAATACTGACTTATTGATCTTGGAAAAGATGGAAACACCAATTCACTTTTAGAAGCTAATTTCCCATTACTTTAACGGAAAACTAACAAAATTCCAATTATCTTGTTGATAATCACCTAGCTTTTCCATACAAAAAGAAAATATGAAGTGTTTGAGGGGAAGGTAAAGAAAGTGCTACCTCCATATAAGGAAAAAGATGACTGGTGTTACTTTCTAAATGAACAAAGTCCTAATGTTTAGACACAACTAAATTCTCACACAAAAAAGGAACATATATGAGACCACAACACGATAGCATAATTGCCTATGCAAGACCCACAGGAGATGAAGCAGTCAACAGGCACGCATGGATGAGGAGGGGCTCAGGATGCCCCACCCTATGAGGAGCTCTAGGAGAGTCAACCTTCTTCAGGAAGTGTGGCCCCTGCTCCTGTTCAGAGGACTTCTCTGTGCATGCTAGCAGCACAAGCCAGTAAATTTTAATTTTATTTTTATTTTTTAAAAAGAAGAGCACATGAAGATAGAAGAGGGACATTTGAAGAACCTAAGGAGAGGTATAAGGTCTGTGGGATAGATATAATCAAGATATAGAGTATACACGTATGAAACTCAAAAAAATAAAAATATGTATTTAAAGAGTATGCAACAAATGATTCCTATATATAAAAATTCTAGAATGTTACCACATTTTGATAATGCATATTTATGGAGTATTTAAATAATTGCTAAAATTAAAATGATCAATAAAATTATTATTCAATCAATCATTCATATACATTTTATGCAAAATAGTTAAATACATCACATCCTGTTGGCTTCCCTGAGGCCTTGAATTACACTTGTGTGTTCACACAGCTTACGGAATACTACCCAGGTCCGGGACTGGTACTTGCATGTGGTGATGGCTCTGATTAATGCTCAGCATCAGTGCTGTCCAGCTAATTGGGCTCTGCTGAGTCACTCTAAGGAGTGGAAGAAACAACCACAGCACTTGATTGACAGTGAGAGGACAAGAGAGGCACAAGCGTAAGTCGAACTCCGCTGGCCAAGTGTCTCAATGTTTACACTGACAGATATGGCAGACAGAGAGAACCCGTTGGAAGCAAAGAGGCTGGGTCATTTACAAAGGGGAAAACGGTATAAACACTTTCAATATGATGCATGCGTTAACAGATCTAATGCAGCTCTATTATCTTTTGTGGAGCACAAAATATTGTATATTCTGTGCACGGTTTATTTTTAAATGCTTTTCTTGACATTTATTTTTAAAGTAACATAATTAAGTGCTTTATGCTTCTGTGTGTTTCTCTTGCTCAGAACCATCATGAATGTTTAAATGCAAATTGGTTCCATCAAACATCTTCACAGATGACAAATTGTATTGTGATTATTAATTATTCAAAAATGCATAGTCAGAAGATTCCAAACTGCTTGTTTAAAATCTGAATGTGCAAACACAGAAGACATAGCTATTTATGTTCTTTGTAATACAAGACAGGTTCCTAATATTTCTATTGACATAGCCTGAACGAACCTCACAGCCTCAGACTTCCTTCTGGCCTCCCTTTTCCCTGCTAGGAAATTAATCTCCCTCCCTCATTCTCCCTCTGCCGCCTTCTACCCTCCCCTTTGCCTCTCCCCTCCCTCCCAAAGGGTCCCAGCCCCTCACTATATTTCTCTTCTCACCCTCTCTCCAGTTAACAGTAACCCTACTCCTCACCCTCTCTCCAGTTAACAGTAACCCTACTCCGGAATAAAGAGCCAAGAAGCTCTTCACCGCACATCTCAGCTTAGTCTGCGTGAGAGACAAAGTCAGGACTCAGACCCACAGCGTCATCTTTTCATCTTCCAATACAGTTTCCTTTAGCTTCTCTTAAAAATGTTCCACTCGAGTTTTCTCTGTGTTACAAGAATCAACACAATGTAGTTTCTGTTGGATGGTCTAACCCCAACCACTTTGAATGAGTTGAACTACACAGCAGAGCCTGAATTTCGGGGACTATGGACTCTGGTAAAACTCTTGTCCAACCACATCACAAGTCCCATACCCAGATGAGTGAGAATATTCACTTATCAGGACTATTTAGGAGCCGAAGAGTTGGTTCAGCAATTAAGAGTACACACTGCTCTTCCAGAGGATCCAAGTTCTGTTCCCAGCACCCAGGCTGAGCAGCTCACAGCCCAGTTGGCTGTAACCCCAGCCAGGAGGGTATGACAGTGTCCATGGGCACCGGTACTCACGTGCACATACCCACACTCAGATACCACATATGTACATAGTGAAGAATGAAAATAAATATAAGAAGAAGATTCGTAAATTGAACAGTTAATTCAAAACTGAAGCAAAAGAACTGGCTGATGGAGGCTGTCACCGCAGCCCACAAGGAACAGTCAGACGTCACCTATTTAAGGGTTACATAAGACATGCACAAACTGCATTAGCCATGACCACCTCTACAGAATCACTGGAAATGTTACTCCCCGATTTCACTTAACTAAGGCATTAATTCCATATTTGTGCTTAGTTCGGGATACCTTCACAATAGCTAATGGTTTTCAAATAGCCACCTCAATTATTTTCTTCCTCCCTGACTGCAGCAGTGTCTTGATGGCATGCATGAAGATAATGGGGAAGTCAGTACAGCATATGCCGCTTAGACCCGACCATGGGAGGGCACCCTGCACACTGCCTTCACTGCAGCGTGCAGCCAAGGCAACAGGAGGTGCTGGCTTGTCTCACATTTTATCACACACCAGTTCCCTCTTCTGACATCAAAGTAATGAATGGAGATGGGGAGATGTTGGAGAAGTCGTGAAGAAACAGAATTGTGAATGCAAAGCAGCTTTGAACTGGAGAAGGAGCAAGCACTGAAAGGCAGACACATGTTGAGGGAGACGCAGGCCCGCGAGCTGTGCCAGGCTGACACGGGTGCTGAGGGAGGCGCGGGCCCGCGAGCTGTGCCAGGCTGACATGGGTGCTGAGGGAGACGTGGGCCCGCAAGCTGTGCCAGGCTGATACGGGTGCTGAGGATGGACGGAGAAGCACCACATCGGGTTCTCCTGTTTGCCAACTGCCGTGCCAAACCAAGGTACGTTCTGTATCCTCAGGAATGCTGCTGCTTTGCTTTTACACGGGTTTTCATGCAAAAACAAAAACAGTCAAAGGCCAGATCTACAAGGCATGATCAGAATCCGTGAAGGGAAGACAGCTAGAAAAGGCCTGACTCTAAAGAACATTAGCGGAGCCTGAGACCCAGTGTCTTAGGGTTTTCACGGCTGTGGTGGAGCACCATGACCAAAGGTAAATGCACAAGAAGGGAAAGCTAGCATAATCCTAGACTTAAATCCTAGACTGAATCAATAGTAACAAGGACACATCCTGGAAATGTGAAATTAATTAACACAAAAAGCAACTACTTATGTAGTTGATGGAGTTCAGCAATTTTAAGTATTTGCAAATCATTGCCATAAATTTCAGCAACTTAGTAAAAAATTCAAGTCTCCTGATTTTTTGAGAATCTAGAATATATTTTATTTCACACTTTTAAACACAGTAAAAGCTTTCAGAGTATATAAAGAATTTGCTCTTTTTTTGAAAGAAGGTTCTGAAACACGGACTAATTAACTGGTTGTCCAGAGTCTAATTTAAGCTCTTTGAAAGCTGCTGGCTAGGGACTGAGGAAGGCACAGTGAGGTCAACATACGCAGTGCAGCCGGACCCTTGACGTCAGGGGCCTTTCAAAGCAAGGCACTCAGAATCTGGGGAGCGGACATGGATTCTACACCCCGTCCTTAGCTTATGTATTGACCAAGCTGAGCATAACACTCAGAATATCAACTGATGATAATCTATTCTGAGGAAGGCTAAAGAAGTAGTCAATGTTATTCCTGAAAGCAATCACAGATGTGGACAGTTCTCCCAAGCTGACTTCTAACTACCTGACCTTTGGACAGGAGTTTTCAGACTCTGGAGTCCCGGGGATTCAGCTACAGCTGTTAAACTGAGCCTTCACAACAGTCCTTGAGAGTTCTCCATATACATTTCTAGCACCTACCATAGGGTCTAGCAAATATGAAATACTTAGTGTCTCTTTGCAATGAATGGCTGGATGAGAGAGAGAGAGAGAGAGAGAGAGGAGATACAGCAGGGCACTTCAGTCTGACTTCTACTGTGGGCTATGGACAGGCTTGGCCACCCCACGTGGCTCTCTGGTTCCTGGCTCTCTATACCATGTCATTGACCCTCTACCTGGATCCCCTACTTCTTACTGTTCTATAATTGCATTGCAGATTGTTTATCCTGACCTATCTTCAAGTTCGCCAATTATATTTATGTCTAATCTGACAGAAAACCTAATGACTAATTTTAAATGGCATATTTTCTGGTTTTTGATTATCTGGTTCTTCTACAAATCTTCTGAGGAATATTTTTTCCTAGTTTCCAATTCCTTATTGAATTTTGATTCTTTGCATTGCTTCTCTGAACACAGTAATAAGTTAGTTGTTCTGTGATCTGTGTCTAGTGATTTCCCCTCCGTTCTACTGGAGCACAGTCTACTGTCTGTTGTATCCCCCAAGGTCTCTTTTTCCCTCTATCCGAGTTTTGCCTATGCTGAAAGCATGGTGCTTTTGAAAATTATTGGAAAGAAATTAGCTGTTGCACTGGATGAGGATCTCCTCTTCCACAGGGACTTCCCCTTTGCTTCTGCGGGAGCTTGGAAGCACTGCGGCCATTTCTCCCTTCGTTTTTTCATATGTTCTGATGGTCAAGCCCAGCACCTTGCACATGCGAGGCAAGCATTCTGGCCGTGAGCTACATTCTCAGCCCAGGAAAGCTACTCTCTTCACCTAAGTTCTAAACCTAAGATGCCCCACCCAACAGATCATGAAAGTCATACTGCACGTTTTGAAAAAGCTAAGAGCTGGTTCACTCCTGTTCTCAGGAACAGCCTTTTGTACTCTAGCTCAAAGTCAGAATGCCTGCCCAGAGCAGACCCAAATGCTGACCTGTGAGACATATTCAGAACCCGGCTTCAAAGCTAATACTCTTGATCAATAGCCATCCTTACAATAAAGTCTTCTGAGAGAAGAGAATTCTTTCTATAGATTCTCAAGCTTGCTAGATGCTTATAAAATGTTTTTCATATTTTATCCAAGTCCTTTATACATTTTTATCACCCACTCTACCATGGTACACACAACCCTTGCTAATTCTAAGTAATGGCAACTCCATAAACTGGCAACAAAAATAACAGGATCTACTGTAAATCTATAATAAGCATTATTAGTAGTGGAAGAGCAGAAACAGCAGCATCAATAACAAAAACTACACAGTGGTGTATGATGACTGCACCCACTGAAAACGCAGCTGCCGTTGCTGGACCACGTGATAAGAGAAAGAAACATGATCTCTGCAGAAACGAGGACACCTGCCTGGGGTGTCATCTACTGAGACTGTTAGCGTGAACAACACTGCAGTCAAATATGGGAAAACTGCACAAGAATCAAGTCTCTGGGCCACACCAATTGCTAATAAAAACACAATAAATGAAGGGGCATGTACACAGCAGAGTTTAAGTAATGTCACAGTTTTTAATACGCATTCCCAACTTTTAAAATCCTTGGGAACTTGAGTGTGGGTTTCTGTCTGTATCACAGTTCAATTGTAAGGGGTAAAGCCTTTGAAATGCCTCTATACCTTGTTAAAATAAACGGGTTCTCTTTACTTTTTAAGTTTGTATATCACCCAGCCCCCTTACTAGACCAAAGACAATAAAGACTATGACTATGTTTTAGTTACTTAAATAGTCTGCATATAGAAGGCAAGAGATCTGAGCTGTCATCAGTGAAAGGACTCATTCACTTTAGGAGGGGCGTCACAATACTTCCATTCCACTTGAAATCCTACAGTTAAAAACTTTACTGTCCCTACAAGTTCACCTTCATAAGATGATCCCAAATCTTAGGTTCAAACAAACAACTTTGGTTTTCAAGTAATTTGGAAGGCAGTGAAGTCGTGATTAAAGAAGAGTCTATTAATAGCATCATCTCAAAGAAAGGAACAGCAACAAGTGAATACGTTAGGCCCTACATATGTCATTTAAGAAGGGACAAGGGACAAAAAGCATCAGAAGTATTCACCAAATAAGCAGAGAGCAGATGATACTTTCAAGTTTCAAGTTCACAGTAGCTGGATCTAGTAATCTAAGGCCTTATATAGTCCCATGCTCTAAGACAGCTGCAACAAAGTATCTGATGTGTCTACTTAGCAAATAAGTTTCAAATAAGGCTATCAGAGATATTTGAGAGCACAGAGCAGGAAAGGAGACAACGCAATCTAAGCGGCTGTCAGTTTCCATTTCCTCAAGTGAACTTGTGGGAAATAAATAAATACCAAGTTTAAAGCACCTGAATCCACTAAAAATACAATGTGTAAACGCTGGGACAGAAAGGAGTTGGAAACATGAGCTTCAATTCTTTTAGAATAGAACAAAACTTGGATTTCAGCTGACAATTCCTATACATGGTTTTAGCCCAAAGCAATTTGGAAATAGACAAATTAAAAACTTCTTAAAAATAAAATAGGGTTTATAATGGAAATGCTGACAGATGCTTCTTTAATGTTTGGTAAGATGGCTATATTTTAGAAACAACTTCACCACAGTATGTATGCAAGTGTTGTATATTAAAATGTAAGAATGCCTGGACTATAATTACCTCAGAATCATGAATAGCTCAGTATAATATTATAAGGAAAGCATGATTTGACAAGAGAATGCACTGAGTTAAAATACAATGCAAGCAGAGATTTATCAAAGCTTGAGATTAGATTTAAACAACAGGAAACATCAACATAAATCCTAGGGCAGGGAGCCGGCAAGGACAAATGCAGAGTGGTGTCAAAGTGACCAACTCCCTACGACGGACAATGCATCCCATAGCCACTCATGAAACCACATCCATCACGTGACGATAAACACTTAACCTAAGACAAAAAGAAATTTGCTACATATATTCACAGACTTTCCCTCATCTAAACTTCTTGGACACCCTTTCATTGCTGCTGTCAAGCCTCATGTGTCTCTGTCACTAAGACTTAAGAGCTGTTATTTCTACATCCCCTTTTGAACTCTCCACATACAACAATGAAACATATAACAATGTTTAAAGCAATCTGGAGTGAACACCTAGCATAAGGAATTCAACCAGTACACAAGGAAAACCTTCACTCACTGGGAAGCTAAAGCCAAAGAGCTAACTTAAATTTATATTTCAAAGCAAACTAGAAATGTATAATCAATATACAAATAATAGTTCCCATTCTAAAAGTCACATACCTGACTCAAATCGGTGCAGAATTCATCTTAAATAACTTAAAATGGACTTTCATAACACCCTCTAATTTTATCTAATGAAATATTGTCTACTGACATGGAGTTACTCTCGAACTCAGTAATTTCAACAAGAGACAATTAACCTTCAAAGGGCATCTGACAGCATCTGGGACATCTTCTCTTGTCACAATTGGAGTGTTTTGTATTCTCTTAGTATTGCACTACTTATCAGCAGAGATGCTACTAAAAAACTAACAAGCACTGAGTAGAACTGCTACAAAGGCATCACTAGTCCAAAATACCGGCACCGATGTCAATCAGAAGCCCGACACTGCGGTTTTCCAACACACATGGACGGGCCATAGTTTCTCTTCTTCCTGAAACTAATAAACGCTCAAACTATCAACCAGAACCCAGGACTATACTGTAGAAAAGGGTGTAAAATATCCAAGAAATTTTGCTGAGAAAGCAACTGCCCCTTGGATTCACTGTTCAGACAAACACTGAGGGTACTGTGGCTCCCAGACAAGATCTTATATAGCCTAGGTTTTGGTGAATCTGAGGCTACCAAGATTTTCAGAGTAAACCAAATCCCCATTGGTCCTCCTGTCTGTTCTTATGCCAATACCAGGCTGTTTTCAGAACTATAGCTCTGCAGTAGAGTTTGAAGTCAGGGATTGTGATGCCTCCAGAAGTTCTTTTATTGTACAGGATTGTTTTGGCTTTCCTGGGTTTTTGGCTTTTCCATATGAAGTTAGTACCATTCTTTCGAGATCTGTGAAGAATTTTGCTGGTATTTTGATGGGCATTGCATTGAATCTGTAAATTGAAAAGCTAATACAATTCTATAGTGCTTTAGAGAGGTGTTTGTAAAAACTGATCCATAAGAAATAAGTAATAACTAAGGTTTCATAAAATGCATTGATTAACTAGTAATTGATATATTCATTTTTAATGTTCCTTCTCAAACTTACAATATTTATTTTTATGGGGAACAATATAATATTTACCAATTTCAAGTGCATAAAACAGTATGCTTGGCACTTGAGATACAGTGTGCATTTAAGAATAACCTTCGAAATATATGATATTATCTTCGATTTAGATGTCAAACTATGCTCTCAGAAAATTACTACAATTTCCCCAAGTTCACGTTCTTTGCTTAAGTTCATGCTTTTCTCATGGTGCCGCCTGAAGATAGGGATAACTTCCATGCTTTAAACCAATCAATAAGCTCGCATCACCAAGAACTAGTTTTACAATAAGATAAATGTGATGGTAATTTATGCCCACCTCTATAATAATCTTGTTTAGCTAGCTACAACAGAGAGCACTGAAGACAGAGCTCGAGAAAACAGTCTTTCTGACCCCCACGTCTCTGCGCTTGGGCCCTTGCTTTGCCCTAGAAGACATCCCTCTTAGACATTAGCTCCATGCCCGCAATTTTCCTACCATCATGTGGCTATACCTAGGTCAGGGTTTGTGTCTGAGAAAGAAACCGCAGATCATCTGCTCTCCAAACAGACCCGACAAGAAAAGATCTCACTGCAAAGGATTACAGCAAAACTGTGAAAAGTACAACACAGAGAAGTGCCAGGAAAAGAGTAACACATCATGTGCAATCCCACGCTCAGTGATCTGAGAGCATATTTTGATTGAAGAGAAAACAATGACATATTCCGAATTCTGAAAGAAAAACAAACAAGAATACACTTCTTCACCAAATACACTGAAGCTGTTCTTCAGGAAAGAAGGAGAAACAGACTTCAAAACAAGTAAAACCAGAGAATTCTTTACCACATTAATGGGCTTGCAAAAGATGCCTAAGGTAGATTATATATCCAGAAGCAGAAGAAAAATAATTACTGTCATAAAAACAAATAAGAGATAAAACACAGGAGCACAGCATTTTCCATATGAGAAACAGAAGCCTTATCAATACAGTAAACTACCAAACCACCAAGAAAAGAACAAAGACTATCTGAAGGAAACAGATACAAATTAACAAAAAAAAATCTTTAAAACTTTATAATAATCACATTAAACTAGATTAACATTGAACTAGATTTTTCAATTAAAAGAAACTTGTTACCTAAATAGTCAAAAGAAATAATAATAAAACTCAACAAGATGCTGACGACAAGAAACTCACTTTACCAGTAAAGACTCTCACTGACTATAAATGAAAGGTTGGAAAAATATATTCCATACAAACAGAAACCAAAACCAAACAGGAATAACAATAATATTAGACAAACCAGAATTCATGACAAAAGTTCATAAAAGAGACAGAAAATCAATAATTAAGAAACCATTGTATGCTACTTTGCTGAATGTATTTACCAGCAATAGAATATTTCTGGTGTATGGCTCATGGATTTTTTTTTTTCTTACTTATGTGTCCTTTATCTCCTTCACATTTCTTATTGTTCTAGCTAAGACTTCATGTACTATGTTGAACAGAAAGTGGAGGAATAAATATCCTTACCTTGTTCCTGACTTTAACAGAAAAGCTTTAGGTTTTTCATCATTTAGCATGATATGGCTTGAGATATGTCCCTATATCCCTAGACTCTCCAAGACTTTTATCACGAAGGGATACTGGATTTTGTCCTGCATGTAATTTTCTACATCTAATGAGATAATAATGTGGTTTCTGTACTTTATTTATAGGGTGAGTTATGTTTACTTATTTATGTATGTTCAACTATCCCTGCATCTCTAGAATGAAGCTGGCTTAATCATGGCAGATAAACTTTTTGATGTGTTATTAAAGTTGATTTGTAAGTATTTTATCGTGAATGGATATGTCTCTGTCAATCAGTAATACTGGTATGTATTATGTTGTTGTTGCTATTGTTGGACCTTCTTCTGCTTCTGTTATCATGATAATACTGACTTCATACAAGCAATTTTAAAATGTTCTTTTCTTCTCTATTTTTCAGAATAGTTTAAGAGTGTTGATGTTCATTTTTTTAAGGGCTAGTAGAATTCTGCACTGAATCCATCTGCTCTGGGCCTTTGAGAGGGAAGAGGAGCTCTTAATTATTGCTTCTATCTCATTGGGTGTTAAGTATCTATGTAAATTATTTGCTTCAATTTGATTCAACTTTCCTAGATGATATATATCCAGAAATCCATATATTTCTTTTAGATTTTCCAGTTTGATGAAATAAAATTTTTAAAAGTATGTTTAAAGAATCTCTAATTTTCTTCAGTATATGCTGTAATGTCTCCTTTTTCATCTCTATTTTTATTAATTTGGACCCCCCTCTCATTCTTTTGGTTAATCTGACTAGAAGTTTATCAATCTTACTGATCCTGATTTACATTACCTTCTTCCCATCAATCTTTTCTGGGCAGATATCATTTATTCTTGTTTTCACAGGGCCTTTAGATGTATGATCAAGTTACTGAGATCTTTCTTTTTTATAATGTAGGCACATAATGCTATCAACTCTCTTCTTGGGATGTGTTGTGGAATATTCCTTTACACTGCGTGAAAATATGCTGCTGTGACTGGTTTAATAAAAAGCTGAACAGTCCATAGGTAGACAGGATTTCCAGACACAGAGGACACTGGGAAGAAGAGTGAAGTCACAAAGAGAAAACAGCCAGACGCAGAACGAGGCTAACACACAAAATAAATATTCTTATTTTATTCAATTGTTTATATTTTCACAGTCTTCATTCTGACATTTATTCATATTCTCTTTTTTGTTCCTTGGTAACACTTTTTGCTACTTAGAAAGCATTGCCTCATGTATCAACTAAGTTTCTTTGCTCAGGAAATATTACTGTGGTATCACTGATTTTCTGTGATACACAGATGCATACTGTGTGTTTTTACTATGAGATAGGACTCTGAAGTTAAGCCCTTAGTAGCATACCTCGGTAGAGTAAGCTTGTGCTAAATGGAGTTTGTATTTCTGGTTTCTGTTACCCCAACTTCCAGGTTATAGACAGGTAAATGGGGCTTAGGTTCAGCCTTGGGGTGATTCAATGCTGGTGCTAGAAATGAGTATCAGTAATCATCCCAGCTCAGTTCAGGCTAGATGTGGTTTATAAGACCAAGAAAGGCCTTCCAAGTAGAAGACTCTCACAACCAATCCTCGCAAATCTGGAACTTCCCAGGCAGCGGGAAATAGAACTGTTACTGTGAGTCTAAACCGGAGATAGGGGCGGGACAGCAAAAGGCAGATTGTAGGGATGGGCTGAGCTAGCAGTGGGAGTCTGAGGTACCTCCCCGGAGAGAGGCAGCTAGAGGGTGGCCATGAGGATGGACACAGTTAGTACAGTGATTCTAGAGTCCCTACCTCAAGACAAGGGCTGGAGAGCGGATCTCGTCATAGATTTTTCTGATTGACAAATGTGTATCAAAAAGTCAACAGTCGCTTACTTTCATAATGGGACCATGGGTTATTAGATGTTTTGCTTTTGAACCTTTTTTCTGATTAATACTAAAAGTACAAGGTATTTTATGTACACAGTAAAACAAACATTTGCTCTGAGGCTGTGCATCTAAAAGCAGTTCCTAAGGCAGATCTACTGAAGCCACAGCTGCACCACAGAAGAACCAAAAAGACCAAATCCTATGTCCATTGCAGGCTCTGCATGAGAGACTCAATTCACAGCATTCCCCCACACACACACACACACAAAAACAAACTCCCTCAATTTAAATGTATAAAATACATTGCTTACCATTTATTCTTAATGTCTTAGCGATTTTTCAATAGTCACTGCCCAGTAATAGTTGTTGCCGAGGTATAAGACAGAGAAAACTGAACAGTGAGGCCTCTTTCCTCCTCTTCCTTCTCCCCGTCCCCCATCTCTGACTCAGTGGCAAAGGACAGCCTCCATGGCTAAGACCCATTATACCCAGGATCTGTAACAGATCTTAGAACTGGAATTCCAAGGAGAATACAAGGTCACGCTGCCAGTGCTAGAGTGATTGATCCTCGGGCAAGCATAAACCAGGAAGGAGTCAAATGTCACCAGTATAAACTTGTTTCCTGCCGCGTGAGGAACCCCTGATCACATGTTTCCTGCCATGTGAGGAACCCCTGATCACGGGCTGAACAACTAGGCATTAGACTGTTGCTCAGGGAAAGGCAGAAACCCGTGAAAGGTAAACTGTGAACCCCCAGATTGGTTTTCTTTCGCTTCCTATTAGGCAGGCTGGTAGTGACTCTGGTAGGGGAGGAATGATTTAGATGAGAACTCTCAAAACACATGGATAGCTATGACCATATACTTGCAACTCTAAGGGAAATGCAGTATAAGCCTATTATTCTATTCTGCGGAGTCATGTAAAAAAAAAAAAAAGGATTTACTCTGTTCATATCCAATTTCAATTACTCAAGTTTATATGATATACAGCAGTCACTACCTGCTGAAGAAGCAGCTCAGCAAATATTAATCTTTTCATATGTACATGTCAGTTTTCTTGCACTTAACAAAACCTAGACTTTCAAATTCTAAATTTTTTCCTTGTTTGTGTATGTGTGTATAATTTATTTATTGAAAATGATTTTATTGAGCTCTACATTTTTCTCTGCTCCCCTCCCTGTCTCTCCCCTCCCCTTCAACCATCTCCTATGGTCCCCATGCTCCCAATTTACTCAGGAGATCTTGTCTTTTTCTACTTCCCATGTAGATTAGATCTATGTAAGTCTCTCTTAGGGTCCTCACTGTTGTCTAGGTTCCCTGGGGTTGTGATTTGTAGGTTGTTTTTCTTTGTTTTATGTTTAAAAACCACTTATGAGTGAATACATATGATATTTGTCTTTCTGGGTCTGGGTTACCTCACTCAATATGATGTTTTTATTAGCTCCATCCATTTGCCTGCAAAATCCAAGCTGTCATTATTTTTTTCTGCTGTGTAGTACTCCATTGTGTAAATGTGCCACATTTTCCTTATCCATTCTTTGGTCGAGGGGCATTTAAGTTGTTTCTAGTTCTGGCTAAGACAAACAATGCTACTATGAATGTAGTTGAGCACATGTCCTTGTAGCAGGATTGAGCATCCTTTGGATATATACCCAAAAGTGGTGTTGCTGGGTCTTGAGGAACATTGTTTCCTAATTTTCTGAGAAATCGCCACACTGACATCCAAAGGGACCGTACCAGCTTGCATTCCCACCAGCAATGCAGGAGTGTTCCCTTTACCCCACATCTTATCCAGCATAAGTTGTCATCAGTGTTTTTGATCTTGGCCATTCTTACAAGTATAATATGGAATCTCAGAGTTGTTTTGATTTGCATTTCTCTGATGACTAAGGATGTTGAGCATTTTCTTAAGTATCTTTCAGCCATTTTAGATTCCTCTGTTGAGAGTTCTCTGTTTAGGTCTGTACTCCACTTTTTATTGGATTATTTGTTCTTTTGATGACAAATTTCTTGATTTCTTTGTATATTTTGGAGATCAGACCTCTGTCTGATGTGGGGTTAATGAAGATCTTTTCTCGTTCTGTAGGCTGTCGTTTTCTCTTGTTGACTGTGTGCTTTACAGAAGCTTTTCAGTTTCAGGAGTCCCATTTATTAATTTTTTCTCTCAGTGTCTGTGCTACTGGGGTTATATTTAGGAAGGGATCTCCTGTGCCAATGTGTTCAAGTGTGCTTCCCACTTTCTCTTCTATGAGGTTCAGTGTGACTGGTTTTATGTTGAGGTCTTTGATCCATATGGACTTACGTTTTGTGCATGGTGAAAGATATGGATCTATTTTCATTCTTCTATATGTTGATAACATACAGAATAAAGAAAAAATATTAAGAGCGGCGAAGGAAAAAGGCCAAATAACATACAAAAGCAGACCTATCAGACTTACACCTGACTTCTCAATGGAGACAATGAAAGCCAGAAGGTCCTGGTCTTATGTAGACATTAAGAGACCACAGATGCCAGCTCAGACTACTGTACCCAGAAAAACTTTCAATCACCATAGAAGGACAAAACAAGATATTCATGACAAAACCAGATTTAACCAATACCTAACCATAAATCCAGTCCTACACAAAGTACTAGAAAGAAAACTCCAACTCAAGAAAGTTGGCTACATCAACAAAAAACACAGACAGAGGATGATCTCACAGAAGCAAATCCCAAGAAGAAACAAACACACACAATAACATCACCAACAACGAAAACTAAATTAATAGGAGATGGCAATCACCAGTCATTAATATCCCTTAATATAAATGGACTTAAATCACCTATAAAGAGACACAGGCTAACAGATTGGATATAAAAACAGAGTCCACTCTTCTGCTGCATACAAGAAACACACCTCACCCTCAAAGACAGACACCACATCAGAGTAGAGGGTTGGGAAAAATGTTTCCAATCAAATGGACCTAAGAAACAAGCTGGTGTAGCTATCCTAACATCTAACAAAATAGAATTCAAACTAAAATCAATCAAAAGAGACAAAGAAGGACATATTATATTAGTCACAGGAAAAATCCATCAAGAGAAAATCTCAATACTGAAAATCTATACCCCAAAAGCAAGGGCACCCTTATATGTAAAAGAAACACTTCTAAAGCTTTAATCATACATTAAAACCAACACAGTAATAGTGGGAGACTTCAACATTCCCCTCTCACCACTGGACAGGTCAATCAGACAAAAAATGAACAAAAAAATAAGGGAACAAACAGATGTTATGGCTCAAATAGATTTAACAGACATCTATAGAATATTCCATCTAAACATAAAAGAATATACCTTCTTCTCAGCACCTCATGGAACTTTCTCAAAACTTGGCCACATACTAGTTAACAAAACAAAACTCAACAGATACAAAAAAAATTGGAATAATCCCATGTATCTTAGCAGATCACAATGGCTTAAAACTAGAATTCAACAGCAACACTAATTCCAGAAAGCCCACAAACACATAGAAATTAAACAGTGCTCACCTGAATCATCAGTGGGTCAAGGGAGAAATTAATGACTTCCTAAAATTCAATGAAATGACCATAAAACATATCCAAATATCATCAGGTCATATTTTGAAAACCTGTACTCCACAAAATTGGAAAACTTAAAGGAAAAGAACAACTTTCTGGATAAATATCACTTACTAAAATTAAATCAAGATCAGATAAGTAAATTAAACTGACCTATAACTGCTAAAGAAATAGAAACAGTCAAAAAAAAAAAAAAGCCCAGGACAAGATGATCTCACTCAGAATTCTACAAGATTTTCAAAGAAGAACTAATACCAATACTCCTCAAATATTCCACATGATAGAAACAGAAGGAACATTGCCAAACTCTTTTTATAAGGTTACAATTACCCTGATACTCAAACCACATTAAGACATTACTAAGAAAGACAATTACAGACCAATCTTACCCAAATTCTAAATTTAGAGTTACAAAGAAATCTTGACCTAGCAAAGATAAGTCTATCACAGAAGGTAAACAGTCTTGACATACTCATGTTTAAAAAAAAAAAAAAAAGTCAAATTCAACAAGCAATGGAGTAACTAACTCAGTTCATTAAACGGAAAATGCAAGTGCATTTTAGCGATTATCTTTGGCACAGTTCATTGCTATAAGATTGGGGTAGGACTTATCAAGTAGCAAGTGAAGAGCAGAAAGACGCCATCAGAATAACATTCTTAACCACAAAAAGAACTTTTGACCACTGTACAGAAAGAAAAGGCTTCAATTAGAAATAGGTTTCCATTTTAGATAACTAGAAACATAGTTTGGTTTACTTGACTCAAATTAGTTATTACTTTATTTCTTTGTTCTCTATTAAAACACACAAGTGAAGGGCAGTTTTCTCTAGATCTCTTGTAAACAAAATAAGCAGCAGGAACGCTCATGGAGTAACTATCACAACTGACCAAGGCCAGACAGCGAGACAGCAGCAGATCTGGAGGATGGACAGATCTCCTCTCTAAAAGTCTAGAGCCCTCCATGTCAGGGTTGCCATTTCCTGGAGAATGATGCAAGGACCACAGTTTAGCATGTCACTTAGCAACACCTGGGACACACAATACAGCTCTCAACCCTAGAAGTGCCTCAGATGTGTGGCTAACTATCACATCCAACGGCGCAGGCAAAGTCACTAACTAATCACACCACAAACAGAACTCAAAAATCTGCAATAGCAATTAGCCACCAGAATCTCACTGTTTCTGTGGTCTGATGTCCATTTCCATGGAAACAGGAAATGGAGTGAGCGGTAGCCAAGAGAAGAGATGTCAGAACTTGTCAGATTCAATAGCTGGGGCTCCGAGCTGAAAATACCTTTCCCCCTTTCTTTCTTTTCTACAAACAGAATCAGCTGACTTCTGGCACTAAATCAGTTCTCAAGTTGGGCAATGTCAGTCTGCTTAGGGAAGCATAAAGCTGGAAAAGGGAGCTAGGTTTTATTTTTAAAAGCTTAAATTAAGAGAGAAGACAAATTAAAAGATAACCATTGAAAAATTCTAAATTTCTGAAACATAAGAAAACAGCAATACTGTTTGCAGTCACAGGGCCCTTGTAGGACGGAGAGCAAAGGGTGGAGGTCCAGCAGGCGGAAGGCGGAGCACATCCCATCAAGACACTGCAAGCAGCAAGAGCACTGACATGGCGGAGACTTCACAGAAGGCTTTCCCAAAGGGGTCACACCGAGGCTGAGACATAAGCGCAAGATGAAGACACAGCAAAGACCACTTCAGAAAGAGCAAAGACTCGGTGGCAAGAGGAAGCAAACCGAATGAGGACACGCAAGGCTTAGACAGCAGAATGGAGTGGCTGTGGGGAACTGCACCACGGCCAGATCAATCAAGGCCCGATTTCCAGAGCTAGAATTCAAACTTTTGTCCAGAAAACAAGATGCCACTGAAGCATCCATCCGAGGAGAGCAACATGACAGCACCTGCACCTTGGAAAGGTCAGTGAGGCTAGCTCAGCTTCCGTGAGACACGGCAGAGACGGTCTACGGGGACGGCTACCTCAGTGGAGGAAAGGAATGGGGCCAGGGAGCAGCAGGGACGGAGAGTAGATACAGTGAACATAGCAATAGAGGGAAAAGAGGACCAGTTCCAGTTACCAAGTGTCTGTCACCAAAGAAAGAACCTTAGCTGTTTAAGACAGGTCTGAGTTTTCATCCAGACGTTATGAATTTCAGGCATCCCTGGGACAGACAAGGAGAGCTATTTGGGAGGCGGTTGTGATGAGTGGATGACCCTACGACTCAGCACACTGGGCCTCAACATATGGATCTGGACTCTGGACCCGGATAAACTGCCAGGGGACTGGAAAAAGGGACAAGTATCACAAGATGTGGTAGAGCGAACTGTACAGGCTGTATGTTTATGCTACTGTGTGTGTACATGTGGAGGGGAGGGATGCATGCCTGCCGTGATGTGTGTGGAAGGTCAGAGGGCAAGCTCAGGGGTCAGGGTCTCCTGTTTGCCCCATGTATGCCAGGCTAGCTGGCCTGAGAGGGAGTCTCCTGCTTCTGCCTCCCATCCCATGGAACACTGGATTACAGACGTGTGCCACAACATCGAGCTTTGCATGCGTTCTGGGGATCCAAAGCAGGTCCTGGTGCTTGTACAGCAGGTGACTGACTGAGTCTTCTCCTCAGCCCAGGCTCAGAGGATGTTTAAACGCTGACTGGATCACTGCTAAGTTAATGACCTGGAGTGATGTAATTCCTAACCCTGTAAAATCTGGGTAAGTATTCCTATGCTGAGAACTGCTTCTTTCCTGTTCTGGTTTGTTTTAACTGAGACAAACTTCTGCACCTTAAGACACCTTCAGATGCAAGGACCAGAAAGCATAGTTGATGATGTCCAGTCCATTGGGCTCTTCTGTTTCTGTACCCAAAGTCCGAAGTAAGCAAAGCTAGAATGGTTTTAGACTCTGGTTTCTTTTTCACAACCTTGGTGCTATAAACCCACAGACCAGGACTATCTGTGTGCCTTCCCCGCCGTAAGATACTGCAGGTGCCGGGTCCTACAAACAGAGACCCCACAAAAATAAAGGGGAAAAAGTGCACCCTTCTGTTAGGAAGCCAAATAACTCACCTTGAGCCCCTTCCCTCATACCATTGGCCACAAGTGTGCCACATATCCTGATTATAAGAGTCGGGTGTGTGAGAGAGAAGGGGGATGGGGAGAGATTAGCAAACCTTCCAGTAAATGTTGAAGGAAGATGGAGGTTAGGAATGACTTCCACATGCAGCCAATACTGTCTGCTGCATGCATGCACAAATGTTGATGGGAAAGATTTGGAAAAATGGAACAAAGTCAAAGGCTAAAAATATTAACTCATGTTCAGAAATTTTGGAACGAGGCATGCTAGCAATAGAAAGTTTGAACATTTTTTTTTTTTTGTAAAGCAGAAAATGGAATTACTCATTTTAAAAGTCTGGGGTAGAGGAACAAGTAGAAACAGGGATATTCAGAATAAGAAAGACAATTTAAAATAATTCCTACCTACAACACAAGTAGGATAACAAGGCTTTAAGAAGGGCTGAAGAGATGGCTCAATGGTTAAGAGCACTGGTTGCTCTTCCAAGGGACTGACCACGGTTCAATTCCCAGCATCCACAGGACAGCTCACAAATGTTTGTAACTGGGGCTCCAAGGTTTCTTCCACATCTGGCCTCCATGGGCACCACGCTCTCAAGCACATACTCACATGGCAGACACACACAACCACACATAACTAAAAATAATAATAATAAACAATTATTAAAGCTTCTAAGGAAGAAAAAGAGGAAAAGTAGAACAAAAGAAACATAGAAACATGTCCTGTGGATAGGTGAGCAATGCTAATCATCCCTGCTTCCTGTCTGTAAAGGGGCACAGCCTCTTCTTGCATATGTTCCTACTGCCATGATATGATGCGCAGGCAGATGAAGCCACGCAGTCACAGACTGAGCCACGTGAGAAGCCATGACCTGAGAGCAGACTTTGAAGACAGTTTTTCTCATGTGTCTTTTACCATGTCACCTGAGAAGGGTCTGGATCTGCCCCACGGCAGGTAAAATGAGTGAAATAAGAGAAAATAGCCTGGAATACGTATGCTTATTTCCAATCTAAAGGCATCTTTGCTTCTGTTTGCCTTACGTTCACAGATTCTTCACTTCCAGATGATTATAACTGCAAAGCAGAGTTCAAGTACATTCACACCAATCTGTGAGCACTCCATGTCAACATATAGAACTATGCCTTGCCCAGACCCTGGGAGTAGAAGTGGAGAGACACAGGCAAGCACTGACAACCAGGTCGGAGGAATCAAGATCCCCCTGAACCAGGACCAGTGAGAGCACAGTGTTCTTCGCGATTCAACACTGTGGGTATTCTCGAGGTAGCATCTTAGATGCTGAGAGAAAGTGAACCTCCAAGAGACTGATGATTCCAGCTCTTAGAAAAACCAAAGAAAAATATTAACCTATGTCGTGTTTGTCAATTAAGGTAACATAATCTTTTGATTATGCATATAATAAATTAATAATACACCATATAGTAAATTAAAGTCTTCATCTTAAAAATAGATAATTCATATCTACCCAAAGGGCACTTACAAAGATTTCTCTAGGGGGCTGGAGAGATGGCTCAGCGGTTAAGAGCACTGACTGTTCTTCCAGAGGACCTGAGTTCAATTCCCAGCAACCACATGGTGGCTCAAAGATTTCTCTAGTAGTTTCCAGGAGCCTGGGAGTAAGACTGAAAAAAGTACACACACACATATACACATATACACACATACATACACACATATATATACACACACACATACACACACATTCATACATACATTTTTTAAAATATGAAATACCTGCAAATAAATAAGAACTTTCAAGTTGGGACTCCAGTCTAAATGTAAAATGCATTTATACTTCTCCCCCACCTTACATATACCATCTGAAATTTTTTTTATAGTTTTAATATGTCACATGTTCAGGTGAAAATCATGTTTTGAATTTTTGCACTAAAACTTTAGAATTTTGAAGCACTGAATTCTGAATTTTCCAATTTGAGATCTTCAACCTGTTCTCTGTAGTGAAGAATTTAACCTTGTCTAAGAAGGCCACACATCATCAGTTTTTGAGCTCAGCTTTTGGCAGCAATCTCTATGGTCTCTGTTTGTCTGCAGGCCTTGAGTGTATCTCCGAGTCAGGCATGAAAGACAGGAGACTAGACACAGAGAGCAGCCACCTGAACAATGAACTATGGTCAAGTCCTGGAGTTCCAATAAAGCCCTGGAGATGGAGGCCTGGGCAATCCTCTTGGCTTGGCAATACTGCGTGGTACTGCCATACGTCACTGCTGAGAGAAAACCGTGACATTCTGCATTCGGTAACTTACCAGACTAGTCTATGCAGTTCTGCCCTTGGGTGATTTTAATATGTATCCTTTCTCCTGTTAATAAACTGTGGACCGAATATAAACAGCTTTCAATGGGTTCAGTGAGGCCTTCTAGCAAATTCTTGACCCTAAAGGAAGCCCTGAGCTTGCAGTGTCAGAGAACAGACCGTCTTGTGGGTACCATGCCCTCTAATTCATTCTTCCATCTAAACTTGTCACAGCAGTTCTTCTTCCCGAATCAACTTACTCACAGGACATGGTGAACTGAAAAGAACCCAATGACTGAACTGGCCGAAAATGTCACTCAATAGGAAGTAATTGCTTTGAACTGTTAATGGATACCAGCTTCCATAAATCCCTGGAAGCACTAGACATGCTTTGGTGTAGGAGTTCCTTCTGTTTATGTGTTGCTTTCATTGGTTGAATAAAGAAACTGCCTTGGCCTTTTGATAGGGCAGAACTTAGGTAGGCGGAGAAGACAGAACTGAATACTGGGAAGAAGGGCAGGGTGAGAGACGTCGTGGATCTTCTGCCTGAGACAGATGCTGGTTAGAATCTTGTCAGTATGTCACAGTCACATGGCGATACACAGATTAATAGAAATGGGTTAAATTAAGATGTAAGAATTAGCCAATAAGAAACTAGAGCTAATAGGCCAAGCAGTATTTTAATTAATACAATTTCTGTGTGTTTATTTTGGGTGTAAGCTAGCCGGGCGGCCGGGACAAACAAAGGTACACTCTCCTCCTGCAACAATGGTTAGTTTTGTTGTCAACCTGTTGAATCTAGAATCACTGAGGAGACAGTCTGTCAAGTACTACCTAGAGAGGGGAGCCTCTAGCTGTGTCTGTGACGGGCTATCTAGGTTAGGATTATTGACTGCAGCTGGAACCATCCCATGGACTTAGGGTCTTGGATGGAATGAGAAGAAAGTGAGCTGTGAACTAGAATTCATTGCTTTCTAGTCTGACTGCAGCTACAACGTGACCAGCTACCGCGACTTCCCCACTACAACCATCTGTTTTGTCACACTGGGAGCTATGCGTTCCCACCGTGACTGACTATACCGTCATACTGGGGGCCATGCCTTTCCCACCATGACTGACTGTACCATCACAATGGGAAGCAAAATAAACCACTTCTTGCTGAAATTGACTGTGTCACAGCAAGATAAAAAGTAATTCAGAAATCTCAGTAATTAAGGAAAAAACACAGTTTTAATCTTGATGAAACCACTGTCCACGGGTATCGACCACTGGACTTCCCCTCTGAATGATGTTTTCCTAGGTAACCGAGAAATTCAGTATGTCTGTGTGCTATGCAATCAAATCCTAACAGTGAACGAGGTAAAAAAAAAAATTAATTCAGTCTTGTGAGTTTATTTTTAATTTATGATAACTATGTATTTATGGAGTATAGTATGATATTCTGTCACATTTTATAATTAAATCAAGCTAGCAAACATAACTTTCACTGTATATACTCTTTTTTGATGGCAAGAACATTTAAAATCTAATCTTCTAGCTATTACATTAATAAATGAATTATATTACTACAGTTATTGAAATAATAAAATATTTATCAACTTTCTAGTGTCAAACAAAACAGAAGAGACTTTATAATTTGCTTCTATATAAAAGCATCTCCCAAATAATATATTATCTGTATTAACAAAAATGCAATTGACAAAGACTGAAGCTGGAGTATTTAAATAATGAATATCAGAGAGAAGAGATTTACAAAGATATTTTCTCAGAATTGTCCTCTAGATTATGACACACAGGGTGAGAGAGACGGTTCTGCAGGAAAAGCACTTGGAGCATCTGACAGCCTGAGTCACAGCTGCAGCGTTCACACCGAGGGAGAGGGGCCAACTGCAGCAGCCTGTTCTCTGGCCTCTGCACAGTGCACAATCAATGCACATTCACACACAGAAAGACAAAATTTTTAGACTATTAAGTGTAAAACAAATGTCATCCAGTCTATGAAAAGAAAACTCAACCATTTTAATGTCATTTGTGGTCTAGATATTATGCAAATAAATGTTTTTACTCTTTTAAGGGAAAATTTAGAACTTTTAAAACTTGAGGTGTTTATTTTAGTTGAAAGCCCAGAGAACTGGTCAGGTGCACTCTGGCGCGCTGCCATGTTTATCTAGTGTACCTTCCTTTGCCTCAGTTTATCTAGTGTACCTCCCTTGCCTCAGTTTCCTTGGCTTCAAAATCAGAGCAGTACTATTAGTATTTTGTGGGTTAAAAGTCCAAGTGGATCAAAGACCTCAACATAAAGCCAGCCACACTGAACCTTATAGAAAAGAAAGTGGGAAGTACACTTGAACGCATTGGCACAGGAGACCACCTCCTAAATATAACCCCAGTAGCACAGACACTAAGAAAAACAATTAATAAACGGGGCCTCCTGAAACTGAAAAGCTTCTGTAAAGCAAAGGACATGGTCAACAAGACAAAACAACAGCCAAGAGAATGGGAAAAGATCTTCACCAACCCCACATCAGACAGAGGACTGATCTCCAAAATACACAAAGAACTCAATAAACTGGTCATGGAAAGAACAAATAATCCAATAAAAAAAGGGGGGTTGCAGACCTAAACAGAGAACTCTCAACAGAGGAATCTAAAATGGCTGAAAGACACTTAAGGAAATGCTCAACATCCTTATCCATTAGAGAAATGCAAATCAAAATAACTCTGAGATTCCATCTTACACCTGTAAGAATGGCCAAGATCAAAAACACTGATGACAACTTATGCTGGAGAGGATGTGGAGTAAAGGGAACACTTCTGCATTGCTGGTGGGAGTGCAAACCGGTACAGCTGCTTTGGAAATAAATATGGAAAAAAAAATCTCAAAAAATTAGGAAACAACCTACCTCAAGACCCAGTGAATACCATTTTGGGGTATATACCCAAAGGATGCTCAATCGTACAACAAGGACATGTGCTCAGCTATGTTCATAGCAGCTTTGTTTGTCATAGCCAGAACTTGGAAACAACCTAAATGCCCCTTGACCGAAGAATGGATAAGGAAGATGTGGCACACAATGGAGTAATACACAGCAGGGGGAAAAATAATGACAGCTTGAAAATAGATGGATCTAGAAAACATCTTATTGAGTGAGGTAACCCAGACCCAGAAAGACAAATATCATATGTATTCACTCATAAGTGGCTTTTACACATAAAGCAAAGAAAAACCAGCCTATAATTCACAATCCCAGAGAAACTAGATAACAAATAGGGCCCTAAAAGAGACATATATGGATCTAGTCTACATGGGAAGTAGAAAAAGACAAGATCTCCTGAGTAAATTGGGAGCATGAGAATTATGGGACAGGGTTGAAAGGGAGGGGGAGGAAGGGAGAGGAATGGAGAGATATACCTCAATAAAAAACAATAAAAAAGGAAAAAATAAAATAAGATCTTAAAAAGAGAATTTGGGGGATTAAAAGAAATATTATACATAAACAGAATAAGGTTTGTTAAGCAGAAAATACTTATCAATAAGCAGAAAGTTTTAAAGTATAGCATTATCTTGGACTAGTACATTAATTTAATCTGTTTAGTCGATGTTGTCTACATTCAGGTAACACTCGAGACTCTGACTCTATTAATACAGGAAATATAAAGAGCTAACATTGGTTCACATGGCCACATAGCTAAACACACAGGCACACAAGAGAAACAATAATAGTGAAAAAAAGATTTCAAAATGTCCATTTGTCATTTATTGTCAGATGATTTATAAATACCAACAACATTATGTAAGCAACCACCTATCGTCTATGAATGACAGTTATTACTTTCAACTGTGAACAACCACACATTAACAGTGCTTTGAGCAGGTAAGAGAAGGTTGACAGCAAACAGATCTTTGGGGCCCATGTTTCATAACTTTTCTCTTTTACAGCAATATTCCCCAAATCTAACAAACTGGAGGAATGTGTAATGCAGTAAACAAAGTTGTCTTAAAAGTAATGCTGACGATCTTTCAACTGACTGACAGCAGGAGAATCTGCTTTAGGGAAAATTATCTATCTGGCTGCCTTTGAGTATGTGATAAAGGGAAAATAACATTGGTGGTATGAAATGTACACAAAGTGAGTCTCAACGTAAAGAAGTAACAAGAGAAAGAAAATTGCAGTAACACCCTGCATGCCTTCCGATCATCAGGGGCTAAAACTGGAGATCAGTAACAACGGAAACAACAGGAAGTTTACAAACCCATGGCACCTGGACAACTCACTAGGAAATGTAAAATTGGGCAAGAGGGAAATTAAAGACTTTCTAGAATTGAATGAAAATGAATACACAGCATTCTCAAATTTAGGGGGCACAAAGAAGGATGTTCTACGAGCTAAATGCCTACATGAAAACACTGGCGCAATCTCACGCTAGGAACTTAACCGCACACCTGAAAGCTCTAAACAAAAAGAAGGAATCGAGCCCAAATGGAGATGACAGGAAATAATCAAATTTGGGGATGATATCAATAAAATAGAAACAAACAAACAAAAATACAAAGAATCAATGAATCAAAGAGTTGGTTCTTTGAGAAACTTAGTAAGATTGACAAGCACTATCCAAATTAACTAAAAGGTGAAGAGACAATATCCAAATTCATAAAGTAGAGGTAAAAAGGGTAACAGAACAACAGACATTGAGGAAATCCAGAGAATCATAAGGACACAGTTTAGAAACCTATACTCCACCAAATTGGAAAATCTAAAAGAAATTGATAATTTCCTCAATAGGTACCACTTACCTAAGTTAAATCAATATCAAATAAGCAATCTAAACAGACCTGTAATCCCTAGTTAAATAGAAGCAGTCCACTGAAAGTCTCCCAGCCAAAACAAAGCACAGAATTCTACCAAACTTTCAAAAAAGAGTGAATGCCAATATTCCTCAAATTATGCCACAAAATAGAAACAAAAGGAACGTTGCCTAATTCATTTTATGAGGCCACAGTTACCCTGATATGATACCCAAACCACACAAAGACTCAACAAAGAACGAGAATTACAGGCCAATTTCCCTTATGATTATAGATGTAAAAATACTCAATAAAATACTTGTAAACCAAATCCAAGAGCATATCAAAAAAGATCTTCCACCATGATCAAGTAGGCTTCATCCCAGAAATGCAGGAACGAGGCAATATATGAAAATCAATCATTGTAATCCACTATAAAAACAAACTGAAAGAAAAAATTCACATGATCATCTCATTGGATACAGAAAAGGCCTTTGACAAAATCCAGTACTCCTTCATGATAAAAGTCCTGGAGAGATTGGGGATACATGAGACATACTTCAACATAATAAAGTGAACATAAAGCCAACATCAACGTAAATGGAGAAAAACCCAGAGAGAGCCCACTAAAACCAGGAACGAGACAAGGTTGTCTACCTCTCCACAGCCACTCGACATAGTACTTGACGTCTGAGCCAGAACAATGAGACACCTGAAGGAGACCAAGGTGACATAAATTGGAAAGGAAGAAGTCGAAGTGTGCTGGGCAAGGCAGAGGGAGCAAGCCAGTCAGGAGCCTTTCTCACGGTCTCTACTTCAGTTCCTGCCTCCAGGTTCCTGGATTCCCTTGACAATGGACTGTGATGTGAAAGACTAAGACAAATGGATCACCCTCCCTCAGACTCTCCAAGCAACAGGAACCAAGCGGCAAGCAATAAAGATCAAAGCGTATGTCTGTCAGCATTTAAATAATCACTAGAAAAAGATGCTGTTCTCATCATAGCTAAAAGCCATGGGCTTAGAATAAACTCACTACTTTATGCAGCATGCAGAGAGAAAAAACGCTAAAATTAAAAGAAAATGCTAACAGTGACCCCGAGATGACGGCGGGACTCTAGCAATCGAGTCTAATTTCAGAAACACTAAACGTGGAGATCAGTGTGTCTGCCAACTAGAAAAGAGCAGTCCCTGTCCTATGACGGCCCCAATCGTCACGGTCTGCTCAAACTCCATGTGGTCTGAGGAATGCCAGCAGCCTTGAGACATCTGACTCTAGTCTCTGATCCCTCATCTGTACCTAGAAACAAGGTAAGCCCTTGCCTGTCCACCAGGGACCCCATCTCCAGCAAGTAATCTTGCATGACCTTCACGAGGGCTTCTCCATTACCACTGCGGTGGACAAACAATGGCCCCTGCTGCACAGACTCAGTTCAACCCATTCCCAGCTGTTCTTCAACATCTGTACCCAGAAAAGGGTGACGGGAAAACTGAGGCCGTCTTCTGGACATATCCACGGGGGAGATGGACTATTAGAAAGGTTTCACAATGAGTCTCTTTTTAGGTTGATTCATTTCAAAGGGAAATTATTTTAGCCTTACCGTTTTCTGCTGCTAATGAGTTATCTACTCCTTTTACCCTGCTTCGATCAGGATATTCCACGGTGTGGTAGTTTCTAACACTTTGTTTTACACTAATTTTAACTATTGGATTTCATTAAATGAGAGTCTGCCATTTTTATCATTTTTCTTTAAAAAAAAAAGCAGATCTGCTACCCACTGACATTAGAGCTACAGCTACAGCCAACACTAGCATGCAACGGCATCCATGAGCTCTGTCATTACTTTGCACTGGTACATAGACAGAACGAACAAGGAAAGGTTTGCCGAGATGAAACCACAATAGTAACTGATTTCCCTGTATTTTGTTGCTGTTTTGTCTCTGCATTCAGACCGGGTACTAGAACACACTGTTTATTTTCCTCTAATCCCCCTTGCCCAATGGGGAAGCAAACCTACACCTTGAGATCAAAGGCTGGGAAGGCCTACCGACAGCTCAGAAGATATTTGCCACTGGAATTATACCCAAGACAAGCGAACACTTTAGGCTGGGAAATATAGGAAAGAGCCAGGGTAAGAAACATAATATGGCAGTGAAGAGTTCTGCAGCAGAATCCTGGGTGACAAGGTGAGACAGTCAACCTTGCCACAGAAGTCAGCGCGAGGAAACAGCCACTGACGCCGAGTGTGAGAACAGAAGGTGACATTAGTTTTTCTGTGCAGGATGGCCCCAGATGTGCCTCTCAGAAGACCTATGACCTAGGAAAACATCACGGCCAACAAGAGTAAGGTACCCTCATCTCTAAAGGAGCCCACGGTGGGACGGGTGTGAGGCCAGGTGACACAGAGCAGCAGGACCTGACTCAGCCCTAGGTGATCAGAATGACAGCAGGGGGCCTCCTCTGAGCCAGGGGCTCCCTTTGTCCCCATCTGATTACTCTGCTTGTTTCTGTCACTTCCTTGCTAAAAATGGCCCATCTAAAACGTCAGCTCAGTAAGGAGTTTTACTAGATAAAGAGGGTCTCTATCCTGCCCTGATGGGGCCAGAGGACAGATATAGATTGGTGAAGGAATGGCAGGCAATCTGCTCTAGTGGTAAAGCAATTTGGCAGAAATGACTTGGAAACAGTTGACGCCAGTCTGAAACCTGCAGTAGCTTGTGGTCCTAGAATTTAGCTCAGCAACACGCAACTGTGCAGAACAGCATTCAGAACTACAAACAAGCCCTGTCATCACTGTGATCTGAAGGCTCTCATGGAAGTCATCTCCGATAATTAACAGGGGAGGAGATCATAGCAATCAATAGTCAGAGCTGCTCTAACTCCTCTGACAGCTTGTTCTTCGGAAGCCGACCGCAGGGTTCCTTCTCTGACCCGGAACCTAAATAAGACTACAGCATCTTTATCCTAGAGCGATCCCACCAGCCAGGGGGTCAGCACTATATGACACCTTGTTCTCTAAGTTCCAACCTTACACATTTTATAGTCTTTTTCTAACCTATACTTCAGTAAGAAAAGGAAACTCAAAACTAGGCTCAGTCCAACTGACTCTTTAGCCTTAGATTATTTCTCAAAGAAATCTAATAGAGTGACTGAGCTAGCTGATCTAGAAACCACGCTCTACGTTTTTAAAATCTTCTTTCAAGTACAACTTTTACGTACCTGAAAGACCACTCTCTGTCCAAATGAATCAGTATTCTTAATTCTTTTTGTTTTTTTTTTTTCTGTTTTAGGTTAAATGTCATATGACATACGTAAAAACATGTTTTTGTCTTTCTTCTGCTTCCTTGCCCACACCCGTCACCCCAAGTTGACCCTTATGGCTTCTCCCAACCCAATCTCTCCTTTTTTGTTTTCTACCTAAAGAGTTACGGTTCTGCCAGAATAGCGTGTGGGTGCCAGCCACTGAGTGGGACACCTGGACTTTAACCAGCTCTAACAAGCACTATTGAAGACGCCTGTGAGATGCCTGGGCACACTCCCGGTGTCTCTGGGTGATAAACCATGTCTGTTACTTCCATAGCCCAGCTGGTAGAGGGATGGACTGTAGAGTTCTTAATTCTAATGCTGCACAGAGACCCACAGAATGACTTTTAAATACGAAGAGTACCTAATAAAGTAAAAAGCACAAGGAGGAATGAATACGGTCAGACACCCCAGACTGGTCATGAGGACACCCAATGACTTCACAGTGAACACATCCTCAGAGAACCCGTCCCTGCACCGTCCCTGCAAGGCAATACATTTTCCGGGACTTAGATATAGTCAACTTAATTCTCTTAAAATATCATTTAATATTGTATCTCTTTGTCTAGCTGTCCAAGAACCTTTGAAACTACAGAATAACAAAATGTTTTATATCACTTAAATGTCAAAAGGAGAAAAATGGATATTTTTCTGACAAAGTGGCTGCCTATGAATGCCTACAAAGAACGTCATATGTTACAATGTTTCCTTACCTCCACATATCGGGACAGTCACTGATTTCCACAGTTACCACTACTCTCCAATCGGAAGATTTTAGGATCTGACATGGTTAAATGCAAATATTTACAACTACTAACCTTAAGGTGAACTCCAATCGGCGCCTGCATGTGCTCTTCGGGATAATCCCAGCTCCGATAAAGACAACAGTTTGCATCTACTGGATAGTGCATGTGTTTGCTATGTAGACTTTATAGGGAAACAGTGCTGGTAATAAAGTTTTATAACTTTTTATTTCCACAACACATTAGTCATTACCTAATAAACTTCTATTGTAGCAAACATTAAATACAGAAAAGAACTCAGATGTTAATTATCCTATTAAACACTGAGAAAAACACTCCTAGCAGAGCTTCTTGTATAATCGCTTGCCGTTTGAAAAACTATGTATCGAACTCCTTTGGCTCTTCCCATGAGAGGTACTTAGGGGAGTTCAAACATTTTCTTTTTTCATTTTATACAGGATTAAGCAGAGTTTGGCCCAACTCAAAGGAAAGATTCTTTAGGAAGCTGAGGGCTGAGAACATTCCTTACTCAAAAGTGAAATTCTATTGTCAGGGAAATCACTAATGCTGACTATCAAAGGGAAATGTCTCATTCCTATGGCAGGATCAGCTAAAGTGAACCTCTTCTCCTGTTGCTAGGAAACCGCCACTCATTACATGCCATTAGCAGCACCCTAGAGAAGAAAACTGGCATGTGTTCCACATTTGGGATACTAGGGATTGAACGAAAACCACTGAAATTGCTGCCAAAATCCCTGGGCTCTGAGTCTCTGCTGCATCGCAGCAGGCATCCCCACCACCCGCCTTTGAAGTTTTCCCTGCTCAACTTCCTTCTCTAATGACTAAAATTATTTTTCCAATATCCTACATTTCCAAACTCAAAGGTTCTAAGAAATGTTAACAGAGAAATTAAAAAGCAGTTGTTATTCATTTCATGAAAGACACTAGATATTTCTGCATTTAATGATTAAGATCAAAACAGAACACAAAAACATTATTTCAAATATGGGGAGAACAAAAAGAAACACAGAGTAATAAATTCTGTACTGAAATGACATTCCAGCATTTATCTGCCTGGTTTCTACCTCTGTTTTTATATCCTGACACACTTTTCTGCAGTGCTTCACAGATACACTCCCAAACATACACAATATTCATTCACCAGTCTTCTTCCTTCCTTTCAACAGATGAGGTTCCAAATAGAAATGGTGAAACTATACAGATACGGTACTAGAAACTGGCAAGTTGAAACCAAGAGACTTCCAGTTCTGCCACTTCTGTGCTCTGATTACCATCCCCCAGAAGCTACTGTAAGCTGGTTAAGTGTCTGGCAGGCCTCCTCCACTAAGTTAGGATGAGGTTGGCAGGGCTCCATCCCATGGGACTTCTTCCCACCTCCCATTCGCTCAGGGCATTGTGGTGACTCCTGGCTGCCTCGGAGCTCAATAACCAGCCCTTGGGGTAACTTAGAATTTGTTCTCAGGGGATTCTGCCTTGCTGAAATGGTTTGCCCGGCTTCCCCCAGCCTCTTCCTTGTTCCCTTCTTCTTTTTTTTTTTTTTTTTTTTGGATTTTTCGAGACAGGGTTTCTCCGTAGTTTTTTGGTTCCTGTCCTGGAGCTAGCTCTTGTAGACCAGGCTGGCCTCGAACTCACAGAGATCCGCCTGCCTCTGCCTCCTGAGTGCTGGGATTAAAGGCGTGCGCCACCACCGCCCGGCCTGTTGTTCCCTTCTTAACAGGATCATTTACTATTATGGCTGCGAGATTTAGAAGAAAAATTACAGAAAACTCCACCAAGTTTAAAAATCAGATTTTTTAAAGCATGGATGTTGGGAGCTGTGGACCCCCAGACCCTGAATTTCCTGTAAACAACTTGTTTTCTATGCTTGGTGCTGCTCTGAGCACAGACAGGGGAGTGGTTTCTGGTAGCTGCAGCAGAAGGATCCGGGAGCTGGGGCGTGGCCAGAGCACTGTATAAGCTGCCCCTGAACACAATAAAGTGGACATTCTTGGCATTCTTCTATCAAGGATGACCGTGTCCCCGTGTCTCTGTCTGTTTGTGTGCGTGTATTTTTAAGTCTCCAGCCTAGTTCCCGGCTCGCATACCGTCCCATAGTGCAGGCACAACACATGGACAGGCCCTAAGTACCCATGCGTCACTAGTACTCAGACCTAGCTGGATATCCCACAGTCTGTTCCTGCTCCACTGTGTAGCCTTGATCCTTGACTCCTTTCTCGCTGTTGTAGATCTGACGTTCCTCACAAACCCCACTTCCAAAATTGTACTTACTTCTCTTATATTCTGAAAAGCAGCCTCTGCACACAGCTAACCCGCCTGGCACTTCTCGCACCATCCCTCCTCACAGGAGATTCTCAAGTATCTGATCCCAGCATTTCTGCCTCAGCTCTGGATTCCTCCTGACATGTCCTGCAGAACACAGGACTTCACTTCCCTGATTCTTTCCTCTGTTGACTGGATCCCCTACTTGACTTCCCGTACTGCGACGTCTAATCCTACATCCAGCGATGGTTTGTCCATGTGGTCTACAGGCTTTACAGACTGGCCACCGAGAGCCAAAGCTCTGATGGTTAGCATCCCATGGGCCTTGGCCGCTACACTGGGATCCTGTCACCCATCTCTTTATCTTCACTTCTTCCTCTGGAAGACATTACGAAGCATCTCCTCAGCACTACTGGCAAATTCCAGAACATGGTTAGAGTCACCTGGAATAATATATTTAGAAATGCTAACTCCATGGCCCTACCTTTACCCATGAAATGTTGATGTTCATGTGGAGAAAATGGAGGAGGGGCAGCTCTCCATACAGATTTGAAACACCGACACCCGTGACTAGTGCCGTGCAGTAAACCCAGTCCTTTCCCTTCTAGAGGGAAGATTAAGGCAAGGCTGACTTATTTAAGGCTATTTTTACCTCATCTGCCCTTTTGCCATTGCAGGTTTGAACTTAGACCTAAAATGGTTCACCTGTCTCTCTTCTAATCCCACTCCCTTTTGCCTCTTTCACAGTTTTTTTTTCATTAATCCTCTCATTTTTGATGACTTTCACTTTCTTGGAAAAGGTCTGCTTGGGAGGAGATGTCACACTTTGTAGTTCAATCTATTTCCCAATTCCCTCTCTGTGCTCTAACTTAGTAAACATAATGTATCCCCACCTCCACTGTCTTGCTTTAAATGTATTCTTAAACACCTATAATTTGCCCTTTTTCTGCCAAAGTTTCAAAATGGCAGCATTATATGTCAGCTGCCTCCTTTCCCATCTCACCCCTTGTTCTCACTGGACTATGCCATTTTTAAAGCTCTGCAAACCAGAGAGTCCCAAACTCACAAACTAAGCTCAAGTGTCAATACACGGGTCACACACCCAGTGTGTGATTCAACTGGCATGAGGTAGAACCTGAAATCCAAGTTCTTAAAGGAGTACTCAAAGATTCTCTTATGTAAAAATGCGGAGAACCACTGATTCAAATAATCCAACAATCCACTAATAGTAAAATGTGTTATTTATTATGTAAGTATTAGAAAAAGAAATAAATAATCAAAACAAACTGCAGAAAAGGAACTGGAGTCTACGGAGAAAGCCCTACATAACACTGATACTTCAAGGAAACAAGTCTTCTTTAAATGCAGCTGAAAATTTCATGATTTAGAAAGAAACATGCATCTATCATCCTTTGCCTTGGCAGAAGGAAATGGAATTGGGGCACCTTCTTATTAGCATGAACCACAAGTAGACATTTTTGCAGCTTTCCACTCTGAATTCATACAGTCAGAATAGTCCCAAGAACTTGAAAGAAAATTTAGTGAAAGTTGCCTCAGGTTCAAAATGTCCCCAGTACTGGGGAAACAACAGAGAGCTCTCAGAAAGACCTGACTTTGCTGCAGGCATGAAGCAATCACAAAAGGCCGTCAACATGAGAAATGCCAGAATGTGAAAAGAAAGTTACATGGTGATTGATAAAATACAGTAATAGCATTTATATGATGCTGTATTTTCTGGGTATATTGTATATTAAAGCACATAATCCTCACAGTAAAGCAGTTAACACCAACCCATGTTACACACGAAGAAAACAAAGTTCAGAGGAGTGTCGCTGAGTTACACAACTGTAAAATGGCAGAAGGGAATAAAACCGGGCAGATGAGGCCAGAGTCCATGTCCCTACCTACTGCTCTGTGGACTTAAATCTAGGGCGTTAATATTTATGGGGCAGGCAAGAATAAAGACTTAAAGATAAATTACAAAAGGTTAAAAGGAAATCACAAAAGCTGCCTAAGAATGAAGTGATAACATTAGCGAAACTATGGGAGAGTTCTCTTCACAGAAAAACAGGGTCAGAAAATAACAGAGTATCTTTTAAGACCTTCAGAAAATAGTGTCACATCAGTAAAAATATAAAGAAATGTATTCCCAATAAATGAGGCATGAGAAAAGATATCACCAATACGTAAACACCACAGCAAAACACAGAAGAAAATTCCTAGGGTAAAGAAAAGACACACACACATACACAAACAGATCTAAACAGGGAAAAAGTACTGGAGAAAGAAAAATATGTGACTAAACATGAAAGATTGTTTTCTTGGTTAATTTAAAACACAACTGAATATATTGTATAGCAGTGTTTTATAAGATTGCCCTTGTGTTGTAGTAAAAGTCTATCACAATATATGGAGTACAGTAAATGCCAAAAGGAGCTACACTGTTGCAAAGATCTTAACTTTATGTTACACAGAGCTAGCGCTCCTGTCTCAGCAGCGGGCCTCAAACATGTTCTGTAGCAAAGATGACTGTGAGCAACTGAACTTCATGCAGGCATGCTCAGTTGTACTGACATTACTTGGAGAAAAATGTCATAAGTTAAGAAAATATATTATAATCCTTAAAGTGGCTAAAGAAGAATACTAAGTAAATACCAATCAAACCTGAAAATAATTTATATGAAAATTTTAAAAAATTAACTTAAAGACTTTGAAAAGCTAAGAAAACATATTGTAAACCCTAAGGCAGGGACATAAGAATACCAGAAGGTAAAACTGAAGAGAATTTAAACAATAGAATTATAGAAAATAATTCCACTTCATTTATCCAAAAGAATACAAGAATATAAAATTAATTTGGAAAAAATTATGTGTGGCAAGCATGGGAAAAGTCAATGTAGAGCCTTATCTCAGTCAAAGCTGCAATTACGCCATGTACAAATTCAGCAGCCAATCAAACTGCAAGATTATTAAACTGGATAAAACAACAAGACACAGGTAAATGTCTATTGACCCACTTTAAATATAACAAAGTTGATGTTTGGTGATCTGCGGGTCTGAGGGTGTGGCTCAATGAGCTTGTTTAACATGCACAAGGCCAGGGATTTGATCCAGGTTTGAGAGGTGGAGTAAAAAAAAAGGGGGGGGGACTTTTTTATTATATGAAAACTGTGTATTAATTGTAGCAATGAAACACCTGGCAGAAGCAACTTAAGGGAAGGTTTATTTTGTTGTCTACTCCTAGGGTCCAGTCCACTATGGTGGGGAGTCAAGGCTGCAGGAGCTCCAGGCAGCTAGTAGCACTAAAACACAGTCAGGAAGCAGAAAAATATCAGTGTCCATGCTCAGCTCCCTCTTCCCTTCTCATCCAGTCTGGGCCCCCAGCCAATACTGTGATACTGCCCACATTTAGTGTGGGTCTTCCCGCCTCAATTAGCTCAGCTATACAGTGCCTCACAGACGTGATCAGAAGACCAGCTCTTCTGTGAGTCCAGATCCCATCTGGGCAGTCAATATTAACCATCGGACATAGGCACAAGACTCTAATGTGGCTATGCCAGCACCGGGCAGGCCTCAAAATGAGAAGTTCACCAGAGACATGGAGGAACAATTCAAAACAATAAAAGGGTCAGTTCACAAGGAAGGTATAACCATCCTAAACATGTATCTAATAATAGAGCTTTCAAATAACTGAAGCAAAATCTAGATCTCCTTTTAGTTACAAAGTTATAGATGGACAAGGCAGAAAGAATCAATAAAGACATAAGAGATTTGAACAACACTGTCAATAAACCTAATCTAAATGAAAAATACAGAACATTAGCCACAGTAACTATTCTAACTAGCCAAAGCAGAGCGTTGACAAAGATGGACATACAAGGCTCCACAAAACATCTCCCATACCTGCTAAAGTATTATAAAGCAAATCTACCCAAAATAAATTCATTCAAAGTGAATACAATTAAGCTTTTAGGAAAAGGCAACAATGTTTAGAAGTTGATCATACTACATATGTCCATAAATAAAAGGAAAATAGAAATTAATCTGAAATGAAAAACAGTGAAAACCTAAAGAAAATGAGAATTTGAGACCCAAAGCAAAGCCAGTTAAGGATATAGGCATATCCTCAACCACTTCTATTAAAAAGAAGGAATCTCCTGGGGGCTGCAGAAAGGGCTCGCTGACTAGGAGCACTGACCGCCCCTGCAGAAGACCTGGGCTTGACTCCCTGCACCCACACGGTGCCTCACAAGCACCTGTAACTCCAGTTCCAGGGCATCTGACACCTTCTTCTGGCCTCTGTGGACTCCTGTACATACACAGTGCACATAAATTCATACAGGCTCACAACTACACTCAAAAAATTCAATAGATAAACAAATATCAACTTTGGAAAAAATAAGTTATTAAAGCCAGCAATCTAAGTTTCTGCCTTCAGATGCTAGAAAAACAACAGTAAATTAGGTCCATAATGATCAAAAACAGGGAAAATGATGAAAAAAATGGGAAGCAATAAAGTAGTAAGTAGACATAGAATACAGAGTATTTTAAAAGTCAGAAGTTGGATTTTTTGAAGCATGAATTATGAACAACAGAAAATTAAGAGAAAAATGAACAAATAACTACTTTGGGGAATAAAGAAGACAACGGCACAGGCTGCAGCCTACCCTAAAAGGTAGTAACAGATTACAGTGATCCAATTTCACACACTGTGCAACTTGTTTCTTTTCCCCAAATTCTGAAAAGATTCCTACACTGAGCTTTTGCCAAATGTTGAGAAGAGTGAAATCAGCTGACAGACTGTTCAGATGGTGACTAACTTTGGAGATCCAATTTGTGCACTGCAGGCAATTAACGCAATTATTCTATATTTTCCGACAGTATTCAGCAATAAAGAATAGAAAGGCTGGGCTCAGACAAACAGAGGTCACAGGCACAGAGGGGTTGGTGAGGAGGGGCATGGGAGATATAACTATAGTAACAAACAGGACCTGGGTGGAAAGAGGCAGAAAGGCAGCCAAGGGCTTAACTATCGGAACAGCAGAGGACTCTGATCCAAAGGTGAAAAAGAGCATTTTCAAAACTTCACAAGCACCAGGGTTAGAAAGACAGCTCAGAGACCATGGCCTATTTCATCAGTTGCACAACCATCTGACATTAAAATCATAAATAGTCCTTATCTGGAAATCCCCATAGAGGACAATCCATAGCACGATGCCAGACCCAATGAAGACTCTGGACAAATAAGGAGTAGCTGTAAACTGGTGTGACAGATTTAATATTTACCTAAGACACAATTATACCTTCTCATCTATCTAGAAAAAGTACAGCTTATTCTAAGCGAACTATAAATGAAATACAGCCCACCTGGTAAACTGAGATTATGCAATCATATGTGATCTCTTTTGTTAGAAATGAAATTGACAAAGCACATACAAAAAAGAAAACCTAAAAACTACAGAACCATATACAGAAAAAATAATAATAATCACAACTATTGTGACGGAATATAAAACACAAGAAACATCATGACTCTGCATAAGCTCATCTATATCTGAGGAATTTCTACAGGGCCTATAATTCATTACCGCCCACCGTGAGTTAACCACAAATCTAAACAGACTTGCTCTTCCTACAGCAGACTCAGAACACAGCAGTTTGTTACACTCATATGCAGCAGGAAGCTCAAGTTGGGAAATTTGATCTCAGTGCCACATTTACCATTCTACATTCCACCATCAAGTAGATCTGTTGGTCAGATGTCTCAATGTTGGCTGCAGATTTTACCAATCCTTCCACCGGCAAATACATTAACCACAACGCTGCCGAAATACAATAGTATTGAATGCAACTTTCTTACCTGTCTCAACAGTTTCTCAACGGCTGACATGACCATCAGGCCTCTCCAAACAACTGGAGCAGTCTCTTCAACCAAAAATCCCATAGACATACTGCAACAGGAACCCAAAAATAGAACTCGTTTGTACAAGCTAACAGTATTCTTCAGAAAATACAAAATTCTAAAAAAATACTCACCACGCAATACCATAATTCAAAAGAGGCCTCATTAGGTTGTCTGAAATGAGAGGGGGGAAATCTCTTTTAGAGGAGTATAACAATGCACATAGGACACTTTCTTCATCTTGTACACACGTGGTTGGTAGACTGGTTAATCTGGGTTAATTAACATAGCCATTACCTCTTACATTTATCACTTTATATACATGTGAGTGGCAGGCTGGTTATCCTGGGCTAATTAACACACCCCTTACCTCTTACATTTATCACTTTATACACATGTGACTGGCAGACTGGTTATCCTGGGCTAATTAACACACCCCTTACCTCTTACATTTATCACTTTATATACATGTGACTGGCAGACTGGTTAGCCTGGGCTAATTAACACACCCATTACCTCTTACATTTATCACTTTATATACATGTGACTGGCAGACTGGTTAGCCTGAGCTAATTAACACACCCCTTACCTCTTACATTTATCATTTTATACACATGTGACTGGCAGACTGGTTAGCCTGAGCTAATTCACACACCCATTACCTCTTACAGTTACCATTTCTTTGTGGTCAGAACACTAAAACTACTTTGGCAGTTCTGAAGTACATAACAATGTTGTACAACAGGTCACTGGAACTGGTCCCCTGACTAAAGGGTGCCATGCATCCTTTAGTTAAGAAATCCTCATACCCTTGGATTAAAAACATTCCTTTTCTTATTCACCTTGGCGATGATTAATCTTCATTGTCACTTGACTGGTTAGAGTCACCTAGGAAACACTCCTCTGGCTGTGTGTAGAAGGCTGTTTCCAAGGAAGCTTAAGGAGGATGGAAGACCCACCCCGAATATGGGCAGCACTAACTTCTGTGCAAAGGTCTGAGAGTGGATAAGCTGGGCTGACTGTGGATGCACTGTGATCTGTCATCACACTCCTGCTGCCACTCCTTCCTCAGCACAACGGGGGAGAGCTCCTCAAACTGTAAGATAGATAGATAGATAGATAGATAGATAGATAGATAGATAGATAGACAGACAGACAGACAGACAGACAGACAGACCGACCGACCGACCGACCGACCGACAGACAGACAGATAGATAGATGATAGAGATAGATAGATGATAGATAGATAGATAGATAGATAGATAGATAGATAGATAGATGATAGAGATAGATGATGATAGATAGATAGATAGATAGATAGATAGATAGATAGATAGATAGATACTATGATAGACAGATAGACAGACAGACAGACAGATAGGCAGATAGATGATAGATAGATAGATAGATAGATAGATAGATAGATAGATAGATAGATAGGCAGGTAGATAGATATAGATGATAGATGACAGATAGATAGATAGATAGATAGATAGATAGATAGATAGATAGATAGATAGATAGATAGATTACCTCTCCCCCTGGTAATCGCCTTTTGTTGGGTATAATGTCACAGGAGTGAGAAAAATAACTAATGCAACCCTAGCCCCTCACCAAACAGCATTAGGACTTCACCTCTCTTCCACATCCAGCCTCTTGAACTGCTCTGGTCCTCCTAGATGTATGAGGCCAGGGCCCAGCCTAAAGAGTCCACCTAACCCTACCATTCACATGCCCTCCCCAAGGCCTGATTCTAGCTGAGATCCAGCATCTTGATGCCTTAGATGTAAAACTCTCAGCTACCTCTCCAGCACCATGTCTGCCTGCGTTCCCACCATGAAAATAATGGACTAAACCTCTGAAGTGTAAGCAAGTCCCAAATGAATGCTTTTCTTTATAACAGTTGCTGTCATCATGGTGTCTATTCACAGCAATTAAACATTAACTAATCAGACAAAAAGTATAAAAATGAAAACTTATTTTAAAACTGCTGAGAATTCTAATATATCATTGCATATTAAAAGCAGCACATGAGAAATAGCTGCAGAATGCAAATAAAGATGTTATAATGAAAACTAAAAAGATGGCACATTATTAATAAACACTAAGAGAGTCCTTGGCACAAAAGTTTAGCCAGATACTAGAAGCCTTACTCTACTACCATCTGCTGAACTAGCAGTTTGAGAGTCTGCATGGTCCATGTGGCAGTGCATGCAGATAAGAAGTCAAAGCACTGAAGAAATAAGCAGAGTCACCAACATAGGTGAACCAAGTGCAATCTGCCCAGAGGGATGACGGTAAAGAAGGCCGAGGACTGCGACTTCCGGTCCAAAACACGAAAGCAGCAGAGCAGGTAACTGCTTTACAGAAGTCCTCTGAGGCGGTTAAGAGTCAGGAAATTGCCAAAAAAAAAAAAAAAAAAAAAAAAAAAAAAAAAAAAATCACACTATAGCTGTATCCCTAAAAAAGACATGTAAATTATTTTTGTATCTAAAATTGTACTTTAGAGGCTCAATGACTTCACCGTGTAAGGAAATGGCTTCCCTTCAGGCCCTGGCATATTCAGCCAATGCCTACATAAGCCAAGGAGAACAGAGGCAGAAGGGCAAAAACAGACAGACACAGTATGACCTCATGAAATACAAAGTCTAGTTGGAAATAAACACTACCACTACCCACAAAGTCACTACAGCAGAGCCTATAGCCAAAACCAGCCCAACAAAGAACAGCATAGACTTGATCTGTCTAGTACCAGGTCTATCTTAGGAATAAAAGAAAACATCCCAATTTTTCAAAGAACTCTAAAATCTTGATAGTCTTATAAAGTTTGTAATAATATTGGGAACATTATTGCTGAAGAGGAAAAAACACTATTGAAAAAGTATCATTTGTCTAAAGAAAAGACAACTTCACATTGTTATTACCTGGTTTTCAAATAAGCATAAGATATCTGCTTGTGGTATACGAAGTGGTACATGGAAATACTCACATGCTGTGAGGTCATTCAACCAGCCTGACATCGAGTGCCTCGCATGCTTCCTCTGTGGTGAGAATATGTGGAATCAGGTCCTCCCGAGCCCTAGCCCGTCACTAACTGCAGTCACCACACTGCACCAATGTCCACTGCCATCACCCTAGGCTGCTGCCCGCTCCCCAGTCACTGCAGTCACCACTGCACCACTGCCCGCCGTCATCTCCCATGCTGCTGCCCGCTCCCCAGCCCCTGGGAACCACCATTGTGCTCTCTGAGTCTGAGCTTCATTATTGGGGATTTCAGATGAGTGGGGTAACAGAATAATACAGCATTTATCTTTTCTGCCTGACTTACTTCTCTCAGCATATTTTCAAGATTCCTTCAGGCAGCTCAAACGGAAGACTATCCTACCGTGGCTGAGTAATATTCCACTGTGAATATAAACTGCATTTTCTGTATCAATTCATCTGCTAACTGACATTTTTTTCTATATCTTGATTTTCTTGAATAATGCTATAACAAACATAGAAGGGCAGAACGTATCAACATACTGGTATCATTTCCTTGATATGATTATGGAATATATGATAACTCTATTTAATGTTTCAGTAGCCCCCGCGCTGTTTCCCATTATCACTGTACAGTTTACACTTCTTCCGACAGGACATATGTGCTCACTTTCTCCACATCCACACTATGACGCATCTTTTTTGTTTGTGTTTTTTCAGAATCTCATGAAGCCCAGGCTGACTCAGAACTTCTGCTCCCTTCCCATCCCCGTTAGTCTATTTTATTACCAGAGTGCACCGACACCTGTCACTGAGACAATCACCGTTCCTCCAGGTGTGGAGTATGCCACACCGTAGGCTTCACTCGCCTCTCTCCCTGTGCATTAGCAGTGTTATATGCTCTTTCACACATTGTGGGGCCATTTGTTTGTATATCTTGTTTGAAAAGTGTCTATTCAAACCTCTGTCCACTTTCCAGTCAGACTGCTTGCTTCCTTGCTATTGAATTCCTCACAGGATTTGAGTTTAACCTCAGTCACATGCACGGTTTGCAAACACATCCTCCCATTCCATCAGTTAAGAAGAGAAACTTGTAAGATAGTCTCTTCCTCAAAATAGTACTCAGACTTGAAAAACACAGGGGAAGTGTTAAGAGACAGCTTGACTTTTAAACAAACACCCAAATATCTGAAACAATGTCAATATTGCAGACGTTTTAAAACGCAGGTGTTATAATAATCCTCGGGTCTCCAAGAAGCAGCCAACGCACACTAAATCGGAAAATGTTTGTCAACGAAAACCATTCCTAAAGGATGCCGAGTTAGTTTGCATCTTTACATATAAATACAGCCAAGGGGACCTATGAGGATGCCCATCGCTCAGGTCTGCTCACCCCCTCTGTTTGTGACTGATATTTCTGACCATACAATCATGAAGGAGTGAGTTCTTAATTTCAACCTGCTAAAAGCAAACACCTAACTTACCAAAGCGCAATGATAACTTGTGTGCCGATTAAAGACATTATCCACCCTCCATAACAGGAAAATGTATATATACTAGAAATACTTTTTATTTTCAGAAGGCCTAATTGCATGTGTGCATGCTGTCTCCTCATGCTTGCTTCTTTATTGTTCACTTAGGAAGCCTTTTTAGGCCAAATTTGTTACCTATACGTCCTACTTCCATTTCTGCTGCAGTGATTTAAAAAAAAAAAAAAAACTGACAAAAAGCAACTTAGGGGGAAAAGATTGATTTCAGCCCACAATCGCAGGTCACAATATGTCCCAGCGGGGAAGTTGAAGCGGCTAGCCATGTCACACCCAAGAGCAGAAAGGAACAAATAACTGCTTTCATACTTATTTGTGCTTCTCCCTTCTCTACACTTTATACAGTCCAGGACCCAAACACGGACATGGCACTGCCCACAATGGGTAGGTCTTCCTCCTCATCTAAAAAACATGACCCACGGACCCGCCAATAGGCCAGCCTGATCCAGACAATCATTCATTGAGACTCTCTCACCGTGTGATTCTAGTCTGTGTCAAGATGACAATCAAAACTAACCTTGTACTAGTTCCTTATATTTAATACCTAAAGTTGTATGATTTAAGCTCTTTCATAGGCCTTCAGCTTGCCATGCAAACCTTACTGTTTGTACAGTTAATAAAGACATATTGAAATAAGAAAAATACTTGAATATTTTCTTCATATTCAATCAATTCATTACAAATTAAATTCCCCAAAGCCTCTCAACTGTGTCCATGGTTGCCTTGCGAATCCTAACAAAATTTATCTAAATACATATACAATGCATGTAAATTTAATAAAGTTAATAAATGGAATAAATCCAATTATCTTGAAGTCAGCTTATCTTAAACACTGGAACACGGCTGAAGAGCTTGACCACATTATTTTACATCTTTCATATTAAACCCTCCCAAATATAATAAAATGGTGAAACAGAACAGATTTGGGCTCCTGGAAATTTCCTGCAACAGAAATGTCACATCAATACTGGGTGGCTACCAACCTCTCATGCGGAAGAGAAATTAGTTTGGTGTTTTTATTGGTATGGCATTGGATTTTCTTTCATTTGCAACAAATGTCAGCTCAGTTAATGTACAATATAGTTTAATTTAATTAAACATTTTAAGTTAAAATTACCAAGGTAGGGCTAAGGAATATAGCTCAGCAGTAAAGAGCCTACCTACCATGCAAGAGGCCGGGTTTCCACTGCCCAGCACTGCATGGGGCATGCTGGCACTTGCCTGTGATCCTATCCAGGGGATCAGGGTCATTCTCACTTACATAGCAAGTTTGAGGCCGGCCTGGTCTGAGGTCCTGTCTCAAAAACAACAAACGCTAACATTTCAGCCTTTCCTGTTACATTCTCTTAAAGGCTTCAAGCATCTTTAATGAGAGACCTGTGTAGTTGGTTTCAAAATTATTAATAGACAAATGTTAAAGCTAATATATTTATTGACTTTCTCTCTAGTGCTGTAGGAATCTGGATTATTAGAAAATCAAACAGAGCTGCAGGACCAAGTGTTTTATTTCAAGATCATCCTCCCTGAATGTTCCCGTTAATGGTGTGAGGAATTTTCAAATCCATATATTTTCTAGCAATTCAATACAGCATACACCCTTCCCACTTTTTTAAACACTCTAGCAGCACAACTTGTAATTGTCTGCTTTCAGTTGATGCAGGTCATCCTCTGAAGACCTAAAGGTACACAGTCGAGATCACGGTGTACAAGTATCTCAAAGGTTACCAAAGAGAGCAGAACTAGACAAGATCTTTTCACGGGAACAGAGCCAGAAAATCAGTAGATGAAAAGAAATGGGTTAATTTAAGTTACAAAGCTAGTTAGAAAATGTGTAGGTTATTGATCAAGCTTTCTTTTTCAATAAGAAGTCTCCGTGCAGTTATTCGTGAGCTGGCAAGCAGGACAAAAAAAAAAAAAAAAAAAAAAAAAAAAAATCTGCCTACATCATACTCTGTAGCCCAGGCTGGCTTTAAATTAAGCTGATTGAAACTCTAGGCTCATGCCTCAGCTTCTTCAATGCAGCGATTACAGGTGTGATCTACCTGTATATCTGCAGAGTCCATCATCTTTCTGATCAGTTGATTTTCATGAAATCACACACACACACACACGCACACACATACACACACAGAGACCTCATTTTATTGTGCTCCACACTTAGTGTGTTCTTGTGAAGGCTTGTGGTAACCCCAACTGCTTGCCTTATGTGATAACCTTGGTGTTGTTTTCCAGCAGCACGTGAGCGCGCATGTCTGTGTCCCATCTTGGTAGTCCTAGTAATATTTCAAACTTTGTCATCATTATATTTATTATGGTGAAATGTGACAAATGCTCTTTGTTGGCACTGTTGCAATTATTTTAGGGTGCTGTGATCCGAACCCATCTTGGCAAGTTTAATTGATAAATGTGTGTGCTTTTTCTGCTCCACTGACCAGCTGTTTTCCCATCTCTTCAACTTTCTTATACACTGAGGTACAACATACTGAAATTTGACTGTTGGTGGCTTCTGAGTGGTCAAAGTGAAGAGTCACAGCCTTCACTTCATATCCAAAGCTAGAAATGACCCAGCTTAGTGGGGGCCATGCCAGAAGATAAAAGGGCGGAAAGGTGGGCTTCTCATCACTGAACAGCTGGGTTCTGAAAGCGAGGGAATGTCTGAGAAGGATGCTAACGTGCTACTACAGTGAGCATGTGAAACAGTAAGAACCTGACAGCCATGTCGCTGATGTGGATCAGGTTTAGTGAACTAGATTGAGGACTGAACAGCCACAACATTTGTTAAAGCCAAAGACGATTCCAGACAAGGTCTTAATTGTCTTCTGTTCCAAGAAGACTGGCTCATTTTGTTGTTTGGACCTTGGGAAAAAGGGTAAATATTATTTAGATCTCCAGAGGACGAATTTTAAAACACACACACACATACACACACACTACTAACTCTCAAATTCTTATATTTCACCCAGTCCCCTTTCCTGAAATCTAGTCAACCTAGATTAGAGATGTCCTAATCCTCCTAATCCTCAAGATGTCAAAATGAATATATCTAAGCCTTAATTCGCCGCACCTTACTTAAATTTATTCCTTTTCTATCAGTTCTATTTGATCAATGACACAACTATCTCAAGTCCTAAGTAACATCTTACTCATACATCATAAAGTACCAACCACTTATTCTCACCCTAACCTCCCTTCCACTGGTTTATATTCTCCACCCACCACCTCTCCTTCTCTCCCTCTCTCAGGCTCTTTCTACAGAGCGCAGGCTACCCTAGAACTCATGGCCCTCCAGCCCCAGTCCCCGAGGGCTGAGATTACAGGCATCTGTCACACCCAGCTTTCATTCGGTCTCTTTACGACCACCCAGTTAAGTCTGCCCTCTCCGCTGCCACCCATGTCAGCAGGCCCATCGCAGCTCACCTAGCGCATGGAGCCAGCCTATCACCGGCCCCTTCCTTACCTTCCACTCACACAGCTGCCAGTGTGATCCTCCTAGAAGGTGAAACTCTCATTAACCACGGAAAAAGCTATGATGGCTTCTCACAGCCTCTGAAACACACTTCACCTCTTCAACACAGAAAGACATGTATGACAAGACCTGCCCTGGCCCTCCTCTCCCTCTGTCAAGTCACCCACAAAGACCATCACTTGAGTCATGCTAAATGACTTACACTCCGGCACCTTTGACATCTGTTCTCACCACTGCTTATGCTTCCCCATCACTGTTCCTCCTCGGCCCTTCCGTGAGAACTCCTAGCTTGCATACGTGTCAAAGACTAGCTAAAGCACCCCCTCCTAAAAGGAGTCTTCCAAAGCCCCACAATGACTTGCGGTCACCCCCCTTTGGTCTCCAAGTGCCGCCCTAGTGCTCTCCCGCACTCACCTCAGAGGAGGGAGCAAGCATGAGTTCTCGGCTTTAGACGTTAATATCACCAAATTTACATTGTAAAAACCAAGTCGCCAAACTGAAAGGATCAAACCAGTAACAACATGTACCAGCTGTTTCTTTGGTGTAACTTCTTAAAGAGAGCTTTTAAGCTATTTCTAAAAATCATACCAGTATTCCCTTGAGGCCTGTAATTGTTTAAAATAAAATTTTGAAATGTATTGATTTATCAGATTGGGGAGATCATTCCAAGTCTTTTATAGTCTCTTTGGATTCAGGGCATCAGCATTTGGGAAGAATTCTGTATCTTCCCAGACACCAGGCGTTGTGTTGTTTAGAGATTGGGTCTCGTTGTGGGTGGGAGGTGGTGAGATCTTCACAGTGCACAGGCTGAAGCAGCAGCCCCTGGGAACACTACTCTGTGCAGCTGCTTCAGCCTCGGAAGAGCTGGTTTCCACCACGGTGCCAAAACAAAAAGCAAATGAATGCCTTTAATCCAACCACTCTGGAGGCAAGCAGACTGATCTCTGTGAGTGTGAACCCAGCCTGGTCTACACAGCAACTTCCAGGCCAGCTAAAAACTATAGAGTGAAGAATCTATCTCAAAACAAGAATAAATACACCTATGGCATTGCTGGGCATGATAGCACCCTGTCTCAAATATATACAAAGTAAAGGAAAAAATAAAAGAAAGACAGAAAGACAGACCTGTGACATTACTAAGGCTCACCTTTGGGTATGTCTGTGAGGGCTCAACTGAGGGAAGACCCACCTGAATGGTGACACTATCCTAGGGTCTGAGTCCTGGGCTGAGTAAAAAGGGGGAAAGGAAAAGGCTTTTTCTTCTGTCTTGTCTTCCTGATCATAATAGACTGACTGCATTCCTTTGAACTGCAAGCCTACTGAGCTGCTTTTAGTCCAATGTTTACTTGCAATGATGAGAAAAGCAACTCGCGCAGTGGCTATGCATGATTCTAACATGGCAATGGGGACGATGTAAGAACAATTACAGAGCATGCACATTGACTGCTTTCTTTTCTCTCTCCAAGATGTTCAAGGTCTGGGATTCTGAACTCCTATTGTCACCATGGCTCAAACTCAGGCCCAAAGAACTCTAGTCGTTATAGAGAGCAGACAGCAATCAATGCTCAACAGCTCAGAGCTAAGGCAGTGGACAAGACCAACAATACCTAGCAAAGGAAAACATTTTATTATAAATTAGAAAACATTCCATCCCATAGAACATAATGCCCAAAGGGAAATTACTAACTATACATGGTTGGTTTTGTTTTGTTTTGGTTTTTCCCTTTATTAAAGACAATGAGGCAGGAAAGTAGTTTAAGACAGCCAGTAAAATATATCACAAATATTAACTGCTAAGATAATGTATTTAAGTTACTTTTATTATTCATAAAGAAAAAACTCGTAATTTATCTAAAATACACAAAGCAGAGAATTAATTCTTCAGCTAGCATACCTAAAACACAGCAAAGGTAACGATGAGAGACATGTTGTATTCAGCTAGGATTTTCTACATACATGTTATATATGTTAGATATGAAGCACGATAGGAACAAGCTTAGTCCCCCACCCCCGCCAAAAAAAAAAGCTAACATCTTGAAACAAAGTCAGGAGAAGAAAATTAGAACAGAGAGCCCGTGAGGAAGATTATTGGGCAGTGGCGGTTCCAGGCTTTCTATGAGGACAGAGTAAAGACCCATGGTCCCAACAGGATGGGGGCCACATAAGCAGAGGGCACCCAAGCAGCAAGGCAAGGCTGAGGGCAGAGGCTTTAGAAGTAGGCAGGAGCAGTGTTAGCCTTACTGCTGGTGAGGACGAATACTACAAATACTAACATTGTACCAATGTTAACGTTTGAATTCATGAGAATAAAAGGGCCGATAAAATTGAGGGTACAATTTATAACAACTAGTAGTCTATGACGTTTCCACAATAAAAATTAGATTAGGGTAATCGATGTCATATCCCTTTTCCTCCTGGTATGTCACATAGCAAACACCCTTTACAGAACAAATTACTGAGTCACTACCACAGACACTATGGGGAAAACCTTGTACTGCTATGCACAGTACAGCATTGCTATGCTCGTAATATCACCAGAGCAAACCCATCCAGTCCTAATGGGAGTGCCATGTTCCAATCCAAAATTCAAATTCATCCTCCCCTCCCCTCTCTCTGTCTCTGTCTCTTCCTCTCTCCCTCCCTCCCTATGTGTGTATGTGTTTATATAATCTCTTTTCCCTTTTTTTTTTTTTCTTTTTTAGAAGGATTAGCTTTGAAAAGCCCAAACCATCAAAACTTTCCATGTTTTATGCCCTCATGCCTTTTCCTATGGGTCCATCTGATTCATGGGTAAATATTTTCTGTACCTTACATCTTCATAAGTCAATTTACAATCTACTTAGCGAGATCAAATGAAAATATAAATTTTTGAGATAGTCAGTGAACTATGAAGGTAACTATGGATTAGCCATAATGGGCATATTTTCAAAAGCAGAAGCGTCATAAGTCACACAGACAACACATTATTAACAAAACTGCATGCTTCTCCTTCCACTACCTAACAACATCAAGTTCTTCTCATTTTTCTCACCAGAAAAGGTGATAGTAACAACTTAGAATTTTAAAATTTCAAGAAACATTTAAAAAGATCAAAGGTTATGAGAAGAAAAGGTATTTTGTTTTGATTAAGCTGAGACTAGATTGTAAAAGATAAATGTAAAATACACATGACCTTAACGGACAGACCACATGACAAACATGCTGTACTTAGAGGAATCTATGCATCCTGAATCTGCCCTAAGACGCACCGAGCCAAGTGACCAAGGGACAGGCCATGAGTTTTCTCCGGGGCCTGGTGCTGATCACAAACACAAGGGATGTGGGTTATTTCACATAATACAGAGATATCTATCGGCTGTTTGGTGCCAACCTGTGAAAGAAACAGTGGAACAGACAGTGGCTACTAAAACCTGACAGTACTCTCCAGCTGACCATACCTTCTGCAGGACCCAGCTAAGACAGTGCACAGCAGAGCCCCAGGATTCCTAGCTCCAGGATACCAAAGGAAAGCATATTTTATACACTACACAAGTAGTTAGGTCAAGTGTATCCAATAAACTATAACACACACACACACACACCAAGTAGAAACAACATGGACAGGGACAGACTTTGGACTTGATACACTACAATGATGAAATTCTTCAGAGACCACCAACCTCATCTCTGCACTATTTCAGGGATGGGGTGTCTAAAGCGTGAACAAACATCTTTTAAGATGCTTTCCCCTGACTATGCTGAGTGTCACCTTACCATAATATTCCAAGTATAACTGAAAAGAAGAGCAGGTTCCTGACAAGCAGGTAAAACAAAAACAAAAGAGTTCTGGAATGTACCCGAGTCTTCCCTAAAGATAACCAGAGGGCCTTAGGCATCAGATGAAGCCAGGGGTCCACAGGATAGTGCCCAAAACTAATTGTCAGAAGCTCTGGTTTCTCCACCCTGGAGTCAGACTGAGACAGACATATTAACAGCTTTACCGACACCCTGAAATCTATTCCTGGTAGATATTACTAGAATTGATCCTCATCCTTCACGCATTTAAATTACCTAGAAAAAAAAACTAACTTTATCCTAAATGTTATTGAAAGTTATTATCTCACACTGATTTTACAAATTCCTGTAAGCCTACGTACATCCGCCCTACACAAAGCAGAAGGAACTGGGATCTGGAGCAGAACCACTGTCCACAGAAACAGAAAAGGCCGTGTGCAACCTCCTCAAGTGTTTCCTATTTAGTCATTAACACGCACCGTACATCCTCAATAAAATTATCCGACATTTCCATTTTAATAACCTCTGTCTGCAGGTCTTAAAATTTTCCTACTTTATTAGCTCAGTTCATTAAAAGACAGTCCTCAATAAAACTAAACTCAATAAATCCCCAGGTATTCTGGTAATGAACTACTGTCAGATAACATAAAAGCAGACATTTCTACCAACAAACGCCATTTTAGAAGCTTAGAGAAAAGCTCAACCTTGTCACAGGAAGGATATCACATGAGAGGCCGGGGTGCTGGGCCAGCAGGTAGATTTCTTCCCGGAGAAGGACCTGAGTCCAGATGCCTGGCAGGCACACAAAATCCAAGTGTGCTGGCACGTTATCTGTAACCACAGCAACTACCATTTAATATTTATTGCCACTTCAACTGAAAAGCCTTCAGTTCAATTATGTCTAAGATAATGCTTTAGCTCAACTATAATATGAAATTTGAGTACTATGTGACTTCAAAAATTAAAATGAAAAACAAATGGCATTTGTTCTTTTTAAAAACAAGGTTTTATTCAGGCATAAATACAAGTTTCAGCAACTACCCATTGGCTGTCAAAACAGTGTCAACACACTGACATCCTTGTACGATATGCTTTCTACCAACTGACTACCCATCATACTGTAGATGTGCTATAACAGAAAACTCACCACTAACAAAATAACAAATAAAGCTAACAAACATTCTGAGAAAAAGAAACCAAAACTGGCCAGAAGAACAAGTAGGCTACCTGGCAACCTGCTCCACTTTCTTTGTTATCCCAGACCTAACTCTCAGGGTTGCCCCTAGCACTACAACAGAACACTAGCTAAATCGTTCCTTGCCCCTGTCCACACCTCCTGTGGATCCCACAGACCACAGTGTCCCATGGCCTCCCTGTCCACCTAATGGTTGTGTCCCAACATCCAACTCAGGCAGACACCCCTGCTTAACCACAGGCTACAGATGTCCTGCCAGATGACCACGTAGGCTGCCCGGACCTTCTCCACTCTCTGTTCTCCTACAGAGACCACGGAACAAAACTCCCACCCAACTAAGACAAACCTAGAAATCAGCACCTAGACCTTTAATCACCTTATAGATATCAGCATAAGAACACAGTACCAGGCAGGGAAATATGCCTTATCCAGAGCCCACGCTACCCTACTATAGCAGGCATTCTGATAGAGATGGAGCACAAGAAAAAGACCTTAAAACTAACTATATGAAGATGACAGAAGCCCTTAAAGAAGATATGAAAAGTCCCTTAAAGAAAGCAGGAAATGAATAAATTCTTCAAAGTAAGTCAGAAAAACACACACTTAGAAGAAATGAATCCCTTTAAAATCCCTTTAAAAGAAAAAAAAATAGTTGAAGGAAACAAATAAAACTGTTCAAGACCTGAAAAGGAAAATAGAAATTGCCACAAATAGAGGCAAGTTTCACCAACAAAACACAAGAACAGAAGACAGAAGCTCCGACACTGGAGATATAATAGAAGACATGGAGAGAGTGGTCAAAGAAAATGTTAAATCTAAAACCTTCCTGACATCAAACAACCAGGAAATCTGGAACAGTGTAAAGAAACCAAACCTAAGAATAAAACAAACAGAGGAAGGAGAAGAATCCCAGCTCAAAGACCCAGAAAATATTTTCAACAAAATCATAGAAGAAAAATTTCCTAACCTAAAGAAGGACATGACTATAAAGATACAAGAAGCATACAGAATGCCAGATAGATAGGACAAGGGGAAAAAAAAGTAGGCTTCATCCCAGAGATGCAGGGATGTTTCAACATAAGAAAATCTGACGACGTGTCAGCACGATCCACCTTTAAAAGAAAAAACAAATGATCATCTCATTTGACAAAATCTAACTCCCCTTCACAATAGAAGCCCTGGAGAGATTAGGAATATAAGGAAAATACCTAACTATAATAAAGGCAGTTTACAGCAAGCCTATAGCCAACATCATTAAATGGAGAGAAACTAAAAGCAATTCCACCAAAATAAGAAACAAGACAAGGTTTCCACTCTCACCATATCTACTCAACATAGAACTTGAAGTTTTATCTGGAGCAATGAGACAACTGAAAGAGATCAAGGGGACACAAACTGAAAAGAAAGGAGTCGAGGTATCGTTATTGTAGATGATATAATGATATAAGTGACCTCAAAAATTCTGATGGAAATACTACAGCTGATAAACACTTGCAGCAAAGTGGCTAGATTCAAGATTAACTAAAAATAAGTAATAAATAAATAAAACCAGGCGGTGGTGGCGCACGCCTTTAATCCCAGCACTCGGGAGGCAGAGGCAGGCGGATCTCTGTGAGTTCGAGGCCAGTCTGGTCTACAAAGGGAGTTCCAGGACAGGCTCCAAAGCTACAGAGAAACCCTGTCTCGAAAAACCAAAAAATAAAAATAAATAAATAAATATAGCCTCTTATATACAAATGACAAACAGACTAAGAAAGAAACAACATCCTTCACAATAGCATCAAATAATATAAAGTGTCTTGAGGTAACTCTAACCAAGCAAGTGAAAGGCTTGTATGATAAAAATGTCAAGTCTTTGAAGAAAGAAACTGAAGATTTCCCATGTTCATTGATCAGTAGGAATAACATAGTAGAAGTGGTCATCCTACCAAAAATAATCTATAGATTCAATGCAATCCCCATCAAAATCCCAACACAATTCTTTACAGACCTTAAAAGGTCAATTCTCAACTCCATATGGAAAACAAAAAACAAAAAAAAACAAAACAAAACAAAAAAAACAAAACAAAACAGGATAGCTAAGATAATCCTGAATAAAAAAAAATAATAATAACTGCTGGAGGTCTCCCTGATTTCAAGCTGTATCACAGAGCTATAGTGATAAAAACACATGGTATTGGCATAAAAACAGACACACTGATTGATGGAATTGAACTGAAGACCAAGATATAAACTCATACACCTATGGACAACTGATTTTTTTTTTTTAATAAAGAAGCCAGAAAGACACACTGAAAAAAATAAAGCATCTTCAACAAATAGTGCTGGTCAAAGTGGATGTCTGCATGTAAAAGAATGCAAAAAGATCCATATTTATCACCTCCCCACAAAACTGAAGTCCAGGTAAATCAAAGACCTCAACCGAACCCGATAGAAGAGAAAGTGGGAAAGAGTCTTGAAGGCATTTATAGAAAGCTTTCTTGTCTGACCATCTTTGGATCTCAAACCCCTAAATAATAACATGGAGACTTCTCATTAATTATAAAAGTTTGGTTTTTAGCTTAGGCTTATCCCCAAGTAGCTTTTATTCCTCAAATTAAGCAGTTTCTCTTAATCTATGTTCTTCCACCTGGCCTTTGCCTTTCCTCAGTATGGCATATCCAACTTGCTCCAAGTTTGCTGGCAGAATCTTCCCACCCTGCCTAGATTCCTCTCCTAGTTTCTCTGTCTGCCCAGAAGTCCCAACTCTCCTGCCTAGCTTTTGGCCATTCAGCTTTTTATTAAACCAAACAGAGGGCACATTAGGCTCCTGAACAGAAGAGTAATAGCATAGGCACTAAGGCCAACAATTAATAGATGGAACTTTAGGAATTTATGGAAACTGGAAAGTTCCTACAAGGCAAAGGACACAAAGGACACCGTCAATCAGACAAAGAGGCAACAAGGAACAACTCCACACCTGATAGAAGTCTAACACCCAAAATATATAAGAAATTTTAAAAAATTCATATTAAAAACCAAATAATCCAATTAAAAATGGGGTACAGATCTAAACAGAATTCCCAATAGAGTAATCTCAAATGGCTGAGAAACACTTAAATGTTCAACACCCTTAACGATCATGGAAATGCAAATAAAAACTACTTTGAGCCGGGCGATGGTGGCGCACGCCTTTAATCCCAGCACTCGGGAGGCAGAGGCAGGTGGATCTCTGTGAGTTTGAGACCAGCCTGGTCTACAAGAGCTAGTTCCAGGACAGGCTCCAAAGCCACAGAGAAACCCTGTCTCGAAAAAAAATAAAAATAAAATAAAAAAACTACTTTGAGATACTATTTTACACCTGTCAGAATGGCCAAGATCAAAAACACAAGTGACAGCTCAAGCTGGTGAGGATATGGAGCAAGAGGAACACTCTTCGGTTTTTGGTGGGAGTACAAACTTGTACAGTCACTATGGAAATCAATATGGCAGTTTTTCAGAAAATTTGGGATGCATCTACCTCAAGACCCAGCTATACTACTCTTGGGCATATACCACAAGGATACTTGCTCAACTATGTTTATTGTGGTTTTATTCATATTAACCAGAAATTGTGCTTCGGACAAGATATGCTGGTGACTCAGAAATTGTGGGTGTGGCCAACCAATGCTTAGTTTAACTTCAGGCCCAAGCCACGAGAGGGAGACCACACCGTACACTGCCTGGATGACCAGGAACCAGAGCTTGGATAGCCGGAGAGAAGACCTAGGACAGAACCAAACACAGCTGGAGAAACAATCAATAAAATTCTTCCTAATGGTATTCTGCTATTCTCATAGATCAGTGTCTTGTCCACTCATCATGAGAGAGGCTTCCTTCACAGCAATGGGAGCAGCTGCAGAGACCTATAGCCAGACATCATGCAGACAAAGATTAAATTGGAGGTCTCCATTGGGTCCCACCCCTCAGAGATGTGGAAACCCCACAGAAGAGGAGGAAAGACTGTAGGAGTCAGAGAGGATGGAGAACATGGCACACCAAATCAAGTAAGCAGGGCTTACACAGGTTCACAGAGACTGAAATGGCAAGGACAGGATCCAGGAGGGTCTGCATCAGGTCCTCTATATATATGGCTGTTGGCTTGGTGTTTTTGTGGGGCTCCTAACAATGGGAGGTGTGTCATTGACTCTTTTGCTTGCTCTTGGGATTCTTTTCCTCCTATTGGGCTGCCTTGTCCAGCCTCAATATAAGGACTTGGCCTTGTCTTATTGTATCGTGTTTTGTTCTGTTTGGTTGTTGTCTCTTGAAGGCCTGCTAATTTCTGAAGAGGAAATAAGAGGGTAAGTAGGTCTGGGAAACAGGAGGACCAAACTGGGAGCAGGGTGGGTTAGGGAAAGAGGCCAGAATGTATTGTATGAGAGAAGAATCTATTTTCAATAAAAATAAAAAATAAAAATTAATTTAAAAAAAGAAACAAAAAACTATTATAAGCTTGTGTTTTTTCATCAATTCATTTTTCTTGATCAAATACAAAATTTCTCTTGGTAGTCAAGTCTATAATGTCATAATTCCAAAGGAAAATAATATGAGGAGAAAGGCAATAATGTATAATCTATATACTCTACCACTGGGTATTTAAATGAGCAAATCGATGAAAACTACATTAGCATGCATTGATTTAATTAATGAAGAAAAGAGGCAATACTGAAGCCGGCTGGTCTCCGGGGTTTCCGCTTCGTCGAGGAAGAGGAAGTTCCAGATCACTGGAATCTCTCTCCGGCCTAAACAGGTCTCTCACAGTTTTTATGTATCGTTAATTAGATAGTTTTATACTGTGTTGTATTCTCTGTAACAGTATGACAGGGCAAATTAACGTGACAAAGTACAGAAACGTCAAAAGGAGACCTTGTAGTATGATGGTAGCAAGCTTTGTAAGACTCAAAAATACCTTACTGTTGAGACTAAGAATTCCCGTTTATTTTCTGGGGAACCTATAGGGTAAAAGGGACAACTGGGGCAGGAAACCAACAAATCACTGAGCACCCTGACTCTGAACCCAGAGTCAGAGAAAGAAACACCCTGGATTTGAGACCTGGGCCAGGGAGAGAAACATCTTCATCCCTGAACCCTGTGCCCTGGCTCTCAAACTAGTGTCAAAGAAACACACTTTGTCCCTAGAATCAGAGCCAGTGAAAGAAATGTGCCCTGGTCTTAAGATTAGAGTCAAAAAGCTAAAAAGGACCAGTGAAAGAAACAAAGTTTGTCCATGAAGTCAGAGCCATCTCTGACCCTGACCAGCTAAACTGACCAATCCCTGGGCAGAGAAAAGTTAATCAAACCCCTTTCCCCATGGGAAAACTCCGCCCCTAAGAAGCCATATATACGCCTCTCCACCCTTCAGTTGAGAGCTGCCCTTAAGTGGCAGAGGCAACCACCCTCCTGGACTCCTCCTTCCCAAATAAGTCTCTTCCTCAAAAGAGTCTTGGGTGACGACCTTCGCCTGCGCAGAGAAGAACCTGGCTGGGAAGTCCCTTAGGGGACCAAGCTGAAAAACCTTGCTGAGATGCTTCCTAGGGGGCCTCAGCCAGGCAGCATTGCTAGGATCTCCTTAAGGGGGCTGAGCAAGGCCAGCTGAGGAGCAGAGAGATTGCTACATTTCTGCAGGGGCTTCCCCTAGCAGAGAGTTAGCAAAAGAAACATCTTGGGCCAGAGAAGCAGATAGCTCTGTTAGGACTCTCCTGTAAGGGAGCAGACCAAAACTCAGCAGTAGCAGCTCTCCAGGAGAGGAGACCATCTCCCACTGCACCCCAGCTTCACGTAGCCTGGCTTCCCAATAATCAGGACACCTTTCCTCCAGGGCTGAGCTGTTCCATTGCAGCTCCGGCCTTCAGAGCTGTCCTACTGTGGCTCTACCCCCACCCCCAGAGCTGTCCTATTGAGGCTCTACCCCCCCCCAGAGCTGTCCTATTGAGGCTCTACCCCCCCCCAGAGCTGTCCTATTGAGGCTCTACCCCCCCCAGAGCTGTCCTGTTGAGGCTCTTCCCCCACCCCCAGAGCAGTCCCATTGAGGCTCTACCCCCCCGAGAGCTGTCCTATTGAGGCTCTACCCCCCCCCCCAGAGCTGTCCTATTGAGGCTCTACCCCCCCCGAGAGCTGTCCTATTGAGGCTCTACCCCCCCCCCCCAGAGCTGTCCTACTGTGGCTCTACGTATATCCTGACTTTCAGGATCACTACTGTACCACATTCACCTACGAACCAAGATCACCCTGTTGGCACACACTGACTTTGGGGCTGTTGTTCTGTTTTGCTTTCCAAGATTTCTAGTGCACTGAAGTTCACTTCAGGCCTTGCTCTCTGCATCACACCTATGTGATGCAGGTCAGTTTTTACACTGGTCCTTAAAGACACAGATGTTCAGAGTGCCTGAAGTCATCACCACTCTTCCTCGGTGACAATGGTTCATCGTGGTTCATGATATGTGTTTGCAAAGTGTGTTGCATCAAAAGGTGAAGCATTTCCCTGTGCTTTCATGGGATAAGGAAATAACCACATAAAGGGCTACAGCAATATAAAACCCTAAGGTCATCTAAGAACCCTAAGGTCATATTTCTCATAAAGAACAATCCAGACTTCGCATAACTCACGCCTGCAATATATCCAACCACCTTAAAGTGCAAATAATGCCTAATCAATTTTTAATTACATTAAAAATAATACTATAACCTAATAAAATATCAGCATATATATTTTGTTCCAGACCCATGGGGGAAAGGCCTATAAAAAAACAAAAATACTCAATTTTGTATTATATCACAATTACAAATCAATTTTATTTAAAACAATTTCACATAAAACCATTTTTAATAACCAGTTTTTACCACTTTTATGACTGTATTTCCTATACTTAAGACTTTATATTTGGCAACCTTACAAATATGTAATAACAGGAACAGTAAAATACTTGATTTATTCAAAAAGCTAATTGTTTAAGTTCATTTTATTGAGCTATAGATTTTTCTCTGCTCCCCTCCCTTTCTCTCCCCTCCACTACAACCCTCTCCCATGGTCCCCATGCTCCCAATTTACTCAGGAAATTTTGTTTTTTTCTACTTCCCATGTACATTTGACCCATGTATGTCTCTCTTAGGGTACTCCTTGTTGTCTAGATTTTCTGGAATTGTGATTTATAGGCTAGTTTTCTTTGCTACATATGTAAAAGCCACATATGAGTAAGTACATATGATATTTGTCTTTCTGGGTCTGGGTTACCTCACTCAATATAATGTTTTCTAGATCCATTCATTTGCCTGCAATTTTCAAGATGTCATTTTTTTCCACTGTATAAATTTTTCCATTGTGTAAATGTACCACATTTTCTCTATCCATTCTTCAGTCGAGGGGCATTGAGGTTGTTTCCAGGTTCTGGCTATGACAAACAATGCTGCTATGAACATAGCTGAGCACATGTCCTTGTAGTACGATTGAGCATCCTTTGGCAATATACCCAAAGTAGTATGGCTGGGTCTTGAGGAAGTTGTTTCCCAATTTTCTGAGAAATCGCCACACTGACATCCAAAGGGGCTGTACCAGTTTGTATTCCCACCAGCAATGCAGAAGTGTTGCCTTTTCCCCACAACCCCTCCAGCATAAATTGTCATCAGTGTTTTTGATCTTGACCATTCTTACAGGTGTAAGATGGAATCTCAGAGTTGTTTTGATTTGCATTTCTCTGATGACTAAGGATGTTGAACATTCATTTTCTTAAGTGTCTTTCAGCCATTTTAGATTCCTTAGTCGAGAATTCTCTGTTTAGGTCTGTATCCCATTTTTTTGATTGGATTAATTGTTCATTTGACGACCAATTTCTTGAGTTCTTTGTATATTTTGGAGATCAGACTTCTGTCTGATGTGGGGTTGGTGAAGATCTTTTCCCATTCTGTAGGCTGCCATTTTGTCTTATTGACCATATCCTTTGCTTTACAGAAAATTTTGAGTTTCAGGAGGTCCCATTTATTAATAGTTTCTCTCATTGTCTGTGCTACTGGGGTTATATTTAGGAAGTGGTCTCCTTTGCCACTACAGTCAAGTTTACTTCTTACTTTCTCTTCTATGGGGTTTAGTGTCGTTGGTTTTATGTTGAGGTCTTTGATCCATCTGGACTTGAGTTTTGTGCATGTTGATAGGCATGGATCTATTTTCATTCGTCTACAGGTTATTATCCAGTTTTGCCAGCACCATTTGTTGAGTATGCTTTCTGTTTTCCATTTTATATTTTTTGTTTCTTTGTGAAAAATCAGGTGCTCATAGATAGATGGGTTAATATCTGGGTCTTAGATTTGGTTCCATTAGTCCTCTTGTCTGTTTTTAATGCCAGTACCAGGCTGTATTCAGTACTATAGCTCTGTAGTAGAGTTTGAAATCAGGGAAGTTCTTGTGTTGTACAGGATCGTTTTCGCTATCCTGAGTTTTTGGCTTTTCCATATGAATTTGAATACTGTTCTTTCAAGGTATGTGAAGAATTTTGTTGGGATTTTGATGGGCATTGCATTGAATCTGTAGATTGCTTTAGGAGGATTGTCATTTTTACTATGTTAATTCTACCTACCCAAGAGCATAGGAGATCTTTCCATTTTCTGGTGTCTTCTTCAAAGATTTAAAGTTCCTGTCATACAAGTCTTCAAACTGTTTGGTTAGAGTTACTCCAAGATATTTTATGCTATTTGTGGATATTATGAAGGGTGATGTTTCTCTGATTTCATTCTCAGCCCATTTATCATCTGTGTAAAGGGGGGGTTACTGATTTTCTTAAGTTAATCTTGTATCCTGCTACATTACTGAAAGTGTTTATTAGTTGTAGAAGTTCCTTGGTAGAATTTTTGGGGTCCCTTATGTAAACTATCATATTATCAGCAAACAGTAAGAGTTTGACTTCTTCTTTTACAATTTATTGATCGCCGTTTGTTGTCTTATTGCTCTAGCTACAACCTCAAGAACTATATTAAATAGGTATGGGAAAAGTGGACAACCTTGTCTTGTTCCTCATTACAGTGAGATTTGCTTTGAGTTTCTGTCCATTTAGTATGATATTGGCTGTTGGCTTGCTGTATATTGCCTTTATTATGTTTAGGTATGTTCCTTGTATCCCTGCTCTTTCCAAGACCTTTATCATGAAGGGATGTTGTATTTCGTCGAAGGCTTTTTCAGCATCTAATGAGATGACCATGTGGTTTTTATTTTTGCTTGTTTATATGACAGATTTTCATATGTTGAACCATCCCTGCATCTCTGGGATGAAGCCGACTTGATCGTGGTGGATGATTTTTCTGATGTGTTCTTGGATTCGATTTGCCAGTATTTTATTAAGTATTTGTATCAATGTTCATGAGTGAGATTGGTCTGTAATTCTCTTTCTTAGTAATGTCTTTATGTAGTTTGGGTATCAAGGTAATGGTAGCCTCATATAGAAAGTTTGGCAATGTTCCTTCTGTTTCTATTGTGTGGAACAATTTGAGGAGTATTGGTATCAGTGCTTCTTTGAAAATATTGTAGAATTCTGAGCTGAAACATCTGGTCCTGGGCTTTTTTTGGTTGAGGGACTTTTATTGGTTTGGAGACTTTTGATGACTGTTTCTATTTCTCTAGCAGTTATAGGTCTATTTAATTTGCTTATCTGGTCTTGATTTAATTTTGATAAATGATATTTATCCAGAAAGTTGTATGTTTCCTTTAAGTTTTCCAATTTTGTTGAGTACAGGTTTTTGAAATATGATCTAATAGATTCTCTGGATTTCCTCTGTGTCTGTTGTTATGTTCCCCTTTTCATTTCTGATTTTGTTATTTAGATATTCTCTCTCTGCCTTTTGGTTAGTTTGGATAAAGGTTTGTCAATTTTGTTGATTTTTCTCCAAGAACCAACTCTTTGTCTCATTGATTCTTTGTATTGTTTTCTTTGTTTCTATTTTGTTGATTTCAGCTCTCAATTTGATTATTTCCTGCAGTCTAGTTCTCCTGGGTGAGTTTGCTTCTTTTTGCTCTAAAGTTTTCAAATGTTCTGTTACCTCACTAGTGTGGGATTTTTCCAACTTCTTTATATAGGCATTGAGTGCTATGAACTTTCCTCTTAACACTGCTTTCATTGTGTACCATAAATTCATGCATGTTGTATGATCATTTTTGTTGAATTTTGGGAAGTCATTAATTTCTTCCTTTATTTCTTCCTTGACCCACTGATGATTCAGGTGAGCACTGTTTAATTTCCATGTTTATGGATTTCCTGGAATTAGTGTTGCTGTTGAATTCTAGTTTTAAGCCATGTGATCTGATAAGATGCATGGGGTTATTCTAATTTTTTTGTGTCTGTTAAGGTTTGTTTTGTTACCTAGTATGTTATCAATTTTTGAGAAGGTTCCATGAGGTGCTGAGAAGAAGGTATATTCTTTTATCTTTGGATGAAATGTTCTATAGATGTCTGTTATGTCCATTTGAATCATAACATCTGTTAGTTCCCTTATTTCTCTGTTAATTTTCTGTCTGACAGGCCTGTCCAGTGGTGAGAGTGGGATGTTGAAGTCTCCCACTATTAGTATTTGGGGTTTAATGTGTGATTTACACTTTAGAAGTATTTCTTTTACATATGAGGGTGCCCTTGTATTTGGGGTATAGATGTTCAGTATTGAGATTTCCCCTTGATGGATTTTTTCTGTGACTAATATGAAATATCCTTCTTTGTCTCTTTTGATTGATTTTAGTTTGAAGTCTGTTTCGTTAGATATTAGGATAGCTACACCAGTTTGTTTCTTAGATTTGTTTCATTTGATTGGAAAATTTTTTCCCAAACCTTTACTCTGAAGCAATGTCTGTCTTTGAGGTTGAGGTGTGTTTCTTTTTCTTTTTTTTTTTTTTTTTTTTTTTTTTGAGGTGTGTTTCTTATATGCAGCAGAAGGGTGGACTCTGTTTTCATATCAATCTGTTAGCCTGTGTCTCTTTATAGGTGAGTTAAGTCCATTTATATTAATGAATATTAATGATCAGTAATTGCTGTCTCCTGTGATTTTAGTTTTCCTTGTTGGTGATGTTATTTTGTGTGTTTTTCCCTTCTTTGGGATCTGCTGCTGTGTGTTCATTGATTGTCTGTGTTTTTGTTGATGTAAACAACTTACCTGGGTTAGAGTTTTGCTTCTAGTTCTTTGCAAAAAGTTAGTTCTTCCTATATTGATGGCACTAAAACTACAGGGAGACAAACCATTGTTGTGAGAAGTTTGTAAATGGCCTAAAAAAGTCTGACAAAAATCTGCTTGTAAAATCTAATTTTTATTTAATACCAATATATTCCTACTCAATATTCTCATGCATGTACATATATATGGTAAACAATGGATATTAATATTTTTACCGGGTACTAGTGCTACTAATTGTGCTCAATGCTCCATTTACATATTCCTCACAGCAACTGTGGCCCTACTGTGTGTAGGGAGCCAAGGCACAACAAGATAGAATGGATTCCTCAGAGCCACACCATTGGTCAATGGCAGAAGTGAGATTCAAACCCAGTCATACTGATGCCAACCTAATTTCTGAACTGCAACAGTACATGACATATAAAACACTCATGGTGGCTGACAGGTGCCTGGCAATCAGAAGGCATTTTTCCCTCTTCTGTACTTACTTGGTGCTAACTCTGGATTTCCTTTCAGGTTCATCATCTTTGGAATGGAAGGACCATACACATCTACATCTAACAAGCCAACCGCCTTGGACTGCAAGAAAACCAAACACACCATAAGATTATTCCTAATGTTCACAGTACAAAAAAAAAAAAAAAGTCTATACAGCAATAAGCCTATTAAAAAGAAAACATAAAATATTCCAAAATCATAAACAACAGGCAGCAAAAGCGTAAAATGCCTAGGGCACTTTTTAAATTAGTGTTATATTTCAACAACCAACTTGTTCAGGTCGCCTGTATAGTCTTAAAAAACCTAAGTCCTTATTTGTCTAAACATGTTTTTGAGAACAAGTAAGACACAAACGAAACTCCAGATGATGGAACACTGACTTAAATTACAAAATGAAAAACAATAGAAACAAGATTCTATTATAGGAAGTAAGCAATTCTGCTGCATATCTGACAAGAGAGAGAGAGATATGGCAGTAAGGCTACTGGTTAAATACTGTGCATTTAATTTAATCACAGTTAAATACACAAGGCTTTCTAGAGGAATCAGAAACAGCTAACTACTGTTTTCTTTGATGGCTGGACAGATGAGAAGGGCAGAAGAGCCCTGCCAGGTGCTACTCAACAGCAACTTGGTCAAGGAATGGAAAACAAAACTTGCTGCTCGTAAATACATTTCCTTTCCGTCCATCTCCAAGTCTGTCTTTATTGGGTTTTCCCACCCGCATAAGCATGCTAATACTAGCTGTGCCTCACTGGGCCTTACAGCTCTCCTCCTTCTATCCCCAAACCCTAGCAAGATAATACGCAGTCTCTCGTTAACAAGCAATTCAAGAAACTGAAACAACCCTAAATCTTCCATGATACTTGTTTCCAGACATATAATTACTTTTCAACCCTCAACATTTACATTCCCAATATTACAGTGACTCAGTTTGCAGTTCTAAGAAAACTACTTAGTATCCGCTTGTGACTTTGTCGCCTGAGTGTGAAGACATGAGACTGACCTCTGTCTGTATTGAAATCCCAGCCCAATTTAAAATAAGAAAGCAAAAAAGGTATTTTTCTTTTAATAAGATAATTATGCATAAAGTTTAGTTGGACCACAGAGAAACCCTGTCTCGAAAAACCAAAAAAAAAAAAAAAGTTTAGTTGGAATGCACTGAAGTAGTGGCTGCAAAAGGGGAATATTTGATAGGGCAGCACTTAGGTAGACATAGTAGACAGAACTGAATGCTGGGAAGAAGGGAGACAGAGAGTCACCATGGAGCTGTCAGGTCAGACATGCTGAATCTCTCCCGGTAAACCACGACCTCATGTTAATATACAGATTAACAGAAATGGGTTAAATCGAGATGTGAGAGTTAGCCAATAAGGCTAGAGATAGTGGGCCAGGCAGTATTTTAATTAATACAGTTTCTGTGTTATTTTGGGTGTAAGATAGCCGGGAGGCGAGGACCAAAAGCAGGCCCTCTCACACAACAGGTAGGCTTCTATTTTTAATATCTAACAAGCCTTTAAATTTTAAATTTAAATTCCAAGACAGTTCTATTCTATAGGAAAATATATATAAACAAGGTAGGTTACAGACAAATGTATGCAGCAGTGTTCATCTAAGTCTCAAAATATTTTTCTACCTCCTTCCAATCAAAATAACTATACTTAGTCAAGAAAGCTTCAACTAGGATTTCTTTATCTTTAATTTTAGCCAGACTCAAAAGAAACAATCACCACAAGCACCTTAGAAATACACAGCAAACCAAATCACTATTAGCAAAAGCAACTACAAATCTAAGTATCATAATTGCCATCTTTGTCATCATAAACTTAGCTAAATATACTGTCATCTGACTCTCTGTAGGGCTCAATACCTAGCAGATAATATAAAATAACGCAAACCCTGAGAGACTATTTAGATTTTTGGATTCACATACACCCCAACCTGTGAAAGCGTAAAGGGTGGCAGAATTATTCGGAGTGATTATACTGTTTCATTACTGCTGCATGAAAGCTGCAATTTGCGAGCCTACATGTCCTATTTTTTGTGCTAGATTTCAAAGGCAGCAACAACAGTGCAGATACCGCTTTGTTCTTCCAGCAGGATGTACCCTGCAGACTGTACAGCTTCTGACGTGCTCCTTTCAACCCCCTCGTCTACTAATAGAAGCCATCAAAACAACACCCTAGAGCACTCCCACCCAATTATTCCTAAGTAAATATTCCTTTCAGACTTGCCTTGAGCTTGTTCTTCCCACAGAAGAACCCAGCTAAGATTCCCGTGATTCCCAGCATATGATAGTCAATGTAATCTTAGCCTGGTAATTGGGATTACTCAGTCTGGAATTGAGCCAAGCCTCTTCTTTCTTGTTTTCTGCCTATCTTTAAGTCAAGCTGTCACTCAAAAGAATTTCTGTCTCTTCCCAGAGAGAAGCGTGTTTCCTGATTCTGTTAGCTGGGATTAAATAAGAGTCTGACTGTCAGGAGAACTAATGGCTGAACAAAGTACAGAGAAGAGTTTCCTAATGCTTGTCAAGGGGATATCTAAATCTCCAAGTTCAGTCAAGAAAGACAAAGGAACAAGGGCACCCTGAAACAAGAGGCTCGGCTGACAGCTCGGGATGCCTAACGGAAAGTACAAAAGAGTCAAATGGCAAACTCGCTGCTTGTGAGAAAGTCGAAAAAGAAGAAAAGAAAGGAACATTTCTAATTTGAAACTTTATTTTAGAGCAAAACCAAACGTATCAAGTTACCTACATCTTCTAAAGAAACTGCTGGGCCGTCAAAATGGCTCAGTGGATAAGGGCGCTGCAGCCAAACCTGCCCACCTGGGTTCTAGCCACGAAGCACACGTGATGGAAAGAGAAAACCAACTCCCAAACATTGTCCTCTTATCACCACATATGCACCGTGTCCACAAGTGTTCAGAAAACTGCAGAGAGGGAGCAGACCTGAGGGCAGTCAATGAGAAAAGATAAATGACTATGCTTTGCTTCAGGCTTTGCAGTAAGTGTGTATGTGTATGCGTGAGTGCGTGCTTACATGTGTTATGAGTAGCTGACACAACACTTTAACTTGTTTAATGTGTTTCTCTAAAAAAAAAAATGCCAGAAGAGTGGGTGATTGAGATGTTTTGCACACACAGAACATGGACAATAGGCAGTCGTGGAGATTCCAGCCCATGAGTCCTAATGCACCCAAAGTCCTTGTGTGAAACTCTAGTGTAAGATGAGCAGTATGAAAAGCAGGAATGCACACAGTGCAGGAAGACAGACAAACTAGCCTAGAGTACTATGTTTGGCATCTGGCCTGGAAGTCTCAATCCTCTTGTCCCATCCTTCTGAGTGCTGAGTGCTGGCATCATTGGTATGGGCCAACATGCAAAGCTTTAAATGAATTTTAAGGTACATTTTGTCATATGTGTAGTCAACTAACATTGTATAGAACACATATATACAAAATTATTCCTTGTGTATCTAAATTTCAAATTGAAATGGGTGTCTATAACGGTTAGTGCTAACTAAAAACGTGCTGGTATCTAGAATAACCAGGAAGACAGACTTTGAGCACACCTCTAGAGGGACTGTCAAGACTGTACTAAGGTGAGAAGGGGCACCTAGTGTGGATGGCGCCACTGCCTGGCTGTGGTCCTGGACTGTGTACGCGGAGAAAGGAAGATGCACAACAGCATGCATCCTCTCTCTTGGCTTCACAACTGTGGAAGGGATGGGACCAACAGTTACCACCTCTCCTCCCCACCTCTCCTCCCTTGCTTGCCTTCCATGATGGACGGTACCATTGAACTATGAGCCACAATAAACACTTTCTCACTTAAATTGCTTTCGCCAGCAACCAGAATATAACTTAAGACACTGGCCTATATTTTCACTTGTCAAAACTGGAAATACTACTCAAACCTTCTAGGCAAAAAGCTGGGATGACTCAAAATTAAAATTTAAGTCGGGTCATATTATTCTACTCAATACCCTTCACTGCACCAGCTCCTCATTCCAGTGCCCCCAGGACCTGCCACAAGAGCTCACGTCATCCAGCCTGTTCTCAACCCATTTCCTGCCTTCCACCTCGATGGACTTTCACTACCCGCTTCATGGAGAAGCCGCAGACGCCTCCCACTGTCCCCTGAGGAGTGCCACAGCCTATGCACCTGCTAGTCCTTCTGTACTCTCTCTCACAGCACACTTCCACCTTCTTCACGTCTCTGCTGCTGAAAATAGTGTGTTTTTTCAATGACACTTGAGGTGGGAGTCCCCTCTGTGTGCTGTGATTACCATTAACAAATAAAGAAACTGCCTTGGCCTGTTGACAGGCCAGAACTTAGGTAGGCAGGGAACTCTGGATTGAATGCTGGGAGAAGGAAGGCAGAGAAAGACACCATGGAGCCGCCCAAGACAGACACTGGGAATTTTACCTGGTAAGCCACTGCCACATGGCAATACACAGATACACAGACAAATGGAGATGGATTCAATTAATATAAGAGTTAGCCAAGGGGCCGGGCGGTGGTGGCGCACGCCTTTAATCCCAGCACTCGGGAGGCAGAGGCAGGCGGATCTCTGTGAGTTCGAGACCAGCCTGGTCTACTAGAGCTAGTTCCAGGACAGGCTCCAAAACCACAGAGAAACCCTGTCTCGAAAAACAAAAAATAAATAAATTAATTAATTAATTAATTAAATAAAAAGAGTTAGCCAATAAGATGTTAGAGCTAATAGGCCAAGCAGTATTTTAATTAACACAGTTTCTGTGTGATTACCTCTTTTGCCTTCTGACATCCTATTAAGTGTGCCCTGTGAGGACAAAGCTTTCTTCCAATAATGTCTGAGCAAGTGAAAGAATGAATGAATGAATGAATGAATGAATGAATGAATGAATGAATGAACAGACCTCCATTTGTTCCTCCTTAAAATCCTAGGCGTGAGTTGCTATATATATAATTCCTAAGGCCCCCACTTAGGTTTTAAGAGTCAGTGATTTCACGTAATTCCCCTTCTTCCTAAATCAGGTAACACATGCGAGCTTTACACATCCCAGCACTCAGGAGACTGGGGTAAGAGGCTCACAGGTTCAAGGCCAGCCAGAGCTACAAAAATAAGTTCTAGACCTATCCTAAACAGTGAGGCTCTATCTCAAACCCAAACCTCCTCCCAAATACACTGTAAGCACAAGTATGTGTTCTAAAGAAAGGTTTATATGGGTGAGATAGGGCATAACTTAGTCTTAGTACCTACAAGGCTAAGGCAGAAAGACCATGAGCCCAAGGTCAGCCGAGACGACAAGAACAAGATTCTATGTGGTACTTGGATGTATTTCGCCCCCATAAGCTCATAGGGAGTAGCACTATTAGGAGGTAAGGCCTAGCTGGAGGAAGTGTGTCACTGTGGGGCAAGCTTTAAGATCTTTTTTCTCAAGCTTCATTCAGCATGACAGTCAGTTGACTTCCTGTTGCCTCTGAGTCAAGATGTAAGGACTCTTAGCTCTGGCACGTCTGCCTGCGTGCTACCATGCTCCCTTCACGACCATAACGGATTGAACCTCTGAAATGTAAGCGAGCCACCCCAATTAAATGTTCCCTCATAAGAGTTAATGTGGTTATGGTGTCTCTTCACAGCACTGAAAACCCCAGACAGTCTAAAATAAAAATAAGACGAGGAAAATGCAAACTGGGTTCTTCCACCACATTCTTCCCAGAATTCCCCCACAGTCTGCTCCCAGCCACCACACTCTTCACTCTGGATCCCTCCACACCAGCGGTGGAGCCTCATGGGAAATAATCGAGTGGGAGCAGTGGGCTGGTCCGGAAACGTGGCACAATGGTAGCCATCATCCGACTTTGAAAACTAAAGCCAGGCATGGAATTAAAAAACCTAATTAAAAAGAGTAATTTTAAATCTGCTCACTGGCAAAAATTAGGTCAACAAGATTTCAAACATTAAAGAGCTACAAAAGTATTGCTCCTTTTATCCTTATAGAACAATATTACATTTAAAAAAAGAAAACTGTCTTCAGTCCCACATTTATATCTAAGCAATATGGAAATACACTAACAGGATTAAGAAAAATCTTAGATCCTTGGCCTGACTTTTTAAAGTATTAATGTGCCTACTCAGTAAAGTTTTAACATTCGGAAAAACTTAGAGAGGTTTTTATCACCATGGTAATGCCTATAAAAATGCAGGAAAATACACCTATAGACACTAAGTCCCAAAAATAAGAGTCAACTTACTGGTGACATCAGCTAGTCTTTTTGTTAGCAGGTTCTCAGCTTGGGAACCTAGAGACCTAACTAAGCAGCAGGGCCTTTCCCAGCAGATAAAGCACAGCGGAACCCTTCAGATGCCCTTAACTAACTGCAGCCCCAAGAGCAGCCCTCACAGCTCTGGTAGTGGCTCCTGCAAAGAAACAGGACTCACAAACCCACAGGGCATCTGACCACTCTAGACAAAACCCCAGGGTGTGCAGTACTGGTTCTGCAGCCAAGGATCCATGTGCTCTGCCCCTGCCTCGCTAACTCTGCCACCAGCGCCCTGCTGAGGCTAAGGCCTTCACACTCCTCAAGGAGAGGAGAGGAAAAGGAAGTAATTAATTTACGTAGTAAAAAAGTTGTGTCTAGGAAAAATGAATTGGTAAGAACCACCTAGGAAGTAAGAACAATTAAAAGGAGAAATTGCTTTTTGAGAAAAATTCAGGTAAGTTTGTACTAGGGTCAGCTAATGAAAATCCAAAGGCCGCTCATAGCGTTGCCACCCACAGGTAGTTAAGCCAACAAAGGATATATTAAATGTAAATCTCGGGTAATTTCTCTAACTCAAAAACCAATTCAGCAGCTTCCTGGAGCAAAGGAAGAGAATCAATTATTGCAGCAAGCTGCATTTTATCAAAAGAAACTTCAAAGATTTAAAAGAAGGGCCAAAGGTACCAAGCAGGAAGCACCATCCCATAGCTTCTTAAAGTCATTCAAAACAAAGTCCCTGCTGCAAGTGGCAGAATGCTTCCCAGTGAGCATGGAGAACCCTGGGAAAGCCACCTGCTGCTCCCATCTCTAAGGACTGCTAAAGACAGACATCCATTTCCCTGTTAGGCCAGTGTGAAGTGCAGCGATCCAAGACCTCAGGGAGGAGGAACAAGTGAGGAACATTTCCTCACAAGACTGGCTATTAAGTTGGAGCTTAATATTTAACTGTCTCTTTTTATGTATTTTTTTTTCTTTCCGAGACAGAGTTTCTCTGTAGCTTTGGAGCCTGTCCCAGAACTTACTCTGTAGACCAGGATGGCCTTGAACTCACAGAGATCCACCTGTCTCTGCCTCCCCAAGTACTGGGATTAAAGGTGTGTGCCACCACTGCCTAGCCTATTATGTATTTTTAAAATCTCTCTTTTAATAGTTTATGTTAAATTCCTTATTCAGCACACTGACTTATTCTTACAAAAGACACCACATCTCAAGACAATACTACTAGCAAGTTAGGGGCTTTCAATTAACAAACATGATTGTCAAAATATCACTACCTAGGCCCAGTAAATTACAATTATGTAATTAATTCCAATTAAATTGCTATTGCAATATATAGTATATGTTTAACTATTAGAGCAATATTTTAAATTAAGGAAAAAAGATTACATCTTTCTAAACGCATCAGCACCGGGCCTGGAGAGACGGCTCAACAGTGAAGAGCACTTGTGGGGCTGATTGCCAGCATGCACATGGTGGCTCATGGCCATCCTTAACTCCAGTTCCAGAGAACTCCATGCACCAGGCACGTACTCTTCTAACCTCTGCAGGCACCAAGCACACAAACGGTACACACACATACAAGAAGGAGAAACATTAACACATAAAAAATAAAATAAATAAATCTAAATTTAAAATTAAGAAAAACAGCACCTACTTAAAGTTGAGACAGTTAATCATCTTGACAAGTGATAAATTATTATGAATGCAAATCAATGTTACTCAGCACGATGTAAAATAACAATTATACTTTCTAGGTTATTTTTTAAACAACATCTTAAAAGCATCATGGAAAACACGAAGAACAGACTTGAACTTGAACAGACAACTGACTGCAGAGCTGCTAAGTTTCCTGACTCACAAGACAAAAATTAGCAATGCATTCAAAGGCTGGGGAAATGGCTCATTGGGAAAGGTGCTTGCTGCCAAGATCATTCCCAGAGTCCACACAAGGGAAGAACCAATTCCTGCAAGCTGTCCTCTAAAAGCCGCGTGTACACGTACACACATACACACAAAATTAAATAACTATGTTTTAAAAAGCAAAGAGAAGAAAAGAAAAAGAAGCATCGCATAGAAAGAACATATTCTAATTTAAACAGTAAGGGGTTTTCAGACACAAACAAAGAACATGGCTTTATCCGGTTTTTTTGTTGTTGTTTTTTTTTGTTTTTGTTTTTGTTTTTATTTTTGGATTTTCGAGACAGGGTTTCTCCGTAGCTTTTGGTTCCTGTCCTGGGACTAGCTCTTGTAGACCAGTCTGGCCTCGAACTCACAGAGATCCTTTATCTGGTTTTTATGACGATTATGAAACTGTGTGAATTTCTGAACCTCAAAAAAGGAGCTAAGGCCGGGGTGGTAGTGCCTGCCTTTAATTCCACCACTCAGATTTAGAAGGGTTTGAAGCCAGCATGTTCTATATAGTGAGCTCCTGCCCAGCCAGCGCTATAGAGTGAGACCCTGTCTCGAAAGATAACAATTATATGATTATAGCATACTATGTGTCATGTACTTCCTAAACACTTTGCATATGCTCATTTATTTATTTTAAAATAATTTTATTAATTCTTGGGGGCTTTCAAGCAATATATTATGATCATTTCCTCCCTAACTCCTCCCAGATCCACCTTCCCATACCCCCCTCTGCACCCTTTTTTAATCAACCAATTCTTTTCTTGATTCTTTGGAAATTTCACAGCATGCACCCCAATCCCACTCATTTTCCAGCCTTCCATGTCTACCTTCCACTCCAAAAGAAAATAAAAATAAATAAATAAAATTTAAAGAGGGAAAAAACAACCACTTGGTTCCTCATCTTTCCCCCTTCTCCATTGCATATTTATCTGTGGCAGTGGCCTTGGAAGCTGCGGTGTGTCCCAGCGGTGTGTGTGTCCCAGCGGTGTGTGTGTCCCAGCGGTGTGTGTGTCCCAGCGGTGTGTGTGTCCCAGCGGTGTGTGTGTCCCAGCGGTGTGTGTGTCCCAGCGCTGTGTCCCAGCGGTGTGTGTGTCCCAGCGGTGTGTGTGTCCCAGCGCTGTGTCCCAGCGTACACTGTCTTGCCCAAACATCTACTTGGGAACAGTCACTGCAATGAACTGTTGGTCTGGCTCAAGGCCTCTGGCTTCCGATACACCATCAATACTGGACCCTGACCGAAGCTCCTCTCCGATAATCTGCTGTTGTGCTGAGTCGTGGAGGTCCTGCCGCTATGGTTCCACAGGACCGGTCCCTTCACAAGCTCCCGCGGGTTGTACACGGGGTAGATACTGGTGTGGGACAACTCAAAGACCTGGACGTAGGACTAGGCGTTAGTTAATTTGGTCAGTCTGGGCCTCCACGGGGACTGCCCCCTCAGGCTCTTCTGTGCCCATGGCATCAGGGCCAGCTCTCTTTCGGCGGCTAGCAAGGGGGGCGAGGGGAGGGGGAAACGAGAGGAACGGATCTCCCAGGACCTTCAAGGGTGGGCTCTGAGCCAGCTCTCCCAGGTCCATGCCGTTGGGGCTGGCTGGGGAAGTGGGGAGGAGAGTTCTCTGGTGAGGGGCCAGCAAGGGGTGGTACCAGCTCTCCCATACCCCGTCTCCATGGTAACACAGGTCACAGACAAAAACTGAGACCCAAGTCGCAATAGGAGCACAGACCCAGACATGGTCCTAGGCCACACCTCAAGTGCGGACATTACCATGGTCCTGTATGTACAGGCCTCTTAGACTGATAAGGCCCCAAAGGTAACATAGCCTCAGGTGGTGGCCCAAACTAGGGACATCCTCATGGCTTTCCGGGGTAACATGAACCCTCTACATCACCATAGCCCTGGTGGTGGTGCAGGACTTCAGTTCTGCCTCTCTCCACAGTGCATGGATCCCTCCACTTCTGTCCCATTTCTCCACCACATCCCTGCTCATCGCAGTGGTGCCCATCCCCCCCATTCCCCTCACCCCCCGCACCCTGGCCCTGGGCCACCAAGCAGGCCTGTGGCTCTCTTCCACCAGCCTGGGCTGCAGGGCATTGAGTGGGCTTGCCCCCCCACTTTGTTTGTAATAGCCACCCCACACAATTCAATGGATGTAGGGCCATCTAATAAAAAAAAATTTAAAAATAAAAAAACCTGACTCTCCTGCAGAGGCCATTAACTGTCAAAAGCTCCTCAGTTAGGAGTGGGGGCTTGTGAGCCACCCCACCTCTAGAATGTTCACTAGCTTGTGCAAGCAACTACAGCTGCTACGAGCTCCTGTAAGCACAGCATGTCTGTCCTGTCTAAGAGTCGGTTTCCCTCTAGCCCTCCCCATCTCCAGTTCTTACAATTTCCCATAGTGCTCTTCCATGGTGGCTCCTGAGCTTTGGGGTGGAGGAAATCTAGACACCCCATTGGTGGCTAAGCACTCCACAGACACTCTGCAGTTTGATCAATAGTTAATGCTTTAACTATCAGCCAAAAAACCTGAGGGCTACACTAACCTATGGCACAGAGATATGAGAGGGCAGTTTGGCAATTTGATATGATATTCATTTATCAGAATAACAGTAGTATGCTCACCCCAGGACCTATGAAATTCCCAAACATAGGTTCTTAGCCAGAATTAAAGTACAAGATACATGTTTCTTCCTGTGAAATGGGCCTTAAATCAAATCATAAAGTGGTTGGTTAGGTCCATGACATCCATGCCACTATTGCACTCATGGGCATATCTTGCCATGCTGCTCAATGTATAGTAGGTCACATCTGGGTAAATCTGTTGATTATATTTTTGACTCCAGTAGCCTACATAGCAGCCCACATCCAGTATTATTAAAGCCACATGAGGAAGGAGGATTCCTGGCTAGCACAAAATCGATTTCTTATGTTATGTTTCATATGTTATGACCAAAGTCTGTGTCTCTTCAACAATAGGGTTTTTTTTGTTCTGTTTTGTTTTCTTTTCTTTTCTTTTTTTGGTTTTTCTAGACAGGGTTTCTCTGTGTAGCCTTGGCTGGCCTTGAACTCACAGAGACCCTCCTGCCTCTACCTCCTGAGTGCCACCTGCCTGGCAACAATAGGGTCTTACCATTAAGTTCTAATGGTCAACCAAAAGCAATGGCAGTAGTTTGCATGTCAATTCATCAGATTCTAATTCTGATAAAAATTCTACAATGTGAATGCACACTAAGTCTGAAGAAATCAAGCCACACACAGGCTGGTAATGTGGCAAGGTAGGCATCTGTCGGAAGGAAAGGGTAGTGCTATGGGACAATGGTCTTATGCTTTGTAAAGATTTGTCACTTGTATTTTAATAAAATGCTGATTGGCCAGTAGTAGTCAGACAGGAAGTATAGACGGGGCCACCACAGGCAGGAAATAGAGGCGGGATGATGAGAACAGGAGAATTCTGGGAAGAGGAAAGTCTCAGTTTTCAGTTGTCACCCAGATGCAGAGGAAGCAAGATAAGAATGCCTTGTTGATAAAAGGTACCAAGTCACATGGCTGATAAAAACAAGAATTATGGGTTAATGTAAGATGTAAAAATTAGTTAATAAGAAGCCTGAGCTAGCCGGGCAGTGGTGGCGCACACCTCTAATCCCAGCACTCGAGAGGCAGAGGCAGGTGGATCTCCGTGAGTTCGAGGCCAGCCTGGTCTACAAGAGCTAGTTCCAGGACAGGAACCAAAGGCTACGGAGAAACCCTGTCTCAAAAAATGAAAAAAAAAAAAAAAAAAAGAAGCCTGAGCTAATAGGCCAATCAGTTTATAATTAATGTAGGCCTCTGTGTGTTTTGGGCACTGAATGGGTGGGACAGAAACCTCTGTCAACAGGGTAGAGTCAAAGTGGCACACTTTCCGAGTCTGCAGGAAGCCACCACAGCATGCTGCTTCTCTCTAGAGACAAATCACAGCAAAGTCCTCGCAAACAAAGGGCAGACTTGGTATTGCTGCACTTCTCCCTTCAACCCAGACTTCTTTATGAACTGGGAAACAGAAATTCACTGTCAGCATGTGGTTATTTACCACACAAAACTACCATCCAAAATAGCATCCCAATTACTAACTCAGAAAATATATAACACAAACTTGGAAAACAGCAGAATGATCCTTAAAGTACATGTACTACTTTAATCGAAATTGATACTTCCCATTTTAAGTGCAAGAACCATGCCTACCTTAAAGCTTTGAGACTGCTGTGAAAACAGTCCCTATTAAATAATAAGTAACACATTTTATAGAAACTGGGGTTAGAGAGTTTTATTATATTAGCCAGTTTTAAAGTACATACTAAAAAAATATAGTTGAGGAAATAAAAACTCAAAATCTGAAACTCAAAAATGTTTGGCTAAGACAATAGGAAATCAGCTGTTGATTATAACAGATACTAAGTCACCAGAGAAGCAGTTACACTATGCCACTACTTATTATTGTACAGAATAAAATGTTTCAATATTAAACCAAATGCAAAATATTTAGAAGCTAATATACAAAACAACCATTTATTGAACCACACTCCTAGCTCTAGACATCATACCAGTAGTATCAAATATATAATATCTCTATTTCATAGGACTCAGTAGAGTAGCTACTATTCTGTTGTTTTCATTATTATTTCTGCTCATTTCCAAGATGAGGAACCTAAGTTCTGCAAAGTCAAGCTGCCAGCCCAAGTTCATACAGCTAATAAGTGAAAAGCTGGCGTACAGAATTTGGGTTTATCAGAATCTAAAAGCTATCATTTTCCTACCAATAGTATCCAGAAGCAGCTAGCTGTGTCAGAATCACTAGGGACCTTGTTAACAAAATTGATGGCCATGTCCCAAACCTAAAAATACCAATTCCCAGAGAGTCTGGTTTATTTAACAAGCTCCCAGGTGATTCTTACGCAGCAAGCAGGGCTGGTCATGGAAGTAGTATTTAAAAACTAACTCCACTTGATTCCTCCATTTTCTACTGGGTTCAGTGGACTGAAACAGAGGCTATGAGGTCCTAAAAAAAGATTTAGACTTGAGTGAGTAGTAGTTGAGTACGAGAAGAAGGATCCAGTTCAACCTCCCACTGGAATTCATTTAGTAAGTGGCATTAGAATCTTCCCATTCACTTCTAAAACATAAAATAATCTTCAATACCTTTTTCCCAAACAGATCACCTAACAAGATATGACCATCCGTGGTCACCTTTGGATCCAAAGTCCCTGTGTCTTAGTTACTTTTCTATTGCCTTGATAAAATACCAAGGCTGAGATAACTTATAAGGAAGCAATTAATTTGGGGCTCATGATTCCACAGGGTTAGAATCCGTGACAACCATGACAGGGAGCACGGCAACGGGCAGGCAGGCATGATCCCGGAGGGGTAGCTGGGAGCTCACATATTGGCTCACAGACATGAGGTGGGAACGGCGGTGAGAGAACAGGAAAGCCAACTGAGAAAACATGGGCTCTTAAAACGGCAAAGTCCAATCCCAATGGCAGAGCTCCTTCTAATCCTTCCCAAACAGTTCCATCAACTGGTAACCAAGCATCCAAATATATGAACCTATGGGCTTTCTCATTCCAGCCACCACAGCCCTACTCCCACCTCCTCCTTTTCATACAGAACTTACCTCGGGAAAACACTGAATTCCATACTTGCCTAGTCTCTCTTGCAGCTAAGAGATGGTCATAAAAATCAGTCATAGTCAGTGAAGCCAGAAAGGCCAGGTCTTCCTCCCTAACAACAACACAACCAACCACAGGGAACATTCCTTTTCTCTTCTCCTTTGCTACTGACTGCAATGGCAACCTTCAAAAAAAAAAAATGCAGGAAGCTACCCAAGAACCCTGATGTTTGAGCTGCTATTTACTATTGAAAATAGATTTTTTTCATATAATTTATTCTAATTATGGTTCTCCTCCCCCAACTCCTCCCAGATCTTCCTCACACACCCAAAACCACACCCTTTTTTCTCCCTCTCTCATTAGAATAAATACAAACATGCACCTAAAACACAACAATAAGATTAAATAACCATGCTGTGACTTCCAGACTTCTGTGATGTGAACACGCTACTTTTTAAAATCTTTTAATTCAATTCCTGAGCTGCCTATCTCAGCAATCCCAGTACCCTGCCTCATGTTTTTCAGCATCATTATAAACCTTAGCTTTGAAAGGCGCATGTTTACAGCATGAGGTAAGTACCAGCAGGAAACTCGCTAAGGCATCCCACTGTCACAGTCCAAATCCGAAATCCAGCCCATGCTGGCACCAGCCTGTCTTCACATGGACCCTGCACCAGCCCTCTGGTCCTGACACACCCTGTCCTAGTCACAGCACTGCTCATTCCAAACACCCATGACTTCCTGCTAGGGCTTTGTCATGTAGTTCTTCAACCTATCTTTCTACCAGCAAAACCAACCAGCCTTCAAAGGACTAAAAATAATTTCTTCTTGATCTGTTATTAGCATAATTTGTATTCATCAGCTGCTACGCTTGCCACATTCTTTCCTATACACAGGAAATATCTGCTTCCCACATAGCTACGAGTATTATCAAAGTCACATGCAGGCTGACAAGATGGTTCAGTGGGTCCTTGTTTGCCATCAAGCCTGATGACATGAGTTTAATCCTGGAATCCAGCTGGCAGAAGGAGAGAAATGACTGTTATAATTGTCTTCAGACCTCCACACATGCATCATGGCTTGCAGACACACACACACCACACAAACACAATAAATAATAGAAAAAAAAAAACAGAAAATCAAACCCATGGTTAAACAGTTTCTAACACAAGACGACCCAAGGATTATTCAACTGAATCTGTCAACAGTCATTCAGACATTCTCAACTATGCTGTCTAAGGGCCAAAGGGTGACCACTACATTTTGAAGAGAAAGACAGGAGCTGGGAAATGGCTCAGTAGATAAAACATTTGTCATATGAGCATGAAGAGCAGAGTTGGCATTCACAGAAGCCAAATAAAAGCCAAGAGACGTGGTGATGCCTGTGGTCCTAACACTCAGGAGGTGGAGACAAGGGTCAGCTATCTAGCTAGGCAAGTGGGAATTGTTAACTCTGGATTTACCAAGAGACCCTGACTCAGTAAAGAAAGTTGAGAACTATTATCTAGGTTTACCAGGAGATCCTAACTCAGTAAAGAAAGTTGAGAACTATGAAAGAAGATATATAATGTCAACTCCAGGCCTACATACCACAAACACATATGGGCCCACATGCATACACACACGTACACATACCACATACATACGCAAATGAACAAATGATTAAATAGAAACCACAACAAAAAATATTTAGGGCTTGGAGAAATTATTTTGGAGGTACCATAAACTCATTGAACATAAAGCAGAAAATAAGATCTAAACATACAGAAATAAAGACTGACCTTCACAAAGATAAGTAACGTTTTAGAAAATTCCGGAATATACTTATATGCCAAGTAATCTCTACTCTCATGACTTCTCACTGTGTCAACCAATATACTTCCCGGCTTCACTCACATCTGCATTCAGCACAGCGAAAATACTGCTGGGAGTGTTCCTCACCCTCTCTGATGAGTAGATGGGGGGGGGGGGTCTGTTCACTGCATCTCATTCCAGACTACAAAGCAATAAGTCTCATGGTTTAAATTGATATGTACTTTTAAGTCTCTTAATCCAACCCTGCTTTACCTGTTGAGAACCAGTACAGTCAAACTTGAACCCAGCTATCTAGGCAGATTCTATAACTTATTCATACCCAGTAAACAGCCCTCAACTGCTCAGAGATCTGGGGAATATGGCATTTAAATATTTAATTCTTAAAAATTTTTCATAACTAAAAGAGACAGGTTGGCTACTAGCAGCACTATACTTCCTTCAAAGAAGATAGAAAACCAATGGGCACAAAAAAGTCCATCCACAATTCGTTTTAACTGCCAAGGGCTGACCATTGGGCAAAACTGCCTTTCATCTAAACTGAAGATCTCCAGACAGTGGACAGAATCACTGGAATTGACAGCCTAGCTGCTCAGGTCAAGGTAGGCTTGTCTTCATACAGATTTCTTATCCCACAGGATCTTCTGGAGCCTGGCAGGCCCTGTGCTAAACAGCAATATATATATATATATATATATATATATATATATATATATATATATATATATATATATAAAATCAGCAACCATGGAGTACCCTGATGATTAGCTCTAGGTGCCAACCAGTAAGTTCTCTGTCATTTTTTTAATCAATAACTCAAGTAAAATTTTATCCTTCTCCAAGATATCTGATGCAGTTTGACAGCTGAGAGGTTTTGTCAGTTTAAAAGGACAGCCTCATCAAACAAATTTCAGTAAAACACAAATACAAGTTATTAAGGTGTATACCTAAAAGTTATAAAGGTGTGAGAGCAAATACAAGTCAATCAAATTTCTCTCTCATGCTGACTTCCATAGTCTTGAAAATACTTTTCATTATGCAAAAACATCTGTCACAGTCATTCTGACATAAACACGCTACTGTTTATACAAATGCATATGTCTAAAACTTATGTTTTCACAAACCCAAGGAATTCTTGGGAGTTCCAGGGAGCTGAATTAAAGAATCCACCTTAAACAGGTCAGATTCACCACTCTCAATTCCTTGGTCCTAAATATTTTTTCCCTAAACTTAACTTTGTCCTCTGTACTGCCAATACCTTAAACAAGTATAAGAAACACCAGACAGTTCCATACCACAAACACCGGGCAGGAGCAAAGAGACCAGCTACCCTAGGATGTGACCAGCACCCAATTTTCTCAAGTCCCCCCACCACCCTAAGATGACACCCACAAAAAAGCAGGAAGCAGTCTTGAGAATCTGCAGTACCAATTCCCTTAACCTGTTGTGCCTAACCTCCTGACTTTTTATTATAAAAAGAATGGAAATATAATGGTCTGTCCTGTCCCTTTAAAAGACAAGCCCTACCCACTCCCTCCCCTGTCCATCAAGGCAAGCTAATTTTCCGCTTCCTTCCGAAGAGGCCGCTTCTGCCTCCCTCCTTTCTCCCCACTTCTCCCCTTCCCCTACCTCTCTCTCTCCCTCTCTCTGCTTCTCTCTGCTTCTGCTCCTCCTCCTTCTCCGCTTTCCCCTCCCCTTCCATAACCCACTAAATAAATATCCAACCTCACTCTGTAGCATGCCTATCTGTCTTGGTCTCTCACCCACCACACAGCTCCCTGCCTGGGATCTGCTGCCCCTCGTGCCCCAGGGGCCACTTAGGGAACCTCAGTGTTTTACCACCACAGCTCCTCGTGGCCTGCTGCCCGCGGCCGCCACTCTTACTTTTACCATACTCAGAGGAACAGCGGTGCTGACAGTTCAGACACCACCAGAGAAGCTGTGAGTGCTTCCTTTAGCTGTGAGTGTGAAAGAGAAAGACCATCCCCAATTGTTTAACCTCAAATTGTATGGATGAGGAGAAGAATTCAAGTAGTAATTCAAACTACAAAGGTTATGTCATAGTATGTAAAAAGTCATTAAGGAGGCTGGAGAGATGGCTACTCAGTGGCTAAGAGCAATGGCTGCTCTTCCAGAGAACCTGGGTTCAATTCCCAGGACCCACACAGCAGCTCACAACTGTCTGTTACTCCAGTTCCAGAGAAACCGACACCCTCACACAGATACACATGCAGGCAAAACATATACTGGCTGGGTGGTGGTGACGCACGCCTTTCATCTCAGCACTCAGGAGGCAGAGGCAGGTAGATCTCTGTGAATTCGAGGCCAGCTCAGTCTACAAGAGCTAGTTCCAGGACAGGCTATAAAACTACAGCAAAACAAAACAAAAACAAATAAAAACCCATACACACAAAATTAAAATAGACAAATGTAGATGTTTATAATCAAAGCACAGAGAAGGCTAAGGCAAGAGGAGTGGAAATTCAAAACCTTCCTGAGGCTACATAGAAAGTTCAAAGCCAACCTGAGCTACTTAGTAAGACTCTATCTCAAAACAAATAAAAATACTCCCCATCCTTGAAAAAAGGGAGAATCTATGATAACAGAAACTCTAAATTCCAATCCCAAAATTCTAGCTCCCCAAAGTTTTCATTCAAACTTGGTGGGGGCGGGGACATAAAAGGAGATGAGTAACATAAATAAACTAGAGTGAGGTAACAGTAACTACATCTTGGAAAAGCTGTGGAGTAGGAGAGAAAGTAACGCGGCAGCTGACCACGTATTACTCCAGGACAACACTCTTAGAAGCCTCAGGTTAGGGTCAGTTTCTCTCATTTCCCTACCATCAGAACCCCTCTCCTGTCACACTGAGCACGGATCTCAGGGAACAGCTTGGATGGTCTTTCACCACTCCATCCCACCCCTACCCTGTAAGCCCACCACAGCGCCTGACGTGTATCTGTTAGCTACTAGCACAGTTAAAGGCCTCCCTGAGGAAATAACAGTGTGGTGCAATCTGTGGCCCTCCCAGTCCTGCCAGAGCCAGAGCAGCAGTCAGGAGAGAAACAAGAGGGTCAGCAGGCCTCCTGCTCACGCCCACTACCACCACACACACACACACACACACACCTGCTTCACTCCTGCTTCCCTCACATCCTGCAGTGCCTCACATGACACACACCTAACAGCTGGCTCCTCTCGTCCCCGTCGAGTCATGTATAAAAATAAAACATCATCTGTGTTATTAGTCATTTCGTAGTCCATGTGAAAATGTCAGAGCCCTAACTCAAGGTGAGCAGCAGCAGCAGCAGCAGGCAGGGACCCTGCCACAGGCAGATGTTGGCTACTCGGAGCCATTTAAAGGACCTGCTTCCAAGCGGGGCTATTCTTTCCTGACTTCATTTCCTCCTTGAACACTGACTGGCATTTAGTAGACTAAATTTCAAATTTTCCTTTGATCATAATATCCTCTTAACAACATGAAACCATATTCCTTTTTTGTTTGTTTTATAATAGAGGAACAGTTTCTCCAAGCAGACTCCGTTTGCAATGATTTGATGCTCAAGACTTGTAAAAGTGGGACAAGTATTTTAAAGAACTAAATTCGCGAGCCCTGAGGGGTGAAGACTACAAAGACAAAACTGGAACTAATCAAGCTGATTTTATTAAAGGAATGAAAACAAAACATACTAAGCCCTTGGTCACATGCCTAAGAACAAGTGTGTCTGGGAGTCCCTGCCAGCATTCACACATACTCTCTACCCTGCCACACCCCGCCAGGGCAGTGCGGTCTTTCTTCTGAAACTTAATCTTCTGGAAAAGAAAAGAGACAAGTGATCCAACTAAAAAGCCTCTGCAGTTAAAGAAACAGCAAGGTGGCTCACTGGAATACTAGCGCAGGAAGCCCATCAGCACTGGCATCTAGTAATCTTTAAATCGTCTCTGCCAGGATAGTATTTCTAGGCTCTGTAGCAGTGGGGAACAAGTCTTCCTGTTTTTCCTACGTCTACTCTATACGTCATAGTTGGGTCCTTTAAAAAAAAAAAAAAAAGACTCAATTCATCCTGACACTTTTTTTTTTTAATTCCTCAAAGAAAATCTAAAAGAATAAAGCTTGCCATTACTTTCAACCAAAGAAAGTAAGGGAATTGAAAAAAATAGTAAGAAGAAAACCAATTGCTTAAAATCCATTAGAATATTTTAAATCAATGTCATTTTTAAATCATGAATGACTTGGGTGAGTCTCAGAATAGACATGTTCCTCAACCACAACCTCAAAACCCAGAAACAGCTACAAGGGCATTTTCTCACATCTGCTCCTCTCCTGAGTAGCCATGCTGCTACCTAGACTTCCCAGTTCCCCTCTGAGCTCTGCACTTCCTCGATCCACCCTGGCGTCTACTGGGCATTTGAAACTTAATGCAGGTAAGAGAAGCAACATTCATCTGCAATCTCGCCTCCGTTAGTCTTCTCCATCTAAGAAAGACCACGAGCAATCACACAGTTGCAAAACAACAACCCTAAAGAGAAATGAATTTCAAAATAGATGACCATGAAACCTTCCTGCTCAGTGAAGCACACCAGACACAAAAGGTAAAACATCCTATGGTTCCATTTGTATGAGGTATAGAGTTATAACATTCGGAAAAAAAGTAGATGACCGTGAGTGACCAGGAGCTGGAGAGCTATCGCTAATGAATACTGAGTTTCAGTCTGAGAACATAAAACCTGAGGCACACAGTGGTGATGGTTGTACAACAATGAAAATGTAGCTGGTGCCAATGAACTGTACATCTTAAAAGGTGAATGTACGTTACCTATATGTTACTATAGTAAAGCAATGTTATCAGATACCCACACCACCTTTTCCTTCAGCACGGTCACGCTACTGTCAGCACATCCTACCTTCAAGGTATTTGGGGAACCTAACAAATTACCATGTCCACAATCCAAGCTATCATCTTCAGCCTGGATTCAGACATAAACCACTAGCAAGTCTTCCTGTTTTTCCTACGTCTACTCTATATGTCATAGTTGGATCCTTTAAAAAAAAAAAAAAAAAGACAATAAATCAAGTCAAGACCCTAGTTAAAATACCACTTATCATTCTCTGGGGAAAACAAAAATTAAAATGCCCACTATGGAGTTCATTGTTCTGTAAGGGTTGCACCCATCTCTGCCTTTCTTCCAGTTCATTCTACTCATATGATATTCCTCCTGTTTCTCAAACAGTCCAAGGATGTGTGCTCTTCCTGAAGCTCAGTATCTCTACTCAAATTCTCTAGAGGTCTCGCCTCAGAAAAGCCCACTGCGAAGAGGCTCTCCTGAGCACTTGCTCCTCCTCACACTGCTTGACTATGTCTCCTAGCTCTCATTACTACCTGAAAAGTGTTCGCTTATAGTGCCTCTCCCATTGACTGGAAGATCCGTAGAGACAGAAACTTGGACTTTCTGCACAATGGATGCAGATTCCAGGGAAGTGCTTAGTGCATGGTTAAGTACCTGTCGTTTCTGGAATGAATGGATGAACACACTTAACTTTATCTGGAGATGCACTGCATTCTATTCTTCTGATATCTCATTTCAAGACATGGACTTTTTTTAAACATGAAGGAAAGAATGTTATTTGAAAAAGCAAGAGGAAACCTCCGTCATCTAAGTTCCCAACTTTTCAGTCAAAGTCAGACTATAGCAATAAGCAAACCATTCATAATGCAATCAGTCAGACTCATAGACACCTCTTCTATCATCATGTCTAAAACTACCTAAGTGAAACACTTCCTCCTTCCAGCACCAGGGAACTCCCCAGATTGTTTCTGCTCAGATTCCTCCTCTTCCCACAGCCCCTCACTTAGGAAATGAGGGGCATGGTCAAAGTTCACACTCCCAAAGACAGCCACCATACAGACTTCCCTACAGAGAGGCTTTTCAAAAATGTATTACTGGAGGTCTATAAAATCTAAATATTTAGTTGATATAATTGCTTAGATGCTTTTAGCTTTAATGCCTTACTAATGTCATCATTTAAACCACCTTTTATTTGGCAATGATATGGTAAAATAAGAACCATGCCCTCATTTCTGTGAAACTAAACAAGTTAATCTTCTGCATACATAAACACAGAGCTCAACAGATAAAAATCACCAATCAAAACAACTGTACGCCTATACAATGATAATTTTCATTTCTATTTCTTGACCCAGATACTCTCCAGCTGCAGAGAGTGTTTGAAATAGCCTATCAGAAAATTGATACAGGTATCTTATTCTCGATTAAGTAAGCTGCCTTTTAATCATTTTTAAAGAAAATGCGTATTTGAAGAACAGGATTAGATACAGTCATTTTTTTTTATATAAGCTGCCCAAAGAACCCAGAGGACAAGACTAGCACCTCGATCAGTTTCCATGGTGACTAGCAAAGAGCCCATCACACTGCAGACGACATTCCAGTACAAATTTGAGGCCAACGCTGTTGCAAGGCTTGGAGAAGTCTTATGCTGTCTGTTTTGTTGACAGGAAAAATCAAAACAGAGAGCAACCTATTCCCACGTAGGGAATCCAGACTGTCCTCTGAGACTACCTGAGGGCTTTCCTCCCTTAGTTCAAGAACGTCCCATTGCTTAGGAGCCACAGGCAGTAACCCAACTTGTCCCTTATTGCTCTTAGCAGCGCCCTGCTTGTCCTCTGTCCTGAGGTAACAGAATCTCCTTTCAGAGCTGCAGTGGAACGGGGTACACCCAAGGAGGTGCACTCCACTGCTCCCTGTGCAGACCGTGCCCCCGACCTCTAACCGACCATTTAAGACTTTACACAAGTACAAAAGAGACTTGGGAAGACACAGACTTTCTCAAGAAGCATCTTAAGAACCTAAAAGAACTATTTAAAACAGCAGTCCATATTATTTTTGTAAAACTGGTTGATGTGGTTAATTTGGCAAAGCCTATGAGAGAAGGAAGAGGAAGCTAAACATGGCGAGAGGTTCAAGCTCGTAATTGCTTCTGTATGATTGTGCCAACAATAAATAAAGGCTCTTTGCAACTGCCTCCCCTTCATCTAAGCGCTCTGACCCACTTCTGGACGGCAGTGTTGACCCTGATCTTTTCACACAGTGCATCTGACAAAAGTGAACCAGCACAGGGCTTGACCAGCAAGAAACAGACTGAACAAAATCTAGCATGTGAAATAGTCCACAGCCAAAAGTAAAGCTTCAATATGCCACAACCTGAAACAATACCATTCTGAATTCAGATTTATTTTCCTAGCCTTTATCAAAGCTTGTTTGATTTGTACTTAACCAATCCATTGTATTTTCTATACATTTAACATTTCATATACAAATTTTGAGAGTTTATTCTCAAATTCTAACTGAAAATTCTAACTGAAAACTTAAAATGCTGAAATAGAAAAGCTTCACGGAGCATAATTCTCCTAAGGCAAGAGTAATCACTGGAGACGTATGGGCACTGAGAAAGCCCTTGAACTAATTCAAACCTTTGGAAATATCCACCAAATACAATCTATTTTCAATCAGTTGGCAAGAGTTTGTTGGGTGTGTAGCAATGGCTCAGGCAGTAGTGGCAGCTCTTTTAAAAAGCAGCCCCTGACACCAGGGTCATTGTAACTAACAGCGGATAGACACATGAAGGGAAAGCGGAAGTGAGGCCAAGGGAAACCACTAGGAAGGCTTCCCAGCAGAAAAAAATGCCCAACAAGGGACCTGAGAGATAACAGGAGCTGACAAAGAAGGCAAGGAAGACATCTAGCCAGTGAAAGGAATAGTGTAAGCTAAGGACAGAGTGGAAGACTGGGGACAGTCAAGGGCAGAGTGGAAGACTGGGGACAGCCAAGGACAGAGTGGAAGACTGGGGACAGCCAAGGACAATGTAGAAGAGTGGGGACAGCCAAGGACAATGTAGAAGAGTGGGGTTGCCAACCCTAGAAACAGAGCTACACTTGGCAGAGACCTGGTTGCAATAAAAAACATTCATTTCTACACACAATGTGAGAAATCATTATCTAATTCAAAGTGAGGGAGATCAAAGGGACCAAAATAAAAGAGAGGGGTTCTTTTGTTTTGTTTGAGACATGAACCCATGTGAGCCAAGCTGGAGTCAAATCTTACACACAGATGAGGATGACCTTCAAATCCTGATCCACCTGCCTCTACCTTCCAAGGTGTATGAGTGATAGGTGTGTGTCACTGCACCTGGCAAAATGTTTAAAGTTTTACCTATATTCCCAAATTTCTCAAATTAAAAGGGCCAACTCTAGTGCCCACAGTGAGAATGGAGCAGGAGAGAAGAGACGACAGATAAGGACGCTGTAAAGGTTTCAGAGGTTCTGGTGCTCCTTCCGTCAGCTGGGATTTCTATATCCCTCCCCTTAAACCTGAGAAAGCACACGTCAATTCCAACTAGGTTGACTAACCAGGATAGGTTGCAGAAGGTCATATAGCTTCCACCTTACTGACTAGGACATCAACTTGAGAAACACTTAGTCACCAACAAAATGTTCCACTACCCTGAGGCTACCAATCTCTGGGCAAGACTAGGCATAGACAGTATCCACATTAATGTACTCTATCTACAACCCAAGCCCATTCAGCCTTCAGGTTACCAGAGCCAGGACCAAGCACATGAAGGAAGAATTCTAGATGACCACGTGGGTCTTCCCCATTGAAGCTGCAGCAGTGTGGTAACAGCCAATCCTGCTTGCTGGCCAAATCCCTATCCATAGAATCTCTGAGTGTACTAAAATGGCTGGAGTTCCACATCATTGACTCAAACAGGAGGTGACGAGGTGTAAGCTAATTACTAAACAAAATATGGATGGAGGGTTTTAGAGATCATGATGTTAGATCAATGTACATCATTGAAATGTGACCTATCTGTGGGAATGATGCTGAACCCATGTACATTGCTGACGCTTGTCCCATCTGTGGGAATGATGCTGGACCCTGTACATCGCTGACGCTTGTCCTATCTGTGGGAATGATGCTGGACCCTGTACATCGCTGACGCTTGTCCTATCTGTGGGAATGATGCTGAACCCATGTACATTGCTGACGCTTGTCCTATATGTGGGAATGATGCTGGATCCGTGTACCTCACTGAGAAGTTCAGAGGGTCTGGCTGCCTCCAAGTCCCATCTTGCCATCAATATGGTACCTGTTTTATTATGTGGGTTCTGGGATCTGAATTCAGGTCCAGCACATACTTGAAAGTCAAGCACTAGACTAACTGAGCTATCTCCCCAGCTCATATAAGTTTTGCTTTTCTTTTTTTTTAAATTTATTTATTCATTATGTATACAATTAACCAGAAGAGGATACCAGACTTCATTATAGATGGTTGTGGGTCACCATGTGATTGCTAGGAATTGAACTCAGGACCTTTGGAAGAGCAGGCAATGCTCTTAACCGCTGAGCCATCTCTCCAGCCCAGTTTCGCTTTTCTTGGAGTTGTTTTATGTCTGTTTTGGTTTTGTTTTGTAACTCAGTTGCAGTTCATGCGCACAGATTTTGCAGACAAAGATGCAGTGTCAATGTAGAAAGGTCAGTGGGGTGCAAACACCCGGAACTGACACAGCCTGCACAGAGCACACTGCACTGTGTCTTGAAGAAGGAAACAGGGAAGACAGAGGCTGCAGTGCACAGGGTAATGAGGGCTAGTGAGTCAGTCCCTCACCCCACACATACATTCCATGTGTGTAAGTAGACCTAAGGGAAAACTTAGTAAAGACGACTGAAGATGACCGGCGGGCATTCACAAGTCAAAAATCCTGGAAGAGTAAAGAGATGACGCATCAGGAACAAAAGCAGAAGGACTGGGACTGGATCTCTGAGGCAGAAAGGGAAGGATGCACCGAAGACTGAGGATGGGGTTAATAGTGTGAGCAAGAGCATGAGGAGGTTATCAAGAAAAGGCCACCTTTCAGTGAAAGAGGAACCAAGGGCAAGTGCTGGAAAAGAAGCAACTAGAATGGGATGGGAGGTGTGTGAGCATGAAAGACAGGAAGAGCATTGGTGGCCACCAAGAGAAGCAGGTCCTGGGCAAGGCAGAAAAGGCGCGGTGGGACACACCTGCAGCTACCACACCCTGAGGCTAAGGCGGAGAATCACAGAGTGAAAGGCTGTTTAAAGAAAGCAGGGGAGGGATAGACTGGAGACAGTCAGAATCAAGGAGACAATGGTATACAGCGGAAACAACAGTCTACTAAACAGTCACTCTGGCTGTAAACTGACTAAAGTGACAAAGGCAAGATCTTTGCAGTTGTGTGAGCACCATGTTGAGCATGGAGCGTGGGAGACTCAGGCCCTCAAAATAGGACTAAGCCTGTGCATTAAAGGACATGGAAAAGTGACTCAGAAATGCACTGTGTATGAATGCATTATAGTTGTGACAAATATCAAATATTCACAGGAAAAAATTATGATTAATATTTCTATTTTATCCTAAAAGAATGTCAGTTTTTGTAAATAATTGTGAATTTCAATGCACTTGTCAATATAAAATATTTCTTACCAAGAATTACCTTTGAATTTAAGAACAGAAAGCAAAAAGTAATGATTTTGCAACTGCTCCGCTAGGATTTGGTTTCTTGACCCGGCTTCTGCTCTACCTTTACGGTAATTATACATTAACCATAAACAGTGCATCTTTCCTCCCAAACAGCTTACCATATAACTGAGACAAAATGTTTTAATTAAGAAATACTTGTTATAACAAAAAAATTAAGCATAGGGCAACAAACCAGAATGTGGGCCTTTTATGATACTGATGCCTAAAAAAAGACAAAGTGACCCTCATGAGCTTTGAGTGATCACATCAGGACTTCCCATGTGAACTCCTGAGAAACATCCTTTTACTCCAAATTCACACCATTGCCAGGCGGTGGTGGCGCACGCCTTTAATCCCAGCACTCGGGAGGCAGAGGCAGGTGGATCTCTGTGAGTTCAAAGCCAGCCTGGTCTAGAAGAGCTAGTTCCAGGACAGGAACCAAAAGCCACGGAGAAACCCTGTCTCGAAAAATCAAAAAAAAAAAAAAAAAAAATCCACACCATAACTGCACTGCCAATGACGATGTGAGGCCGGCACCTGCAGTCCTGGACCAGCACTGTTAGCATTTCCTGCATGCGGGTCATCACACGAGCATGGTGGACAAGGATCAGAGCCAGAAACAAGCCCAGCTCTGTACAACAAGAAGCTAGAAAGGCAACTACGTAATGCAGAAAATACTGTTGCAAGGAGAGATGCGTGTATTCAACTTTCCCAAACCCAAAACCTTCATCATTTGGGGGGTTCAAAGGGTTTGCTTGTTTTGAGAAGGAATCTCATGTGCCCAGGCAAGCCTGAAGTGGAACTTGCTAGGTGCTGAGTTCCTGATCCTCCTGCCTCTACTTCCCAAGTGCTAGCTAGAATTACAGGCATGCGGACCGGACAATACCCAGCCAAACCTGACCTGAGCGAAATGGCCTAGTCCGTCCTAATATGAACACTGAACCTCAAAGGTTTAGAGTAATATTAGTCACACCGAAAGGATATTGGTGGAAAAAGTAGAACGTCTGGAGAGAATGCATGTGAAGGCATTATGTAATCACAGGATGAGACAAATACTTCTGAGATAAACATCAATGGAAAAAACACAAACCCTTTGAAGATAATACTGCTGCCTTTTCCATTTTTAAATCCAATTAAAAATCTACTTAATGAGTCATTCTAAAAACGAAATGTAAAAACTTAAAATTAAGTTTTGCTAAAATAGTCAAGTAAAATATACATTGACTTTTACTTTGAAATACTGTTTACAAAAAGTGTTAATCTAACGGTTAATGCTAAAAATTTGTTTGCAACTTACTATAGGATAGACACGGTGCTAAGTATTTTATATGCATCTCATTTAAATTTTAATTATTTCATTTGTTTGTGTGAAGTTGGATGCTGCACAGAACTTATCCAACACTTGAATCTGCGTATATTTTGTATAGGAGAAGCACACACTCTTTACTCTTTCCATGGTCATTGCTCACCGACCAAAAGCCAGCGCTTAGGAGACAGAAGCAGTAAAAACAGAAATTCAAGGTAATCTCTGGCTACACAGGAAATTCAAACCCAGTCTGGAGGACACAGTGAATTCAAATCTAGCCTGGGCTATGAGACCCTGTCTCAAGAAAGAGAAACAAAAAGCTCACCATCTGCCATCACTAGACCTTAGACACTAAGGATTAAAGCAGGGGAAAGACCAGAATCACTATTTACAAACCAGCAGAGATGAGTGAACCACCTCCAAAACACAGGAGGTGCGGGAGCTATGCCATCCCCAGAGGACAAAGACTGAGTGTGCTCTGAGCTGGAAATGCTTAGTACGCAGCAAAGCGGTCCTCTGCAGCAAATGGCTAAGCATGCAGGTCTAGTGCCCGGGAGTGGCCTGTAGACTAGTAACCCATTAGCATCCAAGGAGCAGGAGTCATGAGAAGAGTTAAAAATGATTGAGAATGAGAAGGACAACTAGATAACAGAGCGACAAACAGCTCAGGAGGAAAAGGGTTTATTTCAGTCCGTAGTTCAAAGGTGTAGTCCATCATGGCAGGGAAACCAAGACCTCAGGAGCTTACAGCTGCTGGACACACTGCACAAACATAAGCAATGCGCCATGAATGCTGGTACCCAGTTTTCTCCTTTCTATACAGTCCAGGCCCAAGCCCAGGGAATGGTGTGGTCGTTTGAAAGAAAATGACCCCAAAGAGAGCAGCACTATTAGGAAGTGTGGTCTTGTTGAAGGAAGTGTGTCACTGTGGGGACGGCTTTGAGGTCGCTTTTTCTCAAGATTCCCTCAGGATGACAGTCAACTTCCTGCTGCCTGTAAGATGGAGCCCCTCAGTCCCAGCCCCACGTCTGCCTGCACGCTGCCATGCTCCCCTTCATGATCACAATGGCCTGAACCTCTAAAACTGTAAACGAGCCACCCTCAATACACTTTGTAAGAGTTGCTGTGGTCATGGTGCCTCTTCACAACAGTAAACCCTAATTAGACAAATGGCATCACCCCCTTCCCACCTCAACTGAGCTAATCAACATAATCCTCACAGGCATGTCCATGGGCCAAATCATCCCTCGGAGCTGTGCCCAGAGCCTTGTCAGGTGGTTCCAGACCCTGCCAACTTGAAAATAACACTAAGCATCACAGCCACAAGTTATCACCAACGTTCCTATCCCATCATGTCTAAAGGAAAGAAAAAATGCTTTGTACTTACACACTGCAATCTAACTAGATGCTCAATTCATACCCAAGCCATAAGCACTGCACTAGCTGCTGCTGGAGGTAGCCAAGACTAGAGACAACCAACTGGGGACTTGAGTGAGGCTGTTCATTTGGTTGCTTGGTTGGTTGATTGATTTGTTGTTTGGTTGCTTGGTTGGTTGAGATTGCATTCCAGTATATTGCCAAGGCAGGCCTCAAATGCCTAGTGCATATAAACCTCCTGACCCAGCATCTCTAATAGCTAAAACTACAGGCACATGACACATCACAGGCTTGATTTAAGATGAGGTTCGCTATACTGCAGACTATAACAGTTTTTTTTATTTTTAAGATTATTTTTAATTATGTATATAATGTGTACACAGTATGGATACAGGTGCCCTTGGAGGCCAGAGGCATCAGAGTCCTCTGGAACTGGAGTCACAAATGACTGTGAGCCACACTGCAAAAGCAGCACTCACTCTTAACCACTGGGCCATCTTCCAAGCCCTACAATCCAGTTCTTGATGCTGAGAATCAAAGCAAAATAGGAGCGCTAGGTTAAAAGCCCAAGATCTAGGTTGTCATTCAAACTTAGTTCTGCACTCGGGAGGCAGAGGCAGGCGGATCTCTGTGAGTTCGAGACCAGCCTGGTCTACAAGAGCTAGTTCCAGGACAGGCTCTAAAACCACAGAGAAACCCTGTCTTGAAAAACCAAAAAAAAAAAAAAATCTTAGTTCTGCTAATTTCTACCCTGGTGACTTGTACAAGCGAACTAACTTTACTGTCTGTCTACAATGGGGATCGTAGTAGTGGCTGTTAAATATAATAATAAAGAGAATAAAGCAGCAGCAGTCAGTCCAGGAAAGGAGCTGGCACATAATTCACTTCAGAGAATGTGGTTTATTAAGAGATCTGGAACCGAGAGACCATGACGGGGCCCCAAAGTGGGGAGGAGAGCATTAGACCAAAACTGGTATAATGTGTGAGAGACGCCAACCACGACGAGGGGCTTCAGCAGAAGGACTGGCTCATCTCTAACGCTGGGAAGGGGCTTCGTTAAGAGTGAGGATAAGAGAGTGGCAGACAAATAGACAGACAGACAGACACACACACACACACCATGAGAGAGGAGCCAGAGGAGCCTCTTCAGAGACCCAACTGGGAGTCTGAGAAAATCCTAGAGCAATCCCAAGAACAAAGGAAATACCAGACTTTTACAGCTCTGGGAAGGGGAGGGGGAGCTTTACTTCATGTGGTTTAGTTCGACACAGCATTTGTAACAAAGAGCACGGAAGAACAAGGTGCTGCCTAGAACCGTCCATTAGGGACAACTGTCAATGCTCTGTCCCAGGGAGGGAAGCAGGGAGGTGTGGCCTCTGAAGACTGGCCACTCTCCTAAGGGGCAGGCTCCAGTTCTAACAAAACCTGGTCCTACTCCATCGCTATGAGGAGGAAATGAGCTAAGAACCAAGTCATGGGAATCCTTCTATATAAAGTGCTAACTAACTATGCTAATATAGTTAAGTGCTCAGCAAGCATTAGTTATGTTGTTATTATAAAAAATACTAGAATAGCACATGGATGCAACAATAATAAAAACAAACTATGCCACTGAATTCACAAGGAAAGACACTTACTTGGAGAAAATTCAGAGAACACTTTACTGAGCCGCCCTCAGAGAATGACTAACTGATAAACTATCCTGGAGAGCCCTTACAAGCATCACACAGATGCACATGAAGACGGTCGCTGGGTTTTGTAAGCACTCAAGTCCCCCACCCAGCCACACTCTAGCACAGGATATAATAACCAGGATAGTCATACAGGTAGCCTGGAAAAGAGGACACAGAAAGCTGAGGAAAACTGTACAGGACATTCCTGGAGAAATGTAGAGCACTATAAAACCAGAGAACGCCTGCTTGAAGAGCAGCAAAGGCTTCTGGGTATAAATCTGAGCAGGGCAGCTATACGAGTGACCTGGCAGAGGATACTGAAGACTTGGAGCACAGGCAGGAAGGGGAGGTCGCACCATGGTGTGACAGCCTGTGAGCTCTCTAATGGCCAAGACTGTGTCTTCCCCATGTCTACAGCATCCAGACACAGAATCCAAGACGGAGCAAGCACTCAGTAACTACAGTATCCAGACACAGAATCCAAGGCAGAGCAGGCACTCAGTAACTACAGCATCCAGACACAGAATCGGAGGCAGAGCAGGCACTCAGTAACTACAGCGTCCAGACACAGAATCCGAGGCAGAGCAAGCACTCAGTAACTACAGTATCCAGACACAGAATCCAAGGCAGAGCAGGCACTCAGTAACTACAGCATCCAGACACAGAATCCGAGGCAGAGCAGGCACTCAGTAACTACAGCGTCCAGACACAGAATCCGAGGCAGAGCAGGCACTCAGTAACTACAGCATCCAGACACAGAATCCGAGGCAGAGCAGGCACTCAGTAACTACAGCGTCCAGACACAGAATCCAAAGCAGAGCAGGCACTCAGTAACTACAGCGTCCAGACACAGAATCCGAGGCAGATCAGGTACTCAGTAACTGAGGTGTAAATGGATGCAGGAGCCAAAGAAGCAGCATGAGCTGTCATTAAAGTGAGGACAGTGGAAACAGATACATGGTGGAAAAATAGAGACAAGGCTACGTGCTGGCTGAGAAAATGTGGCTGGAAAGGGTGCGATCAATGAAGGCTCCAAAACAGAGCAACACAGCGTGGTCTTCAGTACTCTTTCCACGAGAATCAAACACAACTGCATTCAGAAAAATGCTCCACCAGGGGAAGCTGATTTTGTCTGAAATAAAAGCTACTCATTGTGAGTAGATTTCCTAGTTATTTGCCCTTGGATCTAATTCATCATTGAAGATATTTGTCTTCCTTTAATCTTTGCTGGTATAAAACTTTAAGATTACACATGTTTCTATTATTACAAAACAATATAGAATCTTTGTTTTACAAAATAAAATCTTATTAAAGGTCTTAATTATCACTTTCTCATTCACAAAAGAAATTATTATAAAAACAATGTCAACTATAAGCCATCAAAAAAGCATAGTTAGAGCTGGGAACATACATAGCTCAATGGCAGAGCACTGGCTAGCACACAATAGACCTGGGTTCAATTTCTACCACCACAAAAAAAACAGATAGCTAAGATAGATACATATGTATAGATACACAAAGGTAGATAAAGATATAAATATTGCATAGATATTAGTATGTATAATACACGTCTATCAACGTAGTCTTGGCAGGCTACAAGCTTCTACAGTGTGGATTTAGTTTTCTTTATGTTCCCAGAGGCTGGGAGTCAATTTTCCAGGTACTTTGTATATTTGCTGAAATAAAATGAACTGTCTTAGAAAGCTCACGGCACTTATCAACAGCTTCTGATGGTTTTTATGTTTCCTTCTCTCAGACTCAGCAACCTTTCCCAATGTGCATTAAAATTATACTGTAGGAGCTGGAGAGATGGCTACGTAGTTAAGAGCACCCGGCTGCTCTTCCAGAGGACCTGGGTTCAATTCCCAGCACCCACATGACACCTCACAATTGATATGTCCAGTCCCAGGGGACCCTACACCCTCTTATGGCCTTCATGGGCACTAACCACATGCATGTGATGCAGAGACATAAATGCTGGCAAAACACCCATACACATAAAAATAATAAATATTTTTAAAGACCTTAAAAATTATACTGTAAAAGAATAAAAGTTACAATAAAAGTAGTTTAGAAAAATCAAGAAATATGATCGTCAATCTGCCTTGTCAGTAATATTATTAGGCAAATGTTAGAGATGGAGGGCCAGGGAATGATTTCCAGTGTTGTGACACACAAACACATATGCGCACAAATCACACACACACACACACACTGTTTAAGCATATCACTAGTCTAACATGGTAGTGCAAATCTATAATATCAGCACTTAAAAAAGTCTGGCAGGGAAATTGTGAGTTCAAAGGCCAGCCTGGGCTACAAAATAAGTTCCAGGTCAGCCTGTACTACATGGTAAGATTTATCTCCCATTGGAAGATAGGTAGGTGGATAGACAGGTAGATAGATAGATAGATAGATAGATAGATAGATAGATAGATAGATAGATAGATAGATAGATAGACAGACGGATAGATAGATAATAAGCTCATTGGCGGCTCTTATGTCAATATGGCTACCTAGACATTCATGCTGACTTTTCTTTTCTTCCAAACTCCACTGAAATGATATGGGGGTACGTCATTTAAGACCAAGCTGTCCTTACCCTGCAGAAAGGGACCATTAGCAGATAAGATGTTTTTAAAGAAAACTCTAGATATCTAGATCCATGGTCTCAGACTCTGACACTAAATCTTCTGGATAGAGGTTAAGACAGACTGCATGACCCTCTGCTGCATCTAGGATTTCTGAAGGTCTAAAGTAAGGCTGAACTTTTGCGTGCTCAAACATTTCCCAGGGGTACTGATTCTGCTGGTCAGGGGGCACTATGGAAACAACTATCCTGCTATTTTAAATAAACAGAGACCTAAAAGAGGAGGAAAAAAAAAAAAGGAAAGAAGCCACATTTTTCTTAATTAATTCTAATCAGACTCAGAGTCAAGAAAATGCTACAAATGACCTCCTCCTTTTTTGGGGGGAAACAGTAAGTTGAAAGTAAGGAACAGTCTAGAAAATTCGAGAAAGCAATCTCCAAACTTAAAATTTTTATTAGGGCTAAATAACTATAATTGAATAGAGGAGAGTGAAAGGAGTCTAAGGACTCTTGGGAAACAGGATGGTGAAAAGCCAGAGCAGAGAAAATGAACGTGTCCGGGGTCAGCAGCTCTCGGATGGCTTTCCACAATGAGGACAAACATCAACAAAGAGAAGTCTCTCTGAACGGAAAACACTCAAGGCCAATTTCCAAGTATGCACCACCTTTTAAAGCCAACAACCTGACAAATATTTGTGACAACTTTAAACTTTAAAAGCCATAAGGAAAGCCTTAAAAGCTCTGAGGGTAAACAACACATGCTATTACAGAGTCATGTGACTCTGGAAAACACTAGGCGCTTTCATTAGAGTGTCAGAAGAAAATAGAATGCCGCTTTCAAAGTTCAAAAGTAATTTTGAGCCTTAAATTCTACATCTTCGCTAAATTATCAAATACAAAGGAAGAATAAAGATACCTTCAGAAATTAAAGAACCGGGAGAACTGACTTCCTGTATGCACTCCTCTATCGCTTCTTTCCTGAGGACCACCAGTGGGCATCACAGAGGGACAGCTACGGTGTGGGCAGAAGGACACACTGCCTCCAGCTCCTTTCGGGTCCTCCCCATATGACATCTGACTCACGCCCTCTTATTCTCTAGGATTAAGCTGAATCTACCAGAAAATCTCAAGTATCCTTCCGATATCAAGAACTTTAATTAAGACACCAATTCCCTTTTGCCATTGAAGGTAAAGCTTCATGAAGTAAGGAGGAAGCACTTTTAGCCATTAAGCTGTCCACCAAACCATAGAAGAACTCAAGGATGCATCCGGAAAAACGGAAGGGAGGGAGGGAGGGGAAAGGTGGGGACAGAGGGAGAGAGGGAGGGAGGAAGGGAAGGAAAGGTGAGAAGGGAGGGAGGGGACGGAGGGAGAGAGGGAGGGAGGAAGGGAAGGAAAGGTAAGAAGGGAGGGAGGGGACAGAGGGAGAGAGGGAGGGAGGAAGGGAAGGAAAGGTGAGAAGGGAGGAAGGGAGGGGACGGACGGAGAGAGGGAGGGAGGAAAGGAGGGGAGGAAGAGGGAGGAAGGAAAGAAAAGAAAAGGAAAGAGAGGAGAGAGAGAGAGAGAGAGAGAGAGAAACGAAAAGATAAGATGAGATGCAAGAAAGTACAAAGGAAGAGAGCTGTAAAGAAATGGGTTTTTAATTTGACTGGACAGTAGAATTTCCTTGAGGCAGGAGCACAACTTTAAAGAAACAGTGTGGTATTTTTTCTCTACTAGTCCAGTTAGGGCGCTTGGTTCTACAGTGAATGAAGATTATACAAGCAAGCAGAGTGAATGGGTAATAACTCACATTTTCAGAAGTCAGGGCCGAAATCTTGAGACATGAACATGCCTGTCTCTGCATTCTAGCAAATTCTGGATCCCTATCTCAGCAGGACACTTATAACACATGCCATTTTCCACATGTGCTGCATGGTGAGAGAAAGTGAGTACAGCCACAGCTACAAACATGAATATTTTACCTGTGTTATATATAAATTTATACTTTATATATTCATATATTTATATATGTATATAAAATATAAATATGAAATACTCTAGGATATTTTAAAAATAGTAAGTTAGAAATAAGAAACTATATGAAACATGTATTTCATATATATAAAAGAAATTAAAAGATTATGAAATAGGGATGTATTATTAAATAATAACTTGTAGGATTGTATAATATGTTCAGTATTCATTTTCACTTTTACTTTTAATATCTAGAAAACAGATAATACTTAACATAAATCAGAGTATTTAAAAAGGTATATTCCTATAAACTATAGCTAAAATAAAAGATGAACCATGTTTCCTGGAGAACATGTAGATAACTTACTTAGTATGTAAGAATCCAATATAAGACCGCCATTGTAGGGCCAGAAAAATGGTTCAGCCAGCAAAATTACTTGCCACACATGCCTCACAGCCTGAGTTTGATCCCAGAAACCACATAAAACACCAAAATGGTGGGGTGTGTCTATAACCCCAGAACTCCCACTGCAAGATGGAAGGCAGAAACAAGAAAATCCCCCAGAGTTGCAAGCCAGGTAGCTTGAAGCATGCAGCAGCATAGCACACATGCAAAAAGGAGGCCCTACCTCAAACACGAGGTGGAAGGGATCCAAGTCCCATCGTATTCATGTGCCTGCACACACATACACACACATACATGCACATACACAGTAATAGTAAACACAACTTTAAAATTAAAAGGAAAAAAGGATGCCATTGAACAGCCTCGGCAAGTGGCTCAGTGGTAGAGTACCAGGACAAGAATGTACAAGGCCCTAGGCTCAATCCCCCAGCCCCAGAAAAAAAAAAAAAATCCCATCATACTCTGATTGTAATAATTGAAAAAGGGGCACCAACTTAAACATTTTAAAAAATCATATGGAAACCTATCACTATGGAAGCTTCCTAAAATATATACATATAAAAAAGGAATTAAATTGAGTTACCATATAATGGGGGAGGCAATACCCCAGCTAGGCATCTTATGCCACCTGCAGTTCCAGGAATGAGTAACATCTTGTTGAGTAGTTAGCCAAGATGTCCCACAGGTACAAATAACACACATACCTACAAACATCACAGGCTACTGTCAAGGCTACTGGTTACTCTCCATTACTTGTGGAGGAGGATCTGGGAGGAGCTGGGGGAAGTGAAAGAATATGATCGAAATTAATTTTTAAAAATTTTTAATAAAAAAAAATCCCAATGCCATTGTAGTGGGCTAGGGAGGTCAGTGGTAGAGCACCAGCCTAGAGCATTCAACCCCACAGCTCCAGGGAAAAATAAATCCCATTGTCCTTTAATTGGAGTAAGTGGGGAAAGGGGAAGCCAACTTAAAGAGTCACTCAAAAGAAAAGTGTTCAACCATGAAAGCAGCAGCCACAGAATGGGGTGCAGGACTGAAGAGATAGTTTAGGGGCTAAGAGAAAGTGTTGCTTCTGCAGAGCACCTAAGTTCTGTTCCCAGAGCCACATGGCAGCTCACAACTGCACACAACTCCAGTTCCAGGGATCTGGCCTCTGCAGGCTTCTGCATATGCGAGGTGACATGAATTCGTGCAAACACACATGTACATAAAATATAAATCTTAAAAAAGAATGAAGGCTATCACAAAACTATGCGGGCACATGTGGGTTTAATTTGCATATGATGAGATGAAAAGATGAATAAATACATAAGAACTATTTTCCAATCAATCCTATGGAATAAAAGGGAGACCTGACAATCCTCATTCTTACATTATACACATAATGTATTCAAATTCTGCTCCAAAGGACTAACACTGTTTTTAAAGTATCTTTTAACTTTTTTACTGAGTTAAATAAATTGACACTTATTTCTGCCTGAACCAGGCAGGCATGGGAGCACATGTCTGTACTCTTAGGACCTTCGAAGGTGAAGCAAAAAGACTCTGAGCTAGCTTGAGCTACAAAGTTAAAGTTCTAGACATGCCTGGGATTCATACTATGGACCTAGCCTCAAAAAAAAAAGTTGAACCCAGAATATTCCTACCATATATATGAACTGGAGCAGTAAATTTTTATTTTAAAAAATGGCCTCGGCGTGAGAACATGAAAGCTCATCATGGATACATGGCCAACATTTAACTGCAACACCAGTATTAATAAATGAAGCAGTACTAATGGCAGCAGTGTTAGTCCCTTAAAACGTGCAGCTGACCAAACCTAGACTACACACACTTCATCACCACCTTAAAGACACTGCAATGCATTAATATTCCTATGATGAATACCTACCGAGTCGTTCGCTGCCAGAGCAAGAGCAAGGTTCACTGAAAGAAACAGAGAGAACTCAGTTTAGTAACTTTCCTTTTATGGAAATCAACATTTCCCTCACTTGTAGAAGAACAAAGATGAGGAGAGAATAACAAAGACGAAAGAACAAAAATAATAATAATTTTTCAACTACCAATAGATGCCCGTCCCATACTAAACATTTTAAATAGCTCACTTACAGCCTCTTATAATTTTGTTCAAATATTTCACTTAGTTCTTCTTAAAATGATGTTAATTATTTTTAAAATAAATGCTGTTATCAGTACTTGAGTGCCTAACTCACACATTCACAAGTATACAGGAAGCTGGGACACAGCACAGCAGGAAGTGAGGAATAAATGGTATGGGGTAAACTGTGGTAGCTAAAATGCCTATGCCAGGGATTCTACAAAGGGGAGGAAAGCAGTATCCCCAAAAGCACAGTTAGCCAGCTCTGCAGCCGGGCTACAGCTGAGCAGAGGGTCTAAAGTCCTGGATCCGTGAGGCTGATGGATGAATAGGTCCTCACACTGTCCATTTCCCACAATGTGAATCCCATCTCCTTGCTGTCAACTCTATAAGGAAAGTAGCTGGAAGCATAAACTACCAAGCAGATCTGAATCTGAACCCGGCTCCACCAGCTCCTATCACCGTATAAACGTGATTGCTATTTTATGTCAGTCAGTTTCCTCCGTTATAACATAAAGGGACCTCCTCCTTTTACAACCGTTGTGAGGCTTAAAAAAATACTGTATATGAAGTACTTCATCTAGGGCAAGGTACTTACAAATCCACTTTTCTATGGTACGGGATAATTCTGAATTAGAAATACATTACAGGCTAAACATCATCTAACTTAAGCAGAAATCTTTTTAGGGGAACTCCTCAGACTGCTGAGAGTGAGAGCACAGAGCTGGTCACTGGAACCTTCACAACAGATAGTATTTACTTGTCAGGATAGCTCAATAGCGCTGAGGAAAAGAAACGTCTTCTAATGGGCAGGGCTGCAAGGCGTTTCTCACATTACTGTTCCTTACACTCTCTTTAGAACTAAAGGATTCCGATGGGAAATAACTTGAGTGTTAATTCTATTTTGGAACTCATAATCTTCAATGCTAAAATATCATCTTCGTGACAAATCTACAATCACCAAAAAGGGTGACGAGAAAGCCTCTCCATCACTACTATATTAATAGAGGAGATGAAGGGTAAGGGGCTGGGAACAGAACTCGTCACTCAAGCCAGAGGACCTGAGAGTAACCACAGGCCTGGGAAGAACAAGGGAAGAGATCCCAAGAGCTCCATGGCCAGTCAGCCACTGAAGAGAGCTGGAGAGCCATAAAGAAACTCACTATTACCCTATGCCCTCCACCCACATGCCCCTGAACACAGGGACATACACAATATAAACACCTGCACACACACCAAAACACTAGGTGATGTATAAAGAACCAAAACAACGCTAAACCTTGTCAAGTATTTCCAAAGATTATTAGCTTCTGGTGACTTTATAAATGATACAAATGATGCCATTAAATAAGTCACAATAACAAATATTGCAAATTCTCATTGCAAATATACAACTATATGTACACTGATAGACCGGAAAAGAACAAAGATAATTCAGTACACGATTACAAGATGTTTTAAAAGTAGCAGCAACTAATTACTGAGCGCTTCCATGAAAAGACACTGGGCTAAGTGATTCGTTTAATTGGCATATCATCCTATGAAAACGAATATCTCCACCTCCCAGTTAAGGGCACAGAAAACCTGCAGACAACCTACTTTTTGCTCAACTGGGTAGACAATCTGGTAACCTGTTTAGTTCAGCTCCCACCATTATCAAATCCTAATACAGGGAACCACAAATCAGAAACATCATAAATATTATGCTTGAGAAGTGATCGTTGACAGTGTCTTTGGCAGTTGGCACAACTTCTTAAGAGGGGACTAACGGCCTTACAGTACCTGCTGTGGTAGATTTTCCAACTCCACCCTTTCCAGAGGCCACCACAATAACTTGTCTAACACCTTCTATGGGCTTCTGCTTAGGAAGTCCTCGGGACATGATTTGTGTTCTTCTTTGTTTCAAGGCCTCACTCTCAGCGCCTAATAACTTAAAAAAAAAAAAAGATTTAAATCAACCATCCTTATTACTGCATAACTACTCTGTAAAACTGAAGATGATCCAGAGCTTGAGCTTAGCACGGTTTTCTTTTCTAATTCTGTTCATTGCCACTAACTTATCCTATAGGGGCTATTTATCGACTGCTAATCTTAACTGCAAACATAAATTGTTGAAGCTAAAATTTGTCTGCCAGAGTAAGTGAGGATGTTAAAAACCCTCCGCGTATTCACTATTCACTGAAAAACCCAAGCCAGGAGGACAATGTGCACGCCATACATCCATGCTCAGGAGAGTTCGGGAACCACGAGCCCCAGACACCCGGGGACCGCTAGCGGGAGCTCGCAGGCGTCAGCCTTCAGGCTCGTACCAGTCCCTCGCGCGCTCAGCACACACCTGACGCCCACAACCCAAGGCTCGGAGCCCCAGGGGCGGGACAGCGGCCCCGCAACCACCCCGGAGTGACGCCCCTCCAAAGAGCAATAAACGCCGACAGGACCCCATGGCGAGCAACTCGTCGCCGGGACAGGGAGAAAGCACTTTGCGCCGGGCGCGGGGTGATGACGTCACGTGGCAACCCGTGGCTTCTCCTGCCTGGAAACGAGCCTGATTGGTGCTTCTTCAGCTCAGGAACCAACCTCGTATGTTTTCATTCTGATTGTCACCAACTACAAACGTTTATGCGCCTTTAACCGATTATTCCCGAAGCCTTTTCACATGTAGCATTTCATTTTATTCTTCCATAGCAGACAAGGGGACTTTAAATTTTTTTTTGTTTTGAAACTCGGGGGGTGGCTTTATCCTGGGAACGAACCTAAGGCCTCATTCACATTAGGCAAGCGCACTACCAAGGAGCTACATCGCCAGTCCTCCTCTTGTGATTAATTTAAAAATTGAGACGTAGAAAGTTTAAGAAGATTTATCCCATCTTGGCAGAAATCGGAAATGCTGGGACTTGAAGATTACGTTTTTCTTACTGTATAATACTGTATATGTCAACCGCACCACAGCTAAAGATTTTTACATCGCATAGCACTGTACGTGATCGCTCAACACTGCTACAGTTAAGATTTTTTACATAACAGAGAGAGAGAGTGTGTGTGTGACATACAGTAATACTCTGAGCTAAGCTATTCCAAGTGAATTAAAGACCCCAACATAAATTTAGTTACCATGAACCTGATGAAAGAGAAAGTGGGAAGTGGCCTTGAACGCATTGGCACAGGAGACTACTTCCTGAAGAATATAAGACCAGTAACCCAGACACCAAGATCAACGATTACTAAATGGGACCTTATGAAACTGAGATGCTTCTGTAAGTCAAAGATACTATCAATAGGACAAAATGACAGCCCACAAAATGGGAAAAGATCTTTACCAACCCTACATCCAATGGAGGGCTGATCTCCAAAATATATAAAGAACTCAAGAAACTAGACATCATAAAAAACAAAATTCCAATTTTAAAATGGGGTACTGTTGGTGTATTTTTCTTTGGCTGCCAGCTCACAAAAAAAATGACACAGAGATTTATTATTAATTATGAAAGCTCAGCCTATAACTTAGGCTTCTCCCAATAGCTCTTATAACTTAGCCCATATCTCTTAAATCTATGTTCTTTTGTGTGAGTCTGTTATATTCACTCTGTGGTAACCATCTTGCTAGCAACTCCCCTTTCTTCCTCCCAGAGCTCTCTGTCCCCAGAAATCCTGCTTAACCTCTTCCTGCCTAGCTAATGGCCACTCACCTCTTTATTAGACCAGTCACAGTGACACATCTTCACACAGTGCAAAGGAACATTCTACAACAGGGTACAGACTTAAACAGAGAATTCTCAACAGAAGAATCTCAAATGACAGAAAAACACTTAGAGAAATGCTCATCATCTTTAGCCATCAGGGAAATGCAAATCAAAATGACCCTGAGATTCCATCTTACACCAGTCAGAATGGCTAAGCTCAAATTACACAAATAAAAGCTTATGCTGAAGAGGATGTGGAGCAAGGAGAACTCTCCTCCATTGCTGGTGAGAAAACTTGTACAGTCGCTTTGAAAACCAATATCTAGATCTCCCAGAAAATCAGCAATCGATCTACCTCAAGACCCAGCACTACCACTCTTGGGCATATATGCAAAGAATGTTCAATCATATGACAAAGACACTTGCTCTATTATGTTCATAGCAGCATTATTCGTAACATCCAGAACCTGGAAATAACCTAGATGTCCCTCAACTGAAGAATGGATAAAGAAAATGTGGTACATTTACACAATGGAATATTACACAATGAAGTATTGACATCAGAAAATGTCAAGGCAAATGAATGGAACTAGGAAAAAAATATCCTGAATGAGATAATCCAGACCCAGAAAGACAATTACTGATATGTACTTACTCCTAAGTGGATATTAGCTTCAAAGTAAAGGATAACTACAATCCACAAAAGATTGTTCCACCAGAGGAGCTAGGTAACAAGGAGAGCCCAAGAGAGAATGCATGGATCTCCCTGGAAAGGGGAAACAGAAGAGATCTCTTGGGCGGACTGAGGATGAGTGGAGATGGGAACTTGAGGGATTGAGTTAGGGGTGTAGGCAGAGGGGGAGAGTACTAAAAGGAAAGGGTGGGGCATTTCAGGGTCAGGTAGAAGCCTGACGCAAGGGAAACTCAAACAAATCTACAAGGATGTACCCAGAGAAATCTATAAAGATGTCCCTAGCAATAGTGGAGATGTAGTCTATATTGACCATCTCCAGTAACTGATTGGTGAGTAGCCCAATTGTCATCAGAGAGCCTTCATCCAGTAACTGATGGAAACAGATGCAGAGACCCTCAGCCAAATATTAGCCCAAATTCAAGAAATCCTGCTGAAGAGGGGGATGAAAATTATAGGAGCAAGAGGGGTCAAGGACATCACAAGAAACCCCACAGAAACAGCAAACCTGACTCATTGGAATTCACAGACTCTGAACCAACAACCAGAGATCCTGGATGTGACCAACCTAGGCCCCTCTACATATATGTGGCAGTTGTGTAGCTTGGTCTACCTGTGAGGCTCCTGACAATGGGAGCAGGGGCTGTCCCTAATATTCTGACCGGCTCTTGGGAACCTATTTCTCAGACAGGATAGCTATGCCCAGTCTTAATACATGGGAGGTGTTTAGTCTCACCACAACTTGATATGCCATGCTTTGTTGATACCCATGAGAGGCCTGCCCCTTTCTGAACAAAATCAGAGGAGGAATGGGTTGGGGAACACACACAGGAGAGGTACGGGGAAGGAATGGGAAGAGAGGAGGGAGGGGAACCTGCAGTCAGATGTAAAATAATTATATAAATAAATAAATAGGAAGCTATAAACTGTCACTATAATTCATTCACTAAATAATGTTTTTGGAGACTGCTTGTTCGTTTCCCAGTTGCCCAGACTCCTGAAATAATCACACAGAAATTTGTATTAATTGCAATGCTATTTAGCCAATAGCTTAAGTGTATTTCTGGCTAACTCTTATATCCTAAAACAACCCATCTCCATTAATCTATGCATCGCTTATGCATGCATGGCTTATCGGGTAAAGTTTCATCTGGCATCTGTCTCCTACAGGGCTACATGGCTTGTCACTAACTCTACTCTCTTTCTCCCAGAATTCAGTTAGTTTTCCCCACCTAGCTCTGTTCCGCCCTGCTATAGGCCCAAAGAAGTTCTTTTATTAATCAATGATAATCACAGCATACAGAAGGGAATCCCACATCAAAATAACGATGCTTGCTTATTATAAGCAACCACTATGTGTCAAATACTTACACTAGTCTTAGAGTATTTTGTGTTGCACCAAATACAACATCCCCACCAAAAGATACAGCCCAGAACAAACAAAAACAGTTACACTGTGTTGTGATATGTACAGGAGAAAAGGGCTGGACACTCAAGAGACACCTAGTCAATCAAATTGTCCTGGATGAGGGCACAACTGTGCTGTATCCGGTGGCCATAAAAAGTAGAAGTGAGCTAGAAGAATAGCTCTGGAGCTGTTGTACAAAGATAGAAAATGGACTGTTAAGAGCTGCCAATGTCCACCCCACAAATATGTATAGCTATTTTGTCAATTAATAATAAAAGACATAAACAAACCAAAAGCAAGAATTACAAGTAATCTTAACAATTTTTCAAGGCTAGAGTTACTAGGAGGGATATAACTGGACAGAGATAAACAGGGGTTAAGTAAGACTGAGACATGATCAAATTTGTGGTTTAGAAATACCATTATGAGGATGGAGCCAGAATCGTTCTTCTCATACGTGGAACCAAATGCACACATGACATGAACATAGCAGGGGAGCATCAAGGAAGATGAGTGAGACCAGCAGAAGAGGGAAGGGGGGACGTAGAAGGTCTGGGAAGTGAATCCGGTCCAAGTGTATGATGTAGTAGAACACAAGAGCATTAACGCATTACTGTCCAGCCTATTAACCTTAAGGAGATGGATAGAGATGTCCTTTATTTCCTCTACAACAGCCACCTTCCTCACATGCACACCCATGCTTCCTTCTCAAAATGCGCTTTCCCTTACAGCCTAAAAATGCTACATCTTTTGTCCCAGTTCCCATAATACCTTGCTTGAAGATTGATGGGGAAAAAAACTTGAATCAAAGTTTTCTTCCGAGAACTTAGATACTCAAAGTAACAAGTGTTGCTTAGTTTCAATTTGCTGAAATGACTTTTCTGTTGCATCACAGGCAAGCAGTAAGAGCCAATGGCAATCAGAGGAAGAAAACACGTCCTTCGTGATGTGGACAGAGAGAAAGGGATGAAGAGCCAGTGTATAGGCGCCTAACAGCTTTCGAGCTTTAGTCTGGGAGGTGCAGCTTCACTTTCTTGAGATACATTCTCATCCACCATGTGCATTGTCTTTGGGTCGTAGCCTCCTTTGGGTAGATCATTGTAACTATGGTGAGACACTTTTTATATCAAGATTTTTCGCTGTGAGATTCTTCTACTTCATACAGGTCTTCCTCAACCTGGATAAAGTATGTGGGCATCATTTTCTGACTCAGTAAAATGTAAGAAAAAGTTAATTCCCTTGCCTCTGGACAGGAGCAACCCTGGCAAAACAACAGATTTGGAAAATCTAAACCATCACACAAAACCCATACTTCTCGCCTTCACTGGGTTACATTTGGTTGCAAGAAGCAGAAAATTCTGGTCTTGTTAAGCAAATAGAGGCATCCTAATTCTATCTGAAAAGTTCTGAGGTCGACTCTACAGACCGAAGGAAACGGGTCCACAGTGTCATCATGTGCTGAACTAATTCGTTTAGTTGATATCACTTTGGTGTCTTTGCTTGCATTCCCTCACAGCCTCAAAAAGCAGGGTCCTCAGTGAGATTCTCTACTTTTGTTTAGAAAAGGAAGTCACATGTGTGTGTGTGCGCGCGCGCATGCGCATTTGCACCCCCAGATTGGACAGAACGAGATCACATGACTACTCTTAGATGCTAAGGAAGCTGAGAAATCACCATATTTTGGTGTGTCTGATGGTTTACAGAGCAGAGCAGAGTGAAGGAGAAGGTGACCAAGGTGCATAGTGAGGGATATTTGTGGTGGTATTTTGTTTGTGCTCTAACAAATAATGTTTGCCTGGAGATCAGAGGGCTGAGCTAGCCACTAGTTAACCATAGCGGCCAGGCAGTGGTGGCACACACATTTGATCCCAGCACAAGGGAGGTGGAGGCAGGACTGAGATATCTGGGCATAGAGAGGAATATAAGGCAAGCAGAAACAGAAGCTCGGCCCTTTTCTGTCTGAGGATTTCATAGCAGTACAAACTCTAGTGATTGCTACCCTGCTTCTCTGATCTTTCAGCTTTCACCCCCCTGATATATGACTTGGGTTTTTATTATTAAGATCAATTAGAATTTGCACTACCATGAACTAAGTGACTGTCTGTCCAAGAAAGTCCCTCAGAATGTGGAGAGCAAAAGAGCTAGGAGAAAAGCGGGTGTTTCCACCCTCCTAAAGCTAGCTTTCCTGGGAGAAGAAACATCTGTCTATGTGCAGAAGGTACCCACAGACCAATGAGCCCACCTAAGTCCACTTGGTGAGCCGAAGGGTTTGTGAGACACCTACGGGAGCATAGGTGACCCACAGGAGGCCATACTGGGAAGTCCCTAGGTGGACTCGCTGACAGCTGCCCCCTCCAGTCAACCGTTAGCCTGTTACGTAGCATCAGTTAAAATGCTGGCCCGGGAGAGGGATTCCAAAGACTCTCCCAAGGCTCATGGGCCTCGAAAGTCCCACACTTTCCTCTTCCTTCTAAGAGGGAATCTTGACCAGCAAGATAAAATGAGGACCTTGGACAGGTGAGAGCAACTACCCTCCTGCAAGGCAGTGATGGCCATGCCCTGCCTTGCTACATTCTACTCTACACCGCCTAGAGCGGTTACTCAGTCAACAGTCTCCTGTGCTAATTCTAAACACAAAGCCATCTGATACGAGCCAAGGAACATTCTACAGAGGCTTCCGGGAAAGCATTCACTTTTCGGGTAGAACTGGTACAACTATGTTACAGCCGTTTTCCTTTGACCGTGGATACTTACCTGGAGATGGGGAGGTCAATCTGAAGAACAGAATGGTGACAAGCACAGCAGCAAAAGCTAAATGAAGTGAAGTGGGCAGGAAAACAAATTCTTCAGTGTTTTCATTAGCATGTATTAATTATACGTAATAGGTTTCACTGTGGAATTTGCATAAATATAATGTATTTTGATCATATTTCCCACCATCCTTTTATCTCTCTCTTGTCCCCACACTCCCACTTCCCTCTGTAACCCTCACACTAGTTCACTGTCTACTTTCATGTCCTTTTTTTTAGAAATGACCCAATAAGTTTCACTGGGAATATTTATAGAGCATGGGCGCTCGACAAGCAGCTACAGCACTGGAGGAAATCTCTCTCACAGTTTATTAGCCGTGTAGAAAACCCCAGGTGGAAGTGGGGCCTGCTCAGCCCTTTCCTTGGCCATGACAGGACGCTGCGGGAAACAACAACATCGTGTAGGCTTTGCGCAGGTAATTACAGCTGCCGTGAGTTCAAAGCTCGACAGCCCTGTCAGGCAAATAAATCCCTGGTGGGACTGTTAGGCCGCTCTGGCAGTGAGTTGAAGGCAAGCTGATCCTGAAGAGACTTCACAGTTTGCTTGTCTATGACTGGACCGATTAGACATTTCCATAGTACGAACTGAAGAGCTCTGGGATGAATTCACCATGCTTTGTTAACATCTGGATAGTACAGAGGCTGACATCTGGATATCACAGAGACTCCTTAAACTCAAAAACAACTCAGGTAGAACCTGTGCTTCCCAAAGTTTCAGTTTCCACTATTTTGATGGAAATCTATGAAATAAATAAATACTGACCACTAAGGAGTAGAAGTCAGAATGACCCGTAGCCTGTGCCTATGGTGATCCATACAGTGTTTTCCAGGAAGGAAATAGTTGTGCCTTCCTTGCTGACACTCCCCCTCTGCCCCTTTAAATCAATCCTTGTCATGTGACCAAGGACTCGCTGAAAGTTCAGCTACTCACATAGATGAGGAACTCACCTCATTCCTGTCTGAAAGCTCAGCTGTGCCTCAAAGACCGTGTCCTAGCTCTGTTGAGTATACTGAAAAAAATCTCAGAAAATACTGCCCCTTCCATCTAGTTACACTGCCTCCCCAAAACAGAACTTCTAATCCTGCCCATATGCTCACCAAAAATGTTCACACATCCAGGGGATTTGTCTAACTGGCATCTTTATTAACTGACTCCACTTTGCCTAAGTGTGGTTTGTTTCCAAACATCTTTGTTCGTGCCTCTAAGCATAAAACTAGCTAAGCTACATCTAATATAAATTTATACACTAAAATCTAGAATAATCCTGTTTAAATAAACAGCTTTCCAGTGAGCCCATCTCTCTGCTGAAAATCTGGCCTGGAAAGTCTGTGCATTTTTCCACAGGAAAAGCTTTACTGGGCTCTCAGCACCTCGGTCCACATGAGCCCTCCTTCTCAAACAAGTCCACATGAGCCCTCCTTATCAAACAAGTTCTTCATTCTAGGCATCAGAAAGTATAAGGATTTGTAATTAGGCTGGCTAGCTCTCTGAAAATATGCATTCAAATTACTAACTCTACCTCGAAAACGTGACAAGAAAGGTTTTTAATGCAAATATCTAAGACGCTTTGGCATTTGAATCTATGATTTCTAAGACTAATCTAAATCCTCGGATGAAGGTCAAAGCTTGGCTTTAGAGATGAATATCATCCTATCTGTTGTGTTTAAAGCTTCAGAGAACAGACTCTCCTAAAACAGAAGCCACACAACCAGACTCGGGAAGAACTGCTTGTCACTCGAGGCAAATACTGCTCTTCGCCGAACCTGGGTCTGCCCACGCTGTTCCTCTTTTGTTTTCTTACTGAGCGTGTATTTATTTTTTTAGTCAAGCCCTTCCTATTCTCCCAGTCTTACAAATTAGAGCTTCTACAGACTCTCTAAAAGCTCCCTTCATTGTATATTCAGAAGAGAACTTTCGCAGTCTTGTTCTAGAGGACAAACCAAGGACAGTGACAAAGCAGAGCCCATCGAGATGCCGAATCTTCACGTGAGCAAATGTGGGAGTCTATCTCCTGTGGTCTCGTCATTTCGCACTGCTGACAGAGTGTGCTGCCCTTTACAGTCATGAAGCTTGGATGATATCGTAATCTTATTGGTGTTCTGGTACCCAATCTAGCTACTGCGTTTATTAACCCTTTCTACTTGGGATTTCTTCTTGGGATTTGTTCTATTGGGGATTCAAAACGATATTATAACTGAGATATATAAATACAGTAGATCCAGTTTTTATTTGATACATTTATATCGGTGAGTAATTCCCACACATCACAATAACCTCTCAAAAATGCACTATATATTCTGATTTAGAGAAATAGAAAAAGAAATACCAGTCTTAGGGAGTACAGTATTCTGAGATATACTGGCGAAGGATAAAATTTAGAGCTAGGAATGTTGCTCAGGGGAGTGACCTGCCCTGTGATGGAGACTCTAAGTTCAATGCCCTCCACTCACACTTGCAAAAAATGTATGAAGTTTATATTTGTTTTCCGTCTTCCTCTTAGCTCCACTGCGACTCAAAGGGCTTGAGCTTGCAGGCAGAATGCGGGTGCACTTCCCATAGTAACTTCTACAACTTAATATAATTACATTTTGAAAATAGGATTTTTAGATCACCATGATACAAGCTAATGAACTTATTCCCACTCCTATCATAGTATTAATTTACTAGTTGAGTAGTAAAATCTACCCACTAGCCATAATTAAACAATCCAAACATTGCTGAAGCCGGAACCAAACCCTCCCATTTACCACTTTTTGCTGGTCTTAAACCAGTGAAAACAGTTTTACATAGAAAAATGTTAAGATGGGCTTCCTTGTTCTGTGTATTTTGGCAGCTGACATTTCTCCCTTGTTAAGAACACACACAAGCACACACACACACAATACAAAGAGCTCCTTAGACACCCTACAAAGTCAAGGACTTTGTTATACAATTACATATTAAATCTCCTTTACAAATGTCTAAACACATACAGAATTTGGTCTTTAACCAAGGTAGTTTTGCCGAGGACTGTGCTCGCAATGTGTTCACAGATATACCATTTCTAATAGAATCAGTTACCAGTATAACAAATGGAACAACATTTGCTAATGAAACTCACACATAGGTTTGCTCATTTAAATGATTGTATTTGATTTGTATTTCCCTGATGGCTAAGGATGTTAAACATTTCCTTAAGTGTCTTTTGGCCTTTTGAGTTCCTTCTGTTTGAGAATTCTCTGTTTAGATCTGTATCCCATTTTTTAATCTGATTATTTGGCATTTTGATATTTAATTTCTTGAGTTCATTATATCTTTTGGTGATCAGTCCTCTCTCTGATGTGGGGTTGGTGAAGATGTTTTCCCATTCAGTAGGTTGCCTTTTTGCCTTATTGACTGTGTCCTTCTCAGTTTCAGGAGGTTCCATTTCTTTATTGTTGCTCTCAGTGTCTGTGATACTGGTGTTATATTTAGGAAGTGGTCTCCTCTACCCATGCGTTGAAGGTTGCTTTCCACTCTCTCTTCTATCAGGTTCAGTGTGATTGGATTTATATTGAGGTCTTTAATCTATTTTTACTTGACTTTTGTGCATGGGGATAGATATGAATCTATTTGAATTCTTCTACATGCTGACATCCAGTTAGGCCAGCACCATTTGTTGAAGATGCTTTCATTTTTTTTTTTCATTGTATAAGGTCTGATGTAGTGTTTTCTCTTTTCATTACTAATAGAACTTGGTGGGGGGAGGATACAATATTTTGGGACCTGGTAGCTTGTGCTTCTCTGTGATCTGTATGACCAACTTGGAACATGCAATAGTAAAAAGGAATTTATTTGGAGTCTGAGAGTTGCAAGTCAGGAGATACAGGTTCTCATGGGTCTGAGTCAGTGTTCCAAAGAAGGTAGGAAGAGTAGGAACTTACACGGACTACTGATAGCTGAGAAGATTCAAGCTGAGGAGGAACAAGAGTTTTAGGACAAAGACCAATGAGAGAAAAAGGAAAGAATGTGTAAACGGAATGGAAATGTTCAATCTCTTGGCGTTTATCTTGAATCTCAGACATAGTTTAATTGTTACTCATTCCAGTCTTCCAGGTGTCAGAACATGAATCCTATTGGTAATGCCTTTGTTGAAAATCTTTCATTCAATGTTGCTTTCATAAAAACTTTCACACTATTGACGCATTGACGTTGATTCCTGCTGGATTATAGACGTCGCTGAATGTAGCTTATTGCCAGGCATCTATGTCTTAGATAAGCTCTCACACATGGCAAATTAATCGGGGGCTTTGCAGCAGACTCTGAAATGGCCTCCGGAATGCCTGCCTTGGGCATCCTTACCCTTGTGTAACGACTACCTCCAATAAGAGTGAATAGGACCTAGGGATTACCTCAAACCAAGAGAGCACATCCCAGCGGGCAGTTGTCTCCTGCAGTTTCAGTAGACAAAATACAATCTCTTTCTTGTTAGGAGATGCCAGCCAGCTTGTATAAGGCAAGTTATGGTGTGGGAAAACCCAGGTAGCAAGAACTAGCCTCCTGGGCAGGAAAGGGTTAAAGCCTCCCTCTAACCACCTCTAAGACACTGAATTCTGCCAACTATTCCATGAGCCTGGAACTGGAACCTTCGCAAATGAGATTTCAGGTGTAACTTCAGCCTTGGTTGACTGACCCTGATAGGAGCTTTGTGAAGAGAAATTGTGAAGCAAAGGTCTCAATTAAGCTGAACCCAGTATCCTGGCTCACAAAGTCTGTGAAGATAAATGTTTTAAACCACCAAATGTGTGGTGATTTGTTCTGCAGCAACAAATACCTAATATTCTCTGTGGTGGTTTGAACAAGAATGGACCCCATTGACTCAAAGAATGCTTAGTCGCCAGGGAGTGGAACTGTTTGAAAGGATTAGAAGGATTAGGGAGTGTGGCCTTGATACAGGAAGTATGTCACTGGGATGGGCTTTAAGGTTTCAAAGGCCCACACCAGACACAGTTCTCTCTCTCTCTCTCTCTCTCTCTCTCTCTCTCTCTCTCTCTCTCTCCCTCTCTTTCCACCTGCCTACCTGCTTACATATCAGGATGTGAAGTTCCAAGCTACTGCTCTAGGTCACCATGTATGATAATATTACCATGATGATAACAGACTAACCTTGGTCATGGTGTCTCTTCACAACAATACAACAGTAACTCAGATGCTCAGTCGCTCATTTTAGCCAAGGTATAGTTTTCTGTGAAGAATTCTTTTTGAAATTTTGTGAGAAATAAAATGACACTTTGAAGTCACATGTTTTGTGATGAACTTGCCTTCGTCAGTGAAGAAACACCATGACCCTGGCAACTCTCATAAAGGAAAACATTTCCTTGTGTGGCTTGGCGTTCAGAGATTCAGTCCATTATCATCATGGTAGGACATGGTGGTGTGCAGGCAGACATGGAACTGGAGAGGAGCTGAGAGTTCTACATCTTGCATAGGCAGCAGGAAGTGAACTGAGACACTGGGTGCAGAAAAATAATGAAATTTTAAACTTAAGTTCAAAATGTATATAAATAAATCAAAAGTTGTATAATTAATATATAAATAAAAACAAGACAAATGAAGATCTCCCAATGACTTCTTAAATAACAGCATCATGTCGATCTGTCAGCCTAGACAATGGAACGTTGTTCTGATGATTCAGGACCTATGAAACATTCAATTGGTCACCCATGGGAGGACATAATAATGCCTGCTAGAATCATTGGAGATAACCCAAATCAGTATTGCAGAGAACTCAGCAGAACCTATTCCTAGCAATACCTGCTAGAAATTCCACTGCCCCATTATCTTCATAAATCACTTTCCTTCTTCAAGTTTAAGTAAAATATAATAATCAAATAAAATTGTATATATTCAGGTTTATTCATGCTATGAGGTCAGCAGGGCAATGTGTGTGTGGGTGTGTTGTGTGCATTTGTATAAATGTGTTTACATAAGGACATGTAGAGACCATAGGACAACATTGGGTGATCTCACTGTCTGCTCAAGTCCCTTGAGATGATGTCTCTCAATGACCCTGAAGCTCAGCATTTAGGCTTGATTAGCTGACCAGTGCACCCCTGAGATCTGCCTCTCTCTATCCCGCAGCACTCAGGGTAACGGGTGCAGATAGCCATGCCCAGATTTTATGAGAGTTCTAGGAATTCAATTTTGGGTGCTCTTGTTAGTTGGTGCCCTTATTCATTGAGCCATCACCCCAAGGCCTCAGGGCAATTCTTAACAGTCAGTTTTTCAGGATTGGAGTAGGTAGCTGACTTGTTTTCAGGCACCTTGTTGAAAGTGCACAGGCTTTTTAATACCCATACAGATGAACATACGCTACCCCAGAGAAGCACTTAGAAGAAACAGATCCATCTACCCAGAATAAAATCTGAATACCTGCTCTGCTGCTTAATGTAGTGCACATTTCCACATTTAAGCACCTGTGTAAATTTGAGTTTTATTAGTTTTATATAACAGCAATTTATTTTGGGGCCCATAACCATCTTTAATGGTCTTCCTTTGAACTGCGCGGGAATCATATTTTAATTTATAAGGTATTCAAATTTTCATTAAAATGTTGCTCATGTCCTGATTGTGGTGTTTAGTGATTTTTCCACCTTCCCTCACTGCAATATTGCTTGAAGTTCTGTCTAGAATATTTCGATTCCCAAAAAGACATCTCTGGTTCTTCCATCAGCCTTTGAGCTTCCCCTCCCGTAACAGGCTTTAACGCTTTCCTAACTGAGAAAAATTTAAGCATCATTGGATAGCTTTTATTTTTCACATTTAATCTGTGAGGCCCTATACAAGGGCCCAACTTACACAAGGTCACAAGTCAACATTGTCATCAGTCAGCCAGGCTTCTTTAAAAGGTGGCACACTATTATTTCTATAATATAATCCTCCAGCCAGGCGGTGGTGGCGCACGCCTTTAATCCCAGCACTCGAGAGACAGAGGCAGGCGAATCTCTGTGAGTTCGAGGCCAGCCTGGTCTACAAGAGCTAGTTCCAGGACAGGAACCAAAAGCTACAAAGAAACCCTGTCTCGAAAATCAAAAAATATATATATATATATATATATATATATATATATATATATATATATATATATTCTTCCATATCAGTCAGCCTTAATTCTACCTAATTTTGAACGTTGTTCCATACCACTCTTGCTGTTTTCTAATTGTGTCTTACATAGGACTCTCTGGCATTGGATGGGCAGAGATTATTATAGTGATAATTTGTGTCATATGTTCACACCACAGTGCTGGACACATTGGGAGGGCTCAGAAGTTCCTGACGGGTTAGCTGCTGGGCCAGCATAGTGAATTATTAGTTGTGTAAAGAGGCCATTAAGCCTGTGATGCTGTAAAAACTCCACACAAAGCATGGAAATCTACAAATGTATCTCTTCCATGCAAGAAGAAGGTATTCTGATAAATAATCTGTAGATTTTGCTTCTCTTCTTATATTCAATAAAAATGAGAAGGAAAAGAACAAATTTGTGACTGACTGATCTTAAAATAATTTTGAAAAAGATCAGGATAAGTAGTTTGGAAAAGCTTCCAACCAGGAAGGGAACAAAATGCTGTGGTTAAACAGGACACAAATCAAGCATTGTGGATGGCTTTTCCCATTTATCATAATTAGTTTATCTCAGAAATGTTTTCCTGTTCTCGCTTTTTCATGAGCCAAGGAATCTGCCCCAATGACCCCAGGTTCAACCAAAAATATATATATGTTTCTTGACAAGGGCATTAAAAACACTGGAGAAAAGACAGCTTTATTAATAAATGTGTAGGATAATTGTCCATCTGCAATTGAATTAAATGAAACCCTTCTCCTTACCAGTTACAAAACTCAACTCTCAAACAAGGTATCAAGGCCTTCGCCTGCCATCCAGCTCTTTGGAGCTGGGAGCAGAGAAGGTTCAAGGCCATCCTTTTACTACATACCAAGTGCAAAGCTATCCTTGCCTACATAGCAAGTACAAGGTCAGCCTGGGCTACTTGAAACCCTGCCTCAAAAAAAGAAAAATCACTCTCAAAATGTACTGAAGGCTTACATATAAGATATTAAACTGTGAAACTATTAGGAATATATATATATACATAACAAAATACCTGTTTTTTTGTAGAACACCCTGAAAAGACAGAAAATAAAAACAAAATTAGATAAAAATGACAATTACATCAAACTCACAGCTCAGACACAGCAAAGGGGACAATCATCTGTGTGGAAAGACAGAGGAACAGCTGCAAACTACACTCTGACGAGGACTGTGTAACCAGAAGACATGAGGAAGTCTAAAATCTCAACAGCAAAAATGAACAGACAGCATCTCTAAGAGTGAGTGATAATAGTTTCACAATAAAATGTGAGTACCGTTAGCACTAGCTTGAACACATATTGATAAGGACTCGGACACGATCTGAGAAGAGGACAAGGAGGGCAAAGGAAGCGGAAAACGGCAATGAGTGTTGAAGACCAAAGAATGTGACACACGTACAAGCATGGGACTGTCACGGTGAAACCCAGTATTTTGTCTTAGTCAGGATTCCTCCCTCCCTCCCTCCCTCCCTCCCTCCCTCCCTCCCTCCCTCCCTCCCTCCCTTCCTTCCTTCCTTTCCTTTCTTTTGTGTTTAAATGCCGAGGACGTTTCCCCTCCATCTCCTCCCATTCCTCCCCTCCACCTCTTCTCTGCCTCCTCCCCCACACACATGCACAAAATAAATTTTTAAAAATATTTGAAGAAGCTACACGCACAAATAGGCAAACCATGAACTGGGAAAAGATCTTCACAAAACACGCCCCCACAGAAGTCTAATATCTAGGCCTGTGCTATCCAATACGCTAACATTCACCAACATAATTATTTCGTCATATAGTTAAAGGCAATTAAAGTGTCAGCTCCTAATTTACTCTAGGCAAACTTCATAATAACCATGCTCCCTGAATAATTGCCATACAGAAAAACATTATTGGATATCTCTGACCTAGAATATAAAAGAGAGACATTACTCACATTTTGAAGTCATAGAATATATAAAATTAAAAATAAATAGAAGTATTTAAAGTTGTTTATTTTTGTTTGTTTTTGAGACAAGGGCCTCATTTCACTCTCAGTGGCCATGAACTAACTTCTGATCCTCTGACCACCTGTATTTTTTTTAAACATAGTCTTACTGTATGAAACCCAATATGTACAACTTCAACAGAGCCGCCATATACAGGCTGTCCCTGCATGCTTCAGCATTGCCAGGGCATAAATTTCATTTTCAAAATTTCAGTCTCACTGCATAGCCCTGGATGGCCTATATGTTATGTAGACCAGGCTGCCTTTGAACTCAGAGATCCACTGGCCTATGCCTCCTTAGTGCTGGGGTTATAGGCATTCTCCACCAATGCCCATCCATACACTTTCTTTCTTTTTTTATTTTATTTTATATTTATTATCAGTGCGTGTGTATGCATGTGTGTGCGTGCATGCATGAGTGTGTGCGTGCATGAGTGTGTGGGTGGGTATGCACATGTGTCTTTGTGTCTATGTGCATGTGTAATATGTTCATGAGTGCAGGCCCATTCACGTGGTATACATGTTGAGCTCTCTTCTTCCACTATGCATTCTGGGGATGGATCTCAATTTGTGAGGCTTGTATAGCAAGTGTTTTTAACCAGTGAGCCACCTTTAAACAACTCAGAACGCTGAGCGGGATGAGACAGAAGTACTTGTAGGAAAGGGTAAGACTCATGATCATGCTCAGCCACTCTGCTTCCAGAATGTTCGCATCCATCTGTCTGTTTGCATATACCTTTGAGAATGCTTGTTTAAGAAATCAAACACTAAAAGAAGAGAATCTACAGATTTATGGGGGGGGTCCTCCTCACATAAAAGCTTTGATTAGTGCCTAGTCACTTTTCAAAAGAGTCCCTCCACACATACCAGGCTGACCTCGAACTCACTATGTGCCTGACAAAAGCAACCAGAGGAAACGGGTTTATTTTGACTCACAGTGCAGAGTACAGCTCATCCTAGGGAAGTCACAGCAATGGGAGCTTGAGGCCACATTGCTCTGCAGTCAGGAAGCACTGAGCGACAATCCCAGGGTCCAATCCTCTTTCATTTTATTCAGTCCAGCTCCCAGCCAATGGGAGACCTCTCCGGCCAAAGCCAGAGGGATGGTAACTTCCAAGTCCAGAACTCTAGCCTGGATGGTACCTACAGACAGTGAGATGATACCTTCCATATTTAAAGTGGGTCTTCCCCTCAGTTAACACAATTAATCCAGAAACTCCTCATAGACGAGTCCAGAGACTTGCCTCCCAGGTGAGTCTAGATCCTGTCAAGTTGACAATCCACGTTAGCCACATAAGGGCTGCTACCAGTGTCATCTTAAAGAGCCTCGAAAGAACACAGGGCAAAGACTTCCACACAGGATGACAGTATTGGAAGGCTGCTGCCCTGGAAGGGGACTGTGGTACAGCAGGACCCTCCTCTTCCCTCACTCCCTCTTGTACCCTGTCAACAGTGAGCAGAGCTCCCTCTATACTCTCTCCACCACAAAGCGTTGTCACACCAGACCTGTTACCTAGGACCTGAAATCTCCGAAACCCTGAGCCAAGCAAAGCTTTCTCCTATATAAACTGGTCGTCTCGGATATTTGGTACAGTATTAGAAGTTAACACAAATATCTTCTATACTAAGGCAAAGAATTGAGAGTATTCGGAATGAAAGGGTGTGTCCAAGGCCAACCACAATGAGCATGAACTTTTCTTGGGAAGATGAACAACTATTTGCCCCATAGAGAAATGGTTCCACCCAAGTAGAGATTGGTGGGGGAAAAAAATGAGTTTAATTGAAGTTACTTATTATAATTGACTGCACAATTGAAGAAAATGCCCCCGACAACTGTTGACTACTTTTATATCCTGGGGGTAGGTCAAAATTAAAATCTCAATGTTGCCAGTCCTAGAGTGCATGCCGTAACACATAAGGGAAACAATCACAAACTTTCAAAGATACAATTTTCTTTAATGATACATTTGAAGATTAAGAACTTAGAATAACATTGCACTTTGCAACAAGCGTCTCCTGCCTGAGTCTCCTGAGTAGTTAGGACTACAGGTGATCCCACTGTCCTATATTTGTGACTACCAGGCTAGCCTCTTCAACAAAAGAAACTGTGCCTCTGAACTAAAACAATAAATGATTCAAAACTCTGAAGGAAATTATGTTTAATCCACTTTCTATAACTCCAATCTTCAAAAAATGATTTAAAATACTCAAGGCCTCAAAGTTTGCCACCGCGTACCATTCTCTGGGAAACTTCTCAAGTGTGTGCTGCAGCGGAGTGAAGGAGAAAACCAGCTTAGGTCATAGGACTCCAGAGACGTTGAATAAAAGTCTAGGCAATTCCTAAGATCATTGAAAAAGAAATGTGGTTAGCCCAGAAATGAAGTTTCCATAAAGAAACACATCTTACACAGTGCTTATTCTGTTCCACTAACTTCTTGGGAAGAAATTTTTTTTAAAAAAGTTACAAAGAAACTAAATAGATGGGAAGAAATAATGCATTTATGAAAAAAATCAAAGGCTATGTCAGAAAGAAAATTTACTTAGGAATACTATGCTAAGTGTTACGTTTTATGATAGACAATGCTTATTTAGCAAAAACTCATAACTAAATCGGGATGACAAAATGAGTATGTATCTGTTGGTCAAATCCTAACAAAAAGCAGATAGTGTTCTCAAGTTAAATGAATCAGAAGGGTTTTTTTTTAAACATAATTCTTTATTGATTCTTTGGGAATCGCACATCATGCACCTAGCCCCACTCACCTTTCTGTGGATACAATAATGTACACAGCTCAAAATGTACAAGATGTTGAAAAGGTAGAAAACAAAATAGTTTTGTTTTGAATTCTAAGCCAAATTCAAGAACTTAAATGTACTTTTAAAAATTAAGATGCATGCCAGAGATTGTGCTGCATACCTACAGCCACAAGACTCAGAAGGCAGTAGGGTCAGGAGTTCAAGGCCAGCCTCAGCTACATATGAAGTTCAAGGTCAGATTCAGATACCTAAGACTTTGTCTAAAAACATGAAAACTTATTGAAAATTAAAACACAGTATAGTAATTTTCTTCCAAGGAATCTCATAGTGTGTATCTGCATTCTATATGAAATCATATCTCTGATATGGTAATTCTACAATATACAAAGGTGTAATTTAGTTTCATATAGATGAGCAAATGTTTCTTTTAATGTTTCAAGGCCCAAATTTTAGTCAGCTTTCCAAAAGTCTTTACATGGGGAAATATAATTGATTTCCACTTACAATGGCATTGTCTTTGCCATGAATTATTCTGACTCCAAATCAATTAGAGATTCCCCACTGTTCCATAGGAGGCTCCTAAAAACCAATGTGAATTCAGAAATAATTTTAGCCTTTTAAATTCACTCACTTTAATGTTAGATTTATTCATCTTGAGCAGAACAAACACCCAAAAGGAACTCATTATGGAAACTTTGTTATATGCATTCCTTGCTAGTTATCTTATGAAAGCAAGAAATCATTATTTTAAGGCTATTTGTTGATTAATAATAACTGTGATTAACAGCCTCAGTTTACTATTTGAGTGAGTAAGAAAAACAATGTTACCTTCCTACAGATCAAGTCCATTTCTATTTTGAAGCCTGTTCTGCCTTTATTGACTTGGCACCATCTGTCTCTCTTCTTGGATAACCTGAACACCCATTGGTTATTCATTTCCCTTGGTACTTAGTCCAAGGAGCAGGTCACAGAACTTCTGTGAGAGACCTCACTTTTCCATTGCCTCTGTTCTGTCTTACCTCTCTCAGACACCCCCATAAAAGGGAATCTGAAAATCCCACACTAACACAAGACTTATGGACTGAAATACAGACTATTACTTCTCTGGGATTATGGTCGAGAAAATGACATAAAAATCATCTAGATCCAGGTGTGTAGTCCCAGCATTCTTGGGCTGGAGCGATGGCTCAGCAAGCAAAAAACAAACAAAAAAAAAAAAAAACACTATTATCCAGGCGTGATGGCTCACACCTGAAATTCTGGCCCCAGGAAGTTGACATAGGAGAATCATGAGATTAAGGACAGCCTGGACTACCTAACAAAAGCCTGTCTTAAAACAAAGAAGTGTGTGTGTGTGTGTGTGTGTGTGTGTGTGTGTGTGTGTGTAGAAAATAACACAAACTATTATTTCCCCAAGATCAAGAGCAAGACTGGTACTAATTTCAACTAATTTCAAAGAAAAAGTGAAGGTATTTACATTTTCAGACAGTGTGAACTCATGTCTAGGAAATCATAATAAATCCACTGTAAAATACAGAGCTAGTCAAGCAGTTCAGCAAGGTGTCAGCACATAAGATCAATATTCAGAAATCAATAGTGCTTACCTAGCATGCACAAGCTCCTATGCATAATCCCTAAACAAAATAAATAAGTAAAGTGCGGCCTGCACTCCCCGCTCGTGAAGTGTGAGACAGAAGTGTGAGATCGAGGCCAGCCTGCACCCCTAGCAAGGCCTGTCTCCAATCAATCATCAATCAATAATAAAAAATAAAATAAAATCACTGTATGCTAACTGTAAACAATCCAAAACGAAAAATTTAGACTTCATTTATAATAGCATCAAAACAAAATATCTAGCAGTAAGTATGTATATTTTTAAGTTGATAATTCTTACATTATTATAGGCTTGTTGATCTTTTTTTGTTGTTGTTGTTGTTTTTGGTTTTTTGAAACAGGGTTTCTCTGTAGCTTTGGTTCCTCTCCAGGAACTAGCTCTTGTAGACCAGGCTGGCCTCGAACTCCCAGAGATCCGCCTGCCTCTGCCTCCCGAGTGCTGGGATTAAGCCCGGCAGGCTTATTGATCTTACTCATCCTCCACGACCCCTCCTACCCTCCTCCACTCCTGCAGCCACCTCCCACTGAGTCTCCTCCCACCCTGATACCTTGTGCAGAGAACCACAGTGGACGCGTGTTCATGATGGCATGGACCACGTCATATCCCAAAAACAGCATTTTGCAGCACTATCTCCATCCTCCAGCTCTTGCAAACATATCCCATGTATGGTTGAACACACAACGGTCACTTAGTCTCAACACTGTGACCAGCTATGAGGATTTTCCGTAATAATCCATTGCAAAAAGAAGCTTCTCGGACCAGAGGCATGGGAGGCTGTGGGTATCAACATAAACATTTGGAAGGCAGTTTGACAGCAAAGTCTATAAAGTAAAGCAGCCAGGGTAAGTCCTCCCCTAGGGCCTGTGACCCCCTTAGCCTTGGGACTTTGATTCTGTTTATAAGTACCAGGCATGTATTCCCTCTCTTGAGGCGGACCTCAAATCCAATCAGAAACAAAGACGCCAGTGTTGCACGAGTGACGTAACTTGCCTGTCTGGTTGGTATTACAGCATGCAGTCCACCTATGGGTAAGACTGCAGACAGCTTTTCTCACCCTGCATGGCAACTTCCAGTCCTCTGAATATGAGCCAAACATGGGGAGAGAGGGCTTCCAGCTCACTAACAGCTTGAGTTCTCTGTGTCCTGTATCCAATAAGTATCATGTTCTCAGCAGTAGGCCTTTATCATCTAGTTCTAGTGGGCAACCAAGAACAATGGCAAGGTTCGGGCGGTGGTGGCGCACGCCTTTAATCCCAGCACTCGGGAGGCAGAGGCAGGCAGATCTCTGTGAGTTCGAGGCCAGCCTGGTCTAGAAGAGCTAGTTCCAGGACAGGAACCAAAAGCTACGGAGAAACCCTGTCTCAAAACTAAAAAAATAAAAGAACTTTGCAAGCCTCTGGCCAATAACACATAGGGAAATGACCCAGATGCAGCCCTAGAGCTTTCATTTAAGATACTATGACTTCTGGGAGGAAACTATCTAACTATGCAGGATACCTCCAGTCAAACTTTAAAAAAAAAAAATCTAGTTAAGTGCTGTAAAAGGCTGCTAGTTCATTTTCCGACCTCCCGGCAGCTCAGACCTGAAATAACCACACAGAAACTGTATTAATAAAATCACTGCTTGGCCCATTAGCTCTAGCTTCTTATTGGCTAACTCTTACATCTCAATTTAACCCATTTCTATTAATCTGTGTATGGCTACATGGCTGTGGCTTACCTGGTAAAGTTCCATTCGGCATCTGTCTGGTGGGACTCCATGGCTTCTCCCTGACTCCACCTTCTTTCTCCCGCGTTCAAATTTTGTTTTCCCCACCTAGCTCTATTCTGCTAAGCCACTGGCTGAAACAGCTTCTTTATTCATTAACCAATAAAAGCAACACATATACAGAAGGACCGCCTACATCAAGTTAGCAAATAAAGTAACAGGCTTCTATGTGACCTTTTCATACATAGTTTTGATTCGCCTTTCCTTCTCCCCCACCTTTGCCCTCTTCTCCCAACTCATTTCCACATAAACATTTCTACACCGTGCACTCTCTCACTTTAACATATGTATTTACCGCCATCCCCTCTCTCTCACACACCTTAGCACTCTCTGATCACCATGGCTCCCTTCCCAAAGGAGGCACAGAACTCTAAAACTTCAAAGCCAGGATCTGCATATGGAAAAGAACATGTAGTATCTGTGTTGCTGGACCCTGACTACCTTACAAAACGTGATATTTTCCAGTTTCATCCATTTTTCTGAAATATCATTTTTATACAACAGAATAAAATTCCATCATGAATGTGTACCCCATTTTTAAAATCCATTCATCGGCTTATGAGCATCTAGAAGTCCCTTGCCTACCAATCGTGAGCATGGACATGCAAGTTTCACTGTAGGAAGATATGGAGCCCTCTGGATATAGACCCAGGAGGGGTGTGGCTAGGGCATATGATAATTCTATGTTTAGCTGTCTGAATAACCTCCTCATAGTGGCTGCATCAGTTTCACCAATGCTGAATAAGGGTTCTTTCCCCAAAAACTCACCAATATCTGTTGTCATTTGCTTTCTTGGTAGTAGTTTCTGACTTGTGTCAGATGGAATCTCAAAGTAGTTTAATTTGTGTTCCCTGATGGTTAATGATGTTAAACTCTTCTTTCAAATGTTTGTTATTTAATTTCTTCTTTTGAAAACTCCCTACTCAGCTCCCTAGCCCCTTTTCTCCTTTAAATTGGATTGTTTTCTTGAGGTTTAATTTTCTTCAGTTGTTTCTATATCCTAATTCTCATTCCTCAGTAAGATATTTTGATGGCTGATCAATTTGACTACATCAGGAATCAACTAAAACCCAAACTTCTGGGTACTCCTGTAAGGGATTTTCTTAATCAGATTATTTGAAGGTGAAAGACAAAGCCTAAACATGTTCATATACCTTTGGTCATATAAAAAGACCTGGAAGAGGAAAACTGCTTTTTGTCTCCTTATCCCACCACACTGGCAGGCAAGTTCATTTATCCTGTTGCTGCAGCCAGTATTAAACCCACCTGCATCAGGATTCCAGCATAGGCTGAAGACTGGCAGCTCTCTCGGAATCCTGCAGCACCAGAGTGGGTCTGCAGAGACATCCAGCCTGGTGGGCTGGGCACCTACTGAATCCTTGGCTTTTCTGTCATAAGCCAGCCATTGTTGAACTTCTCCAGACCACATCCTATAAGCCATTCTAATAAATCCCTTATATATGCATGTATATGTATATACACATACAAATGTATACATACATATCTGTGTGTATATGTGTGGGATTTATTCACATGTATATATACACACATACATACACACGTACATATACATATATACTATCAGTTCTGTTCCTTTGGAGAACCCTAACTAATACCAACATATGGCTGAAAGATTTCCTCCCATTCTCTGGGCAACCTTCACTCTATTGATAGTTCCCTTTGCTATACAGAAAATGAGTAATTTCTCAAAATTTTATTTTTAATTGTTGGCCTTCCTTCCTAGATAAAGGAGTCTTATTTCGAGAGCCGTGTGCCTGTGTGCTGCAGTGAACTTGCTCCTTTTCCTCCAGCGTTTTCAGTTTGTATGCTGAAATGTTTTGTCAGCTTGCAGTTGGTTTTGTGAAGAGCAAGAGATAAGAATCTAGTAAGATTCTTCCACTTGTAGACATCTCGTTTCCCCAGCACCATTTGCTGATGATGCTTTTTCTACAGTGTGTATTTTGGCAGCTTGTCAAAAAGAATCAGGTAGCTGCTAGTGAGTCACTCACGCTCTGGTGGATCTGTCAGGCTCAGGCTCAGGCATGTGGCCCTGGTTCAACCCTGCATGTCACAGGGCAAAAACAACAATGAAAGACCTGAGAGTGAGATGGGGACTGGGAGGAAGGAAGAGGGGCTGGTGGGAGGGGAGAAGAATAAAACATGTTAGAGGGTTGATGTGATCTGAATGACTCATATCTATCTGTGAAAGTGTCAAAGAAACAGGGGCTGGAGCTCAGGGGTGGAGCAGCTGTCTCTCATGCTCATGGTCCTGAGTTCAATTCCTAGACCCAGAAAAGTGTCAAAGAATAAATTAAGTTTTTCAGAAAACAGATGACTTCTATATGGGTTTTCTAGGCTATGTATCTCATTGACCTACATGTCTGTTGGGAAGCCGATGCCATGTTGTATAGCAGGTTTTTTTGGGCCACCAATCAGCTCCCAAATCATGACATGGAGACTTCTTATTGGTTATGAATGCTCAATCTTATTTTATGCTCATCCCGCTAGCTTGTTTGTTTGTTTGTTTGTTTGTTTGTTTGTTTGTTTGTTTGTTTTTTGAGACAGGGTTTTGCTGTAATTTTAGAGTCTATCCTGGAACTAGCTCTTGTAGACCAGGCTGGCCTCGAACTCACAGAGATCTGACTGCCTCTGCCTCCCAAGTGCTGAGATTAAAGGCGTGCTCCACTACCGCCTGGCTTCCCACTAGCTCTTATAACTTAAATTAACCTTTTCTTCTCATCTACATTTTGCCTTGAAATTTTTTATTTTTCTTTCATTCTGTATGCCCGATTCAGTGTCTGGCTGACTGGTAACTGCCTGGCTGGCTGGCCCTGGAGGCTCCCTCTCTTTCTCTCCTTCTCCCTCCTCTTCTCTTCTCTTCTCTTCTCTTCTCTCCTCTCCTGTCCTCTCCTCTCCTCTCCTCTCCTCTCCTCTCCTGTCCTCTCCTCTCCTGTCCTCTCCTCTCCTCTCCTCTCCTCTCCTCTCCACTTCTCTTCTCTCTCTCTCTCTCATTCTGTCTCGAGTCTAGAATCCTTCTCTTATTTGTTTTCTCTACCCACCAGCCCTGCCTTCTACTCTCTAGCTATTGGCCATTCTGCTTTTATTAGACCAATCAAGTGCCTTGGGCAGGCAAGGTAAAACAGCAACATATCTTTACATAACTAAACAAATGCAACATAAACAATTGTAACACACCTTTACATAAAAGTAATATTCCACAGCAACGTTGTTTTTATTACTGTGTCTCTGTAATATAACCTGAAATCATACCTCCAACATCTTTCTTTTTACTCAGGGATGCTTTGAGTACCTGACAGCTGGGGGGGGGGTATTTTGTGTTTCCATATAAATTTTAAGATTGCTTTTACTGATTTTGTAAAGAACAGCCCTGGAATTTTGATTGGGATTGCATCAAATCTGTAGATTGCTTTAGGTAGAATGATAGAATTTTCAAAGTATTTATTTAGCCGGGTGGTGGTGGTGCACGCCTTTAATCCCAGCACTTGGGAGGCAGAGGCAGGCGGATCTCTGTGAGTTCGAGACCAGCCTGGTCTACAAGAGCTAGTTCCAGGACAGGCTCCAAAAAACCACAGAGAAACCCTGTCTCGAAAAAGCAAAGCAAAAAAAAAAAAAAAAGTATTTATTTATATGAACATTGGAGGCCTTTCCATGTTCTAGTATCATCCTTAATTTCTTTCTTCAGTGTTTTAAAACTTTAATTGTATGTCTTTCTCTGTCATGTTTTTTTTATTGTTGTTTTGTTTTGTTTTGTTTGTCAACTTGACACAATCCAGGGTCATCTGGGAAGAGGGAACCTCGGGTCTGGAGGGCATTTTCTTGATTAAAGAATGATGTGGAAGGGCCAAGCCCACTCTGGATTTAAATCAACAGGTGGTCTTGGTTTAAATTAGAAAGCAGACTGAGCAAATCAGTAAGCAGTGCTTCCCCATGGCCTCTGCATCAGCTCCTGCCCTGACTTCCCTCAATGATAGGCCATAACCTTCTAAAGTGAAATAAATCCTTTCCACTCCAAGTTGCTCCTGGTGGTGGTCTTTATCACAGCAATAAAAAAAAAATTAGACATTTCCTCCCTTGCGTAGATTTATTCCAAGGTTTTTATAAGCTATTGTGGGTAGGCTTGGTTCCCTAATTTCTTTCTCAACATAGTTTCATTACTGTATAGGAAGGCTAATGATTTTTGCATGTTAATTTTATATCCTGCCACTTTGCTGAAAGTATCTATCAGTTCTAAGAATTTTCTAGGCTCTCATTGGGGATTCTTATTGTTTAGAATCATACAAACGGTAAATGAAGAGACTTTGACTTTGTGTCCTATTTGTAGCCATTTTATTTCTTTCTTTTGTCTTTGCTTTAGATAACACTTCAAGTACTCTTTTATAAAGGTGTAGAGAGAACTGGCGGGTTTGTCTTACTGATTTTAGCGGAAATGCTTTAAGTTCTCTACTTAGCACGATGTTAGCTGTATGTCTGTCATATATAGCTTTTATTATGTTGAGATATGTTCCCTCCATTTCTATTCTCTCTAGGGATTTCTATCATCAATGGATGTTAGAAAAATAAATATATATATATATATATAATTGGTTTTTATTGAGCTCTACATTTTTCTCTGCTCCCCTCCCTGCCTCTCCCCTCCCCCTCAACCCTTCTCCCAAAATACCCATGCTCCCAATTTACTCAGAATATCTTGTCTCTTTCTACTTCCCTGGATATTCTATATTTTTGACAAAGGCTTTTTTTTGGCATTTACTATTTGGATTGAAATGACCCTGTGACTTTTGTCCTTGAGGACAATTATGTAATAAGTTCCATATGTTAGTTTTTGAATGTTGAACCATTCCCAAATCTCTGGAATAAAGTCAACTTGATCATAGTGGACTATGACTGTGCTAACACCATAACCAAGGCAACTGACAGAAGAAAGAAGCACACCGCTTCATAAGGGTTCCATGGCCATCAGGATGAGGAGCATGGCAGCAGGCAGGCATGACTCTAGAGCAGTAGTTGAGAGCTTATATCTTGAACCACAACAAGGAAAGAGAAGGCGCTAACTGGGAAATCATGTGAGCTTTTGAAACCTCAAAGCCCACTCCCAGGGACATACCTACTCCAACAATGCCATACTTCTCAATCCTTCCCAAACAGTTCCAACCACTGGGGACCAAATATTCAAATATACAACTATGGCGGCCATTCTCATTCCAACCACACAGAAACATTTAAGAAATATTGGTTTTATTTTGTTTTAAGTTCTGGTAGAATTCTTCAGTGAATCCATCTGTCCTGGGCATTTTTAATGAATTTTTTTAATTACTGTTTCAATCCCATTGCTTGTTGTGGGCCTGTTTAAACTGTTTATGGAGTTCTTCTGCCTCTTAGTTTAATCTAGTAGATCATGTGCATGTAAAATTTCATCTATTCATCCATTTCCTTTAGATTTTCAAATTTGGTAGAATATCTGTTTTCGAGATACGTCTTTAGGATTTTCTGAATATTGGTATCTGTTGTAATGTCTTCTTTTTCATCTCTATCATTTTGGGTCTTATCTCTCTTTTCTCTTGATTAATTTGGCTGAGAGTTGTCAACGCTGCATGTCTTTCCAAAGAAACAACTCTTTATTTCATTGATTCTTTTGGTCAATAAAATAAAAATGAAAAAGATTTCTTTTTCTTCATTTCTAGTTCACTGATTTCATTTATTGCTTTGTATGCTTTGTTTTTGTTTTTACAAGTCATATGGTTCATCATAAAGCAATTATTTGATGCTCCTCTGATTCCTAATGTAGGCACTTAGAGCGATTGCTTTGCTTCTCAGGACTGCCTGTTGGCTGGGGTGTATTCTCTACTCGTTTTCCTTCAGTACTAAGAACAGAGTTATTGACTTCTCAGTTTCCTCAGTGACATGCTTGTCATTTAATAATGAAGTGTTTAATCTCCATGAGTTTGTGTAGTTTCCCTTGCTGTGGATTTCTGGCTTTGTTTCATTGTTGTCATATAGAATAAAAGAAGTTTTTCATTTTTCCATATTCCATGAGACTTACTTTGCACTGTTTCAGAATGTTTCCAAGACTGCTGAAAAGAATGTGTATTCTGCAGTGTTTGGGCAGAATGTCCTGTAGATAGCTGTGAAACCCATTTGATCTATGATGTCATTTAGCTCCAAAGTTTATTTATTTTTGTCCAGAAAAACCTTAGTAAGAGTAGAGTACTGAAATCATCCTCTGTTACAGTGTTGGAGTTGATCAGTGAAGTCTCAACTTGAAGTATTTGTTTTATGAAACTAAATTGTGTTTAGTGCATATTGCTAAGAAATATGAAGTCTTCTTGTTTATGGATTTCTTCTTGATCAATATGAGGTGACCGTCTTTATCTCTTCTGGCTAGATTTAACACATCCCCGTGTTTTATTCATTGGACCTTAGCTGATCCAATGAAGAAACAAGAACTCCAGCCAAAAGCTTAGGCTGACTGTCATTTTCTGTTACATAGATGAAAGGAGAAGCTGATCTTCAGAACAAAATGAGGCAGCAACGCTCAAAAATGACTATAATCTCTCTCCGTTTGATTCATGTGACCCAGCTGCATCCTGTACCTCAAAACCCACGAGTCACCGCTACAACCACACAATAAACATCCTAACTGAGCCGTCACTTGCACCAAAAGAACTGATTCATCTCATCATATTTGCATTGTGAAGCCCGCCTTCTTCTCACAATATAGAATAAGGACAGGCTAACACAACAATGCATGCTGACTTGTACGTGAGTGAATCACGCAATCCTTGGGTCATAAGAAGTGCTCCATGGTCCCAGACATGCTCCCACCCTCTGTTCTGTCTCTCATGTTCAGCAGTAAGTGCCGAGGAGAGAGGGTTACACACTGTGCGTCTCCTTTGCCCTCACAGTGCCAACTGTGGTCCTCGAATACTGCAACATTCGGTGTTTGTTGGTTTTATACAAGACAGTTTGTTTGGATTGCTTGCAATCACACATCTTGTCACACTGAACAATCAGAATGCCATTGTATAGAAGCCCATTTTGTAGACAAAGAATTGAAAGAATGCTTCCTCACTGTAATCTTGTTGAGTTTTGGAGGAGTCTTCAAAGGAACTAAATTCTAATAAAAGGTTGTTCCCTTCTTGGTGGAAAGAAATAAGTAGCATCTGGGCCCCAAAAGGATAAATATTCTTTTCATTTACTAAATATGTATAAATCTGAAACTGCTCTGCAAACATCAGTGCACAATACTCAACAGATAAACACACATCTGAATACAGATCCCAGCTCAATACACACCCAAATGCATCAAAGCCAAGGGTGCAGATTTAGAAACAGCTCCTGCTGTCCAATGCAAAATGTATTTCAGGTATAAAAATGAAACTTGGTAGAAATGATTTACTTTCTTATATAAAAACTATTATCACTAACCATATGTTTTTATTATTTTCATATATCCATAATCTGTAATTATAGGTAGTATGTAATGATTATATAGTTATTATAATATATACTAGGAAAGCTAATATATGTGTATAAAGTCACACATATTTGAAAGTGCAGATGTGATCATCATATTTGAATTAAATATTTTTAAATTTTCCCTTACAAATTCTATTGCTATCAAAGGTGTGATCAGTGACAATAACAACAGCCAAAAAAAAAAAACATGTCCAAGCATTGTTATTAATCTTAACAGAAGACAAAATTGGCCACTTTTCACACATAGCTGCTGTGGGTGTTTATTCACGGACTTTGGGACATTAATGGAAGAGGACAAACCTAAGAAACAACCTGAGTGAAAAATGTAGGCCCTGCTTTGTCAAACTGTGGTCTGAGAGACGATAATGTCTGCCAAGCACAAAGCTCCATACTCCACCATGGGGCACTGTTTGGAGGTAAGGAGAATATGTCTGGAAGATGTCTGTCAAAATGAAGGCATGTGTAATGAGACTGTGGAACACAATCAACTGATGGAGGGGTGAGGCGAAAAGATCATGACTTGAGGCAGAGGAAGAGAGGAAGTAAGAGGGTGAGTAGACTTCAGGTGCCTTATCTACTCCACAAATAGTCACTGAGTAGGCCTGGTGTCTTAGTAAGTTGTGGAGTATCAGAGATGACTAGCTCACATTGCAGCCAGCCCTGAAACTACAAGGGGGCCGTCAGACAGGGAAACTGCCTCAGGAATGCACAGTGCCATTATGTACAGGATGTTCTAGGAACACGGACACGGAGTGTCTAGGCCAGGATGAGATAAGGAGCACAGGAAATGCTTCTAGGAGAACACAAATTTGTGTTAAATCCCAAGGGACCAAATCCAGAATTCTAGAAAGGTGAGGAAAACGTAAACAAGGTGCAAAAGCACAAAATCATGATGTCACCGGTGGGTGCTCAGCTGCACCTGGTCCTTACCAGGACCCCAGGGACAGCTTGGAAGGGAAATAGCACCTTTTCTAGGCTCCGTTCAAATGTGGCTGCCAAATCGCAAGCTTGAAAACTTTCATGAATACACTTTTATTGTGTAAATCCAGATGCAATTAATATTTATCAGCTGAGACACATGTCCAATACAAACAAGCAAATTCTTTCTTGGTCTCTAGAAGGACGCCAGGATGCATGCCTGCAGACGGCAGCTGGCCTGGAGCACTGTGGATGGAAGAGTTGTGGTTTTACATCAGCTACTTTCATGGTAGGATGAGGGGACTCAAACTGATTTAATGTCTTAGTTCATGGTGCTATATTACTAATCTTCGGTCTCAGTCTTCCCACCGTTACTGATTCTTGAGCCTACCATGGGTCCTTTCCCTGAACCCGAATCAATTGAGCAGTGCAGATCTTTGTTCTTAGTGAGGGACAGAAATAGGCAGTAGGCTAGCCAGTGACTAGCTGTGGGCAATTGGAAGGTTACAGATATGGGGTAAAGGAGGGGAGGGGAGAGGAGTGAGCCAGTGACTAGGAGGAAGGATCTCACGCTTTCTGCATACGCAGAGACTAGATGCTTTCTCCTTTTACACTTCACAGTCTGGTGTTTCCAGGCACAGTGGCTCGTAGGTCTTTAGTGCAGAAGGAGGGAGACGGTCACCTAGGTTACATGATCTCTCAATGATAACATGAGACCTGCAGAGTCAAGGAGCATCTGACCCCACGGTTGAAGCAGCAAAGAAGACAAAGGAACTATGAACATATAGAGGCCACCACAACTCTCATTGCGTTCCAGTCACCCATCAGGCATCCATAGGACCAATGAAGAGCCAGCTCTTCCAACAAAAGCAGCCTTCAAGTCCCTGGGAAGTAGATAGGCAGCTATTACCACCATAATCGGGATTTTCCTCTGTAACTCCGTTTTTTGTTTTTGTTTTTACATCCCAAGCAAAGATTCCCCTCCCTTCTTTCCTCCCAGTCCCTCCCATCTGCCTCCCCTTCACCCACCCCATCCACTCCTCTGTTTCTTTTCAGAAGCTGACAGGCCTCCCATGGTTATCAGCCAGCCATGGAGTATCAAGTTTCAGTGAGACTAAGCACCTCCTCTTCTATTAAGGCCAGATGAGGGAATCTGGCAACAAAAAGCAGGTAAGGACAGCCCCTGCTCTTGCCCTTAGGGGACCCACAAGGAGCTCAAGCTACACAACCGTCACATATGTGCAGAGTGCCTAGGTCAGTCCCATGCAGGCTCCTGGGTATCGGTTCAGTCTCTGTGAGCCCCTATGAGCCCAGGGCTGTTGATTCTGTGGGTTTTCTTGTGGTGTCCTTGACCCCTCTGGCTCCTACAATCCTTCCTCCCCGTCTCCTGCAGGATTCCCTGAGCTTCTCTTAATGTTTGGTTGTGGGGTCCGCATCTGTTTCCATCAGTTACTGGGTAAAAGTTCTAGTTTTTTGGCTAGCCACCAAAAAACAAAAACAAAACAAAAAAACAAAGCAAAACAAAACCCCCAAAATATTATATACAACTAATATTTAATAGAAAGAAAATGTTCAAATTTTGCTCCTGTCCTTAATAGCAGCATGAGAGATCATTTCATTGACTTTGTTTTTGATGGGTTTTTTGTTTGTTTGTTTGTTTGTTTTGTTTCTCGCCAGTCACGTTTGGTTCTATCCTAGGTCTCTGGGGTACCCCACCTCTGGGTCCTGGCCCTCCAGGCAGTGTCTATGGGTTGCTGCACAGTTCCCCCTTACCTTACGGCTGACATCTACTTAGGAGTGAGTATATACCGTGTTTGTATTTCTGGGTCTGGGTTAGCTCACTCAAGATTTTTTTCTAGTTCTATCCATTTGCCTGATGTCATTGTTTTTAACAGCTGAGTAATCCACCATTGTGTAAATGCACGAAATTTTTTTTTATCCATTCTTCAGTTGAGGGACATCTAAGTTGTTTCCAGCTTCTGGCTATTATGAATAAAGCTGCTATGAACATAGTTAAGCAGTGTCCTTGTGGTAGAATGGAGCATCCTTTGGGTATATGTCCAGTGGAATAGCTGGATCTTGAGGTAGATTGAGTCCCAGTTTTCTGAAAAACTGCCATATTGATTTCCAATGTGTCTGCCCAAGTTTGCACTCCCACAGCGGTGCAGGAGCAAGTGTGTTCCCCTTGCTCCACATCCTCTCCAGCATAAACTGTCACTTGTGTTTTTGATCTTAGCCATTCTAGTAGGTATAAGGTGGAATCTCGGTGTCATTTTGATTTATATTTCCCTGATGGTCAAGGATGTTGAACATTTCTTTAGGTGATTCTTGGCCATTTGAGATTCCTCTGTTGAGAATTCTCTGTTTAGATTTCTACCCTGTTTTTCATTGGATTATTTTTTGATGTCTAGTTTCTTGAGTTTTTTATGTATTTTGAACATATGATATTTAAGTTAAGTTTGAGGGGATGAGTGGGCTATCACACTCTCAGTGTAATAAATATGTAATGCAAACTATTTGTGGGAGCTGATGCATCATGAGGACCAAGAGTTTCGTCTATCTTCCACAAAGTGACCAGAACCTGTTTCACAAATGAATAAATGTTTCAGGTAGATAGGACAATATGGGCCAAACTGGGCTGTAATGACGTAGTTTCTTACCCTTGTGTCCCATACAGTAGCCCAGAGCCACCTTTACATGGAAGCCTCGGAACAGCCAGGGAATCTGCAGCTATACCTGCCTTCTCCAAAATCCTAAGGTCCCAGGTGGACCATAGCAACGTATAAAATGATAGCTATAAACACGAACTGAATTAATATTTAGTAAATAAAAAAGTAATAAAATATTTATGTTGTTTTCCAAAAGAGTCTCTAGGCTATTTTTTTGACTTTACTTTCAAGTCTAAGCCTTAATCTAAATTCTAAATCCTGAATGTACTTTTAAAACTTATTTTGAATAATTCAGAAGCTTTGGAACAACCCATAATGCTAGTTTACTAGTGTAGTAGCTAAGGAAGCTTTCTCATGGACTAACATATTAAAATCAATTCAATTAGCTTCCAGAAGGGGTAATCTATATTCATGATCCATAATAAATCTGTGATTAAGATACACTTCCTGATTAAATTTATGCCTAGCACCACTTCTCTGTTCTCACCGTGTCTAAGAACTTTAGGCTATGTCTACATAACCTAGGACTTGCCCGTCCCAACCCTGGTGATGTTGGTGGGGTTAGTAACCACCATTGTCTTTCCCCTGTCTTCCATTGATGAGCACATAACTCCAGTCTGCTCCACTGTCCCTGGACTGATATATATATACACATATATAATATTATATACATAAAGGTATAAAATACATAATTATATTATATTTTCCCCTGACACTGGGCAAGCATAAGCCTAGAGTTCCTTCAGGGTCAGCTTGCACAGGTACATGTCTGGAGTATGGGAGAGCAGGGGTCAACTCAAAGAGGAAAAGAAAAGGAGGACACAAGCTACCCTAAAAGCATCATCAACTGTCCAGAAAAGTCCAAATCCAGCCCCTACACTTCCTCCAGCATGTGACCCAGAAAGGAGAAAAGGAGCTTAGCATCAGCAGAAACAGTCTCTGCTTCCTGACAGTGGATGCCATGTGACCAAATGCGTCACACTCCTGCCACCATGACGCCCCTGTAGGGACAGGTCAAACCCTTGAACCATAAACAGGAAGAAACCAGTTTTGAAAAAGGTCCAATGACATTTTCTGACCAAATAAAGATAAAAGTTCAAGCAATTGTATCATCTACATTCACACATTGAGTCGTTTAAGACTAAACCAACTTTCGAGTGGTCAGAATTGCCATCCCTCTTAGCACACCTATGTATTTACAATATTAAGTACTAATCGTCAAATGCCCTTACTGCCAGGTGCAGAGAGATTTTTTGCTCTCAAGTGCTGCTCCTGACCCCACCTTTGAAGTCTGGAACCTTTCATTCTCTCTTCACTCACCCAATGACACGAGCCAAGTTCTTGTATGTACTTTTCAGGCAAAGGCATGAATTAAGCCGAACTCTAATTTAGCCAACGAGCCATGCAACATGTTGTTCTTCCCCTGTTAGAGAAAACACATTCTACTACTTTGCTCCTGCAGGATCTCACGACACAATCCCTCTCCATCCAGCATCATGCACTGAGGCCACGCTTGCATCTCTAGTCCACAGTGAGAGCGTTCCGTGGCTAGCATTTAAATCGCCTGTTGTGTTTATGAAATTTTGCAAAGCTTTTCTTGTTTCTCCCTCTAGTGGTCAGCAACTTTCATTAAGATGAAAAAAAGCATGTACAAGTGATATCAATGTGGAATGACATTTGAAGACAAATACTCAATTTCATTGTAAATAAATGTGGACCATGTCTGAAGTTACGTATAATAATCTGAAAAGAGATTTATTTGGGACAGTTCTTTAGATACCATACATACGCTCTCGACTAACCCTCTCTGCTTTTATATTAGTAACAATTAGTAATAATTTCTTAGGCACATGCTGCATTGTTAACACCTTTCTCTGCCAAGTGCTGCTGTAGAGACTGCAGAGCTGACTCAGCAGTTTAGAGCATTCTTACTCTTGCAGAGAACTCAGGTTCAATTCCCAGCAGCCACTCGTAGCCATCCCTCACCTTAGGTCCTGGTGATCTGATGCCCTCTTCTGATCTCCAAAGGCACCAGGCATGCATGTGGTGCACATACATACATGGAGGCAAAAAATTCATACACATAAAATGGGATGCATACATTACAAAATTTAATGTTGCTTTCATGTCTACAAGAGGCTCTATCAAAAAGAAAATGAAAGCCGGGCGGTGGTGACGCACGCCTTTAATCCCAGCACTCGGGAGGCAGAGGCAGGCGGATCTCTGAAAGTTTTAAAATTGAAATGTAGATATTTAGGAACCATCAGTCCCAGGAAAGCCAAGAAAATGAGTCATCTTGACACATAGGTCACACGAGGTAGGATATCCGTGGCAAACCTTCATCTCTCAACACTGACCCAGCTCTTTCCTGACTCACTTTTGACCCAGCCCACCTGCCCTGGGTGACTCAGGGCACAGCCTTCATCCCAAGCACCGCAGTGACTGTGAACTCGTTGCCACCAAGAATTCTGCTCCTACACTTTCTCTGTTCCCCATCTGCCAGTCGCACCCTTTCCACACACGGAGAGTTCGTGAAGTCCGCAGCTCTCCCGCCTGGGGCTTTCTGTTGGCATAAAGAGACCTCCTTTCTCCATGTGTATCAGACTTTCACAGACTTCATTTTTAGTTTGAGGCTTCCTTTTTTTTTTTTAACTAGACATTTAAGAAGAAACTAAAAAGAGTGATTTTATCTTCAGAAAGAGGGTAATGATACTAGGTAATTTCTTTGAACAACTTCCAATCCCAACAGGTCATGCTGACTCTGTGTACTTACTAAAGAACTATTCTGGAAAGTTAACAGGGTGCTACTGACCCCTAGTTTAGGAAAGACTGAGTGTCTAAGGATGTCAAAGTGTGTTTTTTAATAGACCTCAGACCTCTCTAAAGTAAATCATAAGGGTCATATGCCAAGCAGCTTGGTTCCCTAGGGAGCACAATGTCCCCAACACCAACTGTGAGTGCCACAGAAGCTGGCTTATGGTAAAACGGCCCAATTCTCACCCTTCTGATGTCTGAAGAGCACCTCAAATTCAACAGCAGCAGAAACAAAACCCTCAGCTTCCCCCACAGATTCTTCCTCTCATTTCTCTTTAAAGACATTGCACATAGCCAGTCTACATCTTCAGAGTCATCTGTTATGTCCCCCGCATCCCTCAGCCCCACAGAGGTCCTCCATAAAAAGGGGTCAAGCCATTGTCTGTCTCCTGCCGTTTTCCTCAGCTGCCACCATTTCCTTGTAGCTCTTCTTGAGATCTCTAGAGTTTCCCATCTTAGCACATTCTCTGCACTGGGCCCATAAACACGACGCTCTGAGCTAAGTGGTATCCCCACAAAATGTAAATGAGTTGAATCCTACCCACCGCATCTCAGAACATGACACCACTGAGAGGTGGGGCCGCTCAAGAAGTGACCAAAATAAAATGTGGCCACTAGGGTGAGGCTTAAGTCAATCTGACCGGTATCCTTATAAATAGATTTTTAAATTTTTAAAAGTGAATGCGGGCTTACAGAGAGCCAGGAGGCCTCTCAAAGATCATGCCTGTAAGGGGACATCAAGGGGCAGTGAGATACTCAGTGGATAAAGGTGCTTGCTGCCAAGCCTGACAACTGTGTTCCACCCCCAGAACCCATGCAGTGGAAGGAGAGGACTGGCTGCGGGTTGTCCCACAAGCTGTCCTCTGAGCTCCACGTGTGTGCCGTGGCACACGTGTCTCACACAAGCACACCAAGAAGAAGAAAGAAAGGAAACAGATAACAAAAGATCGTAAAGTTTGCCATTTGCAAACTGAACAGAGATGCCTGCCAGGACGCCAAGCGTGTGCACTTGATCTGAGCCCCCCAGAACGCTGAGAAAAATCGTTCCTATTATGTCACCTGTGATACTTTGATACGGCCGAGCCAGAAAGTGGATGCAGATGGTATTTTCTCCCTTCTGCTTACAGCTAGAGAGGCAGGTGGCTCAGTGGTTCAGAGCACTTGCCGCCCAAGCATGAGGACCGGGATTCAGATGCCAGGAACAAGATGGCCATGGTGTTGCCCACTCTTATAATACAGTACTATAGGAGATAGAGACCAGGGATGGGAGAATTGCTGGGGTTGTTTTCTACCAGTCTAGCAAAAATCTGGGAGAAAGCCTGTTTCAAAAGAATAAGAAAATAGAAAACAACAGAGATAGAAACCTGAGGCTCCCTTCAGCCCTCAAGCACAGAAGGGCAGAAGCAGCAGCATAGACAGACTTGGATTTCGTTTGCTTGCTTGCTTGCTTGCTTGCTTGCTTGCTTGCTTGCTTGCTTGGGTTTTTTTATTTTTCAAGACAGGGTTTCTCTGTGAAACAGTCCTAGCTGTTTTGGAACTTACTTTGTAGACCAGGCTGGCCTTGAACTCACAGAGATCACCCTGCCTCTGCCTTCCAAATGCTGGGGTTAAAGGTGTGCGCCACCACTGCCCAGCACATATACATACTTGTATACCACACACACACGAGAGAGAGAGAGAGAGAGAGAGAGAGAGAGAGAGAGAGAGAGAGAGAGAGAGAGATTAGAAATGCAGTCTCTAAGAGTAAGATGAAATAGAACTGACATGATTCCAAAGCCCAGCAGACTTGGCTCAGTGAGCTGTGCACCTGTGTGCCTCTTCCCTCTCACTAATGCTGCCTTCTCTACCTGTGAGGAACATCTCTCCGTTCTCGGACACACCTGGGGCCTTACCATAGGTGTTTGGTTTGCTGGCTGTGCCAGTGCCCCGAGTTCTTTGAGTGTCAGCTCAAATGTCCCTTTCTTGAGAAAAACTCCCAGACTCCCCGCTCCAGGTCAGTGTTCCCTTGATATCAGTCAGCATCACCATCGTTTAAGAATGGTGTCCCCAAAGAAAAACCAGCCTACAATTCACAATCCCAGAGACCCAGACAACAAAAAGGACCCTAAGAGAGACATACATGGATCTAATCTACATGAGAAGGAGAAAAAGACAAGGTCTCCTGAGTAAATTGGGAGAATTGGGGCCATGGGAGATGGTTGAAGAGGAGGGGAGAGGAGAAAAATATATAGCTCAATAAAAACAATAAAATAATGGTGCCCCCATAGGCTGGTATATTTGAAGGTTTGGTTCCCAGTTGGTAGAAACTTTCGGGGAGGAATAGTAGGTATAGCCTTGATGGAGGAGGTGTGTTCTTCTGCTTTTCTGTAAGTTGCTTTGGTCATGGTGTTTCAGCACAGCAATGGGACAGTAATTAAGACACACACTAATTCAGGAGCTCCAAACTGTAAGAACCATTCCTGTTTGGTTGAGCTCTTCATCTGGTGCCAGTACAGGGCCTGGCATACACTAGGCCTTCAATATCTGCCGTTGAACTGTAAGACTGATTCGCCTCTTTCAATATCAGCAGCTGCCTCTGTAGAGGAATGGGAACGTCAGTTGACTCATTGGAGGATCAGAGACTGGGGCTTAAGAGGCCCAAATGCGCAGCCTTCTTCCCCGACAGGCTCTATGTTCCATGACACATGGAGGCCTAAGTTTCTTCTCCTACGCCCTCCCCCAGGCAACTGGGAATCATCTGCCTCCCAAGCCTTCTGAGAACACTTGCATACAATGGTGTTTAGAGCCGGGCTAAGAATTAGCCTAACCAACACACAGAGCAGCGAGGTTCTGAGTCACAGCCAAGATCTTTTATAAAAGCTACACTTGGAAGGTGAGAGGCACTATTTTAAAACGGGAATCAGTGGGAGCAACACCACACATTTCAAACAGCGAGCTGGGGCACTTCTCATGTTCTCATAATCACAATAAAGTGGGAAGTCATTAGGTGAATTTCGTTCCATGGGGGAGGGCACAAACACCTCCAAGGTGCTAGAAATAAAGACACGCGGCGAAAAAAGGCAACTTTCTGCCGGGAAATGCCATCTTATGGGAGGCTTGAGATCACGCAGGCCAGCAGAGTGCTGTTCTGTGTGAGGCAAGAAGGTGGTTCGCTGTGACTCAGGGACTGGAGTTTGCTCAAACATTGAGAATCTGACCCTGGGCAACTTATTTTGGGCATATTTAAGCACAGCACATTTGGGAAAAGGGTTCCTGACAATTATTAACTCAGTCCCCTGTGTACAGCAAAGCATAAGCAACTTCTCCCATAAAGATGGGTCCTATAAACTGACCACATGTAATATCTCAAGGGTCTGGGAGAGGATCTGGCATGGTCTTGGTCATACAGACAGCACAAATGTCACCAGGCTATTAACCGCCTGTGCTTCCCTTTGTAAAGTCCGTGGGACATCTCTCATGAAGATGGGTTTTACTGGCTGAGAAATAAAACTCAAGATAAGGGAGGATGCGTGAGATAAACATAAGATTCCTGAGGAGCCAGATGCGGCCTGGTCACACAGCACAGAAGCCACCAGGTCATTAACCACCTTCACTCCCAGCCTCTGGGCAGAGAAGGTTCTGCATTCCTTCCTTTGAAGAGAAAACCCCACATGTTTAACATTGCTCATCTGTGGGCACAAGAACCTCTGCGCCCCCAATCCCATCTCTTCAGTTTTTCTTTCCTTTGAGACTGTCTGGCGTCCCAGGTCTTGGATCTAGACAGTGTGCCTTGGGTTTCGCTAACGGGTGTCAATATTCTGCTTCCTGTGATGACCAAGCATCTGTTCCCACCCTCATCTCTGCAGACCCCTCAGCTGCCTGCTTTCCGGTGACTACAGTGATGTCAGAGACATGGGATTTCTGGTCCCGCTGGATTGCTCACAGCTGTAAGAAGTTCTTTGAGAAAGCTGGAGACTGCCTGCGTGATCGCGGCTAACAGGCGTGGGAAGCCAACTAGCAGCCATCGTATATGAGACCTGAATTGCAGTGCCTTGCTCTCAGCAATTTTAATTACTTATGCCACATATTTTATCTCAATCATTCTTCAAAAAAGCCTGTGACAGACAAAAAGATAGTAATTAAAATGATGCCATAGCTGTTTATTTATTAACCCATTACTTACTGACGTGAAAAACACTTCTAACTTTGCTCTCTTGAGACAGGGGCTCATTTAGCCCAGGATGGCCTTCAACTCCTCACCCTCTTCTTTCCACCTCCCAATACAGATACGCCTCCAATCTAACACATAACATTCTTAAGTGTTCATAAGACTCTTAGGTTTATCTCACGCATCCTCCCTTATCTTGAGTTTTACTTCTCAGCCAGTAGAGCCCATCTTATGAGAGATGTCACATGAACTTTACAAATGGAAGCCTGGTGACATTGTGCTGTCCGTATGTCCAAACAGAATGCGTAGTGCAGCCATTCCTTGCATTCTTCTTGAAATATACATATGTATTTAGATGTATATGCCACTACCAAAGATAATCTAGTGAGTCAGAGTCACGTGAATTTTTAAGGCCTCTTAAGATGATGGAGGGCACCTGACACTGGGGCCAAACTCCTGGCTTAGAGAGACAGTGCAGCAGAGATGCAGGCTGAGCCCAGCCTTACAAAGCTGCTGTGCAGTTCTCGGTCACCCCCCGAACACTCTGGGCTTGGGGTGGGTTTTTTGTTTGTTTTGTCTTTATTTTTTTTTTTTTTTTTTTTTTTTTTTTTTTTTTTTTTTTTTTTTTTTTTTTTTTTGCTGAGAGCGGAACCCAGAGCCTTGTGTGTGTCAGGCAAGTGTTCTGTAACTGAATCACGGCTTAGTTCTTGGGTTACTCCTGAGAGAACGGCCCGTGCGCTCCCTTAGAGGAGGCTTCACTTAGGAATCAAAAGGTGATGCGTGCTCCCTACAGGCCTCAGAAAAGGGAGGCTCTGCTATTAGGCAGTTCAGATTGGGCGTGGTTACAGTCCTTACATTAAAACACACCCGGAGTGAGTTGTCTTCATTTTTGTATGTCTGTTGTCTGCTTTCATTTTTATTTTGTGAATGCGGCTGTTTTATAAAAAATTTATTTCTTTTACATCCTGACTGCAGTTTCTCCTCCTTTATCTCCTCTCATTCCCCCACCTTCTCTCTTCCTCCCCTCCAGTCTTCTCCTCCTCCATTTCTGTTCAGAAAAGGACAGGCCTCCCATGAATATCAACAAAGCATGGCCTATCCAATTGCATTAAGGCTAAGCACACCCCCATGTACTGAAGCTGGCAAGGTGACCCACTATGAGGAGTAGGGTCCCAAAAGCCAGTCAAAGGATCAGGACAGCCCCTGTTCTCACTATTCGGAGTCCTTCAGGAAGACCAAGCTACACAACTGTCACCTATGTAGAGGGCCTAGGTCAGTCCCATGCAGGCTCCCTGGTTGTTGGTTCAGACACTGTGAACTCCTGTGAGCCTAGGTTAGTTGATCCTGTGTGTTTTCTTGTGATGTGCTTGACCCCTCTGGCTCTTATAATCCTTCCTCCCTCTCTTCGGCAGATTCTCCAGGCTCAGCCCACTGTTTGGCTGTGGGTCTCTGCATCTGTTTCCATCAGTTACTGGATGAAGCCTCTCTGGTACTAATAGTAATAGTCACCAATACAAGTGCGTCGCTTGCATACCTGGTTCCCTCAGAAGCGAAAAAAAAATGGTGTCAGATATACTAGAACTGGAGATATAGATGGTTGTAAGTCACAATGTGCGGGCTGAGAAGTGAACCCAGGTCCCCTGGAAGAGCAGCCAGTGCTCTAACCACTGAGCGACCCCTCCAGCCCCCTTGCTTTAGCTTTATATTACCTTTACAAACTAATTGGTAGAAAATCATAAATTGCTACCTGTAAATGTAGTTTCTGATTGGCCACCAGCCCACAAATAATGACATGGAACTTATTATTAATTATGAAAGCTTGGCCTATAGCTTAGGCTCATTTCTAACTAGCTCTTATAACTTAATTAACCCATTTCTATTAATCTAAGTTTTACCAAGTGACTTTTTACCCTTCTTTTATTCTGTACGTCTGACTCACTCCATGTCTTGTTGCTGTTTCCCCTGTACCTCTATTATCTCCTTTTCCTTTCTCTCCAAGGAAGTCCCGCCTATACCTCCTGCCCCGCTATTGGCCATTCTGTTTTTTATTACACCAATCACAGCAATACATTTTCACACAGTGTATAAATATCCCACAACAGTTACCACTCTGGTTGGTGATGTAAACCTGGGAGAACAGGGCCCAAGAACGAGGCCGACTAACGTCTCTGCAATAGCCAACTTTATTCAGAGCATCGAAAGATTTATACTCTGAGGGTGAAGCAAGGTCATGTGAGTGTACGTCACATTAGTTCAAGCTGTGTTTAGTCCACTGCCTGGAGAAGACTGAGGCTTGCGAACGTCACTCTGAATAATAAAGGGTTAGGTGGTGTGTGGTCTAAAAGAAGCCCACTCATCTTTACCATACCTGGAGGTCACAAAAGCACATCGAAGAGCAACCGTGTTGGGAGACTATGTAACAGATGCAGAGTTGCTGGGACACCCATGCTGACTCTGTCTTTACCATCTTGCTGACTCATTCTTCTGCTGGAAACAGTTTCTCACCCCACCACCCCAGATTTCCTCTGGTCTCAAGATCATACTCTGCTTATGAGTGAGCCAGAGAAAATACCAGAAAACTGGGGTTCGGAGATGGTCCAGTTAGTAAAGTGTTTGCTATGTTAGAAGAGGGGCCTGAGTTTGATGCCCAGCACTCACATAAAAACCAGATGTGATGCAAGCCTGGAACCCCAATGTTGGGGAGGCAGAGACAAGAGGATGCCTGAGGTTTGCTGGCCAGTCAATCTAGACAAATTGGTGACCTTCAGGTTCACTGAGAGATCCTGTCTCAGAAAGTTATGTACAGAGTGATAGTGAAAGACACTGACCTCTGACTTCTGACCTTTGTGTGCACGTGCGTACGCACACAAAAGAAGGGAAAGGAAGGGAGGGAGGGGAGGGGAGAGGAGAGGAGAGGACTGAGAAGTTGAAACTCCCATGAGCATCTCTCAACAGGAAGTAATGATGAATAAACTCTCCAGCTTTGTTTCCCTCAGGTGGAGAGACATGGTGTATTTGTTCTTCTGGATCACCACACAGCTAGCTCCTTTATCACCCCAATCCCATCAAATGTCATCCCAAAAGAGACTTTTCTGGGTCAGCTCATCTAAAGTCACTAAGTCATTCACCGCGCGTGCGTGTGGTGTGTATATGTGTGTGTGTGTGTGTGTGTGTGTGTGTGTTGGTGTGCATCTGTGACTGTAATAAAACACAAGCCAGCTTTAGGGGGAAAGAGTTTGTTGGACTTGCACTTGCACACAGCAGTTCACTGCTGAGTGACGTCAAAGCAGGAACTTAAGCAGGAGCATGGAGCTGGAACGAAGCAGGACCACCAAGGAACGCTGCTTACAGGCTCACGTCCCACGGCTTGCTCTGCAACCAACCTTGCAAAACTCAGGACTCCCCTCCCTGGTGGGGGCAGTGCCCCCAGTGAACTGGGCTCTCTCACATCAACTATTAATCTAGAAAATGCCCCCCACACTTGCTGACCGGTCAATCTGATGGGGGCAATTCCTGGCTGAGGTTCCTTCTGCCCGGGTTATCCTAATTTGTGTCAAACTGATAAAAACTAACGAGTACAGCAGGTTTGCGTGCATTCCTACATGTGTGCCATGGGTGTGGCAGTCAGAGAACACGTTTTGGGGAGTTCCAGCTTCCCCCTTGTTGAGGCAGTTTCTCTTTTCTGTCAGTATGTGGCTCCGGACTAGTTGGCCCAAGAGCTCCTGGCGATTCTCCCATCTTACTGTGGGAACACTGTGTTACATATGTGTGCCACCACATCCAGCTTTTTATGTGGGTTCCAGGCGCTGAATTCAGGTTCCCAGGTTTGCATGACAAGCATCCACCGAGCCAGCGCCCTGGCCAGCTCACCACACTTTTAATTCTTTAGTGGTCTGGGTACCACTACTCTCTTCTTCACTCACTAACTGGTGGATGGTCCATCTTTCCCCTTATGGGATGCAGGATCTAAAATAGCACAGCACTTCCCATTTACCTCATATACCCAGTAGCAAGACAAGTACCTTACATTACTACTATACTCGACACTCAGGAAATCGTAGATGATGAGTGAATTGAATCTCAGGAACATTCTACCTTGTTCTAAAAGATCTCCAAGGAACTATGACTTCAGGCAGGCTGGAAACCATTGGGTTAATCATTTTCCAAAGCTCTTTCCCAGTTACTTCTTCACCCATGAAAACAGAGGAATTTAGACCACGTTCTTCTTTGACAATTGTTTAAGTAACAAAATTCATAAATAATTTTTAAAAATGGGATAGTGCTTAATCTTTCTTCCTATACCTAGAAAACCTAAACTGACTCCTTCCAGACTCTTGAGAACACTCTTAGCGGCCTTTCCTCCATATTCATCCAGATAACCAAACACAGCAGGGAAGCTCGCTGCCTGCTTGGAGAAACAGCTTCCCTTCTGTGGCTTCACTGGGGTTGTGACTCAATTCAGTTCCCTTTCACTTTTAATAAAGTCAGGTGATTTCACATCAAGAACTCTGGGGAACCTGGTTTGTGCTGTCTGACACAACCGCACTATGAGCTACACAGACATGAAGGCAGGGCCTCCAGAGCTAAGAGCCCTGGCTGTTCTGCAGAGGACACGGACTCAGTTGGCAGCACCTCGTGGTGGCTCACGACCACCTGTAACACCGGCTCCAGGGGACCTCACACCGTCTTCTGGCCTCTGAGAGCACCAGGCACACATGTGGCACACAGCACACAAGCAGGCAAAACACCCGCACACATAGAAAACAATTTAAAAAAAAATTAAGAAATGAAGCCTATGGGGGTGCTCAAGAGCCTGAAAGTATATTGTTCCCAAGGCCTAGAACATCTCTATCCAGCACCCCTCAACTAGTCAGTTCAGATGTCATCTTTAATAACTGCAAACATTAAGGGCAATTGCTTTGAACTGTTTATTTTGTTTGCCTCCATTTGCACGCTGTCCGGCAGGCTTTAATGCCCTATATAAACAGCTCTGATCAGAGCATTCGGATACATTTGCTCCAGCACACTGGGCTCGCAGGTCTTCTTTCTGCCACAGCTTCCACAATGCCATCAATCATTTAATCTTTGCCCTGTGCCTGCCATTGTGCTGGGCCTTTCAGAGAGGGTCTCATTAAATCCCCACAAGGACAATTCAAATATGTATTACTGTTGCTTATTTTTATGTTAACAAGTGAAGAAACTGAGACTCTGCTAATGTATAGAGCGATGTGGATAGATCTATAATAGAGGTCCAGGCAGAGTGGGGATTTCTGTGTAGGGTTGAGCAGTCCCCTCCATGCTGTATCATGCAGCCAGTGTCATTCCCTCGTGCAGGGCATCAGAATTTCTAGCACGCATCATTTTTGCCTCAACTTCTTCATTAACTATTAATAGAATCTAGGGTGAGTTCTCAGATGGTTTTAAGGGTCTCAACTCCTTCGCCTGTGGAATGGGAGTTTGATGAAGAACCTATTGTGATTTGCTTAACCTCTCTGAGACTGTCTATGAATCTTCAGGACGAGCAGGCTTGGACCAAATGATTCCTCATTACATCTGGATCCGTGCATGAATCCAAATAAAAACCCAGAAGAAAGACTTTCTAAAATGTAGTAGTTAGTTTGAAACTTGCCCTTTACCTACCCAGGAGATCTGTACTTAGGTTGAAGGTCGCAGCCAGGAATGAATTCAGAGCTAAAAATCTAAGCCTATTTCAAACAGGTCTATAGTCTAGCAGTGCAAGCGTTAAAATCCCGAGTCTAGCAGAGTAGACAATGGGTCTTATTCCCAAGATCTTCACTACTGAAGCCTTGCTGCGCATTTGATGCATTTTCTACACTGGCAATGAAGAGAGGGAGAGGGAAGAAATGAGGCCACTGAGGCAGGCACAAAGGCGAATCTGAAAAGAGAGAGAGAAGTGGGCCAGCAGTGGCGCACAGACACCTTCTCTGTAGCGGGTAAGGGACCAGTTCTGTAGCCCTGCCACTCCCAACAACTGTCCAGATGCCACCGCTCTGCCCACCATGCTTCCTCTTTCCAAACTTTGGCTGTTCCCATCCGTTCTGTTTTAATGTGAAAATCAGAACTTAAGTTTTTCTCTGTAACAATTTTCTCTCCAGCAAGATCAGATCATTTCCAGTTTCTATATCACCTGTGTCTCTTACTTACCAACTCGCTATGTACCTAACACTGATGGTCCACATGCCAATGAAACTCCCGGAATCAAGCCAGAGAGTCTCATGGGATGGACAGACCGAAGGATACAATTTAAACCCATGTTTTAACACCTGAAATTGTCATGTCAACCTTAACCGACATGACTGCTCACAGGATTTTCTAGACTCTCATTTTGAAATGGAGAAATGATTTGGAGAAGTAATCCTCTCTTTGACTCCACCTCCACAGCTGGACCTTCTACAGAAAGGAGAACCAGAGGAGATGAAAGCCTCACCGAACTTATCAATGGTAAGATTAAGGAGTAGCATCGGCCAGCAGAGGGGAGACAGTCGCTGTTGCTGCCCCTTTCCCTGGAGAGAAGACTGCTGCTGTTGGCCACTGTGATATCTCAGACTGCCTAGCAGGAGGACACAGCTCTGAGGTAAGGTTCCTGGGCCCCGCAGGTCTCTCCTAGCAGTACCATCTGAATAAATAGTCTCCGGGCTTCCTAAAGATCAGAGAGTCTAAAGTTCCTGAGGCCTTCCCCTGCAAAAGCGGCTCAGTGTCCCCAAATGGAGGACCTCCTAGACACCAAATCTTCAAGATAAGAAAATCTGAGAGCTCAACCTCAGGAGATAGACTTTGGTTCTGTAGAAATCGCAGCAGTTCCCGGGGTTCAGACAGGCACTTTGCAAAGGAAATAGAGTCTGCAACTTTACAAGCGCTAAATGAGGTGCTTAGTGGCTTCGCTATAGCAACAAAATGACCTTTAAAAAATGAATATTTGCCATCAGTCACATAGGGAGCTAAACAATGTAAATCCATTGTCCCTTACAGTCATCATCAAATCTCTTAGGGGATAAGGAGGAAAAGTCCGAAAGAGTCAAGAGGATAGATAGAGAAGCCTCGAAACTCAGAGCTGTGATTCACCAGAGCCCAAGTTCTGCGGCCTCACTGAGCTCTACCCAAGTGCCTCACGCCATCCTAAAAGATATTTGAGAATGAAGAACTTCTCTGACCTCAACATTGCAAAGTGGCATGTGTAGACCTGCATCCACACACACCCTATATACACAATAGCAATACTATCAATACTCTTAATACAGCACACTCTTAATACTAAAAATAATGAAGACTTTTCTTGGTGTATGCAATACTTCAAAACAACTAAGAATCTTATATAAAATGCAGAATCACCAATTCTAATGGAAGAAGTTTTGCTTTCATTGTGTTCAAGCCTATAGCAACTTTAGATGCCTTTCTAGAGTTCAGCCTCACAATTCAACAAATAAATCATAAAAAATTCAACTTCCCATCTGCATATGCACTAAGAGATGATCATACATGCATAACACGGGCACACCAATGCCACACATACCCCATTTGCACAGATGAACACACAATGAGGACAGACACACAGTCAAGTAACACATAGTGTATACACACACCTCACTAATACACTACAGATAACATGCACAGCTCACAGATACTCACATATGCACACACAGAACTTCATATGTATAAGCCATGGATAAAATACACCCCATAGTAACATACAGACCATATAGACACCTACATACACACATGCGCACACACACACAGGTGAGGTATTGGGAAGTCTCCAGGGACCCCCAGCATCTCTGCACTTTCTGTCATACACATCACACACACACACACACGCATGCACACACACAGACACACACACAGGTGAGGTACTGGGAAGTCTCCAGGGACTTTCCACCATGCACACCACACACACACACTCACACACACACACACACACACATGCACACAGACACACACACAATGGTGAGGTACTGGGAAGTCTCCAGGGACTCCCAGCATCTCTGCACTTTCTACCATGTACATCACACACACATACACACACGCACACGTGCGTGCACACACATACAGACACACACACAGGTGAGGTACTGGGAAGTCTCCAGGGATCCCCAGCATCTCTGCACTTTCCACCATGCACATCACACACACACACACTCACACACGTGGGGTATTGGCGAGTCTCCAGGTACCCCCAGTACTTCTGTCCTTTCCACCATGTACCCCTCAGTCCTAGCAGCTCTTCTTTTCTCTCCATCTCTCCTCATTCCAAGCTGGGAACCCGAGCTCTTTTCCTTTGCTCCCCAATACAGTCACCAACACACGGTAACGGTAGATTAACAAGGCGAAGGCTCATTTTACACACAAAAACACACAATTGGGATAAAGCTGAGCATTAGAAAACACCTGCACTGACATCCTGAGCTAATCTCTGCCGGCATCCTTCCTTCTCTCCAGGACTTCTGCTAGCCTCCCAGCTTTTTCCTGTATCTAAGGTCACTTTCGCTCCTCCTTCCCTCCCTCTACCTCTTCTCAAGGCCCCAGGACCTTTGTAATAACAGCTATCTTTTAAATCATTCTCAGATTTACATTGACACTACAGGAACCATTATTCAAGAAACTAAATATTCTTAAATACTTTGATATTTAAATACAGGGATTCAAGACACATTATCAAAGACGCTTCCCATGAATTGTCAGTTTTCCTAGAGAGCATCAGAGAGTGGTAGGGCTCCCCGCATGCCCCCCGTGGAGGCGTGGTGGAAGATGTGGACGGACAGAGGACATTTAGCCATTTAAGACCCACTTTCTCCTTGCTTGGAAGTTTGCTCAGTGTTGTAAGGGGAAGCCCACGTCTGTAATCCCAGCACACTGGATGTGATATCAAGAGGATCAGATGCTCAAGGTTAGCCTTGACTACATGGCAAGTTCAAGGCCAGACTGGGCTCTATAAGACCCTGTCTCAACAGAACAGAAAAAAACAACAAAAAAAGCCTCATAGACTTTCTGGAAAATCAAAGACATTATTTTAATAGGAATATTCTGGCTTTAACAAATATTGGATAAATGTGAATTCCTTTTCTTCTTTCTCTTTCCTCACTTCCCCAAGGAAGAAATTACTTCCTGTCTCCTAAAGCACATGTCCTTCTTTTATCCATAATTCAGAAGCATTTGATAATCTTGTGGTGACTCCAGACTCCTCTATGAAGGTCAGTCCTTACTGTTATACACTAACCATTAAAATGCTAGATAATACCATATAACTAGGTTATGAGATAAATCTAATTGTAGCATCTTATGCTTAGGAAAATGCAATTGTTTCAGGGAGGAGTACTATTAATGTTTATTTAATGCATGTCATCTAAACCATTTCTATTTTTAAAATAAGAGTGATCTGATTTTATTCCTGTTAATAAAAATAGAATAGGCATTGTAAAAATAATTTTAAAGTATTATTATAGAAATACTATGCTTGCCACTACTCAAATATGACCCTTTGGACTACTGTTAAACCAAAATTCCTACTTTAATTTCTTCATTTAATCCTTGTTGATCTTCTTCATGGTTTTTCTTTCCTCTGTTCCTCCCTCCATAGGTAATTATGGATCGGATCAACTCTTCTGGTTATGTGATCAATGTCTCTACTTTAGTAAGCAACAACACTGGTGTTCCAACTCCTGTCCCCAAAATAATCGTTGCTGTTTCTTTGTTCATGTCATTTATAGTGGGTACCATTAGCAACGGCCTCTATCTGTGGATGCTGAAATTCAAGATGCAAAGGACTGTCAATACTCCGTTATTTTTTCATCTCATTCTCTCCTATTTTATTTCAACGTTGGTTCTGCCATTTCTGGGCGTCTCCTACCTTCAGAACAATCACTGGCCCTTTGGAATTGTCTTGTGCAAGGTATTCAACAGCACTTTGTCTGTGAGCATGTTTGCCTCTGTTTTCTTCCTCTCTGCCATCAGTGTTGATCGTTATCTCCTCACCCTTCACCCAGTGTGGTCCCAGCAACACCGAAGCCTGCGCTGGGCTTTCAGAATAGTCCTGGGAGTCTGGATTTCTGCCACTATCCTCAGCGTGCCCTATTTGGTTTTCAGGGAGATGCATGATGACCAGAAAGGGAGATTGGTATGCCAAAACAACTACCTTGTGTCCACTGACTGGGAGAAAAAAGACAAGCAAACATTAAGGCAATGGATTCACGCAGCCTGTTTCCTCGGTCGCTTCTTGCTGGGCTTCCTCCTGCCCTTCTTTGTCATCGTCTTTTGCTACAAAAGAGTGGCTACCAAGATGAGAGAGAAGGGACTATTTAAATCCAGCAAGCCCTTCAAAGTCATGATGACTGCCGTCATCTCTTTCTTTGTGTGCTGGATGCCTTACCATGTCTACAGTGGCTTGGTCCTCGCCATGAGCCAGTCTCTACTTCTACAGGTGATTCTGGTACTTACAGTGGCAACCGCTACTTTCAATACTGTCTTTTCTCCGATTCTCTATCTATTCACGGGGGAGAATTTCAAGGTTTTCAAGAAGTCTACTCTTGCTCTGTTCAAGTCAACATTCAGTGATGATTCTTCTACAGAAAGGGCACAAAACCTAAACTCGGAAACTGAAATTTAAATTCTGGATCCTTTGGGCTGGAGAGATGGCATTGGTTAAGAATCCTTGTTGCTCTTCAATTGGCATTCAGTTCCCAACACTCACTTCTGCCTACAACCCCCAGCTCCTGGGGATCTAGCATCCTCTCCTGGCCTCCGTGGGCACCCACATGCCAGACTCACACCATACACAGAAATAATAAAATTTATATCTTTAAAATTAATTCTGGATCCTTAACTAAACATGGACTCTGTCAGCTATACCAATAGAGTTATATCAGCTGATTTGGTATTCTATATATCCTGTAGTTAAATGTCTTCTAGTCTGTTCTAATTAGATCTGTGAACATTCAAACAGTGCCAATGGGCTGGCAAAGTGACCCAGTGGGTAAAGACATTTGTCGCCAGTCTGAAAACCTGAGTTTGATTCCTGGGACCCACATGATAGAAGAACAGAACCAACCCCTGCAAGTTGTCTTCTGACCTACACACACACACACACACATACACACACACATACACACACACTAAAGGGTAACTTAGAATTTTAATTTAAAAAGTAAAGCCTCTCCAAGGAAATAAGCAACTGGTCATGGAGGAAGTGTGGTTTTCATTTTTTGTTTTGTTTCGAATTCTTTTTTGCTTATGGTAAAAAGATATGAAACATAGCATTTCCACCATTTACTTTGTACTTTGTTGACATTATATTTATAAGGTTGTGAAACCATTACCACTATCTATTGTTGAAAATGTTTGCCTCGGCCGGGCGGTGGTGGCGCACGCCTTTAATCCCAGCACTTGGGAGGCAGAGACAGGCGGATCTCTGTGAGTTCGAGACCAGCCTGGTCTACAAGAGCTAGTTCCAGGACAGGCTCCAAAACCACAGAGAAACCCTGTCTCGAAAAACCAAAAAAAAAAAAAAAAAGAAAAGAAAATGTTTGCCTCAACCGACTGGGTGGTAATAATGCACACCTTTAGTCCCAGCACCTGAGAGGCAGAGGCAGGTGGATCTCTGTGAGTTTGATGTCAACCTGATCTACAGAGTAGTTCTAGGACAGTCAGGGATACTCAGAGAAGCCCTATCTCGAAAACTAAAAAAAAAAAAAGAGTTTGCCTCTTCAAAGAGAAACTCTATATTCATTAAGTACTCTATCTCCCTTCTAGCACCCCAGGCCTAGTACCTCTGAAAGTTTTCTGTCTCTGTGTGTTCTCCTACTGCAGAGAGAGAGAGAGACAGTCTACCTAAGCGAACTCACGTTTATCCTCTCGTATCTGGCTCTCACTTAGCATGTCCCCAAGGCCCATCTACATTATATAGTATATCCGGACTTCCTTCTCTTCCATGTCTGGATTATTTCCCATTATGTATAGATGCACATTTTAAAAATCTATTCTAAACTAGGCAATGGTGGTACACGTCTTTAAGCCCAGCACTTGGGAAGCAGAGGCAGACAGATCTCTGTGAGTTGGAGGCCAGCCTGGTCTACACAGTTAGTTCCAGGACAGGCTCCAAAGCAGCTTATTATTTTCGTCTTTTGACTGTTGTAAATAATGCTACTTACAAATATTTGTGTGCGAGTATCTGAGCCTTTGTTCTCATTTCTGGAAGTACATGCCCTAAGAGAGGAACTACTGGCTCCAGGGGGAATTGCAGCTTTAAATTTCTTAGGAACCATTTACAGTTTGTACTGTATTCCATTCCTACATCAACTGTAAAAACTTCTGTGTCTATACAACATCATCACCACCTAGTGATTGCCTTCTAAAGTTAGTGTCGCCCTAGAGGTGTAGTGCACATGTGATCCTTAGCCTTTTTTAAAATTTGTGTTTTATGTGTAAACATGTTTATCTGCATACATGTATGTACACCACATGCATATAGGTCTGTGGACGTCAGGAGAGGGTGTCAGAACCCGAGGAACTGGAGTTACAGATGGTTGCAAGTCACATGTAGAGTGTGCAGATTGACCAAAGGAGCAGCTAGAAACATGTTCACAGATTTTAACATAACAGCCTTTCAGGGACTGGAGAAGTGGCTCAGTAGTTAAGAGCTTTGCCTGCTCTTTCAAAGGTCCTGAGTTCAATTCCCAGCAACCACATGTGCTCACAACCATCTGTAGTGAGATTTGGTGCCCTCTTCTGGCCTGCAGGGACACATGCAGGCAGAACACTGAATAGATAATAAATAAATCTTTAAAAACAAAAAACAGTCTTTCAGCATGATCACTTCAAGGAGGGAAGCTAAGTGGTGTTGTGCTGAGACCACAACACTCTCAAGAGTAGCGACTCCTAACCACAGAAAATTAGGGAGTAGCTCTGCTCCTCCTCGCCTCACGAAAACCAATTTACACATTCTGCCAATTAGAAATTAATTTGCACTAAAGGGTTGCTACAAAAATGCAAACGCGCCTTTTTAAAAGGGTGAGTTTCACTCACAGGGCTGATGGGTGCTTCTCTCATCAGCTTCACACCCGGCAGAATGTGGCTCGACACAGTATTTAAGATATTAGACACTTTTATTGTGGCCTTAAATAAAAGGAAATACGGCTAACGGTGGAGGTCAGGTCTCCAGCAAAGCTCGTAGGCCCCAAAGGCGATCAATATACCACCGAAAAGAGGGCTCTGAAAGCCAGATGGGAGGGGTGTTTGGAAGAAACGCTCTCCACTGATGAGGAACAATCTGACCCACAGGAGACCAGACTCTGAGAAGTCATCCTGTGACAAATCTGGGGTACTGCACACCTTGTCTTCTCCCCGCAAATTAGGGGACAGTACCCCAGTCTAATTTAGCCCCAGCTTTCCAAGCAACGATTCCCGTTAATGTCTTGTTGTTTCCCCACTGAGAGGCAGGAGGACAAGAATATAGTTGGAGAGAAGTGAGTTTTCTAATGAAGGCACATTGCTTTTCTCTTCATTGCATTCTGAGCTTCACAAGAAAAAACAGCAGACCCCCTCCACCCCGTGGCTGGGCGTTGGACATGGATGCTTATTAGCGTTTGGATAAACACATGAAAGCAATTCTTAACCAGCTCTGGAGTCGGCATTTTGTGTGTGTAGGATCTTGAGAGTGCCCTTACTCAAGCATGTTAAGGGAGTGTGCTACGTCAGAAACACAGGTGAACTTATTTATGTCTTGCCACAGGGTCGGGATGTATTGGGTAACGATAAATTCGCCAGGTGCTGTGGCCAGATATTCCAATTTTTTCCTTTAGGTAAACACAGGTTCCTGTTGTGGAATATTACTTTAACTAGGCAAAGATGTGTTACCTTTGTTTCTGCTGCATTTGTTTAACAATGTAAAGATGTGTTGCATTTGTTTTGCCTTGCCTTCCAAAGCACCTGGTTGGTCTAATAAAAAGCTGAACAGCCAATAGCTAGGCAGGAGAGGGATAGGCAGGGCTGGTGGCAGAGTGAATAAGTAAGAGGAGAACTCTAGGCTCAGAGGAGGAGAGTATGAGGGAGAAAGAGGGACACACCATGTGCCAGAAGCCAGGCAGTTGCCAGACAGAAGAAGCAATGAAAGTAAGACATACAGAAGAAAGGTTTAAAAAATAACAAAACCCTGAGGCAAAATGAAGGATAATTTAAGTTATAAGAGCTAGCAAGAAATAAGAGCTAAGATAAAAACTAATAAGAAGAAGCCTCCATGTCTTGCTTTGGGAGCTGGTTGGTAGCCAAAAAGAAGAAGGAGGAGGAGCAGGAGGAGGAGGAATGCAAAGGGGTAGGGCGGAGGAGGAGGAGGGCCGGAGAGGGCGTGAGGTCACCCACTGAGGTCTCAGGTGGGCTCGTGAGGGCGTGAGGTCACCCACTGGAGGTCTCAGGTGGGCTCGAGAGGGCGTGAGGTCACCCACTGAGGTCTCAGGTGAGCTCGAGAGGGCGTGAGGTCACCAACCGGAGGTCTCTGGACTGATGCTGTTCCAGGCTGCTGGGACAGAAATGAGCCTGTGTTTAGGTCAACTTCAGAACTTAAAGGACAGGACAAAGACAGACAAACAAATGGTAATATAGATGGACAATAGGTTAGGTGGATAATAGATCTAGAAGAGCAAACAGGAGCAGGGGCAGAGAGCAATTAGAGTAGGTCCTGTCAGACCCAGGGACAGTCGGGTGATTTGTGCCTGTGAGCCCCTTGATGCATACACTAGGTGATCAGATGACGGGGGGGGGGCCAGTGCCATAGGAGAAGTTGGTTTCTACCTTCAAGAAGTCCAAGGAAGAGTGTATCAAACTTTCCTTGCTCTTTTGTTTCTTTTGTTCTTGGCCCTGCTTTTGCTGATATAATTTTAAATATGCTCGTGCACCTCTACAATCCCGGTTCATGCTAATAAATTTAGGGTGGCTCCCTTTCAACTCCCAGGAATAAGTCATTTAGCAATTTGTGTTATGTGAGTGGTGCGAGTTCATGTCCCGACTCGGGAACGCGATCATCGTCTAACCTCAAAATAGAATCCACAGCAGCTTATAAAAGAGAATCGTTCAGGGCAAGGCATAAGCTGAAAAAAACCACTGTTTACATGACATAGAGCCACTTAGAGTACAGCACGGCCTGATCTCGACGTTAAATTCCTGCAGTTCGTCCCTGGCTCTGTTTGCGAATGTGACCAATGAGCAGGGCATCTGATAAGACTGCCCTGGCGCCCCGTCTCAGGCAAATGCCACTGTCATTTAGGTGTGGGTGAACAAGTCGCTACCACAACCTCTATTATCCAGTAACTCACACATTTACTTTATTATAAGACTCAAAGATAGAAATTGTTCCTTGGAGGCTGGAGAGATGGCTCGGTGGTTAAGAGCACTGGATCAGATCCCAGCACCCACGTGGTGGCTCACAAGCATTGATAACTCCAGTGCTAGGGGACCCTGTCCCTCTTCTGATCTCTGCAGGGTACTGCACACACACATGAATAATGTCTATTTTAAATTGCCCATTTTCTTTTTTCTACATGTCAAATCAAATGTGATTCTAAATGCCCCACCTCCAACCCAGAGGATTCAGGAGATCCATGAAGCTCTAGGTTCTTGGTGGACTCTGCTGATATGCCTTTTCGAGCTTTGTGATCTGCTGAAGGCAGCAGTTGCTCCTGTTCCTGTCATGGCTCACTGGGACGTGTTAGGGAACTGGAACCATAGGCTCAGAACCAGCAGCCATTCTCCTTGAACGTCTTGCCATATCCCCAGGAGTTGGAAAATGAGGCAAGAACAAACCAAGACTCATCTTAACCATGATAGCTAAGTTAAACCTCAATTCTCTCAACTCTTGGAGAAACTAAGGAAGTCTTACCAGTCAGTAGTCCTTACTGTCTTCCCAAAATAACAAATCAAAAATGTGCATTGTGGCCAGGCAGTGGCGGCGCACGCCTTTAATCCGAGCACTCTGGAGGCAGAGACAAGAGAATCTCTGTGAGTTAGAGGCCAGACTGGTCTACAGAGGAGTTCCAGGACAGCCAAGACTACACAGAGAAAACCTGTCTTGAGAAACAAAACAAACAAACAAAAATGCCCTTTTTTTTGTGACCATTAAGAACACTTAAGTCAGTGTACCAGGCGTGCTTTAACTTCTTCCAAACCCTCGCATGAACATCCATCCTTTTCTCTCTGTCCTGACCCCTTACTGATCTCAGAGTCTCCGTGTTTTCTACGTTTTGTAGGCTTCTCTAAGGAGGGCTCTGGCAGGATACAGGGAAGATGTAGACTAAGTCTGCTGGCTCCCCAAGGGGTCATCTGGAGCTGGCTTTGCTTTGTGGGGAGCAAAGGAAACCCCGGAAGAGTGAAGTTCTGAGTGAATGTGTGCTGTTAACATGGGTCCAGCCAGGTCAAGGACCACAGCTGCAGATCTATGGGAACATAGCAAAGCCCTCCCTTCTAACGCCCCTCCCCCAGGGGTGGGGCTCAGATGGAAGGCAGAGCCTTGTTCTGGTCCCAGTGTGCACGTTGATAGTGTGTGAGGAAAATGTCCACTGTAGTGTCCTCCCCCTGCCGCAGATATGTACGATCTGAGGCCTGCTCCCCTACATAGGTTGCTCCTATCAAGATTGGCTACACCTGCCTATCTGTTCACCTGTAAACCAAAATCCCCACCTCCTTGTCCAGTGGTATGCATAACCCTGCCTCTCTACTCAGTTCTATATGATAAGCACCCTGAACGTCTCTATCCTAATCCACTTAATCTAAGCTTTTCCATGTGTCTATGTGTTTGCTTTTTTTATTCCCTCACTGCCCCAATCAGGTCTATTTTTTTAAATTTTTATTTATTTATTTATTTATTTATTTATTTATTATGTATGCAATATTCTGTCTGTGTGTATGCCTGCAGGTCAGAAGAGGGCACCAGACCTCATTACAGATGTTTGTGAGCCACCATATGGTTGCTGGGAATTGAACTCAGGACCTTCAAAAGAGCAGGCAATGCTCTTAACCTCTGAGCCATCTCTCCAGCCCCTCGGGTCTATTTTTGAAGCTGTGCTAAGACATGACAAACATCAACCCTTTTGCTTAAAGGTCTATCCCTCCCATTGTCCCATCAGGCTAAGTAACAATCTTAGTTACTAGTACGCTCTGGGATACAGTGCCACCCTCTGCAGCTCCCCTCTATAGTTTCCTTAAAAACAAATAGTCCTTGAAGATAGCATCATAGCTCAGTAGATAAAGGGGCAAGCCAGGGCAAGCCGGGGCAAGCTAGGGCAAACCAGGGCAAGCCGGGGCAAGCCGGACAATCTGAACCCACACACACCCATATAAACTCGGAAAGAGCACCAGCTCTGTAAGTTGTTCTGTGACCTCCATGCGCATGCTGTGCCAGGTACATTATTTGATTGTTGACGATGCCCTGACCGGTCCCGTTAGTTTGGTTTAAGCGGCCTTTACGAATATCTTAAGTTTGGCCGTAAGCCTCTCTAAGTACATAGCGATGTGTAGCCGGCTTGTTGTATAAGCAGGCTGTAAACCGCTCCTGGGAGAAGTAGGCGAGCGACAGCCTGTGCCATCATTTGTTCAAGTGTGACGAGTGTGAGCTACAGCTGCCCTCTGGCTGTAAGACGGCTTACCTGTGTGGTGGAGCAGGGTCTTAGTGGCACTGGGAGCCGCAGTGTATCACACAGTATAATCTTTAGTTCAGCTTTCCTTGCAAAGGGGCAGTACGTACGACCTCTGGCCGGGCACACCATTGATACTGCACCCACAGAAACTCTGCTGATACCCCGCTGTTGCCCCAAGTCATGTAGACCGTGTGACCATGGCTTATAGAACCAGTCCCTTCATGCACTCCAGCAGGTCATAGATGGGGTGGTTTTTGGGTGTGCCAAATCAAAACCTTGTATGTGTAGTTGGAGGATGGCTGAGTTAGTTGGTAAGTCTGGGATGCTGGGGCCACTCCCCACAGGTGAGTGACAGGATCAGCTCTCTGGTGTGTGGAGGAGGGGGGCAGACGGTGCTCCTCAGGCCAGTGAGGAGTGGGGCCAGCTCAGTGAGGCCCTTGTACTTCAACTCATGGTTTGCATAGGCTCCTGAGGTAACATGGGCAACAGACATCAGCACAGACCCCAGCTGTGGCAGGACCATGGACCCACACATGGCCAGCAGCAGCACTTTGGGCCCGGATGGACTTGGGTGGCAGCCTATGCCTCTCCAATCAGCACGGGCCCAGCGGCAGCATGGTCCTTGGACTCCAATACGGTGACAGTAGAGAACCCCAGCAATCCTGTGGCCCCCCAATGGCAGCAGGAGCCAGAGACCCTGACTGCGGTAGAGTCACAGACCCGACATAGTTCCCCCAAACCCTGCCCCATGTCAGCACAGGCCATCCCTATCTGCATGGCACCAACATGGCCTCAGACTCTGAGGTAGAGGCAGGCAGATTTCTGTGAGTTCAAGACCAGCCTAGTCTACAGAGTGAGTTCCAGGGCAGGTTCCAAAGCCACACAGAGAAACCCTGTCTCAAAAAACAAAACAAACAAACAAAAAACTTAAAACATTGCTACATGTGGTATCAGAATTACAGTGAAAAACTGCTGTGGATTTACTTGTAATTTAATTTTCTCTACTTGTACTTTTTCACTTTGTTCACATTTTACTCTCCCTTTGCACGCATGTCCTACTTTCAAGAGTTCTTTGTGAGAGCAGTTTTCATAAAACAGAGAGAAAATGCTTTTCTTTACTGTCTACTCTTTACTGCCCTCTGCAGGCAGGAGGAAAGAATACAAGGATAGATGCTTACTAACCTCAGCCCAAGAGAGTCTCACCCAATGGGAAACTTAAAAGTAATTGGTGATTTTTTTTTTTGAGATACCAACCATTAACAAACAAAAACTATCCACAGAAAGGGATTCCTCTTCTTCCTTGTTGTGCAAAAACGCCTGAGAACCACACACGCTGTTGGCAATAGCTCTCCATGTCTCCTACACTCACACACAAATGGACACCCAGGTCTTCACTTAGCCCAGATCACAGCTTGGGTCGCTATAGCAATGTTCCTTTTGATTTTTTAAAAATGCAATCTGAATGGTAGAATACACACTCCATAGTTACAGTGGCATACAGGTGAAGGCACAAGCCCTTCAACTTGTTAATGCTACACAAGCAAATGGCACCCAACGTGGCAGCCCCCGTAGCCCCGCCATTAGAGATAATGTGAGGGTTTTTTTTCCCGTTTTCTTTTTACTAAAAGTGTAAGGGAGGCTGCAAGATAACCAGCCAACAGGCAGCTTCAGTTTGTGTACAAAAGACCACTGATTATGCATGGATTATTTTCTCCAGTCACACTACTTTGTATGGGGAGCGACACTTCAGTGATGTCATCTTCTAAAACAACGGGCATGAATATATTGTGCCAACTGAGCCCAAATCAATGACCTGAGTAATGCAATCAGGGTAACACTATTATTTCCCCCGCTAAACCCTCCACATCTGTGAAAAACAAATGCTAATCCTATGCACATTCGAGGAATAGATTTCGTGGGAAAGAAAACCAAGTCCTGTTTACTTTTATTTACATTCTAATAAGTGCTCAAAGAAAATGGATCACAGAATCTGATGTCATTGTGCACAGCCAGAATTGTCTGCATCAGAATCTGTTGTAGGATTGTATGAGGATCAAGTTCGGTAACTGGTGAACAGTCACCTCCGAGAGAAGAATATTCTTACCAAGGATATGTTCTAAAGAATTGCTCTCCTCCATCCAAAAGGAGATTCCTCATGCCTGGTACTGAGGGTTTAGTGAGTCTGTGGTATTCACTAAAGTACATATATGTGCTTATATGTATGGTGTATAATTTTAGACAAATGCAAAATAATAAGATCGGAGTAGTCCAAGAAATTCCAAAACAACATAAACTATTGTGGCCTTGATACCTCTCAAAGGCTGAAGGTAAGTCCCTAATGCTGAAGACACTGTACACTTAAGATACAAGACTCAGACTTTTCAAGCCGTATCTAATATGAAAGTCTCCTTTCTATTGTCTAACTTCCATACTACTAGAAAATGCTATGCAAGCTGCCAAAGAGGAGGTGGGGGACAATTACCAGTCCAACCCAGCAGTGACACCTGTGACCACAATGACCAGAACAGCAAGATATCCACAAAGGTGCAATACATGGCACTCCCAAGTCTGTCATAATCAACAACTGTCTAATTGAACTTCAGATCCACTCAACAAAAGGGAAATTCCTGGTACTTAGAACCCAGCCAGCTTTCCAGGGGGTAGTGAGGTCTGAGGTCAAAGGTCTTAGAAGAGAGTCTACTACATACCACTTCACCAGAGCAACATGATTCCAAACCTTATCTTTATACCTACAGGTATGTGTAACTATTAACAGTCATCATAGAATCCTCTCTTTACAACAAATGGGAACCACCACAGAAAGCCACACCAGGACACGGGCAGGCACCAAAGGATTGTGGGAAGCCCAGCCCCAATGGCTACATCTACATCACATCATATCTATATCATAGATGTCTCTGCATCTTTGGCTCCAGGAACTTCTTAGAAGAGGGAGCAGAAAGATTGTAAGAGTCAGAATACCAGGATGTCTGCTGTGAGACACCCTTTTATAGAAATGGCTGCATAAGTGAAGCCCAAACAAAGGCAACTTGACATCTTAGCAGACTCCACCCCCAGACAAAGAACTACAGGGAGCTAATGACCACAGAGAGAGAATTAACATCTCCTAGGAACAAGCCCCCTAACTGGTGACCCAATACAAAGGGATCAGTTCTGAAACCATATTCACAGACTCAGCAGGAAGTATTCGTATATTTGTGCATGCATATATATGTGACTACAACCACTGGAAAAAGGGTTATTAATGTAAGTGGGAAGAAACAGAAGGAGATGGAGGGAGCAGACTCGGGAGGGATTGGGGGAGAAAAGTGATGTAATCATATTTTAATTAAAATATATAAAAATTAATGAAAATTTAAGAAATAATAAAGAACTGGTCTCCAAAAGTGTGTTCACATAGCTTATTAATACCCCTCTGCAACTACGGAATCATTTTGAATTTTTGAATGTTTTGAAGCATTTCTGATACAGAAGACAGCACTGCTTTATTGAATGGGCAAGGAATATTTTTGAGAGATTTCTAGCTCTAGTTTAGTGATTTTCAACCTTCCTAATGATGCGCCCCTTTAACACAGTTCCTCGTGTTGTGGAAGCCCCAACCCTGAAATTATTTTCATTGCTACTTCCTAACTGTAATGTTGTTACTGTTATGAATCATAATGTAAATATGATTTTCCAGTAGTCTTAGGTGACCTCTGTGAAAGGCTATTCCACCCACAGCTTTAATTCTGTCTGATTTCACTCGTTGTCCTTATAATGAGCACAGAATGGACTTAACTCTGACATACATCTATTCAACATCTAGAAACCTAAGCTTTCTCAAGTGAAAAATGTTTCTTCGAAACATTTGAAGCAGAGTCGAAGGGAGTGGGAGAGGGGTGCACATCTGCAATCCCTGCTTTCGGAGGAGTCAGGAGTTCAAGGTCAGCCTCAACTACGGGCTACCATTACCAACCAGGAGATTGTACCTCCAAAAACAAACCAAAATCAAGATATCCTAGATTGAGATTAAGAAAAAAAAAAGTCTCTCTAAACACAAACCCCTTCGCTTATCGGGGGAATCCCGATTAGGGACCCGCTGTGGATCAACTGCACAGCCGGGACTCACCAGAGCCCGGACTCACCTAGGGCGGAGCCACGGGTGACGGGCGGAGCCTGCGTTGTGCATGCGCAGTGCGGAGCCGAGCCATGGCGGACGGCAGCAAAACGGTGCAGGCCCGCGCGCTCCTGCAGCGGTGTCTGCACGCTCATCTACAAGTGCGCCCGGCCGACGGGGACGCCCCGGCGCAGTGGGTGGAGGTAATGCCCGGCCCTCCTCTCACCGTGGTGCTGGTCTTTCTCTCTTCTCTCCTGGGAGGAAGAGTGTCCCTTTCCGTCTGCTCACCATATTGGGCTGCCTCGATGTCACTTTGGAGTGGTTCCTGGTGGCCTGTGCCCCACTGGCTCTCTAGCCCTCTCCACCTGAGGATGCTCCTTCTGCCTTATATCTGTCTTAAGTGTTGGGGTAACAGCGTAAGCCGCCCCGCCGAACTGTACTCAGAATTTTTAGAGAATCTCATTCACCTCCACTAAATTAGACTTCATATTGAGCATTCTTTAACATAGATCTGTCATCATGAACTTAAACCAAGTGTATATGGGTGACCTTAAACCAAGCATTAAAAACTCTAATGTCACCGAGTGTGGTGGCAGCATTGCCTTTAATCCCCGCACTCAAGAGGCATAGGTAGTTCAAAACCATCCAAGTCTACGTACTGAGTTTCAGGCCAGCCAGGACTACGTGGAGAAAAGCCTCCTTTAAGTAAATAAATAATAAATCACTCAATCTTCCAGTATCTTCGCCATCTCCCTTTTCTCAAATTCTTTTTCTTCCGTATTTGTGTTAGGACTTTTCCTTGAGGTTTTGAAAATTTATATCTAAAAAAATACCTGTTTTAATTGTTGCCATTTGATGTGATAAATTCCAAACTCAAATCATTTAGAATCCATCCTTTGTCATTTTTGTTTCCCCCACATTTCTTGATGCAGAATCTCATTTTCCTGCAGCCTTCCAAACTGTCCTTTTGTGTTTATAGAATTTAAAAGGTGTTTCAAAGCCCTTTCCTTCCCTCCCACCCATCAGAGAGCTGAGCAGTAGCTAGTCTTCCTGTACTCTGGTCTATTAGCAAAGTTGATTTTTTTTTTTAATAGCATTTTATTTGAAAAGTTACCTTGCCTTAGTTTTATTCATGTAGACTTGGCTGTCCCAGAGGGATGTTTTCCTCCCTGAGAACTGAACGTTTTAAAGCCACAGTGGGAATAACCTACTTTCCAATGTATTATAATGTATACCAAAGAAACTTCAGGGGAAATCATTTTTTTTTTTACTTGAAGAGAGGGATTTTTAGGACGCAAGTTAAGATCTAATATTGAAATTCAAAGAAAATAACATTCGAAGGTAGTAACGCTGTGATTAGGAAGTGGGTGTTTTTGGTCATAACTACGTATTTGATTCCTGCATCCAGGTACCAGGTGTGACTGTGTGGAATACTTGTGCTCAAGATTCTGTTGGTGGAGAGACTTCTGGTAGTGTAGATTCCTGTGACGCCCTTGCCAGCCCCATAGCCACAGATGGGATTGGAGGTTCTCGCCTATTGCTCCAGAAGTACAATTGCCCTTTTTTAAAAATGCCTGCTGGGTTGTGGAAATGGCTCCTCAGTTGAGAGCAAGTGCTGCTCTTGAGCAGAACCAGAGTTCAGTTCTCAGCACACATACTGGCTCACAACGACCTGCAACTCCAGCCCCCTGGGATCTGACAGGCATCCGACCCTTACACAGACACACATACACGTGCACACACGTAATTAAAGAAAAATATTTTTCCAGGTAATTCAAGTATGAATGCAGAGCTGTACTTATACAGAAAACCATTTAGGTCAACAGAGCCAGAAAGATATAGTTAAATGTTAATGCCACTAGCTCTTAAATTGAGTCCCAATCGTGTACGAAGCATGCAAAATGCTTTGGCAGCTAAAATGTAAAGTAAACTGTGCCTCTGCCTTTAAATTTATTTTTATATAGCGTTTTATAAACACCTGTGTCAGACTTAATGTGAACTCAGCACTGTGTAAGTAGTGTGCAGTTATTAACTCCTTTAATCTTTGTGGCTGCTCCTGAATCAAGTGAGGTGTCTGGAGTCACGCAGATTAATGTGGAATCACAGCCCCAGCGATTCCTTCAACAGTAGCGTCTAAGTCATTTAGCACCGCTTTTATTTTCTTGTAGCCTGTCTTACAGGGACTAGTAAAAAATACCCAAGTCACTACATACGATGAATAAGTGTATATTCCTGATAACAACCAACGTTTTCATATAAAATTATTAGCGTAAATGTAATTTTCAAGGCCTAATCATTGGGTTTACTTAAGGCGTTAGCCACAGTAACAGAAAAAGCAGTCTCCTAGAGTTTGTAGAAATCGGAAATACTGCTCTCTTTAAATAAACAACTTAGGGGAAAATAAAGAGGAGCATCAAAAGACATCCGTGAGCCTGCCCCTAGTCACCAGCCCTGTGTGGTACAAGGGAAACGCACTTGGTGTTGGATAGGTCAGCCCGCAAGCAGACTGTTCCTGCCAGCCTCCCGTGGTATGGAGGCGGCTGGCTGAAAGCTCCTCTGAAATAAATAATCATGGTGATTAAAACTCAAGACAGAGTTTGGTGTCCCATAATTTACTTAGAATTCAAAATGATTTTTATTTTTCTCCCTTGACTTTTAACCCCACGCTTGGAAACACTGTGAAATGCTCCCCCTTCACTGTATTCCTCTGTAGACGCCTTCCTAATGTAGATTCCTGTGGTGATTCCTCACAGATCCAGAGAGGCCTGGTGATCTATGTGTGCTTCTTCAAGGGGGCGGACAAAGAGCTTCTTCCCAAGATGGGTATGCGTTTTCTCTCTTCTCACGGTGAGGGGGTGTGGGGTGTCGGGTTCATGCTCTTTATGATGTAGGATGAATAAAGGTGCAAAGATGAGGCCGTCAGTGAGCATATGAGCGGAATGCGAACACCACTGTGCTGGCTTTGGTGGGACTTTGTTTTGGTTTGAGGGGCTTGGGGTTGAGCCTCAGATGAAGTACCCCCTGAGCAAGAGCTCTGCCGCTCACCTATAACCTCAGGTGGGAAGCGTAACTTACTTTATTTTGACTTTTTTGTTTTGTTTTGCAGTAGTGCTAGGGATTGCAGCCAGGGTCTAGAACGAGTTAAGAAAGTGGAGCCTGTTCCACCACACACGAAGGCCTTTTTAGCAATTAATATCCAAACAAGAACATTTTGAATTAAAAAAAAAATGCCATAATGAGACCTAATTCTTTGTAAACAAGGTTTTTTATTTTTTTTTCTTAAAAATCTTAAATCGAGGTCTTGACAATTTACCCAACTGACCTTCAGTTCCTTCTGTCCTAGAAGGGCATTGAATGTACAGTCTATCTGCCACGCCTCTGGAGTAATTGCAGGCCCAGCTCCAGGAGCAGGGGGTGGGTGGTTGGTTGGTTCTTTCTCTTCTTTTTTAAATATGTATTGGTGTTTTGCCTGCATGTATGTCTACCACATACGTGCACGATGCCTTCAGAGTCCAGAAGCGGGCATCAGACCCCCTGGAACCCACGTGACAGGGGGTTGCGAGCTGTGTGTGGCTGCTGGTACTGGAACCCGGGTTCCCTGGAAGAGCAGCAGGTGCTCGTAACTACTGAGCCATCTCTGCAGCCCCAAGAAGCATGATTGTGCTGGTATATTAATTATATTACTTATTGTAAAATCTAAAGAATGTGCATGTGCATATGGCAGAACTCTTTGAAAATATCACAGCATTGCGGGTGGTTGTAGACTGATTTGGAAGATAAATACATAACCCCGTATGCAGAACACGCTTCTGCACAGAGCATGGACGGTTCTGAGAGCAGAATGGCCACAGAGTTCCAGCTAATGCTGTGCTGCTTTGTGTTAATATTTATCTTACAGAATTACAGGTTCTGCAGATGTATATCATGTATTTTGACCTTATTTACTCCCATTACCCTTTCTTGTTCCCCTCATCCCCCATGGTCCCATCCCTCTCCCCATCACATAAGAGCATCCCTAATGGGGCAGTAGATGACCATGTATGTACAATATGTGTATCCAGTCAAATCCAGACAACTCAGCCTTATGTCACTGATATAGGAGAATTTGTGGCAACCATTTATGTAGGTTATTGTGTCAATATATAAATATAGTTCTCCTGACCAAACTTAGTGTCATCACAGCCACACTTCCTCTTAGGGTAGAGAAAACAGAGTAAATGCTCAGGGATCACAAAGCATTAACTTAGCTGCTGCAGCTTTCCAGGATCCTGTATGGTCCACACCCTGCACATTCCTTGTGATAGATAACTCCACGGGTTCAGATGGACTGAATCACATCACACGCTGTTACAAGGCAGTGTTTGGTTCAAAGATTATGCTCAAAAATAAACCTGAGATAATGGAACTATTCCTAAGATTGGGGGTAGTTTATGTGCTCCTCATTGGTAAAGTACGGCACGTGTTAGAGTAGTGAGTAATTTAAGCTGAGCACAGTAGCATGTGCCTATCACTCTAGCTACAGAGGGCTGAGACAGGAGGATCCCTTGATCCTGGGCTGTGAGGACAGCCTGAACAAGAGAGCTGGCCATGCCACCAAAGGAAAAACAATACAAACAGATAGTTAGAGTTTACAGAAGTTAATCTAGACAAGATCAGAGTAATGAAAATGAAACTCTTGGGCAGGTAGCCCATTGACAGCACCTTAGTCAAAAAGTCAAAGGAAACTTTACACTGGTAGTCAGACTTGCTTGACGACTTTGTCAAGGCATGAAAACAGGTGGGGATGGAAAGCGAGTAACTCAAAGTCTGGAATCTGAACCTGGGGGATAAGGAGCCTTTGTAGGCTTAAGAAAAGGAGATACAGCTCATGTGCTAGAGGTCTTTCTCAGGTCCTAATGTGGAGGTGTCAAATATTCTGCTCATTTGCCTAAATTAGTGTTTTACCTTGGTCATCTTTGTTGGCCAAAGGACTGTAGTAAGATGCTTCAAATACAAAATAAGATGCTGGTCATTTGTATCCGGGCAGTGGTAACACACGCCTTTAATCCCAGCACTGAGGAGACAGAGGCAGGTGGATCTCTGGGTTTGAGGCCAGCGTGGTCTACAAAGGGAGTTCCAGGACAGCCAGGATTGTTACATAGAGAAATCCTGTCTTGAAGAAACAAAACAAACAAAAACGATTGACTTTGCAAAGTTGTTATGATGTCTTAATCATAATGGGGTAAAGTAAGCCCACCAAACCCAAGCTGCATTTTGTTTTATAGTGACTAAACCTATCTTTCTACCTTTGTCTTTATGAGTTCCCTCTAAACACATGTGTAAGACTATTGAAAACAAAGAGAACACCTTCCCTGTCTTTTAGCAAATAGTTTAACAAACCAACATATATTGAGAGATTAGTTTGTACGTCTCTCTAGTCCATGAGTGAATCGGTGTGATGAGGTTCTCTTAAAGCCCACTTCATACTTACTCATGGATCAGACCTTCATGGACATAACCAGTTATGTCTATGAAGTCTGAAGTACCGTAGCTAACATAGAAGTGTATAGACTCTTCCTCAGTTCATCTTCAGTATAAAAGTAGGTTGGGGGGTCTGTCAAAGCTTGATTTCATCTCTGTGTTATTGGGGAATCTAATAACCCAAATTACATCCTTTAAGTTTCTAACATGCTATTAATATCGTCTCATTTCTGTTTGTCTTTGTGTTGTATTTATTTTTACGTACAGACATGTGAGTTCTCAGTCACAGCCAGTAGAGGGAGGTGTGTGAAAATATAATAAAAATGGTATTACTGCTGACTGCTGTTAACCCGGACTTGTTAACTCAGTCTGCCAAAGCCTGAGGCCTGGCTAGCTAAGTAGTGATGCTGGTTGCAGGGACGTGCTCTGGGAGTTCCTGTCCTCCCGAGATGTAGTTGGCAGGGCCGCTGGCTGTGAGTAGAGACCTTCCGCACAAAGACTACAAAGGTGTTTAAAGAGAGATGTTAGCTAATTGAGAAGAGATGGGACTTGCAGCAGAGGTTAGGAACTGGCTGATTTTACCGTGAGTTGTAGACTAGGATCATAACCAAGTCCCTACTGATGGTTGCTACAGAGTGTGTAGTGATAAAATCAACCAGACCAGAAAACATGCCTTAAATAAGTCTGAATCCCAGGCTGGGCTGGAACTCAGAGATCGATCTGCCTGAGGTGAAAGGCTGCCTTTCAGAGGACAGGAGTGTGAGGCTTACAGAATTGCTTTATTACCTGTTCTGTTCTTTTTTTCCTTTTTTTTTTTTTTTTTTTGATTTTCAAGACAGTGTTTTTCTGTATAATAGCATGCACATATGCCTACATACCATGCATACCATGTGAGTGTGTTGCCTGCAGAGGCCACAATAGTGCATTGGCTACTGGAGTCAGGGACTGTTGTTAGCTGCCATGTGGATGCTGGGAACCAAATCTCAGTCCTCTGGGAGGGTAGTCAGAGTTTTTAACAACCGAGTCTTCCCTCCAGCCTCCCTTATATACACATACAGATACACATATACATTTATGCTGCCAATAGCTCTGTATCTTTTGTTTACTTTTCTTTTGTAATAATGAATTTGCATTTCCCTAATAGGCCTTGTTTATAAAATGTTAGTCCATGTTAATATTGCCTTAAATTGTGAAATTACAAAATCATCTGGTTTATAATGGATTTGAACCAGTTGATATTTGCTTATGAAATAAAAGGATCAGAGAAACAAACATTCACGTGTTCCCCAGAGGCAACAATACTCAGGGTTCTAGTGTACAGTTAATTCTTTGAATGTAGACCTTTCTGGATGAACTGTGTGGGAGGGCCTGATCGCTGGGTCAGATTTGAAGCACCTTGGTATTTTTTGTATGAAATTAAGAATTTTCTGGGGTGTGTATATGCGCATGTGCGCACATGCGCACTCTAGGGCTGTGCCATTTAGCGAAGCTCTTTTAAGCCTACAGAGACTAGGTTTTAAAACTAGGTTTTAAATATGAAACTTGGTAATCAAGTAAAAGATTGATGATTTTCTTCTTGTTTGTTTTTCACTTCAAAATGTTTTACCTTTTTTTCCCTACCCAGTTAATACGCTGTTAAATGTGAAATTAAGTGAAACGGAAAACGGCAAGCTTGTCTCTATCCTGGACCTGCCTGGCGACGTTCTCATCATCCCTCAAGCCACCCTCGGGGGCAGGGTGAAAGGAAAAACCATGCAGTATCATGCTAACTCCGGGAAGGAGGAAGGCCTGGCACTGTACTCCCAGTTCGTGAGTCTGTGTGAGAAAGCCTTGGCCGCCAACAGCAAGTGTGCCGAAGCGGGGGTTGTAGTGGCGCATGGCACTTACGGCAACAGGCAAGTGTTAAATCTGGACACCAATGGACCATACACGCACCTAATCGAGTTTTGAAAGACTCTCTCCACGACTGCCTCATGGTATAAAAGGACCGGACTGGACTTAGGTTTGGTCCCCTACCTCTTGAAGGCACAGATCTGCAAAGTTTCGGCAAGAACATCCTGGATCCAAGCTGGACATGGTGACACATTCCTTTAATCCCATCCCAATGCTCAGAGGCAGAGACGGCAGATTTCGTCACTTGGAGGCCATCCTGGTCTACCTAGCCAGTCAAGGACAGCCTTTTTTAAAAAAATAAAGAAACTGGGAACATAAATGAGTCATTTTGTAAAAGGCAGCACTGGTTTTTACAAACCCCTCAGCCTTTACTCTAAAATATGTTTTTAAGATTGGAAACTGTGGATAGCGATAGCTCGGTAGTGAAGAGGTTTTGCTGCACTCCTAGAGGCCCTGGAGTCAGTGCCCAGCACGATGGGTCCTAACCGTCTGCACCTGCAGCTCTGGGGGATTGGAGGGCTCCCGGGTACACAAGGATACATATAAATAAAATGTAAAGATAAATATTAAAAACTCTAAGGTATTTTTAAATTGAAAATTAAATATTTCTAATTAGCAGACTTAGACATCTGAGGACGCCACTGGACTCTCCTGGTGTCTTAGATGTCCCTTGACCTGTTCTGACATTTTAAATTCCTCTTGCACACATGCCCGAAATTCCTTTTTTTATAGCTTTCCTGTACTGTTCTATTTTGAAACTTGAGAATCAATAACTTGAGCTCATTATTCTTAACTTCTGCTTTATTGATTCACAATGCAGTTGTTGAAATGTGATAAACTATTCATAAGCTTAGAAACCCCAGTTTTTCTTAAATCTCCTCAAGGACATGCGCATCTCTTTCAAAAAGATTACATTACTTACTTTAAATCATTTTGGTTTTATGCCTGTGTAAAATGCTGACTCACAGCCCTATATGGAGTTCAAGAATTCTCCTTACAAAGCCGCCTGCGGCGCCTGTGGAAAAGGGCAGTCCAAGTTTATGGAAGATTAATAATTAGAAACAATGACAGATGGGGGAAGCAGAAAAATTGTAGATTTGGAAATTACTTCATCTTTGCTTTTCGTAGCTTTTTTAAAAACCCATCAATATACACATTTTATTTTCATATCTATAATGAAGATAGCACTATAGAAAGAAAGATGCTGTTTTCCCCAGGTCATCCACTATGGAAGAGTCACCTCCTTCCTCTGACTTATACTGAAACTTGTTGCTGGTTAATTGGTTTAGTTACTAAATTAGGCATGAACAAAATTGCCCCTAACATACATGCCTTATCCCTTGTTTTTTTCTAAGATTATAGAATGTTTCAAACAATATACTTCCTAAATATTTTTCAAAGATTTATTTTTTCTTGTGTGTGTGTGTCCGTTGGTATGTCCACATGAGTGCAGGGGCCCTTGGAGAATAGAAGCTCTCCTGGAACTGGAGATGCAGGTGACTGTGCCTGATGTGGGGTGCTGAGATAAGCAATGCATGCTCTTAGCCTCTGAGCTATCTCCCCAAGACCCCCTAAATGTTTTTATTCTTTCAGTTTAGAATCCTGGAACCACTTGTGGAAAATATCATATGTAAGATGCAACAGATGTGGTTTTAATGTCTGGAACACATTCGTATAAAGTAAAATGGGAGCTGAGCAGGTGGCTTAGTGGTTAAGACCAGAGTTCAGCTCCCAGCACCCATGTCGGGCAATTCTCGGCACCCTGTAACTCCAGCTCCAGAACTCTGCCCTGCATTCAAGCATGTGCACACATGCACACACGTCATTTAATAAATAAATAAAGCAAATTGAAACGTGCCTTTATCCTTACTTCAAATTATAAAAAGAAGGGCAGAGGCATGCATGTAGTGCCCATACAGCCCATAAAACAGCATCAGATCCTTGAGAATTAGAGTTACAGACAATTATTACCTGACTGTTAGCCACCATGTGGTTTCTGAGGACTGAACCCAAGTCCTTTAGAAGAGTATCCAGTGCTCATAACCACAGAGCCATCTCTGCAGCCCCACAACCTATAGCTCATATACCTTCTGCAAGCTGCCTTCAAGGCACTGTTTCTAGAACATGTCTATCTGTGGTACTGCACGGCATAGAAGCTGTTGTAACTCTTTATGTGCAGGACAAAGTCTACACAATGAGGTTGGAGTTAAGGTTCCTGACATAGTCAAACAACTAGTGAGTTCTGATCACCGAGAGTAAAAATGAATACGACGTTCTCTTGTGATAACAGTGTGGTCGCTGTTCTCCAAGATGAGTGGCAGAGAATGCTGCAGGATTTGATATTGCTGTTGGTAACTTTTATTCTGTCGGTGGAGCCAACTGATCATTAACACAGACACTATTCATAAGGCAGAACCTTGGGTAATAACTTGGAAAGAAAGAACAAAGTCCAAGAGGCCAAAAACTCTTAAAGATAGCAGAGAGGTTGAAAGACAAGAAGCACTGTTGAGCAAAGGTGCTCTTCAGTACATAAACAGGAGGCCAGCAGGATGGCTCAGGGCTAAAGGTACCCACTGCCAAGCTTAGTGATCTGAGCTCAGTTCTTGGGACTCACATGGTAGGAGAGCACCAGCTCCAAATTGTCCTCTGACCTCCACATGCACATTGTGACACTTTTGCGACCAGACACAAAATCAGCCAATAAACAGAATATGAAAAACAATTGGAAATGCTAAAGAAAAGTTCTGAAGAAAAATCAAATAACAGAGACCTGTGAACCTAAAAGTTAAGAGTTTTCAGAATGGGTAGTGGTGGTGCACCTTTAAGCCCAGTATTTGGCAAGCAGAGGCAGGTAGATCTGTATAAATTCAAGGCCAGCCTGGTCTACAGAGCAAGGTCTAGGACAGCCAAGTCTATACAGAGAAACCCTGTCTCAAAAAAAAAAAAAGTTTTCAGAGCTTATAGAACAATTTAAATATGTCTTTATTACTTTCCTATTGCTGTGAAGAGACACCATGACCAAGGGAGCTTACAGAATAGTTTATTGGGGGCTTTCCTACAGTTTCAAAGGATTATTCCATAACCATCATGGTATCGCAATGGGTGGCAGCAAACAGGCAAACAATGCTGGAGCAATAGCTGAGAGCTTACATATTGAGGTAGTAACCATGAGGCAGAGAGAGAGAAAGAGAGAGAGAATTGGAATTGTATAGGCTTTGGAAACCTCAAAGCCACTGTCAGCAACACATCTCCTCCAACAAAGCCATACCTCCTAATCCTTCCCAACCAATTCCACCAACGGGTTCAAGCATTCAAACATATGGGCCTGTGGTGGGCATTCTCATTCAAACCACCAGTCTTTGCAACAGTAAGCATTCTTAAATTTTTGTAGAAGATAATATCTCACCTTGACCCACACTCACGAAGGGAATCTGTTGAATGCAGTTCTAAATCACAGTCTTAGAGTCAAAGTCTGTCTAGTCACCAATCTTTCTGCCAGATGGCCTCTTACACTCACCAGAATCCTGAACCCAGCACTCAGAACCAAGTCCAGACTTCTAAGGCTGGAGTCAAGGGGTTTTGTTCTGTTCTTTTGCCATTATTTATAGTTGGCGGGGGGGGGGGGTGTATACCACAAAGATGTCAAAGGACATCTTGCAGGAGTGGGTTCTTTCCTTCCATCATGTGGATCCCATCATGACATGTCCGTCAGACAGGCCTGGCAGCCAGTGCCTTTCCCCTTGGCCTACCCTACCTAGGTGCCCTGCTCTTCTGTAACTGGGCTCCAGCTCACCTTTCAAAGCTTTGCCCTCAGAGCATCTTTAGCACGGGTCTAGCACTGTTTTCCAGGTGGCACCTTTACCTCATTGCCCTCTTTTCCACTCTAAATCCATCACCGTTCGCTCTGTAGCCTCAGGCAGTGTCTCAGCCCCACGGGAATTTCTGTTACCATCACCCTTTGTATTAGACTTGTACTATTTTGAAACCTCGGATGTACTATGAGATTGAGTGCTTTTTCTTTCTGGACTGTAAGAGTATATTAACACGAAGAGACAGGATAGTGTGGGCAGACAACATACAGTCTAAATATTTTATCTCCTACAGCTTTGCCGTACTGCTGCGTCTGTTACCACGCTTGGTAGTTCTCAGTGAGCTCTGTCAGAGGCAGCGGTGGCGGTGTGCCAGTGGCCAGAATACTCTTGATGTTGGTTCAGTTATATTGTTAATGCACAGTGGATTTCTTAGTTATAAAGGCTGGAGCTACAGGAAGCAAGTTAAATATAGCTGCACCTTGCTTTGCTATAATAGAAGACACCAGAGGAATGCTATACGGAGGGCAAAGGACTCTTGTGTTGTCTCAGGGTTCACTCTATAGTGTCTTTCTACTATAGTGCAGCTGTATTTGTATAAAAGTTTTGTCTATACAAGATCTCCTGAGTAAATTGGGAGCATGGGAGGTCACGGGAGAGGGTAGGAGGGGGTGGGGAGGAAGGGAGGGGAGCGGAGAAAAATGTATAGCTCAATAAAAACAAAACAAAAACTAAATAAATAAAATGAAAAAAACAAAACAAAAAATTTTTGTCTATAAAACAGTGTTCAAAAAGCAAATATCCTTAAAATACAAAAGTACCATGTAAGGAAACATATCTGAGTCTTTCTAAAAATAAACTATGAAACAAGAGTGTGTGAATTGTGTTTACAAATATGAATTCTGATGCACCAAGCTTTGTTAGCAAGCTCCCCCCAACCAATCTCAGAATAAAGCAGTTGTGTGGTATGTGACTCAAACAGTAAATTCTGAGATAAATAGCATCCTTTTTGTTTTAGACAGGGTCTCACTGTGTAGCCCTGGCTGTCTTCGAACCCACTATGTAGACCAAGCTGCCCATGAACTCACAGAGTTACTCCTATCCCTGTCTCTCAAGTGATTAATAAAGGCATGCATCACCACAACCACATGATCCTACTTTTAACTATTGTTTTTTTAAGTTATTAATCACGAATAAATTAGTTTCACAGGGCTCGGGAAGAGAAGGAATTCCCCAAGGAAGAAGATCCCTATGCCAGGTGAACAGCAAGCCAGGGCAAAACACATTGAGGACATCATAGTCCAAGGATACAGGAGCCTGCAGATCTCCAGATATAACCTAGCCAACAATTAGAAGGTGGAGAGGGTACTGGCTGTCTTCTGGGGAGTCATAATGTGGGTCCCCACTCCTGACACTTGCACAAGTCTCAGCAACACTAGCGTGAAAGAGGAATGCTAAGTCCCAAAAGCTTCTTCTGAGCTCTGTAGACCCTCCTGTGATCCCTGCTGTGCATGTCAGAGGGGACCAGGAACCAGCAAACCCTTCTCTATCCCACCTGAATGCCAGTGAGCTGGAATCTCCAGGCAGTCCTTGGAGGTAACATTAAAAGCTGGTAAGTACAATAAATAGCCAGAGCATGTGTGTCTCAGGCTTTAGAAGGGTGGGCAGGGATCTCAGGAGAGCGCTAGGCATCAGAGGGCTATGTGAGAGGCTGAGCCCCCAGGAGAGGGTCCCGACTGGGTTCTTGAAAGCAGCATGGACACCAACGGCCAAGATCTTCAGGTGGGTGTTAGTGCAGGATTGCAGTTAGTGCAGGTCATGGCAGAAAGGGGATTTGCTGAATGATGCTAAACTTCAAAGGGCCTGAGTACACTGGGATTTGGTGAGGGAAAGGGGGGTCCATGTTGTGGAATATTAGTTTAAGATTCATTTATGCTATGGAATATTTATTTAATGATGCAAAAATGTCTTGTATTTTTTTATGTTGCATTTGTTTAACTGTAAAGCTGTGTTACTGTTCCTGTCTAAAACACCTGAATGATCTATTAAAGGCAGGAGATGGATAGGCAGGGCTGCCAGTCAGAGAGCATAAATAGGAGAAATCTAGGCTCAAGAAAAGACAGAGAACAAGAAGTGAGAAAAGGAGGAGAGGAGGACATCAGGGGCCAGCCACCAAACCACACAGTCAGCCAAGGAGTAAGAAGGAAAGAAAGATATAAAGAAAGTAAATCGCCCAGAGGCAAAACGTACTTAAAGAGAAATGGGATAATTTAAGTTTGAAAGCTGGCTAGAAACAAGCCAAGCTAAGGTAGGGCATTCATAAGTAAGAATAAGTCTCCATATATTTATTTGGGAGCTGGGTGGTGGGCCCCCAAACAGTAAAAACAAAAAACAAAGCAAACAAACCCTAACTGCAGAAGGAGACAGAAAAAAGGAGGTGACAAGCCGACTGGAAGTCAGTCTGCCCCTTAAAGCCCTAGTAACACAAGAATGACCTTTTCTACTTTCCATGTTACTCCTAGAGCAGGTCGTGGTGCCTTTAGTCTCAGCACACAGGAGAGAGAGGCATGCAGATCTCTCTGAGTTCAAGGTTGACCTGGTCAGCTGAGTCCCAGGCAAGCCAGGGTTACATAATGAGACAACGATTCAAAGAAAGAAAAGTGGCAGGCGCTTGGGTTTAAATACAGGTCAAGATTGTGGTGAGAAAATCCACAGAGGTGATACCACTGAAAAACCATCACTGCTTCCCTGGAACTGAGGAGCACACTCTGGCTGGATGACTGGAGACGTCCATCGCCGAGATGCTCCGAACGTGTAGCTAGCTTTTTGTCTCCCCATGTGGGTTGTGCTTCCTAGCACAGAACAGGAGATTGTTCTGGGTGACCTACGTGACCCAACAGTTAAGGAGGGCAGGTTGAGAAGGCCCAGGCCCATCCTGAACTTCTGTTCCTGTCAGGAGCCCCTCCCTCCCCCATGGTGCATCTCTTCTCTCTTTTCTTTATTGATTTTTATTGAGCTCTACATTTTTCTCTGCTCCCTTCCCTGCCTCTCTTCTCCCCCCTTTCAACCCACCCCTCAAGGTCCTCATGGTCCCAATTTACTCAGGAGATCTTGTCTTTTTCTACTTCCCATGTAGATTAGATCTTAGTAAGTCTCTCTTAGTGTCCTCATTGTTGTCTAAGTTCTCTGGGATTGTGGTTTGTAGGCTGATTTTCTTTGTTTTATGTTTAAAAACCACCTTTCAGTGAGTACATGTGATAATTGTCTTTCTGTGTCTGTGTTACCTCACTCAAAATAATATTTTCTAGCTCCATCCATTTTCCTGAAAAATTCAAGCTGTCATTATTTTTTCTGCTGTGTAGAACTCCATTGTGTAAATGTACCACATTTTCCTTATCCATTCTTTGGTTGAGGGACATCTAGGTTGTTTCCAGGTTCTGGCTATGACAAACAAAGCTGCTATGAACATAGTTGAGCACATGTTCTTGCAGTACGACTGAGCATCCTTTAGATATTCATGGAGGTGGGTCTTGTATTAATTTGTTACTTTCATTGGTTAATTAATAAAGAAACTGCCTAGGCCCATTTGATAGGCCAACCCTTAGGTGGGTGGAATAAACAGAACAGAATGCTGGGAGAAAGAAGCCAAGTCAGTGAGTCACCATGATTCTCCCACTCCAGACAGACGCAGGTTAAGATCTTTCCTGGTAAGCCAGCTCGTGGTACTACACAGAATATTAGAAATGGGTTAGATCAATATGTAAGAGCTAGCCAATAAGAGGCTGGAACTAATGGGCCAGGCAGTGATTAACAGAATACAATTCGGGTGTAATTATTTCGGGGCATAAGCTAGCCATGCGGGTGGCCGGGTGCCGGGGATGCAGCCCCGATGCTCCCACTTCAACAAGATATATACCCAAAAGTGGTATTACTGGGTCTTGAGGAAGGTTGTTCCCTAATTTTCTGAGAAATCGCCACACTGACAACCCAAGGAGGTTGTACCAGCTTGCATTCCCACCAGCAATGCAGAAGCGTTCCCTTTTCTCATAGCTTGAGTCTATATTCTAGGACTGGGCTGAGGCAGCCCCTGAATGTCCCAGTATCTGGTGCCATTGGCATGGTACTGGTGCCATGGACTGAGTCTTTGCTGGATTTTTCAGTAGGGATTAATGATTTACTTGTGTTAGCCAGTATTTACCCTGAAGAAACCTTATAAAATTTGGCCTATTAACCTTTTACCTAAAACAAAAAACAATTATGTATTGTGTCCTATGTAGCAAAGCTTGAGAACCGTGCCTGTTGTTTTATTTGGGGTTGGGAAAGTAATTGTGAAGGATTTTTTGAGGTTGTGGTTTGTTTTGAGATGTTTCCTTTGAAGGATGTGTCTGACCATATTAGCAAAACCTAACTCTTGGACCCAGGTTTGAGGAACGTTTACTTGAGCCTTGCATGACCGTGGATGGACGGAGGCTTGTTTCCTATTTCTTGTGTTCTTTGATTTACTCTGAAGTCCTAATGTAAGCCTGTTTGTGAGAAGATATGACCCTCTTCAAAGCTTACGTCCCTCAGTGCCTAATTCTAACCAGATAGCTGTCCTGGGGCTTTTATCCCTTTCCATCACGGTACTTGCCTTTGGTAACCCAAGCTGTTGAAGAATGCCCTTCTAGCTTTCACATAATACTACGTCGTGAACAGGTCCTTTCCACATGCAGGGCACAGTCTGGATCTGCCAGTCAGCAAAGGACTGTGTAGATGGTCCCAGACACGATCCCTAAGCCAAGGACTTTCTGTCTAGTAGGGGCGAGTCAGACACAGACACACAAAGGTCAGTATGTGGTCTGTGATATCTGGAAAAGTCAGTCTACGGAATGTAGATTAACAGAATGCTTCTAGCTCGGGTGGTAAATCTGTATGTTATAAAAGTTACACAGCCTAGCAAGATTGCTCAGCTGGTAAAGGCTGAGTTTGATCCCGGGACTCCCATTAAGGTTGAAGGAGAGAACCAACTTGGAAAAGTTGTCCTCTGACCTCCACGAGTGTGCTATAGCATGAGTGCGCACACACACACACACACACACTATAATAAAAAAAAATTTAAGTCATGACAATCTGGCCAACCTTTGGAGAATGAAAAGGCCTTCCCTCTGTCCTAGGGATGGAGAAGGAATTTTAAGCTTTGGACTAACAGGTAACAAGATGCCACTGAAGGCTTTGAAAGGAAAATGACATGAGTAGAAACGGTGTCGGGAGCTGGCTCTGGGTAGAGTCTTGCTGTGCACGTGTGAGGACCCAGCACCCATATAGAAGCCAGCAGTCCCAGCATTTACAACCTCAGGCCTAGCGGGACGGGGACACAGATCTGTGGGACTGCTGCTCTCCCCAATAACCCTAAGGTGAGCCACAGGTTTAGTGACAGGTACCGTCTTAGAAATAAGGTAGAGAGACAGTTGAGGATAGCGTCCTGATGTTGCGCTCTCTGGGTGTCCCTTCTAGCCTCCACACGTGCCTGCATGGATTTATGCATGTACACATGTAAACTAAATTAACAAAATTTAAAGGTTTAGAAGGATTACCCAGGTTGCAGTACACGGAATTACAGAGAAAAGAGAATTTAGTGGCAAAGAGGCAAGTTCTTTAGAATAGCGTGGACAAGGAGATTGGTGCTCACTTATAATAGGCTGGTGGGTTTCTGTAAGCATAGCAATGAGCATAATTAGGTAGTGACTGATATTTCAAAGAAAAATGTACTTCAGAGCAGCTGGTTGGTTATGGGACTTCATAAAAAGGGATTTAAAATCACTCTAAAATGTAATTTATGTGTTACTGGAAAGACGAATTCGTATTTTAATCCGTTGGGTTTTGAGGTACCTGAAAATTTACCCACAAAGAAATGTGAAGCAGTGTTAATTATGAAAGTATAGATGAAATAAAGACAAAATGTAATCACCCAGCCTTCACTGACTGCCTGCTCTGACAAGTGTGAAGATGCTCTAAACCAGAGGCACAGATCCAGTCTCAAGAAGGCCAGAGGCAGGCGGATCTCTGTGAGTTCGAGACCAGCCTGGTCTACAAGAGCTAGTTCCAGGACAGGCTCCAAAACCACAGAGAAACCCTGTCTCGAACCCCCCCCCCCAAAAAAAAGCGCTGTGCCACTGAGCCATCTCCCCAGCTCCTAAAGTCTACCATTTTTAAAAATGTTTTTTTATTTGGGAGCAGGACGTGTGCATGCTATGGTGTGTGTGTGGAACTCAGAAGACAGCTTGCAGGAGCCTGTAGTGATGCTTTGTTTGTGATTCAACAAATAAAGCTGAAGATCAGAGAGCAGAGCTGAGCCACTAGTTAACCATAGAGGCCAGGTAGTGGTGGCGCACACCTTTAATCCCAGCACTCAAGAGACAGAGGCAGACAAATCTCTGTTAGTTCAAGGCAACCCTGGGCTACACAAGATTGAATCTGTCTAAAAGGGAGACAGAGCTCACACAAAGGTAATCCTAGCCCTTGGGATCCCACACCTTTAATCCCAGCACTAGGGAGGTGGAGACGGCAGTGGTATTTCTGGGCAAAGAGAGGAATATAAGATGGGAGAAGGCAGGAGCTCAGATTCAGTCTGAGGATTTGTAGAGACAGGATCGCCCCTATGGTCTGAAGCAGAGGTGAGAACTCTAGTGGCTGGCTGCTCTGCTTCTCTGACTTTTCAGCATTAACCCCTATATTTGACCAATTAGAATTCATGCTACAGGAGCTGGTCCTCTCTTCTTACCACGTGGGTTCCGGGGATCGAACTCAGGTTGTCAGGCTTGGTGGTAAACACTTTCACCAACTTTCCCACCTTGCCACACCCAGAATCTAGACTTTAACAGACACTTCTCCCTATCAGCGACCCTGACACAGACTCAGATGTGAAAACTGATTGTATTTGGGGTCTTATCTCTGAACCAAAGGTCAAGCAGCCTCTAACTCCAGAGTCTTAGCTTTCCTATGAATTCTACACTACTTAATGTCTCTAGAATTGATCCTAGCAAGGAGGGAATTGTACTTTATAAATTATATGATCCCTTGCAGTCTAAACACTTTTGGAGAATTATGAAAACTGAATCGTTTCTATTTGGGGTTGGTTGAACTTTAATCAAATGAACTGAAAAAAATCGTTAAAATTTGTGTTCACTTGATTCAGCAAGAATGTGAGTTACTCATCAAGATAACTCATAACTTGTGAATGTTTGTTTGGATTTCAAGGCTGAGCCGCAGAAGGAGCCGCAGATATTGCTCACACCTTTTGGTGATTCACAGTGCTGTGTTTTCCTGTACTTCAGTGCTCATAAAGCCAGGCCCCCTGGAAGGTCTAGCTACTCAGCGTTCCTCATCCACTGGTAAGGAGGTCATTCTCTTCCTCTTTCTATTTAAAAACAAACAAACCAAAATCCTGCCTTCTTTTCTCTGGGTCTCAGCAGAAGTCGTGGCAAGTTTTAAAACTCTTTTTATAAGTGAAAGATGAAATACCTAGGCTGGACGTGGTGCTGCCCTACCCTGCTCATCTGGGCACTCGGGAGGCAGAAGCGGGTGGGGGCTCTGTGAGCTGGAGGACAATCTGATCTACATAGTTAGTTCCAGACCTGCTGAGCCATGGCTACATTGTGAGGGGCATGTCTTTTTAAAGGAGGGGAGGAGAAGAAGAAGACCAAGACAAGAAGGAGAAGGAGGAAGAAGGAAGAAGGAGGAAGAAGGTGTAGGGAGGAAGGAGGAGGAAGGAGGAAGAAAAAATAATAATGTCTAGTAGTCTTTAAACAATTATTAAACTATAATAGCCCTCAGCTACCTTTTCAGTAGATAGCCTTTTCTCCACTGCTTAGTTGCAATATGATTTCAGAATATTGTTTAAATTACTACTCAGGAAGATGGGGAGTTAACTCAGTCTATAAGGTGCTTAAGGAGTTGAATTCCATCTCCAGGATCCACATTTTAAAAAATCTGAACATGGTAGGGCCCTTGTTATTGGTGTTGTGGAGAGCTGGAGACAGGTGTATATGTTGAACTCATGACTCAGCAAGCTCCAGGCCAAAGAGAGGTAGATGTTTCCATGTGGTTTTTCAAATGGCCTACATACTACTGTAGAAGCTTCCTAAAATCTATACATAAATTAAATAATCTAAGTGGAGTCACCAAATAATATGGGAGGGACTGCCCCTAGTAGACATTTTATGTCACCAAGTAAAATCTCCAGCGCCAGGAATGGGTTACAGCTTGTTGAGTCATTGCCCAAAGAGGTCCATGGAAACCCCCCAATATCACTGGCTATTTCCAGGTCTACTGATTACTCTCCACAACCTGATGGTAAGGCCCTATGGCTGGAGACAATGTTTACACATGCCAGAGAACACAGAGAAGGTCCCTGGTGCCTGACTAGAAGCTTCATGCTTGCTGCTTAGTGTCCATGGTACTGGAAAGTCTCTACATGCTACTGAAGAAGAGAAGTAATCATCCATATCTCCAAGACACAGTCCTGTGATGATAGCAGTGACCTGCCTGCAAGATATACTGGTGCAATAGAGGTACAAGTGTTATGGAATTAACTAACCAGTGGATTTAAGGTCCACTCCATGAGAGAGAACTTGACACTGCTGAAGTGACCAAGAACCTGAGACTAGATAGGTCATGGGCCTCAGGGAAAACCTGCTACTACTATCCTTGTACAAAAACATAACAGTGAAGGAGGCAGACACAGGCAGATCGCTGAGTTTCCAGAACAAGCTCCAGAACAGCCAAGACTGTTACACAGAGAGACCCTGTATTGGGGAGGTGAGGGGAATAAAAAAAGAAAGAAAAAGAAAAAAGAATTATAGCAATGACATGTGATGTGGGAGACCCCTCTGTATGCTGTGATTACCATTAATGAATAAAGGAACTGCTCTGGACCTATAGCAGAGCAGGATTTAACTGGGCGGTAAAAACTAAACTGAATGCTGGGAGAAAGAAAGGTGGAATTAGAGAGAAGCCATGGAGCCACCGCCAGAGGCACACACTGGGAACTTTACCCGGTAAGCCACTGCCACGTGGCAATACACAGATTAATAGAAATGGGTTAAATTAAGATGTAAGAGTTAGCCAATAAGAAGTTAGAGCTAATGGGCCAAGTAGTGTTTTAAATAGTATAATTTCTGTGTGATTATTTCAGGGCTAGCAGCCTCCTTACAACAGAAATGACTCCTGGTGACGTATCCTATGCCCATTTATCAGTAGCTTGCTCAACCCGCATAAAAGAAGCTTTCTCTTCAGTAGATGGGAACTAACACAGAGACCCACAAACGGACAATGTACAGAGAGTGAGAGGCTTTGGAGCACTCAGTCCTAAACAGGATGTCTTTATCCAAGTATCCATCAGGGCTAAAAAAAAAACAAACAGAGGATGTGAGTTAAGAAATAGAAGATCTTGGGCATGGTGGCACACGCCTTTCATCTCAGCACTCTGGAGGCAGACACAGGCAGATCTCTGTGTGTTTGAGGCCAGCCTGATCTACAGAGTGAGTTCCAGGATAGCTAGGGCTGTTACACAGAGAAACCCTGTCTTGAAAAACTAAGAGTGCGTGAGAGAGAAATAGCAGACTAAGTGAATATTTAAGAAGAGGCTAAAAGACAGTATTAAGAAGATGACAAAGAATGTGCAGAACAGAAAAAAATTTCAAGAGAATGACTTTATGGACTCCATAGAAGAGCTAAACTCGAAGTAGCTGGCTGGGAAATATCCACCACTGGGGGGTTAAAATAAAGCCCTGGTAGGGGCATGGCTCAGTGGTTCAGCCCTTGTGTTGCATGTGGACAGCCTGGGTTCACTGTTCAGCAGGAAAGAAAGAAAGAGAGAGAGAGAGAGAGAGAGAGAGAGAGAGAGAGAGAGAGAGAGAGAGAGAGAAAGAAAGAGGGAGGGAGGGAGGGAGGGAGGAAGGAAGTTAGGAAGGAAGGAAGGAAGGAAGGAAGGAAGGAAGGAAGGAAGGAAGGAAGGGGTAAAGAGGAAGAAGAAAGGGAAAACAAACAGGACACTGGGATTGTTGTTTAGGAGGTCACTATGGACATTATTTGAGTACAAGTCTCTTAGAATTATGGAAGACAAACACCTTCATAATTCAATGGAAATCTGAAATTTTTTATAAGTATACATAACCTTTTAAAGAAGGTAGAGGGGAAAGGGGACTGGTAGCCTTTAGGAAGGCAGTACTCACGGGGCATATTTTCAAATTTAAAAGATATGGGACTGGAGAGATGGTTCAGTGGTTAAGAGCATTGGCTGTTCTTCCAGAGGACCTGGGTTCAATTCCTGGCACCCACATGGCAGCTTAGAACTGTCTGTAACTCCAGTTCCAGGGGATTCAATACCTTCTTTTTCTGACATCAGGCATGTGCATGGAACATGGACATATATGAGACAAAACATCCATACACAAAAAAAATTAAAAAATCAAAATTCAGAAAATATGAGTATACTTAGAGGAGGAATAACGAAAGAGAAATTTGAAGAGGAGAGGTGATGTGGATTAAAATCCTGTATCAAATCCATAGATGGAGGGATGATTTTGGAAAATTTAGGGCATCCTCTGAGAGGGGAGGAAAAGACGGCCAGCATAGGGTGAGTAGGAAACTTTAGTAACAAGTTCAGACATCAAACCCTCTGCTTCTTCAGGAAAAACAAATCAAGACCTCAATCGTGTGAGGAAAGGGAAGGGAGAGCCGGGTACTCCCAGGAGGTCAGGAGTGACTCTCCGACATACCACTGTGAGAGCCGGGTAGGTGAGCCAACCAGCAGAGGCTACGCTATAAATAATGCGGGGAATTTTTTTTGGCAGTCCAGGAACAGATTGGCAGAAGCAGATGGCTGTGCTGATCTCGACTCAGGGATTGGCAGAGATGCAATGCGTTAAGGTCACAGAGTAGCAGAAGATGAACACTATCAAAACAGCGTTGAGCAACGTCTCTCACAAACCAGACTGCAGAAGGACATTTAAAACCAGCCAGGAGCTAACAGGCTACAGACGTCCAAAAGCCTGCTGCATTTCAGAAGTTAGAAGGGGTTCGTTGATGGGAGGAGGGGAAGTGGAAGCTTTATCTAGAAGGTAAGCCTGGTTCCCGTCCTCACAAAGCTAGCCTGAAGCCGCGAAAGTCAGTTTCTCTAGCAGACAGGTTAGCGGTGCAGAAGAATCCCGTTTTGTCACCCACTGTGACTCAGAGGGCCGTGGCCAGCTACCACTCTGAAAGGGTTACTATATGTTTAAAACTAACCTACACAGGGTCCCGAGAACAGGGGACAGCTACAGGGGAGCCTGAATGAGCCTGAATTTAACTTTCTGAGCTCCAGGGTGAGAAACAGCCTTAAGAGCCAGTTTTACAGATCAGGCTGGCTTCAGCTCTGAAAAATCAAAATGTGCAGGCAGCAAGATGCTCAGCCCAGGCAATAAAGTGTGTAGGGGATGACAGCCCTGTCTTCGATGACTGGGAACAGGTCTCATCAACCGAGAATGACTCAGGAGCTTGAATCAACCTCTCGAGCCGACTGTGTGTTTGCTGTAGAACACTCAGGCGCTGAAGCTGCAGCGGTTTGACACCGCAGCGGAATCCTCCCACCAGGGGAATCACTACTCAGAAGATCTTGAAGGTATGAAGACAGAGCCTCTGTGCAGACCACACTTGCAAGGCATTTAAGGGACAGCCCTCCGCTATGGCTAACGCTACCAGAGAATTAGCCACAAGGGGGAGTACCATCTGGGAAGTCTTGGGAGGAAGGAACTTGCCCAGCCAGTACTGCAAAGCTAAAAGTGTCCGGCAGAGGCTCCTGGCTCCCATAGAAGGTAAGACAATAAACATGTAAAGAGAAGACAGGTCTGGTGCACATCACTTGCTCAAAACAGGCTCAACAGCGCCATAAACCATAGCGATGAAATGAGTTCACAAGCTCAACTGCCGTCCCCCAGCACAGCTTGAGGATGGCCTCCAATTTCCAAGGACTCAATGACTCAAATAAAAGCAGGGTGCAGTGGATGAAACACTATGTTCTAACATCCATAAAGAAAGAAAAGAAAACGCAACGTATCTACAGTATCCAAGAACCCTGGGATATTATCAAACCTAAGAATCCACAGGATACTAAGAATAAAAATTAAGAAAAAAAAACCCTAAAGGCAAAGAGAATCTATTCAATGAAATTATGACAGAAAAGTTTCTAAATCTGGAAAAAGAAATGGACATTCAAATGCAAGAGGCATTAAGAATCCTCAACATTAAAGAACATCCTGGTATATTGAAGACAAGATGTCAAAACACAGCAAAGAAACAATATGAAAAGCTGGAAGGGGAAATGCCAGCTTACAAAGGAAGAAACATTAGATGTCCCTTTACTCGTCTGCAAGGCCAGGAAAGCTTGGAATGATATAATTCAAGCCCTTAGAATAACTGCCTGCCACCCAGAACGTCTGTCTACCATGAAGCTGTCTTTCACAGCTGATAGAGAAATAAGAACATTTCAAGTCAAGCACACACTGGCACGGTCCGTGACCATCAGCCAGTGCTGCAGAAGACCGCTGAAGGAATCCTGCCTACGGGAGGAAGAAAGATTGTCTCAATCGGAAGAGCGCAGGAAAGAGCAACTTTCTGGAGAGAAGGAGATTAACAAAGGAGAACAGGAAAAGCCTATGATGTTCAACACAACAACCAGCAAATTCCTGATTCTCATAGAGGAGAAAAAAATCAACCCAACAGCCAACAAAATGTTTGAAATCAGTGAGCATCCCTCAGTAACAACCGGACATTTAAATAGCCTCAACTCATCACAACAAAAAGGCTCCAAATAACTGATTCGATTAGGAAAACTAGATCCAGACGCTTTCTCCTGGGCATCCACAGACAGAGAGTCAAAGGAAGGAAAACAGTCAACCAAGTGAAGAGAAACTGAAAACAAGCCTGCAGAGAGACTCTGAGACCTGAGGAGAGGTAGAAGAGACTGTTTACATTAATGAAAAAGGGAATTCATGCGGAAAGTGTGGTAATTATTAGTATATATGCACTGTGGGGCTCCCAACTTATTAATAAAAGATCATATAGGTTTTATATAACAGTAGGTTATTCAACACCCAATCCTCATCTAAAAGAAACTTCCACTAAACTACAGTGTAGATCAAGCAGACAACGGAAGCAGATTTGACACATTCAATAGGTACAGAAAACAATCCCATGAGACTCCCTCTTGAATAGACAACATTCTAGTTTACAAAGCAAACTTTGACAAATATGAAAGAATGAAAATAACCCCTTGTATCTTATTAGATTGCAGTAGCACAAACTAGAAACCAGTCACAAGAGAAGCTACAGGAACTCCATAAACACTCAGACTGAACAAGGCACTCTTGAATTGAGTGGGTCATTGAAGAACTCAGGACGTTTATATTTCCTAGAAGCAATGAAAATGAAAGTACAGCATACTAGAACCTTTGAGATAAAACAAAGGTTGTTCTAAGAATAAAGTTTATGTGTACTGCGATGGTTGTTCTTGGTTGTCAACCTGACTGTTTCTGGAATGAACTAAACTCCGGAAATGGAGTGCACACTTGTCATCCGGATCTTGAGGCGGAAAGACACAGGCCTTTAATCCAGGTCTTGAGACTGGAAGGGACACCTTTACTCTGATGCTGGAAGCCTATATAAAGACAACGGAAGATGGAAGGGCTTGTCCATTACCCTCACTAGCACATCCATCCCTTCACTGGCTCTGGAGCCTCCTTCTTCAGCATATACAGAAGACCAATGAGACACCAGCTTCATGGGACTGAGCAGCTACTAGATTCTTGGACTTGACATTGTTGAACTGCAGCCTGTAAGTCATCCAATAAGTTCATATGTGTACATATATTTACATATATATACATTTATGTTCTGTGACTCTAGAGAACCCCGACTAATACGTCTACACATGGTTTATGTTAAAAATCAGAGAAGCTGACCAGCACTCAGGGATCAGAGGTAGGCAGATCTGTATGCTTCAGCCAGCCTGATCTACAAAGCAAGTTCCAGGACAGTCAGCCAGGGCTACACAGAGAAAATCTGTCTATAAAAAAAAGCAGAAAGACCTACACAAGATCAAGCCAGTCACAATTCTAGCATAGATGAGACTTCTTACCTGCTTCCCTGGCTCTTACTGAGATGCTTTTTGCGATGGATAGTTGTTGGGGGAGGAAGAGTCATTCCTTTTTGAAGAAGGGACCATCAGTGGGCTTTCCTCATATACATAGACTAACTGGACTTAGTAAGTAATCAAAAAAAAAAATTTAAAGCCAGGCCGTGGTGGTGCATGCCTTTAATCCCAGCATTCGGGAGGCAGAGGCAGGTGGATCTCTGTGAGTTCAAGGCCAGCCTGGCCTATAAGAGCTAGTTCCAGGACAGGCTTTAAAGCTACAGAGAAACCCTGTCTCGAAAAACAAACACACACAAAAAAATTAAGACATGAAGTTTGGAAGGGAGCATGTTGTGGGGGATGCAGGGAGTTGGAGAAAGGAATTGGAGAATATCTGCGGTCATATCTCATTGTATACAAGTATAAAATTCTCAAAAACAAAGAGGAAAAAAGGAAAAACTCAAAGAGATCTCATGCTGCATTCAGGAAATAGAAGCAGTAAATGGCAGGAATACATAATAAATATCAGGTCAGAAATTCGATGGAGGCTAAAGAACAAGACACAGAACTGAAGACGTGGGTCTTTAGAAAAGAGCAAGACTGGCAAACCCCAGCCCGAGCTAAGCAAAAGAAAAAGAAGACAAAGGAATAAAATTTGAGATAAGAAGGGAGGTTATAACAGTGTCCACTGAAATCCACAGGCTTCTTAGCTTTAGAGATCATTTATTCCAAATACTAAGGAAACAAATCGTACACTCAATGAATGGGTCAATGAGCCGAACAGATAGCTCTCAAAAGAAGAAACACAAATAGCCAATAACTCTGCCAAAGGGTGTGACGACATCCTTAGCTCTCAGCAAATGCAAATTCAAACTGCTTCAAGATTCCATTTCACCCCAGTCAGAATGGCTGCCATCAGGAAAACAAACAAAACATGCTCATGAGAATATGGAGAAAGAGGAATTCTTATTCACTGCTTGTGAGACTGTAAACCAATAGAAATCAATATGGAAGTTTCTCAATAAAACTGAAAATATAGCTACCATATGGCCCGGCTCTGTCTTTTCTAAGTAAGCATGTGAAGGACTCTTAATCAACATACCTCGGCCACACTTGCATGTCCACATTTAGAAACAGGACCAGCCTAGATGTCCAGCAATAGGTGAAGCAAAGTGTGGTGCATATTAACCATGGAATTTTATTCAGCCGTAAAGGGAAATAAAGTCATTATATCTGCAACAAAATGGATGGAGCTAGAAATTATATTATATGAAAAACTCTCTCAGATGGAGAAAGACAAATACTTCATGTTTTCTTTCATATGCAGATCCCAGGGTGTGTGCATGCGTGTGTGTGCGCGCATGTGTGTGCATGCGTGTGTGTGTGCGCACATGTGTGTGCGCACTCATGAACATGTGTAGTTCATAAAAGTAGAAAGAGGACAATGAAAGAGAGGGAAAATCTTAAGGGAACATTGGTGGGAGGAGCGACTAGAACAACAGAATACGTGCACAATGAGAGAAGAAGGGAACTCCTGCAGGGGAGAGCAGGGCAGGGCACAGGCCTGGGGGAGGGAAAGGACAAACAAGAGTGAAGAATTCATGAAATTGCTGCGACGAAACCCTATTATGTATACCAATTTTTTAAACTAATAAAAATGAAGAGAAAAACAAGCACATTGGAGACAACTGGAAAATATAGAGAAATGGATAAATTTCTAGGCGTATATGATCCATAGAAATTAACGGGCTATTGACAGATTATACCAAACCATAAAAAGTAACAAGAGTAAAGCAGCTATCCATATATAAAAATTCTCCACCACAGCCGGGCGGTGGTGGTGCACGCCTTTAATCCCAGCACTCGGGAGGCAGAGGCAGGCGGATCTCTGTGAGTTCGAGGCCAGCCTGGACAGGCTCCAAAACCACAGAGAAATCCTCTCTTGAAAAACCAAAAAAAAAAAAAAAAAAAAAAAAAGCTCTCCACCAATAAAATATCAGGATTGAAGGAAGTCTATCCAACCTTTAAAGAAGGGCTACAATGGGCTGGAGAGATGGCTCAGCACTTCAGAGCACTGACTGCTCTTCCAGAGGACCAGGGTTCAATTCCCAGCTCCCACATGGCAGCTCACAACGGCTGTGCATTTTTATTTAATGCAACAAAAATGTGCACATTAAATAAAACTATAAAAAATGTAAAAGGGACAAATACTAATGTTCGCTCCTTAAATTGTTCCATAAGACAGAATGGGAAGCAACATTAGCAAACTCAGTCTATGAAGTCTATGACACCAGAACTGTGTAAAAACAAAAAGAAGGAAGCTATAGACCCTGATGAACACAGACATGGACAAGTGCACTAAAGTACTTACAAACCAAAGTCAAGAATACCTTAAGATCATATTACACAATCAAGTTGATTTCATTCTAAAAATAAGTAACTGTGAGTTCCCAGCCCTGTGCAGGACTTCTATGTCAGTTCTCTTCCCTAAGATCCAGGGAACGTCTCCAGAGGAGTCAGAAGAGCAAGTGTAAGAGCCAGAGGATGAGTGGAGAGGACTGCTGTGAATTCTGCCTTCCGCATATGACATGACCATTGTACTTGCGTACTCACAGTGAATGTGGTTACCTGCACAAAATCAAGCCACTGGAGATTCTGGCATTGAGGGAGGGATCTGTGAGGTTCTCCATTCCTATCTGAGAAGCTATTGGCAGTTGAAGGCTACAAAGGGAATGTTGGCGTGGGTTTCTGTGCACCTGGTCCTGCAGTAAACACACAGAAACTATATTATTCGTAATACTGTTTGACCAATAGCTTAGGTGTATTTCTAGCTAGCTCTTACATCTTAAACTAACCCATTTCTATTAATCTGTGTATCACCACGTGGCTGTAGCTTACCAGCAAGGTTCCAGCATGTCTTTCTCCAGTGGTGGCTACATGGCTTCCTGCGACTCTGCCTTCTTTCTCCCAGCATTCAGTTTAGTGTCCTTTCCCCACCCCCGCCCCCCCCCCACCCCCGCCTAGCTCTACTCTGCCCTACCACAGGCCAAGGCAGCTTCTTTATTCATTAACCAATAAAAACAAGACATATACAGAAGGACCTCCCACACCAAGGGAGGGCTAGTCAATTTTCTTTGGTCAATTCCTGGTAAGTTGTGTTGTGGATGAGCTCATAACAGTTCACATACAGGCAGAACTAATCGGATTTACTGGTTGATAAAACAAAATGGAGACTTGCAAGGAAGATATGTAGGGAGGCCCATGGAGAGTTGAAGGAGGAAGTAGAGAGGAATATGATCAAAAGTCATTGTATACATGCCTGAAAGTCTCAAATAGTAAAAATGTTATAGTAAAAAAACTATGTTTCACCACATCAGAAAAGCTAAATGGATGCATTTCTCAGCTTGTGATCTATGACCTATGCAAATTAAACAAAGCTGAGATAAACAATTTAAACAGACCTCTAAAGAGCAGTGAGATTGGCCAGGAACGTGGTGCATGCCTTTCATGCCAGCACTTGGGAGGGAGAGACAGGTGGATCTTTGTGAATTTGAGGCCAGACTGGTCTACAGAGTGAGTTCCAGGATAGTCAGGGCTGTTGGAAAGAGTCTGTCTTAAAATAAAAAGAAAAAAAGAGAGGGGGGGGGATGGGTAGCAGCAGCAATGGAATTGAAGTAGTGAAAAAAAAATGAATCTCCTAGCCAAAAAAGTCCAGGACCAGATGGATTCCCTGAAAAATTCTACTAGTCTTCCAAATAAGAGCTAACATCAAAAAGTTATTGTTTTATCATAAATAAAGCATAAGAAGGTGTCTTTCTTGATTTTGGTCTCAGAATTTTCTCAAGAAGTGATAAGCAAAAGGAGAAAATGTACAAGCCAGTACAATGTCATTAATGTGAGCAAGGATGGACTGTAGATGGGTCTGTGCTCTGTCTAGGTTGGTAAATTGACTTCAAGGGTGTATAATTCTATTCCATATCATTAACATTGTTCTTTTTCATCCTGATGGATGAGTCAGGGTCTACAAATTAGTGTAACCATATTTCATGAGCAACTTAATTTCTAGCTGTGGTTCATACTGCTCGGCTGAATATTTGTATCCAGATTCAGTTCTGTGTCCTAAGTTTGTTGCTAATGAAGGAGTTTGCCATATAAACTCATTCTTACTAGAATTTGCCTCAAGAATAATGAGTTCTAAAGAAGCTAATGAGAGATTTATATTCATTAATAAAGTCATTTTTAAACCATTGGGTTTGCTTGTTAATTTGTTTTGTTTTGTTTTTTTGAGGCAGAGTCTCCCTCTGTAGTCTGGCTGCCCTGGAATTTGCTCCTGCTTCTGCCTCCTGAGTGCTGGGATCAAAGGTTGCGCCACCATAACTGTTGTGTATTTTTACAGTTTTTATTTAGAAAGAGAGTCACGTGTGTGAATGTGAATGAAGGCATAGCAGATGTCTGGAGGTCAGAGGACAACTCAGCAGCCCATGCTCTCCCTTCACTGTGGGTTAGAGCTGAGCTCGGAGGGTCGGACCAGCACAGCAAATGCTTTTACTTGCTAAGCTAGTCTACTGGCCCCAAACCACAGATATTGTTTTAATTACCACAGAAAATGAGCACACAGCCCCAAATCAGATTTTTAAAATGATGTTTATATACTTTTTCTTTGTATTTGACAATTTGGCAAAAATAAAATTTATATGGGCCCTGTACTAAGTTCAATTTATGGGGTAGACAAATAACATTAATAATCTTAAATTGTTAATTTTATTATGAATATTTGAGCCTTAATGTCGTCTTGTGTGTTATTCCATCACATTTGGTTTTGAGATGATCCTGTGTCATCGGTTTCATATTCGCATAAATCTTTCTTGGTCAATAAGGCTTTCTTGGGTGCCCTCTCTGCTGCCTATCAAGAATGAAGCACCCTTAATAAAAGCACTAACTTTTTAAAAGTCATCTATCTATTTATAAACAAGCGGCTTGCCTGTTTAGATAGGCGCTTGCGGCAGAAATAGGGGCTTGCGTGGTACTCAAATCAGTCATCAGCTCCTCCTCCTGACTGTTCCATTCCCAGGGTTCCGGCTTGTGCTTAGAGCGGAGCTGCAAATGTTATCAAATTTTGTTCTTTCACCTTGATAGATGAACTTTGTGACCAATCTGGCACAGGATGGTGCTTCCTGTGGTTTCCATCAGGGACTTTGTGGCAGGAACAAACTGACAAACAGACCAAGGACTATTTCTGAATCCTCTCCTCCCCACTTTGGTGATCCCCACAGACACCAGCCTTTTCCCATAGTCTGCTCTGGATCCCATTACTCAGGCTGCTCTCTCCAGCCACTGCGGCTGTGTTGCTGCCAGGTCGTCCTCTTGCTTCTGGAATTTTCTGTCTCACTCCTTACCTTTTTAGGGTCATTTCCTCCCCATCTCCCAAGGTACCACTGTGTTAAAGGAAACGTGCCAAAGACTGAAGTGCTGTCTCCCGCACTGACGGCATCTTTGCAATGGCTTCCCAAAATCCCTCTCCCTGGCTTTCTGATTCTAACCAAGAGATGTGAAGTAGGGTGTGGAGGACATGGGCACAGGCATGTTGGTCCTCTAAGAATCGGACCCGTGGGAAACTGGTTCATGTGGCTCAAGCGCAAGAGAAACGGCAAAGCGGTCCTCCCGAGTCCGTGTCTGAGTGTTCATGAACGATTGCTCACTGTGTGCAAAGACTGGCAATTGCATCTTCCTCCTCCTGGATTTCTATAGCCTGAGACTGGTCAGCTAATGGAGACTATGTACCTAATAAACACACAGGTTGGAGTGTAGCTGACCTCAGCTTCACTGTGTGAACGTGTGTCTGTGTTTTCTCCGTTCCCTCTCCACCCCTAACCAGACATCCAGAACCCACACCTCAAGGGTGGCTGTTCTGATGCATACATCTTGATAAAAAACAACTTAAGGGGAAAGGGCTTATTTTAGCTCTCAGTTCAAGGTGGCAGGAACTTGAAACAGTTCCGTCTACAGTTAAGAGCAAAGAGAAAATGCATGCATGCATACCTACTGCTCAACTATTGTTCTCCAATCTAGGGCCGAGGGAATAGTGCTACCCACGGTGGGTGGGGTTTTCTGATATCACTTAACATAATCATGACAGTCCCCACAGACATGCCACAGGCCAACCTGATCTAGATAATCCCTCATTGGGACTCTCATCCCAGGTGAGTCAAGACTGTGTCAAATTGACAAAACTAACCATTATACCAGGTGTAAGGGAAAAGAAAAATCATAGCTGATTACAGAGTCATTCTGAAACGGTCCTCACTGTTTGTCAATTATGTGTTTCTATACATATGAGATTAAGGTTCCCCTCCCCAATGTATTGATGATGAAATTGATTTTCCTTTCCTCTTAGGCTCATATGGTTAGGTACTAGCAACATTATACCCATAAGTGTTGTTTATATGGCCCATATCAATGAAATAACTGAGTCTAAAGTTGAATGTCACGTGTATATCACTATTCATAGATATGTAACTGTTGAAAGAAAGCCAAATAAGTGGAAATAATTGTCACGTAGAGGTAGTAGGATTATGGTCAAGTTGATGCTGATATTTTAAGATATGATTTCATGCCTATAAAATGCTTCTTCACACTTAAAAAAAAACTTTTTAGTTTAATTTTATTATTTTTGCATATGAATGTTTTGCTCGCATGTATATAAGTTCGCCATGTGCTTGCTTGGTGCCTTTGGAGGTCAGAAGAGGGTGTTGGATTCCCTGGGACTGGAGTGACGGTTGTAAGCCACCATGTGGATGCTGGAAATGGAACGGAGGTCCTCTTAAAGAGCAATCAGTGTTCTGAGCCACTGAGCCCTTGCTCCAGTCCTACCAAAAGCTTTTGAAGAAGAGTTAGTGCAAAACATTTTTCAGAACTTTGAATACATGTGGTCTGATAACAAGGAAAACAGCCAGCAATGACTCAAAAGGCCTGGCTTTAGCATTTGAAAATTTCTCTTCTGGACTCTTACTCCAAACATGCACAAATCAAATCACTTTGCTTTTTGTAACGAGTCTTTTTCTGTCCCGCCAGCCAGATCCCAAATAATGACACAGGGACTTCTCATGAAAGCTTGGCCTTTAGCTTAGGCATGTTCCTTACTAGTTCTTATAACTTAAATTAGCCCATTTATAGTAATCTGCGTTCTAGCGCATGGTATCACCTCTCTTTCATCTTGCACCTCCTGTCTCCTCTCCATCTGGCTGGCGCCTCTGCCCTTCTTTCCAGAGTCCTCTTTGTCCCCGGAAGTCCCGCCTAACTTCTTCCTAGCTATTGGCTGTGCTTTTATTACAGCAACCACAGCAATACACTTCATCCTGTGCACGAACTTCCCACAACAGCTTTCCTGGCTTATTTCTTCAAAATAACAACTCCTCCCTTTACCATAAAAGAGCTCTTTTTGTAAGAGTAACAATAGAAAAATGTGAGTTTATAAAGTGTAGAGAGGCTCTCTGAACACAACACATTCATTTTCCACAGGAAGAAAGTTCAAAGAAAGAGGTCAAATGCCTTACTTTGGAACAAAATCCTAAGTTTCATGTACGTTTACTTTATTTATCTGATGAGAGATTGAGAGTTGGGAAGGAACCCAAGTGCCCTTCGTATCAAATAGGAATGTAATTGTACCCCTTTTCTGTGTAAAATGCTGTTAAATACACTGTTGTAATATTTCCCTTTGCTCAGGAAGCCTGTGTAGAGTTCCTAGTGAGTTTAACTGCTTCCTTTGAGAATCAACAGCTCAGGACTATTCGCTTGCCATCCTGAGCCAAATTCATGTTGATACGTTTAAGCATCTCTTTGGATATTTATAGATGTGCTTTGCCTACTGAGGGAATCCTGCCCAGCTTTATGTTCCTACTAGAATTTTTAAATATTTTTATTGTTTTTATTGAGCTACACATTTTTCCCACTCTCCTTCCTTTCCCCCATCTCCCCTCCACCCTCCCATTGCCCCCACCACCACCATGTTCCCAATTTACTTAGGAGATCTTGTCTTTTTCTCCTTCGTAAGTGGATCCATGTCTGTCTCTTTTAGGATCCTCTTTGGAAATTTTTTTTTTTTTTTTTTTTTTTTTTGGTTTTTTTCGAGACAGGGTTTCTCTGTGGCTTTGGAGCCTGTCCTGGAACTAGCTCTGTAGACCAGGCTGGTCTCGAACTCACAGAGATCCGCCTGCCTCTGCCTCCCGAGTGCTGGGATTAAAGGCGTGCGCCACCACCGCCCGGCCTCTTTGGAAATTTTTACAGTCAGAGAAGGACTGTAAACATGTATATGAGTATATGCATACTGGTGACTCCGTGAGTATGAATATATAAATATTTTCTAACTGCATCCATTGATACAGCCTGGGCAGTAATGCTTCTACTGCAGCAGTAAACAAACCTAATGCTGCAAGATATAATTATCCATTAAAAGGAACCAGGACTTCTCAAGGAACTGCTGTGTTCACCCTGGTGAGCCTGGGCTATCTTAATTATGCCAGAAAGTAAAGGTGTGCCAAGAATATGGAGATATTTCTTAAAGGGCACAGAATCTGGAAGATTGGTAGAGCAGGTGCACAAAGCTGTTGTTATATCTTTTAAAATGTTTAGCTATAGAATGCTGACAAACAACTCAAAACACAAAGACACAGAACTAAGAACAAATGAAATTCCTACTGAGAAAACTTGGGAGAATTTGATCATCAATGGAGATGAAGGGGCTGGAGAGATAGCTCCATGCTGCTTTTGCAGAGGGCCCTGGTTCAGTTTCCACAGAGGGCAGCTCACAACCACCTCTGACGTCAGCTCTCACAGCTCCAACGCTGTCTTCAGGCTTCTGTGGGTACCTGAATGTCCATGGTCCACATAAAAACAAGCACACATATGTACATATGAAAAAAACAAAACCGGAAGGAATGAGCCCTGAGTGAAAGTACATTGCTGACATGACCATGGCCGCGTCAAAGACGCAAGGCCTCGTGCTGACATGACCATGGCCGTGTTAAAGACACAAGGCCTCGGACGCGGGGCAGTGACAAAGCCCTCTGCTGGTTTCAGTGTTCACTAATGATTGACCAATGTGTGAAAAACTAGCAACTGCAGCTAACAATGCTGCCTACAGAGACCTCCTCTAAGACTAGCTGGCCCCTCCCCCTGTGCTGAGGTTCCAAGGGTTGTTGCATAGTTGGTGCCACTGTCAGAATGCTCACATGTTACCCCAACTTCTCTGCACCTGATCTGTCCTTTCTTCATTCTCTCACTGCCCCAGTCAGGGTTCCAGGATCAACCTGTGCAGGATGCAGCACAAAACAAAAAAAAAAGACACTCACCGCTCTTGCAGAGGACCCCAGCTCAGTTCCCAGAACCCACATCAGGGAGCTCCCCACTGCCTGTAACTGCAGTTCTGGGGATCTGATTCCCTCTTTTGGTCTCTGTAGGCACTGCATGTATGTGGTACACATACACACGGGTAGATTTACACACATAAAAATAAATATAAATATAAAAGTAAGTAAATAAATAATGAAAGCATACTATAGTCAACTTAATAAAGTGGAAAATGCTGGATCCAGCATTATAAATATTATGAATTTCTAAACAAGGTTATTTACAGGTACCTTGAAACAAGACTCTTCAAAGACTCTTCCTCTGAAAATACATATTAATTACAGAAAATACATATTAATTAATTCTTTTTCCCAAACTTTATGCTACCATCTAATGAGAAGCAATGAAAACCAAACCCCGACAAATATTACCACACAATCACTTCTGAGAATCCTCAAAGACACCTCGTTTAAGTCTAATCATGAATAAATATTAGACAAAGTCCCAGTGGAGGCCTTTCTCTAAAAACAATGGGCTAATACTTTTCAAAAGTGTCAAGGTTGTAAAAGTCAAAGAGAGGCAAAGGAAGTACCCCAGCCTGAAGGCAGCTAAAGATATGAATTGCAGTTTCTAGAACACTTATTTGGGAAATGAAGACCTTTACTATAAAGAACACTGTTGAGACAACCAGCAACACGGATGTATCACTTAAAGAGTTTTATGACTATGTAGAAGGTGCCCGGGGACAGTGTGACATAATGTTAGCAACTTAAATCTCAAAACTGTTCAGGGGAATAATGCTTTCATTCTATGTTTGCAACCTTTTTGTAAGCTTGTTTCAGAACAAACAAAAAATTACACTCAAATTCCTGATTGTAAGCGGGAGCCACTCATTCCGTGCGCGATCTTCATACAAACATTTTACACTTTAGTTCCCATCGAGGTTCTTTAGGGTCCGTTCCCCGTGTAAGATTCCATCTCCTCCTACAGCTCCGACCCTGCCTGAAGTTTTCCAGCCTCATGTAGTGTCTTTGCCTTCGAAGCCCCAAAGCCGCAACCACAGATTCTGGCTGGTGACAAAAACAAAAATAGTCGTGGCCGGAACCTCGGGACAGCAAGACGGCTGCCACCCAAGACGTGACCGGCTTAGGGGGCCCCCATCGCGCTCTCGGCAATGGAGTAGTCATGCCTGCCACAACGTGCACTCTCTGGCTCGGCGGGCGGCTGGGAGGCCTGGGCGCGGGAGGGGCCGGGCGCTCCCAATGGCCGCTCCCGCCGCGCTGTCAGCCCCGCCCGCCTGCTCGGCCCCGCAGTCGCCTGCGCCGAGCCGGGTGCCGCTGTGCTGTCGCGGAGCCGGGAACGTGGCAGAGCCGGGATAGGTGTGAGCTCAGGGCATCCCTGCAGGCGAGCCGGGGGGCGCGGAGAGGCGGCTGGGCCCGGCGCGCTGAGGGGCTGGGCCGGGGGCGGCGGGAGCCGGGTGGCGCGGGAGCCCGGTGGGCGCGGGGCGGAGGCTGAGGACCTGGCCGGGGTGGGTGCGAGGCGGGGTCCACGGGGTCCCGGCAGCAGCCACAGCCCGGACCCCGGGGCTGACTGCGGCGTGGTCGGGTTCCCCCTCCGCACAACAGGTAGGCGGGGACGGCATCTGCGGGGCCGGGACGCGGCAGGGGAAAAGTCGGGGAGCAGGGCTGGTCGCCTGCCCCGCGGCCGGGGGACCCGCCCTGCAGTGCCCTGTGGGGCCCCCAGCAGCAGGGCGTGGATGTCGCCTTAGGTTGCCAGAAGTTTCCTGGTCTTCAGAGGAAGGACGGAAAGCCTGCGCTGGGGGCGTTTGCGTTTTCCCAGGACACGTTTGTTTGTAGTTTTATTTATTTTCTTACTTTACCTCCCTACACGCCAGCAAGATACCATTTCAAGTGATTGTGAATCCTTAGGAACTTCGTAAAGGTGCTTGTACTTGTTAACCATGACGTGTAACTCTGGCAAGTTAATTCATTTGAACGGTCATGTCAGATAAATCAGAAGGCTTGTGGTCCTTCAGGTTGTGGGTGTTTTATATGCATGCTAGGCGCCCTTAAGGAACTTAGAGCCTAGAGATGGCGAGGAATTTAAGGAAGTGAAAAGGGCCCTATACAGTTAGGGACTTTGCAAAAAAAAAAAAAAATACTGTGAGATTCACTTCGAACTGTGTTTGAGGATGAGGTTTGATTTACTATTTATTTGTTTTTCTATTTTATTTGAGATATCATCTCAAACCTGGCGCTGGCTCCAGAATTATAGGAATGTAACACACCAAGGCAGAGAGTGAGATTTTAGATAAGCACCAAAACTGAGATTTGCCTTGTTTTAGTACCTTTGACTTTTTTTTCCTTAGCAAGAAAAGCCAGGAGTAGTATCGCACACCTGTAGTTCTAGAGTTACGGTAGGAACAGAGAGAGTTCCCAGCCAACCTGAGCTTATGCAGACCGATCCACTCTGGCTTAGGCTAAGTAGTGGAAACTCAGGTTCAAAAAATGAAATCAAGGAGGCAGTTTAATGTAATCCTAGGAGGCGGAGAACACTGATGGTTTGATTTGGTGTGCCCTGTAATGCAGTTCTTTTACATAGATAGCTGTAGGTTAGGAATGAACTCCTGACTTTAACCTTTGGTCCTGTTTATGGATCCTAGATTAGATCGCGTTTACTTGTTCTTTGTTTTAGTGTTTGACTTTAGTAACAGAAAGATTCAGAATTCCAAAATAACTCTGTGTGTGTCAGGGTGGGGAGTAGGTGTGTAATATGCACATATATGTGCAGGCACTTGCACCCATGAATATATGTTGAGGTCAGAAGACAGGTGCCCTACTCTCTTTCTCTTTTTCGAGAAACACCGCTGCTCCCTAACTGGGGAGATAAGGTGGTGGCCTGCCAGCCTCAGCAGGCTTCCTCTCTGCCTGCTACAGTGATGAGTTAGAGGCTGCTGCCCTCATCCTCTTTTTTTTTTTTTTTTTCGAGACAGGGTTTCTCTGTGGTTTTGGAGCCTGTCCTGGAACTAGCCCTTGTAGACCAGGCTGGTCTCAAACTCACAGAGATCCACCTGCCTTTGCCTCCCGAGTGCTAGTGGAGCTAGCTCTTGTAGACCAGGCTGGCTTCAAACTCACAGAGATCCGCTTGCCTCTGCCTCCCGAGTGCTGGGATTAAAGGCCTGAGCCACCACTGCCCAGCTCTGCCCATCCTCTTTTTATGTGGGTTTAAAATCAGACCCTCGTTCTTACTCAGCCAGCCTTCTTACCTGTTCAACCATCTCCCTAGAATCCCAAAGTACTTCTAAAATTTTTAATTATTATCTAAAATTAACCTCATCAATTTAAACTAATGAATATACTGTCTATGGGGAAAATTAAGGTTCTTTGTCTTTGCCTGCACATTTTCATCTTCTCTCCCTTCCCTCCTTGCAGCTTAATGCTCAAAAGGGCATCTGCTAATGACCTTGATTAGCCTTTCTTATGACTAAAATAAGGAATTTACTTCTGGACGTTCTAAATTCTTGATAACCTGTTTAATGACGTTTAGTCTTGTGTGATAAATTACTATTCCCACAAATCATTGAAGAATTTGAGTGACTTTTCACTGAGACCATAAAAAAACGCAAAAGAAAGCCAGAACTCCCTTGTGAAGCTCCTCTGAATTCTAGGTCCCGGCTGGTGCTAGGAGGGTGTGGCTTTCTCCTGTGGGTGCCTGGTTTATGAGTAATTCATTTCAGTGGCTTTGTTCTCTTGGGAGTGAAGAAAAGGGGGATACTTTTATGGTTTGTCAGCTGGTTTTCAGTTTTAATTTAGATTGGGTCTGGTTTTTGTTTGTTTTTTAATTTAACCACCAAATCCTTCCCCCCCCTCCAGTATCAGGGCTTGAGCCTCAACCCTCGCTTTTTATTATAAAAGTCATGATGTCTATCATAAGTTAGTGTTGCTACTTACTTTTCCTTTAAACATGGCTGATTACAATGTTGGATTACTAGATTGGTTAGACTATTGTTGAAGTGTAAATGTAGACCTGAAATCGAAGGTGATTCTATAGCAAGAATCAAATGGGGTTGCTTCTTGGCCTTCTGGCTAAGATCAAGTGTAGAACAGAATGGACTGTTAGAACTCTGAATAAACACTCAGCAGATTGAGATTGGATATGTCTCCAGAATTGGTTTGTTGTTTGTTTGTTTGTTTGTTTGTTTAAAGCACCTGTACAGGTTCAAAAATCTCTCAACTTAATTCCAAAGTCCAAAAGGCTGTGAAATGTTTTCTGTTAGTCTCATCTGTTAGCGTGGTTTGAACTGATTAAGATGCTATTTGTAGTCATTATGTATCTCATTGTATGAGGAACATATATCTAGAAATAATAGTTTGATCTCAGAGAGCTTCCCATATCAATGTGGAGATTTGATGCAGTAGACTGTGTTTTTACTCTGTAAGATGGGTGGGCCATGACAGAAGCTGCCGGAAGGCAGAAAAACAAGGAGTTATTCCAAGGAGCTGTCATTGCAAAGCAAGGCGTCTCGCTGGACGCCTGGCAGGGAGTAAGAAGCTCTGTCTGCCAAGAAAACCCTCAGGAAGGTGCGGCTCCAAGAGGCCAGACTGTGCAGAGCTCTATGCTGGGTATTCTGAGCAAGTTGTGTTATAGATTACACTGTGGAACCAGGATGGAGAGCCCTGGAGCTGTGGAACCAGAAGGCTGCGCTGGAAGGCTGGACCACGGTGTGCGCAAGGGCAAATCTGCATGTTAACTAGAGTGAGAGCCATAAACGGGGGAAGGGAAGAGTAGTCTTACATAAACCACATCTACTAGGGGAACACGAAAGTTCTAGGTGACGGATTGTGCAAGCAGCAAGTACAAGGATAGACTTTGAAAAGTGAGTAAGAGTTCCTGTCCTGGCCGGGCGGTGGTGGCGCACGCCTTTAATCCCAGCACTCGGGAGGCAGAGGCAGGCGGATCTCTGTGAGTTCGAGACCAGCCTGGTCTACAAGAGCTAGTTCCAGGACAGGCTCCAAAACCACAGAGAAACCCTGTCTCGAAAAAAACCAAAAAAAAAAAAAAAAAAAAAAAGAGTTCCTGTCCTGGCTTGTGAATTCTGCTATGCTTGGGGTTGGTGGCATCTCGTGTACTTTACAGTGCCTCGTTTCTGTGCTTTTAAAGATGCCCTATTGAATAGTGTTCCATTTCTTCTATCACTGTTAGCTGCCTGCCCAGGATTATTCCTCGTCTCAGGGGATTTGCCCTTTCACATTTAATGTAGTGCACTATTCCACTCTAGCTAAAATAGAGGTAACTGGATTATTAATCATGTCAGAATGCAATGAATAGGCTTTGAGGGATTTATGTCAAACTTATGAGTTCTCAAACAATGAATTGCTGTTTAGACCTCTTTGATTTTATACTTTATGGTACTGGAGTTTTGACTAGGTAGCAAGCGGCTGGACATTGTGACTGAGAGGAGTGTTGGGGAGAGGCTGACAAGTAACGCTTCCTTTACCTTAAAATGCACCTTGGGGTTCTTGAATGTCCCGTCAAAACGAGACGGGAGAGTGTGGTATGTGATACCGAGATGGTTTTTAAGGAAATAGAAAGATATGGAAGCTGCACTAATACTTTAGGTACTTACAGACCTTCTGTCTGGGTTGAGAAGGATATGGAAGCTAATTGAAAAACCTAGCACTTTAATGGAAAGCTCCAAAGTACTGGAGACAAGGCGGAGTGAAGAGAAGAGAAAGAACAGCAGGTTGTAACGTTTATTAGATGTGTCAGCACCTGTGTAGTCATTGCCATTAACAGCAGCCATTAGCAACAGTGTGGAGTGATAAAGGAAACTGGACATAGACGTCACTTTGTTGACATAAATAATATTTTAGCCTTGAGCAGGTTTTCTCCCTCTCTTCTGCCTTGAGAAGTTCTTTCTTTTCTTCCTTCCTTCCTTTGCTAGTGATCAAATCCAGGGTCCCATGCCTGCTATGTAACTGTTTTACCACGGAGGCACACCCAGCCTATAGACAGACTTCTTGATCCATTATCTTTGTCTATACTAATAATATTTACACTTGGTGCCACAGGTCTGTAAGTACTGACTGCTTTGGTGAGCTAAAGAGAGTGAGCTGCTTAGCTTTGTCAACTTGATGCAAACGAGACTCGCCTCAAGTGAAGAATTGTTCTAATTACTGGTTGATGTAGGTGGGCACATGGACGGTGGGCAATGCTATCCCTAGACCTGTGGGCCTAGGTTGTATAAGAAAGGTGGCTGAGCAAGCCAGTATAGTGTCCCTCCAGGCTCTGCTCCAGGTCTCCCTTCCCTTGATGGCAGCCAGCGATGGACGGATGAAGCAAATAAACTTTCTTTTCTCCAAGTTGGTTTTGGTCACTTGTTTGTTGGTTGAAAATCAAGACAGATTTTCACTGTGTAGCCCTGGCCATCCTAGAACTCACTCTGTAGACCATACTGATTTCGAACTCACAGAGATTCTCCTGCCTCTGCCTCCTAAGTGCTGGGATTAAAGGCGTGCGCCACCACCACCCGGCATTGGCCAGTGTTTCATCACAGCAACAGAAAGTAAACTAGGGCAGAGGTTGGTGCCGGAGGGTGGGGTGCTGCTGTCAGGGACCTGGCCATGTGGGCTGTGTTTGCAGGATTTTGGAAGTTTGGGTTGGAGAAGCCATTCAGTGCTCAGAATCAGTGAGCTGTCATGGGAATTTAGAAGAAGAGAATGCTGGGAGGAGTGCAGAGGCGGAGGCTGACTTGTGAAATTTCAGAGGGAAGTTGGAAAGTGTCTAAGACAATGAAGGCCATTTGAATTAAGAATCAATTGTGATGTATTTGAATTAAGAATCTATGGAAATAACACCTTTGATTTTCAGAGACAATAAATGCTAACTAACTCAGGCTGAAAAAGCAACTGATCAACAGGAAACCAGTATTATTGAGGTGAAATTTTCTGGGGAGTATTTCCTTAGGGTCAGAACATAGAGGCTGTGGTTCAGAGCAGTTCAAGGCTGCATCTCCAACTGGCAGCTGAACCCAGTGACGTGTAAGTGTCTCCTCAGTAGTACTGGTTTGGGAGGCATGAAAGCATGGATTGGAGGGGATATGGACAGAAGCTGAGGTTTGGCACCATGTAGCAGGTCAGAGTCCCTGAAGAGAGGCTAGGAGGTCATTGGTGAAGGTACAGTCTCTGTTGCATGTTAGCGATGCCAGTGCCATGGGGTGAGCCCTGAGAACATGGGCAGGTGTGGAGGGAGACAGGCTGTGTGTGTTGCAGGTGGCAGAGCAGCAGAATTGGAAGTAAGGGAGAGAGACGGCTGGCTCTGGTCACTCTGTCCAGACAGAAGCCCTAAAGTGTACAGGGAAGTGTTCTGGGTTGGGGAAAGGTTGAGCAATAGAAACCAACATTAAGAACATAATAACAAGAAACAGAAACTGTGTATCTGCCAGGCATCATGGTGCATGTGTTTATTCCCAACACTCTCACAGCAGAGGAAGATGGATCTTTGTGAGTTCGAGGCCAGCCTGGTCTATATAGTGAGTTCAGAAAAGCCAGGGTTATACAAAGAAACCCTATCTTGGGAAAGAAAAACAAAACAAAACATACCTGCATATCTATTTTTTTTTGAGGCTTTGCTAACCAAAACTTTACATTCACTATGCCATTTAATCCTAACATTGAAATTTAACTAAGCACTACCAATGAAAACTGAACTGAACCTAGGACCCCCTGCACATACTAGACAAACACCCTACCAATGAGCTATGTGCCCTCTTTTTACTTTGAGGCAGTCTCTTGAATGCTAAGGCTAGCCTCGAACTCTAGTCTGAATAGGTTTTGGGTTTGTGATCCTCCCTACCCTAGTTTCCTCTCCGTTGCTATGGTAATATACTGAACAAAACCAGCTTAGGAGGAAACCCAGGTTTACTTGACTCCATCCTCCCATCACAGCCCACCTTTAAGCCAAGGCAGGTGCTCCAGTAAGGAACCTGCAGTCAGGAACTGAAGCAGACACCACAGAGGAACGCTGCTTACTGGCTTGCTCGGCTATTATACAGCTGAGGCCGCCTGCCCTGGGAGAGCATTGCCTGCAGTGGGTTGGGCTCACCTACATCAAGTAGCAGTCAGGATAACTCTTTAGTTAGGCTCCCTACTCAGGTGAGTCCAGTTTCTGTCCACTTGACAAAACTAACAGCACAACTGACCACTTATCAACCTGACACACAAACACTTCAATATTCAGCCGTAACCATTCCTTTCTTGTTTGTCCCTAAGGCTTCATGTTAATTTCACGTACGTGTATACGTACACACACACACAGTCCAACCTTAAAAGCCCCCAGTCTTTAAATTTTTCAATGCTTTAAAAGTCCAAGTTCTCTTTAAAAGTCTAACATCTCTGCTGGAGACTTGTCTCTGAGGTTAGGAGCGCTGACAGCTCTTCCAGAGGACCCGGGTTCAATTCCTAGCACCTTCGTGGCAGCTCACAGTTGTCTGTAACTCCAGTTCCAGGGCTTCTGACAGCCTCACACAGACAACATGCAGATAAAACACCAATGAAAATAAAAACAAATTACACATAAGGATCCGCCATCTCCACTGGGTGTTAATCCTAGCACCTGGGAGGCAGAGGCAGACAACTCTCTCTGGGAAGCCTACATTGAGAGTGGTTTCTCCTCTTCCTCTTTTTTTTTTTTTTTTTTTTTTGGATTTACTATGTGTATGAGTGTTTTGCTTGTGTGTGTGTATGTATGTATCACCTGTATGTCTGGTACTCGCAGAAGACATCAGATTTCTTGGAACTCAAGGTCTGGATCACATATGGCTGTTAGCACCATGTGAGTACTGGGAACGGAATCCAGGTCCTTTGCGTGAACAACTGATGCGTTAAGGACTCTTAGCAGCTGAGCCTTCTCTCCAGTCCTGCCTGTGGTGCTTTGCATGAGAAATGTTCCCCCACAGTCTCCGGCATTCAAACACTTACTCCTGGTGGTGTGGCCTTGATAGAAGAAGTACAACACTGGCATGGGCTTTTGAAATTCAGTTTGTGCTACTTTGTCTTAGGGTTTCTGTGAATGTGAAGAGACCCCATGACCATGGCAGCTCTTATAATGGGAAACATTGAATTGGGGTGGCTGTTGACAGCTCAGAGGTTCAGTCCTGACCACAGCAAGACATGGCGGTATGCAGGCAGACATGGTGCTGGAGAGGCAGCCGCTATACGTTGATATCGGCAATACATTGGGAAACCAAGGGAAGAAAGTAAATTCAGCGCCCACCTTTGGCCCTTTCTCACTTCCTTCCAATTCTCTGTCCATGTGGGAACATTTCTTTCCTGGACCACCCTGTGTCCTATACTGTGGGCTGTGTCCACCTGGTTCTTGGGGCATTGTGCATGTGCATGTCCCCTGGCCTTGTATTGTGAAATGGTGAGAAAAAAATTCTCCCAAGTTTGAGGAAAATCTTGAAATCTCTGTCAGCAAGTGAATTTTTACTACATATGTTTTTTTTTTTTCATTTATAGTAAAATAAGGTCTTTTGCTTTGGGAGTGTGGCAAGAAAACATAGACCTATTTGGTTATATTGGTGAATATTCAGAATTCCAGGAATCAAAATTTAAATTTATGATAACAAACCATTTGCAATTTGGAAAGGATATAAACATGCAGTTACTTAAAATAGAAGTAACAGGATTTGGGGAGATGGATTAGCAGTTAAGAGTGTATACTGCTCTTGCCCAGGACCCACTTCAGGTGACTCATAACCATCTTTAATCCCGGCTCCAGGGAATCTAATGTGAGCACCTAGAGTCAATGCTATATACACTTCACACGCATGCATAGCTAAAAATAATTTTAAAATTTAACATTAAAAATAATTAAAACTTAGAAATTGGAAGCAATTTCAGATAGCTGAAGGTGAAGTCAGTTGGTAAAGTGCTTGCCTAGGGTGCTGGAGACCCTGGTTCAAACCTTGGCACCTAGTAAACAGGCATGGTGATACAAATCTGTGGTAGGTATGATGGCTCTCAAGTTGTTTCTGCTAAGACGTCTGTAAAATAATTGCCCTTCTGCTAACATCACCATTCCTTGACTGCAGAACGGAAACAATCAACAGCTTCTGAAGGGATCTAACACATACAGTTTATTTCTCACTCGGGATTTTGAGACAAGGTCTTTCGTAGCCCAGGTTGGCCTCGGATTCTATGAAGCCAAGTGTAACATTGAACTCCTCATCCTCCGTCTCTTATCTCCCAAGCATTGGAATTATTGGGGTACCCTTCCACACCCAGTTCCATCTGCTTTATAGCAGCTGCCTTGAGTGTCCTCAGATCATCCACCTCTGTAAGCACTCCTTAGAAACCTCTCAGAAGCTGACTGAGGCCTTAGGAGATGGGGCAGAAGGATCAGGAGTTCAAGGCAACCCCATCTCAAAACAAACACAAATAAGAACTTGTGTGTCTGGGTGATAGCCCTTAGCCAGTTTGCACAGTGCTTATGATAAACTTCTGCCTCGTGGCTTTTAAGGTCTCTTCTATTGGCATTCTTGTGCTTTTCCCCATTGAGGCACAGTTACCCAGTACCTCAAGATATGCACAGTCAACCAGAAAGCCCCTCATTTTTCTCCACCACCTAATGAATGCCTCATGTGCCTTGTCACCAATGGGATCAGAGGTTAGAAGGCTTGACTTCTGGCTATGCTGTAGGTGATTACTGTTGATTTGGGGGTTTGCTTCAGTTTGAAAAGCTTAGATTTGTAAAAATGGTTTATATAGAGTTAATGTATGTTCAGACTTACTTTTAACAAAGCCAGAGAAGCTGAAGGCAGCGGCTGGGCTGAAGCTGCCTCGGTGCCCTTTGAGTAGAGAGAATAAAAGGGACGCGTTTGAAATGTAATCCAAGTGTCATACAAGACTAGGGGGGGTGGTTGATCCTGTACTGGGTCCATTCCCTGATAGGTGACTTACATTTTCTGAATGACTCTTCCCATTCTCTGCGGGAAACACTGGCAGACCACCCCAGTACCTTATCTAGTGTCTGATGGTCTCCTGGTTGTCATTATCTTCTTTCCTTTAAAATAGTTTTAAGAAACCAAAACCAGCTAAAGAGATTATGTGTGCATTTAGGAAAGCTACCGAATTTTCCACTTCCGTTTTCTCATTTGTAAGGGAAGGCAGTGAAAATGACTACTCCAAGGACTAGGAAACTGACGTGGTGCTTAAGAGCACACACTGTTCTTGCAGAGGACCCAAGTTCAGTTCTCAGCTCCCATGAAACTTAAAGTAGATTAAACAAGGGGTGGGAGACATGGGGTGGCGATTAAAAGTGTGCTCTGCTCTTGCAGAGGGCCCTACTTTGGTTCCCAGCACCCACTCAGACTGCTACAGCCAACCATAACCCCGGCTCTGGGGGTCCAACGTCTCTGACCTCCAGAGGCATTCATGTGTACACATAGACTTAGACAAATAATAATAAATTTCTGGAAAAAATAGTGACCTCATCAACATTTTTGAGGTTTATTCAAGAAAATAAATGTTACACGCTTAAAAGTATTACGTAGCCATCTTAGGAAGTGATCAGATTATATATTAGCAGCTGTTATAATTGCTGCTGGTGTTAGAGCTGGAACAGCAGGGTTTTTTGTTTGTTTGTTTGTTTGTTTGTTTGTTTTTTCGAGACAGGGTTTCTCTGTAGCTTTGGTGCCTGTCCTGGAACTAGCTCTTGTAGACCAGGCCAGCCTCGAACTCACAGAGATCCTCCTGCCTCTGCCTCTGGAACAGCAGTTTTATAAAGTCATTTTTTTTTTCAAACGAACTGTTCTTTGAAAAATAGATCCCAACTAGGTGCTGCATGGCTCTTGTCCAAACTGCTCAAGAGGAGAAAGTAAGAGGATTCCAAGTTTAAGGTTACTTTGACTAGCATATAGCAAGACTTCATCTAAAGGAAGCATATGTCTAAAAATATTGCTATATGTGTTCACTGTCAGTGGATAAATCAGCTCATAGTCTCAACAGGAATATGAGTGGATGAGGAAATTAGGAGAGGGAAGTTCTTCGGTGTGTGTGTAGGGTGTGGCTGTATTCCAGTTTAAAGGAGTCAGCGCTGACTCGGCAGCCATCTTCCTAAAGCCAGACTAGGTCAGAGCCTCTGTCTGCAAAGTGTTTTTGCTTCTCACCTTGGAACACAGGTGTGAGGAGCTCAGGTGTGGTCGGAGATGGATGGAAAAGTGAGGTTGCCAGAAGGAATGGGTGGCTGCTGCTTTTAAGAGTGGTTTGTATGAGGGCTGCATGGGAGGCATTAGTGGGAACTTTGTGCCCTGCTTTGGGGCTCAAATTCAGCTTTTTTGCTGAATTATTTATTATCACATTGTATTAGCTATTTTGCTTCTTGATAGATCATTTTACACCACAATATTGCTGCTGTCTAAGGAAGAAAAAGGTCTTTGCAGCAGCACTGCCAGTCTCCAGATGAAAGGGTAATTTGATTCTTAAGATTGTCATTTGTCCTGGTGATTGCAGGATCATTTCTCTGTGCGCTAAGGTTATTTTTCCCTCTAGAGTCTCAAATATTGAGGACAAAAGTTCTGTGTGCTTATTAGTAGGTTTCTTCTAAGAAAAGTATTACTGGCATCTCTAAATGCTATCTCTAATTGTGACTATTTTAGCCAGTTCATTTTGGTAATTCTTTCTCCCTTGTGTGAAAAAGCATGGGGGACATGTGTACCCGACTATGACGGCCAGAAGGTGACCTGCCTTATTCACTGAGGCATGGTCCCGTTTCTCCCTCCCAAATGTGGGGGTGATAGGCAAGTCACCAAGCCTACCTAGCGTGTACAAGGATGGGTTCTAGGCTCCTAACTCTGGTCATCACACTTGTGTGGCAGATTCACTAGCCACTGAGCCATTTCACCAGCCCCATTCTGGTAATTTATGAAAGGGAAAAGCTTTTTAAACAAGAAGCTAGGATTCGTGTTATTTCTGTAAAAATCTTAGCAACATTGTTCAGATTGTTCTTTTGGTTGGTTTGTTTGGAAACAAAATTTCAGATAGCCCAGGGTGGCTTCAACTTAACTGTGTGTCTAATAATCCTTAGCTACTGCCTCTACTTCCCAAGTAGTGGGGTGACTAGTCACACCACCATGCCTGGATGTTTGTATGGTTCTTTGCCTGTCCCGGTGATCCCGCCAGATGAAGCGGTGAACGGACGCTTAAAAGAAATCCCACACTAGCTCAGAACTGAGAGATAGTTATTTATTTAGGAGTAAACTCACAAATCAGGATTCTCTGCTTGGACGGTGGATGGAGATTGAACCCAAACAATCCGAACAAGCAAGGGAAAGGAGAAAAAAGGGGCGGGCACAGGTTCTGCTTCCACGTATATAGTATAAGAGGCCATGCCCCAGCTGGCGGGTAATCACAAGCTGCAGGTCTTCCTATTAGCATTTGCCCTTAAAAGTGACGCTTATGAAAATAAGCTGAGTTGGGTTTTGGTTTGAGTGACTCTGGGTGCCATGTCATGGACAGTATTAGGCATGCGGGCAGAACTGTTAGGGAAAAAGGCCACCAATTGGGAAGATGGCTAAAGCATAGATGGAGAAAAGAGTTATAGCTGGACAGAGGTGGTTTTCTTCATCAAAGGTATATCCTGAACTCTAGACAGGTCCATGGCAGCTGATGTAAGTAAGATAAAGTGTGAGTCTTTCTGATAGCTAGGAGTCGCAGTCATCTGGGGTGTAAGTGTGCTAACTAGGAAGTGCGCAGAAAGAAATAAAATGAACTAAGAACCTTCCTACATCTCACACCTCCTTTTCTAATATATCTTACTGGCTCTCCTGTTAAAGTATTTAGCTTAGGGAAACATGAGGCATGCATTTTTAATCTTAATTACCTATGGCAGTCAGTCTATACTTTTGTGAAATATTTAAGTCATTTTTTGATGCATTAGAGAACTCATATGTTTATGTGTACGTTCCTGTACATACGTGTGCTTAATGTTCTTGATAGCTGCTTCTCCTGTGAGCTGCTGTGATTTTGTTTCCTAAAAGGGGTCTTTCTGTGTTCCTAGGCAGGCATCTGGCTCAAATGATGCTACTTGCTCAGTTGCTTCAGGAGCTGTGCTGGAGGTTTCCTCATCCCTAGTTGTATTTGTTGAGAAGTTGTATTTGTTTAGTTTTTGTTTTGTTTCATTTTTTGAGACAAGGTTTCTCTGTGTAGCAGCCCTGGCTGTCCTGGAACTCCCTCTGTAGAACAGGCTGGCCTTGAACTCTGCCCCCTAGTGCTGGGATTAATTTTACTTGGTGTGTGTGTGTGTGTGTGTGTGTGTGTGTGTGTGTGTGTGTGTGTAGAAGTCAGAGGACAGCTTGCAGGAGTCAGTTTTCTCTTTCTACTATGTGGGTCCTGGGAACTGAACTTAAGCTGTCAGTCTTGGTAGCAAATGCCTTTACTTGCTGAGCCATGTCTCTGGCCCGCAAATGCTATATTATTTATTTATTTTGTAGGCAACTTTTTAAAAATGCTTAAATAATCTTTCTGCATTTTATTGTGATCTTTTTTAAAGTAAAAAAAAATAGACTAGTAAAATGACCCCTCTCGTGTCCACTACTTATCTGTTAACATTTCGCCATATTTTATGGTTGACTTGATCATTTAAAAATATATTACTGTCTCTGTGAGTTCGAGACCAGCCTGGTCTACAGAGCTAGTTCCAGGACAGGCTCCAAAGCCACAGAGAAACCCTGTCTCGAAAAACCAAAAAAAAAAAAAAAATATATATATATATATATATATATATATATATATATATATATATATATTACTGTGGCATACTTAAGCACAAACTTCCTTAAAAATAAAACCATCCCATGCTGATATTACCTGTTAAGATTAGCGTGAATTTCTGTGCTGTGTGCAGTCTAGAAAGACCGAGATGCCGGTGAATGTCTCTTATTATCGAGGCCCCGCTGGGTCTGGGTCACACAGATGTGACCCGAGCTTCACAGTTCTGGAGAAATCCCCCACGTGCCCTCAGAAACATCTGTCACAACTGAACTCCAGTAAGGTGACTCTGCTGGCCGTGGTGGGTGCTCCTAAAACCCTCAAGCTCCAAGTGTTCTTGGTTAGACAAGACAGATGCTCCAGAGACCCACACAGGATAGGGTGGGTCAGCTTCTCCGCAGAGTTTTAGTAGGATGGCTAGCTATTTGGTCACTTGTTAAATACCTATGAAACACTTTAATAAAACGTATCTAGCATGCAATGAGTACTGAAGGCTAACATTGACCTCATTAGTTAACCCTGAAACATGGAGAACTTAAGTGGATTAACTCTTGGTTTTAGTGATTTTGTTTTGTTTTTGCCTGTTGGCAATCTGGCCTGTTTGACCTGTCTGTACTTTTGAAAATAGATTCTGAATGGGAAGATGAATTTGGGTCAGCTAACTAGAACTTACTACTGGGACCTTTCTGGAATTTACCCTGCAGCAGTTCTAAAGATAAATTTAGCTGTGTTTTACTTCTTATAGAAATCTCCAGCATTCTGACTGCCTTCCTTTTACTCACCTTTCAAAGCACGTTGTTTTCCGTTGCAGGTTTTGTTCCCTAGGTATACGGGCTGCGTTTATAAGTAAGAAGACTTGTGACCTGCTAAGAGAATTTGCTTCAAGGAATGGAACTAGCTCATAGCCTACTGCTCAATGAAGAAGCGTCCAACCAACTAGGTGAAGTTCAGAAGGCCGAGTTTATTTTCGAGTGGCTGAGATACTTGGAGAAGCTTTTGCTAGCAACCAACAGGGTAGGTAACATCACAAAGCTGGTTTTGCTCCGTAATGTGCCAGAAATGTTTGGTCCGTTTGTTTTCTTGCTTTATCTATAGTCACCTGTTAGTTTGTAAAAGCTACAGTTTCTTAAGACTTAGCAGTGAAACATGGTAGACCCCTTGCCTCTTTTGAAATGTCACTTTTAACTCTGTAAGTTTAAAAAAACAAAAAACAGTTAGCCACTATCTGTTGTTTTACTTTAAAAATACGTGTAATGCTAGAGCCGGGAATATAGTTCAGTAGCAGTGAGCTGGCCTAGCACGCATGAAGCCTTGAGTCCAGCCCCCAGCACTGCAGAACACGTGCACATGCGCACACACACGCACATGCGCACACACACACACACACACATACATCACAACCCCTGTGCATTCTGTTTCATCTTCATTATCTTTTACAACTTGTGTTTCTCCAAATACATGAAGTCCTGATGTCCTACGGTGCTAAACAATGCCACTGGAATTTTACTTTCAGAAGCTGTAAGACCTGTGAGGAGAGTAGGAGCTGAAAAGCTCTTTCTGTTCCCTCTCCTAAAGCGCATGAAATAGATGCAAAGAAAGAAACCGATTTCTCATGCTATGTGCCTACACCTTTGGACATGCTGCACATGGACATAAGGTGGCAATTCTGGACACTCCAGTACCTGTCTCAAATGAGGACATTTTATATAACCACAGTGTTGTACGTAATACAAAAGTGATGGGAGGTCTCAGTTATACATACCCAGCATGCACGCATGCGCGCGCGCGCGCACACGCGCACACACACACACACACACACACACACACACAGATACATGTAGGATTTCACAAAAGATAAATGTTTGTTAATTTAAAACTGATTTTAAATCATTTAAAAACCCTCCTAATTCTGAAACAATTTATTGTTAGCAGGCTCTATAATATAATATAAATATTTGATAAATTTGATTATCTTCAAGAAGAAATTAAAAGCAAATTCTAGGTTTGGGAAAAAAAGCTTAACAGAAGATAAAATTCAGGGCTGAAGAAATGGCTCAGTGGTTAAGAGCACTAGCCGATCTTCCAGAGGGCGTAGGTTCAATACCCAGCACGCAAAGGCAGCTTATAACTGTCTATAACTCCAGTCCTAGGGGATCCAGTGTCCTTTTCTGGCTTTCATGGGCACTGGGTAACATGTGGTGCACAAGTATGCATGCAGTGCCTCCGTGCGGTCAAAATGCCAATATACTTAAGATTTAAAAAGAGATATCCTTTTTTTTCTTTTTTCTTTTTTTTTTTTTTTTTTGGTTTTTCGAGACAGGGTTTCTCTGTGGCTTTGGAGCCTGTCCTGGAACTAGCTCTGTATCCTTTTTTTTCTTTTTCTTTTCCAGACAGGGTTTCTCTGTGTAACCCTGACTATCCTGGAACTCGCTTTGTAGATCACGCTGGCCTCACGCAGTGATCCACCTACCTCTGCCCTCTAAGTACTGGGACTAAAAGCCACCACATCTGTCTGGGTAAAGCTTTTTTTAAGATAAAATTCTATCCACTAATTGAGCAAATACTAATTTGTGGAGTTGAGTGAGCACCTGAGTGCCATTGGTGTTGCAGTACAAAGAAAACTGTCCTTCGGAAGACTTGAATATACCGGGAAGCTGCTGCAGGATCAGCTCTTGCTTTGGGCTGTAGGCTGCTGCCTTACATCGCTCACATAACTCAGTGGGGAGAGTTGACTCAGTAAGAAGCTGTAAAATCACAAATCACGTGTCTTTCAAGTAGACTTAGAAGAAGAACCCTGTCTCTTTTCATGTCTGCAGTGTGTTTCAGAGTTTCCTTCTTGGTAACAGCAAAGCAAAGAAGCACTTGTTAGTATAGCACAATACCTGCGTCTCCAACTTACTTATGGGGATCAGTATTCAGAATAATCTGGAGTTTTCCTAGCGAAGATCTGTACCGTGCAGTCACAGGGAGTCCTGCTAACTTTCCGTCCTTTGTTACTTCCTTTGTAGGCCGATGTGAGGGAGAAGCAGAAGGCTCTTGTTGAACAGCTCCTGTCCTTACTCAACAGCTCCCCGGGGCCTCCCACGCGCAAGCTCCTTGCTCAAAATCTAGCCATACTTTATAGTATTGGAGACACATTTTCTGTTTATGAGACAATCGATAAGTGTAATGATCTTATTCGTAGCAAAGATGACTCTCCAAGTTACCTTCCCACCAAACTGTAAGTAAACATTAAAACCTAACAATACTAAATATTGTTTCCTTGTATGATTTTTCTAAATTATATAACCTGTTTAACACTTGTTTTGAAATAGAGCATAAATCTAGTTTTTTTTTTATTTTTCTTTTATTTTATGAGACAGGGTCTCCCTATGTAGTCCTATGTAGATTTGACTGACTTTGAACTCAAAGAAATCTGCCTGTGTCTCCTGAATTCTCTAATTAAAGTCATTTATCACCTGCCCAGCTTTATTTCTAATCTATTAAAACAAACAAACAACATTCAGCCGTGCTGTGGTGGCGCACATCTTTAATCCCAGCACTTTGGGAGACAGAAGCAGGTGACTCTTGAGTTTGAGGCCAGCCTGGTCTACAGAGCAAGTTCCAGGACAGCCAGGGCTACCCAGAGAAAGCCTGTCTTGAAAAACCAAAACAAAGAAACAAAAGAAGCGCAATATTTTCCTGTCAAGTAAGTCCTTTTAAACATATTTTAGGGGACCTGGGGAGATGAACCAGCACCTAAGGTCCTGTTGCTCTTGCAGAAGACCTAGCTTCCATCCTCAGCATTCATATGTTGGCTCACAACTACCTGTAACTCCAATTACAGGATTCAGTGCCCTCTTTAATCTCCACAGGCACAAGAATGCATATGGTACACATACATGCTTGCAGGCAAAACACCCTTACACATAAAATAATTCTAAAAAAAATGTCAGGGTCTAAGGATATACAACTCAGTAGTAGAAGGCATGCCTAGCATTCAGAAGGCACTGGATTACAAAGGGCTGTGGCTTCTATCACTGATACTGTAATTAATGATAATAAACAAAAAAGTAATTAAGATGTGGAAAAATCTAGCTTTGAGAATGAAAACATCTTCCTAAGTTTTTGGTAGGTGAGTGTTTAAGAATGTGTTTTCAGTTCTTCATATTTTGTTTATTCTTTTATTAAGTTCTTCGTAGTAAACTAAGACAGAAGGAAATATAAGTGGATGGCACTTCGTCACCGTTGAAAACATTCTAAGGAAGCAGAGAGATGGCTCAGTGTGAAGAGTGAAGTGCTCTTCTGGAAGACCTTGCTTGGATTCCTGGCACCCATAGTCAGGCAGCTCACACATGCCTGTAACTCTAGCTCCAGGGCAAATCTGACGTCCCCTTCCGCCTTTTGTGGGCACTGTGCTCACATGCACAAACCCAGGCACAGCCTACACATACCCACATAATTTTGAAATTTTTATTATTCGAGGAAACTCACTCATAAAAAGCAGAACCACCAAGAATGGGAACAGTTTGAATAGTCACGTTTACACAGTATTAAGATGTCTGTCTATACCACCACCCTTTTTGATCTTGACTCTGTTTCCGATTTAAATGTTGTTTCAGTGCTGCTGTGGTGTGTTTGGGTGCCTTGTACAAGAAGTTGGGTAGAATACTGACTAACGCCTTTACTGATACGGTGGGGAACATTCTGAAAGCAATGAAGAGTGCAGAGGTAAGTGCAACCAAGGGCATCGTATGTGACTGTGCTTTCCGGAGTTAATAAAAGGGTTACATTTTCTTTAAACATGCAAAGATATCTGTGTAACTTCATCTATAAACTAAACATATCTAGAATATGTATGATGCCTGGAAAGTAGATTGGTTATCATACTGGCATTGGAAAGAAATAAGCAGTGTGTAGTTAGAGGGAAAGAGAAAAGGGTTGGGGTCGGACGTGGAGGGCCTTTACATGCCAGGCCCACAGAGCACAGCCGCAGCCTTTCCCTCCTGGTACTGCAGCATTGCTCCCAGGAGCACCTCTTGATTGTGAGACTGACTTAATTTAATTTCCAAGATCCTGTAATCTCACAACAGCTATAGTTTAACCAGTTTTTAAATTAAGCTCATCTGTCAATAAAAAAAAATTAAGTTCTAGTATTTAGGACTAAATATTAAATTCCTAGTATTTAGGGATAATGCTAAAAGATTACAACAGTTCTTTTTTTGTTTACAGAAGCAGTCTAGAAAATAGCTCTGAAGTCATTTATATACAAAGATAGGCCAGCTTCACATTTCTGAAATGTTACAAGACAAAACACAAGGAAATGAAAAACAAACACCATTAAATTTAAGATTTGCACTAGAGTCAGAACCGTAAGGTCTGAAGTCTGCATCACCAGACTGGTGAGGGCCCTCCAAGCAGATTACTTCCTAGCATTGTTTTCCAAAAGACTGTTGACATTTGGGAAGGTTTTCTGCGTTGATAAATTGGGTTTCATTCTTGGAAGGGGAAATTAGCAACATGCCCCACCTCTAGACAAAGAACTGCATACAGCTGATGTGTTCTGAGAGGAGAATTAGTCTTCAGCAGTGCTGAGCCCCCATCGGTTATCCAGTACCAAGTGATCAACCCTGAAATCATACATATGAGCAAGCATGAAAAGGACTCCTCAGGGCGTGTGTGTGTGTGTGTGTGTGTGTGTGTGTGTGTGTGTGTGTGTGTTAAGGAGTCATTTTTATGAGTGTTTTGCCTACATGTATGTATGTGTTCATTCGTGCCTGGTGCTCCTTGGAGGTCAGAAGAGGGATTGGATCCCATGGAACTGGAGTTACATATGATTGTGAACTGCTGTGTGGTGCTGGAAACGGAACCCGGGTCCTCTGCTAAAACAGTCAGTGCTCTTAACCAATGAGCCATCTCTCCAGCCCCCATTCTTTGGTTTTTGGTTTTTGCGGGGGCTTTTATTGTTTTTGTTTGTTTGTTTGTTTTTTTGGTGGTGAGATTGAAGGCAGATCCTGGTGCGTGCTGTTGACAAGAGCTCTCACTGAGTTGCAGCCATGGTCCAGGTTTGAGCCTCAGAGTTCTGGGATGATTCTATTGCATTGAGATATGTACTGATATATACTGATAATTCTTTTTTAATAGAAAATTGAATGGTTAGTGTTTGTTTGGTTTGTTTTTTGTGTTTTTGTTTTGAGAGACAAGATTTCTCTCTGTAGTCCTTGCTGTCCTGGAACTCGCCCTGTAGTCCAGGACTTACCTCAGCCTCCTGAATGCTGGGATTAAGGGCATGCGCCACCACAATTGGTTAGTGTTTCTTAATGTCAGAATAAGTTGGTCAGTACATAAAGAAACCTGAATTTTCTTACATCTCAAATAAACACAGTGTTTAGTGCTGCCCTTTGGGTGAACTTTCCCTGTTATTCTTTGCGTTGTTCTTTTCTTCTTGGCAGTCTCAGGGCCGCTATGAGATCATGCTGAGTCTGCAGAGTATACTGACCGGCCTGGGTGCTGCTGCTGCACGGTGCCACCGGGATGTTTACAAAGCTGCTCGGTCCTGCTTAACAGACAGGTCCATGGCTGTCCGTTGTGCTGCTGCCAAGGTAAAACCCTCCGACTGCCACTTGCCTGAACCGTGTACGAAGAGAGTGAACTCCCCTCTCAAAGCATTAGGCTCAGCCACATGATGTTAGAGCTGTAGCCTTGGAAATTAGCTTGTGGGGTCTGGTGCTGATGTGAGGAACCATAGGCCAGAGGGTTCCCAGCTGTTCTGTGTGTATCGCCCGGCTAGGAAGGTCTGGCTTCCACACTTACAGGTGCATTCTGTTTGTGTGTGCCCCCTCTCTACAGGCCTGAACTCAATGTGTGTGTTAGTTATTGTTGCTCCAAATTGTTTTCAATTTTAAAAAGTTCTCCTTGACGTAGTTGACTGGGCAGTACAATGCAGTCACTTACTATTGCTCGGATTATTGCCACGGTTGTCAGAGTTAGCAGGTTGACTCTGCGGGTTTGTTTGGTGTTTTTGTTTTTTTAATGTGCTCTGAGAATTAGAAGGGGATTGTTCTCTCATCTTTTTTTTTGTACTAACATATATGAGTTTTAATAGTTCTTGGTTGTTCCTATAGCATATAAAATACCATGAAATTGTGTTTTTGTTAGACCGTTCTATTTCTACAGCTTATACATCTATATTTTGTTTTTCTTTTTTCTTCACTAATCTGTGTGTACATTTGCATAGTGTCTTCTTGAACTCCAGAATGAGGCTGTCTTTATGTGGAGCACGGACCTAGACAGTGTGGCCACACTATGTTTTAAGTCCTTCGAAGGTTCCAATTACGATGTGAGGATTTCCGTTTCAAAGCTACTGGGCACAGTGTTGGCTAAAGCTGTAATTGCTAAGCATCCAGGAGCAGGTAAAGTTATTTGATTATTCTCAGAGTGTCTTCTTCACCTCTCCTCTGTTCATAAATACAGCTACTTATTTTTAATATTTGAAAAGCAGACTATAAATCAGTTGCAGTTCATGAACATTGCTATAGGTCTTAAGATGCTGTTCTCACACAACTCAGTAAAAAAAATAGTAGAGGAAAAAACCCAAACAATTTTTCCAGTGTGCATTACTCAGTTATTGTCTTTTTAAAAAATGAATTTTGCCTGGGTGTGGTGACCTTTAACCCCAGCACTTGGTAGGTGTGGGCCTGAGGGTGCTCTAAGTTCAAGGCCAGCCTGGTCTGCATATCAAGTTCCAGAACAGCCAGGACTACACAGTAAAACCGTATCTCAAAAACAAAATAAACAAACAAACAAAGAATTTTGATGTGATTTTATTCAATAAGACATAAAGCCTAAATCTTAAAAGTTAAGGCTATATATATATATTTTTGTTTGTTTGTTTGTTTTTTTCGAGACAGGGTTTCTCTGTGGCTTTGGAGCCTGTCCTGGAACTAGCTCTTGTAGACCAGGCTGGTCTCGAACTCACAGAGATCCGCCTGCCTCTGCCTCCCAAGTGCTGGGATTAAAGGCGTGCACCACCACCGCCCGGCAAGGCTATATTTTATTATATCTGGCTTGTCATTGTCTAGATTGGCAAAGGGCGTAGCTGATGTGAATAATTTCTAACAGATGTGTGGCATGTATTCTGTTTGGACAGTTTTCTTTTGTTAGTTTTAGTCCCTCATATATTCTCTAAGCTGTAAGCAGGGAGAGGATGTTTTTGAAAACGAAGATTCTATATACTATATACAATATGTGCAAAATGCAGATGAATAACTGAATACTTTATCCTGTATCCTCAAAGATAAAAACACTCACATAAATGAAACCGTAACTTCTCTAGACCTTGACTCAGATAACTCAGACCAGAAGGCATAGCCTGAGTGGTTTTAAGACGTGTGAAACCCTAAGGACCCAGTTTAATCTAAATGCTTACTTTATCAGGCACTCTGTATAATTTGTGTGTACATTACTTGAAAAACATTATTAAAGAAGTACTTCGTTGTTATCTAGAGGGAAAGTCCACTGTTTCTCTAAAACATTGGTCCTCAGTGAGGGGTAAGAAAAGACGGAAGTGACACCATGTTAGAATCACGGGGGTAACAGTAGTAAACCTTTGGGTACAGCCATCTCATTCTCCAGGTGAGACCCACATCCGTAACAGTCACAACAGAAAATTTCTTTCCCCGTGGTTTTTGTAGTCCTGTGATTCACTCACACGTTCTTATTTGGGGGGATCAGGCGGGCTATGCTGGGAAGAAGACACACACACCCCAAACCAGGAAGAAAAGAATTGCATTTAAGTGGTATAAAAACGAGAGATTGAGGTTAGAACATATGTTTATTCAAACTCTCTTAAAAATGTCAACTACACACCTCCACAGGTTGTCCTTAGCGATACTACACAGATGGAGTAAAAAACACAATGTAGAATTGCATAATAAAAGTGCAAAGAATTTAATCTCTGCTCTCTTAGAGAAGCAATCAAATTTGACTAAGGAAAGGAAGAATCAATTGTACCCACAGTGAAACTTTGGCCTACTCTTTTGTTGGAGATTCATTTTGCATCTTTAAATTCTACTTTGTTGTATGATCTGCAAGTCATACTTGTGTTGTGTTTTTTACTTTGTTTTATTGAGAGTTTCCAAGGCCAGCCTTGAACATGTGATTCTCCTCCATTATCTCCGAGTGCAGGGACCACAGGCATGTGTCAGCATGCAAGCTTTATGCAGTTCTGGGGCTCAAACCCAGGGCTGTGTGCCCTTGAGGAAACGCTGTTCCGACTGAGTGACTTCCACAGCCTGACTCACTTCTTACATGAGTTCTTGTCATCTGCCCAGGTTTTGTCATACAGTCCATAATTCCTTTGTAAAAAGACTGAATATGATTCTGTTGTGCGTATATGCTACACTTGATTTATCAGTGTACTAGTTGGTGGCCATTAAGATTGTTCCACGTGTACCTTAGCTGTTGAGAATAGTATTGCAGTAGATACGAGAGTACTAATCTCTTTGTTTATCGGCCAGGCTTCTCTGAAGGAATGGACGTGATAGAATAAACACATCTATAAAAGGGATTTATTAAAGTGGCTTAGAGACTGTGTTCCAGATAGTTCAGCAATGGGTGTCTCCTGACAGAAATGCCAAGGATCTGGTAGCTGTTCAGTCCACAAGACTGACTGCCTCAGCTGTCCTAATCTGGTGCTGGAGTCCCAGGGAAGTCCTAGAGAGCTGCCAGTTTTCAGTTCACACTGGAGTCCTGAAGCCTTTAACCACCAGGAAAGGAAATGGTTCAGCAACAAAACAGATGAACTTGCCCGTAAGAATGAAGACAGACAGAAATCAAAATCTTCCTTCTTCAGTGTCTTTTAATGTGAATGTCCAACAAAGAGGTGGCCCAGATTTAGGGTGGGTCTTCCACCTCAAATAATCCAAACAAGAAAAGTTCTCACAATGTAAACAGTTTTCCTGTCATCAGCTGCTTTCAAATAAACACACTAAGGTTTATATTAATTACAAATGCTCGAACAATAGCTCAGGCTTGCTACTAGCTAACTCTTATATTTAAATTAACCCATATTTTCTTTTCCTTTTTTACCCTGTATTTCTTGTCTATGCTCTGCCATGTGGCTTGGTACCCTTTCACAGCATCCCCATCTCGCTTCTCTCTGCATGTGCTGGTGACTCTAGACGCCACTCTTCTATCCAGCATTCTTTGTTTGGCGCTTTTGAGTAACCTGATTCTGTTGAACTATTGACCTGTCAGCTTCTTTATTAAACCAGCCACAGCGACATATATTCACACAGTGTAAAGGCGTATTCCACATCACAAGTGTGCCCAGTTGCTTGGGTTTTAGTTAATTCTAGTTGTGGGCAAGTTGGCAAACAAGATTAGCCATCTTACTTTGGAATTCCAGTTTCAGTCCTTTCAAGTAAATACTCACAAATGGGATGGCTGTATCAAACTTCTAGTTTTAGTTTCTTATTTGGGGTTTGTGGGCTTACCCAACCATGCCCGGTTTATAAAGCACCAGAGATAAAATCCAGGGTTTGTCTGTGCTAGGTAAGCACTACATCCACGGAGCCTTCCTGGGTACTTAGTCCAAAATTCATGAGTCACCTTTGACTCCTCTGGCCCTTAGCATCTGTTCAGCTGAACTATAAATACATCTAGAGTTGAGGCTCTGAAGCATGCGTAGTTCTGGGCAGAGCCTAGAAAGTTCAGGATGAGCCTTGAGCATCTGTGCCAAAACCAGGGAGCATTTGTGTTGTAGAGTGATGCCTCCAGCTCAAGCCCAGCACCAAAATGGCTAGTGATAGAAACCCTTATAACTGTTGAATAAGGGATCTCTGAGGCCATGGTGAGTCTAGGGCAGCCGGGAGACGGGAAGAGCTGCTTTCATGGGTAGCATGGCGGCTGGTCACTGCAGGAGGACAGAAAGGACCTTTCTGCAGTTGTAGTGAAAATCTACACAGGGCTTCCTGGTGGATCCTGGGTGGAAGCTGTGTAGCACTTTTAATAATCTCATGGCGGTACATTGAGAAGGCTAACTTACCCAGCTATTCAAAGCTAAGCTAATGAGAGAAACTATCCATTAGGTGGTTCTCCACCAGAACTCTGATGAAATACCAGACTCGTTGGAATCAGCCATTCTATGAAACAACTGGCCAAAAATCTATTCTTCAAAATGAAATATGAGGAGCCTAGGTACAAAGCGTTTGGGAGTTGACTATACCTTTCTTGCAGCTTTTCTCTTTTTTCATTTTTGTAATTCGAGAAATGTAATCTTCTGAGACCCACCCTTCCCTTCCCTGACTCACCTTTGTCCCTTAGCTTGAATTTACAGATCACTTCTAGTGGCTCCATCTCGTGGCTGTGTCCCCTCTATAGTCTGGTGTCAATAGAGCAGCAGAAGGGCCAATTGCATCCCTCTTCTTCTCCTGGCCCCCTCTGCTGTGCTGATCTACAAGGTCGATGTGCTCTCTCTGTGCCGTGCTCTCTCCCATCTTCTCCCATCTTCTCTGGCCTGTCTGTTAGCTAACCTTCATGGCTCCATCCACCCTGCCTGCTCGGACTCAGTGGGTACTCAGTATTGCTCTTTGAAACCTTTTTGCCTAGAAGAAAAGGCCTAGAGACTGTTCCAGATGTGCACATAGAGACTGTTCCAGATATGCACATGCCTGATTGCCCTGCCCTTCCGCTCCGTTCACACACCCTGAGTCTATCTAATGTCACGCTCACCGTCACCCAGTGTTCCCCACCTCACCAGGCACTGTTTAATGGACTGTGATGTGTTGCTCGTGTTTATTGTTCATCTTCCTGGTGTTTGCACACCCAGGGGAGGGGGTTTGTGCTGTTCTTTGTGTTTCTTCAGATTCCAGCGTAGATTCTCATTGGCCTCGGGTAGTTTTCTCTTCCTCAGACTCTAGAGTAGATGTTAATTAAAATTAATTTCTCTGCTACTGTATGGTTTGAGTTCATGGGGTCTGAGCTTTTTACGTAGTGTGTTCAGATGAAAAATGAGGGTTTTTTTTTTTTAAGGTCTTCTTTTTAAGGTGTTCATAATTAGAAATTCAGAAATATCAGACAAAAGACATTCTTGAATTCCTGCCCTAACTGGGCTTTTAATTGTTAAAACCTAAGAGCCAATTTTAGTAGTTGTTATGATCCTACTATTTCATTTAAGGGACTGATAAAATAATAAAAGTCATATTTGCCAGTTGAAAAATTTTAACAAGAAAGCATGAGGGTTACCTTGTGTAAATTTCATTAAAAGTTATAGAATATTTGGAAAAATTCATGTTTTGATTTTAGTATTTCTGTTTTTTAAAGATTTTTGTCACTCAGGTCAGAATCACAAATCAGCGACCTACGGGTAACTCCCACTGGCCTGCACTGAAAGTTTTAGTATCTTGAGTCCATGGTGCCAGGTTGCTATGCTCACCTTCACAGAGAGATAATGGTGAAGCAAAAATAGTTTTTGAAAACAAGGATACAAGTTAAGAGACTCTTGTAACCCAAATGTGATTTGTATATATGTATATTGTTTGTTTTTGTTTGTCTGTTTTTTCAAGACAGGGTTTCTCTGTGTAACAGCCCTGGCTGTCCTGGAACTCACAGAGATCCACCTGCCTCTGCCTCCCGAGTGCTGGGACTAAAGGCGTGCTCCACCACTGCATGGCTAATTTATTTTAATTGTGTGTTGTGTATGTACAGGAGTTTGTGCCAGTGCGTGTAGTTCCAGCAGAGGCTTTGGTGTTGAAGTTACAGCCACCTAAGTGGCTGCTGGGACCAATCTTGGGTTCTCTTAGAGCAGCGCGTGCCAGCTCTCCAGTCCCTTCCGCTCTGCAGTGCACTGTTGCGTCTTCATCTGTGATGATGCATGCAGGTTTCGTTGATAGTTCCTCTGTGCTGAGAGATCGCTTGTCTTTTCATGTCTTTGGGGAAAGAAAGCAGTGGAGCAGAATCACGAAGTAGCATAGCATGAAGATGTCCGTCAAAGGGCACTTCGGGCTCTTTCCCTGGGGCTGAGGATTGAACCTACAGCTCTGTGTGTGTTTTAAGCAAGCATTGTACCACACAGTACATCCCAGACCTTCCAGGGCTCATCCTGATGGGCCGTTAAATCGTCATGTGCCTTCTTCTGTTTATTGATACATGGAATCTCCTGTGGACTTTGCATTACATTTGGATTTTTACTTTCTCTGTCAGTATGCTTGCTTTTGGCAACTAGAGTCCATGTATGCCTGGCTGGGGGTGCAGCTCAACAGCCAAGCATGCACTTGATGTGCTCAGGTCCCTGGATGGCTCTCCAGCCCCCAAATAAAAAGATTGCACATTAAAGTTGAGTCTGTAAACTATGAATTGCTCTTTTGTTCTTTGTCGTAGCAGCCTCGAGGCAAAATGCTCGCAGAGTCTCTCTGGAGGAAGTTCTGGAATTGCTGGGAACGGGGTTTCTGCGTGGGAGTTCAGGATTCCTCCGAGCCAGTGGAGATATGCTGAAAGGAAGCAGTTCAGTCAGCAGGGACGTGCGCGTGGGAGTCACTCAGGTCAGAATCACAAATCGGTGACCTACGGGTAACTCCCACTGGCCTGCACTGAAAGTTTTAGTATCTTGAGTCCATGGTGCCAGGTTGCTATGCTCACCTTCACAGAGAGATAATGGTGAAGCAAAAATAGTTTTTGAAAACAAGGATACAAGTTAAGAGACTCTTGTAACCCAAATATGATTTGTAGTAAAGAGTTTAACTTATTTCCTTTAAATCATAATCAGTTTTCCCTCTCCTGGTACTGTCATGTGTCTTATGGCTTAACATCTCTTCCTCTGTGTTTATGTATGCTCATGCAGTACAGTTCAAACAGTAGTACTTATTATTTAATGTGTCAAGATAACATGATTTTAACCCCTACAAGAGATTATGGCATGCAGTCTATATTTTTGCTCTGTAATTTTTCATCCTAAACACAAGTTTTAAAGCTAAATCCTTAGAAAGATTTCTCATAATAAAACAATGCAAAAGCCACTGCATCCTCCTCCCAAGTCTTTTTCCTAAGCGTCATGATTCGGGAAGTTCATGCTGGACTGGAGGTGAAGCTCAGCCAGCAGGTACACTTGCCTGCTGCGTACAAGATCCTTGGCTGAATTCCCAAAATTTACTATGTCCAGCCAAAACTGAAGTCTTTGCATGCTGAACATTTTAAATGAACAATTTAAAATAAACTAAAAATCCACCTGCTTCCTGATGGATTGTGCTGGGTGGCCAGCTCCTGAATGTGCGAGCTCCCAGCGTGACTGTAAACTGTTTGCTTGTCAGTATTGCTTGAGAAGACTGCTGTCTTTGTACCTGGAGTCAGGAACCGTTAGCTGTCTGGAGAGAAAGAGCAGCAAGATCGTCACTGCAAACTCTCCCTTGCGTCTATAACAGTCCTTAGGGGTTACAGTGTTGGGGGGTAGCTCATACAATGTGCTCCTGTGTTTGAATTCAGCTTGCTTGATCAGAAGGTTAAATAGCCTCCAGCCTTTGTTCCCAGAAGCTAGGGACACATTTTACAAAATATTTGGCAGTTTCTCTCTACTGAACATTAAACAGAGCCTGACCAAGGTAGAAGAGAGGTGCCGTGTAGGTGGAGTCCACATTGAGATACTGTCTCTTCAGTCTTGCCACAAACAAGCACTCACGCTACACTAACGTCTGCCAAGTGACTAAGTCAGAAAGGAATACGATGTGTGGGGGAAATTCTGCATATTTTTGTGAACAAAAAGAAAATGTTAATTTGCAACTGAAATGATTGAATTTTGAAGATGAAATTGCTTTCTTTTTAGGCTTACGTGGTATTTGTTTCAACATTAGGAGGAGCTTGGCTAGAGAAGAATTTTGCAGTGTTTCTTTCTCATACACTAAGCCTTGTGTCCCAGTTGAATTCTAAAGCCACCCAAACTCAGACTGATGCTGTCTGCTGTCGCCGTTGCGTTTCATTTATCCTTCGAGCGACTGTAGGAGGCCTTCTTGGAGAAAAGGCTCAAATTGCTGCTGCGAAGGATATCTGCCAGGCCATCTGGAAGCTAAAGAAAGTTGTGGGTATGGATCTGCTAAAAGAGACTGGCTCACCAGTATCCGACACACCACCCTTTGAAAGAGCAGGGCTGCCGTATTACTATAACAAAAATATTTTTAAAAACAGTTTATAGAAAAATACATAGCTCAATGAAAACAAAAGAATGAAAAAACCAGTTTATTCTTTATTCATGTGTATGTATAGCCATATTCACGTGTGCCGTGTACACACATGTATGTTGAGTACCCAAGGAGGCCAGAAGAGAGCATCAGAGAGCCACCTGGCATGGGTCCTGGGAACCAAATCATCTGGAAGAGCAGAAAATGCTTTTAACCACTGAACCAGCCACCTCTCCAGTCCCATAACAAAAACTTAAAAGCTGGTCATGATGGTTCCTATACATCATGCAGGCCGCTTCAGGTTATACATTGTCCACTCTGATCACCCTGATTACACTTGGTCTTGGCTAAAAGGTGGAGAAGTATTAATCCCGAGTTTTCTTTCCCATTGTCCATAGCTCACAGGGTAACAAGGGATCTGATCGTGCTGCTTGAACTGAATCTTAGTTCAGGGGCTGGAGAGTTGGCTCAGTGGTTAAGAGTCTTTGTTGTTCATACAGAGGACCTGGGTTCAATTCCCAGCACCCATGTGGTGACTCATACCTGTCTGTAACTCCAGTCCCAAGGGATCTGACACCTCCATCTGACTTCAGGCACCAAAGCACATGTGTGTTGCACACATATGCATGCAGTCAAAGTGCTCAGATGTGTAAGATAATAAAATCAATGATCTAAAAATTTTCTTTCAAGATTTATCTTATTTCAAGGTCAGTTAATTTCCTGTGTGATTGTGAATGTAAACATTCCCCTTACCCTGGGTTTCCTACTGATCAAGTGGGTGCTGGATTTCTTTGGCTCCTGTGCTTTTTGCTCTTATCACTGACTTCCTATTATGACATATGTTTATAAAAGTGATGCGTAAGTGATTCCCGTGTTTCCGTCAGATGCTGTGTTGAGTGATGGTAATTTGGAAACCCGGCTCAGTTCCACGGATGTAGCAGCCAGCCAACACGCGCTGGTTTGCGCATTACAAGAACTTGGAAATCTCATACACGGTCTTGGCACTACAGCCGCACCTTTGCTGCAGGAGTCCAGTACAGGTAACTGTTGTTTGTGACTATCTCGATACTGTATTCCACTTGTACTTGAGGAGGAAATCTCCTTCATATGGTAAGCTAGAGCAAACATAAAGCAGCCTCATCTGGTGGCTTAGAACCACTGGGTAACGCTAGGCCCAAGGGGTCTGATACCCTCGTCCTGCCATAACACACACACACAAAGTAAAACTTTCAAACAATAAATAGATGTTGTCCTCTTTTTTAATGGCTGCTGCCTTTTAATCTACAGCTGTCCTAGTCTGCAGCTGCAGCTCCACTGCTCCCAGCAGAGGCTGCAAGAGCCTCAGGCACCAGCTTCTTCAAAACTACTGAGAGAACTTTTCTAAATCTCTGTCCCGCTAAAGAACTCAGATTCAAAGGTTGAGGTAGAATCCTGCTTCCCAGAGAGGCTGAATAGCAAGCCCAAGAAGTCCTGTGCTTTTTCTCGCCCCTCATAAACCCTTCTCCGCCTGACTCCTCCCTACAAGTTCCAGTCAGCTCATCGCTGACTCAACCTCTGGACTGCAGGTGAATTTTATTTAACCAAACGCATCTTTGCATCATTAAGCAAATGTTCAGAAATGTTCCAGAGTATAAATAAAAGTAACACACCTTAAAATAATATTCTACAACAAACTGATGGATGGGTGAATATCTGAGGGGCTTTCTGAGTTGTTTTGTTTTAATTTGGTGGTTTGTTTTAATTTGGCCATTTTTCCCCTTTTGTAATTAAAGGTTGTTCTCTGGAGAGGTGTGACAAGATGCACACCTTTAATCTCAGAACTCAGAAGGCAAAGGCACCATAGTGAGATCCTGTCTTTACAAAAAGACGAAAAAGTTATTTTCTAATTCTCCTCACTCCTCTTTCTAAAGACGTTTACTGTGATGGAAAAACTTAGAAGAAAGCCTAGCCCCTTCTCTGCTGCAGTGGAAACCATACTATCTGTAGGGTTCCTCTCGTGAGTGCCTCAGAGACCTTTATATAATAAGTAGTCTTTTTCTTTCTGATAATAATTTTTCATATTTTAGAATAATTTGTCAACATTGTCATATCTTCAATAACAGGAAGTCAACTCCTTTAAATTATGCAGAGTTCACAGTTGTATGATTACCACCCCTGCTTTAACTACAGGATGTTTTTATTACCCCAAAAGAGAATCTGGCCATGGCCATGCCAGCCTGCTCTTCCCAGCCCTGGTGAATGCTCCTCCACTTCCCAGTGCTGCCATCACCTACTTAGGGCGTTTCGTGTCATGAAACCCTGTGAGACGTGGTCTGTAGTAACTGGTGTCTTGTCTATAGTCCTTCTTGTGGCTTGTTCTTTGTCATGTTCCTGCCGAGTGCCTTTGTGTTTACATCATATTTGTGTCTGCAAGCTCTCTAAATTTCTATAGCAGTCAGCAGGAAGCGTCCATGTCTCAAAAGTCTGTCTTGAATCATAATAAAGAGAAACTTGTGCTGTTCACTGTACTTTGTCGTTGTGTGATGAGTTAGCGATGAGACCACCGAGGTCCTGGTGAAACCTCAGTTTTAGAAATTGCTCTCGGATAAGAGCCATGCAGTAAATAAGAAACATTTTACCATGTCTGTAATGTGCTGGAGAGAATTTTTAGAGGAGTAAGGAAGCTGGAAAGACGACTTAGAGGTGAAGAGTGGAACCCTGAGTTCCAGCCCAGCACCCGTGCAGGAAGCTCACAACTGCCTGTAACTCCAGCTCAGGGGATCAGTGCCTCTGTCCTCTGCAGCACCTGCACTCACACGAGCACACACATAATTAGAAACAGTAAAACAATTTCTCCTTAAAAGGGGGATTGGGCAAGGTCTGACTTCTTAAAGGTGGTTTTGTTATGTACTGGTAATTTTTGTTACTAGTACAATACTGAATTACAAATGATCTCAAGGTAAAATATGAAAAACATCAAGAAATAAAAGTTTTCCTTGTGTATTGACTTGGCATAAACCTATTTTAATGAGCTAATACTAGAAGTGACCTCTCCATTAAAAAACAAAAACAGGTCAGTGGTGCTACAGGCCTTTGGTCCCCGTATTCGGGGCAGAAGCAGGTGGATCTCTGAGTTCAAGGCCAGCCTGGTCTGCAGAGTTCCAGGACAGCCGTGGGTATTACACAGAAAAACCCTGTCTCAAAAAAACAAAAAAGCAATTTTATTATATCTCACTTTTTTCATTGTAATTTGGCTTTTCATAGAAGTGGTATATTTTATATACAGGTGGCTATCTATTCTTTTGACTGTCTGATGGCTTAAATGAGTTCTGTCTGTACACATAAGTTGTTTTGCTTTGTCCCTCCAGGCCTTCTGGATGGCGTCGTTTCAATGACTCTGCACCCTAGCGTTTCTGTTCGACTGGCAGCAGCTTGGTGCTTGCACTGCATTGCTGTGGCGTTGCCTTCCCAACTGACACCTCTCTTAGATCGTTGCCTAGAACGGATCGCCACACTTAAGTCTTCACCGGAAGCAGTGACTGGCTTTAGTTTTGCTGTGGCGGCTTTGCTCGGTGCAGTGGCACACTGTCCTTTAGGAATTCCTCATGGAAAGGGCAAGGTAAAGATTTCATTCTCTATGCAAAGATACGTTCAGATTTTCCTGAAAATGGGTGGCTGTTGGTGTGTCCCCAGTTAAAGTCGTGTGGGACAGCTGTCTTAAGCAACTGCCTGATTACTCCTCATGTTGAACACTAACAACTGTCTTTCTGGAAAATGATGGTTGTCCGCACTTTTCTCGGGGAATACTTGCTGACCTAGAATGCAGGACTCACAGATGAGTATTTGTGTAGTGTGCGCAGGTCCTGGCTTTGACCCCACTAGGGTGGGGGAAGGGTTATTTCCCATGCTTTTATAGAAGGATCTCTCTGTAGTAACAGACTCTGCAGTGTATCCAGCCTTGCCATGTATGTCTATTAAAATTCCACTGAATACTCTGGCTTCTCAATAGTGCATACATTTCTTGCTCTTTAAAAATACCACTACAAGCGCTCGAGAGATAGCTCAGTGGTTAAGAATCCTGGCTGCCCTTCTAAAAATACCACTACAAGCCTGACTGTGCTTACCTGTAAGGCCATAAGGATCAGGAGTGGGGAGTAGCCTGGACTATTTAGTGGAATCCTGTCTCAAAGAAAAAAAGTAAAGTACAAATAGACTTATGAAAGAATACCTGAGTGTCATTCAATAAACTTAGCTATTGTTAATATTGGTGTCTTCTGAATTAGTTTACATATAGTTGTATAAAGTAGATAAGTAATTAATATTTTTAGGAGCTAAGATTTTTCCATATAAGAAAAAAAGATGATTGCTATAGTTACAGAATCAAGAAAGTTAAATAGCCAGGCAGTGGTGGCACATGCCTTTAATCCCAGTACCCAAGTGGCCAAGGCAGGTGGATCTCTGTGAGTTCGAGGCCAGCCTGGTTTACAAGAGCAAGTTCCAGGACAAACTTCAAAGCTACAGAGAAACCCCATCTCGAAAAAACAAAAAACAAAAAAAAAGTTAAATAAAAGTTCATAAATTAAATTGAAATTATCATTATGAACTCATAATTTTATTTCTTTGAAATAAATACTTACAGTCTCATTCTTTCTACTAAACGCCTAAAGCAGTAATTAACCAGTAACAGGAAATATCTTAGTGATGAAACTGAGATGTCTTTTTCTCTCCCCTCCAAAAGTAGTCAGGGTTCAGTGTGGTGGTGGTGTGTGCCTTTAATCCCAACACTCAGGAGGCAGAGGTAGATGGATCTTTGAGGCCAGCCTGGTCTACAGAATGAGTTCCAAGATAGCCAGGGCTACACAGAGAGATCCTGCCTCAAAAAACAAACAAACAACAACAACAACAAAAAAAAAGGAATCGGTTCTATTCAAAAATTCCAAACATCTCTTTTTTTTTTTTTTTTTTTTTTGGTTTTTCGAGACAGGGTTTCTCTGTGGTTTTGGAGCCTGTCCTGGAACTAGCTCTTGTAGACCAGGCTGGTCTCGAACTCACAGAGATCCGCCTGCCTCTGCCTCCCGAGTGCTGGGATTAAAGGCGTGCGCCACCACCGCCCGGCTCCAAACATCTCTTTAATATTATCAGTGTCATTATAACAAACTAGGTAACTACTTGGAGAAGTACCTTTTTAAAAATTTTCCTTTATGTTATTTGTATGAGTGTTTGCCTGCCTGTGTGTTTGTATATGTGTGTGCACCTCATTCATACCTGGTGCCCACGGAGGTCAGAGGATAGTATTGGATCCATGAAATTGGAGTTATGGATAATTGTAAACCAACATGTGAGTGCTGAGAGCTGAACATGGGTATTCTGCAAAAGCAGCAGATATTCTTATCTGCTGAGCCATCTCTCCAGCCCCTTCTCTTTTTAGTTATAATAGTGCTGACATGTTATCATCATTGTTTGTATTAATTAAGTTCATCCTCATTAATTTTGACCTCATACATGTGAAATTTCTTCACATGCTCGCTTGTCCTGATTTGACTAAGTTGGTCATTTTAGCCTTCCTTTTCTGAGTGCCATCTGAACTGTGAAGGCTGTGCTCAGCCTATGGGAACTGTCCTCTAGGAGCTGTGTATGCAGCCCCTGTGCTGCCGTCTGTCCAGGGGTGATTAGTAGCAGATTCTTTCTCAGACTAGGGACCCTTTAAACATACAGGATGCACACATTGAAATACCTGGTTATTTCCCTGTTGTTTATACCATCTGATTTAGAGACTTTTAATGTAATATTTTATGGAATCCTGCTCCACTGCTCTTGGGAGGGCCATTATGAACCTTTAAAATATCAGGTTTGTATATAGAATTTTATAAAGGGAAGCTTCTATAATGAAACTTCTCTGGTAATTACTGATTAAAGAGGTTAATTGCTTTAAGCAAAGTAAATGAGAAATCTAGACAGCAATGTTTTGAATAGCCTACAGTGTTGTCACGCATGCTTACAAAGAATTGTGCCTCTCTGTGCAGTTTAGTCCTCTAGTATTTAACCTTGAAAACAATCGTTTGTAGTTTCCTGTGTACTCTCCTCCTATTGTGGAGCCTGCACAGTTGGCCATTGTTGTACTTTATTATACATGAGTCCATTTTCCAAGAGATTGTACTTAGTTTCTTTCACTTTCCTACTAATTTGTAAGCTGATTTTTATTACTTTTTCTATACACAAACAGATTATCATGGCATTAGCAGAGGATTTGCTGTGTTCTGCTGCTCAGAACAGTCGCCTGTCGCTACAACGCACACAAGCGGGATGGTTACTGATTGCTGCTCTCATGACGTTAGGTAACAGTGCCTTGGACAGTGTCCATAATAAGGAAATTACTTTGTTTTCTGGCTCTAAGGGTGGCTTTTAGTGTATATCAGAATTTAAATAACCAAACAAACATTTATCTTACACTGGCTGTAAGAAGATGGCCAGGCTGGGCAGTGATGGTACTCCCCTTGATCCCAGCACTCAGGAGGTAGAGGCAGGTAGTGATGGAGGAAGGTCATTGGTTAATTAAAAAAGAAACTGCTTGGCCGTCATAGGTTAGAACATAGGTGGGTGGAGTAAACAGAACAGAATGCTGGGAGGAAGAAGAAGTGAGCTCAGATGCAGGGCAGCTCCTCTCAGAGACAGGCACAATGCAGCTCATCGCCAGGGCAGATGCGATGAAGCTCCGACCCAGGATGAACGTAGGCTAGAATCTTCCCGGTAAGCGCACCTTGGGGTGCTACACACATTATTAGAAATGGGCTAGTCCAGGTGCGAGAGTTAGCTGAGAAGAGGCTAGATATAATGGGCCAAGCAGTGTTTAAATGAATACAGTTTGTGTGTTGTTATTTTGGGGCATAAGCTAGCCAGGCGACCAGGAGCTGGGGCGGCAGGAACACAACCTGCAGCTCCCACTACAGAATGGCCCCCAACGTGTGGACAACTGAATCTACAGAAAGCCTGGGAAAGCTTGGGAAAGAATAGAGTAAAGCATGTTTTCTTGGTAGCAGCAATTTCTTGGGTCTGCTCTGCTTGCTAGATGCAAGCAAGTGCTCTCATCTAAGAGAGGCTTCCTGACTCAGCTTTAGCTGCAAAACCCTGCAGCTCATTAAGAGGTCCTGCCATGAACACTTGAATGGTATTGATAAAAGCTGACTGAATGCTTGTTTGTTTTCAGCAGTAGCAGGAAAAAAGCTGAGTTGTTTTAAAGTGCCGGCTTTGTGGGCCATCCTGCCAGGGCAAACTCTGACTGTTTGAGGCAGGAGGGCTGGCCGACTACAGAGAGAGGACTTGAGTGTTGTCTGTGGATATAGTGTTGCAGCTTGCTTGCTGGCAGGGACCTTGAAACGCCATAGAGTTGTGGCAATAAAAATGGCTACAGCTGTTACCTCTGCCATGAGGCTGGAAAGCTAAGGAATGGGCTGGATCCAGCCTCCAAAGCCATTGCTTTAATCCTACCCATATTGCTCAGTAATTTAAAGGCTCGTGTGGTCAGAAAAAGAGAGATATACAGTAAAGAGAGATTCAAAGACAAAGAAAACCTTTAAATGAGTTACAGTGTGTTTAAAAATATATGCAGGCTAAAAGTTAAAGTTCTTAAAAGTAAAAGAAGAAAGAGAGTAGCTGGGTGTGGTAGTACACACCTTTAATCCCAACACTTTGAAGGCAGAGGGAGATTGACCTCTGTGACTTCAAGGTGTGGTAGCACACACCTTTAATCCCAGTGCCGGGGAGGCAGAGACAGGATCTCTGAGAGTTCAAGGACAGCCTGGTCTACAGAGTTATTCCAAGTCAAAATATACAGAGAACCTGTCTCAAAAAGCAAAAAAAAAAAAAAAAAGTAAAAATAAACAAAATAGAGGTTAAAATAAAGCCGCACAAAAATGGAAAATGCAATGAAAATTTTGATGCTGTATGCTATTATACTCTCTTTGAATTGTTTGAATGCTGTGGAAAGAGCAACATCTGCTAAAAGATATTTGTTTATAAATGCTGCTGAACTAATCCAACATAGATATTTGGAAAATACCTTGGCTTCAGAATTTGGATCTAAGGACATGATACTTTGGAAAAGAGTTTCTTTTGTTTTCACAGATGTTGACACCCTGTGGATTGCATCCATCCCAATATGGTATGATAGACCACGCCCTCCTGAAAGGTTGCTGTGAACACCTTCAAAAAATTACTTCACTCAATTGACGACTGAGATGAACCTAGCACACAGGTTATACCCTGAAATATCTGATTAACAGCGCCCCCATTCAGCAGGAAGCAGTTTAGAGAGAAATAACTACGTCCATATTCCCAAATATTGTTTATAAATGTTCTTTTACATTTAAAGGGGGATATGATATAGATATGAATAATTTGCATCGGTATGGATTTGACTTTATTGATATAAATTTAAGGTCAATTTTGTTATATGTATATGTATTTCTGATCTTGACTAAGGTATTGTGATTGTGTAGTTCATGTAAAAATGTAATATATATAGGTTGTTAATAGATAATCATCTATAATAGTCAAGTTTATAGTCATGTTAGTTAGATTTTCTGGGTGTACATAGATATATTTTAGATAGGCATTCTTCATATCTTTCAAAGATTATAAAATATGGCATTTTAAGTGTTTTAATAACTTAGGGCTTTTCATGACAATGAGACACTCTGCTCCTGGCAGCACCAATCTTCTTCAAGAAGAAGATGGGCATCGAAGAGGATCCTTATGGAGTTTGATAGCCATTTGGGCAAGAAACTGCTCTTGCCTGGACTATTGTATAAACTGGACACAGAGAACCCGCAGAGAGAGGACTACTGAACTTGCCTAAAGGTGAGATGATCTTTCGGGGTTCCTGATTCATGAAGGAGTCTGCGAGACATTCTGCAGGATACAGCAGATAGTGACTGCCTTTGAAATTTCCTGCTTCATGGAAATGTCTGCTGGATACTATGGACCTGTAGGCCGAAGATGGATGCCCCAACGGTACAGAGGAACTTTGGGTGACTGTCCAGGCAGCGAGATGTCTCTGTGATTTCTAGAGTTTTGTAAGTTGCTTACTTCTCATTTACTTAGGTAATATTGTATCTTTCTGGAGTCTTTGATGGAGTTGAAGAATAGTTAGTTATAGTTATAGTTTTCCCTAGTTATGAAAAAGATAAAATAGATGTAAATATTGTAATTTTTACTTGATAACTGTTTTGTTATATGTAATTTTGCTATGTTAAAGTTAAAGCCTTCCTTTTTTTTTTGTTTAAACAGAAAAAGGGGAAATGATGGAGGAAGGTCATTGGTTAATTAAAAAAGAAACCGCTTGGCCCTCATAGGTCAGAACATAGGTGGGTGGAGTAAACAGAACAGAATGCTGGGAGGAAGAAGAAGTGAGCTCAGATGCAGGGCAGCTCCTCTCAGAGACAGACGCAATGCAGCTCATCGCCAGGGCAGATGCGATAAAGATCCGACCCAGGATGGACATAGGCTAGAATCTTCCCTGTAAGCGCACCTTGGGGTGCTACACACATTATTAGAAATGGGCTAGTCCAGGTGCGAGAGTTAGCTGAGAAGAGGCTAGATATAATGGGCCAAGCAGTGTTTAAAAGAATACAGTTTGTGTGTTGTTATTTTGGGGCATAAGCTAGCCAGGCGACCAGGAGCTGGGGTGCCAGGAACGCAGCCCGCAGCTCCCACTACAAGGTAGGTCTCTGAGAGTTCAACAGCACCCAGGGCTTCATAGTTCAGGCCAGCCAGAGTTTCATAGTGAGACCCTCTCTGAAAGAACACCACCGAAAGATACCTGACACAAACCAGAAGTAGCCTAAAGCTCAACGACAGCCTGGGTAGCATAGGATGGTCCCATCTCGAACAAACAAGAAACCAGGTGAACACTCCCTACTTTACTCCCTAAAGTATTTGCAGATATCTTCCAGTTTCTCTGCTAGACCACCTTATCGGCCATAAGTAGAATAAGTACATTTGTTCATTTTTCAAGCTTAAAATGATTCAGACGTGTCTCCGAATCATTCATGTCCATCTTTATAAGTTTCTATAGTTAGAAAGATAGGCAAGAAAACCTCTCATAGCTTGGCAATCCTGCTCCATGGCTGTTTTTTCATTCCTAATACCCACTGAGGTTCTATGCGGTGTTAAAGGGTTGGGACTTGCTTAAGTTCCATTTGCTAAACATCACTGTTTTATGGGTGTAGCTACTTACATCCAGTAACTATGAGACTTTAGATGTTACTACCCTATCACAGTTAAGTTTCTAACATGAATATTAGTGGAAGGATATGAAATAATTCATGAATTTAGGTAAATAAGTCATTGTGGATATGAAGTAATTTGATATAAAAAGAGCTTAAATAAGTAGTCTTCAGTAAAGAACAGCTTCAATATTTTTAAGATTATTAAAGAAACTTATTAGACTAAAGAATCTACTGATCAGGTTTACCTGGCTTCCTATGTATTGTGGGCTTGTTTTGTTTTGTTCTATTTTGGTTTATTTGCCCCCTGATTTTCTGCCGTTTGTGAGCTGAGTGATTGCAGGAGTGTGTGGTGTGGCTCTGGAAGTGTAAGGCTTTTAAGTATATAGGCATCTTTTTGTGTGTAGATATGTCTGTGTACTGTAGTATGGATGCCGTTCATACAGAGGCCAGAGGAGGGTGTTAAATCTAGAACTGGAGTTGCAGATGACTGTGAGCTGCCTTGTGTGTGCTGGGAATTGAACCCAGGTCCTGTGGGACAGCAGCCAATGCATTGAACTGCCTAGCCCACTTTCCAACTAAGTTATTACTCCATGTGTGTCTATGTCCCACATGCGTGCCTGCTACCTGTGGAGTCCAGAAGAGGGTGTTAGATCACCTGGAACTGGAATTAGATAGTTGTGAACCACCGTGTGAGTGCTGGGAATTGAACCCAGATCGTCTGGAAGAGCAGCTGGTGCTCTTAACCCCTGAACCATCTCTCCAGACCCCCCATACTCTATTAAGTTATTCAAAGTGGTGTGTGTGTGTGTGTGTGTGTGTGTGTGTGTGTGTGTGTGTGTGTGTGTGTTCGGTTGCAAAGACCTCAGGGAACGTCAGGTATTTCCCTCCATTTTTACACCTTTTCATTTGAGGCAGGGTCTCTTTTTGAACCTGGATCTTGTGGGCCTTTGTTGTTGTTAAGCCGGCAGCCAGCAAAGCTGGTGATCCTCCTTCCATGACACTCAGTGTTGAGTTCTAACCATGGGGACACCCTCATCCTACAGGGGTCCTGCGACCCAACTTCAAGCCCTCATATGTGTGCAATAAGAACGCTTAACCCTGAGTTTTCTGCCCCAGTAAATTCAGTGTCTTGAGAAAACATTACGCATGCAGTGTCATTGCCTGGAGGAAGGTTATACAGGGTTCTTTTCCTTGAAGCAAAAGAGAGGACGAAGCCTGACATGGCTGTAGAGTGGGCTGAGCTGGGTAAGAGGATTGCAGATTTGAGGTTGGCATGGGCTAGGGAACAAGAGTTTATGCCAAAAAGAAAGAGAAGAGAGATTGATTTGTACGTATTTATTGTATATTCATAACCACTACATAAAAATTTTAATTTCTTTTGAATATTTAATTACTGTGTTTCTTTGGGCTCGATTTTTTATGTTTGTTCCCCCCACCCTTGTGTGTGTTAGATTTGTTCGGATGTGTATGTGTGTATTGGGATATATGTATATATGTTTATGTATATGCACACTTAGAGGAAGTGAGCATGAGTGTGAACACTAGAGACTGACATATTATCTCTGTCAGTCACTCTCCGCTGTGTCTTTAGAAGCAGTGTATGTCACTGAATCTGGAGCTCACTGTTTGCTGGACTGGCTGCCAGCTCCATAAACACACACACACACACAGACACTGGGTAATACATCTTGCCCAGCTTTTTACATGGATGCTGGGCATCCTAAAGAGATCCTTATGCTTGTTCTGCAGTTGTTAACAATTGAACCATCTCCCTGGCCCCTACTCATTTCCTTTGTTACCAGCTTTTAGAATTTTCTTAAATCCTAAAGCTAGGAACTCACCTCATGGTAGAGAACTTGTTTAGCATTCATAAAGCACTACGTTCAGTACCCAGTACTACAAAAAATAAATAGATGAACTCCTAGACTCTTCTAAAGGAGGCAAGTGATAATTTTGCCTTTAAATACCATTATAAATTCATGGAATATTATATGTTTCTATGTTTCAAGTCAATGCAGTCATTATTCCTTCCCACCCTTATCATTGGCCAGCTGGAGGACTGCAGTTTGTTCATATGTCCTCTTTTCTTTCCTTTCCTTTCCTTTTCTTTTCTTTTCTTTTCTTTTCTTTTCTTTTCTTTTCTGAGACAGGGTTTCTTTATATAACAGCTCTGGAACTCTCTCTGTAGACCAGGCTGGCCTCAAACTTACAGAGATCTGTCTGCCTCTGCTTCCAAAGTGCTGGGGGGTGTAACCACCACTGCCCAGCTATACGTCTTTTTTGAGACAGGATTTCTCTGTGTAGCTGTATCTCATTTCTCTGTGTCCTGAATCTCACTCTGTAGACTAAGTTAGCCTCAAGCTCAAAGATCCACCTGTCTATGAATCTTCAGACTGAATGGGTCAGATATCCTGTCTCCACCCACCTTATATTCCTATTTCCATCTCCCTAGTGCCGGGATCAAAGACTTGATCCTCCCAAGTACTGGATCAAAGGCATGAGATCCCAAGTGCTGGGGTTCAAAGGTGTATGCCACCACTGCCTGACCTCTATGACTAACTAGTGGCTATCTCTGCCCTCTGATCTTTATGCAAGCTTTGTTGGAGCACAAGCTATATCACCACAGTAGCAGGCACCTTTACCTGATGAGCTTTCTCGCCAGCCTGTTGTTGCTTTTGAATTTTGACCTCAGAGCAAATTGCTGTCAACATTGAACACTGGAAAGCTTGGCAGTGTTGTCCGTGCCTGCACTCTTAGCACTGGGAGGCTAAGGCAGGAGGATCGTGAGTTCCCAAGTGCACATCCCAAAATAAACAGGCTAGAGAGATGGCTCAGAAGCTAGGAGTACTTGTTCTTGCAGAGGACCTGAGTTTGGTTTCCAGCTCCCACAATCGGGTAGCTCACTACTGCCTATAACTCCAACTTCAGGGATCTGCAACCTCTTCTGGCTTCCTTGGGACACTGCACTTTTATGCATACCCAAATACAGACACACATATATACTTATAATTAAAAAATAAAATAAATTTACTCTGAGGATTGTCACAATGTTACTTGTTGCTGTGGCAATTGTACCTTCCCTTTATGTGGTACTTGTCGGTTTTTTCAAGGGCATTGAAATACATTCTGCCAGAGGAGACACAGAGTTGGAATTTGACACCACAGCCCAAGCTTTGCTGCTGCATCCCTTGTTTCTTTTCTGTGCTCCAACACTTCTAGTAGTGGTTCATTCAGTTGTAGATTAATTTGGAACCAGAAAACAGAAAGATACAAAACATTGCAGTTGTGAATTAAAATACGTTCATCCTAAGATCTTCAGTCACCTTAGGTTCCTTTCGCAGGCCCTGCTGTGGTCAACCATCATCTCGCTCGCGTTCTGCTGCTATGGAAGTGTGTCTTTCCAGCATCTCCCAAAGATCTAGAAACAGAGAAAAGCCGAGGAGATTCGTTTACATGGCAAGTAACCCTGGAGGGCCGAGCTGGCGCTCTCTGTGGTAGGTTGACTGTCATCTCCCTCCTCTTCCCTTTGTCTGTAGGTGTTCTGTGTGCTTCCTTTCGCGTAAAGGACAGGGTTCTGAGTAGGGACTCCATACCTGGATGAAATTGGTTAGCTGGTGACAACTGAGAATGGCAGCCAGCCACATTAGAGAGGGGTGCCCTAGACTGATAACTATCATGTACTGGGATTAAGTGCTTGGGCCACTATGCCCAGCTTTGACTTCTTTTTCTTTTTTTAAACTTCTGAGCTCCAGAGTAAATATAGCCCCAAGACAACAGCATTTTGTTAATTTACTAATTTCTTAGCGGTCCCAGGGATTTTTTTTTAATTATCTCATACAATACATATTGGCTATAGTCTCCCCACTCCACTCCTCCTCCATTTCCCTTCAGAAAAGAGCAGGCCTCCCAGGGGTGTCAACCAAACACAGCATAACAAGATACCTTAAGACTAGGCACAAACCCTCATATCGAGACTGGACGAGGCAACCCAGTAGGAGGAAAAGGGTCCCAAGAGCAAGCAAAGAGTCAGAGACACCCCACTCCCACTTTCAGGAGTTCTTCAAAACACCAAGCTGTCAACCATATGAGCCCTGCTAGGTTGAGGCTGTGGGCCATAGTCTTGTGGTGTCCTCAACCCCTCTAGCTCCTACAATCCTTCATCCCCTTTTTGGGGGATTCCCTAAGCTCCGCCTAATGTTTGACTTGGTTCTCTGTATCTGCTCCCATCAGTTGCTGATGATGATTGGGCTTGGCACCTGTCTGTTCTTCTGCCTGGCCAGAAAGTCATGAAAAATAAAGAGATGGAAGATACTAGCTTCCTTTTTAGCATTAGAATTTCGAGATGTTTTTTGTTTTGAGCACACTTCTCTGTAACATTGCTGATGCTCTTGTCTCATGGCTGATTACACTGTACCAAGTAAATGTCTGTTCTCGTTTTCAGCTGTCAAGAGCCTCCTTTCCCACTGTGGTGATCTCCTTACTGAGGAAGTAATTCAGCGTCTTCTGCCGCCACTTCCCTGCGCTGTGGATTTGCTGACTCAGTAAGGACCAACTGTTGGGACTGGTAGAGTGTCCTGAGAGCAGTTAGTTGCCCTCTGTACGCTATCCCTAGATACATTGATAAGACAAGCCAATATGGTTGGTTATTTTTGCAGGGGAAGGCAATCATTTAGATGTGTGACTTTCCCTTTTTTTAGGCTAGGATCTTGAAATGCATATTAAAAGGGAAGGAAAATTACTTGGTGAATAATATACCTTCCATACAGGCAGATTTAACAAGAAATTAAATCTTAAGCCTGCTAACCTTTGCGGGTATGCATCGTATTGGTTTGTTAGTGCTGTTCTATGTTCCTGAGTGCTAGATGCTTGTTAACACTTCCAGGTTTCTGTGTGTTTATACTTCTCCTAAGCTGATTTAACATCTCTCTGATAAAACACGGGGAAAAGCCAGCACTTTTTATAGCATGTATGTAGGTGTGAATGAGTGAGTATATGTGTATATGTATGTAAAACTTCCAGCCATAAGCACTAATTTCTAAATTAGTAATGTATAGAGAAAAATCTTTCCAACTGTTTTTAATGATACACTGTTTTATGTATAAAGAAAAATATATTGCCGGGCGGTGGTGGCGCACGCCTTTAATCCCAGCACTTGGGAGGCAGAGGTAGGCGGATCTCTGTGAGTTCGAGACCAGCCTGGTCTACAAGAGCTAGTTCCAGGACAGGCTCCAAAGCCACAGAGAAACCCTGTCTCGAAAAACCAAAAAAAAAAAAAAAAAAGAAAAAAAAGAAAAATATATTTCGGGTATGACCTGTAAAATACAATAATAGAGTAAATGAAATTGGTTCATTTCATTTCATGATTTCAATATCATTGAATCAAACACGGGTAGAGCAGAGGCTACAAACGTTTGCTATTAAGGGCCTATTAATTTGATATTAAATATATTGAGCTTCATAGGCTATAAGGTCTGCACTGAAACTCTTCAGCTCTTACAGCTCAGAAGGAATCACATGAGATGTGAGTGGAGAGACAGATGTGTCTGTAGTCCAGCATGCTTGACTTAGAAACAGACAAACAAGAGCACAAGCAACAGACATGCCTTTCCTTTTAGGTTGTTTGTCCTCTGATTTATATGACTTTTTAGATATTTGCGATACTATTGCTATCCATTAAAATACTAAAATATTTTTTATTAATATGTTCTTAAATGTCACTTCTTTTACTTGTTGTTTTTTGGGAGGGAGGGGGGTTGAACTCACAGAGATCCATATCTGCCTTTTCTCTCAAGTGCTGGGATTCAAGATGTGTGCCACACACCAGCCCCCATCTTATATATTTTTGCTTTGATTTTCTTATATTTCAAGTTTTATTTTTTATGCTTAAATCTTTACTCCATCTTAAGTTGGAGTTTCTACTTAGAGTGAGGTAGAAGTCTATCCTGGTGTATTTATACTGCTGTGACTGAACGCCTCAGACCAGCCGACTCAGAGAACAGAAATATGTGTTTGCAGTTCTGGGAACTGCGAGTCTGCACCCAGGAGATGACAGATTAACGTCTGGTCTCCAGCATGACACCTTCTTCCTCCATCCTTTGAAGAGGGTGGATGGTGTGTGCTCATGTGGCAGAAGGAGCAGAAAGTCAAAGGGAACCAAACTGCCTTTGTCAAAACATTTCATAAAGTCACTAATCATTCATGAGGGCAGAGGCAAAAGGCCCAGCTGTAAGCGGAGACTGCTCATTTGTTTCCCAGCCACCCAGACCTGAATAATCACACAGAAACTATATAAATTACAACACTGTTTGGTCAATGGCTCAAATGTATTTCTAGCTAGCTCTTGTATCTTAAATTAACCCATTTCTGCTAATTTGTGTATCACCATGAGGCTGTGGCTTACCAAGTAATGTTCTGAGTGTCTATCTCCTTTGGCACCTGTAGAGTGTCTCCTTAACTCCTACTCTCTCTCTGTCTCTGTTCAAATTTCCTGCCAGCCTAGAGCCTCTCAAAAAATAAAACAAGAATCCAAAAGAGAAGGTTGTCAAGGATCACTTTTGATATTTTGTTTTGGTTTGGTTTGTTTTAAGACAGAGTCTCTCTATACATCCCTGACTGTCCTGGAACTCACTCTGTAGACTAGGCTGGCCTAGAACTCACAGATCTGTCTGCCTTTGCCTCCCAAGTGCTGGTATTAAAGGTGTGCACCTCTATGCCTCACCTGATACTTTGTTCTTGACAGTGATATTTGCTGTAGACTTCTTTTTAAAGTATATGCTATTTTAGTCGATGGTTTTTTAGTTTTTAAAATGAGAAAATTTTGATTTATATTGAATTGTTAAATGTGATAAACTTTAAGAAACTTACTGATCAGTTTTATGAGCTTCTGGATGTGATTTTGTTATGGGTTTCTTTATATATATACATAGGTATTCTGTCCTTTTTCTTTCTTATATTATCTTTTCCATGAAGTATTGAAATGTTATTAACCCCATAGAATAAGGTTTCATCGAGAGAGTTTATGTGTGATTGGAATGATCTGCCACATAAAACTTGCTGAGGCCATCCATCTGAAATTTCTTCATTTTTTGTTTGTTTTTTGTGGTTATTGTTGTTGTTTGAGACAGGGTTTCTCTGTAGCTTTGGAGCCTGTCCTGGAACTAGCTTGTGTAGTGTCCCTTTATTCTGAAGAAGTTTTAATCATGTTTTTTCTTGTCTTTCCTGTTGAGTCTCACTAAAGGCATACCTGTTAAGCTTTCTGAAAAATAGCCTTGTTCGTGTTAAAATTTGGTTTTTATGTCTTCATTTTCTGTAACTTCTTTTTCTTAAACTCTTGTTCTTTTTTAAAAACCTTAGTTCTTTCATGACTATCAATGTGAAGTTTATAAAATAAAACCAATGTTTATTTTACTTTATTTATTGAATTAATTTTCTATCTAATAGATCTTTGTTTCTGGCAAGTACCAAGTTGTAACTTTTGAAATTTTATAGTAGGGTTTACAGTTTCCAGTATAATAAATACTTAACAGCCTTTGAAATGAAAGCTGACTTTATGGTTTCACTTTATGAAGTCTGTCAGAAAAATTATTATTGTCGTTGTTTTGTTGATTTGATTACTGTGGCCGGAATAAAACCCAGGCCTCATGTATTAGGCAGGCACTCTACCCCTGAGCTGCATTCCTAGAATTCCATGTAGACTTACGATGTCACCTTATTTTAAAAATATAAATTAGCACTAATGTTCATTACCTTGTGTTTATATGTTGACCTGTCCTATGTTTATACATTTCCATATAACAAACACACTAAGATACACTTTTTCTTTTGTTTTAAGGCTTTCTTCAATACTAAAAACATATGGAAATTCTTTGAAAACACCATCAGTAGTTTATAGACAGAGGCTTTATGAACTACTGATTTTATTACCTCCTGAGACCTATAAAGGTATGTGCCTTAGACCAAAATGTTTTGTTGTCTGTGACCAGTTTGATAACCTAGAAATCAGTAGATGTTAAATGCTTGACGGAGGGAACGAATAGTGATGGTTATTGTTTTTTCTTACTAGAATGACCTTGAATTCCTGACCCTCCCACTTCTGCTTCCTGCGCTGGGATTGCAGGTTTTTGCCATTGTGCCTTGTGTAAAGCATGGATGATGGTGGTACACACCTTTAATCCTAGCACTTGCAAGGCAGAGACAGGTGGATCTCTGTGAATTCAAGACCAGCCTGATCTACAGAGTGAGTTCCAGGACAGGCTCTAAAGCTACAAAGAGAAACCTTATCTCAAAAAACAAAAACAAGCAAACATGATTTTAGGATAATACATTGCTGCTCTAACTGAATAATTGAAGGCATTTATTTCAGGAGTTGAAAGTTGACATTTATACTCCTGGGACGTCTGTCTTCTTTTGAATACTTAAGCCATGTTAAGTTGCATGTTACTTCCTGCATTCCTTATGCATCTACATGTTTTTGCTCATCTCCTTTTACACATTAAAGTAATACAACATATACCACATTAATTCAGAATACTAATATACAACATCCTGTCTTGACTTTCGTTATTATGTTTGTATATGTATATACCAAAGTGTTCACTATTGCCATGTGGGTTAAATGTCCTTAGAAAGAACTGCCAAAATTAGTTCATCACCATTACTCAGGAGCTATCAACTAACTCACTGTTTTATGTTCAGTGCTGCTCTAAAAATAGTAAATAACCATTACTTCAGTTACCCTAGGATAATATGATGGTCTCGTTATATTTTCCTCTCATAGTAAAGGCTTAGAGAGTTTATGAGTGTACTCAAACCCGTATCTAGTACGTGGTGGGATTGAGACTGATGTGCGAGTTTGGCGGCTGGGTTTAGTGGCACACATTCTAATCTATGAACTGGGAGCCCAACCTAGAATTAAGGAGATTGTGAGTTGAAGGCCAGCCTGTAGTGCCCTGTACTGCACAGTGAGCTCTTATCTTAAAAAGACAAACAAAAAAAGTTTTGTTTCATATTGTCCTGCCTCCACTAGAAACCTCAAAGGCAGTCCCTGCTTAGCCCAAGTCTGTGTCACCCTGTGCTCTCTAGAAGGTGCCTTGTCGAGGGACTTCACAACACCCTGGGGACCATTTCAGTGCTACATGACTTAACAGCCTAGGCTGCCGCAAAATCAACCCTCAAGATTTATACTTCAAAATCCATACATCAGTATAAAATTTCAGGGTGTTGAGTTTTTAAACATTTAGAAATGTAGGCATATAGGGGCTGGAGAGATGGCTCAGAGGTTAAGAGCATTGCCTGCTCTTCCAAAGGTCCTGAGTTCAATTCCCAGCAACCACATGGTGGCTCACAACCATCTGTAATGGGGTCTGGTGCCCTCTTCTGGCCTGCAGGCATATACACAGACAGAATATTGTATACATAATAAATAAATAAATATTTTTTAAAAAAAGAAATGTAGGAATATAAACTTAGAGTCTATAGGCTATTTTCTGATAAGGGAGGACATTAGTCTACCTTTAAAGAACTTTAAGGAAAAGGAAAAATAAACCTTAAATTTGTTTTTTACTTGTGTTTTTTTTTTTAAAGATTTATTTACTTATTATATACACAGTGTTTAGCCTCCATGTCGATAGCAAATAATGATTCTGTTGGTTGGTTGGTTGGTTGGTTGGTTGGTTGGTTGGTTGGTTGGTTGGTTGGTTGGCTGGTTGGCTGGTTGGTTTTTCAAGACAGGGTTTCTCGGTGTAGCCCTCCCTAACTGTCCTGGGGCTCACTTTGTAAATCAGGCTGTCCTCGAACTCACAGATCTGCCTGCCTTTGCCTCCCAAGTATTGAAGGTTTTTCTTAAAGATTAATTCCAGCAAGCATGGTGACTTACATCTGTAATCCCAGCATTCCTGAGCTGGGGCAGAAAGAACCCCTTAAGGTCAAGGGCAGCCTGGGCTATAGAGTAAGACTCTAACTCAGGAAAAGGAGGAGGAGAGTGACTGACTACTGAGATTTCTGGTGGTTGTGGAATAAAATTTTGAGTTCTTAGTTTTTATTTGCTATCTTAGGTTTGATGTGATTAAGTTCTTTTACCAGAAAAAAATTATGCAAGGGATTATTGTAACTAAGAAATACTTCACTATTTTCATACTTAGCTGTAGCAACAGAAGTATCTTTTGTGTTGTACTGACAACAAAATCATTTTACTGAGTGTGCTGTGAGTTAAACTCACAAGCATTCCTTTAACTGACTCTGATTTGTTCTGCCAAGCCCTCATTGGTCCCTGTCTACCCTCTCTGATTGTGTCTGTGAGCTTAATAGTGCTTTTGTGTCCATGGAAACTGCTGCCTACCCTCATATTATTGTTATAGTTATAATTCTGCCAGCCAGACCTGGTGGCACAAACCTACGAAACTGAGTCAGGAGGGTCTGAGTTGAGAGGCTGCCCGGATTATAGATTGTAATCATGCTATTCTGAGTAATTAGTATGACCTCGTCTCAAAATAAAGTAAAATGAAGTTGGGGGCTACAATTCAAGTGGCAGATTTCTTACTTAGCATGTGGAGGCCATCCTCTGATCAGTTCCCAGCACTGCAAAACCAAGTGGAAATTCTCCATAGTACCCCCAGTTCACCGTCAATAAATGAGAAATTCAGCACAGTGGTTAGAAGCTCGGGTTCAGTCAGGCTGCCTTCAGATCTCTGTCATATCTGATCCTGTCTGCTCATCTGATCTCAGAACATTTCTTAAGAGACTCTTTTGTAAGCTGTTAGGATGTTTTAAAACACCTATTGTCTTGAATACATTTTGAGTGTTATGCTTTGTAGTACAGTAGCGTTTTTTAAGTTTTAAACATAATCTCACTGTCATGATTTCTTGTTTTAAAAATGACTAAATGTTGGGGGCTGGAGAGATGGCTCAGTGGTTAAGAGCATTGCCTGCTCTTCCAAAGGTCCTGAGTTCAATTCCCAGCAACCACATGGTGGCTCACAACCATCTGTAATGAGGTCTGGTGCCCTCTTCTGGCCTGCAGACATACACACAGACAGAATATTGTATACATAATAAATAAATAAATATTTTTAAAAAAATGACTAAATGTCAAATATCTACTCAGTCTCCAAATTTCCACTGTCTTCAACACAGAACTACCCATCACCTCTCCCCAGAAAAGATGTGCTACCTCTAGGTTGACCACCCAGAACAATGGAGAGCACACTAATAAACTGTTAAACTATTCCAGATTGTTACCATCATCAAAATCCGGACGATTGAAAGATCTATAGAAAAGTAACTTTGTTCTCCTAATGCATTACAATGAAGGGAAGCACAAGGAAGAAGATAAGGGGTTCAAAGAGACTTGAGATCTGTCATCTGACTGCCGTGTGTAGACCTTATGTAGATCTAGATTCCACCATAGACACAGACAAAGATCACATTTGTCACATAATTGGAAATTTGGGGACAGAGTAGATACTTGATGTTCCATGATTTTTAAAACATGAAATTATGATGTTAAGATAAAACATCCTTAACTTTACTGACCACAGATTTGTAGATGGAATAATAGCACTGTTTGGGATGCAGGAGACGGGTAGAATAGGATTGCTCCAGCTTGATTGCTCCACAGGGCATGAATTGTAGCACCAATGTCCCCTTCAATGTGCAGGGCGTGGGTTGTAGCACTAGTGTCCCCTGTGATGGTGCGGTGTGTGTCTCCTATAATGCTGCTGATGTTTTCCTTAGTCAATGTGTAGTATTTTCAGTCTCTGCTTTACTTTAAACCAGGTTGTTCTGCTTATCTGTCCTCCATTTTCTTTTGAGATGAAATTGTGGTCGGTGTCCAGGAAGGCTTCCTTCCAGGTCCTGGCCTCAAGCAATCCTCCTTAAATGGTCTATGAGAATATTCCACCTTGCCGGGCTAAATTTTCCTTCCCTGATGCTAATGAGTGAACCTAGGGTCTTAAACATGCAGGGCAAGTGTCATACCACTGGGCTACATACCCAGCCTGTTCAGTTGTTTTATTTTGTATGGAGACAACGTCTCTATATAGCCATGGCTGTCCTAGAGCTCACTGTATAGACCAGGCTGGCCTCAAACTCAGAGATCTGCCTACCTCTGCCTCCAAGTGCAAGGATTAATACCATGCCCTGATAGGTGTAGGTGTTTTGTTTCACAGATGTGTTTATACACAGTTATTAGATGCTTAAGGCATGAAAGAGTTGGACTCATGTACTTTTGTTCTTCCTGTAGTTTTATTTTAAGCAGTGGTAACATGTACTTTCTGCTGCAAGTATTTAAGCTTCACGTTGTCATTTCACTGTTGTGGATAACAGCTGAGCCGTTCATGTGTAGTGCAGTTACTGAAGATCAGAAGTAGAGTCTTAGGCTGTGAGACTTTATAGTTGGTCTTCTGTGCTCTCCTTAATCCCATACTCTAAGGACAACAGCTACCAAATTGCTAATTGTTGTTTTTCTCTGACTCTACAGGGAACCTCAGTGCTATCCTCAAAGAGCTGACTGCTGAACTGACTGCCCCTGATGCCCAAGCAGCAGCGTCTGTGTGTTTACTTCCAGCCCTTTGTCACCCAGATGACCTTTTGATATTGAGTCCTTTGCTGCAAGAGACTGACCACAGGTTTATTGAAGAACAGGTATAATGGCTTTGCAATAATTCTTGAGGAGATTTTTGTCTTGAATGATTTTTTTAACGCGTATTTGCTTTTTCTGCCCCCATCCAGCTCCTTCTTGGTAATGGTGTTGCTTGTGGAAGTCTAGAATACGACCCTTACTCCATCTATGAGAAGGACGTAGGAGGAGACTCCGTGCCTAAGCCCCTGCCCCCAGCACTGTCAGTTTCTAACTCCGCATCCAAGCTCTTTGGGGTTGTCTGTGCTCATGTGGAAGAAGCTGAGAGGTAAGTCTCTTCTGTCGTGAGGTGGAACGTCTGTCCAGTGAACTCACTGCTGGTCGGGGAGGGGTGCCGTCAGATGACCCCATTAGCCGCAGAATGTCACCTGTGACAGGTGAGATAAAGTCTGTTTTCACTGTAGATAATATTGATAAGAAAATACTAGATGCATCTGCCATAAGCCTGGCACAGAGGAAACAGGGGTTTTGAAAATACCAAAGGCTAATGAATGATTGATTTCTCATTTAAGATGCCAGGTTCTTATCTGGATCAAAGTCCACTGCTCAGGAAATACTGTTCTCAGAGAAACTAGACAACTGTGCTGCTGATCAGGAGTTTACGGATTATCCCTCCCCAGCACTGGGTTTCAGGGCCACCACTGGTTTACATAAGTGCTGGGCACTAAATTCCTGATTGAGCGTCTCCTCACTACAGATGCTTTCTTTTTCTTTATGTATTCTATTCTTACATTTCTAGAGAAGAGTGGGCTTAAAGTATCTATATTTAGCCAGTGTGGTGGTGCAGACCTGTGATCCTAGTGCAGGAAGGCTGAGGCAGGATAATTCTCAGTTCCAGTGGAGCATGAATAGACAGGGAGACCCTCTCCCCCTGAAAATACCAACAAGCAGGCTAGGCGGTGTTGGCATATGTCTTTAATCCCAGCACTCAGATCAGACTGGGCAGTGGTGGCACACGTCTTTAATCCCAGAACTCGGGAGGCAGAGACGGGTGGATCTCCCTGAGTTCAAGGCCAGCCTGGTCTACAGAGTAAGGTCCAGGACAGGCTCCAAGCTACAGAGAGACCCTGTCTCAAAGAACAAAAAAACAAACAAACAAAAAAATCAACAAGCAAAATGAAAAAAGAAAAGTATCCATTTTTCAAATGTTTCAGAGCTTTTTAATCTTATTGTGACTGGTATTATGTTTAAACAGTAAGATTATTCTAAGTTTAAAATGAAGTCTGTACTGTATTTATGTACTTATAATTGAAATGATTGAGACTGGAAAGATGTTCAGAGATTACGAGTGCGTATTACCCTATTAAAGGACCAGAGCGTGGACCCTGGCAGCCACATCAACAGCCCTCAAGCACCGTAACTCCAGCCCCAGGAGTCTGAAGTCTGCTTTCGGCTTCCTCACATGCCATGCACACACACAGGCATAACATGTACAGACACATATAAATGAAATACATTTTATATGGCGGAAGTCTGAGGACAGTTTGCAGGAGTCAGTTCTCCTCTTCCACTGTGTGGGGAAGGGATTGAACTTGATGGCAACACCTTTACCCACCGAATCATCTTACTCCCCCAATCATTTTTTAAAAGAATCTATTATTATTATTATTATTATTATTTCATTCAGTTAGTGAGCGGTGAGGTGTGTGGAAATCAGTTTCTCTTCTGCCACGTGGGTTCCAAGGATCAAATTGTAACCCATCTGGCATGATGGTTCCATACGTTCCTGAGAAGGGGAGTGTGGTTTAAGGAAAGAGATAGAAAAGGAACAGAAGACAGAGTCAGAAGGGCATCCAGTGAGTACCGTGATCAGCCCCAGGTTTATTTCTCAGAGTTCTTGTAATACCCAATCACAAGGGGAGGGCACAAGACTCCCATGATACATAGAGCAAGCAAGTATAATCACCTCCTTACAAGTCAAAGCATCCTGTTGACTGGCCTTTGAGGAGTAAGGCATCCAGTAACCATACCTTCAGTCAAACATCTGTTGTTTAACCTTGAAGGAGCAGGAATAGGTCTGAACTCTGACCTTTAGTCAAGGTGGAACAGATTCACTTCTGTGGGCTCCACAAAAGTGAAGGCAACAAACTTTCCTTTATACTCTGTTTATCTCATGGAACTGCAATTTTATTTTAGACTAGGTGACTGTATTCTAACCATAGAAATCTAAAAATAAGAAAAGTTTGCATTGCTAGTACTAAAGCACAAATGTTTATGTTTAAAGGGTGGGATGGTTTATATTGTTAATTTTGAGAGAGTCTTACTGTAAGGTCTTGACTACCTGAAGCTTACTGTGTATCCCTGGCTGGCCTCAAATTTAACAGTTCTCCATGGTTGGCTTCCTGTGTACTAGCGTTTCAGTACCACCATAAACAGCTACCATATTTTTTATTAAGAAAAATTGGAGCCGAGCACTGGTGGCGCATGCCTCTAATCCCAGCACTTGGGAGGCAGAGGCAGGTGGATCTCTGTGAGCTCGAGGCCAGCCTGGTCTACAAGAGCTATTTCCAGGACAGGCTCTAAAGCTACAGAGAAACCCTGTCTCAAAAAACAAAACAAAAAAAAATTACAAATGGCCTCAAGGTCTCTTTTTTTTTTTTTTTTTTTTCGAGACAGGGTTTCTCTGGTTTTGGAGCCTGTCCTGGAACTAGCTCTTGTAGACCAGGCTGGTCTCGAACTCACAGAGATCCGCCTGCCTCTGCCTCCCAAGTGCTGGGATTAAAGGCGTGCGCCACCACCGCCCGGCTATGGCCTCAAGGTCTCAAACAAAGACATTGGCAAAATAAATTATTGTATTGATAGACTGATGCTAATATTTATTTAAAAGTGTTTTTCTGTAATCGTTAATAAAATGGGGAAATGTGTGACAGTATGCTCAGAAAAAAAAAGTAAGTCATAACACCGGTAAGTACAGTGTAAGTCCAGTTTTCTGAAAATTATTTCCATAATCCTGGAGTGGGGGTCTAAAAATAAAAATAAAGATTCTGAAATCTTGGCAGTAACTCTTCCTAGATGCCAGGGTTGGAAGTGAACTTTGGAGTAGTGAGATTCTCTCAACCCTTGGTGACCTGCCATTTTTATTATACCTTCTTCTTCCACCAAACTTCCTGCACTGTTGGGCTTTTAAAAGGATCAACACCCATATCTCCTTTACTTTGATAACAAAATTGCTACTGGACAGAACTGTAAGCCTTGTGACCTTAACACTCGGATAGAGATCTGGCCTGCAAGATGACTCGGGGTAAGGGCTCTCGCTGCCATACTGACATCCTGAATTCCATCCTTGGGATTCATGTCTAGGTGGAAGAAGAGAGCCTGAACGGTGTTTCTCTGACTACACACATGTGGCATACATATGTACTCCTAGTAAACAAACAAATGGGATTAAAAAAATCTCAAGGTAGAGAGAACCAGCACCATAAAGTTGTCCTGACACCCCCAACACACGCATACACACACACACACACACACACGAATACACAAATAAATAAAGATTTTAAAATGACAGAGATCTGATTCAGCACTCAGGGACATTGGAGTGTGGTAGAGTCTCATAAAGGGTGCCCATCTGCCTTCTCCCCAGCTCTGCACTGTTTGTACCTTCCTGATGCAGTTCTTTTATGCTGGTGTGATGAGTACATGACTTCCAGCCACATCCCTAACACACGAGACATTTCAAGGTGCTGTTGCTGCCATATTAATTCCCAGCCTACAAAATACTCCTTAGTATTGTTTCTGCTTTCTTTTTTTAAAAAATATTTATTTATTTATTATGTATACAATGTTCTGTCAGTGTGTGTGCCTGAAGGCCAGAAGAGGGCACCAGACCTCACTACAGATGGTTATGAGCCACCATGTGGTTGCTAGGAATTGAACTCAGGACCTTTGGAAGAGCAGGCAATGCTCTTAACCACTGAACCATTTCTCCAGCCCCCTGTTTCTGCTTTCTTAATTTAAATGGAGAGAAAGTGTTAACCTCAAACAGTGTTTCAGGGGAAAATTGATAGGGTGGTGGTATGGCTTGTCTCACAGGTAAAAGTCTTGAATCTCGCCAGCCCCCAAACCTCTGTTTTTAAGTGGCATTTAAAAAAAAAAAAAAAAAAAGAATGCCTTGAATTCACTGGCCACAAACTCAGGATCCTCCTGTCTCATCCTCCTGACTATTAGGGTTGCAAGCTTTGTGCCTCTCTGCCTGGTTTACATAAGCTACTTTGTAAAGAGGCAAAATTCTGTAATATTAAAGAGGTCATGTGTTACAAATGTTCGTGTAATTGTCAACATTGAGTATATGAATTAGAATATTCTCAAATAATAGCATTCAGTTGGTCACCTTTTTCTAGAGTCTAGTAAATACCTGTGATAACCAATTTATAATAAAGAACGTTTATTTTTGCTCACAAATGTAAAGGTTTCAATGACTGGTTGAGTCAGTGATTGATGCATGTCATGTTGGGACTGCCTGCCAGGGCAGAACCCCTACCTCACAACCAGGATGCAAAGGACTTGGAGACCCCGGTCCTCAGTCTTCTTGGAGGAGACAGCAATGACCAGAAACCTTGTAGTAGTTCCTACTTTGCCTCGGCTCTAAGCTAGGGAACACGAACCCTACCATACAACCTTGGGAGTGTGTTCTCACAATTACAGCTACCGCAGGTAACTTAAGGAGCATAAAGTACGAGTTTTGAAAATGTTAAGGACTACATTTAAAAGAGTTTTCGAGGCCAGCTGGTCTACAAGAGCTAGTTTCAGGACAGGAACCAAAAGCTACAGAGAAATCCTGTCTCGATAATCCAAAAAAAGAAAAAAGAAAAGAAAAAAGATAAATAAAAGAGTTTTCCCTGTGTTTCATAGACTGGAAGTTAGGAAGAGTAGGCAAAAAATTGTATGTAGATTACAGGTAATGAGTGAGGTAGCTGAATTTCCCATGGGAAAAATAAAAAATGTTTTGAAACAAGACAGTAGTAGTCTTTTTCATAAAACAATACTTTTTTCCCTTTGCTGCTGGAGTGGCCCTTTATAAAAATATTTTCCTATGATTATTATGTATATTTTTTTCCTTAAAATGTTTCAAGGTGTTGGATAATACCTTCTCACTTTAGTAGTTGCCACCAAACATGAACAGGAGAATCTGCAGGTGTTTGGCGGCTCTGCAGCTAATTGGCCCAGCAATCTTAGCTGCGGTTAACTCCTGTGGCTTCTGATTTCAGGATTCCGATCCTGGAGCAGCTCTTGAGCAGCATAAAGCACAGCAAAGGAGCACGTCAGCAGACAGTTCAGTTGCATGTTGTTTGTGCCGTTTCTAATCTATTGAAGGTAATTTTACTTAAATTACTATCTACTTGGTATTTTAAAATTAAGTAAGCTTTGTAGCTAAGTAGGTTTTATGCTGATGCGTCTAGAGAAATTTATTATTTATTTTTTTTAATCTCTGATAAAAATATTTTAGGACGGAGAGTTGTCCTTTACTTTTTCTCCATATAAAACTTGTCAGTAAGCCAGGCAGTAGTGGGCATTTGGGCAGAGAACTCTAAGAGTTCAAGGCCAGCCTGGTCTGCAAAGCAAGTTCCAGGACAGCCTGGGTTACACAGAGAAAACCTGTCACAAACAAACAAACAAAAAAAAACTGACCTTGACTCAGTGCCACACCTTAGCTGACTAAACCCGCCGGCCCAGAGTGGGCCAAATCCAACTGCTGCCCTTATAACGTCTTACTGTTGCTCAGTAAAACATGATAGACATGATAGTGTCCATTTATTCATTTTATGAACATCGTGAGTAGTCATTTCTGTGTTCTGTGTTTTCTTAAGTGATGAACATGCTTGATTGACAAGAATATATGTTTCAAACTAGATCAGAAAATTTGCTGTAATTGTACATTTTAATTGTTTTTCATCTTCTTTAGTATGTGGCTGGCTCTAAACGAAGTTTAGGTCCAGAAGTAAGAAGACTTGTCCTTACATTAATGTTGGGAGCCCTAGAAAGTCCCAATCCCCTTTTGAGATGTGCGGCTTCGGAAGCATGGGCTAGATTGGCCCAGGTGGTTGATGATGGAGCTTTTACAGCTGGATTAGCTCAAGTTAGCTTTGACAAGTAAGTGAATCTCTTAGAGTTCATGGGCTGTTAACAAAATGGGATGTAGTCTGCTGTTTAATGGAACTCGTAAGAGTATTGTCCTGCGCTTTAAAAAAGAAAATGTGTTGATGTGGATGTTACCAGATGATGACGGCAAGATTTATGTGGATGTTATAATTGGCCATATGCAGTCAGTAAATAGACTCTAGGCCAGTGGGACAGCTCTGCCATGTAAAGTCCATCTGATACGTATCAGGAGTCTGTAGGAAGGGAAAGCTGTAGGCTGCAGACCACAAGACCTGTAGCCTTGTGAGGTCACTTTGGGAGGTTCAGTTATCTTGAACTATTCTGAAGAGGTGGTCAGTAATATGATCCTACTTATTTAAGACTGTTTAAGGGGAAGGAGTATAAATTTGAAAATGATACTAAAACAATTACAAATAAAGTCCATGATTATACTGGGTGTGGTAGCACATGCTCATAAACTTAAGAAACAGAAGCCGGGCAGTGGTGGCACATACCTTTAATCCCAGCTCTCAGGAGGCAGAGGCAGGCAGATTTTTGTGAGTGCGAGGCCAGCCTGGTCTACAGAGCTAGTTCCAGGACAGCCAGAGCTACACAGAGAGATTCTGTCTCAAAATAAAAAGAAAGAAATAGAAATAGAATTGCCACTGACTTCCTTTCAGACAACCCCAAACCTCATACCAAGACCCTGTCTCCAAAATGTTCATGCTTCTGAGTTTACTGTAAACACAGTCAACTGGTTAGTAGCTGTGGTGGTAATGTGAGCACTTTGGCCCTGGCTCCATATTACTCTGTGGGATTCCAGCTGTCCTCTTAAAATGCAGCAGTGATAGCATAATCTCAGGGCCATTGGGAACAAAGCCAAGGTGCCTGAAGAGCATGTGAGAGAGTCCCAGTAAATAATAACTTCCTTATAGTTTTAGTATCAGCATCCTGAATTGAAGTGAGGGAATTAAAATGTAACCTAATAATGAAATAGTATTAATGCCCACCCTATAAACTATGTGTATACATGTATATGTCACATATAATGTATATTTGCATGTATGTTGTATGTAGTGTGTATGTGTATATATATATCTGTCATGTAAGCATATATACTAAATTGTATATATCTCTGAAATGGTATGGTGAAAAAATGGTAGGCTGTGGTGGTGCACACCTTTAACCCCAACACTTAAAAGCAGAGGCAGTCAGATCTCTGTATGTTCAAGGCCAGCTTGATCTACACAGTAAGACCCTCTCTTTTTTGGGGTGGGGTGGGGGACAGGGCTTTTTGAGACAGGGTTTCTTCACATAGCCTTGGCTGTCTGGAACTAGCTTGTAGGCTCACCCTGAGTGCTTACATTAAAGGAATAGTCGATTAAAGGCATAGGCCACCACCTCCTAGCTTGAGACCCTGTCTTAAACTTTTTTAAGAAAGGAAAAGTAAATGTCTTACTTAGGGTTTTAATTGCTGTGAAGACACCATGACCACAGCAGCTATTATAAAGGAAACCATTTAGTCTTACAGTTTCAGAGGTGTAGTCCATCATCATCATGGGAGACAAGACAAGTGCAGGCAGACATGGTACCAGAGTAGGAACTGAGAGCCAGCCCTGCATCTTGCACAGGTAACAAGAAGTGTTCTCTCTCACTGGATGTGGCTTTGGTATATATGAGACTTCAAAGCCAGTCTCCACAATGACATACTTCCTCCAACAAGACCACAGCTATTCCAATAAAACCACACCTCCTAATAGTGCTGCTCCCTTTGGGGACCGTTTTCCTTCAGACCATCACAAGAAAGATACCTTTCTACTTTTCTGATTATTCGTGTGTGTGTGTGTGTGTGTGTAGTTTTTCAAGACAAGGTTTCTCTGTGTAGCTTTGGAGCCTGTCCTGGAACTCACTCTGTAGACCAGACTGACTGGCCTCACACTCACAGAGATCCTCCTGCCTCTGCCTCCCGAGTGCTGGGACTAAAGGCATCACCATCACCCAGCTTCTAATTATTCTTATGAAAAGTTTTGCCTATATAGCAAGTTACATGTATTGAAGATTTTTTATTTTTCATTTATTGTTTAGTTTGTACATGTGTGAGTGGTGCACATGTATGTTTATGATTACTCATGTGTGTGTGTGTGTGTGTAAATACATATGCAAGAGTATATGTGTATGTAAGGGTGTTCATGTACGTGTGATGGTGTGCATGTATATGTGTGGGTCCACGTGTGCCACAGCTTGCATGTGTGTACATGCAAGGCTCAAGAGACGGAAGTAGCCCTTTCCTTCTGTAGATTGAGTCCTAGAGTTAAACTTAGGTAGTCAGCCCTCACAGGCTGAGCCCTGCACACACTTTGGTTCAGGTTTATCTTTTCTGTACTTGTGTATATTTTTATTTCTGTAATTGCAGATTGAAGTCAGCAAGAGATGTGGTTACCAGAACAGGCCACTCGCTGGCTCTGGGATCCCTGCATAGGTACTTAGGGGGCATAGGGCCTCAGCACTTGAGCTCTTGTATTGGAGTCCTTTATACTTTGTCTCAGGACAGTACTTCTCCTGATGTGCAGGTGAGTCTCCTCACGGGACACCATCCTTTGAATCTGTGACTTCTTCTTGATTCAGATTCTGTTTTTACTGACAACTGATACTCGGTGTTAAATGTCAAAGCTATTGTTAAGTTGAACAGATTTTAAAATTCAAATCTCTCTTCCATTCATACTCATGAGAGCCTAAAGTCAGTCACATTCAGTGTCTGTGAAAAAGAAATCAGGGGCTGGAGACATGGCTCAGAGGTTAAGAGCACTGACTACTCTTCCAGAGGTCCTGAGTTCAATTCCCAGCAATCACATGGTGGCTCACAGCCATCTGTAATGGGGTCTGGTGCCCTCTTCTGGCCTGCAGGCATACACACGGAAAGAATATTGTATACATAATACATAAATAAATAAATATTTTTTAAAAAAAAGAGCACTGGCTGCTTTTCCAGGGGGCCTGAGTTCAATTCTCAGCAACCACATGGTGGCTCACAACCATCTGTTATGAGATCTGGTGCCCTCTTCTGGAAACAGAATGTTGTATACATAATAAATAAATATGTTTTTCTTGTAGAGGACCTGGGTTCAGTTCCCACCACTCACAACCATCTGTAACTCTAGTTCTAAGGCACCCTATACCGTCTTCTGGTCTCTCTGGTCACCAGGTTTGCATGTGGTACACCTATATACATGTAGACAAAACACCCATACACATGATATAAAATAAATAAACTCATAGGGTTCACTTACTCTCTTTCCAAATTAGCAGTAACACATCCATCCCTTAATTTCCGCTGCTTTTTAATTTGCTAAACAAAGATCAGTTTGGTGCCTTTTGTGTTTTGCAATGCAGCTATGGCAAGTTTATTTCCTTTCTGTCTTTACAGACCTGGGCCCTTCACTCTCTCTCCCTGACCATCGACTCTGCTGGTGCACTCTATCACGTCCATGTGGAGCCGACCCTGTCGCTCATCACCATGCTGCTGTTAAACGTGCCTCCAACTCATGCTGAAGTGCACCAGAGTCTTGGCCGCTGCTTGAACGCCCTTATTACCACATTAGGCCCAGAGCTACAAGGTATGCAGAGGCCATTTCCGTGGTGTTTTACATGAAGGTACACATGGAGTTAAGTTCACGTCTTAGTCTCTGTGCTCAGCATGTAGCAGGGGCTCAATATGTCTTGTCAGATGAAGGTTTCAGTTCAATCAGCCTGTTGTCTCCTACCCTGAAAAGTTAAAAGTGCCATATTTAGAAAGATTTGTCTTAAAAATACTTGCCTAAATAATTTAAGTGGCAAATATAAAGTACAGTAGCATAAAGAACTCTCCAAGAAATAAATAAATCCGAAGTCTCAAATAGTTAAACCTCTTCAAATCACATGGTATATATATGAAATATATGAAAATAACACTCAAATGATGCCAGCAAAGTTCAATTGATTGGCAATGTCTAATTCTACTTTTTACCAAATTTTGCTTTTCATGAATATTTTAAAAACCTGTAAACAGTTCTGAATTCTTCTAACAAACACTTCATTTAGAACAAACTAGTTAGGCTAATGAGATGGCTCAGCAAGCAAAGGCACCTCTTGCCACACCCCTGAGTTTGAGCCCCATGATCCATTTGGTGGGGAGAGAGGACCAGGTTGTCCTTTGATCTCCACACACTCACTGTTACATGCTCACCCCCCCACATAAATACACACAAAGCAAGAGTCATTTTTTAAAAGGTTTAAGAATAAGATAATCTATCACTACTACCTTACTGTTCTTCCTCTGCTCTGTGTGTGTGTGTGTGTGTGTGTGTGATACACAGGCTTCCCACATTCTAAGCATATGCTTAGCCATTGACCCATGTCCTAGACCATGTCTCTGCTTTTGAGGTAGAAATTTGATTTGAGAAATCTATGAAGTAATTTTAATGAATTTTGAAGTCTTATATATGTTTAGAAACTAATGGTTTTATAGGTCAATAATTAAAAGCTCTGGCTTTTAATAACTTCACCTTTTGGCTTTTACTAATTCCAGGTAACAATACTTCTGTGTCCACCTTAAGGGCTTCCTGTCTGCTGGGTTGTGCAGTGATGCAAGATAACCCAGGCTGCCTGGTCCAGGCTCAGGCCATCTCTTGCCTTCAGCAGCTTCACATGTTTGCTCCACGACATGTCAACTTGTCTAGCCTGGTCAGCTGCCTCTGTGTGAGTATGAAATGAGTGCCTAGTTTCTGAGCCTTGAATTTATTCCGATTTGATTATTTTCTAGACTATGTAAAAAATATGCTATACATATGACTGGTTTTTTTTTTTTTTTAGTTTGTTTTAGAAAAAGGAAGGGCCACTTTCATGTATCTGCCTCTAAGCCTGACATACATGGGTTCACTTTTCTGCTATTGGTGTTGAACATAAGTCCTGGAATATTCTATTCATTCGTGAATGGGGACACTTACTGCAAGTGTTTGTGTGGTCCTGTCTGCCTGCCTTCCTCTGCTGCTCTAAGTGCATCACAGTTCTGTCTCAGAGGTAAAGGAGTTTGCAGATGGCTTAGTGGGTGAGAGCTTGCTGTGTGAGCATGAGCACATGAGTTCAGCTCACCACACCCACATAGAAGCTTAGCTGCAACTCGGGCATAGAGACAGGTAGGTCCTGGGAGCTCAGGGGCCAACCAGTGCCACTGAAGTATCAAACTCTAGGCTCAGTGAGGCTCAAGAGAGTCAATACAGTAGAGCGTCATAGAGTAGGACACTGGAAGCCGTCTGATGACCTCCACAGCCCTTGCAGGGCCATTGCCTTCCATACAGTCCCCCACACACATACACAAAGAAAGAGAATGAGAAATTAAAATACCTTTGTGTAACATTTGTATGTAACACATCAATATCTGGGTCTTTATATAGAAAAATAAAGCCAGCCAACCAGAAGTTCTGATCAAGTGGTTCATTAGCCATCTTCACTTTGATGATTTTCTTTTGGCATAGCCAGTGTCTGTCTAAATTTGCCTCAAAAATTGAGCTCCAGGATATCAGTAAATATAGTCCAACACAAAATTGCAAACCTACCTAAATTGTTATTTGTAGGTTCTTTTTGTTGTTGGAAGGGCGTTGTTTCTGTTGTTTTATTTCTAACTTGACTGTGTGGTTCCCAGCATGGATGTTGTAGGCGGTGTGTCACCGTGTCAGCCTGTTGCACAGACAGATAGGCCGTCCTTTCATTTCAGAGCTTGAGGCAAAATGCGTAGTATTTCAGAGCTAGTCTTTAAAGGATAGTCTGAGGACCACAGCATCAAGCCATTCACTAAATTTAGTCATGGTTTGGTGTACTCTCCTCTCTCCTGAATTCCTTGCCCAATTGCCATCTTCATTATTCTATTATGGTCCTGGTAAGTTTTATGGCCTGATCATAGGCATAATTTTGTCACTTCCTAGTCTCCCATACCCTCTTCCAGGCTTGGCTATGTCATTTGTTAAATCAAGGATTACACAGATGCTGATGTAGCGACACATGGACCACACATTGAAATAGCATTGACGTGTCTGAAGCAATGCATAATATTAATTATTGATGCTAATTGTCATATAAAACTTTAAAAAGATGATATGACTAGCAATGATATGATATGAGTCTTTTGTGTGTTGGGAACAGCAAAGGAAAAGATTTTTATCTTCACCATTCAAAAACAAGTTCTCCCAAGATATTAATTTCTGCAAGCAAAGAATTTTTGCAGAATTATTATTGAAAAAAGTATTTTATTTATTGCAAGTTGATCTGACATTAAGAAAATGGTAGTGTTGCTATATTTAAATGGAGATTAAATCCCTACCCGATATGTGAACTCTCTTACTGAAGTTTACTAAGAAGCAGAATAAGATTACCACCCAGTAATCTATGATGACTAAGGCCTCATCAGGGCTATTACCTTTTTCCTTTCTCATGCATGCCAAAAAAAAAAAAAAGGCTACATGCCAGGTGGTGGTGGCACATGACTTTAATCCCAGCACTTGGGAGGCAGAGGCAGGTGTATTTCTGTGAGTTTGAGGCCAGCCTAGTCTACAAGAGCTAGTTCTGGGATGGGCTCCAGAGCTACAGAGAAACCCTGTCTCGAAAAGCTAAAAAGAGGGCTGAAGAGATGGCTCAGTGGTTAAGAGCACTGCCCTGCCCTTCCAAGGGTTCTGAGGTCAGTTTCCAGCAACCACATGGTGGCTCACAACCATCTGTAATGAGATCTGGTGCCCTCTTCTGGCCTGCAGGCATACTTGCAGACAGAATACTGAGAATACTGTATACATAATAAATAAACAGCCGGGCGGTGGTGGCGCACGCCTTTAATCCCAGCACTTGGGAGGCAGAGGCAGGTGAATCTCTGTGAGTTCGAGACCAGCCTGGTCTACAAGAGCTAGCTCCAGGACAGGCTCCAAAGCCACAGAGAAACCCTGTCTCGAAAAACCCAAAAAATAAATAAATAAATAAATAAATAAATAAATAAATAAATAAACAGATTTTAAAAAAAGAAGAAGAAAAACTAAAAAGAAAAAAAGCTACATATGAAAAACAATCTGCTACATTTAAAATAGAAACCATATTTTAAAATGGTTTTCATTATGTTAAAGTAATAATTTGATTAGCAATTTATTCTAAATTTATAGATTGAGTTTATTATATTTTACAGTATTTCCCTAAGTAAAGAAATTGTAGCCGGGCGGTGGTGGCGCACGCCTTTAATCCCAGCACTTGGGAGGCAGAGGCAGGCGGATCTCTGTGAGTTCGAGACCAGCCTGGTCTACAAGAGCTAGTTCCGGGACAGGCTCCAAAACCACAGAGAAGCTCTGTCTCGAAAAAGCAAAAAAAAAGAAATTGTATATCATCATTGGGGCAAGATACACTAAAGGCTCCCTGCTCATTGCACGCGTCTCTCCTGTCTGAACTTGGACTTGGTGACACTAGCACTTCTGAGCGCTGTGTGCTGCGGTGAACTGTGTAGCACGGTCCAGATTGCCTCTCCCACACATATGGCTCCTGGGCCTGCTTTGGAGCTGAGGCATATGAGCTTCACGGAAAGCCTCATTAGTACAGTGGGCATTCATTCAGTCCTTGCCTGGTTCATATCTTTACATCCTGAATTTGTAATTCACGTATTTTCAAGATCTTACCTCAGCTCTTACCAAGTTAGAAAATAAAACGTTTGTGGCCACGTTTTTAGATTGACACTAAACCATTTGAAGGATAACTCAGCCTTTATATTTGAAGCTTAGCTGATTGCTGTCGTAGTCGTCCTAATACTTATATTTTGATTTTGTCATGACTGGTCTGTCATTTGTTTTTTGTGCAGGAGATCTTGTTGGATAATTCTGTGTTGGTAGGTCCCTGACCCCTGACTCCTAACCTTGTTGAGGTTTGCAGTGCTGTTTTTTCATATTGTTTTGGTTGCAGATGTTTTCCCTGCATTTCTGTGTTTTAAGCTAACCATTAATGCACAAGCCAGTATGCATAGCATGTTTCTTGGTGTTTATTTAATATTAGTGTCAACAGATCCTTCCTAACCTTCTCCAGCTGGTACACTTGCTCCTTGCACTAAATTTTGCAATATTTTTATTTAACATATTCATTTCATAAAGAAATTATAATTATGGTTTGATTTGGTGTCTGTGTTTTGCCTGCTTCGTTTGCCTGCTTTAATCCAGCCTACATTCCTTTTCCCAGTTGACTTGCTGGAGAATGACATAGAGATGTGAAGCCTCCCATTTGCTCTGTGTGATCGCCCCCAACCTCTTTTCTCAAACACATGAAGAGTATTTCTCAGCATGCTTTTTTTTAAAGAATTGTTTAGCTGATGAATGCTGCACCTTCCTTGTGTGACATGCTCGTAAAATTCCAATCAAAATAACTAACATATTATTCATTTTTACTTAAATTTTCATATAGAGTACTGTTTCTAATCATTAGCATTAACTACAATAATCTTGGGCACGAGTAGACTTGTTCTTTATATTTTAACTGCTGTGTGGCTCTATATACTAGTTCTAACAATAGAAGTCTTAAACCTGACTGTGGCGACATTACCTTGAGAAATCTGTGAATGGCATTCTCCTCCTCCACTTGTGATGTCTAATGAAGCATACTCACAAAGCAGACTCCATCCACCCTTTGTTTCACTGATGACTACCTAGTAAACTTATAAACTTAGAGCCGGGCCTTCTCTGCATGTGTTCCTGTACAGTGGACAGTGCCTGCCACCACCCATCTTGTTTTTCTCTGAATTTAGGCTCACTTTCTACAGCAAATTCACCCACTTCAGTCCTGTTTTCCCATATATACCACATCACCAGGTCTCTGTCATAGCTGTACCATGTTTGTCGAGTTTTCACATGAAAATCACTGTGTCACCGTGCAGTGAACTGAGGTGAAGCTCTGCAGAAAACGCGTGAGGCTCTGGCTCCAGCCTTCCGCTCCTCCAGACATAAGTTATTGTAGGGAAAATACATTTTATATCTCTACATTTTATATTACTTAGGAGGTCCTTAAGTAAGCCTTTGTCTCTAGGATCGAGGCATGGTAGGCGCTATGTCTTTAAGTAGAAGACTGAGACAGGAAAATTGTGAGTTTAAGGCCAGCCTGGACTGCATGGCAGAATTCCCACTCAAAAGAAAAAAAAACTAGCCCAGCAGTGGTGGCACATACCTTTAATCCCAGCGCTTGGGAAGCAGACACAGACAGGTATCTGTGAGTTTGAAGCCAATCTGATCTACAGAGTGAGTTCTAGGACAGCCAAGGCCACACAGAGGAACTCTTGTCTCAAAAGAAAAAGAAGTTAAGAAATTTGTATCCAGAAACTTCTGATTTACAATTGATTATTTGAAGTACACTGCCAAACTTATCATTTGCTACAGATAAATATATATAGCTGCTGCCAAACCCATTGTGATTTGCATATATTATCTGTAGACATATGTTACATGTATGTAGACATGTATGTAAAAGTTGCTGTTCTTTGGTGTTAATAAAGAATTTTTTCTAAGAGGCTGGAGCACTGGCTGCTCTACAAGGGGATCTGGGTTCAATTCCATGCATCCAGGTTGCAGCTCACGGCTGTCTGTAACTCCAGTTCCAGGAGAGCCAACACCCTCACACAGGCAAAATACCAGTGCACATACAATAAAAAAAAATAGGTCATTTTTAAATTTTTTTTAATTTAAAGACTGTTTCTGATCAATTTTCCTGAGTGAAATTTATTTGAAAATGCACTTTCTCTGTGATACTGCTGTGAGGAACCACACCTATCAATCACTGAGTCTCGAGTGTCCCTGTTTGTGGGTCTGCGGCGAGTACTTGGCATGTTACTCTATGTTAACTCGGCAGTAGTTCTGTGGAAGCCAAGATCCAGAGAGGCTAAATAACTTGCCCAGGTCACACAGCGAGCAAGTGATAGGTGGAGGGTTCATACTGAGGCTTCCTGACTCCAGAGCTTCCAGCTGAACCCATGCACTGTTTTGCCTATGTCACTGTGAATGTGTTCACTTCATAGGGAACCATAAGCATAATTGCATGAATACAATGTGTGAGTCCTTCCAATTGTTTCTTTTATCTCAGAGCTATTTTTATCTTTGTCTTCTAACTTTGTCATAGCTGTTGCTTGGATTGTGTGTGTGTGTGTATATATATATAGTGAATAATTTAGTATGTGTATTATTCCTTGAGCTGTTTTGAGTTGTAATTGTGTATTCTAGAACAGTTGAAAAGGTTTTGCTGTATTTGATAAATTGTGTCCAGCCCACTAATGAGCTAAAAAGAATCAGAAAGTCCAGTGAATGTGTACTGAGTGCCACCAAGAGGCCTATATGTATTAGACCTACCGAGTGCCACCAAGAGTCTTAGCTTTCATTCCCCACATCTCATCTTTCAGGTGAATCTTTGTAGCCCCTACCTGTTGCTGAGAAGAGCAGTGCTGGCTTGTTTGCGGCAGCTGGTGCAGAGGGAAGCAGTTGAAGTTTCAGAGCATGCTGTCCTGCTGGCCAGGGATAGCGGGGACCTGGCTGCAGGTGATTCTTTTCTTCAGTAATAAGAATTTCCATGTATACATGAATTTTTTTAAGTGATGACTGTCGTAGGGTTTCTCTTACTGTGAAGAGAAACCATGACCACGGCAACTCTTATAAAGGAAAACATTTAATTGGGGTGGCTTGATTACAGTTCAGAGATTTAATCCATTATCATCATTAAGGGGAGCATGGCAGCATGCAGGCAGACTTGGTGCTGAAGAGGTAGCTGAGAATACTACATTTTGCAGGCAAGAGGAAGTGGTGTGAGACACTGGGTGGTATCTTGAGCATTTATGAGACCTCAAAGCCCACCTTGAGTGACAGCACAGTTCCTCCAACAAAACCACACCTACTCCAACAAGGCCACACTCCTAATAGTGCCGCTCCCTTTGGGGGCCAGTTTCTCTAAAGGCTGGATTAAAGGTGACACACAACTTTAATCCCAGCACTCCGGAGGCAGAGAGGCAGGTGGATCTCTGTGAGTTCGAGGCCAGCCTGGTCTACAAGAGCTAGTTCCAGGACAGGAACCAAAAGCTACGGAGAAACCCTGTCTCGAAAAATCCAAAAAAAAAAAGAGAGATTTTTTTTTTTTTGTCCCCTCTTCATTCTAAAGCAGAATTCAATATTGCTTAGTAAAATATGTTGGTTTTCTTCTTTATTTATGCCTTCAGGTGTATGCCTGTGTTTGGGTGTTTGCATGTGTGGGTACAGGTATCTGAGAAGTTCAGAAGAGGACATTGGATTCCTTGGAGGTGGGATCTTAGGTGGTTGGGAACAAACTCAGGTCCTCTGGAGGAGCAGCAGATGCTCTTAACTACAGAGCCATTTCTATAACCTCAGTAACATTTAAATATATACCTAGTTTTGTGCATTGCTAAGAATTGAACCTAGCGCCTCAGGCATTCTGGGCAAGTGCTGTGTCACTGAGCCACATTCCTGACCCATATCCCTCCATTTTAGAACTGATAAAAGTAACTCAAACTTAATATAATTTTAACTGTAAGTAATAATGTTATCATATTCTTGTATGTATATTTCCAAAAAATACTGTCATACATTTAGAAAGTCACAGCTTTTGCAAAGCTTCCCAGCTAAAGCTTTCAGGTCCATAATGTGTTTACTGTCAAAGCCTCTTCTGTTTATTCTATTAGTACATTGAAACGTTTGTGCTGGGTGATGGTGGGTCTGGAAGGAGTTTAGGGGGAAGAGTAGCTTGGCGAATATGATCAAAATTGTTGCATGCATGTGTGCTGGCTTTTACATGTTCTCTTAACACAAGATAAAGTCACCTGAGATGAGAGAACCTCAATTGAGAAATTGGCTCTGTAAGATCGGCTGTAGGCAAACCTATAGAACATTTTCTTAATTGGTGATTGATTGGGGTATGGGTATCCACCCATTGTGGGTGGTGCCATCTCTGAGCTCATGGTCCTGGCTGCTATAAAAAGTCAATCTGAGCAGCCAGTGAGCAGCACCTTTCCATGGCCTCTGCATCAGCTCCTGCCGCCAGGATCCTGCCCTGTGTTAGTTCCTGTCCTGACTTCCTTTGTTGAGGAACAGTGATATGGAAGGAAGTGTGAGCCAAATAAACCCTTTCCTCCCCAAGTTGCTTTGGTCATGCTGTTTCATCACAGCAACAGTGACCCTAACTAGACAGCATGTATGAAATTCTTACAAGTTAATAAAAATAGTACATTTTGGAAAAACTCTGCTGACTTGGGTTACTCAACATGACTGTTGAGTTGTAATAATGTCAGGTCTTTCCCCAAAGGAACTTTTTAGTTTTTATTTACAACCAAAATTGTCTGTATCTATTGCTTTAGATTTTGCTGGTGTGAACATGTTGTTAGTAGTATTAAGTTATGTGCGCACACACACGTGTACACACAAACATACACAAAGAACTAGAAGAGGGAGTAGTTAGGAAGGCAATGTTTTGTTGTTGTTGTTTTTCAAGACAGAATTTCTCTTTATAACAGCCTAGGAACTCGCTCTGTAGACCAGGCTGGCCTCAAACCTCAAGTGCTCAGATTAAAAGCATGCACCACTACTGCACACACACCCCAGGGGGGCAATTTTCTGGTTTTTTAGAAAAGATGTATTTATTATGTTTTATTTTGTGTGTTTGCAAGTGAGAGAGAGCATCAACTACTGAGCGAACCCATATCCTCTGCAAGAGCAGCCAGCGCCCTTACCCTTCAAGCCATCTCCATCTCCAGAGCCTTCATTTCTCCTTACATCTTTTGAACATTTTTTTTAAAAAATGCTTTTTGGCCAGGAAAAAATAAAATACTGCATTAACTATGTGAGTAAAATCATACTCACATATACATTGTCTTATTCCTTTAAAAAAAATTTTAAATATTTATTTATTATGTGTACAATATTCTGTCTTTGTATATGCCTGCAGGACAGAAGAGGGAACCAGACCTCATTACAGACGGTTGTGAGCCACCATATGATTGCTGGGAATTGAACTCAGGACCTTTGGAAGAACAGGCAGTGCTCTTAACCACTGAGCCATCTCTCCAGCCCTCCTTTAAAATTTTTTAATGCTTGGTGCTGGAGAGATGGCCAGCAGTTCAGAGGGCTTGTTCTTACAGAGGATCCAAGTTCAGTTCCAAGCACTCACATGGTGACACACAGCCATCAATGACTCCGATCAAGGGCCTCCAATGCCCCCTTCCTGCCCCTACAAGCCCCAGGTACACATATAGTGCATACGTAGACATGTGGACAAAACACTCATACATATAATCTAAAAAAAAAATTCTATATAAAAATTTAATATTTAAAACTAATTGAAAAGTTGAAAGAGCCATGCAGTGAATACATAATTGACCTTATCTACATCTTTAGGATGCTCATTGTGTATGTGTCTCCATCCATATTTACAGCACCGATTGTTGTCATGCCATTTCTAAGCAGGCTGTAGGCCTCACAGTTAAGTCTACACACTTCACCTTGCATTCTCAAGAAGGGCATTGTCAGGCCGGGCGGTGGTGGCGCACGCCTTTAATCCCAGCACTTGGGAGGCAGAGGCAGGCGGATCTCTGTGAGTTCGAGACCAGCCTGGTCTACAGAGCTAGTTCCAGGACAGGCTCCACAGCCACAGAGAAACCCTGTCTTGAAAAACCAAAAAAGCCGGGCGTTGGTGGCGCACGCCTTTAATCCCAGCACTTGGGAGGCAGAGGCAGGCGGATCTCTGTGAGTTCGAGACCAGCCTGGTCTACAGAGCTAGTTCCAGGACAGGCTCTAAAACCACAGAGAAACCCTGTCTCGAAAAACCAAAAAAAAAAAAAAAAAAAAAAAGAAAGAAAAACCAAAAAAAAAGAAGGGCATTGTCTTCCATGCCAGACCCTATTTTCCAACCCAAGAAAATCAACAGTGATTTAGTAATATCATGAATATACAGTCCTGAAGCCCCAGTCTGTGACTGTCTTTACTCAACATTAGTTAGTATATCCTCTTATGCTAATCTGAAATATCCCTACTGCTCCCTTCTGATCTTTAAGATAGTTGTACATTTAGAATATAATTGATTTTATAAATGCTAAGCTGAGCTAAATCTTAAAGAGAAACTGTACTGGTTTTTGACTTTTTCAGAATTAAAGGAAGTAGATGAAAGATTGAAGCTGTTTTTCTCCTCTGAGTTGCTGTGTTACTCTTTGGTGGGGATATCGTATAATGATGTACATTAACTCAGAGATTGACCCCATTCACCAGTCAGTAGTTGTTTACTGTTTAATGTGTTTTTTTAAAAAAAAATAAGGAACTAGCAAGGTGGTTCAGTGGGGATAGGTCCTTGCCGCTAAACTTATGACCTGAGTTCAGTTCCCGGGACCCACAGTTGTCATCTGACCTCCACACGTGCATGATGCACACACAACCACTAATTAATTAATTAATTAGATGTGATTTTTAAATTATTTAGATTTTTTAACTGGATTTGGTGGTACAGTTCTGTAATTTGCCTACTCGGGAGACTGAGACAGGAGGATCTCACGTTCAAAACTTAGCCTGGATTCATTCCCCAGTAGCACCCAACAAATCAGAGCCTTTATACTAGAACAAGGAAACTTATTGATCATGTTTACTGGTTTGAATTTCACTTTAAACCAAAAAAAAGGACTCTAATAAATAATAGATAAAATATATGTGTGCATTCTGAATTGCTGCATTGACCATTAATTAGATAATATTTAACCTAATTAAAGTGACATTAACAACTTTATAAACTTTTCATTGTACTTATATGTGGGTTTGCACGCATGTGGAGGTCAGAGTAGTCAGTTGGTTCTCTCATTTCCTTCATATGGGTTCCAGGGTTGTCAAACTTATCAGCAAGGATCTTTATGTGCTGAATTGTCTGGATGGCCTTATATCACTAGCTCTTAAAAGACTTAACAAAGTTTCTTTCTTTTTTTTTTTTAACGACTATGCAGGATTGTAAGTAACCCCAGAGGTTGACTATGAATTAATTTCAACTTCAGCAGATTAAGCACAATGTCTAGGCTAATCTTTGAAGTACATTGATCGGTGGTGTTACTATCAAGTACAGTGATAGTAACCGCTGAACTAAGTGCTTCCCAAATGGCAGTTCTGTCTTCTGTGTTACTTAGATCATCGGTTTTCTTCTTGGCAGATGCTAACATCAAAGAAGTGGGCCTTGAAGGGGCGCTGCTGGCCTTACTAGATAAAGAAACAGACAAAAGCTTATGCCAGGATATCAGAGAGACTTTACATCACATGCTGACCTCTATGGCAGTAGAGAAGCTGTCCTTTTGGTTAAAACTTTGTAGAGATGTGCTTGCTGCATCGGCTGGTGAGTACTGGGAATTGCTAATTACAGCAGTAAAATCAGAAGAAGAAACCTAGTTGGAAATGGTCTGCCATGGACAACTGTTTCTCTTCTCTGTTTAAGTATTGTGTGGTCATTGCTTTCTTCAAATGCTACATCTTGTTAGAGTTCTCTTGGATTTCCACAACATAAATATAATGATTAGCTTGTTTTTTCTTCTTTTGTCTTAAATAATTTTTTCTGTAATAATTTTTTTGTCTTTTTGAAAAAAGATTTATTTTTGTATATGTGCATGGGAATTTGAGCATGTATGAGTGTAATGCTCTCAGAGTCCAGAAAAAGGTCGCCTAGAGCTGGCGTTGCAGGTGGTAGTAAGCTACCGTATGGGTGCTGGGAACCATTTTTTTTTCTTTTAAACAGAGTCTTTTTTTTTTTTTTTTTTTTGTTTGTTTTTGTTTCTCTGTGGTTTTGGAGCCTGTCCTGGAACTAGCTCTGTAGACCAGGCTGGTCTCGAACTCACAGAGATCCTCCTGCCTCTGTCTCCCAAGTGCTGGGATTAAAGGCGTGCGCCACCATCGCCCGGCTAAACAGAGTCTTATATGTAGGCTAGTCTCACATAGACTGGTTTTGTCTCCCAAATGCTGGAATGAAGGTTGTGTAACACAACACTTGGCTTTTTGTTTTTGTTCTTTTTATTTTGGTTTGGTTTGGCTTGGCTTGGTTTGGGTTTGATTTATTTTATTTTGCTTTTCAAGAAAAGGTTTCTCTGTGTTCCAAACAGCCTTGACTGCAGGAACTGACTTTGTCAAGCAGGCTGGTCTCAAAATCAGAGCTCCCTGGCCTCTGCCTCCCAAGTGCTGGGCTAAAGGTATTCACCCCCAGGCTACAGAGATGGCTCAGAGGTTAAGAGCACTGACTGCAGCTTTTATAAAGGAGTACATTTGATTGGGGCTGGCTTACAGTTTAGAGATTTAGTCCATTGTCATCAGGGCAGGAAGCATGACAGTGTGCAAGCATACAGGGTACTGGAAAGGGAACGGAGAGTTCTACATCTTGATCCGCAGACAGTAGAAGGAGACTGTGTGCTACACTGGGTGTAGCTTGGGTATAGGAGACCTCCAAAGCTGCCCCATAGTGACACAATTCTTCCAACAAGACCTTGTCTACTCCAGTAAGGCCATGCTTCCTAATAGTGCCCCTCTCTACGGGCCTATGGTGGCTATTTTCTTTCAAACCACCACATAGTTATATCATTTCTTTGCATATATTATAAATGATTGAGAGATTGCTACATGTCATCATAATAGAAGAGTTACCATAGTTCACATTTTGTGATTCTGTGAGGCCTTGGGCTATGTAATGAGCTGACAATACCAACACTCAATTATTTTTTTGTTTGTTTGTTTTGTTTTTATTTGATTCTTTATTCTCTGGGGGCCCACCAATCATCTCCCAAATAAATCACATGGAGTCTAATTCTGTCTTTATTCTTTCTTATAAATGCCTTAGCTTGGCTTGTTTCTAATCAGGTTGTTTGTTTGTTTGCTTGTTTGTTTGTTTGTTTGTTTTGATTTTTTGAGACAGGTTTTTCTCTGTGTTACAGCCCTGACTGTCCTGGAACTAGCTCTTGTAGACCAGGCTGGCCTCAAACTCACAAAGATCCACCTGTGTCTGCCTCCCGAGTGCTGGGATTAAAGGCGTGTGCCACCACCTTCTCTAGCCAGCTTTTCTTAAATTAGCTTATCTACCTTTTGCCTCTGGGCTTTTACCTTTTTCTACTATATATTCCTTTTCTTTACTTTTTACTCCATGTCTGCCTGATAGAGTGGTGGGGTGACTGCCCCCACATATCTTCCTCCTTTTCTTATTCCTCTATCTCTCTTCCCAGATTTCTCCTCCTGATTATTCTCTTTACCTGTCAGCCCTGCCTGTCCTTTCTCCGGCCTCACTGTTGGCTGTTCAGCTCTTTATTAGGCCAATCAGGTATTTTAGACATGTTCCACAGATAAAAGACTGTAACACATCTTTAACTAACATTCTACAACACTCAGTAGTTGACATTTTGAACAGTCTGGTCTCTCCACAGTTAATAATGTTAATTTCAAATAGTGTTAGATCTGTATTAGTCAAGAGTAACAGGATTTACAGATTGATCCTGTCTATATGTATATATAGACAGGAGGTTTACTAGAATGGTACAGACTGTGGTCCACCTAATCCAACAATGGAAGCCTACTAACCCTTGGTTCAAGAATCCAGTAGTTGTTCAGTCCGCGAGGCTGGATGTCTGAGCTGATCTACAGTATATGCCAGAATCCCACAGAAGTAGGCTCTAATGCCACTGATGTAATCGACGTGCTAGAACGGTGAGAGCGAGCAGGCGAAGAGCAGCAGCTTCCTTCTTCCATGTCCTTACATAGGCTGCCAGCAGAAGGCATGGCCCAGAGTAGATCTCGATTAAAAGCTTGTCTTCCTACCTCAAAGATCTGGATTAGAAGTGACAGTCATTCTTCAAATTAACCGGAAATCCCTCACAGGTGTGCCTTCCATTTTTGGGTTTTGATTCAAGATGTAGTCAAGTTTACACCCAAGAATAGCATCACAGATGGCCAGCGTGGGCTGCATGTCTGTGATCCCATCCCGTGGAGATACTGGCCAAAGGATAAGGAATTCGTATTGAGTTTGGGACCAGAGTAGTCTGTATAAGGCTACCTGGAACAGAAACAAAACTGGGATGCTGGCACATGTCTGTAATCGCAGCATTTGGGAGATCAGAAATTAAATGCCATCCTTAGCCACATAGCAAGTTTGAAGCTAGCCTGGGATACCCTGCCTCAAAAATAAAAATTTAATTTAATTTAAAAATTAAAAAATGCCGGGCGGTGGTGGCGCACGCCTTTAATCCCAGCACTTGGGAGGCAGAGGCAGGCGGATCTCTGTGAGTTCGAGACCAGCCTGGTCTACAAGAGCTAGTTCCAGGATAGGCTCCAAAACCACAGAGAAACCCTGTCTCGAAAAACCAAAAAAAAAAAAAAAATTAAAAATTAAAAAATAAAATTAAAGAATTCAATAAATATTGAAAACCATGTTATTTGACTAATGTCTTAGCTTAATAAAAAGAATATGTGTTTGAGGTCTTAAACTGTGTCTCCTTAATTTAAGTGAAAATGAGAAGAGAAAAAAGAAATGTCAGGCAAAATGTTTGGGTTTTTTTTTTTTTTTATGCATTAGTGTTTTCCCTGCATGTGTGTCTGTATGAGGATGTCAGATCCCGTAGAACTGGAGTTATGGTTTAAGCTGCCATGTGGCTGCTAGGAATTGAATCCAGAACCTCTCTGGAAGAGCAGCCAGTGTTCTTAATCACCAGTCTCACCAGCCCCAAAAAGTAATTTTTTTAATCTGATGTAATTTTTTTGTTGTTGTTTTTGTTTTTCGAGACAGTGTTTCTCTGTAGGTTTGGAGCCTGTCCTGGAACTAGCTCTTGTAGACCAGGCTATCCTCAACCTCACAGGGATCCTCCTGCCTCTGCCTCCCAAGTGCTAGGATTAAAGGCGTGCGCCACCACTGCCTGGCTCTGATTTAATCTTTTAACTCACCCTCTGAATAGGCCGGATTATTCCTTTTTACAGAGGAAGTTGTCTTGAACAAATTAGTAACTTATTCAAAGACACAGATTCAGCTCTTTCGCCGTCTGTTTCCCTTTCAAACCTACTTATTTTCTCAGCGTCCCAGCACCTTCCAGTGTGGTCAGCAGAGGTCCCTCGTGGTAAACCATGTGAAAGGAGAACGCACTGTGGCATTCCTAGAGATTTGTCTGTTTTGTCCGATTTGACTTTTTTTTTTTTTATTAATTATGTATACAGTATTGTGCCTGCAGGCCAGAAGAGGGCACCAGATCTCATTACAGATGGCTGTGAGCCACCGTGTGGTTGCTGGGAATTGAACTCAGGACTCTGGAAGAATGGCCTATGCTCTTAACCTTCTCTCCAGCCCCGATTTGACTTCTTAGTGGTTGGTCCTCCTGTGATCTGTATGTCTATAAAACCTGGTAAGGCCTTCTGCTTTGAAAGAAAATGTCGCTCTGGCTGGAAATTCAGTGGTAGAGCACTGCCTTCCACGTGTGCTGCCTGGGGTCAGACCCCAGGGAGAATCAGGTTCATCCTCAGCTACATCACGAATTCATTGCCATCCTGGGCTACATGAAACCCTATCTCAAACCAAAAAACTTAATTTTTAAAAAATGTGTATATAATTAGATTGATTTTGTTTCTATTATCTTTCTTATTTAAATTTTTTTCTGCTCTTTCTGCCTCTACTCCCTGAGTACTGGGATCCTGGTGTGTACTGCCATGCCCAGCTTTTCTTAATTTTGAATTTGTATTCCCTTAGGCTCCCGACTCAGCTGTGTTTTGTCAGTAACATTTCATTTTGTTTGCTCTGGCACCTCCCTGACCAAAAATCACAGAAAATGATCCCATACCTAGCATTTTCATTTAGTAGCTCATGGCTTCTGGGAGCAGTATCCATCCAATACCTAAGCAGGATACCCTCGTTCAAACTCATTAACACACACATACACACACTTCAATTAACAACTCAAAAAAGGTCATTTACCATGATATGTATTTACTATCCCTACTTCGACTCCTTTTCCCCCAGCATTTTCTACTTCTGCTTTCATATGACATGTTCCACACTCCTCTCACCCTCTCAAGGGCCTTTCTGGACTCCTGGCCGCTACAGACACTCCAAACTAAACATACAAATCTAAAAATTTGAAACTAGGATCCTTATGAGAGAGAACATGAGCCATTTGTCTTTCTGGACCTTTTTCAATTCAGTATATTTCCAGTTTTGTCTTCCTGCAGAGTTCATAATTTCATTTTTCCTCTCAGCTGGATAAAATCCCGTTTATATGTACATTGTGTGTATATACCACATTTTCTTATCATTCATCAGTTCACGAATGTGACAGAGCAGCATCAAGTGTGGATGAGCAGGAACCTCTGTGCTAGGACATGGAGTCCTTTGGGTAATTCCTAGAAATGGTGCAGCTGGATCATCTGCTAAGTCCCTTCTAGCTTTTTAAGAAAGATACATGCTGCCAGGCGGTGATGGTGCACGCCTTTAATTCCAGCACTCCGGAGGCAGAGGCAGGCGGATCTCTGTGAGTTCGAGACCAGCTTGGTCTACAGAGTGAGTTCCAGGACAGGCTTTGAAGCTATAGAGAAACCCTGTCCCAAATAAAAGAAAGAAGGAAGGAAGAAAGGAAGGAAGAAAAGAAACTTCCATGCTGATTTCCGTAGTGTCTGTCTGTTTGCACTTTTGCCAACAGTGAATGAACAAGGTTCCTCTTTCCCCACATATGTGTAAGAGTGGAGATTAAAGAACGGGAACCAGAGGTGGGAAGAACACGTAGGGAGCTAACTGCTGCCACCCCGGGAAACAAGGCTCTGCCTCTGTGGTTCTAGCAGACTGCACCTGGTACTGCCTGAGGGGCTGAGTGGACACCATGTTCACTGCAGCCTCCTTTTGTTCTGGCATGTGGAACGGGGTGATTATAAATCTTTTCCTGGTGACTTCTTTATACCCCTGCCTTCTATCTTGACCTCTTTTGATACTGCAGGTCTGGTTTGTTCTTTGTGTTTTGTTTTTGTTTTTTGTCTTTTTATTAATGCTCTGTAGTTTGACTTCATCCTTTCTTATTGGGAAAATGTCTTTCCATCTCTGTAGACTGTTTTTTTGTTTTTTGTTAGTGGCTTGAACTCATCTGCTTGTCTCTACCTTCAGAGTGCAAGGAACATTCTGGTTCTCATCACCACATCTGGTTCTGTATAGACTTTGTAGTCACAGTGTGTTCTTGGCTAAAACTTTGTTAGTGACTTCTTTGCTATTCTAACACACAGCAAAAAAATGTGGAAAATATTGACATATACAAGAAACTTTAAGAATAATAGATTGGGGGCTGGAGAGATGGCTCAGTGGTTAAGAGCACTGGCTGCTCTTCCAAAGGTCCTGAGCTCAATTCCCAACAACCACATGGTGGCTCACAACCATCTATAATGAGATCTGGTGTCTTCTGGTCCTCAGACATACAAGCAGGCAGAACACTGTATAAAGAATAAATAAATAGGCCGGGCGATGGTGGCGCACGCCTTTAATCCCAGCACTCGGGAGGCAAAGGCAGGCGGATCTCTGTGAGTTCGAGACCAGCCTGGTCTACAGAGCTAGTTCCAGGATAGGCTCCAAAACCACAGAGAAACCCAGTCTCGAAAAACCAAAAAAAAAAAAAAAAAAAAAAAAAAAAGAATAAATAAATAAATAATCTTTTTATAAAGATTAATAGGTTGGTTTGTTTTATGGCATTCATTCCATTTAGTTTATAAGGTTAACAATTGTTAGCCAGTTAACAAGTGTAGGCTTGGTGATGTATGTCTTTAATCCCTACACCTTGCAGGCAGAAGCAGGCAGATCTCTAGGAGTTCAAAACCAACTAGCACACTGACCCTGTATCAAAAGAAAAAGTTAACAGTTAATAAGAGACAGTTCCCTGATTGGTAACTAGAAGCATAGTTTTGAGACTATAATAATAGCAGTGAATGTTCTACCAAAAATGTGTGTGTGTCCCCTGACTATTTCAGTAGGTTCAAGAATCTCCATAAACCCACTTAAGGCCTTATTGTTGAGATTTTGAATTTTATTAAGTACAGCCATCTTCATGCAAGGGATTAATAATTACCACAGTATGTGGTAATTTTATCATCATTATTGGTGTGTGTGTGTGTGTGTGTGTGATTGGAGTGCACATGTACAAGTACATGTCTGTGGACGTCAGAATGACAACTCATTGTTGCCAGTTGCTATGAGACCTAATTATCTTATGTTATCATAAAGGTGTTGATTGGTTAATAGTAATTCTAGTCTGCATTTGGAGTTGTATTTTGTGTTCTTTAATAGCTGTGTCTTCCAATTAATTGTAGTTACTTATGTTTTCCCTTGACGAAGATTTCACAGCTGTAACTTGCCTGGATACAATGCAAGAGGAAGAAGGAGACAGAGGTGACGACGCCTCAGCTTTGACCAGCAGGACTGATGGGAAACCACACCCTTTCAGTAATCCTAGATGGGCCACCAGAGTCTTTGCTGCTGACTGTGTCTGTAGAATAATTAACCAGTGTGAAAATGCAAACCGCGCCCATTTTGACATCGCTTTGGCACAGGAAATGAAAAAAAGTGATTCAAGAAGTAAGTGGCACGGAGCAGAACAGCCAGGATGAAAGCAGAGACCTGACTGCTATGGTTCCCACCTAAAATAAAGCCTCAGCCCTGCCGGGCCTTATTCTCGCTGCATCAGCCTACCGCCTTCTTGCACTGTATTCAGATAATAAGATATTTATTACAGGTTCAGTTCCTGGAACCTGTATGGTAGAAGGGAAGAACCAATTCCTGGTGGTTGCATGCACTATGACACACATGTCCATAATATACATGTGCACATGCGTGCACACACACATTAGAAAATGTAATATTTTTTTAAAAATTTAAATCAAAATGTTGGTGTTGCCAGTCTGAATATACATTGTGTTTAATAGTTTTCAAGCAAGCATTTATTTTATTTTTTTATTTTTATGTTGGTTTTTTTTTTTTTTTTTAAGAAAGTAAGCTATCTTTTTTCATTATACATACCAATCCAAGTTCCCACCCCCTTCCCTCCTCCCATTCCCTCCATATACCCTCCCACACCACCCCTATCCAGTCTTCAGAGAGGGTAAGGTACATTGCTTTGGGGCCGGTCCAAGGCCCTCCCTTCTATATATAGGCTGAGCAAGGTATACATCCAAAGAGAATAGGATCCCAAAAAGCCAATACATGCAGTTGGGATAAATCCTGGTGCCACTGCCAGTGGCCCCGCAGTCTGCCCCAGCAATTCAACTGTCAGTCACATTCAGAGAGACTAGTTTGGTCCTATGTGGTGGTTTTTATTGTGAACTCTAACATGTTTTCTAGGTAAACGCTAGTTTCCTAAGTGCTACTGGAACCCTTAAATGATTTACTTTTGTTTCTCCTCAGAATTTTTATAGCAAGAATATGCTTTAGGAATGAAAGGAATTTGCATTTTTCATTTCTGTAGCTAGAGTTGTTTTTATATATTTCTGTGTTTGACAAGACAGGAAAAACATAATCCATATAAAGAGCCACATGGAATCTTTTAAAGTCCCTTGTCACCAGCTTGTCATAAAGAGAATGAATTACTGCCAAGTTCGTCACACCCCGAGCTCTGCTAAGTACAATTAATTCATGTGCTCTTATCGGACAGTCTGGACAAAGTGTTTATTGAGGAAACTGCTAGCACTTGTTCTTAAAGACTGTTAATTCTGCTTTGGGCTTTTGCACAGCTATATATATATATATAACATTTTGGTTTCAGATGGTTTTGTGTATATTTGAGTGTGCATTAAATTTAGCCTGAAAGTCTATTTAACACAGGATGAAACAGAGCAGTAAATCAAATCAAGAGAGCCTAAAAGCAAGTGTGGGCTATGAAATAAGGAGAGAACATTATCACGTAACGCAAATCTTAGTTTCAGCTTATTCTTCTTCATGATAATGCATATTTTTCATCTTCTAGATGATTTTTTGGTGCTCCACCTTGCTGACCTAATTCGCATGGCTTTTATGGCTGCGACAGACCATAGTGACCAGCTGCGTCTCTCTGGCCTTGACACGCTCTTGGTTGTTATTCGGCGGTTTGCAGATATTGCAGAGCCGGAGTTTCCAGGTCATGTTATCCTGGAACAGTATCAAGCCAATGTAAGCAATGTTAGTTCTCCTGGTACTACTAACACACACACCGACAAAAGCTATGAAGTCATCTCACGTCACTTGTTAGTTCATAAAGACTCTCTTCTGACCCATGGCCCTTAACATCGGTGCATAGAAAATACATGTATTTGTAGAACAAATCTAATAGCTAGCGTTTGATAAAGCTTCAAGTAAAATCAAAATCATATATTTAAAATAGTAGCTTATAACCTTAAGGATTAATTTTTATAATTAAAACCTTTTTAATTTACAGGAATGGACATTTTTTAGTAAATAAATTTTTTGCAAAATGTCTGAGTAAGCAACATAACAGTAAATAACCGGGCTTTGCCTTCCTTACTCCCAGATTAGAGTGCTGCATGCAACCTCCCTTGGGATTTATTTTTCTACATTTAGAAAAGAACCTGGTTTTATGATCTTTCTGTGTTTAATAGTCCAAGGATGGAAGTAGAACCGCCCATCTTGTAATCTGTCTGTTGATTGACAGGTAGTTGGTGATAGTTAGGAATAAGCAGACCCTGTAGAACAGTTCTCTAGTTGGGTGGCCAGCTCCATCACTTCTTCCCAGCAAACAGAGCCAGTGTGTGCATGGGGATGTAGCCAAAGAGGGGCTGCGGTGCATGGAATTACCGTGTTGGAACAGTGCTATACCAGCTTGGTTATGTCCTCATAGAGCTCCAGGTACAAGAAACACAGTTTGACAAGAAAATGGGGGATTCTCCATGCTGGCTTTACTCCAGTACACACACACACACCTCTGATTGGTAACAAGACGATTCTTCCCACACTCAGATCTTTACACAGAAAATAGCCCCTCTTTAGCGAAAGTCTTGAGAGATTTGGGTACCTGGAGCCAGTTACTAGCTCCACAGCAAAACACATACCTTCCCCAGAGGCAGAAATGTGCTGTCGTAAGGGGCAGACGGGAGTAATGGGCCACGAAACCCATCCTGAATGGATGATTTCCAATGTTAGTGATACTCTCTTGTTGATGTTTGTCAAATCCTGTGATTCCTTGTCAGGTTGGAGCAGCGCTTAGACCAGCCTTCACTTCAGAGACACCGCCTGACATCACTGCCAAAGCCTGTCAGGTAAGTGGATACAGAGTGGAAACTCTAAGAAGGGAGTCCAGAGCCAGGCTGGGCTATGTTCTGAGCTCCAGTCTCAGAGTCACACCGGCACACCCTTCTCCTTTCCTTTGGACATTTGGGAGACAGCCTGCTTCTTCCCCAGTGCATGGTGCCCCAGGCTGCGAGAGAGTCCCAGCTTACTAGAGCAGTGTATGTTGATGAGCCTGTCAGTGTTTCTTCTGCCCCTGTCACAAATACTGTCACAGCTGGGTGTGGTGGACACGCCTTTAATCCTAGCACTCAGGAGGCAGGCAGATCTAACACTGAGTTCGAGGTCAGCCTGTTCTACACAGTGAGTTTTAGGACATCCAGGTCCAAAACCCTGTCTCGAATAACCAAAAAATAAAGTAGAAATATTGCCACAGCAAGTCATCCCGCATAGGGCCTGTCAGTGGATACACTGCACGGGGGGAGGGGAGAAGGTCAGAAAGGGGCAGATTTATAAAACACACCAGCAGTGTATGCAAGCACCTGCTTTCCCCATTACCAGCAGCATTATGAGCTACCAGACTTTTATTTAGACTTTGATTGACTAAAAACGGTGTGTCAGGAGAGCACAGGTTGGCATTTCAAGCAAAGTTAAGCATGTTTTCCTGTCTCTTAAGAGCTGTGTGATACAGTTGGAAACAGCGGGCATCCTTGGCATGGGTGTCAGCCACTTAGTGTACTGCCCTATAGGTGACCCGAAGGAAAAGTTATAGACATAACACAGAAACTTAGCTTGCAGCAGTTCCTTCGTCTTTCTTTTTCTTTTCATTATTCTTGGAGGCTGTCTCGTGCTACAGTTGAGTGCAGGCCCTCGTGCGTGCCATCTACAGTGTGTGTTCTCTCACTGGGACGCCTTCCCAGCATTCACCTTCTTTTTACCTGCTTGAATTTTGGAGCTATTGGAGTGCAGGCAGTGTATGGACTGTGTATTAAGGAAATTTTGCTCAAAGCCCTTAATTTGGCATCTCTTTGTATCAGTGTTCTTTTTATAAACCACCTGAAATCTTAGTAAATGAGACAAGAATTAAATAAATATATGTAGGCCAGGTAGGACACACCAGTACTCAGGAGGCAGAGACAGGCAGGTCTCTGTGAGTTCAAGGCCAGCCTGGTCTACAGAGTGAGTTCCAAGACAGGCTTCAAAGTTACACAGAGAAACCTTACCTTGAAAAACCCAAAATGAATAAATGAATGAATAGATGTTCTTCTCTATGTAAATAGAGTTATGTTCCGAGCAGTGGTGGCACACACCTTTAATCCCGGCATTTGGGAGGTAAAGGCAGGAGAATCTCTGTGAGTTCTAGGCCAGCCTGGTCTACACAGTTCCAGTACAGCTAGGGCTATTACACAGAACACTCTGTCTTGAAAAACGAATAAACAAAATGGGGTTCTGTATCAATAAATCTATCACAAATAGAAAATACATGTAGTGTGTCAGTTCCAGCCACTGTTCCTGGGCAACCTGGGCACCAGGCAGCTGACTTGCTCCCCTTATGATGGTGTCACTGAGTAGGACTGTGGCTTTCTGCCTCCTCCCAGAACCACAAGAGTGAAAGTGCAGCTTTTCCTAACTTACTGTCTTTGCAGATAATAAAGTTTAAAAATAGCTGGTCAGAGCCAACTGTATATGGACAAGGCAGAAATATTTTCTCTAGAGAGAGAGCTGCCATGGCGTCTGGAGAAGAACAGAGTCCCTAAGAAATTAGCACACTTTAGTTAGGCATTGCAGATTTTACTCCCTCTGGTTTTGTGTTGTGGGTTTGTTTGTCAGTTAGTTTAGAAGCAGGGTCTCTCTGCCACTGACTGACTGGGACTCACTATATAGGTCAGCCTGCCCTCAAATTCACAGAGATCTTCCTGCCTTTGCCTCCTGAGTACTGAAATTAAAGGCATCTACTACCACATCCTTTGGTTTTTAGGAACTGGACCTGTTGTAGCCCTGACTGGCCCTAAACTAGCCCAATCTGACCTGAAACTCCTGCCTCTGCCTCCCTGCTGCGGATATAGACATAGCCACTCTAGTGACCTCCGTTACAAAATGTCAATAGTGTTTAGTTGTGGTGATTTTAACTTGTTTTTTAAATAAAAATAAACTGTTATTAGAAGGATCAAAATCTTTCTTAGTGTCCAGGATCGTTGCCCAGGAAGAGAACACTTGCCTGGCATGTGTGAGAGTCTGTGTCCAATCCCTGGCTCTGCTAAAACAAAAATGAAAATTAAGCCTTCCTTGGAGTGTTGTGTTTTATTTTGTTTTGTTTTGTGACAGGGTCTCACTGTGTAGTTCTCATGACCTGGAACTTGCTATGTAGACAAGGCTGGCCTCACAAAGATTCCCCTGCCTCTGCCTCCCACGCACTGAAACTAAAGGCATGCTCCAGCACACCCAGCTTCGTCAGGGTTCTAAATATTAAGTCTTTGTCTTTTAACTAAGTCACGTTAGTTAACCACATAGCCTCTTAATTTTAAGTACTGAGATAAGATACTAAAGATTAGAATGTTATTTAAAGCATTTATCCAGAAGTTTGCCGTTATGGATTCATAGTTTAATGTATGCATATTGGTCTCTCACACTCTTCACCTTACGCCCTAAAGAGCACTGTTTTGTTGCTTCAGCCTTAGTCTCTGTTCATTTTTGAAGTCCCAGCTTTGATTCTTTGTCTGCTACATTCTATTAGGTTTCTTGGTTTAAAAAAAAAAAAAATCTGGACTAGGAGGATGGCTCAGCAATTAAGAGCACAGGATGCTCCTCCAGAGGACCCGGGTTCAATTCCCAGCACTCACACCTGTCTGTAACTCCAGGTCCAGAGGATCTGACATCATTACACAGGCATACATGCAGGCAAAACACCAATGCACATAAAATAAAAATAAATAAATCATTTAAAAATAAACATTTCCATGGCTAGTTCCTAAGATTTGGGAGGGCTCTGCCAAGCTCACAAAGACGAACTACAAAATTCTTAAATCTGACTTCTGGTCTCCTCGAAACCAGGTTTGCAGCGCATGGATAGCAAGTGGAGTTGTACGTGACCTCAGTGATCTCCGCAGAGTTCATCAGCTGCTCGTTTCCTCCCTAATGAAAGTACAGGCTGGGAAAGAAGCGCTCAGCCACCTGTATAACGAGAGCGCTTCCACCATGGAGATCTTGGCTGTGCTGAAAGCCTGGGCGGAGGTTGGTGCTCTTGGTTTACAGTGGGAATTATGGCAGCTACCAGACACCTGTAAACACTAGGCTGTATATACAATTATACAAAGTCCTATTTGTTAGGATTCTGGATGGGAGGGACCTTGGCAGCATGTGGGAGCCCACAGCCAGTGAGGGACAGACAAATATGCCATGTATACAGAGCTTCTGTGGAGAATTTATTGAGACAAGAGGGAAGGGAAGGAAAGAGGCAGAGAGAGGGGCAGAGACCTGCTTGCAGAAAGAGAGCAGGAATGGGCAGATCTTGTCTCTTAAAGGGATCTTGGGCTGGCCAGGGTGCTGCCTGAGTGCATCCTGCCAGGTGACAGGGGCAGCATAATGCCTGAATCCTGACACTGTTGGCAGGGGAGGGTTTTTTGTTGATCTCTATGTGTTTGCCAAGAATTGAAGCCAGGTTCTTGACTGAACCAGGCATGGTAGGTAAAGCCTTAAGGCTGAGCCATACCCTAACCTGGGTTGGTTTGGGGTATTTTGTTGGTTTGGTTTGGTTTGGTTGTTGTTTTGGTTTCATTGTTGGTGTTGTTTGGAGTTTGCATGTTTTGTTTTTGAGGCAAGGTCCTCCCGTGTATCTGAGACTGGCAGTGAGACCGATGCTTTCCTCTGCCTCTCAAATGCTGAGACACCACCTGTGTCAGTGCTGAGTAGTAGCCAATTGCAAGGGAAACCAAAGAAGTCCAAGTGAGATGTGTATAAATATTAATTAACAAATGGCAAGCAGTCTAAAAGAGTCAAGTAGGAGCAGTTATGAATTACAGATAAAATTAAAGATAAACTATAGAAGTCTGGGTGGTGGTGGCACAAGTCTTTAATCCCAGCACTAGGAAGGCAGAGGCAGGCGGATCTCTGAGTTCAAGAACAGTCTGCTCTACAAGCGATAGTTCCAGGACAGGCTCCAAATCTACAGAGAAGAGAAACTGAATTAAATTTGTCACTTTTTTGGGGGGTTTTGTTTTTTGAGACAGGGTTTCCGCCTGCCTCTGGCTCCCAAGTGCTGGGATTAAAGGCATGCAGCACCACCGCCCAGCAAATTTGTCCAATTTTGCCATTATTTTGGCTTAACACAGCGTACGTATTTCAGAGTGTTTTCGTTTTAAAGTTGGCTCTTTTAGGTTTTAGAGTTATAGGACTAAAGTTATTCTTTAGTTCCATGAATCTACTTAAGTAAACCTTTTTATAATGGCTTAGTGGTAATTTTAGTAAGCATATTCTCAGTGCCCACAGTTGAGAAGTGGCTGTCTGCAACCACGTGGTGACCTGGAGTGCTGTTGTCTGCAGCTGCCGTGGCTGTTGACGCGCATAGTGGCAGGGCGTGTACCAGTACTTATCTCCAGGACATCTCATGGAGTTTATTTTTAGATTTATTTATTATTTTATGTGTATGAATGTTTTGCCTGCATGCATATGTGTGTACTACACATGTGCCTGTTGTCTGTAGAGGTCAGAATAGGGCATTAGCTCCTCTGGAACTGGAGTTACAGATGGTTGCACGCTACCATATAGCTGTTAGGAATTGAACCCAGGTTTTGCAAGAGCAGCCAGTACTCTTAACTGCTGAGCCAACTCTTCTTTCCCAGAAATGATTTTTTTTTTTTATCTTTCTACAATCTGTATGTGTTTATACATACATGCCTTTTTAAAAAATAATTTTAACACTTTATTTTTGCTAATCATATGGTGGGTGTGCTGCCAGTGCATGTGTGGGTGGTGGTAGATGCCAGAAGAGGGTGTAGGGTCTACTCACTCCCACCTCCCCCAGTTGAGTTACAGGCAGTGGTGAGTCACTTGATGGAAGTGTTGGAAGTCGAACTCAGATCCTCTAGAAGAGCAATGTGTGCTCTTAACCGCTGAGCCATCGCTCCAGCTCTACATGCCTTCTTGATACCACAGTGCATTTCAAGTTGAATGTTCTCACATAATAACCTTGTATTGCTTCATCAGACACAAGATTTTTCTTCTACTTTTAACAGGTCTACATAATTGCTGTACAAAGACATAAAAGTCACAAACAAACTTCAAAGACTCCTATTAACTCAGAAGACAGTGTGAGAAGTGGGTCCCCTTCGGCTGATGGTCTTCTTGACTTGGTCTGCGCAGACCTGGGCACTCTAAGCAAACTCTGGCTTGCTGCCCTGCAGGATTTTGCTCTCTTAACTTTGCCTGCAGAATTTGCCTCTCAACTTCCTGTTGAAGGTAAGGAGGTAAAACAAGCTGCTAATTCCTAGAGTGACAGTGACAAAATTTCTCCTAGAGAATGTGCGTATGTGATGGTTAGCTGAAACATTTTCCCCTGGGACAATTTGTATTCGTGGGGTAAACAGCTAAGAGTTGCATTAATGTAGACAGCTAGATATTTGCTCTATTTTGTTTTTTGAAACAGGGTTTCTCTGTGTAACACGCTGGCTGTCCTGGAACTAACTCACTCTGTAGACCATGCTGGCCTCAAACAGTAAGATGATTCACAAAGCCGGGCAGTGGTGGTGCACGCCTTTAATCCCAGCACTCGGGAGGCAGAGACAGGAGGATCTCTGTGAGTTCGAGGCCAGCCTAGTTTATAGAGCGAGTTCCAGGACAGACCCCAAAGCTACAGAGAAACCCTGTCTCAGAAAACAAGAAAAAAACAAAAACAAAAAACCAAACAAGCAAAAAACAAAAAACAACAAAAAAAAAAACCCAGATGAGTCACCAACAGAGTATAGAGAAGGTTTATGTATGTCAAGCCCGAGAACAGACAGCTCATCAGTGCTGATAAAATCAGAAATACTGCCGGGCGGTGGTGGTGCACGCCTTTAATCCCAGCACTTGGGAGGCAGAGGCAGGCGAATCTCTGTGAGTTCGAGACCAGCCTGGTCTACAAGAGCTAGTTCCAGGACAGGCTCCAAAACCACAGAGAAACCCTGTCTTGAAAAACCAAAAAAAAAAAAAAAAAAAAAAAAAATCAGAAATACTGTGGGGTGGGGGAGCTAGGGAACTGCCAGGGAGAGTTAACAGATGCACTTGCTGAGCAGCAGAGGTTAGCCACAGTCTTTCCCTGCTCCCACCGACTGCTTCCTCCTTTGGCAGGCGGTGCTTTCTACACAGCGGAGACAAGCGAAAACGCAAAGCTGCATTACCACAACTCCTGGGCGCTCATCCTCCATGCTGCAGCACTGTGGCTCACCAGCACAGGCTTCACTGACCCGGATGAAGGCGCTGCCAACCTCTCCAGGCCTGTAACTCCCACGTCCATGTGTCAGGGCTCATCGTCGTCTGGGGCTGCGGTGAAGTCCCCCGAGGATGTCTACACTGACAGGTTCCATCTGATTCTAGGTCAGCAAGAGGGCTGGCGGTGCTAGAGGGCTCACCCTTGAGTTGTGCCTCCTGCTGGGGCTGTCGCCTCGTTCCTTGCTGGGTGCTAGTGACATCATTATTGAAACTAGGTATTGTGTTGCTGGGCAGTGGTGGCGCACGCCTTTAATCCCAGCACTCGGGAGGCAGAGGCAGGCGGATTTCTGTGAGTTTGAGGCCAGCCTGGTCTAAAGAGCAAGTGCCAGGACAGGCTCCAAAGCTACAGAGAAACCGTCTTGAAAAACCAAAAAAAGGAAGGAAGGAAGGAAGGAAGGAAGGAAGGAAGGAAGGAAGGAAGGAAGGAAGGAAGGAAGGAAGGAAACTAGGTATTGTGTATATTTTATAAAATTAAAACTTGTATTAAATAAGTCTAGAATCCTATTACAAGTTGGCTTCAGTGTCAAGTTGATAAATGACAGAAATTACAAGAGAAGTTTAGTCCCTTTCTTTCTACAAAAGTTTTGTTTGGTTGGTGGAAGAAGGGAGTCGTTTTGACAGGATCTCAGTACGTAGCCCAAGCTGGCCTAGGCCTCCTGTCTCCCCTCCAAGTCTGAGATTACAAAATTGTGCCACCCCATTCGGCTTTCCAGTGTTTTGTTTGTTTTGTTTTATGTGTGTGTGCGTGTCTGCCTGCTGTGACTGTGTGTACCTGTGAGTATAAACACCCACTGGAGACAGAAGGAGGCTTTGGGTCCCATGGAACTGGAGTTATTGACATTGAGCTGCCAGTGTGGGTGCTGGGAACTGAGCTCTGGTCCTCTGAAGGGCTCTGTGTGCACTTGACCACTGAGCTGTCTCTGCAGCCGCTTCGTAGTTTTTACAAGAGGAACGCTCCTACCGGTATTCTGAATTTCTTGCTATATACATTTAAAAAAATTGGAATGTGCATGCATGTTTTCATTGTTTTGTTCCCAAAAGTTTCAAAAGTGTATGCCCAGTGACTTTTTTTTTCTTTTAAACACTGCCTGGCCTATTAGTTCTAGCCTCTTATTGGCTAATTCTCATATCTTTGATTAACCCATTTCTAATATTCTGTGTAGCACCACAAGGTGGCTTACCAGGAAAGATCTTAACCTGCATCTGTCTGGAGTGGGAGAATGATGGCGACTGCCTGACTCGGCTTCTTTCTCCCAGTGACTTTTTAAAAAAGAAAATCAGGAAGCTCCACAGTTAAGAGCTGTTGCTGCTCCTCTAGGACCTAAATTCAGTTCTCAGCACCGACTTCAGGTTATGGACAGTCACCTGTAACTCCAGCTCCTGATACCTGTAGGCCCCTGCACGTGCGCATGCACACACGACACACACACACACACACACTTTTAATTTTAAAATTATTATTTTATTCCATGTGTATGGTATTTTGCTTGCATATATTCTGCTCACCACTTACGTGCTCCGTACCCATGGGAGCCAGGTGTCAGCTGCCCTGGAACTTGAGTTGTAGTCAGTTGTGATCGCCATGTGGATGCTGGAGATCAAACCCAGGTCCTCCGGAAGAGCAGCCAGTGTTCATTAACCACTGAGCCATCTCTTCAGCCACTAAAATTATTTTTAATTAAGAAAGAAAGAAAATTAGCTAAGTGTGATAACATATACTTTTAATCCCATCACTTGGGGTAGAGACATTAGGATCAGGAATTGAAGACAAGTCCAAGGCCAGCCTCGACCAGGTGACTGTGACTGCATGTCACACCCACACAGACCTAAAGCTGTCTTACTGTTTACTTGTGCAAAGTCGCTGTGTGGACGAAGACTCTCAGAAGCCCCTTCTCTGCCTTTCCCAGGAATCAGCGTGGAGTTCCTGTGTTCCCTGCGCTCAGATGCCACCATGGAGAGCATCACCGCCTGCCTGCGGGCACTGCAGGTCCTCCTTGATGTCCCATGGCCCAGATCTAAAATCGGCAGTGACCAGGTGATACACTGTGGTGTGAGTAGGCGTCTGTGGGCTTCAGAGAACAGGATTGTGTCCAGGTCACTATGGTGGAGATCTCGGCAAAGATCACTAAAGGAAAAGAGGGGCACAGGCGGCCCTGGGATGCCGCGAGGATTTGGTAACCCAGGAACAGCCAAGCCTCTGACTGTGCTCTCTACCTTCTGCCATGCAGGAAGGACCTGTGTTGCTTTGTCCAGCATAGTAGCCATTGTTGTGTGGCAATCATTTCTTTTCTTTTCTCTGGACCCCAGTCTTTTCACTTGTCTCTAGCTTATCTTGCATTTCCCCTAAGAGACAATGTACATGGTGTGAAAATATCCCTGTTGTCTGGGTTCTCTTCCTGTCTTCAGTCTGGCTATGGCATGAGGATGGCTGCAGAGTCTTAGAGGAAACAGGGGTTAGGGAGGCTCTTTAGCAGTGTGTGCCATTTGTCTTACTGCTGACTCTGGTTTTAAGGTAAATGGGTTCTGTGATTTTCTAAGCTCTTACTTAATTAGTAGTACCACTAATTAGGCTTAAAGCACTAGTTGGAGTTCTATCTGAGTTAAATTGACCTTGGCTAAGTTATAAACTGTGTTGTGATTATTTCTTTTTTCTTTTTTTCTGGTGGGAGGTGTTTTTTTTTTTTTTCAAGACAGACTCTAAGTAACCCTGACTAACCTGGAACTCACTATGTAGACCAGGCTGGCCTCAAACTCATATATGCCTCTGTCGCTGCCTCTGAAAGATGTGTGCCTCTGCATCTGGCTACTTTCTGTATGCATTCAAACAAATAATTTTACATTTTATTTGTACTTATGTATATGGATGGGTGTGTGCCTGTGCATATTTGCATGCTCGTGAGGGAGCCCTCAGGTAACTCCTGGAACTGGTGGCCTAGGCCCTTGTGAGCAGCCCAGGTGAGAGCTGGGAACTAAATGCCAGTCCTCTGCTTCGGTACGTGCTTTCAACTCCTAGGCCATCACTCTAACCCTCAAACGAGCATTTATTAATGACAGATTCACTCAGATTATTCAAAAATGAAAAGCAGCAACCAGAATAACTAATGAAAAAGAGAAGGGAGGTACAGGAAAGAAGGCTCCAGTGGTTAAGAGCACTTGCTCGTCATGTAGAGACCCCAGGTTCGGTTCCTAGCACCCACTCACAACCACCTGTACCTCCAGTTTCACGGGATCTGATGCTCTTTTCTGACCAACTCCAACACCACACATTGGTTCGGGTGAAATATTCATACACATAAAATGAAACTCAAGGCCAGGCAGTGGTGGCACACGCCTTTAATCCCAGCACTTGGGAGGCAGAGGCAGACAGATCTCAGTGAGTTCGAGGCCGGCCTGGTCTACAAGAGCTAGTTCCAGGACAGGCACCAAAAACTACAGAGAAACCCTGTCTCAAAAATCATGTATTGTGGAAATTCATTCCAAATTAAAGAGTGTTGGAGCGCTGCTTACAATTGTCAATATGTGAACTTCTAAGTTATATCGAGAAATATTAAAATAATGTCTGAGGCAATGCTTTATGAATAAACAATGAGCATCCAAACAAAAAAAATCAAAAAATCAAAAATAAAAATAAATAAAACACAATAAAATCTTAGAGAAAGGAAGGGGAAAAGGAGCAGGGACTTCCCAGGGTGTTGTAAAGATCTACTTTAGTATTACTTCTCCTTGGTTCTTTATTACGAGGAAGCTGTAGTATTCTCCACAGAGCCTACACGGCAGCTGTTGTGCCTCCAGTATCATGTTAGAACTTGAATGAAAACGATCTTTTGTCATAGTACCATCTCCCACCAAAATGAGCCAGGAATGTTCTGAGATTGGTTGAAATGTTACAAGGCAGGTATGGTGATATACACCTGAAATTCCAGCATTGTGGGAACAAAGGCAGGAGGATTGAGAGTTCAGGGTCATCCTTGGCAAGTTTGAGGCCAGGCAGGGCTACATAAGACTGTCTCCAAACTGCAGAAGGAGCGAGAGCACGAGCAAGGAACTCAGGACGGCGAGGGGTGCACCCACACACTGAGACAATGGGCATGATCTATCGGGAACTCACCAAGGCCAGCTGGACTGGGTCTGAAAAAGCATGGGATAAAACAGGACTCGCTGAACATAGCGGACAATGAGGACTACTGAGAACTCAAGAACAGTGGCACTGGATTTTGATCCTACTGCACGTACTGGCTTTGTGGGAGCCTAGGCAGTTTGGATGCTCACCTTCCTAGACGTGGAAGGAGGTGGAAGGTCCTTGGACTTCCCACAGGGCAGGGAACCCTGACTGCTCTTCGGGCTGCTGGGGGAGTGGGAGGGAAATGGGAGGCGGTGGTGGGGAGGAGGCAGAAATCTTTAATAGATAGATAGATGGATAGACGGATAGACGGATAGAAGACAGGTAGGTAGGTAGGTAGGTAGGTAGGTAGGTAGGTAGATAGATAGATAGGACTGGGAATGCATTGCTCCAGGATCTTCTGGCTTTCAAAATTTCCATTGAGAAAACTGCTATTATTCTGATTGTTTTCCCTTAAATGTGACTTGAACTTTTTTCTCATTATTGTTCAATATTTTCTCAATATGCTATGTTTATTATGTATTCTTAGTATTTTAACTATAATTTGTGATGGGGATTTTCTTTTCTGGTCCTGTCTATTTGAATATGAGGCTTTCCTTTAAACTTATTAGTTGAGTTACTGGGATTTCAGTTCCATTGTCATGCTATGATTTAACTGAATAAATTATCTCTAGTCTTAAAGAAAAAAAAAAGACTGTCTCCAAACTAACAAAAGAAGTGTTGATATCTACCATTATTGCTGTGGTAATGGATTTATTTTTAAAAAAGAAGTTATTGGGGCTGGAGAGATGGCTCAGGTTAAGAGCACTGGCTGCTCTTTCAGAGGTCTATGTTCAATTTCCAGCAACCAATGGTGACCTACAGTCATCTGTGATGAGATGTAGTGCCCTCTTCTGTGATGCAGACATACGTGGAGGCAGAATGCTGTATACATAATAAATAAGTAAATAATTTTTTTAAAAAAGAATTTATTAAATTCTCTTTTTCTAAATTTTGTCGTGGCACTTAGCATTGTTACTTTTGCACACACAGAAGTGTCATTTCCAATAGTGCCCACTCTGTTTTCTGACAGGACTTGGGTATTGAATTGCTGAATGTACTACACCGAGTAATTCTGACCAGAGAGTCGCCTTCCATTCAGTTGGCTTCTCTTGAAGTGGTAAGGCAGATTATCTGTGCTGCTCAAGAACATGTGAAGGAAAAGAGACGAAGCGCAGAAGGTAAGTATTAACTCTTAATGACACAGCATCTCCTCGTGTTCCAGTTCTGGAGCTTAAACCAAATGGAGGATTTGATTTAATCAAACTTCTACATGCTACCAAGCACTGTACAGTGCAGTGCAGCAGTTTTTAGTATTGCTCGGTATCACTGTGCAGTCTTAATACTGCTAGAACTAGGGCAGAAGGAGCATATGTACATAGAAAGTAGAAGTGCAGAGAGAGGCAGCGAGGGACGGGGGTACAGCTTCTAGTGGCGTCAGGGACTTGGATTCTGATCTTAGTGCCCATCCTCTCTCAATCCGTAACTTGACAGAGTCACCGTTGGAGTTACTGTTGTCAGGTTCTCATTTGTAACAGCAAGGAGCTAAGTTCAAACCAGCACTGTTTAAGGCTAAATGAATTATAAGGATTGTTTTGGTTTGTTTTATCCATTGCAGTGGGAAGTCATAGTGAAGCACTTATAACTTGAGAACTGCTTTCTCCTTCAGCTTTTCACACCTCACACTTGAGCCACTAAATGCATTTCCCTTCCAGAAATAAAGTGCATTGCCATCTACTTGAAGCCAAACAAGCAGCATTTCTCAAGCCATTGTTCCCTGTCTTTTAGTTGATGATGGAGCCTCTGAAAAGGAAACCGTGCCAGAGTTTGGTGAAGGGAAGGACACGGGAGGACTTGTGCCTGGGAAGTCGTTGGTCTTTGCGACCCTGGAATTGTGTGTCTGCATCCTCGTTAGACAACTCCCAGAACTAAACCCTAAGTTGACAGGTAGCCCAAGAGTAAAAGCTGCAGAGCCACAGACCCTGTCAGAGGAAGGAAGTAGACTGGTCTCAGCTGCCCTGGTCATCCTCGCTGAGCTTCCTGCAGTGTGCTCTCCTGAAGGTATGCCGTGTCATGCAATTGCCCGTAGAGCAGTGGTTCTCAGCCTTCCTAGTGCTGGGCCCCCTTAATAACAGTTCCTCATGCTGTGGTGACTCTCCACCATTAAATTGTTTCATTGCTACTTCATAACTGTGATTTTGTTACTGTTATGAATCGTAATATAAACATCTGATATGTGGCCCCCAGTGAGGCTGTGACCCACAGGTTGCAAACCACTACCCTAGAGAGCGAGAAACAGCCTAGTTGCTGGTTATTTTCCCATTGAATGACTACAGACCCAAACATTTGAGTAGTTTTTATAATCTTTTTTTTGTTTTGTTTTGTTTTGTTTTTTTTGTTTTTTCGAGACAGGGTTTCTCTGTAGTTTTGGAGCCTGTCCTGGAACTACCTCTTGTAGACAAGGCTGGTCTCGAACTCACAGAGATCCGCCTGCCTCTGCCTCCCAAGTGCTGGGATTAAAGGCGTGCGCCACCACCGCCCAGCCAGTTTTTATAATCTTGTTAAGATTAGTTTTATAGTCTAGTTTGTTCCACCAAAAAGTGAAAGTGAAATACGGGGGCTAGAGAGATGGCTCAGCGGTTAAGAGCACTGCCTGCTCTTCCAAAGGTCCTGAGTTCAATTCCCAGCAACCACATGGTGGCTCACAACCATCTGTAATGAGATCTGGTGCCCTCTTCTGGTCTGCAGGCATACACGCAGACAGAATATTGTATACATAATAAATAAATAAGTAGTGAGATGCATAGCAAACATAAAAGATGAGCACTTCTGCTGTGAGTGACCTTGTTACTCTGGTCCAGGCCCTGAACCCAGGTCTGACAGTATCGCCGATCAAGCAGTAATCCTGGGCATCCTTTCCGTGCACAGTGCCCTGTTCTGTTGCAGACCAAATCCGTTCAGGTCTTTCAGATAGCTTTTAGGGCTCTCCGTAGGTGCTGCCGAATCCACTGCATCCCAGGAGGCTTCCTCTTCATCCTGCTGTTTGCAGTCATCCATGCCCTCTCTCTGTGAGCCAGAATGACCTAAAGCTGGGTCAGGGAGCCCCAGTCTGCCACATACCTTTCGGGAGTCGGTTCTTCCTGCTCTGTTCCTGTCACTGTGCTGTGTCCCGTGGGTAGCTGATCTACAAGCTTCCAGGTGACTCAGCCTCCATCTCCCTAGGGATGTTAGAGTTACACATGTCCACCACTACATCCAGCTTTGGTTATGCTTCTAGGGATTAAATCCAGATCATCAGCCTCCTACAGCCCATAATGCACGAACCCGCTTTTCAGATGTCTTCTTTCAAAGTTCAACTCCAGTCTCACTGTATCAGAAGTTGTTTCCCTAGAAACCTGCTCATACTGAGCTTTCTTTGTGTATGTATATATGCTATTTCTATTTCAAGATCTATAGTGTTCTCCAACATGTAACTATTGTATATAAAAGTTAATATGTATATAAATGTATCTTATTTCCAATTAAAATATATGTTCTATACCAAATCTAGCACAGGAACTGAAAAAATTACTCAGTTGGTAAAACACCCGCCATGCAAGCCTGAGAATTGAGTATAGATCCCCAGAACCCTCGTAAAAGCTAAGCATAGCAGTGCACATCTGTAACTCAGAAGAGCCGAGCATAGCAGTGTACATCTGTAACTCAGAAGAGCCGAGCATGGCAGTGCACATCTGTAACTCAGAAGAGCTGAACATGGCAGTACACATCTGTAACTCAAGAGCCAAGCATGGCAGTGCACATCTGTAACTCAAGAGCCAAGCATGGCAGTGCAGTGCACATCTGTAACTCAGTGCTGCGGGAGGAGGAAAAGGCAGAAACGAGGAAATTGCTGGAGCTCATAAGGCAGCCATCCTAGCCGTTGATGAGCTCCAGGTTCAGTAAGAGACTGTCTCAGAAAATAAGGAAAGAAAAGATACCCAGTATCACACACACACCAAAAATATTTTTAAAATATGTCACCAATCTTTCCACCAAGCCTGACAACCCAGAGTTCAGTGCCAACATGGTAGAAGGAGAGAACTAATTCCTGCAAGTTGTCCTCTGACCTCCATATGTACACTGTGGTGTGTATGCACCCCTACACATAATAAATACGAAAGAATTCTTAGTTTAAAGATCTGTGGGCCAGCAGTGATGGAATCTCAGCACTTGGGGAGACAGAGGCAGGTGGATCCTCAAGTTCAAGGCCAGCCTGATTACAAAGACAGGACAGCTAGACCTACAAGAGAAACCTTGTCCAGAAAAATGGATGGGTGGGTGGGTGGGTGGGGAGAGAGATAGAGAGACAGAGAAAAGAGTTGAGTTTTACTAAGAAATAGCCAGAAAAGCTTAATTTGATTTTTCCTGGTATATAGGACTTCATGTGTTTTGAGACAGGTACCTGGCCACCCTTTTTATTTTAACCTACATTTTGAAACAGGATCTCACTAACTTGCTTATGTTGGTCTTGAATTTTGTCTCCAGCTCAGGCTACAGAATGACTCTGTTACCTCAGCCTCAAGTGTCCTGTGCTCCCATGTTAACATTAAACTTGAACTGAGTTCTTTAATGGCCATAAAACCTGTTTATTTGCTGTTTTGTTTTTTCAAGACAGGGTTTCTTTGTGTAGTCTTGACTGTCCGGGAACTTACTCTGTAGACCAGGCTGGCCTTGAACTCACAGAGATCCAAGTGCTGGGATTAAAGGCATGCGCCACTACCACCCGGTACCAGCTGTAAAATCTTAGTTGATGGGGAGATGGTCAGATGATCACATGATTGCCTGGCAAGCTTAAGGACTTGAGCTGGATCCCAAACCACATTAAAAAGAGCTGGGCGTGCTGGCACATACTCATAGTACCGCACTAGGAAGGAAGAGGGCTTGGGGCCAGCCCGTGTAGGCTAACGACGGACTCTTGTTTTGTCTTTTTAATTGAATTGAGTTACTGAATTCTCTCAACGGCTGTAATTTATAGGAAATGCTCTAGGGTTTTTTCTGTGGGTGGTGCTTTGGGAAGGATGAGTTGGTGCTGAAGAACAAACCCACAGCACATGGGCAGTAGTGCGGAGCTGTGTGCTCTGGGCCAGAGAGATGACAGCCGACACTGGACGCCTCTAAGACTGGTACTCCTTGACAACTGTTTTTCTAGCTGTATGTATTTCCTTTTATGTGTATGGGTGTCTTGCCAGAACATATATCTGTGTACCGTGTGCATTCCTGGTTCTCATGGGGGTCAGAAGAGGGCATTACCCCAGTCGGTGCAAGAGCAACAAGTGCTCTTAACTGACAAGCCGTCTCTGCAGCCCCCTTGAGGACTTGAGAAGACATACCTGCTGAAACACATGTTACTCCTTTCTTGCAGGAAGCATCTCAATTCTCCCTACTATATTGTATCTTGCAATTGGAGTCCTCAGAGAAACTGCTGTGAAGTTACCTGGGGGCCAGTTGTCCTCAACAGTCACAGCCTCCCTGCAAGCTCTGAAAGGCATCTTAACTTCCCCGATGGCCCGAGCAGAGAAGAGCCATGCAGCTTGGACCAGCCTCCTACAGAATGCCCTAGCGACCGTGCTTGACTGTTGGAGTCCAGGTCAGCAGGACTGGTGACAGGTTTGAAAGGGAGAGGCACGGCTCGGCACATTTGGTAGACTGTGTTGTGTATTCAGTGGATGTGGAAGTGTTCAGAGATAACTTAGCCCCACCTTCCCTGTCCTCTTTGTGGTTGGCATGATTCACTCAGTTTGAGTTTGGGCAGCAGAAAGAGGACCCAAATCAAGATGAAGAGACTCAAAAGAATTCAGTCACAGAAGCCTAAGGAAAGAAAAGTGCCGGTGCACACCTTTAATCCCAGCACTCGGGAGGCTGAGGCAGGCGGATCTCTGAGTTCTACAGAGAGAATTCCAGGACAGCCAGGGCTACACAGAGAAAACGTGTCTTAAAAAAACAAAAGGAAAAAGATAAAAGAGTCAAAGCGGAGTGACGAGCAGGGAATGCTTTGGTGCAGGTGAGAGCTGAAGACAGAAGTCCAGGTGGGCTCCTCCTGGACAGATAGACCTCAGAAGGAAGACAGATGGGGCCAATGTATTGTTGTTTCCCAGGATTGCTTTGAACTCAGCGTCACCCCGCTTGGTGCTTGCTTTAGAAGTCCATGTCACACACCTGGCGAGAAGGTTTTATTTTCAGAGCCCCACTGGTGAAAGTTCATATGTAAGAGATAAAAGGAGTTGGAGAATGGACTGAGCCAGGATTAGAAAGCAGGGTGGAATAAAATGGAGCACAGCATGACTAAACTGACAGCACGCTGAACTCACTCCCTCTGCCAGCATAAGGGAGGAAGAGGGGAAAGAGAAGTAGTCTTCGTGTTAGCCTTCACAACAAACTTCCCTTTCTCACAGATCAGAGTATGTTTGCTCTCAGCTGTGTATCAAGCCAGGACTCGGGTATTAGACCAGCTGTTAACATAGATTAATAGGAGCTGATGGTAAACGCTTGCAGTGTAACAGGTCACTTCCCAGCTGGGCCTAATGCTATCTGTCATCCCAACTTTGGGCAGTAGAAGAAGGAAAATCAGGAGTTCAAAACCATCCTTGGTTACACAGTGAGTTCAGGGCTAGCCTGCCCAGGCCAGACCCTGTCTTATACAAACAAACAGAAAATAAATAAATAAGTTTAAATTTTTTTTTTTTACAAAATTAGTGGCATATTACATGTATTACGTGTTAGTTTCTGAGGCCCAAGACTTGGCCTCTCCTGAAGTCACTACTAGGACCTTGGCCTGGCTGCAGCTAGCAGATCAGATTCCAAGATGACTCCCTCAGAAAGCTGTTGGCAAGGGACTGTTCTTTACTTCGTGGGCCTCAAGCACACTTTTCATCCATCCCCAGTAAGTGAAGGGCCAGTAGGGGAGATTAGGAGGCATGGGAAGAGGACCCAGGTGATGTTAAAGCTGAGCTGACGAGCTGAGGGTGCTGCAGTTTCAGGTTGCTCTGCTGAAGAGGAGCAGGTGAGCCACCCGGAGCCACTGTCTTCTCTGGAGTCAAACCACTTTCCTGCCTTCATGTGTCATGAGCAAATGACCAAACTTCTGTTTCTCACACATAAAGTGCCGCTGCTGGGATTTAATGTTACCTGGTACAAGCGCTCAGGCCCTACCGTGTGGTTCCCTTTGCTGCCTGCTTGCCCACTCACTCACCCATGAGATGCCCTTTGACGGCATTTCCGTCTCAGTTGTCCGCCTCAGTGGTCACCTCCAGACTCCATTCACCCGGTGTCACTTACCCTGAGTCACTGTCCCTGGCGTTTTGGATGGTTTTGTTTTTTTATTTCTGAGATAGGGTTCCGCCCAGCCCGGGCTACCTTTGACCTCTCTGGCACAGAGGATGACCTGGAATTCCAGACTTCACCGCCCCGGCCTCCCGATGCTAAGATTGCAGGCGTGAGCCGCCACAGTCCTGGTTCCTGCGGGTGGTTGTTGTTGTTATTTGTTTTCATTTGATTTGGTTTGGTTTTCCAAGACAGGGTTTCTTTGTATAGCCTTGGCTGTCTTAGAACTCGCTCTGTAGACCAGGTTGACCCAAACTCACAGAGAATAGAAACTTCGGGACGTTTCTGTTTTTTTGATGTTTTTATAAGCATGGATCTTGTTACTAGCTGAACCTAAAGTCATTATTTGATCCCCACTTGATAGTGAAGTAGTCTCGTCACCTAAGAGGACTGCCTGGCACGTGTTTTTTAAGTACTTACTGAATTAATATAACTGCTGCTGTTTATGCGTGTCATAACAACCTTCTGGTGGGCTGGGTGTGCAGCTCGGTTGATGGAGTTCTTGTCTGACGTACGTGCCCTGGGTTCTGTCCCTGCACTGCATGCACTTGCCATGCTGGCCCCGCCTGTAAACCCAGCACTCAGGAGCTGCAGGAGAGGAAATGTCAGCAGCCACACATTAAGGCTATGTGAGACCCTGTTTCCTTGGTGGTGCGGATTGTTTTTAAATCATATCACTTGATCTTAGGCAGAAGCCCAAGAAGCTAAAAAAAAAAAAAAAAAAAGTAATTTAGTAAGTTAAGTTTGATACTTTTCCCTTTCAAAATAATATATAGCTACTTCATTAAAAATATTTAATTAGACTATCACTTTGGAAAATGAAAGTAACTTATTTAAACAGAAAATGGTACACACCTGTAACCCTAGTCTAAGCACTGGAGAATGGACAGGAAGACCACTGAAAACTGAAGCCAGTCTGGTCTGTGTATTGAGGTCTAGCCAGAGCTACAGAGGGAAACCATGTCTCAAAAGTAAACCACAAATATAGCCTAGTAGGCTAGCATGCATGAAGCCCTAGATTCAGTCCCAGGAACTCATAAACCAGCTGTGGTATTATATACTTGAAATCTCAGCATTTGAGAAATGAAGACAGGAAGATCAAAAATTCACTTCTTTCATCCTAGGACTCAGGAGGCAGAGGTAGGCAGATCTCTGAGTTCAAGGCCAAACCTGGTCTACAGAGCTAGTTTATGGCAGCCAGGGCTGCACAGAGAAACAGGGTTATCCTCAGCTACATAGCAAGTTGAAGCTAGCCTAAGCTACATGAGACCCTGCCTCAGAGAGAGAGAAGAGAGAAAGAAATTCACACCGTAGTGTGGCCTCCACACACTTTTTTTTTTTTTAAATGTGTAGCTCAGGCTGGCCTCGAACTTGTGATCCTCCTGCCTCTGCCTCCTTCAGCAAAACTACCAACGTGCACCACCACAACCGGCGACTCCACACTCTTGAGGAGTGGAGTATGTATACAGCGTGCTGAGATATTTACCCGGCACCAGTATTAACAGAGTATGGAGGAAAATGCAGAACAGTGGCGCAGGCACTAGCAGGCACCTATAGCAGCGACAGCGGGCCACGCATAGCGAAGTGTGTGCCAGTCACCCAGGAGGATCTACCGAGGCCAAGAGTTCAAAGGCCTGCATAGTCCGTCTGTCCAGAAACAAAACGAAAACTCACATCATAGACCGCTGTACTAATACATGTGAATAACATGTAACCTACCCAATTCTCCTGTCCCGTTTACTATGAGAAAACTGAAGATAGACGTGTATGTCCAAAGTCAGCCAGTCTCAATGTGTGCTAGTCCACCCCACTCCACACACTGACAGGCTTAAACCTAGGGCCTTGCCTGTGCCATCAAGTACTCCACCATGGAGCTGCACCCCCAGCCTTCAGGGGTTCTTAGAGTCAGTTTGTCTGTAGGGGAAAGAAATGGAGCTACCAAACTAAAGAGAGACAGTGGTGAATACAACCTTCTAATGCTCATTTCTCTTCAGTGGACGGAGCGCATCAGGAGCTTGATGAAGTCAGTCTCCTTACTGCCGTCACGGTGTTCATTCTGTCTACCAGTCCAGAAGTGACGACCGTCCCCTGCCTTCAGAAGAGCTGCATTGAGAAATTTAAGGCTGCCCTGGAGAGTAGAGACCCTGTGGTAAATGTCTTTTATAGTAGAGAGCTCTTTGCAGTAGGAATCTGTCTAGACTTGCAGACTTTGTCTCTATGATTGTCATACATACACTGTGCTTTGTGCTTTTGCTTGTTCCTACAAAAAGTATCCGGGGAGGACTGGGTTTCTGGCTCCGTAAGTAGGGCGCATCTCTAGCATACACAGCCCTCTGTGTGATCCCAGGACTGTATAAATACAGCATGGTAGCATAGGCCTGTAAGCCAGCCTAGGCTACATGAGACTCTGTCTCAAAACTAGAGGAGCCGGGCAGTGCTGACACACACCTTTCTTTAATCCCAGCACTCGGGAGGCAGAGGCAGACGGATCTCTGTGAGTTTTAAGGCCAGCCTGGTCTACACAGAGGGACCCTGCCTTGAAAAAGAAAAGACAACAAACAAACAAAATGGTATAATTTGCCAGGAGTGGTAGCCACCCCTGTAATCCCAGCTCTGGGGACACAAAGGAGGTAGAATGCCCTGGGCCCATGGCCAGTCCCGTCGTCCACACAGGGTGTTTCAGGCCAAGATCCCCTCCCCTAGGGAAAACTGTCAAAGGCGAGGGAGGTGGCTCCGCAGTTAAGAGCACTCCCTGCCCTCCCAGGAGCAGCGCTCAGTTCCCAGCACTCACTTAGGCAGTACACAGCATTTGTATCCCCAGCTCCCAAGAGGGCCGATGCCTCTTCTGGCCTCCGTGGACACTTCACTCGTTCCCATATCCACACACATACACATAATTAAAAATACAGCCATTCATACGGCTTTTTAAATTTACAGTTTATTTTTGTCTGGCCTCACTAGGTACAAATGAAGACCTATCAGCTCCTGCATTCCATTTTTCAGTATCCAAATCCAGCCATATCCTACCCATACATTTACTCTTTAGCATCTTCCATTGTGGAGAAACTGCAGGAGATAGACAAGAGAAAGCCTGAAGACACCACGGAACTGCACATCTTCCAAGAAGGAATAAAGGTCTTGGGAGCTTTGGTCACCGTTGCCGAAGAACAGCACCGTGAGTGTCAGCGCTAAGTCCCAGCTCTCTCCCTGGTGTCTGGGATCACGCTATATTTTTTGTCCTTTCCTCAGAAAGCTTTTAGGAAAGACCACTATGACCTCTGTAGTTTCTCAAAATCTAGTTTCTCAAGCGCCTGGGGCAGCAGGATCTCTTGGGGCTAAGGGTTTGTCAGGGCCCTGTCTCAAAAACAACAGACAAAAAAAGATCATCAGAGCTCGGCAGTGGTGGCGCACGCCTTTAATCCCAGCACTTGGGAGGCAGAGGCAGGTGGGTCTCTGTGAGTTCAAGGCCAGCCTGCCTACAAGAGCTAGTTCCAGGACAGGCTCCAAAACCACAGAGAAACTTTGTCACCAGGTATGGTGGCACATGTCTGTAATTCTTGCAGTCTTGAATGGAGACAAGAAGACTACCAACAACCTGGGCCACAGGGTAAGACTGTCTTAAAAGGGTAAAGAGACAGGGCAATCCCATGGGGCCCAGCCCTGGATGCAGAGCTACAAGCAGTTAACACTGAGAGAGTACACTCGGTCTTCCCTGGAGATGAGCCCCCCAAAGCAAGTGCTCAGCCCTAAAAACATTATGTACGAGCAACATGAAATCGACTCGGCAGGTCTTATTTATGTATTCAGTTTTGTACGTACACACACACACACAATTTTTTAGAAAAGGGGCCATGACTTTGAAAGAGAGTTGGGAACATGGGAGAGGCTAAGAAGAAATGGTGTGGATATAGGAGACGTGGAATTTTTTTTTTTTTTTTTTTGGTTTTTCGAGACAGGGTTTCTCTGTGGCTTTGGAGCCTGTCCTGGAACTAGCTCTTGTAGACCAGGCTGGTCTCGAACTCACAGAGATCCGCCTGCCTCTGCCTCCCGAGTGCTGGGATTAAAGGCGTGCGCCACCATCGCCCGGCAATTAAGTTAATTTTTAAAAGAGAGAGCTGGAGAGCTCGCTCATTCATTGAAGTTCTTGCCTTGCCAACGTGAGAACCTGGATTCAATCATCAGAGCCCGGTAATCCCAGCGCTCAGGGGATAGGAAGTTTTCATGTCATCTTCAGTGAAGTTGGGGCCAGGCTATTCCTAAAATCAGAAACGGCCAGATGGTTTGTAGGTGAAGGTTGCTTGTAATCCCAGTGCCAAAGAGTCAGAAACAGGCGGTTCCCAGGGCTTCCTGGATTAACCTACATGAGCTCTGGCCTCCACCTGCCGTGTACTCTAAACACGCACGCATGCACGCACATGCACCATTAGCAGGTGTGATGGCCCCAGATACAAATAATGTGAGGAGAGTCGGGGTTATTTTTGCCCCAAGTGAGACTCATTAACCTTCCTGATCCCCCTTCCTTCCCCCCCCCCCCCCCCCCCCGCAGGCTCCCAGCTGGTGGCCTGCCTTCTGCCTGTTCTCATCTCCTTCCTTCTGGATGAGAAGGCGCTGGGATCCACATCTTCAGTTAGGAGAAGTCTGCATGACTTCGCTTTGCAGAATCTCATGCAGATTGGACCTCGACATTCGTCAGTGTTTAGGAATGTCATGGCGTCCTCCCCGGCCCTGAAAGCCAGGCTGGAGGCTGCTGTGAAGGGCAATCAGGAAAGCGTCCGAGTGGAGCCGCCTTCTAAGCACGCCAAGAGCCTGGGCAGGAACTCAAGCATCCAATTAAAGACTCACTTCCTATGACGCTGCTCTTCTGGACACTGGGCACCTTAATGTAACGCTTGATTGTTTCCTTGCTTCGGGGACAGAAGTGAAACTGGAGATACAAGTGCACTTGGTGATCTCCAACAGCTCTAATCAGGAGTGACTGAAAGCTGAACATTCTTGGCAGTTTTGGTTTGGTTTTGTTTCCCTTGACTAAGACCATGGAACTGTCAGAATTCTTGCCAGGCATTTCAAGAAAGTGCCAAAGATCCCAATTACTAAGTAATGCACAGGTTTGCGAATGAGAGGATTTCCTCTAAGAGGACAGACGTCGGTGTACTCTGCCTCAGCTCCCACCCCGCACCCAGTGCTAATGTGAATCCTGCCCTATTCAGTGCGAGCATCAAAGTCCATTGCGTTTCTCAAGCCTCATGAGAATGAGAGCAGGGAATGAGGCAGGGGGAGCACCAAAGTTCCACACCAGCTAGGACTATATAATACTTCCTGCAAAAAAGAAATTAATTAACAAACAAGCTCATTAATATTAATAATGGCAATAGTAAATAAGTGGTCGGAACACTATTTCAGAACCAGCTCTAGAATTACCCACAGATACTGGGGCAGGCAGCTTCAATGTCCCCATAGGGCTTGAGGCTGTAGGGCTTGAGGCTGCGCTGAGCTCTCTTCAGCAAGTCTCTGCTGAGTGCACAGGGCTTTGATATTTGTAAGCCTTCTCCCTTCCGCTGCTCCTCAGTGGATTTCCCGTTACCTCTGTTCCGTTCGTTTGTCTTCATTTGTGGAAGTCATTCATGTTGAGAGCTTAATGTAGATTCATGTCTATATCGATATGAGATTATATGAATGTCAAATTTAGTACGACAAATTTAGAACTTCGATGAATACAAATACGTTTTTTTAACACAGAATGTATTTTAATATAAAATATAATGATAAAGTCATATTGGTGGAAAAATATTTTTGGCTGTGTTCATGACCACTAACTTGCCTCCACTTCAGTATTGTACTGCGTGAGTCAGCCGTGTGTCAGAGCAATGCAGCGTCCTGTTCTGATCTACAGATGGTAAGGCAGGCGTGCACAGAGCAGAGAAGACCGCTTCGAGCAGGAGCCACTCAGTGGACTCTATTTTATTACGTTTGTATGTAAAGCCTCTTGTAAAGCTTTCAGAGTGCAGAACATCTGACACTCTTAACACTATGATCAACTTTTCTATATTCCACAAATAAAGCTAATTTTCTGTAACGTTCTTGTGTCTTGAACTATTTCTTTTTTTTTTTTTTTTTTTAAGTTTTTCGAGACAGGGTTTCTCTGTAGCTTTGGAGCCTGTCCTGGAACTAGCTCTTGTAGACCAGGCTGGTCTCGAACTCACAGAGATCCGCCTGCCTCTGCCTCCCGAGTGCTGGGATTAAAGGCGTGCGCCACCACCGCCCGGCGTCTTGAACTATTTCATCCAGGAAAGATGACCAGTTTTTCTCACAGACTCGCTGCAGTCCCCCCGAACTTGGCTTTGGTGCCCCAGAGCTTCCTCTGCAGTGGTGTGAGTGTCTCCTGTCGGGCTTGGAGATTTGTTTGCCGTTCTCCACATCTGAAATGCCCTTCCTTCTCCCTGGTTCTTTCTGTGGCTCCGGACTCCATCTCCTTCCAGGCCTGGGCTAACGGCGTGTTGTGTTGTGCTGGAAATTTAACGTCTACCTCACCCGTCTGTGTTGCTGTCTGTCACTACTCCAGTGTAGTCCGTCAGTCCAGGGTACTGCAGCAGCACCTACATTGCTCTGCTGTGAGCCAGAGTTGGACTCGGGAGCAAACCCCTTTACCAAGGAGAGTGCAGCCCCAGTGCTCTCCAGATAGAATCTGTTAGTTTAGCTGTTAGACTCTGTCTTAGTGACTGTTCACTGGCTATGAAGAGACACCATGAGCAAGGCCACTCTTGTAAACAAAAGCATTTCACTGGGGCTTGTGTACAGCTTCAAAAGGGTAGTTTAGTCCATTAACCTCAAGGCAGGAAGCAGATAAACATGCATCTGGAGCAGGAACTGAGAGCTACCTCCTGATCCCCGGGCAGCAGGCAGAGAGACACTGGACATGGTGTGACCTTTTGGAATCTCAAAACCCACCCCCCAGTGACACACCTCCTCCAAGGCCTCACTTAATCCTTCCAAACAGCTCATAGAATGGGAATTTAAGATGCAATATATGAGCCTGTGTGGGTATAAAGGGGCTTTTATTGCTTTATTCATTTTTAATTGTTTCATTTGGTTGTTAATATTATGATTTCTGCTCATTTTAGTGGCATAATGTTTTTAAATCCATCATCCAACTAATTCTTAGTTGACAGTGCTAACTCTTTAGATATTATCTGAGAATATTGCTGATAAGAAAACTATTAATGGCTGAGCACTTGAACCTGTCTTTCCCATGCTGGCATCCACAATAGGGACTTACAGCCTGACCCTATCAAGCTAAGGCTTCCTTTAGGACAGCTGTTCTCAACCTGTGTGTGGGTCACGATCCCTTTAGAGTCTGATGACCTTAAAACTATCAGAAGCCGGGCATGGTGGCGCATGCCTTTAATCCCAGCACTTGGGAGGCAGAGGCAGGCAGATGTCTGAGTTCGAGACCAGCCTGGTCTACAAGAGCTAGTTCCAGGACAGGCTCCAAAACCACAGAGAAACCCTGTCTCAAAAAAGCAAAAAAACAAAACAAAACAAAAAATCAGAAAACTTAGATGTTTACAGTATGATTCATAACAGTAGCAAAGTTACAGTTATGAAGTAGCAGTGGAAATAATTTTATGGTTGGGGTCATCACAGCATGAGGAACTATATATTAAAGGGTCCCAACAGTTAGGAAGGTTGAGAATCACTGTCTTAGTGGCTTATGCGTTCCTTGTTGAAGGGCTTTCAGCAAACTATCTTGGTCAAACTTTTCTCCCCTTGTAACCAAACTTTTTTTATATATATATTTATTTATTTATTTATTGTGTATACAATATTCTGTCTGTGTATATTCCTGCAGGCCAGAAGAGGGCACCAGACCCCATTACAGATGGTTGTGAGCCACCATGTGGTTTCTAGGAATTGAACTCAGGACCTCTTAACCTCTGAGCCATCTCTCCAGCCCCCCAAACTGTTTGCACTAATAAATTAGTTTATTCTATGTAACCCATTGCTTAAAAGTTTGTCATAGAAGCCAGGTGGGTGGTGGTGATGCCTGCCTTTAGTCCTGGCACTCAGGAGGCAGAGGCAGGTGGATCTCTGAGTTCAAGGCCAGCCTGGTCTACAAGAGCTAGTTCCAGGACAGGCTACAAAGCTACAGAGAAACCCTGTCTTGAGGGGAAAAAAGTTTACCATAGAAAGGGTTAATATTGGGTATACAGATTTCTACTAATAAAGCATGGAAACAGAATTTTAATTCTGCAAAGTAATCAGTCACCAACAACTTGTGTAAGGAACGTTAAGTCACTTTAAAAAGGAAAAGGGAAAAGCGTAAAGCGTAGCCTGGGTACAGTATGTGGTGGCACACATCTTTAGTCCCAGCACTCAGAGGCAGAGACAGGTGGATCACTGCGAGTTCAGGCCAGCCTGGTCCACATACTGAGTTCTAGGGAAGCCAGGGCTACACAGAAACAATAAAAAGGAAGCCGGGCGGTGGTGGCGCACGCCTTTAATCCCAGCACTCAGGAGGCAGAGGCAGGCGGATCTCTGTGAGTTCGAGACCAGCCTGGTCTACAAGAGCTAGTTCCAGGACAGGCTCCAAAACCACAGAGAAACCCTGTCTCGAAAAACCAAAAAAAAAAAAAAAAAAAAAAAAAAAAAGGAAAGGGGCTGAGGATGTGGCTCGGTTGGCAGAGCGCCTGCCTAGCATTCCTGAAGCCCAGGATTCAGTCCCCGCCTCCACATAAACTTGGAGCCGAAGGCAGGAGGATAGGGAGTTCAAGGGTATCCTCAGCTACATAGTGACTTAGAGACCACTAGCAGGCACGGAAAACCTTGTCTCTAAAACAGCAAAAGAAACATAAAAGAGGCTAAGCAGAGGAGAGGGAGGGAGGGAGGGAAGGAGGGAGGGAGGGAGGGAGGGAGAGAGAGAGAGAGAGAGAGAGAGAGAGAGAGAGAGAGAGAGAGAGAGAGAAACTGCAATGAAATAATTCATAGAATTGAGCTTAGAGAAAAGACTCCAAACCCAAGAGCCGTTGCTACAATTTGCAAGAGAATCCCCATTGATTTCTAATTGTGGTATTAGCTTCTCTGTAGCTTTGGAGCCTGTCCTGGAACTCCCTTTGTAGACCAGGCTGGCCTTGAACTCACAGAGATCCGCCTGCCTCTGCCTCCCGAATGCTGGGATTAAAGGCCTGCGCCACCACCGCCCGGCAAAAAATTCTTTTCTTAAACGGATACAAAGACTCCAAAAACCTATAAAATTAAAATGTTGAATCAGGAGCTGGAGAGATGGTTCATTGTTTAAGAGCTCTGGCTGCTCTCACAGAGGACCCAGGTTCGATTGCCAGCATCCAGAGGGTGGCTGGCTCAGGAAGATCTGTAACTTAGGTTCGTGAATGTAGCGCCCTCTGATGGCCTCCTAGGGTACTGCACCTGTGTACACAAGAGCCTTTTCTTGTCAAGTTGTTTTCCTTCCTTATTGTTACATTTATTTAGTGTCTGTGCACACGAACAGAGGTCAGAGGACAACTTGCAGGAATCAGGCCTTTCCTTCCATCATGTAAATCTCAGGAATCAACAAACAGGTCTAAAGGAAGGGAGCTAAAGTGCCTTGGCCAGAGAACCGCCATTTTGACTCCATTTTACCTGTAGGGGAACCGAGAACTTTGCAGTGACTGACCAACCTTATCCTGAAGCCATACAAATGTCATTGGTGTTCTAGAGGCATTGTGGCTGTTCCTAACATCACAAGGAACAAATGAATCTGATTGGTTGGACGGAAAGGCCAACTGTGTCTGCTGACAATGATGGAACCCACAAGGAAAATCCCAGTCTTTGATTCTTGATTAGGAGAAATTTTAACTAATTTGAAAACAAGGGTTTGTGGGGTTTGTGCTTATAAGCCCTGCTTGGGGCCACCAGGAGAAGCAAGTCTCCCAGGTCCTGGTCCTGGAGCCGTGATTGATTGGTGACTCACTTATGTGATTATTATTAAAATCCTTAGAAATATCTAAGTTTTGTCTCTTCTTCATCATGGTACAGAACGGGCTAGTTGTAACAGACCGTCAGGCTTGGCAGCAAGGCCTTTACCTTTGAACCATCTCACCAGCCAAGCCTTATGTTTGGGGGGTAAGAGGCTCCCCACTTCTTGAGCCATAAGGGACAGCATCTAGACTTTGTTTCAACCCAAAGCTTTTCTAAAAATAGACCGTCTAGCTTAGGGAACTAACTGCTTTTGCTTTGCTAATCAACAGGCCCTTTGTCAGCCAGCATCAGTTGGAAACCAGTCAGGCCTTGCCCTGGAGCCCGGAGCGCTGCGGCTCTGGTTGCTGGGCTTTCCGGGCACATTCTCTTTGTTGACAGCCATTCTTAGTTATGAATCTTGAGGAAATTTTACAGGATCTGGATGTTGTAGTTCATGCCTGGAATGTCAGGAGACCAAGATCATTAGTGTCACCCTGACTAGCTTGGAACTCACTACATAGACCAGGCTAGACCAGGCTGGCCACAAACTCAGAGACCTACCTGCCTGCCAAGTGTTGGTACTAAAGGCCTGTGCCACAACATGCAGCTGGTTTGCAGGTTTAGGCGAGGTGAAAACATATTGTGTGCATAGGAGGCTTTTGTTAATTTGTTTAGATTGACTTATTATGTATGTATACAGTGTTCTGCCTGCATGTACGCCTGCAGGCCAGAAGAGGGCGCCAGATCTCATTACAGATGGTTGTGAGCCACCATGTGGTTGCTGGGAATTGAACTCAGGACCTCTGGAAGATCAGTCAGTGTCCTTAACCACTGAGCCATCTCTCCAGCTATATATAGGTTTTTACTGAAGTCTAAATCTGTATTGCTCAGAAGCCAGTCTTGGCAGCAAGCAGAGAGCCTATCTTTAGCCGCCTCGCTCAGTGGTGTTATTCCAAGTCTAAAACACAAACACTCCTGTGTTGTCTTTCTGTGCCTGATAAGCACGGTATGGTGCTGCGGCTCCTTAGGGTACCACCCTACCCTCTGGGTTTCACTGTTCTCGTCCACTGACTTAGTTAGGGTTCCGACTGCTGTGAAGACACACCACGACCATGGCAGCTCTTAGGGAGGAAAACATTTCACTGAGGCGGCAGCTCACAGTTGCAGAGGCTCTATCCATTACCGTCAAGGTGGGGAGCACGGCGGCATCCCAATAGACAAGGTGCTGGCTACGTCTCGATCAGAAGGTAACGAACAGGAAGTCACTTGTGGCACTGGGAATAGCTTGAGCATAGAACTTCCTCCAACAAGGCTGTACCCACTCCAACAAAGCCACACCTCCTAATAGTGCCACTTCCTGTGAGCTTATAGGGGCCAACTACATTCAAACCATTACATCAACAAGACATTTTTCCATGTCCCTATTTAATAGTGAGGGTCCCTTGAGACAGGGCATCTGAGAACACTTGGCATCACACTGAAAACTTCCTCTTCCACTGCTGTGAACTCAGTTATCTGACCTGGGCTGTGCTGAGGACCTCAGAGCCCCGTTTATGAACATGCCTAGAGCAAGAATGACCTGGAGAGTCAGTGCCACCCCACCCCCTACAAGAGACACATCCGAATCCAGAGATGCCTGGCGCAGCACACTGCTGAACCCTTCCTATACATACAGCTCCAATAAAGTTTAACTTATAAACTAGACTCAGTGAGATATTAGCAGCAATAATGTAGAACATTTATAATAATGTAATTTATCCACTGAGAGTGGATAAATTGTTTCTGTAGAGCCAATGGGATGAGTCAGCAGGTAAGGCACTTGCCATCAAGCCTGATGTCATGGGTTTGATCCCCTGATACCTATAGAGTAGAAGAAAAGAATGAACTCCTGAAACTTGTCCTCTGACCTCCACAAGTGACCATGATACATGTATATACACAATAAATCAATGTAAAAAGAAGAATTTTTAAAATGTTCATTATGTGGTGATTTATGCCTTTAGTTCCAGCACTTGAGAGAAAGAGACAAGCAGACCTCTGTGAATTCAAGGCTAGTTGGGACTACATAGTGAAACCCTACTTTTAAAAATAAAAAAGCCATAAATTAAAAAAATCATAAATATTTTGTAAATGCCTTAACTTCAAAAATTAAAAGTCAAAAGATATGTTACTTTGAAGAAGAGGTTTTGCTTTTGTTTCCACAGAAAATGAGAGGCTATGAATTCATTCTGAGTTAAGAAAAATCAGGTTTGATCAAGGAAGACCACCTGGGAAATCTCTGGTAAGAGTGGATGGCCCAGATGTCTGAGTTCTACAACCAGAACAGATTCAAGACTGCTGCCTGAGATTATCAAGCCTCACAGGATACTCCAGTCCTGACTTGATGATAATTCTAAATTTTCTTTAGGTCCCCATAAGATTATCAGTGCCCCTAAACCAGCAGGAGTTAGCCTGGAAAACTATGCCCTCACTTCCAAAAAAATAGACTATGGATATTTTCCTTTGTTTAGAATGTTGGTTACAAGTTGTTATGGATAATGGTCAGGAGAAAAGCTAAACAAAGGAGATTAGATTCAGAGTTCTTGTTCCTTAAAAAAAAAAAAAAAAAAAAGTGGGGAGTGGGTGGGGAATGCTTTGGGACAATGGTTTGTACCCTGTCAATTGTATTCTAATAAAATGCTGATTGGCCAGTAGCCAGGCAGGAAGTATAGGTGGGACAACCAGGCGGCAAGTAGAGGCGGGGCAATGAGAATTCTAGGAAGAAGAAAGTTCTTATTGTAGTTGTGACCCAGCCACAGAAGCAGCAAGATGTGACTGCCTCAGGCACCAAAGCTACAGAGAAAACCTGTCTCGAAAAACCAAAAAAAAAAAAGATGTGACTGCCTCGCCAAATAAGGTACTGAGCCTCATGGCTAACATAGACATGAATAATGGGCTAATATAAGTTATAAGAATTATCTCTGGAGAGATGGCTCAGAAGTTAAGAGCGCTGACTGTTCTACCAGAGGTCCTGAGTTCAAATCCCTGCAACCACCTGGGTCACAGTCATCTGTAACGAGATCTGGTGCCCTCCTCTAGCATTCAGACATACATGCTGAATACTGTGTACATAATAAATAAATAAAACTTCTTTAAAAAGTTATAAGAGTTAATAAGAAGTCTGAGCTACTAGGCCAATCAGTTTATAGTTAAAATAAATAAATAAACAAACAAATAGAAAAGAACAACTGGGTGGTAGCACACACCTTTAATCCCAGCACTCAGGAGGCAGAGGCAGGTGGATCTCTGTGAGTTCGAGGCCAGCCTGGTCTACAAGAGTGACGTGGGATTCCCCCCTGTATGCTGTGAATATGTTTTATTGCCATTGGTTAATAAAGAAGCTGCTTTTGGCCAATGGCTTGACAGAGTAAAGCCAGGTGGAAAATTTGAACAGAGATATAGAGAGAGAGTAGGCAGAGTCAGGGAGACACCGTGTAGCAACCTGAAGATCTGCTGCATCCATGAGATGCCGGAGGAGACACGGGGCTCAACGTAATGTGGTTCCCTCGGCAGGATAGGCTAGGGCCTGCGTAAAGCCTGAGCATGGGTTCAAAGGTGGCGAGGGCGCTATAGTAGCGTGAGATGTTACAGTGGGGCGAGCAGGCGTGCGGTATATGAAAACCTTCACAGTTTTCTTTTTTTCTTTTTTATGTGCCTTGGTGTTATTTTGTCTGCATGTGTGTCTGTGTGAGCATGTCAGATCTTGGAGTTACAGACAGTGGTGAGCTGGTATGTGGGTGCTGGGAATTGAACCCAGACCCACTGGTGTTTGCCCAAATCCACGAGGTTCCCCAAAAGCCAATAAGGAGACCGAGTCCCGTATGTAAAAGCAAAAGAGCCTTTATTTTAGGCAAGTTTGCAAACTCGGTCTCTCCATGTGTCCAACGCATTGGAATAAACAGAAAGCCCCGAGCTCAGTTAGAATAGGGTCTTATAGTAGTAAAGGTGGGGGTGAGAGGTTTCCGAGGTTCAGGACCCCTGATTGACTGACATTTGTCTAGGGGTGTCTGGTAAGTGTGTGCTGGCAGGTGGTCCTACCTATGGTGGTTGGAACGTTAGGCATTTCCTTTGGATGGTCTGTTCTTGGGTGGTGCTCAGGTAATCTCAGCTTATTCTTCCTGCAGCCAGGTATTGCTTCAGGGTAAACTACAGAGACTCAGGCCTCTTATTAAACAGAGTCCTACTCTGGCAGGTGATAATGGTTGGAAGTAAAGAACTTCCTTCAGGTGGTCTGTTCCTATTTAGCTTTTCATGGCTGGCTCCTACAGCTGGAAGAGCAGCCAAAGGTCTTAACTGCTGAGCCTTCTCTCCAGCCCCCCACAACTTTCTTTTTCTTCAGCACTAGGAAGAGAGGGTAGTGTACATGCTGGCTCTGCCGCTGAGCTACATCCCAGCTCCTTTTCATTTTGAGAAACGGTCTCCTTAAATTGCCTAAGCTGGCCTTGAATTTACAATGGTCCTTGCCTCTGACTCCAGAGTGATTGGGATTTCAGGAGTGTGCTGTCAGGCCAGCTTCCGTACAGCCTTTCTGTAAACGGAAAACTATTATAAATTGAAAAGGTTGGGGTTTTTGTTTCTTTGTTTGACTGGTTGTTTGGTAGGTTTTTCGAGACAGGGTTTCTCTGTAGCTTTGGAGCCTGTCCTAAAACTCACTCTGTAGACCAAGCTTGTCTTGAATTCACAAAGATCTGCCTGTCTCTGCCTCCTGAGTGCTGGGATTAAAGGCGTGCGCCACCACCCACCACTGTCCAGTAAAATGCTTGGTTTTTGGAGTGCTGGCTCAGCACACAGGTTATATTCTGCTGCCCTTTCACCTCACCCGTCATTTCCCATCCCCCCCTCCAACTCCACACACACACACACACACACCAGCACTAGGGATCAAACTCAGGGCCTGGCTAAGCAAGCCAGACTCTGTTTGCTTGTGATAGCCCGTCCCAAACTCACTGTTTTTGTCTACTGTTGGTAGCTTTTTGAAACAAAATCTTGTGTAGCCCAGGCGAGCCTCAACCTCACTGAGGACTCTGACCTCTTGATCTTCCTGCTTTACCCCGCAGCGCCGGGACTGCAGGGATCTGCCACCACACCCAACTCCACAACCCTATTCTCTCAGTACTGCCCTAAAGTCGGCGCCCGGTCCAGGCATCCACCCAAAGCAGAAAAGCTGCCTGCTAAGTTTGCTGATTGACATCATCACACGGATTTGCAAAGTAGGTCAACTCAGTTTCTGTTCACCCGCATTGTCAGAGGTTAGTCGGGACGGGTGACCTATTTCAGGTCAGCAGCAGGAAAAGGTGTGGTGGGATGGAAAAGGAGGTACCCCGCTTCCACTGGAGGAGTAACACCCCAAACAAGTGTCAGAACACCTAGTCACTTCCAGTTTGTTTACACGCAGTCTTCAGATGGATCGCTTCCTGGGGCTTCCTCCCAAACCAAGGAGAACAAGTGCCACGGCATGATAAAAAGTGTGTTCCCAACCCCTGGCTGCCAACAGACGTTCTCCCAGTTTGATCCCCAACAGGGCACGTGTCTCAGGCCTTGCCTGTTCCCTCAGTGCACGTGGCGCCGTGCCTCTCCAGGCAAACAGCCCAAACATACACGCACAACCTCAGAGAGACACGGCCATGCTCAGCGAAGGGATGGTAAAGAACCGTGCATAACAGATTAGTGATCCCTAGGAATCCAGGCTGTTTTGTGAAATCTGTGTCCAGGAGAGAAAACTGACAAAGAAAACACCAAGCCTCAGATCTGGAGGGACAAAGGGTACTGCTGGGCTCCCTTGCAGACCTCAGAAAGCACGTGCACATGAATGTTAGGTGATAACCATGTCTCCTTACGTGGTCATGACCACATGGGGGTTGTATCCATGGTTACCGTTCTTCTCTTGTCAGAAGAAGTAGAATGCTTTTCTATTAACCATGTTTTTCCTCTGAGGACAGGAAAATAATACCTCCTCGTCTTTGGTGTTTACGCCCTCTGCCGTATTCCTTTGTGGCCTTGCTCGGCCCGCAGTCTTTGCACAATCCTGTTTGCTTACCCACTGCTGTTACTCACTGAGCTGCCTGCTCCCTGCTCACACTGTTTTGTTCTGAGTCCAGAAACAGACTTCATTTCACCGTTGCCTAATGAGTACCTGAGTGAGATCCAGCGGTAATTAGGGGTGACTATCTGTGATAAACATGTCCCTAAATGTCGAAAGCTACCAGGGCAGAGCCACGAGCCCCTGTTCTGTACAGTGCTACACTGGAATACAAGAATGTTCCAGCATTACAAAGAACGTGAACCCTACCACCTTGGGATCTGGCCTCTAGACCTAGGTCTGTTGATGACAGTTTGGGCTAGCATGGGCAAGTGGGCCTCCTGGCTTGTAGTTTCTTCCCTGAAGAAGGTTTGAAGGCTGGCCAATCATTTCAGCTTCCTGAGGCTCCTGGTTTTAGCACTAAAAGGTCTGTGTGTTCCAAGGGCCTTCTCAATTCCAGCTAAGCTTGCTCGGGGCAGTTTATGCGCTGGGTCCCAGACAAGCAGAGAATCTTTCTGGTTCTGATTCTTGAGAATCTAAACCACAGATGTTTCTCCAGGCAAGCTGCGCAAGCCATTGAGAGGTGAGCTGAGTCACAGGGAGGATATTTGGTGGCTGTATGCAAAAATCTTGGAAGATGTCCTGCCCCATGACCTCTGACTCACCTGGGGCAGGACACCGACATGTCATTAACATCTTACAGGAAGAGATCAGTGAAGAAGGAAATGCTCAGGCAAAAAGGGCCCTTGGGTTTTCCAATAGAAAAGGAATTCTAAAACAATCCACTAAAATGTTTGTAAGAAAGGCGACTGCCGGCCTCCTTGCAAGAGATCCAATAACCTCGGAGGCTCCATCTTTAACGGGCTGATATCGTGGCCTCCGTCCCCAGAAGGCTCCTTCCCCTGTTTAGACTCGAATGGCTCAGTGGTTCGATCCAGCCCAGACACAGATGTCAGCACAAGAGATTTCTAATGGAAGCCGAAGAGACCAGACAGGCAAGTGAGCATCGGCCACAGTGTTGACAACTGAATCGTTGTCCTATTGACAAGACCTTCGGCATCCAGCTCTTCGGGTGCCTTGACTCAAGGAGCAAGACAGCTGAAGTCAGGTTTTCAGCAGATTGTCTACTCTGCAAGGAGCTACGGAGCTGCCAGCTGGCCCTTCATTGGCTGGAAGAAATATGGCTTGCCTCAGATTCATATTTAATTTAAGAGCAAACTTCATAATCATCTTTTTCATTTTCTTTGTGCCTGATCTAATTTTGGCCTTCTGCTTAAGTCAACTCCTATTTCAATCTCACCTCATAGAATAAATCTGGCCCAATTGGCTCCTCAGAAGATCCTTCAGCAGCTGGATCCAAAACAGCCCCACTATTGAGCAGCAGCGACAGAACGCTCAGGGAGAAAGCCAAAAGAGAGAGATTAACGCCAGCTATTTAAGGAACCAAGTAGCAAATCAAAGAACTTTTGAAACTCAGCAAATTAAAGTGCAGCTATTTCAAGTCTCTTCCCATTCCCTGACCAATGTGAGACACAGTTAAAAAAAAAAAAAAAAAGCAAGTCAAACTGGTTTAAATACACAGTAAAATCAAGCCAAACTGGTTTCAGAAACAAGCAGACCAAGTCACAATATTGTCCCCAAGCAGATTTCCTCACCTCCTTTTCTGTGAGCTCAGTGTTAACAAAATCTCATGCTGCTAGCAGAGGAAGCATTAACCACCAAAGTCCATGAGTTAATAATCTGGACACCAATTATGACTCAAATGAAAAGTCTTGTTTACCTACAACCAAAAGTTAGTCCAGAGGACTCTAGACGGTTCCTTCTTTGGTCAGCACAGGAGAGACGGGCTGAATGAGCATGCTATAGGCATTGAGCATATTCCGTGTTCCCTAATGGACTGTAAACATATTAAAAGGAACCGCGTTCACAGGCTCTGCATACCCAGGCTGCCAAGGTTTTCAACAGTGGCAAGATTGTGCTACCTTGTGCTTCCCTTGAGCTTCTCATTCCTCACCTGTAGAGATGAGACAACATCTTTAAACCCCTCTTCAGAGCCAGGAAGTGGTGGCTGTGCACACCTTTAATACCAGCACTCGGGAGGCAAAGGCAGGTGGATCTCTGTGAGTTCGAGGTCAGCCTGGTCTACAGAGTGAGTTCCAGGACAATCAGGACTATGAACAGAGAAACTTTGTCTTGAAAAACAGAAACAAAACAAAAACACTTGTTCAGTCAAGTTTCTGACAGAAAGTTAGAGGACTGAGCAGCCCTGGTGGGGAGGGGCTCGCCAGATCCACACCTGGGTTTGTGCTGTTCACATTTCCCTCTGAGGTACGCTGATTCCTGCCCATCTGGTCTTCCTGAAAGATGGAGACCATGGAGAATAAACTCACGAAAAGTCTTGGTTTTCTCAGCATATGGATTGCTTGTTTGAGATGTCTCGTGTAGGACAGGGTGCCTTTGAATTTTCCATCTTCCTGGCTCCCCTTCCAAGCACTGGGCTTATGAGCACCAGTGGCCCTGGCTCCATCTAGAAGCCCTGAGCCCAGTAGGCCACTGCGTCACCCAGAGCTGGAAACAGTAGGTTTGGGTTCCTTGAGCCGGTCTTTCTACAGTGAATTTGTACTCTTTCCTTTCTTTGGTTTTCTCTGAATCCAGGGTTGCTCTGAGGTTCTTTTTGTTTGTTTGTTTTTTGGTTTTTCTAGACAGGGTTTCTTTGTAGCTTTGGAGCCTGTCCTGGAATTAGCTCTTGTAGACCAGGCTGGCCTCGAACTCACAGAGATCTGCTTGCCTCTGCCACCACTGCCAGGCAAGGCTCTATTTGTAATGAGTCACGTAACTGACCCTGACATTGTTGATCCACCCTTTACCTGAGCTATTTCTACATTTTGTTGGTAGGTTTGTTCATCTGAGAAAGGTGTTTGAGTCTAGATCTCTCTCTCTAAGACTCCAGAGGCTGTAAACCTGGAGCATGCTTTAAAAGCAGATGTTAATCTGGGTAACAGGAAAAGGTTGGGACTGTCCTGGGCAGTTTCACGTGACAGCCTTCTTTGTTCAAGTCTCGTCCTCCTGTGTTTACGCCTACATGGGTCTTACACACTGAAGTCGGGGAGGAGGGCCCCATGGAGGTTTTCTCTCTCTACCTTCCTAGCCGGCTTTAGATACACCCTCCACATCGCTTTTGTTTTGGTATACAGAATTTAAGTCTTTCTTTTCCAAGGAGTAGTTTCGTCACCACGGTTTATACTACCTAGTCTTTTGACCAGTAAGTGGACCAGCAACAATAACAAAAAGACAAATCAATATGTCTAAAAGGTTTTTTTTTTCTGATGTAATGAACAGGCATGGGAGAGGGTGAGGCGGCTCAGTGGATAAAGGTGCTTGCTACCAAGTCTGAGGACCTGAGTTCAGTTCCCAGAACCCATATAGTGGGAGGAGAGAGTCACCTCCAAGTGACCTCCTTACATGTCTCCCTGATCCCCCACAAATAAATCAATAAGTATATATTTTTAAAAGGATATGCATGTGTGCTGTTTCTTAGATCATTCTATTTTTGTCTTGTGTGTTCTCTTGAATTTCCTCTTTTGTCTCTCTCTCTCTCTCTCTCTCTCTCTCTGACAGTGTTTCTCTGTGTAACAGTCCTAGCTGTTGTCCTGGAACTAGCTCTTATAGACCAGACCAGGCTGGCCTCGAACTCAGAGATCCGCCTGCCTCTGCCTCCCAAGTGCTGGGATTAAAGGCGTGCGCCACCACCGCCCGGCTCTCTTGTCTCTCTTACCTTGTGGTTTCTTTCACCCATTTTTTCCTTCTTTCACCAGGGGCGTGGCCAAGGCTTACTTGCCACACTGGGCAGGTGCTCCAGCACTGAGCTATATCCTCAACCACTTTTTAATTCCTTTTTAAATTTTTTATTTATTTTATGTGTATGAGTGTTTTGCTCCCATGTATGTCTGTGCAACATGTGTGCATGCCTGGTGCAGAAAAGGACACTGTACTCCCCAGAACTGGAGTTCTAGACAGTTGTGAGCCAACATGTGTATGGTGGGCATCAAGCCCTGGCCCTCTGTAAAGAACTGCAAAGCCATCTCTCCAGGCCTTAATTGTTGATGGTTTGGTTTTCTTTTTTGAGACAGAGTTTCTCTGTGTAACCCTGGCTATCCTGGGGCTCACTCTGTAGACCAGGCTGGCCTCAAACTCAGAGATCTGCTTGCCTCTGCTGCTGTGAGCCAATATCGCCCAACTTTCAGCCCCTAATTATTTTATTCTGAGATCGAGACCTGCTAACTTATGTAGCCTGACCTTACTCTGTAGGCCAAGTGGTCCTCAACTTTTGATCCCCTGCCTTAACTACTAGAGCCTGCTCTTCCTCTTCCTTCTACCTTGCTTTGCTTACCTTTCCTTCTCTTTTTCTTTCATCCGAGTTCTTTTGTGTGGAGAAAAAATAAGGGTATGCTTCTGTGTTCAGAGGAGTAGCCTTCAAAAGAATAGTGTAAGGAAAACTCAACTCTGGAAAGCAGAGGGGTGGGGGTGGGTGTCGGCTGCTCTGTTCAAGGCTGATTCTCATGGCTCTGCCCTGGAGAGCTATCCAGCCCCCTTTCCCTGTCTCCTTAGCAGTAACAAGGTGGCAGGTGACAGCAGTGCTTCTATTTCTCAGGGATATTGTTCAAAGTCTGCATAGCCATGCCTGGCACATGGGAACTGTCCCTTGTTGGGACCATTTGGAGTCCTGGCCTCCAGCTGATATTCCCTGCTAGAGATCTTTACTTTCCTTCTGATTTGAGTTACTGAAAGCTGTGTCAAAGTTGTTTACCAGCTCTGCTTCACGAGCACGCGTTGCCTTGGCCTTGAGGATCAGAGGATGGGGTTTTCACCTGTTGGCCCACTTGACTGTTGGGTATATAAGCCTCCATGGTGCTATTGAATAAAGGGCTTCTTACTAGTGACTAGAGGTCTGTGTCTTTGTCTCTGTGTGTCTTTGTGTGTTTCAACCTCCAGCCCCTTGCCTGAAGCTCGCAAACTGTTTGGTAGCACATAGAGCGCAGACGGGCGGGCGCTGTGCGCTGCAGTCCGCAGTCCATATATTTCAGTTCTCTTTTTCTAAGTGCATGACTGCTTTCTTTTCATTGATGTGTTTATATGTTTTAAAAAATACTTATTGGGGGAGGGGAAGGGAAATGGGAGGAGGTGGTGGTGGGAGGAGGAGGCAGAAATCTTAAATAAATAAATAATAAAAAATACTTATTATGTATACAGTGTTCTGTCTGCATGGATGCCTACAGGCCAGAAGAGGGCACCAGATCTCATACAGATAGTTGTGAGCCACTATGTGGTTTTGGGGAATGGAATTCAGGACCCTCTGGAAGAGAAGCCAGTGCTCTTAACCACTAAGCCATCTCTCCAGCCCCCTTAATGTGTTTTAAAGCAAAATGACTGGCCGTGGTAGTGTGCACCCGTGATCCCTACACTCCAGGGACAAAGGCAGGATGATCAAGGGCTTGAGTCTCTCACCACTATGCAGCAAGTCCAAGGCCAGCCTGGGACACACAGAACACTGATTAAAAAATAATTGACAAGCAATCTTAGAAATGAGGTAGTTGCCTTTAATCCCAGCACTCGGGAGGCAGAGGCAGGCGGATCTCTGGGAGTTCAAGGCCAGCCTGGTCTACAAGAGCTAGTTCTGGGATGGGCACCAAAGCTACAGAGAAACCCTGTCTCGAAAAAAACAACAAAAAAGAAAACAATAAACCTCAGTATATTTACCTGGGAGCTGGGTGGCAGGCCCCCAAAGAACCAACGGGTAAAACCTAACCAACGACAGGAGTCAGAAGACAACTTGAGGGGGCTGTCAGGGTCAGGGGATGGAGTTCAGGTGGCGACATTGTCAACAAGTGCTTTGCCAGCTGAACCATCGGTTTCTTTCCAGCTCCTGGAGCCGCCACTGCAGGCACAAGCCCTGCCAGGCTTGCTGGCGTACATCTGTTAATCCCAGCACGTGGAAGACAAGATCACGGAAAGTCTTTGCAGGTTAGCCTGAGTTATACAGTCAGACCCTGTCTCAAAAACAAATACCAAGGACAAGAGACAGGGTCCAGTGGTTAAGAGTGCGAACCCAGCTTGGTTCCCAGCATCCACATCCAGCAGCTCACAACTGCGGGTAACTCCAGGTCCAGGATGTCTGAGACCCCGACCCTCCCAGGGCACATGCATGAACAATCATGTACACACGTGTTGCAAATACAGAACTAATAATAATAATTAAAGAGAAAAATGTGTAGTGTTACACATCTACCCGTAGAGAATGGAGTTATTTGGATGGGGAATGTAGCTCAGTTGATGGAGTATTTGTCCAGCATGCGTGAAGCCCTCATGCTCCATCCCCAGTATCTCATAAACCAGGTATGGTGTTGCACTCTCTGCACTCTGGAGTGGACGTAGTGCTGCAACCCTTCAGTACAGTTCCTCATGTTGTGGTGACCCCAGCCATAAAATTATTTTTGTTGCTACTGTAATTTTGCTACTATTATGAATCGTAATATAAATATTTGATATTTACAGGATGTCTGATATCAGACTCCTGTGAAAGGGTCATTTGACCCCCAAAGACATCACACCCACAGGTTAAGAAGAACTGTTTGTCATCCCTTGTAGTCAGTTCTGCATGCAAGAGTCTTCTAGAAGTGAGTACCTGAAGTGGAAACAGTTTGATGGGGGTAATTCTCCAACTATATAGAGTTTAAGTCAGGGCCAGGAGAGATGGCTCAGCAGTTAAGAACACTGCTCTTCCAGAGGACCTGGATTCAATTCCCAGCATCCACATGGCAACTTACAACTGTCTGGAACTCCAGTTCCAGAGGATCTGCCACCCTCATACAGGCATACGTGCAGAGAAAACACTAATGCACATAAAATAAATAAATAACTTTTTTGGAAATATAATTTAAGACCAGCCTGGGCTGAATGAGAACCAATCTCAAAGAAGGAAGAAGAGGGGAGCAAGAAAAGAAAAAGCCCCTAATGTTAAGGGTCAGCTTCAGCTTCAGCACTGAGTCAGTTTGGGAGACTCTTAAGGAAGCCTGTGCCTTTGTGTATCCCATGCCCTTTCCCAGTGGACTGCGTGCATGTCCCACGCATGTGTGGATGGCACGAAGTAAAGCTTCTATCAGGCAAGGGTTTCATTGCCCCACCTTCTGCCCCCTCTCCCCCAGAAAGCCTTAATCTATGAGTACAGCTTTTAATTTCAGTATCAGGGTTTGCTTCTGAGAAGCAAGGTTTCCTAGGAAGCCAAATGCAAAAGCCTTACAAGGAAATGATTTGAATGGCATGTTCTATGAAAGTTAACACACGCTATCCTTTGACACCTGTCTTTTTGGAGGGAGGGGAGAGTTTCAAGACAAGGTTTTTTCTGTTTAGCCCTGGCAGTCCTGGAACTCCCGTAGATCAGGCTGTCCTTGAACTCAGAGATTCACCTGCCTCTGCCTGCCAAGTGCATGTGCCACCACCACTCAGCAATGTGTCTTTTTATTATGATTTTAAAGTGATAGTATCCTTATTGTAGAAAAAATTAGAAAAAATAAGAGCAAATAATAACATAATGTCACCACCTAAAGAAAACTGTTCAGTTAGCATCTTAAGTTTATATTCTTCCATTCTTTTTAAAAAATTATTGCATTTATATATTCATTCACTTGGTGTGTGTTTGTATGTGTGTGTGCATGTGTGTGTGTGTTGCATAGGTACAGGTCAGAGGACAACTTGTGGAACTAGGTTCTCTCCTTCTATGATGTGGGACTTGGGGACTGAAGTTAGCAGCAAGTACCTTTAACAACTAAGCCATCTTGCTTAGTATGTACATGTACGTATACATACATAATATATATATGCTACGTATAGACATTCTCTTTATTTTGGTCCTTTCAAGCCTTCAATATTGCCTAAGAAGTTGCTACACGATTTTTTTTTATGTGCAGTTTTTTATACTAAAGTTTGTATTTAAAAAGAAACATTTTTCCTTAACATAAATTCAAGAAGAAGAGCTTCATAGGACAGCTTAGATTCTTGTGAGAACTTTGATACAGATTGCTCAATAAAAAAAGCATTCCCTGGGGAGGCAGAGGCCGGCAGACCTGTGAGTTTGAGAGCAGCCTGGTCTACAGAGTGAGTTCCAGGCAGGACTGGCTCCATAGCTACTGAGAAACCTTGTCTCAAAAAACCAAAAAGAAAAAGAGAAAGAGAAAGAAAACGAAAGAAAGGGAAGAAAAGGAAAAGAGCATCCCCACAAATGATGTTTAAAAGTTCCCAATTCCAGGGTTAAGATTTATCTATTTTTGTTTTATTTTGTTTTGTTTTTTCAAGACAGGGTTTCTCTGTAGCTTTGGAGCCTGTTCTGAAACTAGCTCTGTAGACCAGGCTGGTCTCAAACTCACAGAGATCTGCTACCTGGTTTGGTCTCAGCCTCCTGCTTCTCATTCTCAAGTACTGGGGTTTCAAAGTGCTTTAGGCAATATTAGAAACCGAACCCAGGGTTTTATATGCATTAGACAAGCACTGTACTTAAATGAGGTACACCCCAGCCCTGAAATGTAATTGTCTATTTGAGATAGGACCTCACTATACAACCCACAGTCTTAGGCAGCTCTTAGAAAAAGAAAGCGTTTAGTTGGGGCTTGCTGACAGTTTCAGAGGTTGCAGGGAGCATGGCAGTTTCGAGGCAAACCCTACAGCTGAGAGTTCTCTGTCTGGCTTTGTAGGCAGCAGGATGAGAGCCACTGGACCTCAAGGCCCGCCCCCAGTGACACACTTCCTCCAACAAGGCCACGCCTCCCTGGTGATTGAGCCTGGAGCCATTCTTATTCCAGCCGCCTGTACCCACCTCCAAACTAGTGACTGCTTTCTGCCATCTTCTGGAGCACTGGTTATCAACCTGTGGGCCTCCACCCTTTCAGGGTCACATAACAGATTTCCTGTATATCATAATTTTACATTATGATACATAACAGTAACAAAACTGCAGTTATGAAGTAGCAACAAAAATCATTTTATGGCCCGGCGGTGGTGGCGCACGCCTTTAATCCCAGCACTCGGGAGGCAGAGACAGGCGGATCTTTGTGAGTTCGAGGCCAGCCTGGTCTGTAAGAGCTAGTTCCAGGACAAGCTCCGTAGCTACAGAGAAACCCTGTCTCGAAAAACAAAAAAACAAAACAAACAAAAAAAAAATCATTTTATGGTTGGAGGTCATCACAACATGAGGAACTATGTTGAAAGGTTGAAGCATTAGGAAGATTGAAAACCGCTACTCCAGAGTGTGAAGATTATATGTGTTAGGCCGGGCGGTGGTGGCGCACCCCTTTAATCCCAGCACTTGGGAGGCAGGCGGATCTCTGTGAGTTCGAGACCAGCCTGGACTACAAGAGCTAGTTCCAGGACAGGCTCCAAAACCACAGAGAAACCCTGTCTCGAAAAACCAAAAAAAAAAAAAAAAAAAAAAAAAAAGGATTATATGTGTTTACCTCCTGCCAGGCTGCTCTTAATTCTTTAACCCCTAAATTATTACTTCTCAGGTCTCTTCCCCGTGTGTGTGTGTGTGTGTGTGTGTGTGTGTGTATGTATATGTGAGGGTGGATATGTATGTATGTATGTGTATTTGCATATGTGTGTATGTGGATATGTGGATATGTGCATGCCTGTATAAGTGAGTGTGTGTATGTATTTGGATATGTGTATTTTCGTGTGTGTGCATGTGGATATGTGTTTATGTATATGGATATGTATGTATATCTGTGTGCATGTGGCTATATGTGTGTATGTATGTGTGTGCATGTGAATGTATGTATGTCTGTGTGTTGGTATTCTTGGTTGGGCTATCAACTTGATCACATCTGGAATTAACTAAAATTTGAAAATGACTGGGTATAACTATGAGGGATATTTGCTTAATTAAATCATTTGTAGTGGGAAGATTCTCCTTTTTATTTATTTTTTAATTTATTTTAATTAAATGATTAGGTTTTTTTTTCTTTTTTTAAGACGGCATTTCTTTGGTCTTGGCTGTCCTGAAACTAGCTCTGTAGACCAGGCTGGCCTCTGCCTCCTGAGTGCTTGAATTAAAGGCCTGTGTTACCACCACCTAGCAAGGGAAGATCCACTTCTTTCTAATCTGGATATTTGAGATGGGGAAGCACACATTCAATCCAGGTCTTTTTTTGAGGTGGGAAGACTCACTTCTAATCTGGGCTACACCTTCTGCTGGCAGCCTAGACAAGGACATGGGAGAGGGAAGCTTCTTTCTTTGCCTGTTGGCTCTCACCTGGATAGCTGGTCCATTCCTTCCCTAGCTTCTTCAGGACTCCAGTGTAGACTGGAGACCAGCAGCGTCATCCAGCCTCAGGGACCAAACAGCTACTGGATTCTTGGACATTCCGTTCATAGGCAGCCATCGTGGATTAACTGGACTGCAGCCTGTAAGTCAGCCATTAAATCCCCTTTCTGTACATATACAGAGATATTCCTTCTATAAGTTCTTACTCCAGAGAACCCTGACCAATATAGTATGTGTGTGAGTAGGTACATGTAGATATATGTGTATATATGTACATATGTGTGCATGCATTTGTGTATGTAAGTGTGTGTATTGCATGTTTGTGTGGATGGGCATGTGTGCATCTGTGAATGTATATATGTGTATGTGTGTATGCATGTGGATGGATGTGTGTATATAACTGTATATGTATGTGTGTATGTGTGTACATGTGTGCATGTAGATGTGTGTTTGTATGTGTGTGTATGTATATTGTATGGGGTGTGGATGTGTACATGTGGATGTGTGTTGACGTGCAGTGATATTTCATCTGTATTTTAATAAATAAAGCTTGTCTGAAGATCAGAGAGTAAAACAGTCCCATTGATTAGCCTTACAGACCGGGCAGTGGTGACACACATCTTTAATCCCAGCAGTCATGCTAGTTTGCCATAGAAACCTGGTTGTAGTGGTGCACACCTATAATCCCAGCCCTAGAGAGAAACATAAGACAGGAGGAGACAGCTCTCAGTCTCATTCTGAGGACTTCTGGAAGCAGGATCACCATTTTGGTCTGAGGTAGAGGCAAGAGCCAGTGGTTGGCTGCTTTGCTTTTCTGATCTTCAGGTTGAGCCCCAATATCTGTCTCTGGTTTTTTATTGTTTGTGGTACGTTGATGTGTTTATGTATGCATATATGTGTGTTTGTGTGTATGCATGCATGTGGATGTATGTTTGCATATATGTGTGTAGGTATGCACGTGGATGCGTGTGCATATGCATGTGTTTGTATGTGGGTATATATATGTGTGTGTGTATGTATGCCTGCTCTTCCAAAGGTCCTGAGTTCAATTCCCAGCAACCACATGGTGGCTCACAACCATCTGGTGCCCTCTTCTGGCCTGCTGGCATACACACAGACAGAATATTGTATACATAATAAATAAATAAATATTAAAAAAAAGAATTTCAAATATCAAGGTCACAGAGAAGAGCACAAGTCAAACCTGAGAAGCACAGATCTGGGGATGTTGTGGTTCTTGTCCTAGACAGAGTGCATGCCGAGGTTACACAAGGCCCAGAGACCCCAACCCCAGCACCAAAACAAAGAGAACAGCAGAAAACTCCGGGAACAAAAAACTGTTCTTGACACAGTCCTGAAATTCAGCTTTAGCGTGTGCTTCCAGGTGACAGCCATCGTGCATCTAATTTTTGCTTTTGATCAAAAAGTCAATGAGTCAATGAGGATCTGCCACAAAATTAAAATAACTAAGGCAGTTCTCAGAACTTCCTGAAGTGTAGTTTTCCCTCAGATATTAATGTTTTGAAGTCATATTGAAGAACTGGGTTTTCCTGTTCCCCACCAGCCAAACAGAGCACAGTGGGCTGTGTGCAGAGAAATCTTAAGTGGCTGCTACCCAGCCTCACTGCAAAGCACACAGTGCCCTGAGAAGAGAAGGAAGCCCTGGGTGAATGTGTCCTGTGCTGACATGGTCACAGGCATGTCAAGGATGCCAGTGCCTCAGACTCACCTTCCCTGGGTGAGGCTCAGAGACGTGGCAAGGTCTTCCTCTTGACCATGTATAATTGTTGGTGAAGGATTGACCAGTGTGTGCCAAAGATATCAATCACTGCTTCCTTCTCCTCTGTGTAGACCAGGCTGGTCTCGAACTCACAGAGATCTGCCTGCCTCTGCCTCCCTGTGTGCTGGGATTGAAGGTGGGCACCACCACCGCCCAGCCGTTCAGTAATCAAGAATACATCTTCACACAGTATACAACTATCCCACAATAGTGCTGGGAATTTTTCTGTGGTGCTTACCAAGCTGTAGATCCCCGAGTTCTAAACCCAAAAAATGGGACTGAGTAGTTATCAAGGGAGGCGCAGGAAGTCTCCTAATTCACTCTCTTCGTACGCACTGCTGCTACAGCTGGTTGAGACCACTCCTTAGTGGGTCCTTCCAAGTGACCTGAAAGCCAGCCCCTTTTCCAGGATCTATCACTGCCCAGTCACCATTGTTGCTGTTGTGTATTTTGGATGTTAGATATTGAAGAGAGAGCTTTGTATGTGCTAAGCATGCATCCTACCGTGGAGTTATGCCCCAGCTCAGTTGTTATTGTTGTTTGCTTGTTTTTTTTTGTTGTTTGAAACAACCCAGACTAACTTCAACCTCTTATTTTTATTTATTTACATTTTTATTTTATTTTTGTAACAGGGTCTCAGTATGTAGCCTTGGCTGGCCTGGAACTCATAGAGATCTGCCTGCCTCTGCCTCCCAAGTGCTATGATTGAAAGCATTCACCACCAAGCAAAATCTTTTAATATTTTATTTATTATTGCTTTTATTTTTTGTTTTGTTTTGGTTTGGTTTGATTTTTCTGGGGGATTTTGTTTTGTTTGTCTTGAGACTGTTTCTCTGTGTAGCCCTGACTGTCCTGGAACTCTATCTGTAGACCAGGCTGGTCATGAACTCAGAGATTTGTCTGCCTCTGCCTTCCGAGTGCTGGGATTAAAAGCATGCACCTCCCCCCCCCCCGTTTTATTGTTGCTATTATTATTTATTTATTTATTTATTTATTTATTTATTTATTTATTATGTACGCAATATTCTGTCTGTGTGTATGCCTGCAGGCCAGAAGAGGGCACCAGACCCCATTACAGATGGTTGTGAGCCACCATGTGGTTGCTGGGAATTGAACTCAGGACCTTTGGAAGAACAGTCAATGCTCTTAACCTCTGAGCCATTTCTCCAGCCCTGTTGCTATTATTTTTAATGACTGTGCTGGGGGATACATAAATGCCTCAGCATGTGTGGAGGCCAGAAAACAACTTTTGGAAGTTGTTTCCTTTTTTTGACTCTAAACTGAGGGACTGAATGAAGTTGTCAAGGTTGGTACTGTAAACATTTTTATCCACTAAGCCATTTTGCCCACTGTTGGATTGAGACTCTTAATCATCCCACGGCACCCTCCCAAGTGCTGGCCGTGTACCAGTGCTGGCCGGGCTATTTTTAACATGGTTTAGCTTTTACATTGTAAGAGCCAAGATCAATCTGACCAACCTGACTCCTGAGTGGCATAAATATGAAGATAATTAGGCCAGTGGTGGGCACACACAGAGGCTGGCAGATCTCTATGAGTTCAAGGCCAGCGTGGTCTACAGAGTGAGTTCCAGGACAGCCAGGGCTACACAGAGACACCCTGTCTTAAAAAACAAAACAAAATAACAACAAAAATTAACCAAACAACAATGTACAAATTAGAACCTAAAACCAAATAATGGGGCTGGGAGAGAAGACCAGAGATGAAGAGAGTCACTGTCTTAGTTGGGGTTCCTATTGCTGTGACAAAAGACCACGACCAAAAAGCAAGTTGGGGAGGAAACAGTTTATTTGGCTTATATTTCAGCATTGCTGTTCATCACTGAAAGAAATCCAAACAGGAACTCAAACAGGGTAGGAACCTGGAGGCAGGAGCTGATGCAGAAGCCATGGAGGGGAGCTGCTTACTGGCTTGCTTTCTATGGCTTGCTTAACCTGCTTTCTCACAGAACCGAGGATCAGCAGCTCAGGAATGGCACTACCCACCATGGGCTGGGCTTTCTCCCATTGATCACTAAATGAGAAGATAAATGCCTTCCAGTATTACAGGAAATACATGGAGGCATTTCCTCAACCGAGGCTCCTTCCTCTGATGGCTCTAGCTGGTGTCAAGTTGACCCACAAAACCAGCCAGTGACCTTGCACAGGAAAACCAGATCGAGATGGAAACCAGGCTACAGCTTCTCAAAACTCTACGACTTTTGGGCTAGGGACTGCCACTACAGAGCGCACTTGCAGACTAGAAGGTGGCTCCCCGGCTGTGGGTCCCTGCCTATGTGGGTGTGCCAAGTCTGATAAGGTTTGCAGTAGAAACAAGCCAATGCTTCTCACACATATCAGAGAACCAGCTCGCCAAACACGCAAGTCACTTACCAACACTATCAAATTATTTTTTTCTAGACTCATTTTTAATTATAAATAGGTGTATGAGCCGGGCGGTGGTGGCGCACGCCTTTAATCCCAGCACTTGGGAGGCAGAGGCAGGCGGATCTCTGTGAGTTCGAGACCAGCCTGGTCTACAAGAGCTAGTTCCAGGACAGGCTCCAAAACCACAGAGAAACCCTGTCTCGAAAAACTAAAAAAAAAAATTAAAATAAATAAAAAAAATAAATAGGTGTATGTGACCGAGTGTGGGTTTGTGCACATGAGTGTAGGTACCTGTGAAAGCTCTGAGAGCAGGTTGGAGCCCCCGTGTCGTCATCAGGATTTCTACTGCTGTGAAGAGAGACACAGTCAAGGGTTCGAGGTCATTCTCGGCTCACCCCGTGCTACGGGAGATGTCCCAAGAGAGAAAAAAAGAATTTTAAAAAATGGCTTTTTCAGAAAGCATGTTTTAGTTCCCAATAAACCAATATGGCCAGAAATTACACTGACTTTCGTGCAGGAGAAAGTTTTCATGGGAAACAACAAAGGCCACAAAACCACTTTCCCTCAGGCGTTCTGCCCCGCGCCGCAGTGTTTGCCTAGACCGAGTTCCCCTCTTCCTGATTCCCCATTGGCCAGCTGGCCTTTCCATCACCGGTGACCTCCAGTATCTTGGTCACAAATACAGCCTACTGTGAAAAGCTGAGTAATCCTGATGCTGCCCGCCTGAGCAACCTTTCACACAGTGCCCACTGCTCCCGGTTGCACAACGGGTTTGACTGCGAGCGACAAACGATAAACGCCAGGTTTACATTTGACTCCAGCCACCCCCGGGGCCAGCAGCCTGAGCCTGTAAACAGCACCCAGTCCTTTAGAAAGACTTTCCGTTCTGTCCTGCGGAGGAATGTTGTGTAAGGCCAGGGAGGGGCGGAGGAGGAAGGGGAGGACCTGCGAAGGAGTCGAATGAGGCCGCCAGGGAGCTTTCTGCTCTGTTTAGAAAGGAATTGAAGAGCCCGGCTGACGGGCTGTCTGCAAAGAAGCTCATTTGGTAAATTAGAATGTAAAAACTAGAACAAACTGACCAGCTCCCTTTATAGGTTCCTGTTTGCACGTCGCTAATCTCTGGTTGGAGCCGGTCCTCCCCCCCCCCTCCTCAAAAACAGGCCAATTGGCAACTGTCCTCCTACTAAAATCTTCTGTAATTTTAATCATATTGCAGATCGGGTTGTACTTAATTCACTACTGTGAAAAGATTTTAAGAGTCACTGAAAGCTGCCTCTAAAAAAAAAAAAAAACAAAAACAAAAAAACACCAAACCACGGTTCCACACAGGTTAGGGGAGGAAAACCAAATAATTGCAGAGGAGGGATTCGGGTGATTTCTTTCTTGAATAAACATGTCTTCCTCAGATCTTGAAGTCCGTGGGAATATCGAGCGCATGAATTTGGTCTTTATTGAAGCTAGGTTTGCTGTCTCTCTGAGTACTGGCGGGACAATGAGGAAGACCTATGCAGTTTTGTTTGCTTGTAAGATTCCAGACCGTGAGTGAAAGGACTGTTTGCTTTAGCTTAAGAAAGCAAGAGTCGTCCTATGGGAAGCTGCTTCTAATATATATATATATATATATATATATTGTAGAGATTGTTGTCTGTCAGTCTAGCTAGCTGCATTTCGTCAAGACTGAGCAGGACAACGTGAGCTCTTTAGAATGGGAATCACTTCCTAGTTGAATTATATCCATGTGCTAACCAGGTCATCTGTTAAGCATGCTCTTTCATTAATGTTTAGGGAACACGGTGGCCTCAGAAGTCAAAAAAAAAAAAAAAAACCAACAGACAAAAACACCTCAGTCTGGACCATGCTTCCAACCTGAACAGGAGTAAAAGGCCAAACAAAGTTCTGCTCTGAATAATGAACCACCAACTTCTGGAGTGGTGATGGTGTCCCCTCTAAAATTCTAAGAGGCCCTCTTCTTCCCTCTCCCCCACCTCTTCCTTCGGCCTTCCTCCCTCTTTATGCTTCTTACTTTTGTTTCTGTTTGTTGTGGTAGAGCCTCACTGCTTCCTAGACCTTGCTTTGCAATCAGCCCTTCTGCCTGAGCCACCTGCATGCTGGGGTGACAAGGCTGTCACCCCATACCAGCACACGAGATATTTTTATTTCTTCAGTACTGGGGCTAGGGCCACGCCTTTGAGCACTAGGTGCGTGTAAATTCTCGCTCACTAATTACACTGGTGGTCCTGAAGTAGACCTCCCTAGATGATATTGGCCCTATCCCTTCTAAGTCAATATCTGGCCTACTAAAAATCATCCAAGAAGCTGGTGCAGGAGCACCGTGAGTTTACAACTATCCTGGGCTGTATTGTATCACCAGCTTGTCTCCCAAAACCTAAAACCTGATAGGAAAAGTCAACTTCAGACCCAGTGAAACGGAGATTAAGATAAGAGATTACATCTATTTTGGAGAATCGTCTAGGCTCAACTCTGTGAAGAAACTCTGACTGTATTTTAAAACGAATTCACCTACGACTGGGTGTTTATTCTATTGTTGAGCAATCAGTAGAGACTTCTTTAAGTAGCATTTTTTTCCCTTACAAACGTACCCCGAAAGCAATGAAGGATTTTTTTTATTATAGTGTATTGCAGACAGCAGTGGATCTTCTGAAGTAACTTTCAATTTTTCTTATTTAATCATAATTACTTTTATCTTTGTTGTTGGGTTAGGAGTTGACAATATTATAAGGCTTTTGACCTTCTTTCTTGATCTTTTGACATGATCTTACCAAGACTAGAATTACAAAAGCCTCTCGGGCCTGTGGTGAGCCTGGGAAGAGACACAGGAAATCAGTCAATCACTGCCGGATGCCTTTTCTCCCCGAGTGAGGCAAGGCAGTTGAAGCCTGGACAGCCACTCAGTGGCTTAATCCGGATTACAGAACCAGTCTTTGGGCTAAAAGCCATTAGTGGATGCTAAGGCTTCTGATAAAAGCCCATTAGGCCTTCCACTAAGCCACTTGGCTTTAGATAATTACTGTACAAAAACTACTGAAAATGGAAGAGTATACTGAAAAATGGAGGTAAAGCAGATAGAATTTCAATATTTGAGAAACTTTATTTTACATTAGACTTATGATGCACAGAGTAAGGGCTAGTCCATTAGTGTGGAGGTGACTGTAAATGCAACATTGTAACTCTTCTTATCACCGAAGCACAACTGCACAAAACAATCATTCTCCTGAAATTAAATTGCTTTTAATTTGATTAGGGTTCTTGCTTGTTTGTTCTGTCCTTTTGCATTCTGGGGATTGAACCCAGGGCCTCAGAGATGCCTTACCAGTGAGCTACACCTGCGACCCTGAATTATTGTCGCACTTTGCATGGTTTTTGGTTTTGTTATTGAGGCAGGGTTTCACGTTGTGTCCCTGGCTGTTCTTGAACTCGCTCTGTACACCAGAGTTGCCTCGAATTCACAGAGATCCAACCGCCTCTGTCTCCCCGAGTGCTGGGATTAAAGGTGTGCACCTCTACCGCCCGGCACGTGTGTACAGTTTTATTGTGTTTTCGGTTGGATTAGTTTTTGGAGGTTGTCCTGGAACTACAATTAGCATCTTTTTAAAAATTAAAGTATTTATTTTTGAGTTTATAATATAATCATATCATTTCCCCTTCCCTTTCCTCTTTCCAAACATTTCCATGTGCCCCCTTGCTCTCTTTTAGATTGATGGCCTTTGTTCACTTATTGTTACTATATGCTTTTATGTATATACAGATATATTCCTAAATATAACTTGCTGTAAAAGGTTACTGTATGTTTACAGGACTGACCATTTGATATTGGGTAACCAATGGATTTCCCTGGAGAAGATTCTATTTCTAGTCCTCATAAATATATAATATATATTATATATGTGTGTATGTATACATATATATGTAGTGCTCTGCCTGCCTGCATGCTTCCTCATATATATGTATACATATATACATTCATATACATACACACACACACACATATATATAGTGTTCTACCTGCATGCTTGCATGCCAGAAGAGGACACCAGATCTCATTATAGATGGTTGTAAACCACCATGTGGTTGCTGGGAATTGAACTCAGGACCTTTGGAAGATCAAGCAATGATCTTAACCACTGAGCCATCTCTCCCGCCTGTTATGCCCAGATCTGCTAATCCCCCCCAAAACCAACAAGGAGACTTGATGTGGGAGGGTCTTCTATCTATCTGTTACTTTCATTGGTTAATTAATAAAGAAAACTGCTTGGCCTGATAGGTCAGAACATAGGTAGGCGGAGTAGACAGAACAGAATGCTGGGAAGAAGGGAAGTGAGGCAGACCGCCATGGAACAAGCTGCCAGGTCAGACATGCTGAATCTTTCCCAGTAAGCCACCACCTCGTGGTGCTACACAGATTATTAGAAATGGGTTAATCGAGATATGAGAGTTAGCCAAGAAGAGGCTAGATATAATGGGCCAGGCAGTGTTTAAAAGAATACAGTTTGGCCGGGCGGTGGTGGCGCATGCCTTTAATCCCAGCACTTGGGAGGCAGAGGCAGGCGGATCTCTGTGAGTTCGAGACCAGCCTGGTCTACAGAGCTAGTTCCAGGACAGGCTCCAAAACCGCAGAGAAACCCTGTCTCGAAAAACCAAAAAAAAAAAAAAAAAAAATACAGTTTGTGTGTTGTTATTTCTGGGTATAAACTAGCCAGGCAGCTGGGAGCCGGGCGGGAGGAACACAGCCTGATGCTCCTTCTACAGACACCGAGTCCCTCCCATATGTAAAATCAAAGAGCCTCTATTCAACACAAGTTTGCAAATTTGGATTCTTCATGTGTCCTGTGTACTGGAATGATCGGAGAGCCCTGAGCTCAGTTAGAGTTGGGTTTTTATAGTAGTAAAGGTGGGGGTGAGGGATTTCTAAGGTTCAGGACCCCTGATTGGCTGACATTTGGTTAGGGGTGTCCTGGTGAGTGTATGCTGGAAGGTGATCCTATCTACAATGGTTGGAACAGGAATGTTAGGCATTTCATTTGGATGGCCTTTTCCTGCCTGGGCAGTCTCAGCTTGTGGTTCTTCCTGCAACCAGGTATTGCCTCAGGGTAAACTACTGAGACTCAGGCCTCTATTAAGCTTATCATGGCTGGGTCCTACTCTGGCAGGTGGTAATGGTTGGAAATTAAAACTTCCTTTGGATGGTCTGTTCCTATGAAACTTCTCATGGCTGCCCTTCACTGCCCCACTCTCTTCCTTAGTTCTTTGTGTAGACTTGCGGGCTCTTGGTCCTTCTTTACCCCCCGCAGCACCCGTCTACCTCACCCCCTCACCATGTCCACTTGTCCAATTTGGGATGTCAATCATGTCATCTTTGTTCAGCTCATGTTTGGGCAGTCATGTTGGTGAGACTTCATGGCTGTCGTTTTTGACATTACCAGGAGACATGGCCTCACAGCAAAACCCTGGTCCTCTGGCTCTTACAATCTTTCTGCCTCTTCTGCAATGTTCCCTGAGCCTTAGGTACAGGACTTGGTTGGTTGATGTGTCCATTGGGATTAGGGTCCACCAATATGCTTTTTTTGTTTGTTTGTTTGTTTGTTTGTTTGTTTGTTTGTTTGAGAAAGTGTTTCTTTGTCTAGCCTTGACTGTCCTGGAACTTAAAGGCATGCGCCACCATCAGGCTACTACAACTCTGCGTTTTGATTGATTGTGCAGATCAATCTGTCTCAGTCTGCTGCAAAGAGAAGTTTCTTTAAAGAGGTGTACAATTAACATCTTAATTTAAAACTTACACCTTAGAACCTTCATCTGGCGATGGATCGAGGTAGAGACAGAGACTCAATTTGGAGCAACGGTCTGAGCTCTTAAGGTCCAAATGAGGAGCAGAAGGAGGGAGAACATGAGCAAGGAAATCAGGACCACGAGGGATGCACCCACCCACTGTGACAGTGGAACTGATCTATTGGGAGCCCACCAAGGCCAGCTGGTCTGGGACTGAATAAGCATGGGTTGATTCTGGACTCTCTGAGCATGGCGGACAATGAAGGCAGATGAGAAGCCAAGGACAATGGCACTAGGTTTCGATCCTAATACATGAACTGGCTTTGTGGGAGCTTAGCCTGTTTAGACGCTCACCTTCCTGGACGTAGATAGAAGACCTTCGTCTTCCCGCAGGGCAGAGAATTTGGACTGCTCTTCAGTATCGAGAGGGAGGGGGAATGGTGTGGGGGGAGGAGAAGAGGAGTGGGGATAGGAGGAGGGGAGTGGGGGGAGGGGGCAATATTTGGGAGGAGGGGAGGGAAATGGGAAACGGGGAGCAGGTGGAAATTTTAATTAAAAAAGAATAAAAAATTAATCCCAGCACTCGGGAGGCAGAGGCAGGCGGATCTCTGTGAGTTCGAGACCAGCCTGGTCTACAAGAGCTAGTTCCAGGACAGGCTCCAAAACCACAGAGAAATCCTGTCTCAAAAAACCAAAAAAAAAAACCAAAAAACAAAACAAAAAAAAAAAAACTTACTTAGGGGCCGGGCGGTGGTGGCGCACGCCTTTAATCCCAGCACTTGGGAGGCAGAGGCAGGTGGATCTCTGTAAGTTCGAGACCAGCCTGGTCTACAAGTGCTAGTTCCAGGACAGGCTCCAAAACCACAGAGAAACCCTGTCTCGAAAAACCAAAAAAAAAAAAACCAAAAAAAAAAAAAACAAAAAAAAAAACTTACTTAGAGGACTGGCGGTTGGTGGCACGTTTAATCCCAGCACTTGGGAGGCAGAAGCAGGTGGATCTCTGAGTTCAAGACCAGCCTGGTCTATAGAGCGAGTTTCAGGATCGCCAGAGCTATATAGAGAAACTGTGTCTTGGAAACCATCCCCCTGCTCTGCCTCCCCCAAGAAGAAAGAAAACTAAGCCGGGCGGTGGTGGCGCACGCCTTTAATCCCAGCACTTGGGAGGCAGAGGCAGGCAGATCTCTGTGAGTTCGAGACCAGCCTGGTCTACAGAGCAAGTTCCAGGACAGGCTCCAAAGCCACAGAGAAACCCTGTCTCGAAAAACAAACAAACAACAACAAAAAAAAAACAAAAAAAAAAACAAAAACAAAAACAAAAGAATAAAGTTATATTCCTATTGTGGTTGTTTGAAAAAAAAAAAAAAGAACCCCAAAAGAAATGGTACTATTAGGAGGTGTGGCCTTGTTGAAGTAGGTGTGGTCTTATGGGAGGAAGTGTGTCACTGTGGAAATGGACTTTGAGGTATCATGTATACTCAAATTGGGCCCAGTATTTCACACCACTTCCTGTTGCCTGTGAGTCAAAATGTAGAACTCTCAGCTTCTTCTCCGGCACCATGTCTGTCTGTGTGCTGCCTTGCTTCTGGCCGTGATGATAATGGACTAAACCTCTGAACTGTAAGCAAGCCACCACAATGAAATGTTTTTCTTTGTAATAGTGGCCGTCTCTTTACAACAATAGAAATCCTAAAACACTACCTGACAACAAAGATCAAATTTGACTCAGGATTAATCCTAAATGGGGCAAAATGGACACTTTCAAAGTAGAGGGAGGAGGGTCAAGAGTTCAAAATTATCTTTAACTACAAATTAGTTCAGGACCTGTATGGATTACTTAAAACCCATGTTAAAAAGACAACACCAAAAACACAAACATCCCTACAACCCCAGTTCTCTGGAGGCTTAGGCAAGAGGACTGTAGAGTGTTTGAGGCCAGCCTCAGTTACATAATTCAGGAGACCTTGAATTATGGGCTGCAGGAGAGACCCTGTCTCAAAAGTAAACAAACAAAGAAAATGATAAGCTTCAGGGTATTTGAATTATATTTTAATAAAGTAGTTACGTCTGTACCTCTTTGTCATCTAGATAACTGAAAACTAAATACAAATGTAATAAATCTAGGGAATCTTGGAATGTATAAATCTTGGAAATCTTGGAATGTAATAAATCTTGGAAATCATACAGCCCTAATGGGTTTCCAAGAAAAGGAGTATAGATAGCAGTTGGTTGTAAATTTTGAGGGCTTCATTCACTTTGTGAGAGAGCACCCCGCCTCTCCTCTAGAATGCCGCAGCATGTCCACATTTCTAACCACACGCCCAGCCCCAGCCTGCAGCTGGCACCAGGCACTGGCACGTACCCAGTGAGTCAAACAATGCTCCTTGACCGCATTTACATTAAATACTAAATCCTGAGCTTCCATTCTGGGTCTTTGTGTTTGGGAAGGAGGGAGCATACGTACGTATGTTATTATTTGTGTGTGTGTGTGTGTGTAGGTGTGCACGTGAGTGTGAGTGTATGAGTGTGTATGCGTGGGTGTAATATAGGTCAGAGGACAATTTGCAGGAGTTGGTTCTCCATCATGTAGATTTCATGGATCAAACTTGGGTCATAAACCTTGGCGGCAAGTGCTTCAGCCAGCTGAGACATCTCTATGGCCCCTGCACCTCTGTTTTTGAGACAGGGTCTCTTACTGTACTTGTACTCACTGTTTGGGGCTATACTGCATGGTTAGGGAGTCTGAGGGTTCTCTTGTCCCCTTAGCACTAGCCCTGGGGTTACAGATAATAAACATGTACCAGTCTTTTTTTTTTTTTTTTTTTTTTTTTTGGTTTTTCGAGACAGGGTTTCTCTGTGGTTTTGGAGCCTGTCCTACAGCTTAGCTCTTGTAGAACAGGCTGGTCTTGAACTCACAGAGATCCACCTGCCTCTGCCTCCTGAGTGCTGGGATTGAAGGCGTGCGCCACCACTGCCCGGCCCATGTACCAGTCTTTTTTTTTGGTTTTTCGAGACAGGGTTTCTCTGTGGCTTTGGAGCCTGTCCTGGAACTAGCTCTTGTAGACCAGGCTGGTCTCGAACTCACAGAGATCCACCTGCCTCTGCCTCCCAAGTGCTGGGATTAAAGGCGTGCGCCACCACCGCCCGGCCAAGGTTTAAGACTTTAACTTCAGATTACCTTCATATTGGTTAACAATAAGATTATGGTATAATTAGTCTATGATATATATGTGTGTGTGTTTTTTTTTTTTTTTTTTTTTTTGGTTTTTCGAGACAGGGTTTCTCTGTGGTTTTGGAGCCTGTCCTGGGACTAGCTCTTGTAGACCAGGCTGGTCTCGAACTCACAGAGATCCGCCTGCCTCTGCCTCCCAAGTGCTGGGATTAAAGGCATGCGCCACCACCGCCCGGCTATATGTGTGTGTTTTATGTGTGTTTTATATGCTTACTTTCTGAGACAGGGTTTTTAATATTCCAGGCTGGCTTCAAACTCCCCGTGTAGGTAAGCTTGACCTTTAACTTCCGGTTCTGCTACTTCTTGTCTGCTGGGATTATGGGCCTTTGCGAGATGCCCGGATTTACCCAGTGCTGAGGATCAGTCTCAAGGTTTATGTACACTAGCCAAATATGCTACCAAGGCCTCATCTGTAACGGTTTTAGGGGGAAACATGGCAGCCTGGTCACACCTAATGGGCACCAGGCCATGTGGGGGGCCCAGGCCACACAGCTGTCATAGCAGGCAGTACCGTGTTCCAGGAAAAGTCCTAAATAGACACCACTCAGGAACAGACGTCCTAAGGAAATTTCTAATGTTCCACCCATTAGAGATAGGATCACCTGCCAGCACACACCCTTCGCTTTTCACCAGGACACCCCTAGACAAATGTCAGCCAATCAGGGGTCCTGAACCTTAGAAGTGCCTCACCCCCACCTTTGCTACTATAAAAACCACTCCCAGCTGAGCTCGGGCTCTCTGATCACTCCAATACACTGGACTCACATAGAGTCCGAGTTTGCAAACTTGTGTAAGAATAAAGACTCTGCTTTTAAATACAGGATTCAGTCTCCTAGTTGGTTTTGGGGGGTGCTCCGTGAGCTGGGCATAACAATTAGTGTGCATCTCTAAGCAACTGGGATTCTTTTTTTTTTGTTTGTTTTTGTTTTTCGAGACAGGGTTTCTCTGTAGCTTTGGAGCCTGTCCTGGGACTAGCTCTTGTAGACCAGGCTGGTCTCGAACTCACAGAGATCCGCCTGCCTCTGCCTCCCAAGTGCTGGGATTAAAGGTGTGCGCCACCACCACCTGGCTCTGGGATTCTTTAAGAAACCATTGCAACCATTATATTGTCTTCTGAGACAAACATAATTAATAATAATCAATTAGTTGATCTAGAAGGAAAGCTTTCAAAGTCTGGCACCGGTTATGCACCTCCCCAAACATGTCTTTGCGATTGATAATAATAGTCTTCATAAAAATTGAGCTACTGAAAATTTTCTATATGATTAACTTTTGCAAATTAGGTTCCACTTTTCCCTTAACTAAGCTCATTGCATGACTTGCATGCATGTAAATATGCCAAAGCCGGACAACAGACTTTTCATTTACTGCAAGAAAAAAATTTCCTCAAGACAAAAGGAACAGGATGTTAGCAAATTATGGAAGAGTTTATTAGCCTTGGAACAGGAACAACTGGCTTGGGACACGGAGTACCCCACATTTTCAACTACTGTGTGGCTTTTGTCTTTACTACCAAGGGGTATGACGGCTCTGGTGAATCATTTAACAAACTGTCAAAATCCTAGGATTTAAATGCATCTTTTAAGAAAATTTTTAGAAAAGCGACAGTGATTCCTAGAAGACAGATTATTACTAAGAATTAGTCATTGTAAGCTAAACTTTCTGTCATTAAAAAATACTTTTTATTCTGAAATAAGTTTAGGGTTATAAAAATGACAAAAAAAAAATGGGATGAGCTTGGTGGCACATGCCTGTAATCCTAGCACTTGAGAGGCAGAGCCAAGACGACCTCTGTGAGTCCAAGGCCAGCCTGATATACCGAGTGAGGTACAGGTCGCAAGTGCTACATGGTAAGATCCTACCATAAAACCACAATGAAAGTTGCAAGAGTTTTGTGAATAGTTTCTGTACCCCGATAAGCCTCTCCACCGACGCAACAATCAAATCAGACCAAATCAGACCAAGTTAGAAAGAGCCCAGGTTTAATGGATAAAAATGCTCTCAGATGGCTTTCCAGCCCCCCACCCCACCCCACCCCACAAGAGGAGAGTCTGTTTTCTGGGGGCCAGTTTAAATACCCTGTGGGAGTGGTCATGAACACTTCTGGGGGAGAGGGTCATCATTTGGTGGCTTTTCTGAGATGCAGCGGGGTCTGGAGAGAGGGGGCTTGGGGTGGAGCTTCGACCTGAACATTCCAGACACTTTGGGTAAATGGCTGCCAGGGGCTAGGGTGAAGCTTCTACCAGAACATTGTTTTCAAAATTCCTACTCAAACTAGTCAATGGTGGCACATGCCTTTTACTCCCAGGACTCAGGAGGCAGAGGCAGGAGGACCTCTGTGAGTTCAAGACCAGCCTTGTCTACATAGTGAGTTCCAGGCTAGTCAGGGCTACAAAGTGAGATCCTGTCTCAAAAAAAACCCCCAAAAATTTACATATAATTTATAACATATATAAAATAAAAATTTATAAAATATAAAAATTTGTATTTATATATAAAAATTAGTTTCTTAAAAATATTTTTATATTTTATAAATTTTTATTTTATATGTTATAAATTATATATAAAAATTAGGTTTTTTGGAGACAGGGTTTCTCGGTGCAATAGACCTGGCTTTCCGGAAGCTCACTTTGTAGACCAGGCTGTCCTTGAACTCTGCTTCCTGAGATTAAAGGCGCGCGCCACCACGCCCAGCTATTTATTATTTTTAGTGTGTGTATGATGTGTAAGTGTGGGTGTTTGCATGCCTGGCACGGATGTGGAGGTTAAGAACAAAGCTTTCACGGCAGCCTCTACCTAGTGGATTATTATAGCAGCTGAATTACGCTGGGCTGTCTGACAGGCTCCAGTGAACGTTGGGGAGGAGTGTTGAATAAACTTTGCCTGTGGGGTACCTTATTATTTTTTTTAATATGATTTATTTTATGTGCATCGTTGTTTTGCCTGTATGTATGTCTATTTGAGGCTATCAGACCCCCAGGACTGGTGTTACAGACAATTGTAAGCTGTCATGTGGGTGCTGGGAGTTAAAATCTGGTTGTCTTGGAAGAGCAGCCAGTGTTCTTAACCACTGAGTCATCTCTCCAGCCCCCAAACGACACTTCATTATTTTTGCTTTGGAGAATGCTCAATTCCAAGTTGTGAATTCGAGTTCAACGAACTCCTCTCTCCCTTTAGGAATGATCTTATTCTTGGGTTTGAGGAGTTTTCAGTATGTTTTGACAACAGTCTTTTATTCGATATGGTGTTTCCAAGTATTTCTCCCCCTGGGGAGCTTTGGAGATTTCTGAAGTGGTCCATTCAGTCTGTAAGGTAGGATCCAGACATCCGTCTATGGATAAACAGACTGGTGCTTCTAAACAACTCTCTACTGGTCAGCAGGAAGACACGAGCTCCCAGGGAATGTGTCATGATTCACTCATGCTGCAGCACCCAGGAAGCTGAGGCAGGAGGACACTGACTCTGAGACCAGCCTGGGTTACGTAAGTATGCTCTTATTCAAAACAGACATACAAAACAAACCAAAGCCAAAACAAAACCAAATAAAAAATCCAGGACGAAAATAAAAACACCAAACAAATAAATGAGCAAATGAGCTACCAAGCTAAGAAAAGACACAGAAGATTCCAAGGAGTATTAGTGGATTCAGGAGCCCTTCTGATTTCAACTATATGGTATTTTGGAAAGGGCAAGACTATAAGCAGAGGGTAGTGGGAACTCTCTGTACTTCCACCTGGCTGGCCAGGAACACAATATGTAGACCAAATTAGTTGTAACTTACTGTCTGTACTTTCTGGTCAATTTGCTGTGGACATAAACCTCTCCTAAAAAAACAACAACAAAAAAACTTTTGCGGCTGAATCTAATGTGCAGCTGTGGTTGAAAACTACTAGGCTCGGTCTTTGCGGACAGTCTTTTTTTTTTTTTAAATTAAGTATCTATTACTATTTTTGTTCAAAGGTTGAATAAATGAGAGTTCAGGAAGGAGTGGGGGACATAGTTTTGGTAATCTCACAAACCAAGGGGCTCTAGATCTAAGAGGTTTGTTTGTTAATGGAATTATAAATAGATCTCCATGTGCACCCCTAGAGGCAGGTGCTTTTTCCCCCTCTTGTTCCTCTACCCCACTCCTTTCACCACCCCAGCCCCCGACAAGTCACGACCTCAATAGGTAGCCAAGGATGACCTTGAACTCCAGATCCCCCAGCCCCCTCCAGGTCCCTAGTGTCACAGTCACCCGGGCGCCACTCTCAGCGGCCAGTTTTTTTTGATTTTCAATGCCTGTGAAATAAAACTTTGAAGGGAATAACTATTCAAGTACCAGTGACCACAAGCCGCAGAGGAAAAAAAAAAAAAAGAGTTGAGAAGTCCTGGGGCTGCAGCTTCTCGGGGCTCCGAGGGGGCCGCCAGGAGGCACGCGTCCCATCTGCGCCGAGGCGATAACGCCGAGCTGCCTTCCCAGGCGCCGCGAAGCGCTCGGCTAAAACCGCAGGGCGCTCGTCCTCAGGCGTTCGAGGGCAGGGGCGGGGTGACCCGAGGCCCAAGCCCGTGGCCTCCGCTCCGCGGGACTCCGGAGAGACCCGCGCCGGGCGAGGCGGCCGGGCGGGCGGGGCCTGCGCGAAGCATCTGCCGGCGGCGCGCGCCGATTGACAGCGCGGCCAGGCCGGCTCCCGGAGGGCTGAGGAAGAGCCACAGCCGCCCGCCCCAGGGAGCCCCGGGGCGTCCCCGTCGTCGTCCCGCTCGGCCGGTCTCCGCAGCGCCCCAGGTGGCCGCGGGCAGGGCGGCCGGGAGGCGTTCGCTCCGCCTCCGCCCGCGCGGCCTCCGCCAGCCTCCCCGCCCGGCGCCCGGTCGAGCCTTCTCCTGCCCCCGCCCGGCTGGCGATGGACGCGGCCTCTCCCCGCTGCCGGCGGCAGCTGCGCGCGGGCCTCGCTTTGAACCGCAGGGCCTGAGGAGCCGCGTGCTGGGGGGGTCGGGACCCGCGCTGGCCGCCGCCGCCGTCGCTCGGGAGGAGCTCTCGCTTCCTTGTCACCGGGTCCCCGCGGAGGAAGGGGAGGGACGAGACGCGGCTTTTCCTGTGCCGCCTGCCTGGCTCGACCTGCGCGGCCTGCGGCTTCCTGGGAACTCGAAGGCCGCGGCCGAGCCTGGCTCCGCCCGCGGCCTGCTTGTTGGAGCTGGACCGGAGCTGTTTGGGACGCCGAGCCGGGGTAAGAGGCTGCGGGGAGGGCAGGCGGGAGCGCTGGGCGCCGTCGGCGGGGTGGTGGGCCTGGCCTGCGCGAGGATCCAGGCGGCCGAGCCCAGCGGCGGGCGCGGAGCTGGACCCCGGCGCCGTGAGGTCGGCCACCGCCGCCGCCGCTTCTCCGTCTCGGCCCCTTTGTTCCCCTCCGCGGGCCCTTACGGGGCTTGGTTTGCTGGCGCCGGAGCTCCGGCTGCGCTCCCCTTGTCCTTGATCAGGCTCTGCCCCCCGATCGGGACCGGGGACTGGGGACGTCCCGCTGGGCCTCCGAGTTCCGGGAGCCCCGCAGCGCGGCCGCTCGGCTGCTTCCTCTCGAGCACGCAGGCTGGCTGGCTGCTTCTCGAGAACTTCGCCCTCCTCCCGCAGGCAGGTAGTTGTCTTAGCCGGCTTGGGTGTCAGCGGCTCGGCTTCGGCCTCGGGCAGGCCCAGGATGGTGGGGCAGCCCCCGGGGCGCCGCCGATGGGTGCCCACCGCGACCGGCCTCTTGGCTCCCACACCGGCAGGTGGATTGCGTGCGACCCCAGGCTGTCTTGTGGTCAGGCGCTTAACGAGATTTGTAATGAATCGCCTACCTAGACTACTTCTCGTTTTAGTTTTTTTTTTTTTCTTTTTTAATAAGAACTCCCCCATCGTGTGGGAACCGAGAGTGGCCTACTTTTTTTTTTTTTTCTTGGCTTGGTAACCTGTTAGTTGCATTTACTTTAAGTATTCAAAAAAAGTTTTATAAGAACACTCGCCATGACTGCCAGAAATTCTAAAGGTAGATTTCATATCTAATTACTGTTTGTATTTGAACATATTTTGGAGTGAGTTTGCGAATTCCGAATTTGTGAAGTTGTTGTTGGGAAAGGAGAAATTCAGTTTGAAGGGGAATTGGATCAGAATGTGTATGTAGTTTCCTTAAAAGTTCTGGATATGACCCGTATCAGAAGCCCAGTTATTTAATTTTGTTTTGTTTTGTTTTTCGAGCGGGGGTGTGGGGTGTTGCAGAGAGACGTTTGCTGGTAAGAGAACTTTTTTGTAGGTGTTCTTTGCTTTTTGGCACAGACATTGCTGATAACAGTAGTGGGTTCCAAAGCTTGTTCCACTGTCTTACAAAGACAGCTCTGGTTTCTAGTTAACTAGCAACCTAATCAGCATGAACTCTTGTGTTAAATTGTTTTGTGTTTAGTGTATCTGAACATTACGCCCAGGAAGTAGAGGAAAGTTGAAAACTGCTACATTATAGTATACTTTTTGTGGTAATACACTTTGGAAAGTTTTTAAAGTCATGTGTATTTGTTTATTCTTGAGTGTGTATGTGTGTGTGTGCATGCCATAGAGCACATATGGAAACCAGAGAACGACTGTAGGTGTGTGTGTGTGTGTGTGTGTGTATACTAGTTTGACAACCTTACAAACACTTGGTTCTAGCAGATGTATAGGAAAAACTGTAAACACAGGCTGATCAGTTCTGAGCCTTTGAAAACCCCCTTTTCCTTGTTTAATTTAGGCAAGGAGGCATTTCAGAGACCATGGCAGATGTGGATCCTGACACGTTGCTGGAATGGCTGCAGATGGGGCAGGGAGATGAAAGGGACATGCAGCTGATAGCCCTGGAACAGCTCTGCATGCTGCTTTTGATGTCCGACAATGTGGATCGGTGTTTTGAAACGTAAGTGCATTCCTTCATCGGCTTCCTCTAGGGTCGCTGTCGTGACATCTGGTTCCAACCATTTGCTGACTTCAGTTTGTGTGAAAACGTCACTAGTGAATTTTTAAATATCCTTTTGGACATTTCTGCAGTCTTCTGTTTACTTTGCTGAGGAATAAAAGGTGGCGGGAAATGGAACCCTAGTAATGATAATTGTGGTTATGTAAATACATACTTGTTGAATGAATGTGAATTAGGAATACTAATATTAACCCATAGCGTGGTTGAGTCAGTTAGGAAACATCTCATAAATTGAGGAGAATATACATGTTTATCTCCTTTAAAGCTGTTTCTGTACCACGTGACTGACGAGGAGAGTAAGAGTAGAACCGCCTCTTTCTTTGGTTTTCATTGTGCTTTTGAGAAGGCACATTGGTTGTCACAGAGTGTGTGTGTTTGCGCATGTGTGCTTGCGTGCGTGCCATGGCAAGCGTGTAAAAATCAGAGCACAGCTTTAGGGAGTTGCTTTCTCATGTGGGTTCTAGGCTTGAGGTCAAGTTGTCAGGTTTATGGTAAGTACCTTCACCAGCCAAGCCATTTCACCACCTCAAATGGGGGAGTTTTAAATAGTTCTGTTCAGAGATGATAATAGAGTTCGCATAAAAATATAAAAAAAAGTCGCTACTAGATAGGCCACTAAAGTCATGTTTTTCCTCTTGTGTGATTCTAGTTCAGTAAAAGAATAAATGTTCTTCTGAGTTCATTTATGTTTACAGTTCTGAATTCCAAAAAGTCATTAAAAACTTTTTATATATGCTTTAATGCTATTTAAAGGTAATTAGAAAATATTTGAGATATTAGCCTAAAGCTTGGTATAATTAATGCCTTTGAGGTGGAAACAGACTATATTACTTGCTAAATCTATACTATCTTTTCAACTTGTTTTCTCTTTTGAGTTTTAAGTAATAGTTTGGAATTTTGTTAAAACAGTATTATTTTAGCTGGATATGGTAGCTCTTGCTTTTAATCCCAGTGCTGGGGAGCTGGAGGTAGAAGAAGCAGAAATTAAAGGTCATCATTACATAGTGTAGCAAACTTTCTTGTTGGACTATCTTTTGTGGGACTGCCAGCTCCCCAGTAATGATGTTGAGACTTAATATTAGTTATGAAAGCTTGGCCTTAGGTTAGGCTCTTTTCCAACTAGCTCTTATAACTTAATTAACCAATACTTTTTAAATCTATGTTCTGCCACGTGGCTCGATTACATCTTCTTAGTGTGGCACAGGCACAACTGACTTGCTCTAAGTCTGCTGGTGAAATATGTCTGCCCAGATTCCTCTTCCCAGTTTCTCTCTGCCCACAAGCCTCGCCTATTGTCTCCTGCTTAGCTATTGGCCATTTAGCTCTTTAATAAACTTATCAGAAGGCGCCTTAGGCAGAGACACCTCTTTACAGTGTAAACAAATACTCCTGAAACAACACAGTCCAAGCCAGTCTGAGCTACTGGAGACCTTGTCTCAAAAAAAAAATCAAAGCAGGGCTGGAGAGATGGCTCAGTGGTTAAGAGCATTGCCTGCTCTTCCAAAGGTCCCGAGTTCAATTCCCAGCAACCACATGGTGGCTCACAACCATCTGTAATGAGGTCTGGCCTGCAGACATACACACAGACAGAATATTGTATACATAATAAATAAATAAATATTTAAAAAAAAAATCAAAGCAAAGGTGTCCCGGAATATGGCTCAGTGGGTAAAGGTGCTTACCCTAAGTCTGCAGATGTGAGTTCAGTGCCCAGAATCTGTGTTATAGAAGGAGAGAACCAGTTTTGCTAAGTTGTTCTCTAACATGTTTGAACAGAGTTGATAGAAGTCCACATCAGAGGGGTTGGTTTAACTCCTTTTATCAGTAGCTTTTTTTTTTTTTTTAATTTCAAGACAGGGTTTCTCTGTGTAGTTCTGGCTGTCCTGGAACTTGTTCTGTAGACCAGGCTGGCCTTGAACTCACAGAGATTATCTGCCTCCCAAGTGCTGGGATTAAATGATTCTTAAAAGAATAACTTAGTTTCTCCTTGATAACCTGTTTTGGTAGGATTTATAGAAACATGCGGTAGAAATATTCATATGTTTCATTACATAGTCACCGTCGGATTGAGAGTTACTGTTTTGTTTAAAGGTTTATTTATGTTTCTGTGTATGCGTGTCTGCATTCATGCCGTGTGCCTGAAGAGGCCAGAAGTGGCCTTCCCTGGACTGGACTGGAGTTACAGGTGGTGGTGAGCAACTAAGTTCCTCTGCAGGATCTTTGAGTGTTCTTTTTTTTTTTTTTTTTTTTTTATACTTATTTATTTGCTTATTATGTATACAGTATTCTGTCCGCGTGTATGTCTGCAGGCCAGAAGAGGGCACCAGACCTCATTACAGATGGTTGTGAGCCACCATGTGGTTGCCGAGAATTGAACTCAGGACCTTTGGAAGAGCAGGCAGTGCTCTTAACCACTGAGCCATTTCTCCAGCCCTCTTTGAGTGTTCTTAACTGCTGAGCCAGTGCTTCACTTTGTGCATTTAAAAAATCATTCTTGGCCGGGCGATGGTGGCGCACGCCTTTAATCCCAGCACTCGGGAGGCAGAGGCAGGCGGATCTCTGTGAGTTCGAGACCAGCCTGGTCTACAGAGCTAGTTCCAGGACAGGCTCCAAAGCCACAGAGAAACCCTGTCTCGGAAAACAAAAAACAAAACAAAAAAAAAAAAAAATCATTCTTGTCACCCCACCCTAGGGGGGGGGCATTGTAGCCTAATGGTAGAGTTTACCTAGTATGGGGTTGAAAACCTGCTGGGGGAGAAAGTCACACTTGTCTGTTAAGCATTACTTTGTATTTTCTGTTTAGTTCATACACACACACACACACACACACACACACACACACACGGTGGCTTGTTTTTGTTGTTTTGTTTTTTCGAGATAGGGTTTCTCTGTGTAACAACCCTGGCTGTCCCGGAACTAGCTTTGTGGACCAGGCTGGCCTCGAACTCACAGAGATCCACCTGCCTCTGCTTCCTGAGTGCTGGTTTTAAAGGCGTGCACCACCACTGCCTGACTGAGTGCGTTTTTTTTGTTGTTGTTGTTGTTGTTTGTTTTTTTTAAAGCAATATTGCGGTTTTCCTTTTCTTTAAACATTGTGACTTATTACTGTGTGTGCTTGTGCACACGTGCACCAAGTTGGTTCTTGGTGTTCACCACTGACCTAGGTTCAATACCTGAGATCTGCGTGGCCTTAAAGAAGATCAACATACGTGTTCTCTTCCATGTATGAGAGGCTTCAAGAGTTCCTCCTGCTCCTTCTGCCCCCACCTCCCAAGTTTGGCATTAAAGGTGTGTGCCACCATATCCAGCTAAAATAATACTGTGTTAGCAAAAATCCAAACTGTTATGTAGAAAACCATTGAAAAGGCAATGTAGATTTAGCAAGTAATATAGTCTGCCCCAGGGATTGGACCCAGTCTGTCCTCGTGATGGCAGGCGCTGTCTCCTGAGCTGTGGCCCTGGCCCGAGCAGAGGGTATCACAGCGCTTAAAGAGACTATTACTGCATTAAAACAGTTTAGAGGAGAGCGCCAAAAATTACACTTATGCATGCATCTGTTTGTGTGTACATGCATGTAGAAGTTGATTTTTTTTTTCCTTCAACCATGTGGATCCCAGATAGTGGACTCAAGTCAGCAAGCATGGTGGCAAGTGCTATCTACTGAGCCATCATTGGATGCAAAGAAGTTTTTTTTGTTTTTTTTTTTTTAAATAAAAGATTTTTTTGTTTTTAGCTGGGCATGGTGGTGCTTGTCTTTAATCCCAGCAGAAGCAGGTGGATCTCTGTGAGTTCAAGGCCAACCTGGTCGACTTGAGCGAGTTCAAGGGCATCTAGGGTTGTTACACAGAGAAACCCTGTCTAGAAACAATTAGTTTTTATTTCATGTGTATGGGTGTTTTGCCTGCATGCGTGTCTGTGCTCTGAGTTCATATCTGGGTGCCCACAGAGGCCAGGAGAGGCCATTGGAATCTCTGGAACTGGAATTACAGATGGTTATGAGCCACCATGTGAGTGCTGGGAATTAAACTTCGTCCTTTGGAAGGGACCAAGTACTCTTAACTGCTGAGCCATCTCTCCAACAGTTCTAAAGGAGAACTGTTTTTTTAAAGATTCATTTATTGTGTACACAGCGTTCTGCCTGCATGTGTGCCTGCACACCAGAAGAGGGCGCCAGATCTCAGTACAGGTGGCTGTGAGCCACCATGTGGGTGCTGGGAACTGAACCCAGGTCCTGGCAAGTGTCCCTAACCATCCAGCCTTTTTTTTCTTTTCAGTCCCGACACTCAAATTCTTACAGTCTCATTGTCTACTTAGCTTCTGTTCCTCTGTAAAATGGCTATGTGGTCTCAGGTGCGGATTAGTGGAGAGGATATATGGGAAAAGTGTTTCAAGTGAAGTCATATGATAAGCTTGAATTATATTTTGGCACATTATTTCTTGAAACAGTGATTAATTTGGGAGTCTTTCTTGTTCTTAGACAGGTAGGTTCTCATGCACCCTGGGTTGGGCTGAAATTTGTTAGCTAGTCCAGAAGGTTTCAGTTCTGCCTGGTCTCCAGCGCTGGGACTGCAAGTTCGTGCCACCATAGACCCAGCTTTCGTTTGGTTTTTGAAGCAGTGTCATCACTATAGTGCAGGCTGGCGCCTCCACTTGTACACCACCACAGTTGACTTTCCTGCTGCCTCTGCTTCCTCAGGGCCAGAATTGCAGGCACCAGCCCACTCTAGCAAGCTTTTTAAAGTCTTTTAAAGTCAACAAATAAAGCAGGTGAAAACCAAGACAGGTTTTAGGAGATAGGATTTCTCTGTAGCCCTGTCTTCCTGATTGTCCTTGAACTCACAGAGTTCCATCTGCCTTTGGCTCTCAAGTGTTGGGAGTAAAGGTGTGCACTACTACAGCCTAACAAATTTCCTACAGCCATAGACAATCTTCCAATTTGATTTCATAAAGTTAATAGTCTGGTTATGTCTAATAATCAAGACATGCCCACATATTTGATACACTTTGCCTGGTTTCTTTGGATTGAAAGTGTGCATCTGTACAGTTAGGAAAGGCACACACTGCATTCGAAACCATGGCTTTTGAACTGGGCTAGAGCTGAGTTCAGAATTCTGCCTTCATTGTAAAGCCGTCATGGGATAGACTTTTGAGCCTGATTCCTAATCCTTGTTGGGTTTTGATGAAGATCAAGTGAGGCTAATACATGTGAAATACTAGTGTGTGCTTTTTGCATAATAGTTAAATGATTTCCCCATTGGAATTGTTGTGAATCTCTATGGGCTTGTTTGACTGTCCTTTTGGAGTTAACGAATATGCTTTTAGTCTTCAATCTCCATGCACTGTCAATTGGCTCAGCTGTTGAAGGCTGGGACCTTAGTTCGATCCCTGAAACCTACTGGGAGAAGAAACCTGACTCCTGCAATTTGTCCTTTGACTTTGACACATATACACAGTAGCAAATAGCCACACTCAAGTAAATGAATATATTTAAAACAAAACAGAAAAACCCATACTGCAACAGATCAAGTGCAGAAGCAAATGCACCAAGTTCTTTTCCACTAAGGCAGGCTTTAGGGAGATCTATAAAGAGCTACTTCTTACCTTACTGCCACTCTTCTCAGATGCTTTATTGAGTCATTTTTATTTTATTTTAATTTTTTACAAGCTATAAGTTAACACATAAGAAGCTTATTCTCTATTTTTTTAATGAAGCAGAGTGGGGGTACTTTTTCTAATTTTAAAAAATGATTTAATTTTGTGTGCATTGTTGTTTTGCATGTTTTTATGTGTGAAAATATCAAATTCCCGGGAGCTGGCGTTACTAACAGATGTGAGCTGCCATGTGAGTGCTGGGAATCGAACCCCGGGTTCTCTGGAAGAGCAGACAGCATTTTTAGCTGCTTAGTCATCTCTTCAGCCTCACTTTTTCTAATTTTCAGTTACATATTTATTGTATATGTGTCTAGGGTTAGTGCTGCAGGATGCTGGTGGAGGTCAGGGTGGTCCATAGGGGTTCTTTCCTTCTGACATGTCAGTTGTATTCAGCAAGTGTCTTAAAAGCATATTGTTGGGGCTGGAGAGATGGCTCAGTGGTTAAGAGTGCTGACTGCTCTTCCAAAGGACCCAGGTTCAGTTCCCAGCACCCACATGGTGCTCACAGCTGTCTGAAGTTATAGTTGCAGGAGATCTGACACTTTCATACCAGTGCACATAAAATAAAATTAAATAAACCATAAAAATATTTTTAAAAAAAGCCTATTGTTTTGGAGACAGGGTTTCTCTGTAGCCCTGCCTGGCCTGGAATTTATTTTATAGACCAGACTAGCCTCAGACACAGATCCACCTACCGCTGCCTCCTGAGTACTGAAATTAAAGGTGTGCGCCCCCACACCTCCCTACAGACTGCAGACTGTAGCATGAGGGCTCATAAAGAAGGCATTGTGTGATGTGCACCTGAGCGCTTAGCTAGAGACTTCTCAGCCTTTGTGGGTGTGGGTGGTTAGGGAGGCCATCAGGAGCCTTTTCAGCTTAAATTTTAGTATGAGAGGACAGTTTTGTGGAGTTGGTTTTCTCCTAATTTTACATGGATTCTGAGAATCAAACTCAGGTCATCAGGCTTGTTAGCAAGCACCTTTACCAGATGAGGCATCTTACCAGTACAATCCATTCTTTTTTGAGACAAAGACTCCCAGTGGAGCATGAAACTTGCCAGTTAGACTAGTCTGTCTGACCTCAAGCTGTCCATTCTGGGAATATAAACCCATGACAGCATGCCCTGCCTTTTTTTTGCCCCTCTTATTAAAAAAATTATAATGTGTATGTGTGTCTGTCTGTTTGTCTGTTATGCAAGTGGACACCACATTCTAGAGTTAGTTTTCTCCTACCAAATGGGACTCAGGAATCAAAACCAGGAATCAAAACCAGATCTTCAGGCCATTTTATCTTTTTTTTTTTTTTTTTTTTTTTTTTTTTGATTTTTCGAGATAGGGTTTCTCTGTAGCTTTGGAGCCTGTCCTGGAACTAGCTCTTGTAGACCAGGCTGGCCTCGAACTCACAGAGATCCGTCTGCCTCTCGAGTGCTGGGATTGAAGGCGTGCGCCACTACTGCCCAGCCATTTTAAAAATCATTTTCAGGCCGGGCAGTGGTGGCGCACGCCTTTAATCCCAGCACTCGGGAGGCAGAGGCAGGCGGATCTCTGTGAGTTCGAGACCAGCCTGGTCTACAAGAGTTAGTTCCAGGACAGGCTCCAAAACCACAGAGAAACCCTGTCTCGAAAAAACCAAAAAAACAAAACAAACAAACAAAAAAAAATCATTTTCAGTTATGTGTGTCTGAATGTGGGTATGTATGTGCACATGAGTGTAGATGCTTTAGGAGACCAGGCATGTTAGATGCCCTAGGGCTGTTTAGAGACAGTTGTGAGCCGTCTGATGCGAGGGCTGGGAACCACACTCTGATCCTCTACCAGCAGAGCCAGTGCTGTCAACCACTGAGTCATCTCTCCAGCCCTCAGAAGACATTTTAGCAGATTTTAAGCACGGATGCTCTGGGAAAAGGAGACATACACAAGTGTGGGAAGCCCGTGCTTCCCTGGGGAGTTGCCAGGGGTTATTTTAGATTAAACTCTCAGTACATTTTTAAATCCCCCAGATTCACTTTGAGTATAGTAAATAGAAGACCTGAACAACACATAGGACAATTCTTTAGGACTCATAATTTTTAAATCCTAACAAGTTGCTATGACTACCACTTTCCTGCAAGTGTACAGCTCATGGTACCCTGACGTGCTCAAGTTGTCCCCTAGCCTTCAGCCATCTCAGGACCACATTAGCCTTTGTGATCTTTTCACTATATTTATTAATTATGTGTTTTGCAGCAGGGTTTCTTGTAGCCCATATCGGTCTCAAACTGGCTGTGCAGCCAAGAATGACCTTAAACTCTCAGCCCACTGCTCCACCGTCCAGACGCTGGGATCACGAGTGTATGAGGCAGGGATTGGAGCGGTGCTGGGGGTCCAGCTCAGTGTGTGCTCAGCAAGCACTCTACCAACTGAGCCATAGCCCCAGCCTGGGAGAAACGCTTTGTCTTTTATAGTTATTTGTTTATTTCTGTAATTTAGGGCCCACGTGTAATTTTCTTTCTTTTTTTTTTTTTTTGGTTTTTCGAGACAGGGTTTCTCTGTGGTTTTGGAGCCTGTCCTGGAACTAGCTCTTGTAGACCAGGCTGGTCTCGAACTCACAGAGATCCGCCTGCCTCTGCCTCCCGAGTGCTGGGATTAAAGGCGTGCGCCACCACCGCCCGGCCCACGTGTAATTTTCAAACTTATTAACATGACTTTTTTTTCAACATCCACCCCTAAGATATCTCAAATGTCATCATGAATAAATCCAACTCCAGTCTTTGGCTAGGGGAATGGTGGTGTACTCCTGTAATCTCAGCATTTCAGAGGCCAAGATAGGATAATTGCCACAAATTTGGGCAATTTAGCCTGGGCTAAGACCCTGTCACAAAACCAACCTTCCATTATTGTCCGTGACTGGTGCCGTCCCCCACTTCTTCCTTTGACACTCTCAGACTCTGTTATTCAGTAGATCCAGACTCTTTTGCCTTTTAAAATTCTCTCAAAGCTGTCATTTTCTTTTACCTTTTTTGGGATGTCTGTGGAATAGAGAAGTAAGACAGAACCTTGTCGTGTAGCCTTGGCTGGCCTGGAACTTGCTGTGTGGTCAAGGATGGTGAATTCTGATCTAGCAGAATGCTGGGATTATAGGTGTGTATCACCACTCTTGGATTGTATAGTGCTGGATACTGGACTCAGGGCTTCGGGCGCTCCAGGCAAGAAACCTACCACCAAGTTAGTTTCCAGCTTCCTCAGCCCTTTTGAAAATCTTTGCATTTTGAGGCAGAACTTAATTGGTTAGGCTAACCATGACTTTACTCTAGCCCAGGCAGGCCTTGAACTTGGAGATCCTGCTTTAGCTCCCAAATAGCTGGGATTGCCGGGCGGTGGTGGCGCACGCCTTTAATCCCAGCACTTGGGAGGCAGAGGCAGGCGGATCTCTGTGAGTTCGAGACCAGCCTGGTCTACAAGAGCTAGTTCCAGGACAGGCTCCAAAACCACAGAGAAACCCTGTCTCGAAAAAACCAAAAAAAAAAAAAAAAAAAAAAAAAAAACCAAATAGCTGGGATTACAGGCTTGAACCATCGGACCTGCTTGATCTGTGTTATACTGAGGGGATGACTCATCTGTATTTAATTTTCTAAAATCTCCTATTGGTCATGTGTAAAATACTTTCCACTGTTGTACAGGTATTTTAAATGTTGACATAGTTCATCTTAACGGTACAAACGCTCACATTTGTTACTATGACTACTAATTATATAAAAAAGTCTTTATTGGGATGCTGTCAGCTCTTTATGACAATTATATTCTTCAGAGTGGTAGTTTTTGCTTGAAAGTGTGAGTGTTTTTATGATTGATAACAAGCCCCATTGCTTGTTTTTCTTGCATTAAAAGGTTTGCTTCATTACATTTTAAGAAAATGTTTACCAGATAGCTTGATCACACCTTATTTATAAATTTGTTGTGCGTATGTGCCTAGCTGCAGTGAGTCTTGTGGAGGTCAAAGGACAACTTGACTGTCCATGGCATGAGTCCTTTGGAATTGAACTCAGGTTATCAGCTTGGTGGCCAGTTCCTTTACTTGCTGAGTGACCTCACCAGTGTTTGCTGGATATCTAAGCCTCTACAATCATTTTGTTTGGTTGTCCTTGAATAAAATATTACTGCAAGAAAATAGCCACTGGTTCAGTTCTCAGACCGTTGAGCAGGTGTTTTTCACTGACAAGCTATTATATTATTCTTTGGTTATGTAGAAGTTCTTTGTGCTTTCTTCTCATTTTCTTTGTAGAATAATTGAAAGATTTATATCTGAAGGATTCAGGTTTAGTAAGATTAATAATTTTGTTGTTCTATCGAAGTTCTTTGAAATTGGCCTTTATTTTCCTGTTAGTTCCTGGCAGTGAAGAATCCAGTTACTAGTATTAACTGCATTTGTGAGTTTTCACTGTAGTAACTTGTATTAGCTAGTATTAACTAGTATTAAATGTAACTACTGCCCTCAACACTGTGAAGCTCCAGTAAGTTATTTTTTTGTTTGTTTGTTTGTTTTGGAAAGAGATTCTTACTGTGTAACGCTGGCTAGCCTGGAATTCTTTTGTAAATCAAGCTGAACTCAGGTGATAAACCTGCCTCTGCCTCCCAAGTGGTGGGGTTAAAGATGGGGCTACCACCTCCAGCAGCTTTATCCTGCCTTGCTTTCACTTCCTAGTGCATAGGAGACAGTGAATCAGGGAGAGGAAAGAGGTTTCATTGAATACCAGTGAGGTCAGTAGCATGAAATCTGAAGGTGTCCTTTGTATTAGCGTCTTTCTTCTCAAGTGGACTGCCTCGAGGGCCGGGTTTGAAAGGGCTGATGTGAAGACAGATCTTTGTTTAGGGCAGGACTGCTGTTCTCTGGGGATCAGGACCTTGTCTTCGGTGAGAGCTCCAGCCTTGAGTCCTTGATGTACACGGTGGGAATCACCTGGGGTTCTTGTTAAACCAACATTCTGATTGAGTTGGTCAATGTTTTTTTTTTTTTTTTTTAATTAATTTTATTTTGTGTGTTTGAGTGTTTTGCCTGCATGCATGTCTGCATTGTGTGTGTGCCTGGTATTCTCAGAGGCCAGGAGAGGCCTCAGATCCCCAGAACTGAATTTACACAGTTAGGAGCCGCCATGTGGGTGCTGGGAATCAAACCTGGGTCCTATAAAAGCAACAAGTGCTTTCAACCCCTGAGCCATCTCTCCAGCCTTGGTCTGTATTCCTAACACGATTTTAGGAAATGCAGCAGGAGTGTCAGAACCTTCTGCAGCCCTGTAATCCCAGCTGGGGCCTTCACACACACACACACACACACACACACACACACACACACACTGCTTTGGCTGCTTAGATGCTTAGAGCTTGCTCTGTACACCAGGCTGGCCTCAAACTCAGAGATCTGCCTGCCTTTCTCTTCTAGCTCTGCTGTTAAAGATGTCTATCACTAGGCCTGGATCAATCATAGGCCTTAAATTGTTTTAGAGTTAGTAAGGAAAAATGGGAAAGAACTCCAGAGAGTGGGAAGAACTCCAGGGGAGGAAACATACTTCTGCTTCTTTTGGTCTTTTTGATTGTAAGCCTAGGACTAAATGCTTGAGTTATCTGTCTAGCCCCTCTACCCCTTCCTTCTTTCCTTCCTTCCTTCCTTCCTTCCTTCCTTCCTTCCTTCCTTCCTTCCTTCTCCCTTTTTTTTAAACAGAGGAAGTAACCCATAGACAGCTAAAAAATCCCCAAAGATATTTAAAAATCCCATTCACAGTAGTTTCAAAAGGAAAAACAAAACTGTAGTAATGAACCAATGAATTAGACTTGTGTAATGAAGATCTATAGAAGCCTCCCGAAAGTGGAAAGCACTGCCGTGCTTTCGGGAGATAGAATTCTACCGGAAAGTGCTGCGTTACTGGAATGTCCACAGATGCAGTCACAATCCAAAGACTCTTTATGTAGCAGAGAAACATGCTTGTAGAATTCATATGGAATTTCAGAAGACTCTTAAGAGCTGTAGTGTTCCTAAGCAGAACAGTAACTGAGCTTAAATTATACTCCAGAGCCATAATGACAGCATGGTCTTGCTCCAGAAACAGACTGTAAACTATAGAAGAGAGGGCTCCGGTGTATCAGGGACAGAACTGGTAGAGAAGCACACATTAAAGTACAGTCTGGGAAGTACACCAATGGTGGTCTTCACACCAGAGAGGCTGAGGACCCACCCAGGGTCTGTCTAGTTGTCTCAAGACTAGTCTGTCTAGAAGCCCTGGCAGATTCCCGTGAAACCACTGGTCCTCAGTTCATGTCAGAAGGTTAAGGACACTGATGCCAGCAGGAAGCGGCAGTAGTTCATGTCAGAAGGTCAAGGACACTGACGCCAGCAGGAAGCGGCAGTAGGTACAACAGATGGTTGTACATGGTTGTACTTGCTAGCGCCATGGGAAGGCAGCCTTCTGGGAACAGGCAAAAAGCAAGACTTTTTACCTCTGATGACTTTTTATCTAGTTGGAAAAGTGGCACCCACATTTAGGGTGACTCTTCCTACTTTGCATAACCTGATGAAGAAAATCCCTAACAGCTGTGCTCAGAGCTTTTGTCTTAGTTGGTTTCAGGTCCAGTTAAGTTGATGACCAAAGTGAACTATCTAAGCAGACAACTAATTTGTGACAATTGTCAGAAACATGCATTGGGAAAAGACCTTCTCTTTGGTGCTGGTAAAATTGATTTTCCACACGCAGAAGAGTAAAATTACATCCATCACTCTTTTTGTGTTTTGAGACAGGGTTTCTTCGGATCCAACATACTAACCACTGAGAAACCCTTCTAGCTTGTAATGTCTCTCTTTATCCTTACCTACCAAGTCTCCGTGTTATAAAGTCTGTTGTGGTAAATATAAACATCAGCCTCTGGCTTTATTTCATTATAGTAGTAATTTCATGGTACATGATTTTTTAAATCCTGCTTTTATTTATTTTACAAAATCTTTGTGTGTATGTGTGTAGTGAATGTTTACGTGTGTGTACTTACACCCTGGTTCTTTCCTTTTACCTTGAGGCCCTAGGGACTGAACTCAGATCATCAGGTTTGGCATTTAACTTCTGAACCATCTCACTTTCCCCTTTTAGTTTTATTTATTTTACATGTGCATGTACATCTGTGCATCGTGTGTGTTTCTGGCACCCAGAGATGCCAGAAGAGGGCATCAGATCCCCTGGACACTGGAGTTGCAGATGGTTGTGAGCTGCCATGTGTATGTCGGGAACTGAACCTGAGTATTAAACACTGAGCATCAAGTGCTTTTAGCCACTCAGCCTCCCTCCAGCCTCCCAGGGATTCTTTTTTCGTTCTTTTCTTTCTCTCCTTCCTTTAATCCCTTAGCTCCCAGAGCTCTTTTAATCAGTCTTCTACCTAGAAAGCTAGGACTGTTGAGCTTTAGCCATGTTTTGCCCTGCCCTCCATTCCGTTATTTGTCCCATCCTGGTCACCCTCAGGATGAAAGTGGTGAGAAAATGGGTGTGGGGAGGTAAAAATAACACTTGATAATGGGATTTTCCTCAGGCTCTTGGATCATAGGAGCCTTGTTCTGAGTTTCCAGGGGTTCTGAGGCATGTGCTGGAGCCAGCTTTGGATCCAGATTAGGAAGAAAACACCTGAGAAATCTCCCCACATGTTCTGCCATGCTTGAAGATTCTTTTCCTTTATCTTTTGCTGTGTGCTTCTGCCACACAGGCTTGGGATGTGGCTTTGCCACAGGTACGTTAGCTTTCTATAGCTGTGACAGAATTCTTTATTTTTTATTTTTTACTTTTATGTGCATTAGTATTTTGCCTGCGTGTATATATCTGTGAGGGTGTCAGATCTTGGAATTACAGACAGTTGTTAGCTTCCATGTGAATGCTGGGAATTGAACCTGGTTCCTCTGGGAGATCAGTCAGTGCTCTTAACCACTGAGCCATCTCTCCAGCCCCGTAACAGAATTCTTAAGACCAGCATGAAAGGAAAGGTTTATTTCGGCTCAGTTAGAAGAGTTTCGGTAAGTGTTCCTTTGGCTTTATTGCTTTAGAGCCAATGACAAGCAGAATATAATGGCAGGGATCCCAGGACAGAGCATAGCTGTTCCCCTGTGACAGTCTGGAAGTTAAAAGAATTTTTTTTTCTTTTTTGTCTTTTTAGGACAAGACAAGGTTTCTGTGTATAGCCTTGGTTGTCCTGGAACTCCCTCTGTAGTAGACCAGGCTGGCCTTGAACTTAGAGATTTGCCTGTCTCTCCCTTCCTGTGAGCTACCACAGATGAACTGGAAGCTAAAGAAAAGGACTGGAGTCTCTGTAATTGCCTGCCAGTGGTGACCCTGCTTTCTCTACTAGGCCTTATCCCCTAAATACTTTACAGTGTCCATCATGCTTTGAATACATGAACCTCAGGACATTCCAGAGCTAAGCTATAAGTAGAGGCCAAAGTGTGAGAGAGAAGAGAAAAGGAAGGAAGAGACGGCTCTGGTTGGAAGGTGCACCGCTCTTACACGGAATGGAGTTTGGTTCTAGCTCAGTTTCCAGCAATCACCCTGGGTGATTGAGAACTGTGTGTAAGCCAGCATTCTGAGTTTTTTAAAGAAAAAAGAAGTTGGTGTTTTTTTTTTGTTGTTGTTGTTGAAGCAAGTTTTCTGAAGAAAGGTTGAAATCAACCTTCCGATGCTGTATTTATGTTCTGCTCTCCTTTCCAGTCCATCTGTTGTTGGACAGCTTTCCAAGTCCTCAGGTAGTTGATTTTTGCAGTCACCCAGCATCGTGGCTGTAATCGTGGAATGTGATAGACTGTAATACACTTATGCCATGTTGATTGCCACCAAAGTTTAACTGCATTTTCTGTGACTGACTAATTACAGGTACTCTTTGACTTAAGATGGGGTTCTAGCCCAGTAAATCTCTTGTTAGTTGAAAATAACATCAGCTAAAAAAAAAAAAAAAAAAAAGAAAATAATATCAGCTAGAAATGCATTTAACACATCTAAACTAACTGATATCCATATTTTAGCAAAGAGATTGTTAGGAATGTGTACTTTTGGTGTTATATAAAGAAATATATAGTCAAAATGAAAATCACTCAGCAGGGCAGTCTATTTGCAGAAAGGGTGTGCGAAACTCAGACCAGCTATCAGGCATGCACGGCCAGAGTGGTCTCCAGTTTTTCTTTCTGTCTTAGGTGGTGGAAGCTTACTTTACAGTCTGTGCAATTGGCAAATTGGCATAAAGGAGCAGCAGGCTCCCTTGTTGGGCTGACTTCCTTTGGTAGAAAGGATAGATTGTATGGTGTGGGTTGTTTACTCTCATGGTGTTGTGATGTTGTGGTTGACTGGGAGCTCATGTGGCCTCTGCAGAGCACGAGAGGGTATTTCTAGCCCAGGAAATGGTCAGCATTCAAAAATTGCATTAGGCTTTCTCCTTAGTATGTATTGCTTTAATATCATTGTGATCAACATAGTTTTTTTTGTTTGTTTGTTTGTTTTGTTTTTTCAAGGCAAGTTTTTCTCTGTGTAGCCCTGACTGCCCTGGAACTTGCTTTGTAGACCAAAATTACAGAGATCCGTGTGCTTTTGCCACTTGAGTGCTGGCATTAAAGCTGTTGTGTGCCACCACTGCCTGGCATGCTTTGTTTCTTGAGACAGGAATTTCCTTTGTAACCCAGGCTAGCTTTGAGCTCACAGTGTAGGCTAAGATAGTCTCAGACTCTTGATCTTCTTTCTTTAACTTCCTGAGTTCTGGGATTACAGGTGTGTGTCACTATGCCAGGGGTAGTTTAAGACTTTAAAGTTTCGTTTCTGTTCATCTCTGTAATAAAAACCTTCATGCATATGGAGGTCCAGTGTTGATGCTGACAGTCTTCCTCAGTAGCTTTTACCTCAGTCAAACCCCAAATTACCCCAAAAGCCTGTCCTGGAACTTGCTCTGTAGACCAGGCTGGCTTTGAACTCACAGGGATGGATCTGCCTGCCCCTGCCTCCCAAATGCTGGGATTAACCACCGCCCAGCCTGTATATTTTTTTTTTTTAATTTTTTACCTATTAAGTATCAGTGATTTGTTGGAGCTGTAGAGATGGCTCCATGGTTACAAGCACTGAATCTATTCCAGAGGACCTTAGATTAATTCCCAATACCCATCTGTATTGGGAGCTCACAACCATCTGTAACTCTACAGGGATCCAACACTCTTCTGGCCTCCATGGGCATTAGGCACACATGTGGTACACAGACACACATGCAGATAGAACTCCCATTCACTCTAAATAACTTAAAAATGTTAGCGTGCTTTGTGTATGTCTGTGTTATGTGTATGTGTGTCGGGGAGAAGTACATGCCTGTGGAAACCTCAGGTTAATATTGATGTCTTTCTCAGTCCATCTTATTTTTTGAGACAGAGTCTCAAATAGCTCCCTGATTGGCTAATCTACCTGGCTACCAAGTTCCAGGGATCCCCAGCTGTGGCTTTCTCCTTGGCTGGTGGAGATAGAAATGCTGTTCTCATGCCTATGTGGTGAGCACTTCGCCACTGAGTCATCTCCTCAGTTCCCTAATTAGTAAAGTTAAACGCCTTAGTGTTGAAGAGTAAGGGGGCCTGGTGTGGTGGCGCACACATTTAAATCACAGCATTTGGGAGGCAGAGGCAAGTGGATCTCAAGGCCAGCCTGGTCTACAGAGGCAGATCAGGACAGCCAAGACTACACAGAGAAACCCAGTTTGAGGGTGAGAGGGAGAAAGTGGACAGAGACAGAGATAACTAGAAAACGTCTCACATGTACATCAGGTGTTTGGTACTTCGACTGAGAACTTCAGGAAACAAAAGCCTGGATGAAGCATGCCTTGGAACCCTGGAATCTCAGCCATGGTTAATACAGGCCAGCTGGGCTGTAAACCCTTGTCTCAGGAAACTGAAAGGGGAAAGAAGATATATGAAGCAGCTTTTCATTAAAGTTGGCATAAACTAAGCTGTAAATTGTGTACAGCATTTAGTTTCTTTTTTTTTTCCTGGGAAAAAAAAAAGGTTAACCACACCAAGAATTAGATATGCCATGATGTTAAAGCTTCGGGCTTTGCCTTTCTTTTCCCTTGGGTTCTGTGTATCAAACCCAGCCAGGGTGTGTGCTGCTAGACAGGCAGCACCCTACTGTTGAGGTGGATTCTTGGCTCGTCTCTCCGGAACTGGTTTCTCATAGTGCTTGGTCAGAGGTTCTTTGTATTTTGGAGGACACAGCAGACCGTAGCATCATTTCATAAATTAAAGGAAGTGCTTGTTTCCCTATTAAGTGTCTTACTCACTGTTCTAACACTGTGAAAAGATACCGTGGCCAACGTAACTTACAAATGAAAGCGTTTAATTGGCTGGCTTACAGTTTTAGGGGGTTCGTTATGGTGAGAAACATGGCGGGCAGGCAGGCAGCCAGCCTGCCTTTGGAGCAGTAGCTGAGAGCTTATATCTTCTCCACAAGACAGAGACAGAGAGACAGGGCTTGGCTTGGGCTTTTGAAACCTGAAAGCCTGCCCCCACTGATACACCTTCTCTAGGAAGATCACAGCTCCTAACCTTCCTAAACTGTCCACTGGGACCTAGACATCCAAATAGATGAGCCTAGGGGCTGTTCTTATTCAAACCACGACCGTAAGTTTATGCTAAACATTTCTGTTTCTAGTTTCCCTCTTGAAACAAGGAACCCCTGTTGACCTAGAGCTCCCTATGTAGTCAGGATGACTCTCCTGCCTCCACCTTCTGAGTGCAGGGATTACAGTGTATGGCGCCACATTGGTGTCATACAGAGTTGGGAACTGAACCCAGGACTTCATGTGTGCTAGGTGAACATTCTACCAAGTAAGCTACATTCCTTCCCCCTAAATATTTTTTTCTTAAAACTTTTTTTTTTGAGAAGGTCTCACTATATAGTTTAGGCTCTTATCCTCCTTCAGTCTCAAGTGCTAGATTTTAAGAGTGTACTACCATGCCTAACAAAACACATTTTTTAGATTATAATGTTTTGGGGGTAGCATCAATATTATTACAATTTTGTCTCTGTTTTACTAACTGCACATGCAGAGAACAACAATGCTTTAGATTCTGATAATTCTTGGCAGGATTGTTATCTTACCTAAGAACTAGGGGATGCGTTCCTGTAATCTGCCTTAAAGTATTAAATGGCTGATTTGGAGATATATCATCAGACTATATTGTCACAGGTTGTCAGTGCTCTGGCTAGTAAAAATCACTTGTGTTTAAAGTTGATTGCTTAGTCACTGAGTGAAAGAAGTCACCTAAAATCTTTTATAATGTCCCTGCTTCTGGACCTTTAAATTAAAAATCATCTAAGTTATCAGGTGTGAAAAAAAATAGAGGGCTACCAGCTGTGGGGGTGCACACCTTTAGTCCCAGCACTGAAGAGGCAGAGGCATGCAGATCTCTGTGAGTTCAAGGCCAGCCTGGTCTACAGAAAGAGTTTGAGGTCAGTATGTAGTGAGATTCTGTCATTTTTTTTTTTTAAAAAAAGAAGGGCCTACTACATTGCTCAGTGAGTAAAGGTGCGTGTTGCCAAGGGTAACTATATGCGTGATGCTCAGTGCCCATTTGGCGGAAGAAGAGAATCAACTCTATTGTCTTTTGACAATGAATGAATAAAATCAATATAATAAAAAATGAAATTAAGAACAGTTTTTATACAGTTTTTGTTTATTTTGTTTGGCATCAAATTCTTGACCTGGTGTTACCAGTGGTTGTGAGCCAGCACGTGGGTGCTAGGAGCCGAATCTCAGGACTGCTGTGCCATCCAGCCAGCCCCATAGAACCAGGCCTCTCACTGATACCTCACGCATTCTGGTTTGCATTCGTCTCTTTTAAACTATTTTATTTTGGGTATACGTGTGTTTTTCCTGCATGTATGTCTGTGCGCTGTACATGTATAAAGCCTGCAGAATCCAGAAGAGGACATTTAACTGGAGTTACAGATGATTGTGAACTGCTTTGTCGGTGCAGGGAATTGAACCCAGGTCCTCTGGAAGAGTAGCTAGAACTGTTAGCCACTGAGTTATCTCTCTAGCTCCCTGTTTTTTTTTTTTTTTTTTTTTTTGGTTTTTCGAGCCAGGGTTTCTCTGTGGCTTTGGAGCCTGTCCTGGAACTAGCTCTGTAGACCAGGCTGGTCTCGAACTCACAGAGATCCGCCTGCCTCTGCCTCCCGAGTGCTGGGATTAAAGGCGTGCGCCACCACGCCCGGCTCTAGCTCCCTGTTTTTAATGAAAGTATATTAGGCAAGCAGTGGTGGTGCACACCTCTAATCCCAGCACTTTGGAGGCAGAGGTAGGTGGATCTCTGCAAGTTCGAGGCCAGTCTGGTTTATAGAGCAAGTTGCAGGACAGACAGGACTACACAGAGAAACCCTCTCTCGAAAAACAAAAACAATAAGTATCGGGCTGGAGAGATGGCTTAGAGGTTAAGAGCATTAGCTATTCTTCCAGAGGTCCTGAGTTCAATTCCCAGCAACCACATGGTGCCTCCCAGGTACCTATAATGAGATCTGGTGCCCTCTTCTGGCATATAGGCATATAAGCAGGCAGAACATTGTATTTGTAATAAATAAATAAATAAATCTTTAAAAAAACAAAACAAAAAGTATCTTATGTAAGTGTATGAACAAGCATTGGACTATTCAAAGAAGGGAAGAGAGATAGTTTATTGTGGGCCAGGTGCTGAAATAACTTTAATTTCTCCTTTATGATAACTATGTAAAATGATGTCATTTCTATACTGTCTTTGCTTTACACATGAGCAGACAGGCTTAGAGAGACTGCAGAGCTGCTGTTCCCTGCTGTACCTGGCCATCTAGACCATGACTGTGGCGAGTGGGATGGTGGAGAGGGAACGGTACTTGCTGTGAGGTTGATGACCTCTGTTTGATCCCCTGGACACACACGGTGGGAGGCAAGAGTTGATTCCACATGTGGTTCTGACCCTCAGCTCCTGAGCTGTGGCACATGTGCACCTACATGCATACGCACACGCACATGCCAATAAACAGTGAATGTCATTAAAAAGACCGTGAACTAGTACCTGGTCTTGAAATAGAGACATTTACTGTGGTGTGCACTGGTTTTATTAGGTGTAAGGAACAGGGAATACATAACTATTGGAGGAGAGTAGGGTTTCAAATTAGTGCTGTTGCTGTAAGAACCTGCTATTTTCATGGTGATGAGATTTGTGTGTGAGTATTATAGTGGAAACAGAAACAGTGGAAATACCACATATTTACATATAACATTAAGCATAATGTTAATATTTTGTTTGGTGATCCTAATCATATTACGATGTCTTCCACTACAGATGTCCCCCTCGCACTTTCCTACCAGCTCTCTGCAAAATCTTTCTTGATGAGAGTGCCCCAGACAATGTGTTAGAGGTGACAGCCCGAGCCATAACATACTACCTGGATGTGTCTGCAGAATGCACCCGAAGGATTGTAGGAGTAGACGGAGCTATAAAAGCACTTTGTAATCGTTTGGTGGTGGTTGAACTTAACAACAGGACCAGCCGAGATTTAGCTGAGCAATGTGTAAAGGTAAATATTCCTTACATTGTTTGGAGAATAAAAACTGTTTCACTGAGGAAGTAGCAATAAGTCACCATTCTTTTGAGAGTGGTGAAGAGCATTAGAATTGACAGTCAGGTGGCACCAGAGCCCTGGAAGAGCTGGGGATGAAACCTGGGTGACAGCTGTGGGGTGAGATGCTTGCCTGTTCTGCTTCCTGCTGTTCAGTGCCGGTAGTCACTAGGCTTGAGAGAAGCTCTTCATGCTTCTGCCCAGAGTTTCTGTGTATACAAATAGTGACAAAGTTCACCTGACAAACAACAGTAGTACCCAGTATAGGCAGTCTTCCAAGCACTCATAGTTCTATAGGTGCTGCCATTAACATCGTATCTATTTTACATATGCAAAAAATCAGTACACTGAGCAGGTAGTGGTGACCCTGCCAAGATTTAAAGCTTAGAAGTCTGGTTTTAGGGTCCATGGACTCAGCTATTTTGCTATCATCTCTAGAGTAAACTGTTTTAGGGGCTACAGAGCTGGCTTAGCAATTTAGAGAACTTGCTGCTCTTGCAGAGAACCTGAGTTTGTTCCTAGCACCCACATTGGGTGTCTTATAGGCCTTCATAACTCTTGTTCTAGGAGGATCTAATTCCTCTGATGTCCATGAGTACCTGCAGTTGTGTGAGCATGCGCGCGCGCGTGCACACACACACACACACACACACACACACCAGTACCAAGTCAGTAGTTTATTAGAGATATTTAGTGATCGTGTTTATATTATATTGTTTTATTTTATATTTTTGAGTCAGGGCCTTTCTATGTAGTCCATTATGTTTCATAATGTTCTACATTTTAGATTTGGTTCTGATTGATTTTTTTCTTTTTCTGATTGTTTGTTTTGAAAATAGGGTCTCACTATGTAGCCCCAGCTGTCCTCAAAATCACAGAGTCCTACTTGCCTTTAACTTCATTTATAAAGCTTTATTTGTGGGGTGTGCCATGCATGCTGTTTCTTGTTGCGTAATTCGTATTTTGTAACATTGAAAGGTGAATATTGTAAACTCCTATCACTGGTAATAGGAAGACAGTGACCAAAGAAAGCCTGAGACCCTTGTTTGACTGTTGTTCCAATTCAGCTCTCTTCTTGGAGTAGCCAGCTCCTAGAAAGAGTAGCAACAGGTGTACTTTCTAAGACTGAAGTCAGGGCTGTGTTTGTGTAGCTCTCCTGAAAACAGCCAGGACAAGGTCACATGACATCACTTCTTTACAGCTCTAAACACGGATCCTGGTGAGTGAGGTTTGATTTTATTGACCATTTCATTCTTTTCTCTCTTTTCCCCATGTAGCGTAGGTTAGCATTGTCCTTACTATGCAGCCAAGAATGGTTTTGAGTTCCCTATCCTTCTGCCTGAGTTTCCCAATTGCTGGCATGACAGACTTGTACCACCCCACCTGACTTATATCAGTATTTTTCATTGATTATAGGTTGCATTTATAATACTTTCTATATATTGGGTTAAATAAAAATAAGGTTGATAGAGAATTGAATTTCACTGTTTTACTTTACTGTTGGAATTTGTTCTGCTCTGTGATGCTGACAAGCTACAGTCAGTGCTGCCTTCCTCTGTTAATTCTGTGTCACTGTTGTAGGTGTTGGAACTGATATGCACTCGTGAGTCAGGAGCAGTCTTTGAGGCTGGGGGTTTGAATTGTGTTCTTACCTTCATTCGTGACAGCGGACACCTGGTTCATAAAGATACCTTACACTCTGCGATGGCTGTGGTCTCAAGACTCTGTGGCAAAATGGAACCTCAGGATTCTTCTTTAGAAATTTGTGTAGAGTCTCTGTCTAGTTTGTTAAAACATGAAGACCATCAGGTAAGTAAATTGTGTTGTAGCTGCTGAGTTTTCAGAAAGAATTTGATAATGTTCCCTCTTTAGAACTATGGTACATTAAAATTTGAGATTTTCGCTTGGCTTACTTATCTAATATCTCTACACCATAAGCCTTTGGAAGGACAATAAAATGTGTTTTAAGGTAGGCGTTGTGGTCCAGGCCTTTAATCCTAAACACTCAGAAAACAGAGACAAACAGATCTCGGAGTTTGAGTCTGGCCTTGTCTACATGCCATGTTCCAGGCCAGACAGGGTCACACAACGAGACACTGTCATAAAAACCAACAAAACAAACCTGTTTAATGAGAATGATATATTTACTAAAATTTAAATGTTATAGAGATAGCCATTTTTATAGCTGTACTTGTATTCAGTAACATTTTGTTGACTTAGTACAGTATTTACTGAAAACAATAGGCTAGATCTTACCAAAGTAAAGTAACCTAGTATTTATATAATATTATTTATAAGGTTTTGTTGAATTGCTATACTTTAAAAAATAAAGCTAGTTTTCATGCCTTTTTTTCTATTTAGATATTACCTCACCAGCAGTCATAGATAGTCTTGGCCAATTTGTACATAATAACAATTTATATTTCAGAGTATTTACTGTCTGTTTCCCTCCTTTATATGCCCTACCTCATTTGAGCAGACAGATGGGTTATGGGGAGTATTGTTAGACTGCTTTGCAGATGAGGACACAGGCCTTTGACAGGTACAGCCCTTTCTCAGATCGTGAGATAAAGGGAGAGTGGAGCTGCCGTTCAAGTTTAGATACTTCAGATAAAGTATCTCTTTGCCCCAGCTGCTTTCCATTTGGTGTTTGTATGGAAGTGACTTGATGCTCGCTCTCTGGAGGATGTGTTACCTACTTTACTCCTGCACCATTAGGTTTCAGATGGAGCTCTGCGCTGTTTTGCATCACTAGCTGACCGGTTTACTCGTCGTGGAGTGGATCCGGCTCCCTTGGCCAAGCATGGGTTAACTGAAGAGCTGTTGTCACGAATGGCAGCTGCTGGTGGTGCCGTGTCAGGACCGTCTTCAGCATGCAAACCAGGCCGCAGCACCACGGGAGCCCCCTCTACAACTGCAGATTCCAAGCTGAGTAACCAGGTGTCGACGATTGTCAGTCTTCTCTCAACGCTTTGCAGAGGCTCTCCCCTAGTCACACACGTAAGAGTGCTTCTGATGCCTTGCTTTTTATCCTTTCAGAAAAAGTCGTTTTGTATAATGCAAATATTAGATGTTTTTCTCCATTCTCTTTTTAGGATCTTCTGAGATCAGAGCTTCCAGATTCAATTGAAAGTGCATTGCAGGGTGATGAAAGATGTGTGCTTGATACCATGCGTTTGGTTGACCTCCTCTTGGTGCTATTATTTGAAGGACGAAAGGCCTTGCCCAAGTCTAGTGCTGGATCTACGGGCAGAATCCCAGGACTACGGAGATTGGATAGTTCCGGGGAACGCTCTCATCGGCAGCTTATAGACTGTATTCGAAGTAAAGATACTGATGCACTCATAGATGCAATTGACACAGGAGGTCAGACATTTTTTCTCAAAAATAAAATCATAGCCGAGTGTGGTGGCAGTGCCTTTTAATCTTGGTTCTTGAGAGCCGAGGCAGGTAGATCTCTGTGAGTTCAAGACCAGCCTGGTCTACAGAGCTAGTGCCAGGACAGGTTCCAAAGCTACGGAGAAACCCTGTCTCGAAAAACCGAAAAACCAAACAAACAAAAAAAACAACAAAAAAACATAGAGAAACCCTATCTCGAAACAAAACACATAAATGAATGAATGAATAAATAAATGCCATAAGATAAGGAACCATAGGCCGTTTCTAATAGTTTTTGGGCGAGATGCTCAGCTTGCTAACTGTTTAAATAGTCTTTCTCTCCCCATGTGCAGCTGTGCGGTTACCGCCTGGTGCACGGTAATGCCTCAGTGCGCGTTCACTTGTCCACTTGAGGAAGTTGAGTGTCTGTAAAGTTGGAATTTACCCACTTTATAATCTGAAAGTAAGATTCCTGACCAGTTCTTTTAATTTATTCATTTTTATTATGTGTGTGGGTATTTATTTGCCTTCATGTATGTATGTGTGCTGGCGCACTTAGAGGTCAGAGTTGGATTCCTTAGAACTGGAGTTCTAGGTGGTTGTGAGCCACTCTGTAAGTGCTGGGAATTGAACACAATAAGAACTCTTTCTGCATCGTCTCTCTAGCCCTTATTATGGAATTTTGATACAGATTTTAAGTACTAATGTTAAGAGAAGGGTGCCCAAGAAGAAAGTAAGATGCATGCACAGGTAGATGTGAGCTTCTCAAAGGAGTCATGCTGTTTTTCCGTTCTTACTTCATGTTTGTTTTTAATGCTTAAAACCATGTAATGTTCAGTGATTTGATGCCTCCGTCCTCCCCGTTTCTCAGCAGTTTCACCCTGCAGCTCTGATTAGCCTAGAACGTGGCAATGTAGACTAACCTGGCTTAAACTCCTAGTGATTCTCTTGCCTCTGCCTCATGAGTGCAGGGGTTGTAGGTGTGTGATACTATACCTGGACTGATTTAACCTTTTTATAATACTTTTTCTTAGTTGACCTTAGGTTTTCTGCTTTATACTGTACTCAAATATGTAAAAATTTTATCTCTGTACTTAATAAAATATAGCAATCAGAGTTGTTTAAACTTTAGAAAAGTTGAGTGTTTTATTGGCCTTAAAAACAAAAGATTTTCTGTTTTTTCAATTTTCAGCTTTTGAAGTAAATTTTATGGATGATGTGGGTCAGACGCTGTTAAACTGGGCCTCTGCGTTTGGAACTCAGGAAATGGTAAGCCAGTAAAAGGTGATGTTTGAATTTCAGTGTTAAAGGATTAATAGAGCAACTTTGTGGTTCTTCATCACATTCCAGGTAGAATTTCTTTGTGAGAGAGGTGCTGATGTTAATAGAGGCCAAAGGTCATCATCATTACACTATGCTGCGTGTTTTGGAAGACCTCAAGTAGCAAAGGTAAAAGCCAGGGTTTTCAAAATATTGTTATCGTGTGTGTGTGTGTGTGTGTGTGAGAGAGAGAGAGAGAGAGACTGTCTGTCTGCATGTGCATGTGATGACATGTATGTTGGTCCATCAGGCCAGTCAGAGGCTGAACTCAGGTCACTAGTTTTGGTGGCAAGCCCCTTTCCCCGTTGAGCCATCTTACCAGCCCCATGTGTTAAAGCATGAATTTTTAACAACTATATGATTCAGAAATTAGAATGACAAAAAATTTCATTCTGATAAGTTTATACTTCTATGCTATCTACATCATTTTTTTCCCATTTTCCAGAATAACTGGTTTTAATTAGTTTTTAAAAATTGTTTGCAGTGTTTCTTAAGCAAAAATATTATAGTATTTTCCACTTTTGGGATTCCTTTCTATACTTTGAGAAACTGAAATTCATGAGCTGAAGAGATGGCTCAGCAGTTAGCATTGCTGCTCTTCCAGTGGAGTTGGATTCAATTTCTCAACACCCATGTGGCTGCTCACAACCATCTGTGTCTCTGGTTCCAGGTGATCTGACAGCCTCCTCAGGCATCTTGTACACACATGGTGCACAGATATACATATAGGCAAAATGCCCATATACTTAGCATAATAATAAACCATTAAAAAAGATGGAATGAAAGTGTGTGATGGGGGCTCTAATCTGTTGATGGTGAAATGATGGAGCATAATGAAAGACTAGCAGACTCTGAGGTCGGGGAGCTGGATTCAAGTGTCAGCCCATCCATAAAAACGGCTGTTCTTAAGTTTGTCTTGAGGTTTTGTCTGTAGAGTAGTTGTAATACTGTCCGGATTATTGGGAGAATTAGGAAAAGATAACACACGCTGATCAGTGCACTAGTTGGTGCATCTTAGGTGTTCGAGGGATAGCTGCTGTGTTCTGATAGTAACCCAGGAGTTACTGTCTTATTAGAGAGCTGGTCTTTTCCAGCTCAGTCTGGCAGTTTGAACTGGCTAGATTTTAGAGAGAGCCAGGTCTCTACTGATACTGGGAACAATCAATAAGCAAAACACTTAGAGTTTTTGTTTTAGAGCAAATTCCCCCCCACCCCTCACTCCCCTCTGGGCATCAAACCCATTTGGTGCCAGCTCTGTTTGAGGTGTTTTTAAATTGTATCGATTCTGTCATCGAAAAAAGTGTTTTAGTATTATGATTAAATAATCATGAGGTTATAAAATGTATAATATTCCTAGAGGAAAGGGACAGATCTTGGTGTATTTTTGGTCGAAGAATTGGTAATTGACATCGTATTGTGAGATTGATGGCCAGGACATAGACCGAGTAGTACTGTTAAAGTCAGAAACCGGGAGGAGAGAGGGAGTGTGACAGATTCAGATTTCAATACAACTTACTTGAGGGGTAGTAAATAATCAAGTGAAATTTATGTATAGGTTTTTTTTTTTTTTTCTTTTTGGTTTTTTCGAGACAGGGTTTCTCTGTGGTTTTGGAGCCTGTCCTGGAACTAGCTCTTGTAGACCAGGCTGGTCTCGAACTCACAGAGATCCGCCTGCCTCTGCCTCCCGAGTGCTGGGATTAAAGGCGTGCGCCACCACCGCCCGGCTCTATGTATAGATTTTGAGATATGGATATCAGTCTTTATTTTTTTATTTTTATTTTTTAAATATTTATTTATTATGTATACAATATTCTGTCTGTGTGTATGTCTGTAGGCCAGAAGAGGGCACCAGATCTCACTACAGATGGTTGTGAGCCACCATGTGGTTGCTGGGAATTGAACTCAGGACCTTTGGAAGAGCAGGCAATGCTCTTAACCGTTGAGCCATCTCTCCAGCCCCGGATATCAGTCTTTAAAGGAATAGATATTGTATTAGTATCTGTAAGATTAATTCTGGGAAGCTTTTTATTTTATTTGTTTGTTTTGAGACAGGGTTTTTATGACTAGCCCTCACTGTCCTCGAACTAACTAGTCTGGTCTCAAACTGAGAGGTCCTCCTACCTCCCAAATGCTGAGATTAAAGGCATGTGCTACCACTGCCCAGTTCTGGGAAGCCTTTAAAAATTATTTTATTTTATTTTATATGTCTATGTGTGCTTGAGTGTATGTATGTATGTACCACTTGTTTTCAGGAGCTGTTGTAGGTCAGAAGAGGGAATAGGATCTCTGAACCAGATTACAGGTGGTTATGAGCCACATGTTATTGTGGGAACCGTACCTAGTAAGTGTTCTTAACTGCTTAGCCATCTCTCCAGCGTATGGAAAACCTTTCAACTATAGAGCTGAATGATATAAGAAATGCTGTTGAATTTAAATTAAACACTTTTCTTCATAAGACTCTTTTACGGCATGGTGCAAATCCGGATCTAAGAGATGAAGATGGGAAAACACCATTGGATAAAGCTCGAGAGCGAGGCCACAGTGAAGTAGTAGCTATCCTGCAGTCTCCAGGTGAGCTGTGTGTGTGTTCAGCTTCCCCTCCACAGACGTACTAACAGTATAGAAATAAACCATTCTTAGAAAGCCAAATAACTCTGCATTGTGTGTGTGTGCGCGCGCGTGCAAACAGTGGATAAACCTTCAACATTTTATTCTGCGCCCTTAAAAAAATCTTATTATTAATTTTTAATTATGTGAATGTTTATGTGTCTGTGCATGTGAATGCAGAGCCTGTGGAAGCCAGAAATGAGATCCCCTGGAGTTGACGTTATAGCTGGTTGTGAGCTGCCTGACATGAATCCTAGGGACTGGGCTCAGGTCCTGAAAGAGCGATACATGCTCTTAAACAAAGTCGTTCCCCTGGGCCCTTTTCTATGTTCTTCAGACTAGTTGTATAAGTTCAGAATGGAAAAAAAATCTAAATTTAAAAGATTTGGGATTGTCATGTAAAGAATAATTAGAAGCTGTGGAACTAGAATGATTTGATTATTTTGAAATTTTCAGAGTAGGTAGGGCTCTTTTGTTTGCAGTGCTGAGAACTGAACATTGTTCCCTAGGTAATTTTAGTTTGAAATGAGTATGTATTAACATTTTTTTCCTTGAAAGACATTGTATTTCAAAACTCATTTTAAAAAATAATGTTTTGTAGGTGATTGGATGTGTCCAGTCAATAAAGGAGATGACAAGAAAAAGAAAGACACAAGTAAAGATGAAGAAGAATGTAATGAGCCCAGAGGAGACCCAGAAATGGCACCAATATACTTGAAGAGGTTATTACCTGTGTTTGCACAGACGTTCCAGCAGACTATGCTGCCTTCAATAAGGTAGCTATTCATACTATGCTTAAATTATCTGATGCAATGATTATATCGTTTTTGAGAAGGATCTGGCATTTGTCTTAAAAAAAATATAGTAATATAAATTAGGTTGGAAGTATGAGTATCATCTTTTCTGGTTTATTTTATTTTATATTTTGAAATATGGTCTCATTATATAACCCTAACTAATCTAGAACTCAGTATGTAGACCAGGCTGTGTCCCTGAACTCTCAGAGATCTGTCTACCTCTTTAGCTGGCTTTCTTTTGGGCCACCAACCCTGACTTAATATTAGTTATGAATGATCAGCCTTAGTTTATGTTGTTTCTTGTTAGCTCTTATACTTAAATTAAGCTGTTTCTGTTCATCTGTGTTTTACCTAGGGGCTTTACCCTTTCTTTGCTTTTGTACGTCTACTCCTTGTTTAGTTGACTGGTTGGTTACTGCCTGGCTGGCCCTGGGTGTCTTCTTCTCTTTTTCCATTATTATCTCCTCTCATTCTCTTGTTCTTATTTGTTCTTATTCTCTATACCTGCCAGCCCCCCCTATCCATCTATGCCTACCTAACCTTTGGCCATTCAGCTTTTTATTAGACAATCAGGTGCCTTAAACAGGCAAGGTGAACAGCAGCACATCTTTACATGAGTAAACAAACACAACACACCTTTACATAGTTAAAGTAGTATTCTGCAACCTAAGCAAATGCAGCACATCATTACACAGATAGTCACCCACCACACACACACACACACACACCTACACCTCTTTATACAGTTAAAATAGTCACACACACACAAACACACCTCTTTAAACAGTGAAAGTACTCACACACATATACACACCCACACACCTCTTTATACAGTTAAAGTAGTGTCACACACACACACAAACACACAACTCTCCCACCACGTACATCTTCCCTCCAGGGCTGGGGTAAAGATTTTTCACCTCCACTCTTGGCTTCTAGTTTAAGAGACAATGTGTGAAAGTTAATAGTCTTCAAGCTTGTGCCCACAGATGAGCACACGTCATGTGTCTTTTTGGTTCAGGATTATCTCACTCATGATGATTGTTGAGAGTTCCATGCATTTACCTGTGAATTTCACTGGGGGTGGAGCAACTGAACAATATTCTATTGTTTGTGTCCCTCATTTTCATTATCCACTCACTAGTTTGATGGACATGTGTACAGTTTAGAACAGCTGTAAACATGGATGAGCATGATATCTCTAGAGTAGTATATAAGTCCTTTGTTTTTTCACAGGTATGGTACAGCTAGCTCGTCTGATGGATCTGTTTCTAGCTCCTGAGGAACTGCCGTGCTGTACATAGTTAGCACTTCATTCAGCACTGAATAGATGCTACCCCTTTAACATGTCCACATGGGCATTTGGTTTTTGATGCTTTTAGAACCATCTAGACAAGTCCATGACCAAATTTTTAATTGAGTTTTGTCTTCATGTTTAGACTTTCTTGTTTTGTATGTTCTAGATACTAACCCTGTCATGTATAGCTGGCAAAGTAGTCTTCCCTTTCTCTAGACCACCTCTTCACTAAAATGACAGTGTCCTTCTCTGCACTGAAGCTTCATACCTTAGTGCTGCCCCAGGCTAATCTCCGATTTGCAGTCCTTGGACTTCTGCGTGCTACAACTGTAGGAGTGAACCATCGCACCTGGCTTCCTAGCCTTTAAAATCAGTTTGCAAATGTGGAGGCCGTCCTCACACACACTCAGTCCATAGAAGTGGTTTTGTTTGTTTGGGTTTTATTTATTTTTCTTTTGAGACAGGGTTTCTCTGTAGCTTTGGAGCTTGTCCTGGAACTAACTCTTGTAGACCAGACTGGCCTTGAACTCACAGGGATCCGCCTGCCTCTGCCTCCATTGTGTTGGGATTAAAGGTGTGTGCCCTCACCGCTCAGCTCCATAGAAGAAGTGTTTTAAGTGCTTAGATGAAGAAATCTCTCTGTATTTAAAAAAATGTTTTCCCCAAAATGATGCTATTTTTTAAAATATATTTTTATTTTGTGTGCATTGGTGTTTTGCCTATATGTTTGTCTGTGTGAGATTGTCAGATCTTAGAGTTACAGATAGTTGTTAGTGGCTGTGTGGGTACTGGGAATTGAACCTGGGGCCTTAACCTCTGAGCCATCTCTCCAGCTCCAAGATGCTACTTTTAATGTAATAGAAAAATACTTTTAAATGATCTTAACTTATAAAATATTGTTAAATGGGATGTTTGTAAATATAAAATATTTATATATATTTATAAAAATATAGTATGCCAATAGAGATAAGCGAATTATTATTTATGTGTTCTAGACTTTCTTTGTAAAACTGAGATGATAAACCTACTTCATGTGGTTTGTGTATGGTTTAAAAGAGTTGTAATGTTTTAAATTATGTGAAGTAATTCCTGCCTCATAATGGGTCAGTGTGTGTGTGTGTGTGTGTGTGTGTGTGTGTGTGTCGGGGGGGAGACAGAGACAGAGAGAAAAAAAGTATTTTCAGGCTTTTTACCTCCTTTTTCTAAGGTTAACATGCTGTGCCAGCAGCCAAGCCGATTAAATGTAATATAGAATAGTATTTAACAAGATTATTAGGGATGATTAGTTTTAATTAGCATAATATATTACCTAAGCAGTAAACATAAACTGTTGTAATAGCATAGTCTTAAGTTTTTGGTATTCTTAAGTGTATGCTTTTCATTAGTGCTTATAAAATTGTTGGACACTTAAGCTTTTACTAATGCATGACTGAATATTTATCTAATTTGAGCTTTTTTGGTTTCATAAATTCTTTCTTCCCTTCTTAAGGAAAGCCAGTCTTGCTCTAATTCGAAAAATGATTCATTTTTGCTCTGAAGCACTGCTAAAAGAAGTCTGTGATTCTGATGTTGGTCACAATTTGCCCACAACACTAGTGGAAATCACTGCAACTGTGCTTGATCAAGAGGTTCGTTTCTCATTGCTGTAATTCCTTTGGAGACTTGGCAGTAGCAGTCAGCATTCCCTCGTTCAGCCCACAGTAGTGTCCACCAGGAGGCGGGGTGGATTGCGTGTTCTCCTTGGCGGCGTGCTCTCACGTGCTCCTCTTTTCCTCCCCAGGATGACGATGACGGCCACTTGCTAGCTTTGCAGATCATAAGGGATTTGGTAGATAAAGGTGGTGATATCTTTTTAGATCAGCTGGCCAGGCTCGGTGTAATTAGCAAAGTATCAGCTTTGGCAGGCCCTTCTTCTGATGATGAGAACGAAGAGGAATCGAAACCAGAAAAAGTGAGTGGTCCTCATTGTGATATGAGAACAGGGTTCGTTTAGGGAAATTATGTTTAACTTAGGATGGTTTTTATAATTGCAATATAAAAATAATAATGTATCATTTTGGTCAATTTCCCTTTATAAAGTTTTTGTTAAAATTTAAATGTAGGACAAGGTTCCCAGTGTGGTTAAAGAACATCAGAATTCTTTAGTTGTTAACATTTTGCCACATTTGCTTTATCATTTTCATGGATACTTATGTGTGTATAAATTTTTTTGGAGACAGGATCTCACATAGCCTCCAATTCTCTAATTCTCTGTGTAGTTGATGGTGAATCTGAACTCTACCTACCAATTCCTGAAGCCCCCACAGCCAGACTACATATGTACATTTAAAAAATATTAGAATCTGCATGCCTTTAATCCGAGCACTTGGGAGACAGAGGCAAACCTGGTTTACAGAGAATGCCAGGACAGCCGAGGCTACACAGAAACCCTGTCTCAAGAAGACAAAACGAAACAGAAAATATTCAAGACTAAACATCATACAGCATTCTATTTATACCTACTCTACCAAAATACCCAGCATATTCTCTTCCATTGTTGAGTATGGGCTGAGTATAGCACTTGCCTAGAATGTATGAGGTATGGAATTGGGTCCCCAGCAATTGTTGAAAAGCAAATCCTTTACACAACTAATGTTTAAAAGAAAGACAATGTTCAAATTCTGTCCTTAATAACATTGTTTTCTTTTCTTTTTTTTTTTTAATATTTATTTATTTATTATGAGTACAATATTCTGTCTGTGTATATGCCTGCAGGCCAGAAGAGGGCACCAGATCTCATTACAGATGGTTGTGAGCCACCATGTGGTTGCTGGGAATTGAACTCAGGACCTTTGGAAGAGCAGGCAATGCTCTTAACCACTGAGCCATCTCTCCAGCCCAACATTGTTTTCGGTATCTCTCGTCTTCCCCCATTTTTGAATGGAGTTCAGCACACTTACGGATTTTAAAAAGATGGTAGGGGTGTTTTGACCAGCTCCTTGAATGGAAAAAACTGTAGATGGGGCCAGAGTACAGGATGTGGGCTTAACTTGTCTAAGACCCTGGCTGGGTTCAGTTCACAGCACCCCCACCCCAAAGGAAGGAAGGAAAGAAAGATATCCCAGGGATTGAACGTGGTATTTTTTGTTGTTGGGTTTTTCCAAGATAGGCTTTCTCTGTAGCTTTGATGTCTGTCCTGGAGCCAGCTCTTGTAGACCAGGCTGGCTTCGAAATCACAAGAGATCGCTTTCCTCTGCCTCCCAAGTGCTGGGATTAAAGGCCTGGGCCACCACTACCCAGCTTGACCATGGTACTTTTTATGACCACCATCTAGAATTAAGAAACTGTAGATTCTCTGTCAACTGTAATCCAGCCAGACAGTGCACCTTTAATCCTTGCACTCCCAGAGGCAGTGGCAGAAGAATCTCTGTAGGTTTGAAGCCAGCCTGGTCTACATAGTGAGTTCTAGGACAGGCTCGAAAGCTACACAGAAAAACTCTGCCTTGGGGAAAACCCAACAACAACAAGCTCAAAAAACCCAAGAAGAAAATAATCCATATCCCGCCATTAACAGATAATGTTGTTATTCATACAGTAACTTTCCACTAAATGTTAGGAATATGTTGCTGGCAGTTGGTAGAGGTGGAGAAGGGTGCTTGGTTTTCAGTTGTAGGGTCTTTCTCTGTCCTGCCAGTCAGCTCCCAAATCACCACAGGGAGACATATTATTAACTATGAAAGCTTAGTCAATAGCTTAGGCTTGTTTTCAGCTAGGTCTTATAACTTAAGTAACCCATCTCTGTTTACCTGTGTGCTGCCTCTAGGCTCCTTTAACTCTTCTATGTATTGTCCACCCTGCTTCCCGACTCCTCGAGTCTGCCCTTCTTCTTCTTCTCAGCGTCCTCTGTGTCTGGAAATCATGCCCAGCTATTGACCCTTCACCTTTTTGTTGAACCAGTCAGAATTACACTTCTTCACAGAGTACAAAAAGTTATTCCACAACATGGAGTACTTTTTGAAATAGCACATATTCCATTTATTTCCCAGGTCCTTGATAACTTTACAGTTTTGTTGCCTTTTTCTTCTTTGAGGGAACAAGAGAGGGAGTCCTTCTACCATGTGGGTTCAGCAATTGAACCCAGGGTGTCAGACTTGGCAACAAGTGCCTTTACCCACTGCACCTCCTCACTGACCCTCAGCTCCTGGTGCCTTCATCTCAGAATGTAGTTCAGGCTGGCTTTGAACTTCGTCTATAATGTAAGCTGTCCTTATGTACCTTCCTGCTTCTGCTCCCAAGTGTGTCACATATCTGACAGTAATCCCAGTTTTTATTTTCTTAGCATTAATTTATTTATGTGTTTGGTGTGCTCATTTGAATGCGGAGACTAATGTCTGGAAGTCAGGACAACTTTCAGAAGTTGGTTCTCTTCCACCACCGTGTAGGCTGCAGGTTGTCAGGCATAGCAACAAGAACCTTTGCCTGCTGAGCCATTTCAGCAGCCTGTTCTTGATTTTCAAATGTCAATAAAAATTTATGACTCCTAGGCTATACTAAAAAGTAGTTACAAGTTTGTTTTATTTCAGTTCTTAAAAAATTTTCTTAACCAGAAATTTATGGTCACCCTTAGATGCCTAGAGTTGAGGCCAGTTGTCGTTACATGAGACCCATTGTCAGAATAATATGTTTTATTTACCTGACTAAGAACTGGGACTTAAAATTCACTTTCATTTATTTTCATTTTTTACTGGCACAGAATTATATGTTGTTAGATATAGCATGATAAAAATGATTAGTATTTGCAGTGTGAGATGATCAAATTGGGGTGATTAGCATTTTTACCTCAAACACTGGGCATTTGTGTATCCTGTGACCCTTTAGGCTCATCTTTTGACCCTTCTGTGCCGAAGAAGAACAACTTCCTGTATTGTGGTACTTATTGCTCAACTTGATAGTGTTCCCAGTCCCCTTCTCCTCTCCTTTAGAGGCCGCTCTTTACCCTTCTCTTTAACTCCCCCGGAGCGAGGTCACTTAGAGCACTTGACATACCCTGTCCTCTCCTTTAGAGGCCACTCTTTATCCTTCTCTTTAACTCCCCAGGAGCGAGGTCACTTAGAGTTCTTTTAATAGCTAAGTAACATGCCAGCGAGTATGTGCATATCGCATTTTCTTTATCCAAGAATTTTATTTAAAAAAACTTGTGTGATGATTGTTATATCACAGTTTATGTATCATTACTTCATCTAAGCTTCTTCAAGTCGGCAGGCTAGAGGTGTAGTGAGTTTACCCAGGCCCCAGAGTGTTAATATAAATCTCCAATCCATTGACTTTTACCACCATACCTGGATATAGTATAATTTACATGGTTATTATTTTAAGACATTTAATATTTATTTAATCGATGATTAGTTTTTTACAATATATATTGAACTACATGCAAGTAAATATGTTTTAATTATAAATCGGGTTCATATTCATGTTTTTTAAGTATTTGTGGATATTTGAAATGAAATTATTTCCCACATTTTATTGGCTCATTCCATACATTTAGGAAGATGAACCGCAGGAAGATGCTAAAGAATTGCAGCAAGGTAAACCATACCACTGGAGAGACTGGTCAATAATCAGGGGAAGGGACTGCTTATACATTTGGAGTGATGCTGCAGCTTTGGAGCTATCTAATGGCAGTAATGGATGGTTCAGATTTATCCTGGATGGAAAACTTGCCACCATGTATTCAAGCGGCAGTCCTGAAGGTGGATCGGATAGTTCAGGTAAGACTTTGTTCCAGCTAAAGGATTTGGTTTACAGTTTAATTCATAGGCTTGTCCCTGTGTCAGGGATTTCTTTTTAATAGAGAAAATTACTGTACTATATCTGGGAATGGCACTTTATGTCTGTAATCCCAGCATTGGGAATTGGAGGCAAGGTGACTAGGTGTTCTACACCATCCTCAGTTACATAGTGAGTTAGAGGATAGCCTGGGCTATCTAAAGGCCCTGCTTCAAAGTAAAAAGAATGTACGATGAAAATACCTGACAACTGTCCTGGAATTCACTCTGTGGACCAGGCTAGCCTTGAACTCAGAGATCCCTACTTGGCTCTGCCTTCAGAGTGCTGATATTAAAGGTGTGTGCCACCCTGCACCCAACTCACAAATAACCTTTTTTTCTTTTGTGCCAAGGAACAACATTGTAGCTACTTTTAATCTAGTTGGTCTTAGGTAAAGCTTTCTTTTGTTAAGAAATAGTAAATTGCATAGGTGTCTAGATGGCTCATTGTATCTTTTCTCAGAAGCCTCATTTGTAGTTAAAAATAAAAACGTCTGTAGAGTTGCTTCAAGCCTGAGCCTATATAGGTCAGACCAGTCAGAGGACTCTGAAGAATAAAACTCTATTAGTTCTTTATAAAAATTACATTTCAATAATCTGGTCTGTTTGAAAGGGTAGATTTTTTAATAAACAAGTCTTTTGTCTTTACAGAAAGCAGAAGTGAATTCTTAGAGAAGTTACAGAGAGCCCGAGGCCAAGTGAAGCCGTCTACTTCAAGTCAGCCTGTACTGTCAGCACCAGGGCCCACCAAACTCAGCGTAGGGAACTGGTCAGTGACGTGTTTGAAAGAAGGAGAAATTGCTATTCATAACTCTGATGGTCAGCAAGCTACAATACTAAAAGAAGATTTGCCTGGTTTTGTGTTTGAATCTAACAGAGGAACTAAACATTCATTCACTGCAGAAACGTCTCTGGGTAAGTGTGCTCGTGCGAGCCTTGCAGTGAGAGTGCGTGCAGGTGTGGAGTGTCGTGCAGTGCGTCCCATGTTCTCTGACATCGTCTGCCTTCCCTCCAGGTTCAGAGTTTGTGACTGGCTGGACTGGCAAAAGAGGCAGAAAATTAAAATCCAAGCTGGAAAAAACAAAGCAAAAGGTATCTGTACAGTGTGTTTCCCCCCTTTATGCTCAGTGGAAACTTGAGGAGCAGCTGATAGCACTGGGAAGATTAAACATGTAATTTAAGATTCCCAAAGAGAACATTTTTAGTTACGCCTTTTCCCCTCGTTAATTATTTGCACAATATTTGCATATATGTACCAACATTAAGACCAATGGAAATTGGAATGGGGAAAAAGAATGAAACTTCAGTGTTCAAATATTTTTTAATTTTTTAGGCCAGGGAGATGGCTCAGTGGGTAAGAGTGTTAGCTGCCAAACCTAATAGCCTTGATTTGACCTGGGAAACTCAGACGCTGGAAGGAAAGTCTCAAGTCCCAAGTGTTGTCTCCTACACATGAGCTCCACGCTACACGCATGCACACCTACGCTAAGTGATAAACTAAAAGATGATCATTTTCCTTCCTAATTCTGATTTAATACTTTGTGATGGTGGTTCTGGATTCAGATAGTTTTAGTGCTTGATATAATGGCTGAACGCAGGACGTTAGTGCAAGAGTCCACGGGTGCAGTGTAGAGCACTCACCTACCCGGTTCAGCGCCACCCACAGACAAGCCCAGACCATCGGAAACAAGCACATTACCGTGTTAAAAGCCCATAGTATTCATACTCTATTTATCAGATATGTATTGTTCTTTGAAAGCATGGCTAGTTGTAAAGTCTAGTGGTGTGGGCCTATAACTCAGGAGGCCGAAGCAGGAAGATTGACAGATTCAAGGCAGGCCTGGGCTTCAGAGTGCATTTGATGCCACCTGTGCAACTCCGTGAGACTCCACCTCACAGTAAGAAGGGGTTTGGGATAGCTCACAGTAAAGTGCTTGCCTGCTACATGTGAAGTCTTGGGTTCAGTCCCCTTGTACCACAAAAATCAGTACGTAAAATAAGGCCAGTATAACTGTTAACAGCTCTTGCACTTGGCATATTTAAAAAGCAAATTAAAATAGTCTCAGATTGAACATTTTTTAGTGACAGATACAAGATACAGAATAGTTTTTGCTTCTTTATAGATAGGGTTTTACTATGTAATTGACTTGGAACTCACTGTGTAAACCAGACTGATCTCAACCCTCAAAGATTTCTGCCTTCCTACATGCTAGATTTAAAGGCATGTGCCAGTATGCCTGGCCTAGAAAATACTTTTAAAATACAGTATTTGGCCGGGCGGTGGTGGCGCACGCCTTTAATCCCAGCACTCGGGAGGCAGAGGCAGGCGGATTTCTGTGAGTTCGAGGCCAGCCTGGTCTAGAACCAAAAAGCTACAGAGAAACCCTGTCTGGAAAATCAAAAAAAAACAAAAAAACAAAAAAAAACCCAGTATTTGTAGCTGCTTGAGAATAGGGAAGGGAACTTAAAAAAAAAATAACTGAGTTTTGCAGGGCAGTGGTGGCACACACACACCAATGGATAAATAGATAGGGATTCTCTGTAGCTATGTGAATCATTTTTGGTTGCTTCTGCATGTGTTTTTGGTTTCTCGAGGCAGAATTTCTCTGTAGCTTTACCAGATTGGCCTCCACCTGCCTCTGCCTTCCAAGTGATGGAATTGTATGTGTTTTTTAAAAGAGCATAAAATCAGATATTCCTTTCAATTCAGAATATATTTGAAACACTTCAGAAAGAAATATCTTACAGGGAGTCGTGTCTTACACTTTTAGTCCCAGTATTTGGGAGGTAGAGGAAGGAAGAGCTCTTTGAGGGTTCCAGGACAGCCAGGACTTGTAGTCAGACTCTGTCTAGGGAGGGAGGAAGATCTGACTCAAGATAGCTGTTAGACTAAGTGGGATTTGAAATGACTACAGCATTCATCATCTACAGATGTGTTTGAATTAGCACATGGGATCTTATTTTTGTGTTTCTATTAAAAGACAGTTTATGTGATTGGTTGATTTCATACCATCACCATGCCTATGAAGTATATGTATTTAGCAGAATGCTGGTTCTTTAGCACATACCAACAGTATATTTCAAAATATATTTCTTATAAGCAAAGGTAATTTTAACTATTAGTTCTAACTTCAGATTTATTATTAAATTATTAATATTGTTTGAGGTAGTGTAATCATAGGTCTTGCTTAATTTTAATGTAGAAATTTATACCAAAATGAAATAGAAAGTTGTTATTAAGTTCCTCTAAGGTCTTTAAGCCTGGCGTGCTAGTGCACGCCCTTAATCTCTACTCAGCAGGCAGAGGCATGCGGCTCTTGTGAATCTGAAGCTACCTAAGGCCACACAGAGAAATTTGTCTTGGAAAAAAAAAAACCCAGGGATATATTTGGTATGTGTGTGCATTTGTGTGCATGCGTGTTCCACCTGTGTGTGGTGTGGATTCTCATGGAGGTCAGAAGACAGCATCAGATCCCTCGGAGCTGTCCAGTGCCAGTGCTGGGAGCCAAAGTCAGGTTCTCTGCAAGAGCATTTTGTGCTCTTAATCTCTGAGCATCTTTTCAGTACTTGGAGTACTTGAAGATATTTTGTTTTCTGTTTCATTAGAGTTATGATTAAAATCAAATTATAAAAACTCAAATTATTAAAAAATAAATTTGCATTAGTTAATTGTACAAATAAACATTTGTTTCATTAAAATAATTTACATAATCTCTAAAACTGTGCACCATTGCCAGATGGTGGTGGTGCACACTTTTAACCCTAGCACTCAGGAGGCAGAGGAAGGTGGTTCTCTATGGGTTCAAGGCCAACCTGGTCTACAGAGCTAGTTCCAGATCAGCCAGGGATACACAGAGTAAACTGTGTCTCGAGAAACCCTATCTCAAAAAAGAAAAAGAAAAAAAGTTCAACAGTATAGCATTTGAGGTTTTTGTTTTGTTTTTGAGACAGATTTTCTCTGTGTAGCTTTGGAGCCTGTTCTGGAACTCACTCTGTAGACCTAGGCTGGCCATGAACTCACAAGAGATCTGTTTGCCTCTGCTTCCCGAGTGCTAGGATTAAAGGCGTGCACCACCACCACCCGACCAACAGTGTAACATTTGTGAATAGTGTCATGTACTAAAATTTATCAGGCTGCCGTAGTATTGGTTGTTCTCTCAGGTAATTTCATTTTAACTTCAATGATAAATCATTAATACTCAGCGGACAGATCTTTTCTTCTCATGGTAAAATTTGTAAATTTAATTTATTTGTAAGTGTAATATATATGATATGTGTGTAATATTTAAAAGCCTGTTATATCCCAGAATGTGAAAAAGGTAAGCTTTGGTTGTTAGAATCATAAGTGGTTTGATTTTCCCTTTTGCAGTGAGGGAGTGGTATTATTTGTATTTCTAATTGGTTAACCATGAATAAGTTACTTTTATTTTGAAAAGAAAGGGTACTTTGGACATTTTAAAGTTACTTTAGTAAACCTTTAAAATCTGATCTATCTTTTCAGCAGTTAGAACCCGTGAGTGAGAATAATGACAATGTAGGAGTTGATGTAGGACAGAACTCTTTTGTTATCTTTTTGTGGTGATGGTGGAAAATGAACTTTGTGTATTCATGTTGGGCAGACTGCTGAGCTACATACCCATAGCTTCAGTAGTCTTAGTTCCTGAAGGTTTGTGAATGAGTGCCCAAGAGAAATAGATAATAGGCAGGTAGGTAAATAGGTGATTGATTGATAGGTAGATAGATGATTGATATGTAGGGTAGGCAAGTAGGTAGATAGATGACTGATAGGTAGGTAGATTGATGGATGATAGGTACATAGGCAGGCTGGTAGGTAGATAGATGATAGATAGATAGATAGATAGATAGATAGATAGATAGATAGATAGATAGATTATAGATAGGTAGATAGTTGATATAGATGATAGGTAGGTAGGTAGAGAATGAGCAGAAGAGTTGGTAAAGATAATTATGGTGAATTTATAATTCCTTTGCTTACTTTGATAGGTACGAACTATGGCTCGAGATTTGTATGATGACCACTTTAAAGCTGTTGAAAGCATGCCTCGTGGAGTAGTGGTAACACTTAGAAATATAGCAACACAGTTAGAATCATCTTGGGAGCTTCATACAAATAGACATGTATGTTAAACCGTTTTCAGATTTTGTTTTATGTGTTTGTTTCTTCTACATGTATATGTCTTTTGTGTTTGGTGCACACAGTACCTGAAGAAAGCATGAAGACCCCTTGATCTGGTGCTAAAGATGGCTGTAAGCTACCATGTGTGTACTAGGAGATGAACCTGGGTCTCTCTGGCCCCTGCTTTCTTTATTTTTGAGGCAAGGTCTTTCTGTGTATCCCTGGCTGTCCTGGCTGCATCAACCTTTAGGAGGTCCTCTGACCACGGGCTCCTAAGTGCTGAGATTACTGGCCTACACCACCGTGCCTTACTTACCTTTTTTCTTTTTGAGATCAACTGTTCCTGCATGACTCATGATAGTCTTGAACTCGTAATTTTCTTTTCACTGCCTCCCAAGTACTGGGTTTTATAGGTTTATATGCTTAGTCTCAGTCTTTTGATTTTGAGACAAATAATGAATTTTGCCTTGTGTTATCTCCTTTTCTTACCCAGCTACTCACCAGAATTGTTTTTTCGTTCTGGGTAATGAGTAACAGTCAGGAAATTATAGCCCACAAATCAAATTCAATATGGTTTTATGAGGCAAGAGTAGTTTTTATGTTTAAATTTTTAGAATATATTTTTGTTTTATGTGTATGAGTGTCTTAACCTGCATGTAGAACTAGAGCTGAGTTATGGATGGTTATGAACCACCACATAGGTGCTGGGAAGTGGAGTTATGGGTGGTCGTGAGCCACCGCATAGGTGTTGGAAAGTGAACCCAGGTTAAGAGCAATAGGTGCTACTACTGAGCCATCTCTCCAGACCCCAGGTTTTATGTTGTTAAATCTTCAAAAAGACATTCTGGAGACAGAGGCAGGTGGATCTCAATGAGTTCAAGTCCAGCTTGATATATAGAGGTAGTTCCAGGACAGTCAAGGCTACACAGAGAAACCTTGTCTCAAAAAAACCCTCAAAAAGAGGGAAACTTTGATGCTACATGAAAATTATATGAGGATAAATTTCACTGTCCCTGAAATGGTTTGCTTGCCCAAAGCTGTGTTTATTTCTTTTCACATTGTATGTGAATGCTTTGCAGTATTGCAGTAATCAGGGGAGGTTTCAGTAGAAGTGAGGTGGTGTAGCAGCATTGAACAGGAACTGTATGACTTAATAAAGCCTAAATGTTACGGCCAGAGATAGCTCACAATCACCTTTCCTTTGGCTCTGGGGAGGTTTAAGCCCTGGGCCTCCACGGGCCCCAGCACACATGCTTCCTAACCACTACCACATACATAAATAAAATACTTTCTAAAAAAATCTCTAAAAGATTTAAAGTGGGCTTTTTACAAACAAATATTGGTAACTCACTAGAAATAATTTGCTTTAGTAATATGAGCTTTAATGCAATGTAATTTTAATCCATTTTTGTGGTGATTCGTGGCATATGTTATTTTCTTAAGGACTGTGTTTTTTGGTTTTTTTTTTTTTTTTTTTTGGTTTTTTCGAGACAGGGTTTCTCTGTAGCTTTGGAGCCTGTCCTGGAACTCCCTTTGTAGACCAGGCTGGCCTCGAACTCACAGAGATCCGCCTGCCTCTGCCTCCCGAGTGCTGGGATTAAAGGCGTGCGCCACCACTGCCCGGCAAGGACTGTGTTTTTACATTGTCTTCATTATTTTTTTCTTTCAGTGTATTGAAGGTGAAAACACTTGGCGAGATTTAATGAAGACAGCTTTAGAAAACCTAATTGTACTTCTGAAGGATGAGAACACAATTTCACCATACGAAATGTGCAGTAGTGGTTTAGTCCAGGCTCTTCTTACTGTTTTAAATAATGTAAGTTTATTTAGTACTAGAAAACAAAAACATAATAAAGTTTCAAAAGGTGTGTGTGGTTATGCTTTTGCTAGATTGACTTTAAGTATTGTTATTTAAGAAATATTTTAAAACTAAGTGAATGTTAAATGTTAATATTTCTGATTATTTTCCCTTTAAGTTACATTATTATATTAAAGCCAATTGAATGAAGTATTTGAACCTATTTGATTTTAAGTTCTCCAGTTTTATTTTGTTTGTTTTTTGAGATAGGGTTTCTCTGTGTAACAATCCTAGCTGTCCTGGAACTAGCTCTTGTAGACCAGGCTGGCCTCACGCTCACTGAGATCCATGTGCCTCTGCCTCCTGAGTGCTGAGATTAAAGGTGTGTGCCATCACTCCCGAGTCTCACTTTAATTTCCAGAGTTTGTTTTTTTTCTTGGGGTGGGGTGTTGAAACAGAGTTTCTCTCTGTATCCTCGGATGCCTCTACCTCCCAATCGCCTGTGCCACCACTATCCAGCTTAAATCTTTTATTTTTATTTGGTGATAAAGTTAATATTTCCTTTTTTTCCTTTTTTTCCTGCAATTGTTCAAAGGAAAGTTCATATTTTCTTAAAGTCTTTATCTTCAGTGGGTCTCATTCATAAGTTTTACCATTTGTATTTTCATTTACAGAAATTATAGCAATAATTGGTTAAAGTCACTAATTAATATTTATGAAGCCCTGATTTTAGTGGTCTTTTTTCCCTAAACTCATTGAAGTAGTTTAGTGAAAATGGAAATGATTGATTCTCATACAGTCTGAAGACACTGGGTCTACTTTGGAAAGCACTAATATAACAACATAATTGGTGACCCCCTTATGACATCAATGAAGAAACACACCTGCATGATGATCACTGCCTACAGAAACACCTGCATGTCGATCACTGCCTATAATCCAACACCTGCTTGTCGATCACTGCCTACAGTCAAACACCTGCCTTTCGATCCTGCCTACAGTCAAACACCTGCGTGTCAATCACTGCCTACAGTCAAATACCTGCTTGTTGATCCTGCCTACAGTCAAACACCTGTGTGTCAATCACTGTGTACAGAGAAACACCTGCTTGTCGACCAACACTTTCAGAGAAACACCTGCGTGTCGATCCTGCCTGCAGAGAAACACCTGCGTGTCAATCCTGCCTATAGAGAAACACCCGCTTTTCCATCACCACCTGCAGAGAAACATCTGCGCGGTCAGTCACTGCCTACAGAGAAGCACCTGTGTGTCGATCACTACCTACAGAGAAACACCTTTGTGTCAATCACTGCCTGTAGAGACACCTGTGTGTTGATCACTACCTGCAGAAAAACACCTTTGTGTTGATCACTGCCTACAGAGAAACACCCGTGTGTCAGTTACTGCCTGCAGAGATACCTGCGTGCCTACTGAGCATACAGAAATTTTTTTTTAATTGAAAGACTGAATGAGTAATGAGCTTACTGAAATTGTATTGATAACTTAAAATATTCATGTCTTTATTGGAGTAAAGTCTATAAATATGCTTTTATTTTACCTACTTTCTGTTTTTCTCTAGAGCATAGATTTGGATATGAAGCAAGATTGTAGTCAACTGGTAGAAAGAATAAATGTCTTCAAAACAGCCTTTAGTGAAAGTGAAGACGATGAAAGGTAAACTCCAGAGGCTGTACAGTATGTTTATGCTGTGCAGAGTTGAAATACATATGTTCATCCACAGAAGGCAGTCACCCTACTCAGTGAAAGTAGCTTGAAAAATGTAAATGAAAAAAACTGAAATGTTGTTTGAATCTAGTAAAAGAAAGTAAGCCGTTTGTGTCAGGACCGCAGCTCTTTAAGATACAGCCAGCCACATGCTTTGTGAGGGCAGCATGGACTACATAGTAAGCATCTGTTTCACAGTTATAAAAAGCTGGATGTGGTGGTGCTTCACCACACATCTGTTATCCTATTACTTAGGAGACGGCATCAGGAGGATTGAGTTCAAGACCAGCCTGACTAAATAAAGAATTCCCACCAGTTGAGCATTGGTTAAATGGGTGATATTATTGACTGGTTGTTAGTCCTTTACCTGTGACATGGATACTCTATCCTTTTGTAGGAACATATAGTTAAAATCCCTCTGAAAGAAATTACACACTGTCATTTCCTTCAAAATAGAATGGAATGCGGTCTTCTGGGTGTATAAATAAAAGCAGGTTGGCCATTAGTGGTGAATTGTGTAAGCTGGATTTTGGGGGTGTTTATGGTATATTGTACTATTTTTTTTCTACTTTTGAATGTTGTGAAATTTCTATAATAAGTCACATTTTACTGGAGTGTATATTGTATCTTTGTGGGTAAAAATTGAAATGTTTCTGTGTTCAGCCAGGTGTAGTGGCAACATGTATGGAATCCTTGCACTAAGGAAGCAGAGGCAAGAGAGCTGAGCACTGGTGCCTTATCAGACCCTTTCTCCACACTTCCCCAAATGAAAAGACGAAGAAAAGGAAATACTACTGCCCTAAATGTAGCACATATTATAGCAATCTAAATATTTAACTACATTTGCTTTGTATTTAATTGAGAATTTCATTAGTCTTTTATCTTTGGGTATATATAAGCACAGATTCCTTCGAAGGTCAGAAGAGGACATCAGATCCTCTGGAGCTGGCTGTACAGGTGGTTGTGAGCCCCCAGGTGTGAGTGTGGCAACCAAACTCAAGTCTCCTCTGCAGGAGCAGCACTTTAGCTGCTCAGCCATTTCTCTAGCCCATGTGTGTGACTCTGAAGCAAAGAAATTGAATTAGGAGAGTATCTCTGGAGTATTTCCCACTGCTCATGATTGCTAAGATCTGTGGGATCTGATTTCAATCCCTGGATACACACGCTGGAAGGAGAGAACCAGCTGCTGGACGTCATTGTCTGACCTTTTGATTGGTCACACAAATAGTTAGCTGTAAGCAAGGAATTGTCTAATACAGAGAGCTGAGGGTTATGTGAATTTGGTAGTTGAGATTTGTATATGAATATTTGCACACAGTTACATAAACGCTCTCATTCTGTCTTCACAGCAGACCCGCAGTTGCATTAATTCGAAAGTTAATAGCTGTATTAGAATCTATTGAACGACTACCTCTCCATTTGTATGACACACCAGGATCCACATATAACCTCCAGGTAACCGCAAAACAGCCCTTTATAACTGAGTGCATTTAGGAACAATGATATACTTTTTATTTTAAGACATGCCTTTGTTTATATTGGATTAAGAAAATTTTAAGCTTAATTTTTAAATTTCTAATTGAAATGCCATTTGATTTTATTTTCCTAAGATTTATTTATTATGTATACAATGTTCTGCCTGTATGTATGCTTTCAGGCCAGAAGAGGGCACCAGATCTCATTACGGATGGTTGTGAGCTACCTACCATGTGGTTGCTGGGAATTGAACACAGGACCTCTGGAAGAGCAGCCTGTGCTCTTATCTCCAGCCCAATCATTTGATTTTTTTTAAAAGAAAGATTTATGTGTATGAATATTTCACATTAATGTAAATGAACTACATGCATGCAGTACCAGAGGAGGCCAGAAGAGGGCATTGAATTGCCCTGTCCCAATTTTAACTTGAAAAATCTAACTAAATGTTCTAAAAATTATAAATTGAGCCTGGTCTGCTATAAGAAAAAAAAAAAAAAACAAGATATAAGGAGCAGACGATAGCACAGTTTTGGAGGCTGGACATCTGTATATAAGTGCATGGGCAGATTTGTGTCTGATCAGGGGTTTCCTCTAACCACGTGTTCCACTGCTAGGGAGAATGAACACATTCCTGTAGGTTTTTATCTTTCTTTCCTTTCTTTTTGAGATGAGGTCCAGGCTGGCCTGGGGCTCAGAGAGACCCCTGCCCCTTTGCCTCTCTGCTGCTGGCATTACAGGCTCGTGTCGCCATGCTTACCCTTCTTTCTAATTTCTGATTTCACCTCATCACCTTCCAGCTCCTGCTTACTTGCACAAACATTCAGACTGTAGTCTTATCACATCTCTTTGTTGGCTGTCTGTGTTGAGATAAAGAAAAAAATGAAAGTATTTAAACATGGAGGCTTGTTTTTCTTTTTTAAACTTCAGACTGGGTCTCATGTTGTCTACGGTGTCTTCAAACTCACTGTGTAGTTGAGAATGACTTTGAGCTCCTCCTAACCCTATGTGTTCAAATTAAACTCTTTTTGTTGTGTTGTTTTGTTTTCTTTGAGACAGGGTTTCTCTGTGTGACAGCTCTGGTGGTCCTGGAATTCACTCTGTAGACCAGGCTGTCTCTACCTCCTAAATGCTGGGATTAAAGCTGTGTGCCACCACTGCTTTGCTCAAATTAAACTCTTTAAAAACCATTTTAGTAATTGGGTGGTGGTGGCTGCACATGCCTTTAATTCCAGCACTTGGGAGGGCTTGGAAGGCAGAGGCTGGCGGACCTCAGTGAGTTCAAGGTCCTATCTAGATACAGATATAAACCTGAGAATAGTGCCGTTTACCTTCTTGCGTGTGGGTATAGAGCTGTCCACTGTAGCATGGGCAGCATCCTAGCAGCCCTACCCCAGCATAGTTGTTGACAGGTAATTTCCCAACTAGGAGTGGGGTCTTGTGACCCCCCCCCATTCCCTCCATGCTGGAGTGTTGACTTGATCTCATGCACGTGTTATGGCATGGAGCAACCACGGTTGTTCATGACAACTGCCTGTCATGTCCACAAGTGTCTTTCCTAGTTCTTCCTGACCCCGTCTCTTCTAGTCTTTCTGCCCTGTATTCTTCAGTGTTTTCTTAGCCTTCATTGGGAGTGATAATAGATGTCTTATTGGGGTTAGCATTCCACAGTCTCGTAGTCTCTGTACTTTGGTCACTTGTGGTTCTTTGTATTAATCTCTGTCCACTGCAAAAATAAGTTTCTTTGGGGCTGGAGAGATGGTTCAGAGATTAAAAACACTGACTGCTCTTTCAAAGGATCTACGTTCAGTTCTCAGCAACCACATGGTGGCTCATAAACCATCCATAATGAGATCTGGTGCCCTCTTCTCTTGTAGACCAGGCTGGTCTTGCACTCACAGAGATCCGCCTGCCTCTGCCTCCCAAGTGCTGGGATTAAAGGCGTGTGCCACCACTGCCCGGCTTCTGGTGCCCTCTTCTGACAGAACAATGTATACATAATAAATAAATCTTTGAAAGTGTGAGAGCTGGATTGAAGTCCGTGAGTGTTTGTTTTTCCTGTCTTTTTCTTCAGATGCTTGAATTACATATGTGTCATGTGCTCAGTTTCCTCATATCCTTCTTTATCATTGATTAGAGCCTTCAAAAGCCTTTCCTCTTTTTATTAATCATGTGGTTTTCTTCTCTTTTCTTTTTTCTTTTGGTTTTCTCTGATTAAGGTTTCTTTGTATAGTCTTGGCTGTCCTGGAACTAGCTCTGTAGACCAGATTTGGCCTTGAACTCAGTCAGAAGATTCCCCCTGCCTCTCAAGTGCTGGGATTAAAGGCATGTACCATCACCACCCAGCTAATCACAGGGGTTTATGGCGTAGTTCTTTTCTTTTAGAGATATGATATATCCCAATCATTCCTTCCATTCTTTTGCTAATAGCTAAAATCTGGATATGGCCAAAAAACCAAATAAACAAAAAAATCACATTTTCTTGATGAAAGCCTTGATCTATATCACAATACTATGTGAATTACTTTAGTATTTCCTAGAAGGTCCTTCTTTAATAATAAATTGTGCTTTTATTTAGCTAATTCTGTATGGAATAGTTACAGTGTATGGAGTAGTTTCTTTCAAATTTGGCTTTTATAAATGAGCTAATGATTTACTTTACCAAAGCAACGGCTACTCAAAGCCAGAGAAGTTTTTTTTTATTTATTTATTTATTTATTTATTTATTATGTATACAATATTCTGTCTGTGTATATACCTGCAGGCCAGAAGAGGGCACCAGACCCCATTACAGATGGTTGTGAGCCACCATGTGGTTGCTGGGAATTGAACTCAGGACCTTTGGAAGAGCAGGCAATGCTCTTAACCTCTGAGCCATCTCTCCAGCCCCCCAGAGAAGTTTTTGTAACTTGCAAAAACTCATTTGTTACATAGAGATCCTATTTCATCAAAACAAAAGACAAAACTTGGTTAAGTTACTAAAGCCACTAGACTCCAACACTGAAGAACTTATCCCTCCAAGACTTCTCAGTATGATTGTAAAAATATAGAAAAAGATGGGGGACTTCTTTGTGTTTCATTGGTATGATTTCTAGGGACAAATATATTGTCCATTGTTTTTAGGCTTTATCCTTCCTGAGTGAATTGAAGGATTGTGGTGCCTGTGGTCAGGCAAGGGCTGCGGATTAAAGACCACATAGAGACGTTGGTCACTCTTGAAGCAAGAATGCCAATTTTATTATATTCCCAGACAGCGTATATAGTGCTATCCTTGACTGATGGCCAAGCCCTAGCTCTGGGAATTTTCTACTGCAAGCCCAACAGAAAACACTTCTTTGTTATCAGGAACTCATGAGGGTTCTGTGCTCAGAGCAGCTGCAAGCACAGGAAAACAAACTGTTTACTTCAGCAGGCAAGGGGTCATAGAAAATTGAGATTCTGAGGGCCTGCATCTCCCAACAGAGGATAGTCTCAAAGATTAGAAATTCACTTTCTCTAATCATTACAGAAGTGCCAATGTCTTCAAATTTTTTTAAATGTATATGAGTATTACGTCTCCATCTATGTCTGCCATGTGCATGTCTTATGCCTACAGAAGCCAGAGGAGGGTGTTTAATCCCTTGAAACTGGAACTAAAGAGAGTTGTAAGTTTCCATGTGGGTTCTGGGAAACAAATCCTGGTCCTCTAGAAGAGCAACAAATATTCATAATGACTCCCAGTGTCTTTTATTTCATACTCATTCAGTGTTTTTATTTGTTGGTTTGATTTTGGGACTGGATTTCACAGAACCCAGGCTGGCCTCACCTAGGTGAGGATGACCTTGAACTCCTGATCTTCTTTCCACCTCCCCAGTACTGGAGTGATAGGTGTGAGCCACCGCGCTGGGTTTCTGTGGTGCTGGGGATCGCCCAGGCCAAGTACTCTACTGGCTGAGCCACAACCCAGCCCTGTATGTTTTTTCATTTCAGAAGTTTGTATAAAACCCAAAGAAGAAAGATCAGAAATGTGCCGAATATACAAATAGCTAGTGTTTCTGTAAGACTTTAGATTATGCAGAAACAAAGCTTGTTAAAATTGGTTGCATACTAAAATGTATCAGACAAAAAAATTACCTTGCCTTTTTAAGTTTATTAGATGCTGGTATCCTAGTTCCTTCTGTTGCTGTGGTGAGATATTCCAGTTAGCTGATTGCGAACAATTTAGGGGAGAAAGGGATAGCAGACTATGATTCCAGATTCCAGTCCACCCTGGGGAGTGGTCTCAGAAGCGAGCCTTGGCACAGCTGGTCACAGCACCTCACACTCGAGCACCCATGCTGCCTGCCTGCTTAGTCAGGCAGCTTCCTTCACTCAAAGTGTTGCTGCCACAACTGGGCTGGCTCTTTTTCTATCAGTTACGACAATCCCCTGTGAGCGTGTCTCTAGGCCACACTCATCCAGACATCTCAGTGGAGGCTCTCTTTCAGCTGAGTCTAAGTTCTCGATGCTAACACTGAAAACTAACTTTCTTGAGCTTGAGAGATGTCTCAGCAGGTAAAGACATTTGCCATCAAGACTGGGAACCTGAGTTAATTCTCCAGGACCCACATGGTAAAAGGAGAACTGATTCCCACAGGTTGTTTTCTGACTACCACATCCCCTGCCCCAGCCAAATAACTAAATCTAATAAGAATATTTAAAAAGGAAATGCTCCCCTCACCCACCCATCAACGCCTGAGGCAGGTGCAAGGCTATCCCTGGCAGCCACTAGCTGTGACAGTCAGGACAGCAGGTCCTACACCTCAGCAGGTCACCACCATAAAGCTAACCCTGTTAGCACAGGTGTAGGTGAGCCAGCTCCAGTGTTGTGAGCATGGGAGAGCTGTCCCCAGTACCCATCCTCCTACCTCATCTATGCCCTGTGGATCCAGAGCTGCAGGATCTCCATAAAGTGAGGACCTAGCATTGGTAGTGTAATGATACGAGAGGCCTCGAACCAGACTCTGCAGTGAACATTTGGAAATAAAGATTGGACAAAGGAGTCTCTGGCGTGACTCACTGTGTGTCACATTGCAGCTTCCAGAAAAAAAAACCTAACTTAAGAGCCAGTGAGTGCTTGCTGCCGAGCTTGATCTGGGTTTGATTCCTAGAATGCGTGTGCTGTAGAGAGGTTGATGCCTGTGGATTGGTTGTCCTCTTGATCTCCACTGTGCGAGTGTACGCTCTTACACACACAGATAATAAATGATGAACACTATGAAAGGTTCATTAGCCGCAGGTCATACATGGTGTGGTTGCAGAGGAATAAGTTGATTAGCTTCTTAACTGTAATTTATGACTTCGAAGCTATATATTTCATCTACTTTTTTTTGGGGATTGGTTCTCTCTATGTATCTCTCTATAGACCAGGCTGGCTTCAAACTCATATAGATCCGATTGTCTCTGTCTCTCTAGTGTTAGGATTAAAGGCATGCACCACCATACCTGGCTCTGTTTGTGAATGTACTTTGTAATTTTACTTATAAGTAAATATAAAATATATAAGTATATATAAATACAGATATATAATATATTTGAAGTTTGGAAATTCTAGTAAGTTACTTTTTCCCTTGATAATCACTGTCAATCATTGAACCTTTTACAAGTCATGTAGAAACATTTATTGATCTAAGTCCTTGGATTCTTTTTTCCTTTATTCTTTTGAAGCCTGATTTTGTAGATCACCCAGTCTGGCCTCAAACTCATGGCAATTCTCCTGCCTCTTTTTCCCAATCACTGGTATTGCAGATATGCCACCACTTCTGGCTTTATCCTCCCATTATGACTGTACTTTTTAATAAACTTATTTGTTTGTGTTCATGTCTGTAAATCATTTTTATTATTCTAACAGAGACGCATGTTTTCTGACGACTGTTGATTATTTCTGTGTAGATACTCACAAGAAGATTACGCTTTCGGCTGGAACGTGCCCCTGGTGAGACTGCGTTGATAGATCGGACTGGCAGAATGCTGAAGATGGAGCCCTTGGCTACAGTTGAGTCTCTGGAACAGTATCTGCTGAAAATGGTGAGCCCCTGCCTGGCCGGGTCTTCTCGGAGTGGGCGTTCTCCTTGTGGCTTTAACCGTTTGTCGTAAAGAAAATGCATATACAGAGTATGGTAATGTAATTGTGCCCAGTGATTCTGGTTTTAGAGATACTTTAGAAAATAGTATTACCAGCGCCTTGAACATAAAGATGTTTATTTTTATTTATTTATTTACTTACTTATTTATTATGCATACAACATTCTGCCTCCATGAATGCCTGCACGCCAGAAGAGGGTGACAGATCTCATTACAGATGGTCGTGAGCCACCATGTGGTTGCTGGGAATTGAACTCAGGACCTCTGGAAGAGCAGCCAGTGCTCTTATTCTCTGAGCCATTTCTCCAGCCCAAAGATGTTTATGTATACAATATTCTGTCTGTGTATGCTGCAGGTCAGAAGAGAGCACCAGACCTCATTACAGATGGTTGTGAGCCACCATGTGTTTGCTGGGAATTGAACTCAGGACCTTTGGAAGAGCAGGCAGTGCTCTTAACCTCCGAGCCGTCTCTCCAGCTCTTGGCAGCTGCTTCTTAATTTGAATGTTCTATAACTTTAAAGGTTTTTGAGACTAGTGAGAATGGAAAATGTTTTTGTATACTGAAACGATATCATTTTATAATAAGGACTTTTTTCTATTAGAATAATATCTGGTACGTACTCTGGTTTGGTAAGTGGCTGAGCGATAGTGTTCACATGTAAAGTCCTGAGTGCAGTTCTCCAACATTGCAGAAACAAATGCACAGGCCAACCGTGTCGCTGATCGTGGAGCTCTGTGTCTGTGGGGCATTTTATTATTTTATATAGTCTTCACGTGCTAAACTCCTGGCTAGGTGATATTTTAAAAATGTCATGTTATGGGCCGGGCGATGGTGGCGCACGCCTTTAATCCCAGCACTTGGGAGGCAGAGGCAGGCGGATCTCTTTGAGTTCGAGACCAGCCTGGTCTACAGAGCTAGTTCCAGGACAGGCTCCAAAACCACAGAGAAACCCTGTCTCGAAAAACCAAAAAAAAAAAAAAATGTCATGTTATAATAACACAGCTGACTTTGAAAAGGCTGGAAAGGGTGGCTCACTGTTCATCCAGATGGAGTTCATGGTGACAGTCATGTGTGTTTACTTTATTTAGGTAGCAAAGCAGTGGTATGATTTTGACCGATCCTCATTTGTTTTTGTTCGAAAATTAAGAGAAGGCCAAAATTTTATATTTCGACACCAGCATGACTTTGATGAAAATGGAATCATTTACTGGATTGGGACAAATGCAAAGTAAGTTATTTCCTGTCAGCTAAAACGACAGTGCTTAGCTGGGAGAGTAAATTTTCTACTGAAGGAATTTATCTTATATGTTAGATGTAAGATTATACCCCAGGTTGGCCTCCAGCTGGCTGTGTCGTCAAGGGTAACCTTGGATTCCTGGTCCTCCTGCCTCTACTTGATTAGGAGTGCACCATCATTCTTAGTTTGTGACTGGAATTAAGAACGAATATGAACCAATGCAAATTGCCTTAATGTTGATTTCTCCTTTTTTAATTTTGATTTTTGTATAGAACTGCGTATGAATGGGTAAATCCTGCCGCTTATGGACTTGTGGTAGTAACATCATCAGAAGGAAGAAATCTGCCATATGGTCGCTTGGAAGACATACTGAGTCGTGATAATTCAGCTTTAAACTGTCATAGCAATGATGACAAGAATGCCTGGTTTGCCATAGATCTAGGTGTCTGGGTAATACCATCGGCGTACACGCTGCGCCATGCTCGTGGCTATGGAAGGTCTGCACTGAGAAATTGGGTTTTCCAGGTATCCAAAGATGGACAGAACTGGACTTCTCTGTATACCCATGTTGATGACTGCAGTCTCAATGAACCAGGGTTAGTTCAGGAGTCTTTGCAAATTGGGGAACTCAGTAAAGAGCCTTGTTTATTTTTATAGTTCTGTATTGTAGAGCTCTGTTTTTTGAAATATTGAAACAAGATTTTCTTCGTAAAAATAAATCACTTGGTATGTAGTGTAGACATTGACATTTTGAAATACTGGCTGTATTGAAAATGCTAAAGTATCAGTAGGGGCCATCAAGGTGGCCCTTGGGTTAAGGTATTTGTTGCCTAGCCTGAGTCTGAGGTCTGAGTCACAGAATCCACAGCTCCTAACTCTATCCTCTACAGATGAGTGTCCTTGCACATATGTTTACACACACACATACACACACACACACACACACACACACACACACACTCTAGGAGCTGGAGAGATGACTTAGCAGTTAAGAACACTGCCTGTTCTTCCATAGGACTGAGGTTCAGTTCCCAGCAGCTTTATAGCTATCTGTAACTCCAATTCCAGGGGTCCTGACACCTTCACACCAATGCACATAAAATTAAATTAAAAAAAAAAATTTTCTCGGTCTGGAGAGATGGCTCAGAGATTCTTCCACAGGTCGTGAGTTTAATTCCCATCAACCACATGGTGGCTCACAACCATCTGTTATGATATCATATCTGGCGCCCTCTTCTGGCGTGTGAGGATACATAATAAATATGTGTGTTGTATACATAATAAATAAATCTTTAAAAAAAGACATACAATTCTCTAAAAGAAAAAATTTAAATACATTTAAAATGGCAAGAATTTACAAAGATTTCATTTTAAAGATTTTTCCTTTTAAATATTATCTTTGCCGTATGCATTTTGCAAATCAAATCTTTTGACATTATAAACTAAATTAAGTATTTTTTAAAATTTCGTATTTAATTTATTAGCCATTTTAAAATCAATTTTGTTTTCTGAGACAGGCTCTCACTGTATAATCGTTGATGGCTTGTAACTCACTGTAGACGAGGCTGGTTTTGAACTTACAGTGATCCACCTGCTTCTGTTTCCTGGGATTAAAGGCACGTGCTACCATGCATGGCTTTTTTTTTTTAAGTCAAATTTTACGTGGGTATTAAGAGTATATTCTTTTTTTTTAATATTTATTTATTTATTATGTATACAATATTCGGTCTGTGTGTATGCCTGCAGGCCAGAAGAGGGCATCAGACCCCATTACAGATGGTTGTGAGCCACCATGTGGTTGCTGGGAATTGAACTCAGGACCTTTGGAAGAGCAGGCAATGCTCTTAACCTCTGAGCCATCTCTCCAGCACTTAAGGGTATATTCTAAAGTTTTTATTGTGTAAGAAAACCTTCTCACTTGCAGTATCTTTTCCATGTGATTTCTATCCTTTTTAAATCACATATTTTCAAACACTTTCTGTCTATTGCATCCACAGATCAACTGCAACTTGGCCACTTGACCCAGCGAAGGATGAGAAACAGGGGTGGCGCCACGTGCGGATCAAACAGATGGGGAAGAACGCCAGTGGACAGACACACTACCTCTCGCTCTCTGGATTCGAGCTCTATGGCACTGTCAACGGCGTGTGTGAAGACCAGCTAGGTAATGAGAGGACACGAGACTTTTTAAGTATTTACAGCTGCTCATTGAGATGACCTGGTTTCTATCTCCCTAATTCTCTTCTCGTAGGGAAAGCAGCTAAAGAAGCAGAAGCAAATCTTAGAAGGCAGAGGCGCCTTGTGCGCTCCCAAGTCCTCAGGTACATGGTTCCCGGAGCACGTGTTATCAGAGGCCTTGACTGGAAGTGGCGAGATCAGGACGGCAGTCCTCAGGGAGAAGGCACTGTCACAGGGGAGCTGCACAATGGTGAGTGGGGCTTCGGACGCTTGGTGTTGAGGTCATGTGTTAAATGATACTACAGCTATTTCTTCTGTCTTTGGACAATTTGTAAATCGCACGACTATTTCAGACCTTTGTAGAACTGATAATAATGATTTTACATTAAAATGAGAAAACGAGCCGGGCGGTGGTGGCGCACGCCTTTAATCCCAGCACTTGGGAGGCAGAGGCAGGCGGATCTCTGTGAGTTCGAGACCAGCCTGGTCTACAAGAGTTAGTTCCAGGACAGGCTCCAAAACCACAGAGAAACCCTGTCTCGAAAAACAAAAAAAAACAAACAAAAAAAAAAACCAAAAAAAAAAAAAAATGAGAAAACGAATCTGGCCTTAGTGCCTTACATCTTTATCGTCAGTACCTGGGAGGTAGAGATAGTGGATCTCTCTGAGTCTGAGGTCAGCCTAATAGTTCCAGGCCAACCAGAGCTTCATGCTTGAGACTCCTTCTAAAAATTAAAAACTTATGGGGCTGGAGAGATGGCTCAGAAGTTAAGAGCATTGCTTGCTTTTCCAAAGGTCCTGAGTTCAATTCCCAACAACCACATGGTGGCTCACAACCATCTGTAATGGGGTCTTGTGCCCTCTTCTGGCGTGCAGATATACACACAGACAGAATATTGCATGCATAATAAATAAATAAATAAATAAACAAACAAATAAATAATTTTTTAAAGGAATTAAAAACTTACTTAGAAATGAACAAACAAAAAACTTATTAGATTTTGATTAAAATCTATTTGCTAATATTGTAGAATGATTATTAAACTAGTATTAAATATCTTCAAGATACATTCCTTCTCTTGTTCCTTAGTATATTGTTGTCAAGGTACCAGTAAATCCTGATTGTGATTTTCTGTGTTTTTCCTTAGTAGTCTCAGGATTTAGGTAGTACCTTTTCACTGTATTTAAAGACATGTAAGGAAAAAAAGAATTAGTGTTCAGTAGAGCAAAGACTAGGAATACAGTTTCTTGATCTCTTAGTTCGTTTGGGAGTGCTGGGTCTACCAGCCGCTGGAGGAGTTTAAACTGCCTTCTTTTTTTTTTTTTTTTGGTTTTTCGATACAGGGTTTCTCTGTAGCTTTGGTGCCCGTCCTGGAACTAGCTCTTGTAGACCAGGCTGGCCTCGAACTCCCAGAGATCCGCCTGCCTTTGCCTCCCGAGTGTGCGCCACCACCGCCCGGCTAAACTGCCTTCTTTAGTAGGACTAACTGTGCACAGCAAGTACGTTCATTTTGACCTTTGTGCTGTAGATTCTAGAAAAGTCCTTACCCAATAATAAACTAAGTCTTAACTCCCTAAGCAGTTTTCCTGCTGAATCTTTTTTTTTAAACATTTGCTTGAACTAGATTCTTACTGATTGTACTGAGCATTTAAAAATATAAAATGTTTATATGCCTGTTTCTAAATATTTAAAGAGCTATAAGAAACATTGGCTCGGGAATTTCGCTCAGTTGGTAGAGTGCCTGCCTACTGTTCATGAAGCTCAGCCCCGCATAGCCAGGCCTGGTGTTGTTCCTGGATTAGAGATCATGTCTCTAAGAATAAAAATCAAAGAATAGTTAACGTTTGGTTTTATAAAGTATTGACTTTAATGTGATTAAAAGCATTTAAATACTTTAATAAGTAAGTTAATATTGTTTTAAAAAATGGAAATTCTTCGAAAGTCACCACAAACATTTCTGTAGCATTCTATAGTTGACAGAGAACAACAAAAATCATAGTAGGCTTGCAGTGAGATAAATGTAAAATGGTTGAGATAACAAGAGCACCATTCAGATAAGATATCAAAACATTATTTTTTAGGTGGCTTATTCTTTTTTTTTTTTTTTTTTTTGGTTTTTCGAGACAGGGTTTCTCTGTGGTTTTGGAGCCTGTCCTGGAACTAACTCTTGTAGACCAGGCTGGTCTCGAACTCACAGAGATCCGCCTGCCTCTGCCTCCCAAGTGCTGGGATTAAAGGCGTGCGCCACCACCGCCCGGCTAGGTGGCTTATTCTTGTTAATTTCTGTTATAAATTGAAGTGTTTGGGTTACTAAGAGGATGTTAGCTACTGACATGGGATACAGTTCATGTTTTTTCTGAATGGAGTCAGCTAATACAAACACATGAGAAAATTAGAATGTTCGGGCTAGAGAGATAGCTCAGAGGTTAAGAGAACTGGCTTCTTTTCCAGAGGTCCTGAGTTCAATTCCCGCAACCACATGGTTGCTCACAATCATCTATAATGAGATCTGGTGCCCTTTTCTGGCATTCAGGCATACATGCAGGCAGAACATTTTATACATAATAAGTAAATAAATCTTTCCCCCAAAAAAGCAAATTCGAATCTTCATTTCAGAACTTACAACTCAAGAAAGACACATGTTTCTGATCCTTCAAATGCTACAGTGCAATTTTGGCTTCAAACATGTCGCAGAGAGCTTTTAACGGTCAAATATAATACCCACAGTAGGTAATTTTTACTAATCCTGTCCTTTTTTTTTTTTTGGGTTTTTCGAGACAGGGTTTCTCTGTGGTTTTGGAGCCTGTCCTGGAACTAGCTCTTGTAGACCAGGCTGGTCTCAAACTCACAGAGATCCGCCTGCCTCTGCCTCCCGAGCGCTGGGATTAAAGGCGTGCGCCACCACCGCCTGGCTTAATCCTGTCTTTTTAATCTGTGTTTGAGTGTAGAAATAGTTTGGGTATCATCTCTGTTCACCTTTTTGACATTTTCTCAAACCTAATATGAACGATACACACTTTTTAGTATAGTCCCACATTCTTCCAGTCCTCTCCTTGCTGTCTGAAGTCTTTGTTGGTAGAACTATCCATTGTTCACTTGTTCTACAACTTTGTAAAGATACTTAGTTAAACTTCATCTACTCAGTGGTCAAGGTAAAATATGATTCACCTGCCTTCTGGATAAAACATATTAATGTTATTGTATAATAATTGTTTTCATACCTATATATGAAATACTGATATGTAATTTGGATATTTCAGTATACATTGGTATCAGTGCAGTACAGATCTTTATTTAATATTGGGATAATGGTTTGAATCTTCCGTTTTCTTAGACTTTCTCTGAAGCAGAAGAGATAGTTTAATGTTGGGTCTGCATATAAATACAAATTGGAATAATGTTTCAGCTTATATAGATTTGGGGTAGTCAGTTTTTCTTTCGAATGCCTCATGAACAGATAATCTGCAGATGGCTCAGTGCTCCTCTGAGCTTCATAACATGAATTTCGTGTGTGGTAGTTGTGTGGCATGTCAGTGCTCAGGTACTGGAACTTGCTTAAGCTCTGGCAAGCTCAGTGCACGTCTACATCTTAATGTAGGTAGTTAGCTCCTAGTAAGACTGAAATCTATTAGTTCCCTTCCCAATCTATTATTTTTTTTTTTGGAATTTTATTATCCTTTAAATAAAAAGTAACATTTCGAATAGAAGTAGATATAGATTTAAAAATTTAGAATTGTTACTAGCTTTAGTTTATAAATTCTAAAAGATCTCAACCTGCTTTTAAATTGTTTCTAATATGTTTTTGTGGTGATTCAAATCTAGTAAACTTAGCCATAAGATATAAATAGCCAATAAGCTTTGAGAACACAGCTGAAATGCCAACTTATTTTCTTAGTGCAAGTAACCTAAAATTTCTATTAAGTGACACAGGAATGCCTTACCTGTCACTTCAGGATTTATTCAACCTTAGAAATTAATTGTGAGCCAGGCGGTGGTGGCGCTCGCCTTTAATCCCAGCACTTGGGAGGCAGAGGCAAGTGGATCTCTGTGAGTTCAAGACCAGCCTGGTCTACAAGAGCTAGTTCCAGGACAGACTCCAAAACCACAGAGAAACCCTGTCTCGAAAAACCAAAAGAAAAAAAAAAGGAAAAAAAGAAATTAATTGTGAGTTAGCACTTCTTCATAGGAAGAACATTTGTTCACATAGTCATATTAACAGTTTAAAGTTTTTCACTTGTTGAATTTGAAATCTCAGTACTTTTCTTTTACATTTAAAGAAATTGCTCCTGGGGTTGGGGATATAGCTCAGTGGTAGATGCCTGTATGTGCTATGCCTTGGATTTCATCCTCAGAACCATTTGAAAAGATCTCCCCCTGTCCGTTTTAACAGAATAGATACAAACTTTTACAGTGTTTTTAAATATGGCCAGGTGGTGGTGGCACAAGTCTCTGAGACCAGCCTGGTTTACAGAGTGAGTTCAAGGACAACCAGGGGCTACACAGAGAAACCCTGTCCCTAAAAACCAAACCAACAGAAGACTATCACCAGTCTTGGGATGTCCAGAGATAAATGTAATACGAGGAAGAATTTTATAGGTCTCCCAGAAACCTTGTGTATACTGTGCATTCTTTTTCCTTAGTATTATTTTGTAAGGATTAAATAGACTCTCGATAGTATGAAGTCGTATTTTGATACCTTTTAGCTGACAGACTGTAAGTGGTTAGTAATGCAGCAAGTACAGCACTGACGAATCGCCGATCCCACATTGTGGAGCTACTGTCTGACCGCTCCTCTCTGCTTTCTGCTGGGTCTCACAAACTCCTGTCCCTTTCCAGGCTGGATTGATGTCACCTGGGATGCTGGTGGCTCAAACTCTTACCGTATGGGCGCAGAAGGAAAATTTGACCTCAAGCTTGCACCAGGGTACGACCCTGATACAGTGGCATCACCCAAACCTGTTTCATCCACTGTTTCAGGCACAACGCAATCATGGAGCAGCTTGGTGAAAAACAACTGTCCAGACAAGACGTCTGCTGCTGCAGGCTCCTCAAGTAGAAAAGGAAGCAGCAGTTCTGTGTGTAGCGTGGCCAGTAGCAGCGACATCAGCTTGGGTTCGACCAAAACGGAACGGAGATCAGAAATTGTAATGGAACACAGTATAGTTTCAGGAGCTGATGTACTTGAACCAATTGTTGTTCTTTCATCTGCTGAAAACGTCCCTCAAACAGAAGTAGGGTCATCTTCCAGTGCAAGCACCAGCACCCTAACAGCGGAAACGGGAAGTGAAAATGCGGAGAGGAAGCTAGGCACTGATAGTTCTGTCCGAGCTCCTGGGGAGTCTAGTGCAATATCAATGGGGATTGTCAGTGTTAGCTCTCCTGATGTTAGTTCAGTATCTGAATTAACTAACAAGGAAGCAGCTTCACAGCGCCCCCTTAGTTCTTCAGCAAGTAACAGACTGTCAGTGAGTTCCTTGTTGGCTGCTGGGGCCCCTATGAGCTCCAGTGCAAGTGTACCTAACTTGTCCTCAAGAGAAACGTCTAGCTTGGAGAGTTTTGTAAGGAGAGTGGCAAACATAGCGCGGACTAATGCCACAAACAACATGAACCTAAGCCGAAGCAGCAGTGATAACAACACTAATACCCTGGGGAGGAATGTGATGAGCACCGCAAGTAAGTGAGCTCTTCCTTCTGGGGCCAGTGCTTCCACCCGGGGACACAGCATCAGGGCGTTGTGGTGCAGCCTTCAGCTGCTGTTAGCCATGCTAGACACACTACAGTAGGTGCAGCACCTTGGCACTGGGAAGTCAGGTTCTGAAGAGTCTCAGTTTTAAGAATTCAGATTAGCTTGTCTTTATAATAAGTGATTAAACAAAATTACATTACAAAGTAGATGACTATTAAATATTAAATAGTGACGCTATATGGTAGTATAGCTTTCACTTACTCCTGTGTTCATTTTAGCTTCTGAAAGCTATCTAATTCTAATGTAAGTTATTAATGGGTCCAAGTAATTCCCATAGAAATTACAGTAAAATTACTTCTTTTGTTTCTCCTTTTGTTAAAGCTAGGCTTTAAATATTTTGAAGATAATAGTGTTTTTTAAAATGGTAGTTTTCTTAGTTGGTTTTTAGTTGGGTTCCCAAAGTTGTTGCTTTTCAGTGTTTTCATTATTAATGTGTTTCATGGCGTTTGGAAAACTGTCTTGGGTTTTTTTTCTGAGGTTCCTACAATCCTATGTATTTTAACTAATTTTCTTCATTTTTATTTTTAGCTTCTCCTCTTATGGGTGCTCAGAGTTTCCCTAACTTGACCACACCCGGTACTACATCCACAGTGACAATGTCAACATCCAGTGTTACTAGCAGCAGCAATGTAGCTACGGCGACAACAGTTTTATCAGTGGGTCAATCGTTAAGTAATACTTTAACCACCAGCCTCACATCAACCTCTAGTGAGAGTGACACGGGTCAGGAGGCTGAGTATTCCCTATATGGTAAGTTACAGTATGGAGGTTGTGTATTGGCATTTGATACATGTTATATATGTCATGCTTGTGGTTTATCCTTGGTGATATGGGAACTTAAGGTAAGGTCTCGTTTTGTAGTCTTAGGTGGTCTAAAACTATGTAATTGGAATGGCCTTAAACTCAAGGAATCCACCTGTCCCTGCCTCCTGAGTGCCTGGATTTAAGGTGTGCACTATTCTCAGATATCTATAACCTTCCATATAAATGTCTTCATAGAATATGAAAACTCATGATGTGGAGGAGTATTACAATTTTCTGATTATATGGGTTGGAGAGATGGCTCAGGGTTTAAGAGTACTTGTTGGTCTTGCAGAAGATGTGGTTCTCGTCTCAACACCCACATAGCACCTCATAGCCATCCATAACTCCAGCTCCAAGGGACTCAGCATCTGTTCTGACTTTCAAGGATATGGCATGTGTGTGGTACACAGACATACATGCTGGCAAAAAAAACAACAACAACAAAAAACAAAAACAAAAAAACGCATAAAATGAAATTTTAATTTAGAGGAGTGGGGAAAATGTTTATCTCAATAAAAACAGTTGAGATCCGCCTGCCTCTGCCTCCCGAGTACTGGGATTAAAGGTGTGTACCACCACGCCTGGCCGAGAGCTCTGAAGTTTTGTTTTCATGGCTTCTGTACAGTATTCAGAGACAAAAGTTATTTGATTCTTTCAGTGTTTTTAAAAAGGAACTGGAGAGAGGGCTTAGCAGTTAGGAACACCTGCTGTTATTGCCGAGGACCGGGTTCAGTTCCCAGCACCCACTGGGCCGCTCACAAACATGTGGAGCTCCAGCGAATGGATGCCCTCTGCTGGCCTCTGAGGCACTTGGCATGCTTGTTTCACCCATGCATATATGCAGGCAAAACACTAATACACATTTTTTTTTGAAGCTTAAAAGAATATGTGGCTCTTTTATCATATTAGAAAAAAATTTTAATAGAAAATGTAGAGTCCCTATTGTCCAAACCTGATCAAGTACATGTCTGGTGCGCATGTGCACACGCACAATACACAAAAGGGAATTAGGTCTTTCAGTCAGTTCTTTTACTCTGTAAATCTGAAAATATATCCTAATACTGAATTTGTTTTTACAACACTTGGGATTACTACCAAATATTCCACTATGGGATTATCATGACAAATTATATACTTTTTTTTAAAGATTTATTTATTTATTATGTATACAACATTCTGCCTCCATGTATGCCCGCACGCCAGAAGAGGGCGCCATCTCTCCAGCCCTTAAATTATATACTTTTTATAGTTATAACTTTTTCCTTCCCATAAACATGTGTGTACAATTTAGGATTGTATTGCTGGGAATGTCCTCAGGATAAATTCCTTACAAGGTAATTACCTACAAAAAAGCTGTTTGCTTGTCAAGATGAATTCAGGGCCTTTTACCACCCAGCCCTTGGTCGTGGTGCCTATTTTTTCCCTTTGGCCGTCCCAGGACTCACAGGCTAGGTGAGCGAGCGCTTTGTCCTTGTACTGTATCTTCAGCCCTCAGTTCTTCTTAAAAAATAATTTTTGATAATTTCGAATATAAGAGTTTATATAAAGATATATTTTAGGGCTGGAGAAATGGCTCAGTGGTTAAGAGCACTGACTGCTCTTCCGGAAGTCCTGAGTTCAATTCCCAGCAACCACATGGTGGCTCACAACCATCTGTAATGAGACCCAGTTCCCCCTTCTGGCCTGCAGGCACACATGGAAGGAATGCTGAACACATAATAAATAAATAAAATCTTTAAAAAAAAAAATATATATATATTTTAAATACTTTTTACTGTACACTTCTTTAATGGGGTTTCTTTTTTCCCTATAATATTGTCTCTTCTAAGCCAAAGATTTGATATGATTTATTGTTTTATGAAAATCATTTTTCTTAAGTTCTTATTTTGTATATAAATGTGCAAAATTTGATGATTAATATATCAAAGTCTTATATCTTATATCAAATTCTTTGAGGTAGTTATTTTCATGGAGACTCCGTCCCTTCCCTCTCATTTGTTAATGCAATAATTTTAAGCTTTAAGGTTTATTTTTCGTTCTACATGTGTGTATGCACACATGAATATGGGTATTCATGGAATTCAGAATACATAATGTTGTTAGATCCCCTGAAGCTAGAGGTCCAGGCAGTTGGGGACTGGTGCTGGGGACTGAACTCATGTCCTTTGCAAGAGTTCTTGTTCGTGGTAGTGATAATCCTAAAATTAATGAGGCTGTGAATCTTTAATCCCAACACTTGGGAGGCAGAGACAGGCAATTCTCTCTGAGTTTTAGGGCAGCCTGGTCTACAGAGCCAATTCTAGGAGAGCTAGGGCTACACAGAGAAACTCCATCTCAATTACCCCACCTCCCCCCCCCCCCCGAAAAAAAGGGGGCAGCTGTGGGCATTCCAGTGTGAAAGGAAGTAAAGTGTCAGACTGTTGGCCAGGCAGTGGTGGCACACGCCTTTAATCCCAGCATTCAGGAGTCAGAAGCTTGCAGATCTCTGAGTACAAGGCCATTCTGGCCTACAGAGTGAGTTGCAGGACGGCTAGGGCTGTTACACAGAGAAACCCTGTCTTGAAAAACCAAAACCAACCAAACAAACAACAAAACAAAATAAAAGTATTAGATGACAAAATAACTCTCTCTAACTTGTCACCCTGCATGGAGGATAAGAGTGACGACAGACTTCAAATTGCCATCCAGTGCTGTTGAGTCAGATCATTGCAGCATAAACTTCTACTCTGAGAGGCATAGTGTGGTTCTGCGGGCTGTTCAAATATTTGACATTTAGAGCTTCTCTAATTTCTTTTTTAGGGTAAAATTTCACAGTGTAGTTCAAGCTAGCCTTGTATATTTGATCTTCCTGCCCCAGAGTCCCAAGAGCTAAGGTTATAGATGTGCGCCACCATGCCTGGACTCCGAGCTCTTTATTGTTCTTATATACAAAATAACAAAAAGAATTATTAAAATATCAGAAAATTTCAGTAGATGATGTTAAGAGTCTGTGCCTGAAAACCCAGTCTGAAGGTGTAAGGGTTTGTTTTTTTGGAAGGCAGCTATGCTCACCACTATACCACCAACGCAGATAGGGTTTGTTTTTTGAAGAGCCAGTTACGTTCGTGAGAGTTCCTGTATATTCCACATAGCCCCTCACGTATGCTAAGGGGAATATAGTCGGTTAAACCTAGGATACCACTGATTGTAAGACACACCGTGTTTTTAAGTGTCACTGATGCTAAAATTGTTGCCAGTCGTGCTGGGACTTGTCAATAATTTCAGGACACATACTGGCTTCATAATATTAACTCTTAAAAAATGTTTACCTCTTTAATTAAGTAGAATACCATGATACTTCTGAAATTTGATTAAAAAGCTTTTGTCTCGGGCTGGAGAGATGGCTCAGTGGTTAAGAGCATTGCCTGCTCTTCCAAAGGTCCTGAGTTCAATTCCCAGCAACCACATGGTGGCTCACAACCATCTGTAAAGAGGTCTGGTGCCCTCTTCTGGCCTTCAGGCATACACACAGACAGAATACTGTATACATAATAAATAAAAAAAAAAAAAAGCTTTTGTCTCTAAGGTCTGTAAATGCAAGTTGCTAAATATTTTTGGATAATCTGATGTCCTTTTGGAATATGTATTTCCATCTTTGCTTAGTTCTAGTATTGAGTTTGGGACCTCACCCTCCCTCCTGGGGTCTGCCGGTGGATGCCTTTCAAGATGCAGACCAAAGTGCTAGAAATGTTAGGCACATGAAAGATTCATTGTTCCGGGCAGTGGTGGTACACACCCCTTCAGTTCCAGTACTTGGGAGGCAGAGGCAGGTGGATCTCTATGAGTTCAAGACCAGCCTCGTCTACAAGAGTTAGTTCCAGGACAGCCAGGCTGTTACACAGAGAAACCCTGTCTTGAAAGAGAGAGAGAGACAGAGAGAGAGAGAAGAAAAGAGTTTGTATTCCTTTTATACAGCTAGTAAACACTTCTCTTGTTTAGCCTCATTATTATTCTGTTGTTTGTTTTTAGTTGTCTTAAATAACAACTTGTTAGTGTCTTTATGTTGGATGATATAAATTTGATACATACTTTTAAAAATTGTTCATTGTTCTTTGTGAATGTGATACATGTATGTGGAGGTCAGAGGACAACTTCCAGGCATCAACTTTTCCCCTCTGCTGCAGATTTTGGGGATTGGACTCAGGTTGTCAGGCTTGTCTGTCAAGCGTTTTTGACACACTGAACCTTCTTGCTGGTCCTTGTTTTGTTTTTGAAAGAAGCTTACTGTAGTTCTGGCTGACTCTGAACTCATGATTCCCTTGCTTCCACCTACTGAGTGCTTGTATCACAGCTATACACCATCATTTCAACATGACCCAGTCTGCACAGGAGAGATATCCTTAAGAAAGAAGACAATAAAGGGGATATGCTCGCTCTGTAACAAGTGAACACTATTCTTAAGTTGTCGTTGCCATTAAGAACGTGCCAGGTCTAAGCTTCATTCTTTTTGATTGTCTTAAATTCTGTTTGTCTTCATAAGGCCTTTTTATAAAAGCTTATATTTATAGATATTAGTCCATTTATTTAGTTATTTATTTTGTTTTTTTAAGAACAGGCTTTCTATGTGTAAAACCCCCTGTCTGTTCTGGTCCTCGATCTGTAGACCAGGCTGGCCTCAAACACTCAGAGATCCGCCTACCTCTGCTCCCAAGTGCATTAAGGTGTGTGTCACCACCACCTGACTAGTTCGTTTATTTATTAAATTCTGTCTTCTGGACATTCTAGCTATGTTTATAATGATATACATGTGATATAACAGTTCTTTGCCCATAGTGTATGCTCAGTAGATATTCATGGGTGGAATCCATGACGCCAGTGCACTTTTCACATATTGTATTTCCAGTAACACTCAGAGAATGAAGGTGGGGTTGTATGTATTTTTGTCTTGTTTTAAATATCATTCACATGGGTGTCCTTTCATAGATTGTTATAGACTGAAATACACTTCGTGGTCATCCATTTTTCTCTGCCATGCTTGTGATTAGTCTCCGTTGTTAATTATTATCTTATATGTGTTGATATGTAGGTGGCATTGTTAACTGGCATTTATGCTTGAGCCTTTTGAATTTTATCTTCAGTTTGTACAACCCCCGATGCAGAGACACCTTGCTGTTGTTTATTAATTGTTTTGACAATAAGGTTGTTGGCTTTTTTCCTTCCTAGATTTTCTTGATAGCTGTCGTGCCAGTACTCTCTTAGCCGAGCTAGATGATGATGAGGATTTGCCCGAGCCTGATGAGGAAGATGATGAGAATGAAGATGACAATCAGGAGGACCAAGAATACGAGGAGGTTATGGTAGAGAGAATCGCCCATTCCCTTCACTAATATAGCTGTTAGAAGCCAGACATGGTGGTTGGTGACCCAGCACTTGGGGAGTGGAGATAGGAAGATCAGAAATTCAGAGTCATTCTCAGCACTTGGGAAGTTGAGACTAGTTTGGGCTGCATAAAAGGTTGTCTCAGAAATAAAATAGGTGAGACAAAAAATGTTAGTGGAATGAAGAACTTATTTATTTATTTTAAGACAAGGTTTCTCTGTAGCTTTGGAGCCTCTCTTAGAACTTGCTCTGTAGACCAGGCTAGCCTCAAACTTACAGATATCGCCTGCCTCTGTCTTCTGAGTGCTGGGATTAAAGGCTTGTGCCGGGGGCTGGAGAGATGGCTCAGTGGTTAAGAGCATTGCCTGCTCTTCCAAAGGTCCTGAGTTCAATTCCCAGCAACCACATGGTGGCTCACAACCATCTGTAAAGAGGTCTGGCGCCCTCTTCTGGCCTGCAGGCATACACGCAGACAGAATATTGTATACATAATAAATAAATAAATATTTGCCGGGCGATGGTGGCGCACGCCTTTAATCCCAGCACTTGGGAGGCAGAGGCAGGCGGATCTCTGTGAGTTCGAGACCAGCCTGGTCTACAGAGCTAGTTCCAGGACAGGCTCCAAAACCACAGAGAAACCCTGTCTCGAAAAACCAAAAAAAAAAAAAAAAAAAAAAAAAATAAAGGCTTGTGCCACCACCACCTGGCAGGAATGAGGAACTTTTAAAAAACACTTTTTAATATGTATCATTTAGATGGCATAGGCCTGGAGCCCACAAGACTGTGGGAAAGATGCTTGCTACTAAGCCTGGTGACTTGAGTTCAGTAATCCCTGGGACTCACAGTGAAAGGAGAGAGACTGGATTCCTCCGGGTTGTCCTCTAACCTCTCCATGTATACCAGGGTACCCGTGTGTTCTCACTGTGTATTACACAGCGAATGGAAAATAAGGGCAGGTGACATGTTGTCCCATCGCTTGGGCTGAAACAGGAAGATTGAGGGCAGCCTGGGATTCCTAGGAAGTTCTGGGCAAGACTGGGCTATATAACAAAACTTAGTCTCAAAATAAAGTGGTACTAGAAAGGTTGGAGGTGTGAGTGTGGTGGAGTGCACTCTGTAGACGCAAGGCTCTGGGTTCAACCCCGAGGATTGTGGAAACAGGAACACACGTAAGTGCCTTAAACTAGAAGACCAGTACACAGTGCACGACAAAAGCAAGCCCCAAACACCTCATCAGCCAGAGAAGAGAAAGATTTTTAAGTAACACTTTTCTTGGGCTAGACTGGATGAAGAATGCTGATCAAATCATTAAACATGTGTCTCTTGGTGTTTTTGAACTTTAGATTCTGAGACGTCCATCCCTGCAGCGTCGAGCTGGCTCCCGCTCCGATGTGACACACCACGCTGTCACCTCACAGCTGCCACAGGTTCCTTCTGGAGCAGGCAGCCGACCTATCGGGGAGCAGGTACGTCCACATTTACTGCCCCATCGTGTGTTTTTACATTCACAGGATACATCATATTACAGAGGAGGAGGGGCTGCTCTCACCTGAAACCAGCTGCCCTGGTGTGTAGGTTCCAGCAGAGAATTCGGGATTAGATCTGGTGTAGAGTTTCTTATGAGTTTCTTATGTGAAACTGCTTCCTCTTGGGCTCTGAGTAAAAATGAGCAGATAGTAAAACAGCTGAGGTGTGTAGTAGTTGAAGGAATGCTTTGTTCATTAAGACATCTCAGCCAGGTGATGGTGCACGCCTTTAATCCCAGTACTCAGGAGGCAGAAGCAGGTGGATCTCTGTGAGTTCAAGACTAGCCTGGTCTACAGCGTGAGTTCCAGGACAGAGAAACCCTGTCTCTGTGTCTCTGCCTCTCTGTCTCTCTCTGTCTCTCTCTCTCTGTCTCTCTCTCTCTCACACACACACACACACACACACACACAAATTAAAAATAAAGGAAAAGCACCCTCTGGTCCTTATCCCTACTTTTCTACTCTTTATAGAACACCCCCTCCTCCAGTGTAGATCAGAGGAGGTAAACATTTTCTGTTTGCACTTTGTGGGTCCCAAGAGTTGAATTGGGGTCATGAGATTTGGGGGCAAGTGCCCTTAGCCTTTGAGTCATCTCATCAGCCCCTTGAGGTGGTGACCTTAGTGGACAGTGGTCACTGTGAGGTGGGCATAGTTCTCACTACACCACATGAGTTACCTTGCTTCCCCCCAGTGGCTCTCTAAGTGCTCATCGCAGTTTTTAGCGGAAGCGACTCTGAAGTCCTACATAGTAGTTAGGGTTCAGGATGCAAGCCTAACACCATAGCCATGTAGTATCAATTTATCAAGTGTTCAAACATTGAGAGGCATATGTATGCATGTGTGCCATTTGATTTAACAGTTAAGACTTTCATCTGTTTGTCTTGTAGGAAGTCAAAATGCCTCCCAGTGACTCATCCATTTTGTGTGATCCATCTAGTATGAGATGAAATTTACATTAAGAAAAAACTTATTTTAAAATAATAGACTCATGGGAAATTAGAAAAGTACTACAAAAGATTGCCTATGACTTTTGCCCAGGTTTTTCTTGATTGTTAGTGTTATTCCACCAAATTGTAAATCAAAGATAGGAAATAGAGATTGTATTTGTTTTTTGTCTTTAGGAAACTGTGTTAAATTACAGAAAGAAAAGAAGTTCATTCTTTTAAAATCATACCCTTAATACTAACTGTCACAAACTATTTGGAGCTAAACTATATACGGAGAAGAATGAGATCTACTGTAAATTTATTTTAAAAACTGTAATGTAGATAGGAAAGAATTGTTTCTTTTAAAACGAACAAAACAGGGGCTGGAGAAATGGCTCAGCGGTTAAGAGCACTGACTGATCTTCCAGAGGACCCGGGTTAAATTCCCAGCACCCACATGGCAGCTCACAACTGTCTGTAAATCCAGTTCCAGGGGATCTGACACCTTTACACCAGTGCACGTAAAATATAAATAAATCGGGGGCTGGAGAGATGGCTCAGAGGTTAAGAGCGTTGCCTGCTCTTCCAAAGGTCCTGAGTTCAATTCCCAGCAACCACATGGTGGCTCACAACCATCTGTAAAGGGGTCTGGTGCCCTCTTCTGGCCTGCAGGCATAACACAGACAGAATATTGTATACATAATAAATAAGTAAATAAATAAACATTTAATATATATATATATAAATAAATCATAAAAAAAGAAAACAACAGAGGGGAATTGTAAATAGATTTTAGTTCAGTATCAGATAGAATCTTTCAGATTAGGTAGAATCTGTTTGTTTGTTTGTTTGTTTTTTAAGGCAGGGTTTCTCTGTGCAGCTTTGTAGCCTGTTCTGACAGGCGTTCTGTAGACCAGCCTGGTCTTAGACTCTGGAAATAGAGATTGAATATAGTTCTTTGTCATATTACCACAGGTACTTATTTTTGTAACCACTGGTCAGTATACATTTGATAAATAAATATGTGTCTTTACACATTTGTATTAGATTACTTCAGTTCAAGTAAAGGAAGTACAGTCCCCATAGAGAACTAAAGCAAGGTCACCAGCAAGATGGCTCGGTGGCTCTAGCCACCAAGCCTGACAAACCCGAATTTGGTTTCTGTTCTTTTTTTTTTTTTAATATTTATTTATTTATGCCGGGCGGTGGTGGCGCACGCCTTTAATCCCAGCACTTGGGAGGCAGAGGCAGGCGGATCTCTGTGAGTTCGAGACCAGCCTGGTCTACAGAGCTAGTTCCAGGACAGGCTCCAAAGCCACAGAGAAACCCTGTCTCGAAAAACCAAAAAAAAAAAAAAAAAATTTATTTATTTATTATGTTTACAATGTTCCGTCTGTGTGTATGCCTGCAGGCCAGAAGAGGGCACCAGACCCCATTACAGATGGTTGTGAGCCACCATGTGGTCTCTGGGAATTGAACTCAGGACCTTTGGAAGAGCAGGCAATGGTCTTAACCTCTGAGCCATCTCTCCAGCCCCCCGAGTTTGGTTTCTGAAACTCACATGTTGGAAGGAGAGAACCAGCTCCCTCAAGCTGTCCTCTGCCCTTTACACAGACATAAAAAATTTCACATAAGTAACTAAATGTTATTTAAAAATTAAAGGATGACTTACCTTGTGGCTGCCTTATTTGGTAGACATAAGTCAGCTCAGGGATAAGATTGTCACTGTATGTGGAATTTTCCTGCCGTAGGAGGAAGAGGAGTATGAAACCAAGGGAGGACGCCGCAGGACCTGGGATGACGACTACGTGCTAAAGCGGCAGTTTTCTGCCTTGGTTCCTGCTTTTGATCCTAGACCAGGTCGTACGAATGTCCAGCAGACAACTGACCTGGAGATTCCTCCCCCAGGTACAGTGTATTTCAGTGTGTGGTCTAATATTAGTTGGTAACCAGTGAGGCAAAGTGCTGCTTATATTTGCAAGTTAATATTAAAAATTCTTTTTTTTTTTTTTTTTTTTAAAACTCTAAATTGTATAGATGTTGGGACCGGTGATAGGGTTCAGTGAGTAATGGAGCTTGCTGCTAAGCCTGACAAACTGGTTTCAAACCCTGGAATCCACATGGTAGAAGAAGAAAGCTAATAAACTGTCATATGATTTCCACAACATGTGGAATTGTGGCACCTCCCTGTCCCATACATAAGTAAATATTTTTTTTTTTTAAAAAAAAGCTGTCTTAGTGCTGGGGAGGTGGCTTAGTTGGCAGAACGCTTACTTTGCATGTCTGAAGACTTGTTTGGATTCACAGCACCCATGCAAAAGGGTGGTGGGACTCCCGGATGGTTCAGCCTTAAAGCAAGCAGCCACTATTCTTGCAGAGGATCCAGGTTCGAGTCCCAGCTTCCACACCAGGCAGCTCACAACTGCCTATAAATCAAAAATGGATATTTTAGAGAAGCCAATCACAACTCTCTCTCTCAAGCAGAGTTGGGGTTTTATTAAAGGTATTTTAAGATGGGTGTATTGGAACATACCTGTGCTACCAGCACATGGAAGGCTGATGACAGAGGGTCAGAGGATCAGAACTTCAAAGCCAGCTTCAGCCTGGACTAGAAGATCCTGTGTCTCAAAACAAGAACAACAAAAAACCTTCAAATGAAAAAAGAAGGGGAGGGAGTAGAATAGATACTTTTAGATAGATTTTTTTTTTTAGCATGGGGGCTAAGAAGGATGTTTAGAAAGAAAGATATATTTCAGAGAATGGATAGGAACTTCTCGAGGAAGAGTTGTTCTGGGTATGTGGGGGGGTGGTGTGTGTGTGGGGTGTTTAGGGACTGAACCTAGGACCTGGACTCGTGCTCTGCCATGAAGGTTTATCTCTAACAAAGCATTGTTTGTATTTGTAAAGTCTTTTAAACAAGGTGTTATTTAAAGGTGGGGTTTTAAATTCTGTTAACTTTGAAAAGCTATCTGCTTCTCCAGTCAAGATTTCTAGAGTCAGTTTGCCTGGGTGACAACTTCATCCACTAACACTTTTTTCATAGGGCTAGGTGTGGCAGCACATGCCTTTAATCCTGAAATTTAGGGTCTGCATTATGAAACTCTGTCTCCACAACAAAACAAAAACTAAAAAAAACCCAACTTCACCTTTTTAGGGTATGATAGGTACCTAATGTGCCCCCTCCTACCCACAATACCTAGATCTTTTTTTTTTTGAAAAAGATTCTTTTTTTAAAAAATTACTTATTTATTCATTATGTGTACAATATTCTGTCTGTGTTATGCCTGCAGGCCAGAAGAGGGCACCAAACCCCATTATAGATGGTTGTGAGCCACCATGTGGTTGCTGGGAATTGAACTCAGTACCTTTGGAAGAGCAGGCAATGCTCTTAACCTCTCCAGCCCCCCCCCCCCCCCCAAATACCTAGATCTTAATTTCTGGAACTTAAAACCTCATTGCCCCAACATGGAGAGAGACTTTGTAGGTAAATCGAATTAAACACCTTTATCATCCTTGTAAGAATGAGGCAGAAGGATGAGAACCACAGGAGATGTGGTGCCTGGGAAGCAAAGGTCAGTGGTGAGGGCTGTAAGCTAAGGAATCTGGGCATGCACAGCCTCTAGAAGTGAAAACAGCAAGAAGCTGACTGCGGTGGAGCCTCCAGAAGGAATAGAGGCGGCAATCTTGGTTTAAAACTTCAAATCTCGCCGGGCGGTGGTGGCGCACGCCTTTAATCCCAGCACTCGGGAGGCAGAGGCAGGCGGATCTCTGTGAGTTCGAGACCAGCCTGGTCTACAAGAGCTAGTTCCAGGACAGGCTCCAAAACCACAGAGAAACCTTGTCTCGAAAAACCAAAAAAAAAAAAAAAGAAAAAAGAAAAAAAAAAGAAAAGAAAACTTCAAATCTCAAAAAGAGTGAGAAAATATATCTGTGTTGTAAGAGCACTCGTTTTGTAGTAATATTGGATCTCCACACCTCTTTCATAGAGAAAATGATGCTTCTTGTTTGGCAAGGAAATTAAAAAAATATGATGTTAAGACTTTCACATCATGGTACCTGATTGTGTCTCAGTGAATACCAGGTATTCTAATACATGGTCCTTAAAAAAGGTTTGTGACTACCTGGTTTTATTGATATAAAGAGATTGTTCCCTATGAAGACTCACAGATTTTTAATTTAATGTCTTTATAGCTACAACTAGGATAAGATGCTCTGTACCCCTCGAGCAGCACAGACAGCTCTGTCGGGACCGTTCTGTCCTGATGTGCTACTTTGGCCACACACCAAAATATGAGCTCTGCATCCTGCTTTGTGTGTGCTAGTGAGTGGAAGGATGTTCATCTTTCTGTGTTCAGTGACAGGGCCATGTTTCAATTAAAGTGCAGTGGAATAAAGTCGGTGCACTACACCGATCTCTGAGTTCAAGGCCAGCCTGGTCTACAGAGCTAGTTCCGGGACAGCTAGGCTGTTAGACAAAGAAACTCTGTCTCAGGGCGGAGCAGGAGTGGGGGTGGGGTTGCACCACTACTGCCCAGCAATATTTTACTTTTTCAAGTAGGACAGTCAGGGATCATGTTATCCCGGCTCTGAGAGGCTCGAAAAAGTGGATTGCCATGGGTTCAAAGGCCAGCTTGGAACTTGCTGGATTATATGGCACATTCTAGGCCACCCTGAACCTCATAATAAGACCTTTTCTCCCAAACCAGAAATAATAAGTAAAGTAAATCTTGAAGCCAGCGAGTCATAAGTAGATGCTATTAAGTGAATGTGTGGCCTGGTCTCCTAGTGCAGTGCTCTGTGTGAGACTGTTTTCCCATCTTTCATATCTTTAGGAACACCGCACTCGGAGCTCTTGGAAGAAGTTGAGTGCACTCCATCCCCTCGATTGGCTCTCACACTGAAAGTAACTGGGCTTGGAACAACTCGGGAAGTTGAATTGCCACTTACCAATTTCAGATCAACCATCTTTTATTATGTACAGAAATTGCTTCAGCTGTCTTGTAATGGCAATGTGAAGTCAGATAAACTTAGGCGTATTTGGGAGCCTACTTACACGTAAGAGATTTTGATATTTCAGCAGTCTTTGTTACTATCTATGAGCAACAAATTGTTGGATCTCTGTATTGTGCATTACAGGAACAGACAGGATTTGTTTCTTGTTTTGTTGCTTTGCGGGGACAGTAAAGCTGCTTCTGACTGCAGCCGTAGGATGGCTAGGCTTTAGAGCTGGAAGGACCTTTGGAGATAGACTCAGGGCTGAGAGCAGTGTTGTCTGAATTTTTACAATTGCATGTGATAGAAATAGTAAATGTACCTTATATGTCCCTCTGTGGAGTCAGTTAAACTACTCTACTTACTCCACAAATAATTGTCAATGACCCAACTGGTTTAGTGTGCTTGCGGTCAAATTTGTACCCAAGTTATACCCCCAAACGTTGACCACTTTTGTTTCTCAGTTTTAAAATCTATGAAATGAAGCATAGCCGGGCGGTGGTGATACACGCCTTTAATCCCAGCACTTGGGAGGCAGAGGCAGGTGTATCTCTGTGAGTTCGAGGCCAGCCTGGTCTATAAGAGCTAGTTCCAGGACAGGCTCCAAAGCTACAGAAAAACCCTGTCTCAAAAAACAAGCAAACAAACAAAAGAAGCATAATTGTGAGGAATTAATGGATTAACACATGTGAATCGTTTCTAGGGCATAACAAGTGTTTAGTATTACCCAGTAAGTAAGTATAGTATTTTATAACAAACAATAAATTATTAACACTTAATTTCACTTTTGTTAATTTGGTTTATGATCTTTCAGTAGCTCATAATGCTAGACAGTATCTGGTAAAAGTAATGTAGGTATTTTTGAGATAGAAAGTACAGTGATTTTTATCACCTCAGATACTCAAAATTGACTTCACTGTCTCAGAAAATAAGCCTTTTTTACTGGGTGGTGTTTGTGACGCACGCCTTCATTTCAGTACTGAGGAGGCAGAGGCAGGCGGATCTCTTGAGTTTGAGGTCAGCCTGTCCTACAGAGGAGTTCCAGGACAGCCAGGGCTGTTACCCAGAGAAACCCTGTCTCAAAAAATAACAAAAAAGAGGATAAGCATTTCTCATCATTGTTATTCCTAGCCTTTCTATCTAGTCACAGAAAAATTACTTTTTTGCCTCATTTTATTTATCTAACTCTAAAAGAAGTCAAAACACTTAGTACATAGAGCATTCATATTGTTAAAAGCTCTGTAGGCTTGGGGCTGTTGAGATGGCACTTCTGCTAAGAGGGCTTGATACGAGGCCTGGCAGCCGGAGCTCTAGCCGAGAACTGACTCGGTCCTCTGGTTTCCACGTGTGTTCTGTGGTGTGTGTGCATCCAGTGTGGCACATACGAGTAATTTAAATTACATTGAAAACTGTAGAATTGATGTATGTATTTGTGGTCTTTTGGGGGTTTTTGTTTGTTTGTTTTGAGACATGTTAGGAGGCCGCTTGTTTCCTGGCTGCCCGGCAGCTCAGGTGCAAAATAACCACACAGAAACTATATTATTTAAAACACTGCTTGGCCCAATAATAGTTCTAACTTCTTATTGGCTAACACTTATATCTTAATTTAACCCATTTCTAGTAATCTGTGTATCGCCACATGTCTGGCTTTACCGTATGTGACGTTCTGGTGTCCTGGCGTCCATCTTCAGTGGGGCTACATGGCTTCTCTCTGACTCTGCCTTCTTTTTCCCAGCATTCAGTTTAGTTTTCTCTGCCTACCTAAGTTCTGCCCTATCGACAGGCCAAGGCAGCTTCTTTATTCCCCAGTGGTAATCAAGGCACACAGAGGGACACATCAGAGACGAGCTTTTCTGTGTAGTCCCCACCTGTCCTTTGCTTTGTTTTTTAAAGATGGAGTCTCACATAGCAAAGGTTGTCCTCAAACTTGCTATGTAGTAAAGGATGACTTTGAACTTATGATCCTCCTGCCCCTGCTTTCTTACTCTTACTGTACTTACTTACTGGACATGTACCACCACACCTGGTTGATGTATGCTTTCTTTGGAATGTTTTGTCTAAAAAATTCTTTTTGAGCCATACAAGTGTCATGTGGCTATAATCCCAGCATTTGGGAGGCAGAATACAGTCAGCAGAATCAGTTTTGAGGTCAACTTGGGATATACAGTAAGAGTCATTGGAAGGAGTAAGGTTGGAAATAGACTTCAGTGCTAGAATATTTGCTGACAACTCCTTGAGTTCAAGTTCAGTGTTTAATGAAATGTATATTTAATGAATGACCTCATTAACTTATATTTTCAGATTAGATCTTTATTGGAAATAAGTATAAATATTTGGTTTATCAATTAATTGAATAATGTCTTCATGTTTAGAATCATGTATAGAGAAATGAAGGATTCTGATAAAGAAAAAGAAAATGGGAAAATGGTAAGTTATTTTTACACAGTGGGGCCTAGTTGTTTAGTGAAAAATGTGAAGAGTGTCTTAGTGAGTGTTTTATTGCTGTGAAGAGACACCATGGCCAGCTCTCATAGGATTGGGGGCTTGTTTCCAGTGTCATAATAGCAGGCAGCATGGCAGCAGGCTGGAGTGGTGCTGGAGAAGTCACTTCATCCTATTCTGCAGGCAGCAGGGAGAGAGAAGGGGCCTGTTTTGAACTTTTGAAACCTCATAGCCCACTGCCGGTTACACACTTCCTCTGCTAAGGTCATACTTCTTAAAACTTCTGTTCCTATCAAAGAGCTCCACTCCCTGATTACTGAGCATTCAAATCTAGGAGCCTATGAAAACATTCAATTCCCTGGCCCTCATAGCTTTCTAGCCACATAATACAAAACTGCATTCAGTCCAACTTCAAACGTTCCCACAATCTATCAGACTCTCAACAGTGTTTAAACAGTCCAAAGTTTGCCAGGCAGTGTTGGTGCACACCTTTAATCCCAGAAGATCTCTGTGAGTTCGAGGCCAGCCTAGTCTACAGAGCAAGTTCCAGGAGAGGCTCCAAAGCTCCAGAGAAACCCTATCTCGAAAAACAAAACAAAATGTCCAAAGTTGCCTGGCGGTGGTGGTGCACGCCTTTAATCCCAGCACTTGGGAGGCAGAGGCAGGCGGATCTCTGTGAGTTCGAGACCAGCCTGGTCTACAAGAGCTAGTTCCAAGACAGACTCCAAAACCACAGAGAAACCCTGTCTCGAAAAACCAAAAAAAAAAAAAAAAATGTCCAAAGTTCAAATATTCTGAGACTCATGGCAATCTCTTAACTGTAACCCCTTGTATAAATCAAAATGCAGATCACATACTTCTAACATACAATGGCACAGAATATATGTTACTATTCCAAAAGGGAGCGAAGAGCCAAATAAGGGACTTCTCAACCAAAGCAGGACCAAAAATCAGCTGGGCAAACTCAGACTCTGTATTTCCATGTGCTCTTTGGATCCCTAAGTCCTTTCAGCTTTGTTGACTGCAGCACACCTCTCTCGGGCTGGGTCCACTCCCTGTTAGCAGCTCTCCTTGGTAGGTATCTCTCAATTGTAGCTTCTCCAAGGCAATCTAGGCTTCACTTTCACAGTTCCATGGAGCGACCTCTCTAGGCCTCCCTGCAGGAACACCTCAGCTGTTTTTCAGAGAGGGAGAGCATAGCTCCTTTCTTGTAGCCTTGACTGTAAATCCAGACCTTGTTCCCAGAGTTGCCATGTCCTGCTCCTTGCTGGGGCTGGACCTTGGCCCCTTAGTCCAATTACATCAGCACATTGTCCTTCTTTGCGGTGCTATTAATCCAAAACTCAGTTTTGCCTTAGGCAGATTTTTAGGACAAGGGCAAAAGGCAGTCACATTCTTTGGCTAAAATATCATAAGAAAAGAATGGTTTCTAAGCCACTTACTGATATGGTTATCCTCTGAAACTTGAGCTGAGAGAATCGAGGGTGAGAGGAGAGAGACAGAGAAACCAGGCCTGCTGTGGGCTTTTGAAACCTCAAAGCCCATCCCTAGTGACACGCTTCCTCCAGCAAGGCCACACCTCCTAGTATTTCTAAAGCTTTCAGACAGTTCCACTCCCAGGCAGGTAAGCCTTCAATTATATGAGCCTGTGGGTGCCATCTTATTTAAACCAACCCAAGGAGAAAAAACAGATTGTATCACAGTTTGAGGAGGAAGGAGACTGGTGCTGAACTCTTGAAGTTAGACTAAGTTGCATGATCTCATGGCTGTGTCTGTAATGCATGTGAGACATCACAGACCCCATTACTGGGAGAGGCCACTGTTTGGTTTTCCTGCCGTAGGGCTGCTGGTCTATAGAGCATGTGGAACAGTACCTTGGCACTGACGAACTACCAAAGAATGATCTGATAACCTACCTGCAGAAGAACGCAGACGCCGCTTTCCTGCGCCACTGGAAATTAACCGGCACTAATAAAAGTATTAGGAAAAACAGAAACTGTTCTCAGCTTATAGCTGCATATAAGGTATATATTGTATTAAAGTATTGGTTTGAGTGGGAATGGCTTGCACTTTGTTTTAGCTTTAGAACCGAGGGCTAGGGTACAGCTCAGTGCTGTAGAGTGCTAACACAGCACGCACCAGACCCTGGATTAGATGCCCAGCACCGAAGAAGATAAGGAAACACAGCAAGAGCATCTGGAGAGTTTCAGTGGCGTGGTTAATGTGTCAGTGCTAAAGTGCAGATGCCCCTGGGCTGTGGATCGCGGTAGGCCAAAGCTTGTGCTTTCATTTTCTTCGACAGTGTGAATGATTTTGAATAAGCTTTTTGTCTTGTGGGATAAATGGTTATTTTAAAAATAAGAAAAAATTCAACAATCATATTAATACTAAGAATAATGAACGGTTTTCTTGAAAAGTGATTGATTGCTAATTTTGCTCTTTGTCTTTCAGGATTTTTGCGAGCATGGAACAAAGTCTGGATTAAACCAGGGGGCAATTTCTACTCTTCAAAGTAGCGACATTCTTAATCTGACAAAAGAGCAGCCTCAGGCGAAAGCTGGCAATGGCCAGAACTCGTGTGGAGTGGAGGATGTCCTTCAGCTCCTGCGCATTCTGTATATAGTTGCCAGTGACCCTTACTCCAGAATATCCCAAGAAGGTCCGTAAGAAACCTTCTTTATTTCTAGATCAGTTGGAAAACAGGCAATTTTTGTTTTTATTAATTGTGTTAATTAACTTTGCAGATGGTGATGAGCAGCCTCAGTTTACTTTTCCACCTGATGAATTTACTAGTAAAAAAATCACCACAAAAATCTTACAGCAGATCGAGGTAATCGCCTGGGTGACCTTTGATGGGCCTTTCTTTGTACGCCTTTCTCTCTTCTCTGCCTCTGATTGTCCTCATTCCTCTGCAGTACTACTTCACATAGTCTTTGGTGTTCATTATTGATTCCGCTTAATGCTCTTAGCACTAAGGTGTTGTTTGTTAACCTACAGGAACCATTGGCTTTGGCGAGTGGAGCTCTGCCAGACTGGTGTGAACAGTTAACCAGCAAGTGTCCTTTCTTGATACCATTTGAAACTAGACAGCTTTATTTCACCTGCACAGCGTTTGGTGCATCCAGGTAGGAAGTGACCCTTTTGATGTTTTTAGAATTAAGGTGTCTTTGATTATAGAAGTTGCATGTGCGCTGCTCAGGGTGATGGAGGGATGCATTGTTTCTGGGAAGGGTTGTCAACACTTAGACGTTGTCCATGCTCACTTGGATGCAGACGCTTTGTTGGTACAGCATGGATTGCATCGATTTCTATTTCCTAACACTCAAGAGTTCTTTGGCAACTTACAAAATCCTCAGTAAATCAAACTGAATGCTGGTAAATCGCATTTCATTTTTATTTAGCGCACTAGAGTCTAACCCAGGCTCAGTAAATGCTGGACAAGGTCTTGGTCACTGAGCGGCAGCCCCATCCTTTGCAGACATTGTTAATATTTGCCCGTGTCTTCTACCTGATGACTTTTCTCTTTCTACCGGCTTGTGTATAGCAGATTTGATTTTGTCCTGTCTCCCTCCTCTAGACCACAGATTCACAAGAGCAGGGTTTTTTTTTTTTTTTCTCCTCTTTAGCTCTTTTGTTACCTATTGTGGTTGAAGCATGTGAAACAGTGTGTATTGCAGGTGTTAAATATTTTTCTCAGTGGGTAAAGATGATTGGCACTGAATGCCAGGACCTGAGTTCAGTCCCTGGAACCCATGTGGCTGAATCGAAGAGCTGATTTCTGAGAGTTGCCCTATAATCTCCACATGTACACTTGGGGACACACACAAAATTCTTTTAATGTCTTAAAATACCCATTTTAGGATTGGAGAGATGATATTTGTTTACAGCTATAATTCCAGCACTCTGGAGGCTAAGGAAAGAGGATTGTTAGATAAGAGGCCAGCCTGAGCTACATAGTGAGTTCCCAGGCCATCCTGGGATACAGAGACACTTGACTGTTGTTGTTGTTGTTGTTGTTGTTGTTGTTGTTTTCAAGACGGTTTCTCTGTGGTTTTAGAGCCTATCCTGGAACTAGCTCTTGTAGTTCGAACTGGCCTCGAACTCACAGAGATCTACCTGCCTCTGACTCCCGAGTGCTGGAATTAAAGGCCTGCATCACCACTGCCCGGCGATACTGACCTTTTTTTTTTTTTTTAAACCAAATAAATTACCTGACTGAACACTTTTGAGATTCTAGCGCAGCAGCATTGTGTTCCTGTAATCTTGGGAATCGGGTAATAGATACAGGAAACACCTGTCTCCAAACAACATTTAAAAATAAGTGCAAAGCAGTCCCTTCAATCTGTGCCTTCTGCTGCTGACTTAGCCACTGTCTAAGTATGTAAGGATTTTGGTGTTGTGTTTCAGGGCAATAGTGTGGTTACAGAATCGACGAGAAGCCACAGTGGAGCGAACAAGGACCACCAGCAGTGTGAGGCGAGATGATCCTGGGGAGTTTAGAGTTGGTCGGCTCAAGCATGAAAGAGTAAAAGTTCCGCGTGGTGAATCCCTGATGGAGTGGGCTGAGAATGTCATGCAAATACATGCAGATCGGAAATCAGTTCTAGAGGTAACCTCATGTAAAGTAAAGCTTTTTGTTTTTTTATGGCAAAGAATGCATGGGAACCAGGGAAGCTATCTTCACTGTGTAAACCGTGGCAGACAAAAGAGGATCTCCTCCCTCTGTGCAGAGGCTTTCTTCAGGCAGAGCATCTCAGAGTGCCTCCCCTCTTCTCTCTTGATTATCAACATCTGCGCTATGACCTATTTCTTGACCACGTTGGACTGGGCAGAGCACACAAAGGGTTCTTTTTGGCTAGCTACATTTTACCCTTCCATTAAGCTGTGCTTTTGTAGTATCGCCTCCCCTAAAGTGTGGTGGTGTTGACCCCGCAGTAGCAGGCAGTACTTACTGCAGGATGATGTTGTGGGCATTTCTGGGTCTTACCCCATTTACACAGTGACCTGTCATGGATGTGACCATCACAGACTGGCTACATCAGATGTCATAAGTCTCTAGATGTGCAAAGTTTTATTACTGGTTCTATCTATAGACCAGGCCTGCCCCTGCCTCCTGAGTGCTGTAATTAAAGGTGTGTGTCACCACCGCCTGACTCATCATTTAAGTTTTTCTGAAAATTTTCCTATCATTTTTGCATCAGATAGAGTGTATTCAGAAGCCTCCAAGGTGATTGCTTAAAGTCACAACTGTAGAACTTAGGTGTTTGGTCATAAAAACCCAGGTGGAAAAAACCTATATACCATCCTTGCTTCAAGTAAATGGTTGAGATTTGGTTTCCTCTGATGGAAAGATGAGATTTGATTATTCTGCTGAGTCATGAGATAGAATCTCCAGAACAAGTAACTAATGCATGCACACTGCTCAGCGCAGTGCCTGATGGTTCACAGAGGGAAACGAATGCTTTAGAGTTCCGAATCCTGTGTCTGTGCTGGGTGTCATACACCACCTTGCTGTTCTGAAAAAGGAGATGGATGCTACTGGATCTGTGCGACAGATCATTTAAAAGATGGTCAGGAGTGGTGGCACACGCCTTTCCGTGAATTTGAGCCTGGCCTGGTCTACAAAGCCAAGTCCTGGGATAGCTAGAGCGGTTCTACAGAGAAGTCCTATCTCTGAAGAAAACAAAAACAAAACAAAATGCCCTACAAAGTGACCTTTTCTTTACCATTCTATCCTTGTTTTTAGGTTGAATTTTTAGGAGAAGAAGGAACTGGCTTGGGACCCACTTTGGAGTTTTATGCGCTTGTGGCAGCCGAATTCCAGAGAACTGACTTGGGGACGTGGCTCTGTGATGACAGCTTCCCAGATGATGAGTCTCGTCATGTGAGATCTAGTTCTTATCTTGGGGTTTCAGTTATGGTTGCTTTCACAAAATGTTAAAATATGCTGTGCCGGGGTTTTTGGCTATACTTGTTTTTTTGAACTTTTAAAAATTTTTTAAACTTTATATATATGAGTATTTTCTGCTTGTTTGTACATGTATGTGCCACATGTGTGCCTAAGGCTGGGGGAGCAGATGTGGCCATTGGATTACCTGGAACTGGAGATATAGAGGCTTGTGACTACCATATGAGTGCTTGGAACTGAACCCAGGTTCTCTGCAAGAACAGCCAGTGTGCTCTTAACCTGCTGGGCCAGCTCTTGGGTTCCCTGGCTGTACTTTTAAAGATTGTTGTTTATTTATTTATTTAAGACCCCATTCCCACCCCCAATACTGAGGCTCAAACCCAGTGCATTATGGATACTAGGAATCCAGTTTACCGCAGAGCCACATTGGCAGCGCTTGTTTTCGTAGAGAGAGTGTGAGTGTGGCGTGTGGAGACGAGAGGACAACTTTGAGAAGTTGGTCTCCTGCGTGTGCGCTCAGGCCAGCGGGCTTGACGGTGAGCGCTGTTACCAGCTGAGTCGTCTTGTTCACTCTTAAGTTTAGTGTTGCATCTGTGTGGACAAGTGTATGCATGCACTACTGTGTACACATGCCGTGTTATCTGTGGAAACCAGCCTGTGGGAAGAGTCCACTCTCTGCTTGCACCATCGGGGTCACAGATACTGAGCTCTGGTGATTGGACGTGGTGGCAGAACTCTGACACAATTAACCGTCTTGACAGCCCTAGTTTTGGTTTTTGGTCTCACTTTTTTGCCCAGACTGGCCTCTACTTTTATTATTGAATAACCTTAGTGCCATTAAAATATTTAAGGATTAAATTTGGTTGCCAAAGTTAATTAATGTTCATACATCTTTAAATGACTAAATTTTTAAAAAGTGTTTCATGTTTATGAATCTTTTAGATGGTAATAGATGGTTTGATAACTTTTTTATGTATTTATTAATTTATTGTGTTTCCTTTAAAACCTAGGTTGATCTTGGAGGTGGGTTGAAGCCTCCTGGATACTATGTGCAGCGGTCCTGTGGGCTGTTCACAGCGCCATTCCCACAGGACAGTGACGAGCTGGAAAGGATCACAAAGCTCTTCCATTTCCTTGGCATTTTCTTAGCCAAATGTATTCAAGACAATAGACTGGTGGACTTGCCTATTTCTAAGCCTTTCTTTAAACTTATGTGCATGGGGGACATTAAAAGCAATATGAGCAAACTGATCTATGAATCACGAGGCGACAGAGACTTGCACTGTACAGAAAGTCAGTCGGAGGCGTCCACAGAAGAAGGTCATGACTCTCTCTCAGTAGGAAGCTTTGAAGAGGACTCAAAGTCAGAATTTATCCTCGATCCCCCTAAACCCAAACCCCCAGCTTGGTTTAATGGAATTTTGACTTGGGAAGATTTTGAACTAGTAAATCCGCATAGGGCCAGATTTTTAAAAGAAATTAAAGACCTTGCTATCAAGAGGCGCCAAATTTTAGGCAATAAAAATCTTTCTGAAGATGAGAAGAACACAAAGTTACAGGAATTAGTGCTCAAGAATCCATCAGGTTCTGGACCTCCACTTAGCATCGAGGATTTAGGGTAAGATTTATGTGTTTATTCTTTGACCTAACAAATTAGGAGATAACACTGTCGGTGGACAGCTTGGTCCGAATGGTGCTTGTCTAGTGTGTGTGAAACCCTGGGTCTTCCGCACTGCAGAGAACCCTGCCTGTGGGCATGTGCCTAGAATCCCAGTCTGGGAGCATGCAGGCAGGAAAATGAAGAGTTTAAGGTTATCTTTCACTACACAGAAAGTTTGTGGCTAGCCTGGTATACATAAGACATTGCCTTGAAAGAGAAAAAAACAAACATTAATCAAATTTTTGGAGGATTATCTGATTTTTCAAATATGATAAATTTGTATCTTGTATAAAAAATTCAAAGCCAATATATGGACAACTTTCAGTTCGTGTGTGTAGCCTACTGTGTAAAAGTCAGAGATGATTGGCATGTAAACCTCTGTTGGCTGTGTCGACTAACTCTGATCCTGTAGCTCTAGTACATTTCTTTCTGTGCAGAAAATTGTCATACCTTCTAGTACATTTGCAGATGTTTTGAATGTTTGCTAGTAATTGTAAGAATTAGACACTCATAACTCTACATGGGTGTTTTCGTCATAAGTGGACCACATAAACAAGGTAGGCTTCATACAGTTAAAATGGACTTAAAATTCTGTCACTTGATTTCTTCATTGTGTCTTTCCTGTATTTACCTGTTTTTAGTCACAGATATTTACCATTATGATACTCAGTAATGCAACTTGCTATACAAGTTTGAAGCCAAGCAGTAGTATGCTATGTTTGTGGTGTAGTAAAATGTACCATCTAGATTCGTTTAAGTATAGTTTATGTTTGTGCAACAGAAATGTTGCCTAGTGGCACATGTCTGAGACTGTCTCTATCGTTAGGGTTAGATAACTGCCAGTTGTGCGTGCCTTTAGTCGGAGCACTTGGGACTGAGGCAGGCAGGTCTCTGAGCTCAGCAATAGTGTGGTTTACAAAGTGAGTTCCCGGCCACATAGCTACATACTGAGATGCTGTCAAAAGAAAAAAAAAATCAAAGTATGAAATAGCTATATCTTAAAAGATTTGTTTTCCTCCTAAGTATACTAAATATACACTTTGTATACATTGTGAACAAGTGAGGCGATTGTTTCTTCCCTGGGAGACGGGCCTTACAAACATGCTCTTACAATAATTCATTATGGAAATCTTGAGTCAAGTAAATTATGACAAGCTATGTTTTCATGTTGTCTTTGCAAAGTCAGACAGGTTTGCAAGCATGTGGCCTAATAGTTTTCATGCACAAGGTTTTTCCCTTAAAGACTCAGCCTCTTGCACAAGGGTCTGGGTTTGATCCTCAACATTTCCAGTAAATGAATAATGAGATGTGGGTGTGCCTGATTTTACTGTCTGCTGGTGTGCAGGTTTGTGTTGGTGGAGAATGGGAGCATTTATGATTTTTGTAGCACTGATATATGTAGCATACTTTCTTTTGTGCCACCAACCAGCTCCCCTAATAAGACATGGAGACTTATTAGTAATTATGAATGCTTGGCTTTATCTTCTCTTCCACTCGCTCTTGTAACTTGTTTTAACCTGTTCCCCTTTATCTACATTTTGCCTTGGGGCTTTTTACCTTTCTTCCCTTCTGTATGTCCTACCCCGTGTCTGACTGACTGAGAGACTACCTGACTGGCTGGCCCTGGGTGTCCCTCTCTCCCTCATTCTCCTTGTTATCTCTCCCTCTCTTCCTACTTATCCGTGCCTACCAGCGCTGCCTGTCCCTCTGCGGCCTAGCTATTGACCGTGCAGCTTTTTATTAAACCACTCAGCTGCCGTAAGCAGGCAAGGTAAAACAGCCGCACATCTTTACATAATTCAATCAATCGGTGTAAACAGATGTACCACATCTCTGCTTGGTTAAAGTGATAGTCCACAGCGGTCATAAATGCTGCATAGTAACCAAATCCTTTTCAACTTTCAGTTTAAATTTCCAGTTCTGCCCTTCTTCAAGAATATACGGCTTCACAGCTGTCGATCTCAAGCCAAGCGGGGAAGATGAGGTAAAGATTTGCTCCTAGTGCAGTGGTTGGGCTCCGAAAGAGCCTCTTGTGTAAACAGGCTAAATGAGCTAACGCTGCCAAACCTTCCTTACAGATGATAACAGTGGATAATGCAGAAGAATATGTGGATCTGATGTTTGACTTCTGTATGCATACGGGTATTCAGAAACAGATGGAAGCCTTCCGAGGTAATTTTAAAGGACCGCGCATCCCCTTTCCCTCTGACATTAGCATCATCACTGCTGAGTGTCACTGAACTGGCCCCGGGTTCTGGTCCTCAGATAGGTAGTTAGGTCCTGCAGCGTAGTCAGGACAGGTTTGAACACTTAAGCGACCTTTGCCCACTCCTCTAGAGGATGGAGACTCTGGCCCTCACGTTCATTTCTTCATTTGTAAATGGACATGAGTTTGTACACGTGCGACAGTGCGCGATGAGGGTGGATTGCACTGTAGCTCACTTGAAAGCATGAACACAGCCTTGGCTGCTCTGTGACCCAGCTGTTCGGTCAGACTGCAGAGCTGTGGTGACAAGGATCTGGCTGGGGACTGTAGTGGCCAGAAACTCCTCTGCTCGCGTTTGTGATGTTGAGCATCGGTTTCCTTTGTGTGTTGGGGGGTGGGGCATGGTCCTCTGCAGCTTTGTGGGGGGGAGGGGGGATGGCCACCGTCCTGCCGCTTTTGGATTCTAGTTGGGCTTTTTGTCATCATGTCTTAGGAACTGAGTTGTGCTTTTGTGTGTGTGTTTTTGGTGTCTCTGTGATGTAGATGGGTTTAATAAAGTTTTTCCAATGGAGAAACTAAGTTCCTTCAGCCATGAGGAAGTCCAGATGATTCTCTGTGGAAATCAGTCACCATCCTGGTCCGCCGAGGACATCATCAATTACACTGAACCCAAGCTTGGCTATACACGTGACAGGTACGTGCTGCTGATTTCCAAGGAACAAACTCTTTCACGTCTAAAAATCCACTGGCAGCTTTTCTAAGAACTCTTAATTTAGAAAACTACATTCACAGTGTGTGTGCGCGCGCGCGCGCGCGCGCGCCAAAGCAGCCAGGATGGCAATATGGCTGCCGCGGGGGTCTGAGAGCATTCACATGACTCAATCACGACTTGTGCTTCGGCTCCTGTTCTCACAGCGTTTAGTCGTTGTTTGTTGTTGTTTGTTTTTGGAGACAGGGTTTCTCTGTGTAGCTCTGAGTGTCCTGGAACTCTTCTGTAGACCAGGTTGGCTTTTAAACACACAGACATCCGTTTCTCTCTGCCTCCCAAGTGCTAGGATTAAAAGGCGGGCACCACCACTGCTGACTAGTCGTTATTCTTTGGGTTTTTGTTGTTGTTTGTTTTTTTCCAAGACAGGGTTTCTCTGTGGCTTTGGAGCCTGTCCTGGAACTCGCTCTGTAGACCAGGCTGGCCTCGAACTCACAGAGATCCGCCTGCCTCTGCCTCCCGAGTGCTGGGATTAAAGGCGTGCACCTGGCAAGTAATTTGTAAACCCTTAGGCTACATTGCATTGATGTTAAGGTTTACTGAAGTGTAACAGAGAAGCACGCAGATTGTATATCCAGCTTCAGGAATGAATGTAAGAAACAGCTTTAGGGAGTTCCGTACACCCTCTCTGGGCTGGCTCCTTTTAGCAGGGTGATTATACAACCCATCTGCCTGTGGCAGACAGTAGTAGTTCCCTTCCTTGGTAGGTAGTGTTTTGTTTTAGTTCTGTAAACTATGTCACGAGATTTGATTATTTCACTGATGGAAATGATGAGTCGCACTCTAGTAAATGTAGGCTTACCTGTAATGATGCAGGTGTATTTTAGACTCATTCTGAGCCTGTTGTGTGTTTCATCTTGTCCTACTCTGGCAGGAGAGACAGCCTTACCTAACTGGGCAGTTGCTAGCAGTCTTGATCTGCTACGTGTATGCTGCGTGTGGGGTGCGGGAGGGTGTACTGTTGACTCACAAAGCAGGCTTGTGCCTCTCGCATGTGTATGTTGCTCGGGGGCGGGGGTTGTTGATGCACAGGTAGTATAATGGTGTGTCTTGGTTCATTTCCGTCTATGGCCAAATGAACATAGCTGTGTTTTTGTTCTTCCAGCCCTGGTTTCCTCAGGTTCGTGAGGGTTTTGTGTGGCATGTCCTCAGACGAAAGGAAAGCATTCCTGCAGTTCACCACTGGCTGCTCAACTCTGCCCCCGGGTGGACTGGCCAACCTGCACCCCAGGCTCACAGTCGTGCGAAAGGTACAGACCAGCCGGTGGAGAATCCAAAGGGAACCTAATGCCATTTGAGAGAGGCACTCATGCCGTTGTTTTCCCTTCCTTGCTGCAGGTTGACGCTACTGATGCAAGCTATCCGTCAGTCAATACTTGTGTCCATTATCTGAAGTTACCTGAATATTCTTCTGAGGAGATCATGAGGGAGCGCTTGCTAGCTGCTACAATGGAGAAAGGCTTTCATCTCAATTGAGGTTCGGGATGCAGAAAGAGACAGCAGAGACGGGGCCGAGAGAAGCCTCTTGCTTTGTTTGCGGAGAAGTGTGATCCTCACACTAATGACGTTTGCCTTGTTTTCCACCAGGAAGGCTCGAGAACACCTGGAATAGGTTCCTTAGCTGCTAATGACAAAGTAAATCCCTTCCTACCCAGCCAGCAGGTCCCAGCACAGGCACTGTGCTGCTTTTCAAGGGCTCACGGGACTGGAAAGGCGGTTCTGCCTCACTGTGTGCCAGGTGTCAGCGTGTCATACTCCACACACTACAGCTGCTGTCACTGATCCCCAGAATCCTGCTTCCTTAAAACACAGAGTGTTAATGGGCATCTCGAGCCTTTTCTTTTCCTTTCTACGCTGCCTGCACTACCAGAGTGTTCTAGTGTTCTCTGTTGTCCAGCCCAGAATCATGCACAGCGTTTTAGTTCTTTGAGGTGGGAGTTCATTTTTTCCTAAATACCATTCTCTAAAGATGGAATTCTGAAGTGTGTTTGTGCAGCTCAAAAATAAAGCTGTAGTAACGGAGGGAAACACTGGTCTCGGTGCAAGGCACACTCGCAGCAACGTTTATGTTTGGTTGTCTTTTCTTTGTATATTATAAACATTTATTTAACTTGTTGCAGTTGGACGTGAGTTTCTGAAATGTATGCTCAACAATAATCATTAAAGTGTTTGCAGAGTAGAAAACTGTGTTGTGCCGCTGTTTCCCTGCAGCCAGCAGACCTAAGAACTTCACTCCTCACCGTGCTGTAAATTACTTTTTTAAAAAAAACAAAATAAATATAAAACAAAAGCTTGGAGGTGTTGGTGCATGCCTTTAATCCCAGCACTTGGGAGGCAGAGGCAGGCGGACTTCTGTGAGTTCGAAGCCAGCCTGGTCTACAAAGCAAGTTCTAGGATAAACAGAGCTGTTACACAGGGAAAACCTGTCTCAAGAAACCAAAAAAAAAAAAAAAAAGACAAACCCAAAAGAGGTCAGGAGTACCATATAAATACTAAGCTGAAGCCAGGCAGTGGTGGCTTACTTACACTTTAATCCCAGCACTTGGGAGGCAGAAGCAGGTGGACTCAGTGAGTTCACAGCCAGCATGGTCTACAGAGTGAATTCCAGGACAGCCAGGGTTGTTACACAGAGAAACCCTGTCTCAAGAAACCAAAACAAAAAAAATATTAAGCTGAAAGCTAATTGACATACTCAGAGGACCTAATGCTTGCTGCTCTAATCTGTATGAGTTTGTGTGAGCTTTGCAGCTCAGGTCCACCCATGAAATCCACTTTACCCTCCCAGATAGGTCTGTGTGTTCCCTCAGATCGCTTCTTTTATGCCTAGCATCTCTGGGTCTACAGCTTGTAGCTTTGCTATCATTTATTTAATGGTTAGTATTCACATAAAAGTGAATTTCTCTTTCTGGGCCTGGGTTACCTCATTTTCACTGATTAGGGAGTTGTTCAGTTTCCAGGAGTTTAAGCTTTCTGTTGTTTTGCTATGCAGTTTTAATCTGTGGGTCTGATACGATACAAGGAGTTTTCTTGTATCTATCGAGACTTGTTTTGTGTCTAAGAATATGATCACTTGGAAAAAGTTTTGTGAGATGCAAAGAAAAAAGTATGTTCTTTTGTATTTGGGTGAAATGTTCTGTGAATATCTGTTGGGTCCTTTTGGTTTATAACATCTGTTGGCTCCATTGTTTCTGTTTAGTTTTTGTCTGGATGCCATGTCTGTTGGAGAGAGCTGGGTATTGAAGTGTCCACCATCAGTGCAGGAGGTCCCTGTATGGCCTGCAGCAGTGGTTCACAGCCTTTGGTGACCTTGCATGTAGGCCATGGATGTTAAAAACTAAAAGTATCGTCTTGGTGGTGCTTTCCTCTGATGAGTGTGTAGTGCCCTTCCTTATCACTTCTGGTAAGTTTTAGTTTGAAGTCTACTTTATTAGATACTAAAATGGCGTCATCAGCTTGCTTCTTAGGTCCATTTGCTTGGAATATCTTATTCCAATCCTTTACCCTGAGGTAATGTCTATCCTTGATGTTGAAGTGTGTTTCTTGGATGCAGCAGAAGAATAGATCCTGTTTTGCATTTATTCTTTTTTTTTTTTTTTTTTTTTTTTTTTTTTTTTTTTTTTTTTTTTTTTTGAGACAGGGTTTCTCTGTGGTTTTGGAGCCTGTCCTGGAACTAGCTCTTATAGACCAGGCTGGTCTCGAACTCACAGAGATCCGCCTGCTGCATTTATTCTTTTAGTCTGTGTCGTGTGTGTGTGTGTTTTACCTACATGAATGTCGTCTGACAGTGTCAGATGCCCTGGAACTGGAGTTACAGACAGTTGTGAGCTGCCATGTAGGTGTTGGGACTTGAACCCTGGCCCTTGGAAGAACAACCAGCGCACTTAATTGCTGGCCATCTCTCCAGTTCCTATTATGTGTCCTTTTATTAGGGAATTGAGATAATTAATATTGAGAGATAGCAATGACCAAAGATTGTTGCTTCCTGTTATTTTGGTGGTGGTGGTTGTGTATGTGTTTTCCCTTCCTTTGATTTTGAATAAAAATTATTCCCTGTGTTTTCATGGTCGTAGGTAACCTGCTTAGGGTGGAGTTTTCCTTCTAGCACCTTCTGTAGTATTGGATTTGTAGATAAATGTTGCTTAAATTTGGCTATATTGTGGAATATCTTATTTTCACCATCTATGATTGAAATTTTTGCTGGGTATAGTAGTTTGTCTGGACAGGCATCTGTGTCTCTTAGATTCTGCAGCACATCTGTCTAGGCCCGTCTGGCTTTTAGAGCCTCCATTGAGAAGTCAGGTGTGGTTCTAATAGGTCTGCCTTTGTATGTTACTTGGTCTTTACCTTGCAGCCTTTGATATTCTTTTTAGTGTTTTTATGTGGCAAGGAGACTTCTTTTCTGGTCCAGTCTATTGGTGTTTTGTACCTTTATAACCATCTCCTTCTTTAGGTTAGGAATTTTTTTCTTCTATGTTTGTTTTTGGTTTTGCTTTTCAAGACGAAGTTTCTCTGTGTAGCCCGGGCTGTCCTGGAACTCACTTTGTAGACCAGGCTGGCCTCAAACTCACAAAGATCTGCCTTCCTCTGCCTCCTGAGTGCTGGGATAAAAGGTGTGCACCACCACTGCCTGGCTCTTCTGTTATTTTGTTGAAAATATTTTTCTGGGCCTTTGAGCTGGGTTTCTTCTTCCCCTATTCCTATTATTCTTAGATTTGGTTTTTGATAGTATCACTGATTTCCTGGCTGTTTTGTGTCAGAAGTTTTAGATCTAACATTTTTTTAATTGATGTATCCATTTTTTTCTGTTTTATCTTCAGCACCTGAGACTCTTCCATCTCTTGTATTCTTTTGGTGAAGCTTGCTTCTGTAGTTGTTGGATGAATTCCCAAAAGTTTTTCAATTCCAGAATTCCCTAAGTTTTAGTTTGCTTGGGGGATTGGATCTGGGGAAATCCTGAGGTGAAGCTTTGCCTACTTTTCATTTTCAGTTATTCAGTTTTATGAAATTACTGAGAAAAAATTCCTATGTGGAATGCACTTGGTGAGACGAGAACTATAAACTAACTATGTATTCATCATGTTCGTGTGACTTACCTTCCACGTTTAGTTATAATCTTTAGCTAAAAATAAACATTTATTTAATTTTTAAATGTTACTGAGACAGTTCTTCCCAGGCTGGCCTGAAGCTCATGGTGTGGCCCAAGCTGTCCTCACACTTTATGCTCCTGCTGCTGCTGCCTCATGAATGCTGGGACTGCAGGTGTGCGCTGCGGGCCTGGCTAATGTTAACTTTTTTACAGAGATCCGCCTGTCCCTGCCTCCCAAGTGCTGGGATTAAAGGTGTGCGCCACCACCACCCAGGGGGTCAATTTCCAGAGTCTTTTTGTTACCACAGTGGCTTTAGGAATATAAATAGGATTTGCACTGTGTGTGCAGTACCCGTGCAGGCCAGAAGAGGGCATCAGAGTCCCTCCCTCCCCCCGAAAATGGTGTTAAAGATGGTGGTGAGCCACAGTGTGTGTGCTGGGCATTAACCTGTGTCCTCTAGAAGAGCAGCCAGCACTCTTAACCACGAGGCCATTTCTCTGACTCCCCACAGTGGCTTCCGGAACACATGTGAAGTTGCTCAGTACTAGGTGCATTACCTCCCATAGGAGATAGCTCAGACTGCTGCCAGTGTTTTCGTCCTATGTAAGAATCCTCAGAGGTCTGGTTGAAGGATTATCTCTTTCACAAATGCCACAGTATCTGCAGTATCCTGCCCACATCCTCCTGGGTGCTTGAAATCATCCCTATGTTGCTGTACCCAACACTGGGTAAATCTTACGTAAGAAAACTCCTGAAAGTATTCAGAATAGGCTGTTTTCCAGATAGTGTGAGTCTGCTCTTGGTTGAATCCTTTTCTATGAACCAGTGTTGTGACTGTGACTTCATCGGCTTCACAGCTGAATGTGAGAGTAAGGTTAAGACATGCAGGGCTGGAGAGATGGCCGAGAACACTGGCTGCTCTTCAGAGGACCCAGGTTCCATTCCCAGCACCCACATGGCAGCTCACAACTGTCTGTACCTCCTGTTCCAGGGCATCCAACACCCTCCCAGATACATACATGCAGGCGAAACAGCAATGCACATAATACAAATAAATTTAGAAAAGAGCTAAGACAGAACAGCAACATTTCTGTATATTACCTATGTTCTCAATCATGGCTATACAACTAAATCCCACCCTAGAATTCAAACCCACTTATGTGTACAATATTGCCATTACTTAAGTTTCTACAATGCCCTTGTAAGTGGTGAGGTTTGTGAAGGCCATGTGGGTGGTGGGGTGTCAAATCATGGCCTGCTGACTGATGGTTATTATCAGCCTCGAGGTAAATGTGATCTTAAAGCCGTTTGTCTTGTTTTCAAACACTGAATTGGGAGGGGTGGATAGTGCATGTGCCGTGACACACATGGGAGTGGAGGGGTGAGTACTGTATGTGTATCATGGTACACACATGGGATTGGAAGGGATGGACAGCTCACGTACCATGGCACGTGTACAGAGGTACAATTTCTAAGTAAGTGGTGGTTTCCTCCAGCTGGGTGTGGTGGCTTACACTGTTAATCCCTTAATCCCAGAGGCAGGTGGATCTGACTTCCATCCAGGGCAGCCAGTGAAATCCTGTCTAAGAGAAAAAGAGGAGCTAGTTTTCTCCTGCCATATAGGTCCTGGGAATGAGCGCCTTCACTCACTGGCCCCAGGTTTCAGATGGTAGAAAATATAGGTAAAAGTAGTACTTTATTAGTACCTGTCAAGATCTCTGACTTAGGCTGGCCTCAAACTCAGTGTAGCCAAGAACGATGTTGAACTGACTCCACGCCAACGTCTCCCCAGTGTTGGTTACAGGCATGCGCCACTGTGTCTGCTCCATGCAGCTCCAGCGCTCGGACCCTGTATGCTAGACAGACATCCCAGTCACGTTCTCTCGCTTCTGCACTCACGGCTACCGTGGGTTTGTCTGAGGGGGTCTTACTGGGTGGGTTTTCCTAGTGTCACTGCGGGCATTCAGCCGAAGGGAGGCGGTGGTTGCACAACAGTTACTGACAGCCGGTGCACAGCTCGCTTTGAGTCGGGCGATCAGACATACCGGGGTCTCCAAATACAGTTTTAAGCTCGTCAGTGTATTTTCCTTTGGTATCTACTTAATATTTTTTTAAGCTTTAATATTCTCTAAAGGTATAAAATCTGTGCCAAGATAAAATTCATCTGCTATTTTAGTGTGACCCAGAAGTTAATTCTGTCCACTCCCTAGCCACTGTGGTGCACCAGTTTCTGCAGTCCCCTCCGTATGCTGCTGATTAGGGGCCAACCAACTAGGGCAGTGTTTCCCTGCTGCTGCAGCTCAGCAAGACGTCGAAGGGCTTTGATCTAGGTGGGGCTTTCCTCAGATCCCCTTGACTCCATGCCTACTTTGTGCGTGGTTCCCACGGGCCAGAAGCCTTCCCTTTGCCTTTCCAAATGAGTGCAGAACAACTGTTTTGCTTTGGAGTCTAATAGGACTAGTGTTCTGGTCTTTGCAGAGTTCTCGGAAAGGGGCCACCTCCTCTCTGCACCCTTAGAGGTGAGCAGCGCCCAGCTGCACTGAGCACTGAGACGGGGAAGAACGCTTGAGTACTGCACGGGTCCACGCATGTGCGCTTCCTCCGTTGCTCACCACCCTCCACACCGGGGTGCACAAAGATGCTCCAGATAAACCAGCTCGATTTCTGTTGTCTGAGTGGAGACAGCATTTAAAAAGGCTTTTTTTCGGGCGGGGGCAGAGGGAGGCAGGGTTTTCTGTAGTGGCTCGGTTGACTTCTGAGACATTGAAGGTGGAGTTAGACGGGACTTGTGCCCTCTTCAGCAGCACTTGCAGTAAAACTGGAGCGATACAGAGATGAGCACGGGCTCTGCAAGCGCGACACAAACGTGCAGAAAGTGTTCCGTATTTTTAACAAATACCTAACTTTAAAAGCAAATGTGTGCTAATTTTAAAAGCAAAATTTTTGAATAAGAGGAAGAAAGGTGCTTATTTCGCATCAACCTGAGGAGATTGTTTTGGTTTTATTTCTTGGAACTAAAGTAAATTTTATTAATGAGCTTAGTAGGGACCCAGGTAGTTCTGTGCCATACCCAGATGTGTAACGTGCAGCCCCAGATCTTGGGAGGGGAAGGCAAGAGGATTTGGACTTCAAGGTCATCCTCAGCCAAAGAAGATTTTGGGCTCATTCCTGACTACACTGAAACCCTGTCTAAACAAAAAATAATAATAAAATATGGCATAATAGTAGCTGTCAGAGCTCTTGTAATGCTGAACCATTGTTTCACGGTAGCATCATAAAGTTAATGACAGGATGCCATCACAGTTGCTAAATATTCCTAAAAAAATCAAAAACTTCCAGAAACTGGCAAATAAAACTGAATTTCCCAGTTGTGTGTGGAATGAGCTGTTGCTTTTTGGTTTTTATTTTCATTTAGACAGCTCAGGTAGGCTCAGAACTCACAAGGTCTTCCCTGTGTACATCTGAAGCTGGAGGCCCTGTGCATAACCCGGCATAAAGTAAAATAATAATTAAAAAAAAGTAGGGCTGGAGAGAAGGCTCAGTGGTAAAGTGCTTGTACAAGCTTGAGAACCCTATTTCAGGACTTCAGAACTCAAGCAAAAAGTCGGCCAGTGCATGCTGGCCAGACAGTCTAGCCAATCAGGGAGCTCCCGGGTCCAGTCAAAGACCCTGCTTCAAAAAACAAACATGGGGGGTGCAAGATAGATGTGATCAAATGTATTATTTATACATAGTAAAGTTCTCAATTAGAACTATAAACCCGGGAGAAACAACTGAGGAGATACCAAGGTTGACCTCTGGTCTCTACACAAACATGTCCACACACACACACAATTAAAGAAGGAAGAGGGATGCCCAGGGCCGTGCAGCACAGTGATGAGAGTGCTTGAGGCTGTGAGGAAAGAGACAACAAGCAGAGCCATTACTCAGACGGCAGGCAGGCAAGTCAGTTTGACATTTATTGGCTAAAGGACAGCTGCCATCCATTCTCCCACCGTGGCCCTGCTGCTCCCGCTGAAGGGAAAGCACGCGTACAGTGCCACGTGAAACCTTGGCTCTCTGTTTAGAGAAAAAGTTTCTTTGTACACAGAATTGTTTTGTCCTGAGGAATCGTGGGGAACAGCCACTGACAGTTCTCGGAAGGCTGCGTGGTTCGCGACGTCTTTGGCTTGCCCGCCATTCCGGCCTTGCCTGGCAGTTGTCCTCAGCTGTCTGACATCTTGTCGAGGATCAGGAGAGGGGCAAGGATTCTCGCTCTGTTCGTTTCCACAATGCAGCCGTTCAGCAGCATCTCATCCAAAATGATGTGAACTTTATCCAAATTAAACATTATCTAGGCTATATTAAGGAAATTAGTTTGAGAATTTAGCAAACCTAAATAGTAACATGGCTTAGCCTGGCATTTTCCTGGTAAATAGGCCCAAGCATGAGTTTTGTTTGTTTTTAAACCCTTATTAGAGATTACCTTCATATATATGTACACACCTAGATTCATCTTGGCTAAAGCAAGTTCAATAAACAGATATTGAAATGAAACAGCTCCTTCAATTATGTTTATGTATGTATGTGTGTATGTATGTTTGTGTATGATTTGTGCTCCGGATGGAACTCATGGCCTCGCACGCGAGGCGGTACTCCAGCACTCAACACCCCATCCAGAACAGCACATTTTGTAAACCAGAGTGGGCTAGAATGTAAATGCCAGAGCACACAGCAAGTAACATTTCAGCAAGAAAATGACTTGACCTGAGTAACACACAGAGCCCACTGAACGCTCACGGTGCTCAGGGCCCTGTGATGAATGCACTCATCTATTTCCACAGTCTTCTCTGCAATCCTCCGTTACTCAGAAGCAAATGGGAAAAGCCAGAGCTGGGCTGCACACTGACCGCTCCGGTCTCAGGCTTCTCGTGAGCCTAAGGCTCCAAGTCAACACGGTCTCTCAGCCCCCAGGGCGCTACCTACCCACAAGCACCCTTCTTGGCCTGCACCTCAGCTGTCTTCTTTGCTAGGCAGAAGAAAAACAGTGCAGAGGAGAAAGGAATAAAGGAGAGGAGACATGCTAACTAAACTCGCCCAAGGACGAAAGTTCCGAGTTTCACACATGGAGAGTTCCAACCCTTGAATTATGAAGGCTTTACTTGGTGGAGCACTTTCTGGAAAACCAGTCTCTGTGGGGGAAGAAGAGGGCACTCAGAAACCAGGAAGAGTCATATTCTGAGAACCCATTCATCTGGGTAGCACTGGAGCAAGATGGCTGCAACGCTTGAACGTTTCTTAATTTTACATTCGAAACCTGAGATTCTGGTTTTAAAGAGCTGGTTTGACAAGGCTCATAGGTATGGATGAGTCCATTCTATCTTGATTGAAGGTTAGAGAGTTAGAATTTCTGTTCCTTCAAGGTTATTGTCAACAGGTGTGGCTAATAATCAGACCTGGTATTTCAGGTATTGAGAAGTAGTTATGTTTCTATCAACCAGGTTCCTGCTCCCTTAGGAAAACAGCTATGGATTCCACCCAGGGGGTGCTTAGCCTGCAGAACGGTCTTGGGTGTGACCGTTACCTGTCTTGTTCTGGCAATAGACAGTTTAACTAAGAATGTAGCCTGAATTCCTTCAACTGGTCTGTTCATTCCTTGTAGCATGTGAGTTTAGTTTTTTTTTTTTTTTTTATTGTTGTTGTTTGTTTCTTTCTTTTAAATCTCACTCCTACCTTTTGGGGTGGGGTATTTAGGCAAATGGAATTAAACACAAGTGAATTCAGTATTCACTGGAACTCCCCCTCAGTACTATCCTACGCTTCTGATTTATTATTTTCACTCGGGTCTTCATTCTTCTTATTTTTCTGGTCCCCATGCCTCTGCCCTAACAAGTGGCATCCTTGTGGAAGCTGGTCTCCCGACACTGGCTGAAAAGAAACAGCTGATTCAAATAGACAAACTTCATTCAACAAATGGGTGATTGATTAAACATACCGGTGAATTTGTAATTATGAATCTTTACAAAACAAATCATAACCCGATTTTGTTCAATTCCTGATGATGGCCAAAGTCTCTCTCTGTTGTGTTTGTTCAGTGAAGTCTGTCTACAGAGAATGACTTTCGAGTTCCATCAAACTCTTAACATCTCATTAAGTTCTCTGTAAATAGCTTGCTAGCAGGAGCCGATGGGAACTGTCCTTAAGTGACCCAGAAAAAAAAAAAGCTTTGCTCTGATATACCTATTAATAATGTCTTCCAATTATATAGGTGATTGCTTTGTCCCAGCCAAAGTAGGACTGGAAGGAATGTTAGGCTCAACCCTGCTCATCAGAGCCCAGACAAAGTGGCAACGCAGTCAGGCAAAAGCAAGAGCTGAGGGGCTGGGGATGCGGCTCAGTTGCCAGAGCTAGCCTAGCAGCACGAGGTCCTGTGCTTGATTTCCAGCACCCCGTAAATAAGGTGTAGGAACGCATACCTGTGGTCTCAGCTCTCGGCAGGTGAGGCCAGGAGGATCAGGAGGCCAAGGTCATTTTTGCCTTCTCGGCAATTAGAGGTCTGCCTGGGATACATAACGGCCTGTCTCAGAAATAGAGATTGAGCAGCACAGAGAGCCGAATGGACAAGACCCCCGAGCCATCGGGAGGTACTGAGGGCAGTGGAGGCCTAGCTACAGATCCTATTTGACATATGTGGAAACTTAATTTTCTCTCTTTAATTGGCTCTCTGGTCAACCTGTCCCATCTTCAGCAAATAAATGACCATTGTTCAGGTGTCCCCTTGAACCTGACTGTTTTGAAATTCGAATCGGTATTGCTGAATCATATCAACCACTGGTACCACCACATTCAAGGACAAGGTCCTTGTGCAAGCCTGACTTCCCCAGCCTCCTGGAAACACGAGTTAGTCGGTGAGGTCATTCTGTACCCTAATAATCACCCAGCTGTTCATGAACAAACCATAGACCAGAACCTAATGCAAAGCAAAGGCCTGAAAGCTGATGCCCCCCCTAAATCACATGACTACTTTAAAATAAAAATCCAGCTGTCCAGATCTTGATTTGGTTCATGAGCAACTTGTACACATGGGTGGAGCCAAGATCAGTGGCATCTGGGCCATATGCCAAGGACCAAAAGAGTATCACATCTGCCACACCTCAAGGCACTAGACACAGGCAAGTACTTTAGCACTGTCTGAACAGGAGGAAGCAGGAAGAAATTGGACTGCGGTCCATTGATTCAAGTGACCTGGGAGAGAACTTCCTTCAGACTGGGTTGAACATGACCAACCCCCAAAACTACAAACACCTTCTCAAGGAGCACATTTACTAAATCTCATGTTTCCCAACTGAACCCCAAGAACCTTGTGGGGTGTCTATGGAAGGCAGGCTGGGCTGGGGCTGCAGAGGCGCCCTACACAAGAACGCTCATCTCTGCCTCCTAAAACATGTTTCGCACAGGGTGTCTTCATTTATTTTCCTCGACACAGGATCTTAGGTGGTCTGCCTGGCCTTGACCTTGTTATGAAGCTGAAGATGGCCCTGAACTCCTGATCCACCTACCTCTACCTTCTTCCCAGTGCTGGAATACAGGTGGGAACCCTACGTGGTGGTCGTACCCAGCCCTACATGGTCTTTTAATACCAATATGATGGGTTAATTGTCCTTTAATAAGTGAGAGAACAGAGCAAACCAGAGTCAAGTGAAACTTTCAGAACTGGCCCAGCCCAGACACAAAATTGGCTAACTGTGTGAACCAAGAGATGGCTCAGCAGTTACCAGCACACACGGCAGCTCACAGCCATCTCTAACTCCAGTTCCAGGAGATCTGACACCCTCGTCTGAATTCCTTGGGCACTAGTCATGCATGAGACACACAGGCATACATACAGACAAAACACCCATACACATAAAATAAGTCTAAAAACTGGTTTAAGTATGAACGTCTGGGTCTGTCTGTACTTCTTCCTCACTTTCTTTCTTTCTTTGCTGGGACTGAACCCAGAGTCTTAGGAAGGCTAGGCTGGAGGTGTCCCAGTGAACCACAGGAGGACAAGTAAACCCTAACTCCTTTTGCTTCTCATAACTTGCTGTTACGGTGTTTTTTTGTTTGTTTGTTTGTTTGTTTGTTGTTTTTTGAGACAGGGTTTCTCTGTAACTTTGGAGCCTGTCCTGGAACTCGCTCTGTAGAACAGACTGGCCTCAAACTCACAAAGATCCACCTGCGTCTGCCTCCCGAGTGCTGGGATTAAAGGCGTGCGCCACCCCCACCCAGCCCAGGAAGGCTTCCACCCAGCACTGCAAAGACTGTGGGCTGTGAACGCTGGCAGAGCCAGGGGCAAGGGCGGCAGTGCTTGTTTCAACCCTGTGGCTCTAGAGCCCAGTCCCGAAAGCAGTCGCTGAAATCGCAGCTTCTGTGGCGCTGAGAGTGGACTGCAGCATATTGCCCTCCCCTCGGGAGCGGGAACTCGAGTGGCGCCTCATGGATCACTGCTTCCCTGCCGCGAGACTCTCTGTAGAAGCCCTCAGGGACAGATGGCTGAGGAGAGCCATGTGTGAGGCAAGTGAGTCTTGGGTTTTGAATTTGCCATTTTCAGATGGTTCAAGGGATAGTAACATTTTAAGTTCCTCTGAACTGAAATACACAACATGGTGAGGAAAGAAAGGTGAAATGAAAGTAAGGGGGGCAGGTGTGGTGGCGCACACCTTTAATCCCAGCACCTGGAGGCAGAGGCAGGTGCAACTCTGAGAGCGAGATCAGCCAGGGCCACCTAGTGAGTCTCTGTCTCAAGAAACAAACAAACACAACAAAAAGGTAAAGGATGAGAAAAAAACAAATTGTGGGTCGTGGTGGGGAAAATAAGTTGCAACTAGAAAGCTGACCGTTCCAGGAGTCTACAAAGACCAACACAGCTGCCCTCTCTGCACTACACACTGGTTAGCATAAGCTACTCCACCACAACCAGCAGAGCCCTGGTCTGCACCGTGCTGCTTCCTTATCTGACAGCTGGACATGGAAGAAGCCCTTCCTGAGGTGTCAGGGTCCCTGGAGCCGTGAGCCCCATCCAGGCTGAGAGGGTGTTTCAGCTCCTCTCGTCTAATTGTTCCTCGATGCGATGCGACAGGGAGCTAGTGGAAGGCCAGAGCGGGTCTTGTTTTAACTCCAGTAGCGTCTGCTAGCTCTTGCCGTTCTCATGACTTTTAAAGTATTTTTTTTAAAAAGCTTTCTTACTTCCCTGTCCAATTAGGAACAGATCTATTTTGAATTGCTTTCAATGGCTTCATTAAGACAGAATGAATATCACAGGGCTAGGGAGATGTCTCTGTGGTTAAGAGCCCCTCCTGTAAATTTGGGTTCGATTCCCAGCATCTGTATCTCTAGATCAGGGGACCCGACCCCCTGTTCTGTCCTCCAAGAACACCAGGCACAGACACACATGGCACAGAACTCCTCCACACATAAAATAATTATTTAAAAAATGTCACAGACACTGTCTAGCCTCAGCTCTCTTGGGGCATAGATTTAGGTCACCGGCCACTAGAGGGCAACCACCTTTCCTCAAACACTGATTCTGCACAGTGGGACCTCTGTGCGCACACTGCAGGAAGCCCACACACATAAACATGCTGTGACCCGTGAACCTGTTACCTACTAGTATTATACACAAATAGTTGTAATTATTTCAGAGTTAAGTCTGATAAGTTTTCAAAAGATTTCCTTATCACTTTCAAGTGATAGGTAGATTTTTTAAAATAAAGTATTTTTTATGTTTATGTGCACGAGTGGGTTTATCTATTTATTTGCTTTTCAGACAGTGTCTCTTAGCATAGCACTGCCTGGTCTAGAATTCATTATGTAGACCAGGCTGGCCTGAAACTCACAGAAATCAACCTATCTCTGCCTCCTGAGTGCTGGGACTAAAGGTGTGTGCCACCTGTCCAGCCTGCTTATGTGTGTTTATGTGCACTACATGTGTCCGGGTGACTGAGGAGTCCAGAAGGGGGCGTTGGAACCCCTGGAACTGCAGTGATGGGCAGTTGGAAGCTGCCCGGTGTGGGTTCTCATAACCAAACTGGGGTTCTCAGAGCAACAAGTACTGTTAATCACAGAGCCATCTCTCTAGACCCGAAGTAGACTAGCAGGAAAAATAGTCTTAGAAGTCAACATCTTATACTTCTAGAGACTTCTCAAAAGCCAGTGAGTGCCTGCCCACCTCTGGGGTCCTGGGCATACTTGCTTTGTTGTAAGGTGTGGAACTGAACCCAGGGCCAAGCACAGACGGGGCAGGTGTCCGCCTCGGGCAGCATTCTCAGCCCCAGAGACAGTTTTGACTTAAAAGAGAGAAAGAAAGGAAGTTTCTATGCCATAAAAGGAAAGTTAGGCCACGTCTCTAACCCTCCAGGTCATCCCCCAGAATCCACCTTCCGTCATGAGGGGAATCTGGGTATTTACCCTGCAAGCTCAGTCTCCCTCAGAAAAGCACCTCTCCCTTGTGACACATGTTTTGAACAAACCTATCTGAGTAAGTTAAGTCAATATATAATAGGGTTTTGTTTTTTTTTGCCTCTGAAAAAAATTTATTGTGCCCTGAGGTTTTAGTAAAAAGTAACAGTGTGAATAAGCACATTGTCGTGGTAATTATGAAATTCTGACAACATCAGGCAGGTCACTGTCAGGTTGCTGAGCAATCTTTTCAAAGCTTTTCTCAGATTCCCCAAGCTCCACTCAATATTCGGCTGTGGGTCTCTGCCTCTTTGATGAAGACTGGACGAGGCGCCAATCTTTGAGCACAGCAGACCATCATCAGGAATCATGCCATTGCCTTTTTTGTGTGCTTGTCATGTTTGGATCTATTTTAGTATCTGGGCTATCCAGGAGCTGGATCCTGGCTAATAGTTATTTTTTTAAACATAGAATTTATTTTCATTTTATGTGCATCGATGTTTTACCTGCATTTATGTCTGTGTGAAGATGTCAGATCCCCTGGAACTGGAGTTACAGACAGGTGTGAGCTGCCATGTGGGTGCTGGGAATTGAACCCCAGTCCTCAGGGAGAGCAGTTAGTGCTCCTAACTGCTAAGCCAACTCTCCAGCCCAATGTAATAGCTATTTTTGAATACCACCACCTCCCTCGTTGCTTTGTTAGGAGAGAAAGAAAAAGGGATCTTACAGAGCATTGTCTCTGAAAGGGGGGGGGGCTGGGGGGATCTGCGAATCACCTGCTATGGGGCTGCCTCCGCAGGGTGGCTGGTGGTTGGTGTCCTGGGTTCTGCCAATCCACCCTTATGCATGCTGGTGCTTACCTGATTACACCTTGAGTGGGCTTTGCCACATAGTATGGGAAATGTTCTGAAAAAGGATACATCTAGTTCACTCTGAAAAAGAAAACAAAACATATGGTGAGAAGAGGACCCCAGACAGTCCTGTCCCCTGAGCAGACAGGGATGGCTCTGCCTCCAGCCTGGAGCAGCAACTGCTGGAGCCCAGGGTGGGAACCTGGAGCTGGAAACTGAAAATGGGGGGAAAGGAAAAGAAAGCTGCAGGTTAAGAGGATTTTTCGAGGTCAGAAAGTAGAGGGACAGCTGGACTTGGTGGCTCATGTCTGTAATTCTGGGAAGCTGAGGCAGGAGGATTGCCACAAACTCAGGCCTGTCTCAGTTAACAGAGTTAAGATCCTGTCTCAAAACACACACACACACACACACACACACACAAAGTAAGCAGGAGAATAATAAATTAAATCAACGTTTGTAGACAAGGGGTCATCTGACACACACACTCACCGGGAGCCACAGCCATGCCTTCGCATCCATTGATTTACTTCTAGTTTATCTTAGGGAGGCAGGGAACAGTGACAGAATAGTCAGCGTTATCAATGGCAAACTATCGATAACAACCCAAAATCTATCAAGGGGGGCATTAGCTAAGTAAATTATAGCCAGCAGTAATTGATGATGCAGATGTTTGATTAAAGCCATACAAGCTTGTGTATCTCAGAGGTATGGTGCACCTGCCATTTTTAATGCCCTACGGTTGATCTCTACACTACAAAAATTAAATAATATTGTTGGACAGCAGTGGCATGTACACACCTTTGATCCCAGCACTGGGGAGACAGAGGCCTGCAGATCTCTGTGAGTTCAAGGCCAGCCTGGTCTATGAAGTGAGTTCCAGAACAGCCAGAGCTGTTACACAGAGAAACCTTGTCTCGAAAAACAAAACAAAATAATAATAGTAATGATAATAACAATAATAAATGTTAAAAAGTGGTATGTAAAAAAAAAAAGTGGAGCTAGGCGATGGTGGTGCACGCCTTTAATCCCAGCACTCGGGAGGCAGAGGCAGGCAGATCTCTGTGAGTTAGAGACCAGCCTGGTCTACAAGAGCTAGTTCCAGGACAGGCTCCAAAACCACAGAGAAACCCTGTCTCGAAAAACCAAAAAAAAAAAAAAAAGTGGTATGTAGTTAATCATTTTATTCAGGGATTCCATACCCATTGATTCAACCAAGCACTCTGTGAAATCCTTGGAACAGCTGCTTGTATGAACATAGACACTTTTCACTCTGCCGTGACCTCTTAGGTGTGATTACTCACAAAGCATTCACTGTGTGCTAGGTGCTGTCAGCACTTAGATGAGTCAGTTTATGGCAGTGTGTATGTAGGCTATACGCACATACCAACCACTGTTCATGAGGGACTTAAACCTGTAGGGATTTGGTGTAGTGGGGGCCTGGAGCCCTTCTCCCAGCTCTGTCAGGGTTATCCTGTGGACAGATGTACGTACAAAATGTCCATTCCCACACTTACAGGTGCTGTGTTAAGTCGAAAGGGCAGATGTCCCTAATTGGTGTGCCAATTGAGGGTCTTCCACCCATCTTGAAGACATCGTATTGGGAGAGCACTTTCGGGTTCAGAGTAAACTTGAGATGAAGGTATAGAAATATCTCACATGCATAGCCTGCCCAGTCCCAGAGCGGGCTCTCTGGTCACAGGGAGGGGCTCTTGGTCACCCTGCTTGTTACAGGTCCCCCACGAGCTCACACTGGGCTGTCCTCTGGCCCGGCTGCGTCTGAATCTTAACAAATACAGAGTGCCACAGGTCCAGCCGCTTTTCCTCCTGCCCATCTGAACTTATTTTTGTCAATAAAATAGTCATGCAAAGGGAAGAGGAGATGGAAATGAGATCATGTGTGATGGACTTCAGTGTGGAGGGTGGGACAGGAAACCCCGCCGCCTCTTTCACTGGGAACCTCCAGAACTAACCGGTTTGGCTTTTGTTTTTGGAAATAAGATGCTGATATGCTTTTCTTGGTGAAACACATTTCCAAATTTAAGATGTCGAAACTGTCTAAGATAAAAATAGCTCAGGGAGAATGCTTAAAACTTACAAAGCCAAAATTAAATCTTAGCTGACAGGCATCGTGGGTGAGGGTCGGGTCCTCTTTCCTTCCCCACCGTCTTCTCTCTTGCTGTCTTTCTGCTCTGATTTGATCCCGAGCAGGGTCATCCCGGGTCCAGCACCAGCCCTTCACTGTCACCTGGCTTAAGTTAAATTTGAACCTTGAATTCTGTGGTTCACGCAGTCCCCGCCACTCTCCTAAAATCGCAGCTGTAATTTGGCATGTGCTGTTTATTTTCAGTACTGAATGCAACAGTGTCTGGACGTCCTTTTGTTCTTCCTGCTGGAAGGCATTTTGGAAATTATAGGCTTCCTGGGCAAGTGTCACCTGAAAGTGACTTCCTGGGGCATCACAGACCTTGCCTTGCAAGCAATCTATCCTCACACAAAGTTCCCAGTCACAGCGGGCACACTGCACATGCTCAGAGGTGCCCACACAGCGGCAGCAGCTGGCAGGCAGGCAGGCAGCACTTCTAGTACCGTGGAAGGTTCGGAACATTGCTTACCTAGGACACTCTACTGCACAACCAACACAGACATAAATTTAAGGTCAGTCTCCTGTCCTGTGTCCCTGGAAGTCCACCTCTGAAACTGTCTGATCTCTTCTCCATTCTCAGCCCTAGAGGGCACCCATCCATCCGCTGGGGACAGAAGACCTGTGATGTCACAGGCCAGAAGCCATCTTCCAGGCTGACCACAAGTCTCATGCACTAAAAAGGCAGCTCCCAAACTTCAACATGTGTCAGACTCACCGGAAGATTGGCAGAACACACTGAGGGGACATGGCGGAGATTCTGATGCTGTGGCCTGGGGCAGGGCCCAGAGCTTGGATTTCTAGCCAGCTCCCAGTTTATACAGCTGGCCGTAGTGCCAGACTCTGGGGTCACAGCACTGAAGCAATGAGAACGGGCTGGGTCCCTGTGAGGAGCTTCTAACATTCATCTCGGGCCATAAAATTGGATTAAAGACAAATTTCCTTGCTCTTTTCGAGACAAGGTCACGTGTAGTCTAGGCTGGCTTCTAACTGGCCACAGAACCAAGAAAGGCCTTGTGCTCCCAGCCCTCTTGCCTTTCTCTGCCACTCACGTTGGGAACCGCAGCAGCACATCTCAGAACACACAGCTTCTCAACACGCGTTTCGCCTTGTTGGTGTTAGCACACCCAGTATGGCTAATTGCGGAGGAGCGTCCACTCATGACCCAGGAAACAGCAGCGTGGGACAGATCCTTCCTAACATTTTTATATAAAGGCAGAATGAGCCGGGCGGTGGTGGCGCACGCCTTTAATCCCAGCACTTGGGAGGCAGAGGCAGGCGGATCTCTGTGAGTTCGAGACCAGCCTGGTCTACAAGAGCTAGTTCCAGGACAGGCTCCAAAGCCACAGAGAAACCCTGTCTCGAAAAACCAAAAAAAAAAAAAAAAAAAAAAAAAATAAAGGCAGAATGAAACAAACAAGTTTGAAAACCAATAAGCTAGGGATGTGGCTTGACTGGAGGAGGAGCGCTTAAACCCTCGGTGCTGCACAAACAGGTGTGTGTGTGTGTGTGTGGCAGCATGCACCTGTAATCCCAGGACTAGGGAGGCGGGGCAAGAGAGTCAGAGCCGAGGTTCAAGGTCTCCTGGGCAGTAGTAACACAGCCACCCTCATTCACTCACTCAGTTTACAGGACTGGTGGGTTCCAGCTCACTAGAGAGCCGCATGCGTCAGTGTGCTACGGCACTCGCAATACTATGATCAATGGGATAGAAATGAGAGGTCGCAAATAAACTCTTGCCTGCTATTTAATTAGATTTTTTTGTTTGTTTGCTGAAATGGGGTCTCATGTAACCCAAGCTGGCCTTGAACTTCCTATGTGGCTGGCAGCCTTGACTCCATGGTCTTCCTGCCTCCAACCCTCCATGCCTGGCTCAGCCCTTACTTAGGATTGCTTGTTTCAGAACAAGGAGCTAAGACATTCATGGAGGGAAAAGGGCAGCTATCTCCACAACTGCTACTGAGACAAGCAGATATCTACATGCACAAAACGGGCATAGTGGTGCCTGCTTGTAATTCCAGCCTTTGGGAAGCAGAGGCAGTAGGATTATGAATTCGAGGCCAACACCTCTCCAACTAAGATAACAACAAATGAATTCAAGATTGATGGAGGAAGGCCATTGGCTAGAAAGAAACTGCCTTGGCCCATTTGATAGGCCAGCCTTTAGGTGGGTGGAGTAAACAGAACAGAATGCTGGGAGGAAGAGGAAGTGAGCTCAGACTCGATAGCTCTCCTCTCTGGGGCAGACGCGATGAAGCCCCGACCCAGGATGGACGTAGGCTAGAATCTTCCTGGTAAGCACACCTCGTGGTGCTACACACATTAATAGAAATGGGCCAAGCAGTGTTTATATGAATACAGTTTGTGTGTCGTTATTTTGGGGCATAAGCTAGCCAGGCGGCCGGGAGCCGGGTGGCAGGAATGCAGCCCGCAGCTCCTTCAACACAAGATAATTCACAATATAGAAAAAAAAGTCACTTAAAATGTAAAATGTATCAGAGACAAATTTAGAACTAAAATGATGAAACACTAAGAGAGCAAGGAGGTAAAGCTAAAGGTTTCCTAAGCACAGCTAAAGTATAAACAACAGGAAAGACACACACGGACCGATCATCCTTAATAAATCTTTAAATGCAATTAAAAACTGAGCAACAGACTAAACAGATATTTTTAAAAGGAGGTTGGATGGGACGGCATGATAAGTGCCCACCTTAATGCCAGTGCTGTGGAGGCGGAGGGAGGCGGAGGGAGGCAGAGGGAGGCGGAGGGAGGCAGAGGGAGGCAGAGGGAGGCCAGCTTCGTCTACACAGTCCCAGGCCAATCAAGGCTACATAGTAAGATCCTGTCTCAGGCAATGAAGGAAAAGGTAAGATTTGGTGAGGATATAGAGAAGTCAGGACACTCACACTGCTGATAGGAATTTAAATAATAAAAATACTGGAAAACAGCTCGCCAGTTAACAAAAATGTTAAATATGAAAATAATACTACCAAGTAATTTTTCTTTCAGGCATATGACCAAGAGAATTTCATTTAATTAATCTATATAGAGAAAAGGTCTCAGTATGTGGCTTTGGCTGATTTGAAACTTAGCTGCAGATAAGGCTGGGCCTCAAATTCATAGAAGTCCATCTGTCTCTGCCTCCTGAGTACTAGGGTTAAAGGTGCGACCACCATGCAATTAAGAAAAAAAAAATCTGATCTGTCCATAAATGTGATAAAAAAATATTCATAGTGGCAGTATTCATTCTTTTTTTAAAATATTTATTCATTTATTATCTATATAATATTCTGTGTTCACGTATGCCTGCAGGCCAGATCTCATTACAGATGGTTGTGAGCCACCATGTGGTTGCTGGGAATTGAACTCAGGACTTCTGGAAGAGCAGGCAATGCTCTTAACCACTGAGCCATCTCTCCGAGAGTCCTTTTTTTTGGTTTTTCGAGACAGGGTTTCTCTGTGGATTTTGGAGCCTATCCTGGAACTAGCTCTCGTAGACCAAATTGGTCTCGAACTCACAGAGATCCGCCTGCCTCTGCCTCCCAAGTGCTGGGATTAAAGGCGTGTGGCACTATTCATAAAAGGCCCAAACTGAAAATAAGCTAAATGCCCACCAGTGACAGTGGATTATAGCCATATGACAGAGTACCTAGCAATAAGCAAGAAAGGAGTGCCAACAGGCCCGGATGGAGCCTGAAACGCCATGCTAGGTGACCAGCTGTGGAAGTCCATGGTACACAACTCCATTTCTGTGGGGCATAAAGAACAGCCGGTCTCTAGGGACAGAAATCAGCGGTTCCCTAGGGCCTGGAGCATGTCCAGGAATATGCTTCTCTATCGTGTGATGCAGGTTCCTTTAATGACAGCAGCGATGGATGTAAGACTACTTTAAATGAGAAAATTGTATGGTATATGAATTATATTTCAATATAGCTAGAATATTTCTAAGAAAGGTTTGGATGGCAACGATTCTCCTTCTTTTACTTTGCATGTTACAGGTGTTCTGTCTGCATGCATGTCTGTGGACCCCATGTGTATCTGGTGACCATGGAGGCCAAAAGAGGTCATCAGATCCCCGGTAACTGGAGTTATGGGTGGCTGTGTAGCCTCCAGTGGGTGTCAGGAACCAAAGCCCTGTCTCCCACTACAAGTACTCTTAGCCCCCGAGCCTTCTCCCCAGTGTTCCTCCGGCCCTGCCGCTTTTCCTTTTGAGAAAGAGTCTTCTGTAGACAGCCTGGCCTTGAGTTTGCTCTCTGGTCAAGGATAGCCTTGAACTCTTGATCCTTGTGTCCTATCTCCTAAGTGCTGGTTGTCAGGTGTGTACTGCCATGCCCAGATTGGAAATTTTTTTTTGTTTGTTTGTTTTTATTTATTAAGACGGGGCTTCTCTGGGTAGCCCCGGCTGTCCTTAAACTCACTCTGTAGACTAGGCTAACCTCAAACTCACAGAGATCCGCCTGCCTTCCAAGTACTGGGATAAAAGTAGCATGCCACTACTGTCTGATTGGAAATGGTTCTTAAAGTAAAAAGGTTCTGTTCTCTTAGGAAGGAAAACAGGAGGAATATAAAAACAGTAATGATGGAGGAAGGTCATGGGTTAAATAATAAAGAAACTGCTTGGCCCTCATAGGTTAGAACAAAGGTGGGTGGAGTAAACAGAACAGAATGCTGGGAGGAAGAGGAAGTGAGCAGATGCAGGGCAGCTCCTCTCAGAGTCAGATGCGATGAAGCAAGCCACCAGGTCAGACATGCTGAATCTTTCCCGGTAAGCACACCTAGCGGTGCTACACAGATTATTAGAAATGGGCTAAATTAATACGTGAGAATTAGCCTAGAAGAGGCTAGATATAATGGGCCAGGCAGTGTTTAAATGAATACAGTTTGTGTGTTGTTATTTTGGGGCATAAGCTAGCCAGACGACCAGGAGCTGGGGCGGCAGGAACACAGCCTGGAGCTCCCACTACACAGTAAGTCAGGGGGAAACGTTCTGATGGGCAGCAAATGCATGAGGGACTTGGTTTTCTAAGAGTGGCTTTGTGCAGCTTAGGTTTCTGTCAACTTGACAAAAGCTAGAAGAATTATCTGGAAAGAGGAACTTAGCTAAGAAAATGCTTCCATTTCCAGAAAGCCTTTGGGACATTTTCTTGATTGATGACTGATGTGGGAGTGCCCAGCCCAGAGATGTGTGTGTGTGTGTGTGTATGTGTGTGTGTGTGTATAAATGTGCACACCACCCTTATGGTTTGGGAATTCTAAGAAAGCATGCTAACATCAAGGGGAGCAAGCCAGTCAGCAGCATTCCTCCGCAGCCTCACACTCAGTTCCTGCCTCTAGAATTCTGCCCTGAGTCCCTGTCCCAGCTTCCCTCAGCCGTGCACTCTGACCCGAGAGCTGTAGCTCCCCAAGTTTCCTGGTATTTCCCACAGCAACAGACGCAGACTGAAACAGTCTTCTTCATGAAGAGCTAATGTACACATGGGTTTGTAACACCTATGGTGAGCAAGAAGGGACAGCAGTCCAGTACCATTTATTTTAGTTTTTTTTTTTTTTTTTTTTGGTTTTTTCGAGACAGGGTTTCTCTGTGGCTTTGGAGCCTGTCCTGGAACTCGCTCTGTAGACCAGGCTGGCCTCAAACTCACAGAGATCCGCCTGCCTCTGCCTCCCGAGTGCTGGGATTAAAGGCGTGCGCCACCATCGCCCGGCCATTTATTTTAGTTTTTGCATGTTAATTAAATTAACACACAATACTGACAGATATCTGAATGACTCAATTTCTGGAAAACATTTTTTAGCCATTAGACTTACCACTCGGCTGAAGTACTCGTCTAAAACTTCTACAAAATTGTGTATGAATTCATAAATAGCCATCTCATTCTGAAATAAAAGGAGAGTGTAATTAATTTCATCAATGCCCTTAGTTAACAAAAAGTCCAAGGTTTTAGAGCACAGGGTTCAGTATAGATGTGTGAGAGAAGCAACATCCTAGTCACTGATATGCAAAGGGCCCACAACTGCTCTGTAAAATATTATTGTCGCTGAGGATGGCGCTCAGGAGATCCTGGTCTAGGACGCTGCCTCACAGGCGTGAAGCCCGGGGCTTAGCCCCCAACACCACATGACCTGGGTGTGGTGGAGCATGCCTGTAATCCCTGCACTACTGGAGACACTGTCTTAAAACAGGAAAGAAAGGAAGAGAAAAGAAACCAAGGGAGAGATGCTTATTAGTGAAAGAAATACAGGGACCCTTCACCACTAAGACTTTGGCAGTCCCGGCTGAATTGGTCAAGCTGAAACTGCAGAGAACAGAGCAGAGGTGTGAGCTCCACTCCCTCCTTAACCAGCAGCCTGAAGCCATCTCCCAGACTTCTCAAGGCGCGGACAAAAACAGCCCACCGAGATTTCAAAGGCTTTAGATATCAACTCTCCTCTGTGGACTCCATGGCCATAGGTGCTGGCCTGACTCCCAACAAGGTGAGCCTCACCTGAGAGGTAACCACAACACGACAAGGATTATATTTTGCTGTGACTTCTGGTATGTCAGCCATGTCTTTTTCTCCCACATGTGTGTAGTGTGCACATGTGTATACACATTTGTGATGTGTATGGGTACATCTGTGTGTGCATGTGGAGGCCCAAAGCTGGCTTCTGATGTCTTCCTCAATTACTGTCCACGGGATCTGTTGAGGTAGAATCAGCTCACCTCCTGGAGGTCACTGCCTCTGTCTCCTGAGTGGTCACTATGCCTGCCCCGCTGGTTTGTGGGTTCTGTGGGGCTTTTCTGTTCTCTCCAGCCTTCCAACCTCAGCTGAGGCCCAGGTAGTCTGAAAGAGGTTTGCTAGTCCGTGGGGAGCGAGCAGAGAAGAAACGTGAGCCTAGGGAGAATAAAAGTCTCTCATGGTGCACGGGCTTTTCAAACATCTTACCTCAGTGTCATTGACTCCGACCACGATGAAGAGAGCTGCATATTGCCGATAGATCAGCTTAAAATCCTTATATTCAATGAACGAGCACTAGAAGAAACGCAATGAGACATTAATGTCTGGTTGACAGGTTTCTTTGACCAACACACGTAATTCCTCGGCTGTGTCTGAGAGTCTGCTAGCACACCCCTGGAAGTTTAGACATTACAATGTTAAACGGCCTCGGCTGGCTCTGACAAGTCAGCGGGCTACTCAGAAGCATCTTTAGGAGGAAAAGCAGTCTTGGAAAAAAACCCAAGTGATCACTTGGGTTCCCCTTGTGCCTTTTTCCCCCCATTTCCTGGCTCCCTGTGGTGCTGGCCAGCAAAGCTGATGAGTATCAGCATTTGAAAGTGCTTTAATGCACTTTAAGGCACAAACTTGGTGGTGTCCTCTTTCCACCTTTCCATGAATTCCTGGGAAGCACTGAGATCTGCTCGCTTCTGTTCTACTGAATAGTCCTGGAGAAGCCAGCTCAGGCCATCTTATCTCCTACCATCCGTCCATCACCTACCAATGGAGATTATTTCATAAATTATGTAATGGTGGCCTTTGCACAGCAGATGCTAGACAAGATTTCCCACTGTAAGTACTGCTTCTTATGAATTAATAACTGCCTTACTACTTCTGACCTATAGATAAAACAACTCTTTTCCTCATTCATCTTCTCCTTCAGCCTCTGTAGGGAAGTCCCCGGGTAGCCTGAAGGTGCAGTGTAAGTTTTCAGTGTCAAGGTATGCTGGGGCCAAATGTGATTGAGCATGAACTTAGCAGCTTTTGCTTCAGGATATATTACTCTTGGGCACCCAATGTACCTGGGAATGAAGCTGAACCTTTTGACGAGAGGAACTGAAGATTTTCCATGTTTTTTAAATAGTCATTATTTCTATTGAGTGTATGTGTGCCTGAGTGTATGTATGTATGTGTGTATGAGCTATTATTTACAGGTAATTTACATTGCTATAGATTCTTGTATACTGATACAAATATAAATTATATTGAATATGTTCTTAGTTTTGTCTACAATATTTGTATACCTAGGCAAAGTTATTTTGTCATATTGTATGCATGCATGTTTCTATCTCTGCTTAAGACATTTGTATATTGATACAATTTTAGGATATATTTATCATATTGCAATATACATTTCTACCTCTGATCAAGATACTTATACATTGTTTACATTTTGAGGTCATTGTCCTCATTTGTTGCACAGTTGTTTAAAGATTATTTAATATTCTAATATGAAGTCTTAGTCTTTAAGCTATATAGGTATTAAGAATTATAGGTCAGGGGCTGGAGAGATGGCTCAGTGGTTAAGAGCACTGGCTGCTCTTCCAAAGGGCTGGAGTTCAATTCCCAGCAACCACATGGTGGCTCACAACCATCTGTTATGAGATCTGGCGCCCTCCTCTGGCGTGCAGGCATACATCGAGGCAGAATGTTGTATACATAATAAATAAATAAATCTTAAAAAAAAATAAAGACAAAATGAACCAGTGAAATTAAAAAAAGATTTATAGGTCAATAGTCATCCATGTTCGTCATACTTATAGTTAGACTAATCAGGCTCTTTAGATACATAGAGATTGTATTCTGCAAAGATAGGTAATCTTCAACCACTTCAAAGAGCTGTAGAATATGACATTTAAATAACTTAGGGTTCTGTTCACATGAGACATGATTGCTCCTGGAAGCACTAATCTATTCCCAAGAGAGTGTTGAGCATCAAAGACAAACTCCATTTGGAGTTTGTCTTCTTCTTGGAACAACTGGCTTTTGGGCAAGGAACTGCCCATGCATCAACCACTGACAAAATGTATGATGTTCAGACAGGACAAGCAGGATACAAGATAAAAGACTGTCAAATCCTGCCAAGACAGGGTAAGATGGTTTTAAAAAATTTCCTGCCTCTGAAAATGGTCTGTCAGTTATTCTAGGCCTTAGCCAAAGTTGGTTGCTTCAACGTTGCAAACGAGACTTTGGGTGATTGCCCAGGCAGCCAGTTGTCTCGGTCATTGTTGCACATTGTGGAAGTTGCTTGATTGCACTTCCCGCTTACTTAAGTAATATTATCTCCCTTCTCGGGTCTTCGATGGGTTGAAGACTTATAGTCGTAGATACTTTCCGCTCATGAGTTGGCCATTTTATTTATAATACAAGACTTAGGATAGGATAATTATTGAAACATTTATCACATGTTTCTTCCTTGATATAGTTTATGTTGGATGTAATTCTAATTTTTATAATTGATATTTGTTCTTATTGTATATAATTTTGTATTAGTCTTAGAACTCTCTTATTTAAACAAAAGGGGGAGGTGCTGTAGGAAATCCTTCAGCCAGTAGCCTTTAAGTTACCAACCCACTTGGGCATGGCCTCTTATACTATAAATGCCGATGTAATGTGCATGCTCATTCTCTTTCTCTTCCAGCTGCTGGATTCAATTGCTGTTCCCAGTATGAGCAGAGGACTGTGATCTGTGAGTCTACCCCTAAATAATAACCCTTTATTATATTCAATTCTGGATCCCTGAAACTGGAGCTATGAATGGTTAGGAACCACCATAGACTTCTGGAAATTGAACCCTGGTCTTCTACACAAGCCGCAGGTGCTTTAACCATGAGCCCCCTAGTCTTTTTGTTTTGTTTTGACACAGGTCTTATAGCCCATCCTGGCCTAGTACTTACTCTATAACTCAAGCTGGATCTCAGAATCCACCCGAGCACTGGGTTACAGGGTAGAGGTCATCACGAATGGCTATGGAACAGGTCTCAATCTCTCAAGAGTTTTTGACATAACAAAACAAGAACCCACTACATCTTTGGACAGAACGAAACTACTGTGATATTATGATACTCTGGTACCTGATGCCAGAAGTCCAGTGCTTTCTTTTTAAAATAAAAATAATTTTAGAGTACCCCCCAAACCTACCAATATCTTTATTCCAAAGGGTGAATTTCTGGTAGAAATGCTGTTTAAATTGCGGCAGGTCTGCGGACTGTAGGAAGACTCAAATAGACACGTCTCTTACGTGTTTCCCGCGTGTGGTGACAAACACAGTTCCTAAATGAGTTCCTATTTCCACCTGATGCCACCGAGCAGCGTGTACCCACATCAGGCCAAGTAGTGATGCAAAGAGGAACCAGGAGAGGCTGCAACTGGAGAACAGACTTGGAAGCCAAGGGAAACACGCATGTAACACGCAACTACTGAGTGTTGATGCAACTCGGTAGTTTACGACAGCTGATGCTCCCAAGGCAGCCTCTCAAAAGAGGCGAGATGGAGAACGGGGAAGAAATGGGTGACTCCGACTTTGCAAGTCGCCCAAAGCTTTCTAATTGATTCCCTAATAGGACTTGTAGTAAATAAATTCTCTAAGTTCTTTGCAAAATGACTCAGGTTTTTTGTTTTGTTTTGTTTTTTCTTTGTGTAGCCTTGGCTGTAGAATTAGCTCTATGGACTTGTTTTTTAAAATGGGATGCAGTGTGGCAGAGCATCCCTACTAAGCTGTGATGCCCTGTGTAGAAGCCCCAGCCCCAGGAAACAATTCTTTATTATGCCAACGATGCATTTAGCCTCTAGGTTCCAGCAGGAGGAAGAGATTTGTTATTTTGTATGAACTGTTAACTTCCATTTCCCTTATCTACAAAATAAGAAAAAGTGGGCTCAAACTAAGTTTGTTTTTAAATCGCTTGTCTGGTATTACATTGGCTGCATATTTACCAAAGAAGGTAAGCAGAAAAGAATGGTTATCCACATGGAAATTGCATTATTATCCCCTGGCACCCTGCAGTCTTGAGTCTCCGCAGTCCTGACAGTCATCTGACCTTCCTTCCTGTTTTGGCTTTCAGAAAGCCACCGGTCAGCCTCAGACACTGTTGAGAGTTCCAAGGGCTGAATTCATATGAACAAAAAAAGATTATGTCTACAAGCAGGAGTAAATTTAGCAGCTACTTCTATCTATCCTAAATAGCTCAGCTATCCTAAATAAAAACCCAGGACTTTCCTGGTTTGCCTTTTGTTTTTCTCTTACTGGGATGGTAAGACCCAGGCTTCCCTTTCATCTACCTTTCTCTTCATGTCCTATTGTCCCTGATAGCCCTGGAACGAACACAGCTCAGAGACGATAATGACCCTCAAGACCTGGCCAACCCGTGAAGGCAGAGTGGCCTACCTATGGAGAGGACAAAAAGCCGCAGACACTTACTTGTTCGCTGGATCGAGACAGACAACTCTTGATGACCTCCGTTTCCAGAAGTGTGCGCTTATTAATCTCCACGTGCTCATAGTACTTAGACAGTCGGGTCTGCCCCTGTCTGTTCACCATAAGGAAGAACTTTATCATTTTCCCCCTTTGATCAGTTTCTTTCCAAATAGAAATTAAAAGTAACGGCAAGGGATGCCTGCGGCTACAACCTGGAGAGTGAGAGAACAACAGAAAGGCTACATTACACTTCTCAAAGGCTCACCCTAAGCCTGTTCCACAGATGAGCCAGAGGGGACAAATATGTGTCGGAAGCAGGACGAAATGAGGTTTAAATAAACAGAACCATACACAATTTCCAGCAGCTCCCACAAAACAACTCTGAGCACACACAGCCCTTCCATTCAGACATGGCCAATTTGTTCAAGTTTCACAGGTACTGAGTTGAAGTACAATCTTTTTTTTCCGAGACAGGATTTCTCTGTGGTTTTGGAGCCTGTCCTGGAACTAGCTCTTGTAGACCAGGCTGGCATTGAACTCACAGAGTTCCACCTGCCTCTGCCTCCCAAGTGCTGGGATTAAAGGCGTGTACCACCACCGCCTGGCTTGAAGTGCAATCTTAATTAGTCTTTATAATAAAAACCTGGAGTCAGATATTGAGCGATCAGAGAAGCGTAGCAGTCATCCATTTTACGGCTACTGAACCCTCAGACCCAAGGGTGATCCTGTCTCTATGAATCCCAAGACTGACTGCTCTGAGCTCCTGTCTCCTCCTGCCTTGTAGTCCTCTCTCCGCCCAGCTGGGATCAAAGGTGTGAGCTCTGTTTCTCTTTTAGACCGGATCAATTTCGTGTAGCCCAATTTCTTGAACCCACAGAGATCTGTCTCCCGAGTGCTGGGATTAAAGGTGTGTGCCCCCACAGCCCGGCCTCTGTGGCTAATTAGTGTGGCTAGCTCTGCCCTCTGATCTTCAGGCAAGCTTTATTTGTTAGATGACAACCACCAGGTACACACTGAGCACCGGAGTCAGAGGAAGTGAAGATGTGATCATTTTTGATTTTCTGGTTTTTATCAGTCACAAAGGCATTAGACTGAGAAGCGAATGACGGCAGTACAAGAGGACATAAGGGAGACAGCCGGGCGGTGGTGGCGCACGCCTTTAATCCCAGCACTGGGGAGGCAGAGGCAGGCGGATCTCTGTGAGTTCGAGGCCAGCCTGGTCTACAAGAGCTAGTTCCAGGACAGGAACCAAAAGCTACAGAGAAACCCTGTCTCGAAAATTCAAAAAAAAAAAAAAAAGAGTCCAGAGAGGGCCCATCGCAGGAGGATGAGGAAGGACGCTCCAGAGAAGGGGCATAGGAATCTGGAAGCCGGACCTAGATGAGACTCCGTGGCTGGGAAAACAAGATGAAGGCTCTGGGCAGTTCACTGTGGTTGCAGGTTAGGGCACTAGAGTGGCTAGAAGGCTCAGCGGCTGCTCTTCTGGGGTCAGTCCTCCACACCACCTCCACATGTCACAACATCTGTAACTTCTACCCTCTACAGGTACCTACACTCATGTGTGATACCCCCAAACAGACATATACATACATATAACTTAAAAAAAAAGAATGGCTGGGGCTGGAGAGACAGCTCAGTGGTTAAGAATCCTGGCTGCTCTTCCTGAGGTCCTGAGTCCAATTCCCAGCACCTACATAGTGGCTCACAACCATCTATAGTGGCATCTGATGCCCTCTTCTGGCATAAAGTCAATATAGCACTCATATACATAAAATGAATAAATCTTTTTGAAAAAAGAATGGCTGTAGGAAATCAAGTTGCTCACATGGAATAAGAGCTTTAGCAGTCACATTAAGGAGCTGGGTGTAGTTTGCACACTGTGCCCTGCACTCAGGAGCCGAGGCAGGAAAACTGCCACGTGTTTGAGGCCATCTGAGCTAAAGAGTGAGCAACTCTGTCCCAAAAAAACAAAGGAGAAGTTATGCTAAGGAGCCTGAGCTTCATTATTGGCGGGAGGAAGATCTAAAGCAAATATTTCTTCTTTAGTGGTAGAATAAGCAATATCAGCTGTCGCCAAACTCTTCTAAAAGGCCCAACAGCAAACTGAGCTCTGAAACCGGAAGTCATCACCTCTCCCGAGACTTCGGACAGGGGCTTCTGTCATTCTCAGTTTAAAGCTCAGCAAAGTGAACAGTCTGCACTATACTGGGTCTGAGGCCAAGTCTGCAATTTTTTTTTTTTTTAAGAGTGGAACTAAGATTCTAAAACGAAGGCTGGAGAGACGGTCTGCCTTTAAGACAATTCGCAGAGGACCTGGTTTGGTTCCCAGCACACATGTGGCAGCTCATAACCATCTGTGACCCCAGCTCCAGGGGATCTGATGCCTTCTTCTGTCCTCCGCATATGGCACATCTACATACAGGCAAGGAAAATATCTCTCTCTCTCTCTCTCTCTCTCTCTCTCTCTCTCTCTCTCTCTCTCTCTCACACACACACACACACACACACACACATACACACACACACAGAGCCTCTACAGTAAGCTAAACTCTTTTGAAATAGGTAGCTTGCACAGGAGAATAGAACCCCAGCCAAGTTACAGAGGCTGAGGCATATCACGAGAGAGAGAGAGAGAGAGAGAGAGAGAGAGAGAGAGAGAGAGAGAGAGTTGAGGCACACCAGGGACAGACTACTTTGCTGTAGGTTGGACAAAGAAGCTAAGTCAAGCTAGACACTAGTAAGAACTTACTGCTGGGGATTTTTATTCATTTAAGATTAAGAGAGTGTGTTACCTAAAAGCTTGAATTTTTGAATAACAAAGCTGGAGAGTTATGGCTTTCCCACAAGCTTGCAGCGTTCCTCCAGTTTGCCTGACCTTCTGAACCCCAGCTGGACAACTGCTTTTGGCTTATGGACGTGAGATGAGATGACTCGCAATGGCACTTGATCTCCTACAACTGTTTCCTCTATGATTGGAGCCATAACATTATGAAAGATAATTGCTTTTTTTTTTTTTTTTTTTGAGACCGGGTTTCTCCCTAGGTGTTCTGGAGCTAGCTCAGTAGATCAGGCTGCCCTTGAACTCACAGAGTGTCCACTAGCCTCTGCTCCTGAGTGCTGGGATTAAAGGCGGCGTGCGCAACCACCGCCAGGCATATATTTGTTTACACTTCAGTTCCCATTCCCCACAAGGCTGGGGACTGACCCCAGGGCCCCACACAAGCTAAGCGAGCAGCCAGCGCTCTGCTGCTAAACTCAAGCCTCAGCCCGTGAACCAAGCTCTAACAGACAGGCGCTAACCTCACAATAACCTCAAGTACTGTTCTATAAAAGGCCAGGCTCGGTGTAGTAAGGCCTGAGGCTGTGGTGTTCAGTCAGCGTGCAGTCTAGACCAGCTCACCCAGGGATGTGACAGCTGGGCCGCGTGGGAGATAACCTCACTGCTGTGTGTGGAAGTGCCACACATTCTGTGGTGCTTAGTCACAGGTTACTTTTACTCTCGCTACAGAGACTGACCAGTAGCCAGGGTGTGGCAGGTATGCCTGTAATCCCAACACTTGGGAGGTGGTGGCAGGAGGGGCCGGGGCTCCAGCTCATTCTCAGTGCTGTGAGTTCAATGTCAGCCTGGGACACATGAAACCTTAGGTCAAAACACTAACAATAACAAGAAGTTATCATCCTTTCAGTAAAGTTATTTTACTTTATTTATTTATTTATTTATTTATTTATTTTCGAGACAGGGTTTCTCTGTAGCTTTGAGGCCTGTCCTGGAACTAGCTCTTGTAGACCAGGCTGGTCTTCAACTCACGGGGATTCACCAGCCTCTGCCTCCTGAGTACTGGGATTAAAGGCGTGCGCCACCACCACCCGGCAAATTATTTTGTTTTCTTTTTTATTTATTTTTTAATTTTTTTATTTTTCGAGACGGTTTCTCCGTAGCTTTTGGTTCCTGTTCTGGAACCAGCTCTTGTAGACCAGGCTGGTCTCAAACTCACAGAGATCCGCCTGCCTCTGCCTCCCGAGTGCTGGGATTAAAGGCGTGCCACCACCGCCCGGCCTATTTTGTTTTCTTTATGTGTGTATCTGCCATGTGTGCTGGATCCCTGAAGCTGGAGTTACATGTGGTTGTGAGTCACCAAACATGGTGCTGGGAACTGAACTCAGGTCCTTTGCAAGAGCAGCAAGCACTCTTAACTGCTGAGCTATCTCTCCAGCCCAAGTTATTTTATTTTTATTCATGTAATAATGCATCTTTACTTTTATTTTTAATATGTAATACAGCACATGCCTTTAATCCCAGCACTTCAGAGGCTGAGGTAGGAAAGTCAGGAGTTCAAGGCCAGTCTGGGCTAAATGAAACCCTATCTCAAACAACAACGACTAGTATGAACAAATGGAATTAATTGCAATTTATTTTTAAAGTAATAGAAATAGTTGATCATGACAAGGAACGTACTTCCTTGAATAGGTACGAGCCAGTAAGCAAAGAAAAGGCAGCAGCTCAAAAGTCTATTGTGACGTTTTCATACGTGTACCTCGATGTGCTTGGCTCTTGGTTGGTACTGGCCCTCCTCCCGCTGTGCAGCGTCCCAGCCTTTTCTACTGCTGTCAGGACGCATGTTCGGGTACCCTGCACTGTTTCCTCTTCATTCCCTTCTCGAGCCCCCCCCACAATCACCCCTAGATTCTACACATGAGGAAATATTGCAATATTTGTTTTTCTAAGTCTCAGCAACATATTCTTTATAATTTTTTTTTTTTTTTTTTTTTGGTTTTCGAGACAGGGTTTCTCTGTGGTTTTGGAGCCTGTCCTGGAACTAGCTCTTGTAGACCATGCTGGTCTCGAACTCACAGAGATCCGCCTGCCTCTGCCTCCCAAGTGCTGGGATTAAATCTTTATAATTTTTTAAAATGATTTCTTTATTTGGCGTAGAGTGGTGGCACACACCTCTAATCCCAACACTCAGGAGGCAGACTTTGGAGTTCTGAGGGCAGCCTGGTCTACAAAGCGAGTTTCAGGACAGCCAGGGCTATATATGGAGAAACTCTGTCTGGAAAAAAAATTAAAAAAAAAAAAAGACATGGCATATGTATGTGTTCAAATTTTGCCTTTAAATATTGTGGTTGCATTAAGTGGAAAGATGAGCTGGAAGAAGATCCTGCTGAGTTGTTACATCAAGGGTCAAATTGCTTCCTGCCTTCCAGGACCAGCATTTTCCCTTACTGACTTAAGAGAAGGGATGGCAAATAAGGACATTTGAATTGACACTCCTCAGGATACTAGTTTCAAAGAACAGTCTACAGCACCCACACGCTCACACACAATCACCAGCGTATGTGGGCGTGCACAGGGAAGCCAAGTGGAGCGCTCAAGTGTCATTGCTTTAAACCCACAATCGTCAGGATAAACAAGAGATTCCGTGGAGACTGAAGAGACAAGGATGTGTTTGAGACGGGAACCTGTGTGCAGTAGGCACCTATCCCTGGTTAGTCATCAGGGAGGAGCAAGCTCAAACACTCAGGAGACTGAGATAAGACAATCAAGAAGCCACACCTAGGCAAATGATGGGCGTGGCCATGGAACAGGAATGAATTTTCTGTGTTCATGAACTCTGTGTTCAACAATGCAAGACTGCAGAGGGCGTTCTGATGTGGCAATGAAGGTAGGAGGTTCCACACACAAAGAAAGCATGTGTAGAACAAGGAAGAATAGACAATGGAAATTCCACCAGGGAAAAACACCAGACAAAGCATGCCAGGATGACCTAATAGGGAAGAGCTCAAGAGGAAGAGAAACAGAAAAATAATTTGTGTGAGTTGTACAGCTCTGAAGGCCAGATGATGACAACTGGTCTCTTCCTAAATGGCTTTCTACCTTAGTATCTATGTCTGTCTGTCTGTCTGTCTGTCTGTCTGTCTTTTATCGTTATTAGTGTGTAGACAGAGGTGTGTGTACCATAGTACACGTGAAAGCGGGCAGACAACTTTCAGAACATCTAATAGCTTTGGGAATGATTGGGGAATATTTTATTATTCTTATTAATATTTCTATTTTTTTTTTCTTAGACAAAGTTCTCTGTATTGTCCTGGAACTCACTCTGTAGACCAGGCTGGCCTCGAACTCAGAGATCTACCTACAATTTGCTTCCTGAGTGCTGGGAATAAAGATGTGTGCCACCATTGCATGGCGTACTAGTCTTATTGGTAGTGCTAGGGATCAAAGCCAGGGTCTTGTGTGTAGCAGGTAAATCTCTGCCTTCATCTTCATCATCCGCAGGACATCACATTGCCTTTCCCCAGTCATCCCAGTTACCCACATGGCATGGACTACATGCCAGCAACCCAGGTGATCGGTATGGGATTGTGAGCTCCGTCAGTAGAGCTGGAATTCAGACGCTTTGTTTGTGACATGGTAGCTCAGACAGGCCTGGAGCACTCTACAGACCTGAGGATGACCTGATCCTCCTGCCTTTTCCTCTCAGACGGCTGGATTACAGGCATGTGGCCTAGCTAGTGGTTTTAGTTTTCAGTAGGACTGAACTCAGGGCTGTGTACATGCTACGCCAGCAGTCTACTACTGAGCCACAGCCTTTCGTAGTTTTTTGTTTGTTTTGGTTTGGTTTGGTTTTACAAGACGAGGTTTCTCTGTGGAGTCCTGGCTATGCTGGAACTCACTTTATAGACCAGGCTGGCCTCAAGCTCAGAGTTCTCTGCCTCTGCCTCCTGATTGCTGGGATTAAAGGCCTGCATCGCCACCCCTGGTTTACATCCTTAATCTAATAATTACATCCTTAATCATGACTTTGAGAGATCTTTTTACATGTGATCTAGTAAGGTCACATGTATATGTGAACAGAAGGTCAGAAAACAGCATTTATTTATACTGTGGGCACGTCCACGTCCACATGGGGTGCATGTGGAAGTTAGAGGCCAATTAGAGGAAGTAGGTTCTGTTCTAACATGTGGGTTTTGAGATCAAACGAAGATTGTCAGGCTTGATAGCAAGGGCCCTTGCCCACTGAATCTTTATCCCACTCTCTGGCCTGCACTCTGGTTTTTCAAATGGTATTTTGTTCTGGAAAAAAAAGCCAGGCGTGGTAGCTCAAACTTAGATCCCAGAACTCATGAGGCCAAAGGAGGAGGATTGCCATGAGTTCCAGTCTAGCCTGATCTACAAGATACCCTGTCTCAAAAAAAAAAAAAAAGAAAGAAAGAAAGAAAAGAAAAAGAGAATAAAAGAAAAGAAAAGGAGGAGGAGGAGGAAGAGGAGAAAAAGGTAGGAGGAGATGAAGATCAAGTGTAGTGTTGTAGTGCATATTATCAGCGGTGGATCTGAGTTCAAGGCCAGTCTGGGCTACAGTTTGGTCTGTAGCCAGCCAGCCAAAGCTATAAAACCAGACCCTGAACCATAAGAAAAATAATAAAGTAGAAAAGAGGAATAAAAAAGGGAGGGGGAGAAGAAGAGGACAGAAGGGGACAGGAAGAAGGGAAGAAGAAGCCAGGAATCAGGAATAGCAGGGGCAGCACCAGTGGACTTTGTTGACAGGCATGGTGTAAGGTCTGTAACAGACACTCAGACAGCTGCAGCCCAAGGACCATGAATTCAGGTCAGCCTGGGCTACACAGTGAACTTCAGGACAATATGTGAGACCTTGACTCAACAGAACCAATAACTAAGGGAAGCAGGGGAGTGAGTGTGTGTTGGGATTCACCTGAAGGACTGCTCATTTAACCAGGATAGCCCAGGAATTTCGGTGGTTTTGTTCTCCTCTTTTGTTCCAGTACATGGGCTCTTATTCCTTCTTCCAACTCTAGCTGGAGTAATACTGACCTCTGGCTATACCCCGCGGAGCCTCTGATGCCAATCCTGGCATTATCAAAGTGAAAACAGCTATCTTACAGAGTGAGGCAAAGGTTAGACGCAACATATGGTGCAATGTTCATAACATAGTTAGCATGCAGACTTCTTTTAAGACCTCACTGTTTAGCTGATGATGGCTCTGAGCTAGCGATCCCCCTGCCTCAGACCTGTGCCTTCTGCTGTACCACGGCATCCAGCTGTGCTGACTTGAAATTCCTCCCTTTTATGTGGATTAAATAGGAAAGACCGATGGGCTTGAAAGAACAGGTAGGGGAGGATGTTTGTACTTCAAAACTTCATCCGTCTTTTAAATTATTACACTTTCTTTCAGTGTGACCTGATATGATGTAAAAACAACAAAAAATAGGACATTGATTCTCTGTCTTTGAACTTGGACGTTCCAGTCTTAAGAATTTACCTACGGCATAATAAACAATGTGCCTGAAATGTCTGTAACACTGCATGGGTGGAATGAGGAAGAAGTCTTCCTTGTTAAGCAAGTGAGCACAACCTTGATGTCTTTTTCCGTCCAATAGTCAACACAGGTACAGCAGGCCAATCCTGTAATCCTAGCACTGGGGAGGCAGATGCAGGAGGATTACTGTGAATGCCAGGCCAGCCTGGGTGAAATAATGGATGATAGGCAAGCTGGAGCTATGGGATGAGATCCTGTTTCAAAATAAATGAATAAAATGAAAACCGAAAAAAATTAAAAATAGATACATACAGGCTACAGACTAGAAAGGGAAAAAAAAGCAATGTATAAAATGTATAAAAGTAATGAAAAGATAAAAACAGAATACCATATTCTACACTCACATGGATTACGGTTATGTGAAAGGGATGTCTGGATGCAGATTACAGGTAGGGCAGAGGGTAAATCTGGAAAACTAGGTAAGGGAGTTGGTAACAAAGGACGGCATCCGGAGCAGGTGCATCTCATGAGACAGGAGACCTGGGTTTTCAGGTGGTGGGGAGTGTCTTAGTGTGGTGTTGGACCAAGGCAACTCCTATAAAAGCATTTAACTGCCGGCTTTCTTAGTTTCAGAGGTTAGTTCATCAGCTTGGTAGAAAGCGTGGCGGCAGACAGGCATTGGGCTGAGAGCTTACATCCCGATCTGTAGGCAGAGAAAGATACTGGGTCTGGGGTTGGCTTTTGAAACCTCAAAGCCCACCCCCATCAACACACATCCTCCAACAAAGCCACACCTCCTAATCCTTCCCAAATAGTTCTACCAAGTGACACCCGGGCATTCAAACATAGGAGCCTATGAGAGCCATTCTCATTCAAACCACCAGTGGGAGTTAGGAAGTGATTTCTCAAAGGCCAGAATTTGTGATGACTGCCGCATAAATTTGTGAGCCCAGGAAAAGCCACTCGCTTTACAGTGCGTGAAATAAAGCTATTACACGAAGTTACGGGCAGGCAGACAATCTGGAAGATGTCTCAGTGGCCAAAGCTGTAACTACTTGAGCAATGTAGTATTAACATGGTAGTTAAGACAGTTCCTCATGTTGTGGTGACCCCCGAACACCCAGCTATTTTGTTGCTACTTCCTAACTGTAATTTTGCTAGTTATAAACTATAATGCGAATATCTGATACACAGGATGACTCCAAGGGGTCGGGACCCACAGGCTGAGAACCACCGCTATAGGCCTAAAGAACAGTCATTCAGCTGGAATGGTGGTACATATCCATATTCTCAGCATTCAGGAGGCAGAGGCAAGAGGGCCAGGAGTCTCCAGCCCCATAAAAACCACAAAAAGGAAAAAATTACTATGTAAATTAGGCTGCCCTCAAACTCACAAAGATCCACCTGCCTCAGCCTCCCCAGTGCTGGGATTAAAGGAATGTGCCACCATTCCTGGCCATTTTAAATTATTTATTTACTTACTTACTTTGGTTTTTTTGAGGTAGGGTCTCTCTATCCATTAAAAAAAATAATAGAACCTAAAAATGTCCACGAGCCGGGCGGTGGTGGCGCACGCCTTTAATCCCAGCACTTGGGAGGCAGAGGCAGGCGGATCTCTGTGAGTTCGAGACCAGCCTGGTCTACAAGAGCTAGTTCCAGGACAGGCTCCAAAACCACAGAGAAACCCTGTCTCGAAAAATCCAAAAAAAAAAAAAAATAAATAAAAAAAAATAAAAATGTCCACGAAGTGACTCAGTTATATAATGAGAACATTTAGGACACTAAAGCTAAAGCTGCCACTGTAGAGAGGAGGGAACCCTGGTGAGTTCAGTCCTGAGTGAGTGTGCGCTGGGACACAGGCACAGCCATGTCAAGGGTCCCTGAGCCTCAGACCCACAGAGAAATGGGAAAGCCACCCTACCCCGTGCCGGAAGGTGAGTCTCACAGGGGAATGGCTGAGGGTCTAGTTCAATGGCAGAAACATGGATTCAATCTTCACTATTGCAAGAAGAAAATATTTTTATTGCCACCCTCAACTAAAAGAAATAGAGTTCAATAAGAATTATCTTAAATGTCTCTAAAGATTTTTCCAATTCTAGCTACTAGAAAGTCTAAAGGAAGAGAATCACAAATTTTAAGCCATGTCAGAGTCTGAAACCAGCCTGGACACCTTAGCCAGACTCTGTGTCAGAATAAAAGGTAGGGCCAGCAAGATGTTCCAGTGGGGGAATATTGGGGACCCTGATACCCACATGGTAGAATAAGAGCTGAATCCTATAAGTTGTCCTCTGACCTCCACATGCGTGCCCTGGTGTGTGTGTGTGTGTGTGTGTGTGTGTGTGTGCTCCCCCAACACACAAATAAATAAATGTAAAAGAGAAGGGCTGGGGAGTAACATTGCTAGCCTAGCATGTACAAAGCTCTGGGTTCAAGTTCTAATGTTGGGAAAAAAAGTTTCACCTTTTTCTGTGGGATATGTGCCGTGTAGTTTAGGTTGGGCTACTAATAGAAAGACACAAAGTTTATTAAAATATACTCTTATAAACAATATACTTTTGTGAAATTTTAGCAATTAAAAATATTTTTAAGGGGCTGAAGGTCTGGCTCAGTGCTGTGCATTGTATATGTGAGGCTCTGGATTTGATCATCTATACCAAAAAAGAGAAAAGAGAAAGAACAAGCCAAGACCAAACCAAACAGGAACAGCCAGTCTTCAAAGGAGAACAGTGTCCCGCAGACTGCTCAGCACAGGTATCCTTTGCCTGGTACCATCTTTTTTTTTTTTTTTTTTTTAATTATTTATTTAGTTTGTATACAATATTCTGTCTGTATGTATGCCTGCAGGCCAGAAGAGGGCACCGGACCTCATTACAGATGGTTGTGAACCACCATGTGGTTGCTGGGAATTGAACTCAGGACCTTTGGAAGAGCAGGCGATGCTCTTAACCTCTGAGCCATTTCTCCAGCCCCTGGTACCATCTTTTTGAACATACCCTGATGCTTCATTGGGAGACAAGCCACATCCTTAAGCTTGTCAAATTATCACCTTGGAAAGTCTGGCCAGTTTCCCATTTGGTTATATTTTCCAATTACTCTGCTCTCAGGGTTAGAGACCTGGTTGCATATTCTTAGCCAGTGTACGGGAGAGACTTGGCTCCAGGCAATCTCTTTCTCTCTCTCTCTCTTCAATTTTGACATCTCAGTAAGTTAGCTATTACACAATATTACCACAGCCTACTTTTTTCTGACTCATATTACCCAGGAGACAATTGAAGAATGAATTTGGACTAGAATCTTATGTAGTATCCTGGGTTTCTTAAAGGTTTGGTGTCCATTTTCTATACTATGTAAAGGTCCTTTTCCTTTTACATACAATATTTACCTGACTAAAGTACCCTGCGTATATATATTTTATAATTTTCATAGCCTCAAGCAACTTGTGTAATTATAAGTCAATATCTGATCTCACTTGTCAGGCTAGCGCTTCCTCCTCTTCTTCTGTTGTGTCTGCATTATGTGTGGTCCACTCCTTTGGTCTGAACTCGAACTCATCAGGTTTTTTTTTTTCTCCAGAGACAGAGCTCTCTTTCTCTTTGTTGTTTTTGAGACAGGGTTTCTCTGTGTGTAGCCCTGGCTGTCCTGGAACTTGCTTTGTAAACCAGGCTGGCCTCTTGTCAAAGTTTTGGTAGGCTATGATATGTATTTGCCCTCTTACTTTATAAACTTAAAGACTGTGCTATTTCCCAGAGTAACTGAGTCACCTGAAACTACCTACAATTTCAAACATGCTAAGGATTCAGGAACCAGAGACTAATACTGAGCCCAGTCATAGACAGCAGGCAAACAGGGAAGAGAGACTCTATTTCTTTGTTTCTAAATGCACACACACTCATTGATACAAAAGGGTGGGGACCACTTCCTATTATACAATGGGACTTGCTAAAGTCACCAAAAACTGTGTTGTGGCTTGTCCTCCCAGTCATGAAAATAAGAATGTTTGTTATATCCTTTATGATGAAGAAAAACAATGACTAAAATATTATTTATGAACCTGTTTAATTTCTTCAGTGGAAAGATGACAGGCACATGGTCATCAAGACATAAAGTGCTTAGATAATGACAAGACACTACTTAGTTCTCAAAGGCAGAATCAGAACTCTTCATACGTCTCTAAGGGAATAACTGATAAGAAGGAACCTGAGTACATCTATTCCCAACTTATTTAAAAGCCTGGAATTCCCTGATATACTCTAACTCTCACAATACATGTAAATTGAATGACAAGTCCAGTGGGGCAAAACCAGAATATCTAGGCTCAAATATTAGCTGTAGGAAAGAGAATAAGAAGTACCCTGGCTGGGCGGTGGTGGTGCACGCCTTTAATCCCAGCACTTGGGAGGCAGAGGCAGGCAGATCTCTGTGAGTTCGAGACCAGCCTGGTCTACAAGAGCTAGTTCCAGGACAGGCTCCAAAACCACAGAGAAACCCTGTCTCGAAAAACAAAACAAAATAAAGAAGTACCCTGTTGTGGAATATTACTTTAACTATGTAAAGGAGTGTTACATTTGCTTATGCTGCATTTGTTTAATGATGTAAAGATGTGTTGTTTTACCTTTGCCTGCCTAAAGCAACCTGACTGTGTAAACAGAGATTGTGCTTTTGTTTCCTGGCTGCCCAGACCCAAATAATCACACAGAAACTATATTAATTATAGCACTGTTTGGCTAATGGCTCAGGCATATTCCTTATTAGTTCTCACATCTTAAATTAACCCCTTTCTTTCTTTTTTTTTTCTTTTGGTTTTTTTCAAGACAGGGTTTCTCTGTCCTGGAACTAGCTCTTGTAAACCAAGCTGGCTTTGAACTCACAGAGATCCGCCTGCTTCTGCTTCCTGAGTGCTGGGATTAAAGGCGTACGCCATCACTGCCTGGCAAATTAACTCATTTTTATTAATCTACGTATCGCCACGAGGCTGTGGTTTACCATTGTGGCATGTTACTCCTTTGGCAGCTACATGGCATCTCTTCGACTCTGCCTACTCTCCCTCTTTGTCCCTATTTGAATTTCCCACCTGGCTTTACTCTGTTAAGCCATTGGCTGAAACAGCTTTATTCATCAACCAATAAAAGCAATACATATACAGAAGGACATCTCACATCCTGATTGGCCTAATAAAAAGCTGAACAAGCCAATAGCTAGGCAGTAGATGGATATGTGGGGCTGGTGGGCAGAGAGAATATGAGGATGAGGAATTTAGGCTTGAGAAGTAGGGAGATGGAGGGAGAAAGCCAAGCAGCTGCCGGTCAGCCAGCCCGGCACAGAGTGGGATATACAAAACAAGACGAAGAGAAACGGCTAATTTAAGTCACAAAACTAGTGGGACAAGCATAAGACCAAGCATTCGTAACTAATAATACTTCTCCATGTCATGATTTGGTCTGAGGAAGCCTGCTACGGTACCTAAAAACTAAGTTAATTAAATATATAGGCATTCTTCTCATTTTTTTTTTAAATATTTATTTATTATGTATACAATGTTCTATGTGTATGCCTACAGGCCAGAAGAGGGCATCAGACCTCATTACAGATGGTTGTGAGCCACCATGTGGTTGCTGGGAATTGAACTCAGGACCTTTGGAAGAACAGGCAATGCTCTTAACCGCTGAGCCATCTCTCCAGCCCCCTCATTTTGTTTTTAAACAAGCTGGAACTCATCATGTAGTGTAGCTAAGGGTTCAGACACATAGCAATTCTTCTGCCTCAGCCTCTCCAGTGCAGAAAGCACAAGAGCCGCCAGGCGGAGGTGGCACACGCCTTTAATCCCAGCACTCGGGAGGCAGAGGCAGGCGGATCTCTGGGAGTTCGAGGCCAGCCTGGTCTACAAGAGCTAGTTCCAGGACAGGCTCCAAAACCACAGAGAAACCCTGTCTCGAAATACCAAAAAAAAAAAAAAAAAAAAAAAAAAAAACCAGAAAGAAAGCACAAGAGCCGCCACATCTGGCTTAAATTGGCTTCCTTGAAGAGCATCATGAACTCAGTAAGCTGGTGTACACTTGCCACCTCAGCACTGGGGTGGTAGAAACAGGAGAATCACAGGTTCAAGGCCAGCCTGGCTATAGAAGAAACCTGGCCCCAAATCAGTCTGCACCTAGGGAGCAGGTATGAAGACAACGGAGAGAACAAGAGGCAAGTCTGGAAGTGCGACTGAGGAGAGGAAGTGACACAGCCACCGATCAGAGAGGGAATTCCGGTTAGGGAGGGGAATTGTGATCCAGTCACCTGGGAGAACCGATTCTCTACGAGCTCTAGAAACTCAGAATCCTCAGGAGTAGTGGGCGGGTGGCACAATGCTAACAGCGTAAACATCCCAGCGGAGAAGAAAACTGTGTACAGTTCAAGTCATTACCCAGGCCGGCTAAGATTGTAATCTCAATACTTGGAAAACCGAGGCAGTATGATCTTGACTAGGCTATACAACAAGACACCGCCAAAAACCACCAGAGGGAAGGGGGAGTTGGGGAGACACTTCAGTGGGCAAAGCCACAAACCGTGCTATTGACATGTAGAAAACGACGCTTAATGTACGCATGATCAAATTTGTAAACATGGAAACAAAGTTTTTTTTTTTTTTTTTTTGTTTTTCGAGACAGGGTTTCTCTGTGGCTTTGGAGCCTGTCCTGGAACTAGCTCTTGTAGACCAGGCTGGTCTTGAACTCACAGAGATCCACCTGCCTCTGCCTCCCAAGTGCTGGGATTAAAGGCGTGCGCCATGGAAACAAAGTTTTAAAAGCCCTTTTGGGGAGGTACTTATGCACAGGTGTGAAGTAAAAGTCAGGATGGTTGGTATTAATTAATTTGCTCACAACAGGACTGGAAACGTAAGGACAGCGAGAGGGAGAGAGATGTACAACTCCAAGGGTGGGTCCATGTATCCCAGGCTGGCCTCGAGCTATGATGATCATGAATTCCTGATCCTCTGCCTCCACCTCCCAAATGCTGGGATTACAGATGAGTGCCACCATGCAGCCTACTTTGGGCTCTGTTCTAAATCTGGAGATGGCTAAAATATTTAAGCAGAGGTGACAAACCTGCCTTGGAAGACTAGTCAGGCGGCAGGGAGAGTGAGGTGGAAGGGCGGAAACCCGAGCAGACAGGAAAGAAATTTCTGAGAAAGGCCCGGGTGCCCAGGTTAAATGGAGGGTACCAGACTATAGTTAAGTGCCATCCAGTAAGACAGACAGTAAAACAGAACAGAGTTTTCTTTTTGCCGGGTATGTGGGGGAGGGGCAGCCTTACCTGGAGCTGAAGTTGAGAAATATAATGTGCACCTTGCTCTTTCTCTATAATCATCGCGTGAGTGGGCTCCAGGCCCTGGAAGGAGCTTCACAATGTGTAAGTCCTGAGAGGGCCCTGAGGACGAATGTAAGGTATTTCTGGGCTTTTTTTTTTTTTTTTAATTTTATTTTTTATGTGTCCTTCCTCAAGGAATAGGGCTGAAGGAATCAGCTGTAGGCTGATTGTTAGTAAGTGGAGAAACTGTACTCTAATCATATGAAGAAATAGCACTGTTATCTAAGACCTCATTTCATACGTAAATATGGCAGCAAGAAGTGTAACAGATCCAATCAGTTCTTCATTAATTATAACAATACAGCAGACATGACCAAGTAAAGTGTATTACTTTGTCTCTGAAATTACATCCTGAATGGCTCCCATAGTGAAAAATTTGTATAGGTTTTCATAGTGAAAATAAGTTTAAAATGCAACCAATTTATATGCAATTTCCTGTATAGCTGTAAATACTGCAACTCTTCTCATTATGCTGTTAAATACTCTTTTTGTTTTATTGTACACTAAATGGTTATTAGCTTTTTTTTTGCTTTTCGAGACAGGGTTTCTGTGTATCATCCTATAGTCCTGGCTGTTCTGGAACCCACTCTGTATACCCGGCTGGCCCCAAACTTAGATACCAGGCCGTCTTCTGGGATTAAAGACGTGGGCTGCCACGCCCGGGGGCCAGGTTATTAGTTGTATTAACTTTAAAAACTTTTAAGTTCCCGAGGATAATTCCTGTGAAACCAAGCACAGAAAAATGCACACCACAGAACTTAAAAATCTGACCTTGTGTGTATTTTTTCACTCTAGAGCCATATAAAGATTAAGATATCGCCACTGTTCATTTAGTTTGTTGTATTCATAATACTTTTGTTCTCTGTTCCAGTAAAAATTTCTGCTACTAATGGACAATATATGAGTTCACTTCTAAACATCAGAGCCCAACTATGGGTGTCTTTGAAAGTTATCTTTTCCCATGCACCCACCATTCTCAGGACTCAAGATATCACTACTTCTTCCAGTTAAAAAAAGAAAAGAAAAAAGAAAACAATGCTTAAACTCCCCCAAACACAACCTATCTCAGTATTATAAAGGCTGAAGACAAGTTACAACAGGCAGCCGGGAGCACTGAAGTGGGACCAAAGAAGCAGGTCGCGGCGAAGCCCGGGAACTAGTGCGAAAGTCGGAGGAATCTGGGCCATTTGCCAAAGGTGAACGTCCCCCTGGATCCCGGAGACTGACTGGTGCTACGACACTAGAGCTAGGGTGAGTGACAGGCAGAGAAAGAGCCGCGATCCTTTGGGGGTTGAGCAAAGCACGCGAAGAATTCGACAGAGAAACGTCAGGCATTCCTGGGCAGGATACGCCGGGCTTGACCCCAGCCCCGTAGGCGAGGCCCTCACCGCTCCCGATGACATCCGCGTGAAGTAAACAACCCGAAAGCCGGAGGCGTCCCGCTTGCACCCCGGGAAGCCACTGGTGCTGAGTCGGAAAGCCGGGGGAGGGGCGGGCGCCGGCGTGGGGGCGTGGCCCAGGCTTTCCCCGCCCCCAGGGCGCGGCGCATCCTCAGTGCGCCCGTCTAGGGTGAGGCCGGACTCTATTTGGTTATCCGGCGTGCGGCCGCCGAGACGTCCGCTACCCGGCGTGCCGTGCGCGAGTCAGCGAGCGAGCGGGCGGGCGGGCGGGCGAGCGGCGGCGCGACGTCTCTCCTCACCCGTCCCTCCCCCTCCCTCCCGCCGCGTCCCCCCCCCCTTTCCCCAAAGTGAGTGAGTGAGACGGGCAGATGGAGGAGGGACTGTAATGGCGGCGGCCGGCAGCTCCCTGCTCTGATCCGCGGCAAGCACACGGCAGCAACCCCCCTTCCCGGCCCTCTCCCGGCCGGCCCCCGCCCTGCCGTCGGCGCGGGGCCACCGTCCCCGACCCTCCCCGCAGCTGCCGGCGTCTGGCTCTGCGCCCCGGCCGGGGCCCCGCACACAATGGACGAGCTGGCCGGAGGCGGCGGCGGCGGTGGCGGCGGCCCGGGGATGGCGGCCTCTCCCCGGCCGCAGCAGGGACCCGGGGGGACCCTGAACCTTCCGCCGGGAGCGAACGGAGCGCCGGGCGGCGGGGGTCCGGCGGCCTCCGAGGCGGCGGGGCCCCCGCCAGGCCCCGAGCTGTCCCGGCCGCAGCAGTACACCATCCCGGGGATCCTGCACTACATCCAGCACGAGTGGGCTCGGTTCGAGATGGAGCGGGCGCACTGGGAGGTGGAGCGGGCCGAACTGCAGGTACCTGGCCGGGGGGGCCGAGCGCAGGCTGGGGGACCGGGGCGCGGGCTCCGGGGGTGGGGCTCGGGCTGGGGCCCGCGCCCTGAGGGGCGGAGGGGGACCTACCTGAGAGGCTCCGGCTGGCGAGCGGCGACTGCCTTCCCGGCGCCCCCTCCCCCGCTCCCGCAGCGGCCGGCTCCCTCTTCACAGGCGGCGCGCTGCGGGCATCCTCGGGGCAGCCATTTTGGCTTTTAGCATGGCGTCTGCGGGGCTCCTCCGGCGGCGCCTACCGGGCCTCCGGGCTTGGGCCCAGCGCCTCCGAGCGCCAGGCTGGCGTGGGTCCGCTGGGCCCCGAGTTGGCGCTTGTTGGTCCTCTTGAGGTTGAGTTCAGGCGCAGAGGGCCTGGGCTGAGCGTCTCGCCTCCTGGCCCCGGCACCCCCTTCCGATGTGGCGTCCTGCCCCCTCCCCCGCGCCTCGGGACGCAGTTGCCCCTTGACAGCCACGCCGCTTCGGGCTGCCACCTCGCACAATGGCTTGTGGCCCGCCGCCGAAGTTTGCCTTGCCACCCTCAACTTTTTAAATACCCGGGATGCCGCTGTTCTCACTCGGATTTCCTTTAGCGCTTCATGATTCCTCAACACTTTTAACTGAATTTCCCTCTTTTGAGTCGGCTTCTCTTGACTTTTCATTCTGTGTCCTTGTTTTTACTCATACAAAGCCCAATTGGACTCTCTGTACTGGATTTATGAAATGTCTGCACAAAAAAGAATTGGTCTTAACTTTGAAGGAGAACGTACTTTTTGTTTGGTCTGCGCTAAAACGAAGCTGAATGTCCACTTATATGAACCCCCGATCGACTTGAGTTACCTTAAGTTTTGAAAGATGGTAGTTTCGGGTTCCTGTCTTGAATTTTTAAAATTAAGTGCCTCTGTTTGAAAGGATTATTTGAGTTGTAGGATAGTTGCATTTAGTTTAAAGTTCTTTCCAGGGTGTAACTTGAGCTTAGAAGAAAAAGGCATGCATCTAAACGTTGCACCTGTTTTTTTTTTGTTTGTTTGTTTGTTTGTTTTTGACTTACGAATTTCGGATGTATTGTTCATACACACACATACATCACACCTTTGGTGAGTTTAGGAAGAAGTAATGTTGAAACAGGAGGTTGATTAATGTAGAAAAGGTATTCTCGCGGGGCGTGAAGGCGCACACTTTTAATCCCAGCGCTCGGGAGGGGAGGCAGAGGCAGGTGGATCTATGTGAAATTTGAGGCCAGCCTGGTCTACAGAGTGAGTTCCGGGACAGCCAAAGATACACAGAGAAACCATCTTGAAAGAAAAGGTATTCTTAAACATGAATCTTCAGTTTTCATTACATTAAATAAATATAAAGAATTTCATTCAAAAATTAAAAATACTCGGCTGTGTGGTGGCACAAGTCTCTAGTCCCAATACTCAGATGGATCTCCATGAGTTCAGGCCACCCTGATTTACATCAGGAATTCCAGGACAACCAGAGCTACATAGACTCAATCTCAAACAAAAAAAGTAAAAGAAACATAAAATATCAATAATGTTTTGTTGACAAAAGCATTGCAGTCAAATGATTGAACCAGTAAATATTTGTTGTAGGTTTTTGTTTTGTTGCAGACAGGGTTTCTCTGTGTTCTGTGGCTGTCCTGGAACTCAACTATGTAGACCAGGCTTGCCTGTCTCCTCAGTGATGGGATTAAAGGTGTGTGCCACCACGCCCAGCTGTGTGTGTGTTTATTTTTTTAATATTTACTTCTATTATTTGTATGTGTGTGCCTGAATGTGTGTTTATGCACCACATGTGTACAAACATCCTCAAAAGTCAGAAATCTTTGGATCTGTGTAGTTATGGATGATTTAGGAGCCATCATATGGGCGATGGGTATTGAACCCTGGTCTTCTGTGTGAGCAGCAGTTGTTCTTAACCGTTAGCCACTCTCCAGACCCTAATTGTTGTTCTTGCTTATTTGTTAGTTTTTTTTGACATAGGGTCTTGTATCCCATGCTATCCTGATACTAGGCTGGCCTCGAACTCAGATATTCACTTTCCTCTGCTGGGATCAAAGGCATGCACCACCACAACAGCCTCCACAGTCTGTGTTATGGTTATTTTGAGACAGAGTCTGTAGTTTTGGGCAGTCTGGAACCCACTATGTAGAACAGGCCGGTTACCCCTCTTAGAAATCCATCTGCTTCTGCCACTTACCTGCTGGGATTAAAGGTTTGCATCACACATCCAACAAGCCAGTAAACCTTTATTTTATTCCACAAAGTGGGTTAAGTTAAACTTAAAAATCTTATATATTTTACATGACACCTTTAGTTGATTCGGTAGTTTTAAGATTGTTCTTAATACTTTTGTGTTTTTGAGATAATTTTCAAAAAACTTAAGTGAAAATTGCCTGTGATTTCTTTAATACGCATGGATTTAAAGTTTTGTGGTCATATAGCTTTCTATTACAGTCTGATGCCAACTTAATGTTCCATGTGGGTAGACTGAGGTTAAAGTATTCATTAAAACATGTGTTGAGGCTTTTGCTTACTTTGATAGACCACCAGTTTCTTACGTGATTTTTGATCCTTGTACTGTTCATTTTCATTGATTTTTCAAGTTAGCAATTGAATTTGTCACTTGGGCATAGTTGATGTAAAGAGCTAAGGAAGCTTCTTGTGTCCAAATTAACAAGTTTTACATTATTGAAATCTATGTTGTCAGCCCCTTATTCCCTTTTCCTTTCCATTGTTCCTGGATTTTAAGGATTCAGTTGCTGGGCTTCTTTTAGATAATCTGTTATTTGTCATTTTGGGGGGTGGGATAGGGCTGTGCAGCAAAAGCTGCCTAGAACCTGGTAAGTGGCTCACACTGACCTTGAATGCTATTATTAGTCTTTAATTAAGACTGCTTGTGAGGTATGCACTTAAAGTTTTATGTGTTGAAATGTATGTCTAAAAATGTATGTATATTTAAGCTATACATTTAGAATTATTTCTGGTACTTTCTTAAAAACTAGATAACTTCTATCATTTTTATGTAGTTCTGAGTGCCCTAATCATCTACACATTATATTTTGAAATGTTATCTTGTAATATTGCCCATTCTGGGTCTTAACTCCTGAGTTTTAAGTGATTCGCTATCTCAGTCTCCCAGGTAGCTGGGTTTAACATGTGAACACACATTTTTTTGGCTATGCTGGGGACTGAATCCTGAGCCTTGTGCATGTATGCCGTATGTCTGGTTTGGATCTTCCACAACACACAGATGGAGGTCAGAGGACTACTCCTGGGAGTCCATTTTCACTTTCCACTGTCAGTTGTCAGGCTTGTCAGCGAGCCCCTTTACCTCTTAGCGATCTTATCAGCCCTCCAGATTTTCTTTGTTCTGTCTCACTTAGCGGTTATCCTCAGTTTATAGTATTGCCCTTATGAACATTGTAGAACACAGGTTTTTGCTAGTTCAGTTTTTTATTTTTTGGTTCATGATTGACCTTAAAATTTCCAAATCCTATGACTTTATACACTGTATTGGGCTTAAGGTACAGTTTCTGCTGCTATTTCTTCCCCCAAAGCCTTTTCCTATAGGGGTGGTTGTGTTGGGGCACCCATTTGATTCTGGACCTGAGAAGGCAAAAGCAGGTGGACGTCTCTTGAGTTCTAGGCCAACCAGGGCTTTATAGTGCAACAGTCTGTTTGAGACTCTTCACTGGCTTCCATTCTCTCATTCCTTGTTTTCCTTTTACCTGCTTCACCACCTCTGTTCCAATTGGAGATATTGTCTTACTACGTATCCCTGGTTGGTACATGGTGCTCAACTCTGTAGCCCAGGGTGGCCTCTTACCTTACCTTCTCCAGTAAAAGGAATAATACAGGGCACCACCAAGCACAGCCCACTTTTTGTAATATTTCCTCTTGTTTGTTTCTAGTTGTAATCTGAGGTTCTAAATGAACTTGTATTTCACTATTTATTTTACAAAAAAATCAAATTTTTATTACATTTTATTATCTTGTGTGTATGTGGGACTGTGCTTGAGTACAGCATATGTTTGGTCAGAGGGCCATGTGTGTCCAGGAATTGATCTTAGGTCAGCAGGCGTGGTAGCAGATAGATGCCTTTATCTTTTGAGCCAACTCCAGGGCTGTCATCCAATTTTTAAACTTACCCATTTCATTCTGAAAACTTCATGGCAAGGTTGGTGGAACTGGCTTCTTTCTACCTGAAATATTGGGGCCCAGAGTTTAAATAATGTGCTTAAATATGCTACTGGAGACAGCAGAAAGCAGAGCTGGGATTTAAAGACGAGGACATGCTTTTAGCTTCTAGATGTTTCAGACTTGTTTGTAAATTTCCTGTTTAACTTTTCTATCTCAAATTCCCCTATTCATCTATTCAGCTGATTTTGTATCCCTGTTCTCCCTGCAAACTGCACCAAACCTGTTCCATTAATATTATTACTAGTAGTTAGTGAGTCTTTTCCGGAGTGTATTCAGTCTCTTGAGTTTTGTTGATTTTTCATAGTTACTTATTTAGTAAAAGTGTGCTGCTTTGGGCTGCTTGCTGGGCATATAATTATGTATGAAACAAAGGCTTTACCCTTAGGGAGCTTGTTTTGTAGAGAATAAAATGCTTCAAGTGGCAAATTAAAAGAAATGGAAAAAGTAAATGGGATTGAAACTTGTATGAATTTTTAGTTAATATTTAGTACTTACTGAGTGCTTTCTGTGTGCTGGATTAGTGTTTCAAATATATGCATAAAATAGTCCACGAACTCTGGATATTATGTTCTTTACTCATCTCCCTTCTGTTTCTGAGGTGGGGTCTCTTGTACACTAGGTTGGCCTCAGATTCTTTCGGTAGCTAAGGGTGACCTTGAATTTACCTTCTACCTCCCCAGTGCTGGAATTACAATTGTAAACTGTTTTTTATGGTACTGTGAGGCCAACACAAGGCTTCATGTGTATTAGGCAAGAATTCTACCTATGTTAAATCCTCAGCCCTTCATTTAATTCTTGCAAAGTCCGCCCCACCATGTAGTTTTAGATCTGAAGTTTAAGAAATACTGAATCATATTAAGAACATTGCACTTGGGAGAAGCAGCAAAAGTAGATATTCCCGAAGGAGGAAAGAGGCTGTTAAATAAGGAAGATTATTTTACATGGTCTAAATGGCCATGTAAAACAGGCTTATCCTAAAATAAATTCTCACTGAAATTTAATTTGAGTGGCTTATAGTACTCCTGCATATACAGTGACATGGAGTCTCTTTTAGCTTAAAAAAGGAAGAAGGTAAGAAAATTTTGCCTGGATAGCCTATGAAGTCTGACCACTAACCCAAGGAAATAATCCTGATTTATTCTGTGCATTTTATTTTACTGCTACTCCAGTCTTTGTTCATAGGGCCTCTCTTACCTGAATTTCCTAGTGTAATCTAAACTTCTTTCATCTGGTACCTATTTTTTAAGTTTATCCTTTACAATATACATATAGTATTGTTGTAACTTTGCTTTAGTATTTTATTGTAGAGTGATTCAAATATATGTTTTAAAAAAAATAGAGTCTTGTGATCTTCCATAAACTCTGTTACTCATCTTAAAGAATAACCCCTTATGATCAGTCTCTTTGTCCCCTGAGACAAGGCTCTGGTATCCCAGGCTGGCCTGTGTCTGGGTAGAGAAGGATAATCGTGAACTCCTGAGAATATTGGGGTTCTAGAAGTGTAACATTATACCTTGTTAATTTGTGGTCATGGGGATGGAACCCAGTGCTTTGTACATACTGGGTAAGTACTCTGCCAACTGAGCTATAGCTTTTTACTTGATCAGACTTGTTTTAACTGTTTCTATCCATTTGTCCTCAGCTCCTCTCTCTATCCATCTCTCCTCTCTCTTCTCTCTCTTCCCTTCTCTTCTCTTCTCTTCTCTTCTCTTCTCTTCTCTTCTCTTCTCTTCTCTTCTCTTCTCTTCTCTTCTCTTCTCTTCTCTCTCTCTCTCTCTCTCTCTCTCTCTCTCTCTCTCTCTCTCTCTCTCTCATCTATTTATTGACAGGGTTTCTCTATGTAGTCCTAACTGTCCTGGAACTCTCTCTGTAGACCAGGCTGACCTCAAATTTACAGAGATCCATCTGCCTCTGAGTGCTGGGATTAAAGTCATATGCCACCACAGCCCAGCTATCTCATAATATTTTGATGTAGATCTTAGGCCCATGAAATTTCACCTTTTCTACTCTAAAGCCTATGTGTTGGCTTATACCTGTAATCCTAACACTTGGGAGGCTGAGACAGGAGGATCATTGTTAATTTGAGACCAACCTAGTTAACCAGTAAGTTCTAGGCTAACCTGGGCAACAGAGGGAGGGCCTGTCTCAAAGCAAAGCAGAGAAAGCATTATATATTTTAAAAGATAAGGATTATTAATATTAAACACAGCTACAGTGTGACTACTATGTCATATTGTTGATAGATTATTAATTTCTTGATTTTATCAAATATATTGTTTGGTTTTCCAGAGTTATTTTGGAGTTCTTTGAATCAGGATCCACATTGTGGCCAAGACCATCTTCATCTCTTGGTAATTTTTGTTCAAGAAATTAGTCAATGAGAGAAGGTTCAGTTGATAAAAGTGCTTGCTGCCAAGCCTTATGATCTCAGTTTACTCTCTGGGACTCACATAGTTGTTGTAATACAAGCGGCGGGGCTGCGTCCCCGGCACCCGGCCGCCCGCATGGCTTTACCCAAAATAATTACACGGAAACTGTATTCTTTTAATCACTGCCTGGCCCATTAGTTCCAGCCTCTTATTGGCTAGCTCTTACATATTGATCTAACCCATTTCTAATATTCTGTGTAGCACCATGAGCTGGCTTACCAGGGAGATCTTAACCTGCGTCTGTCTGGAGTGGGAGAATCATGGCGACTCCTGACTTAGCTTCTTTCTCCCAGCATTCTGTCTGTTTACTCCACCCACCTAAGGGCTGGCCTATAAATGGGCCAAGGCAGTTTCTTTATTAGTTAACCAATGACCTTTCTCCATCACATAGTAATGGTGAGAACAGGCTACTGTTAAGTTGTTCTTTAACCTTTTTGTGTGTGTTTGAATACATACATATAGACTCACATGGATACACACACAAAAGTGGGACGGAGGCAGATCATTGTTTGGTCGAAGGTTTTCGGAGTTTGGGTGTTGTTGAGCAACCTCCCTGTGTTGTAGTTTTTAGCTTGTTGTAGTGCTCTGCCTGTCTTCCTTAAAACTTGGTTTGGCTCTAGGGCCTTAATCAAAGTTGTTTTACTTTTTTCTGTTCCTCATGGAGGGTGGGGTGTGTGGAAGGCAAGTCAGTTTTCCAGGTGGTGGTGAGGTCTTTGACAGAAAGGCACATGGTCAGTCATTAGCTTTGTTTTTGTGGCATTAGAAGCTATTTGATGTTAGGGCTTAGGAATGGTCATTCATAAGAACCATCATTATTATTTGTTGTGAGATATTTGTACACTGTGTGAAGATTTTTTCTTGTGATTGGTTCAGTAAAGTTCTGAATGGCCATTAGCTAGACAGGGGTTTTAGGTGGGACATCCAGGCAGACAGAGGAAAAAGGAGGAAATAATTGAGGTACAGGGGAGACACCAATGAGATATGGAGTTGGGCATACAGAATGAAAGAAAGGTAAAAAGCCACATAGTAAAACATAGATTAATAGAAATGGGTTAATTAAAGTTATAAGAGCTAGTTAGGAACAAACCTCAGCTATGGCCTAACTTTCATAATTAATAAGTTTCCATGTAGTTATTTGCAGGCTGGAGGTCCAAAGATAACTGAACAAGAGTTTGCTACATAGGGCGTTCAAGATAGGACCTGAGAAAGCAGTCTCCCGGGTAGGCTCCATGTACAGAGGTGTGACTCTTTAAGAGGCCCTGCTACTGAGCACTTGAACGGGGTTTATGAGTTGGGTGTGCTACTACTTGATGGTGGGAGACTAGGTAGAATTGCCTACTGGAGACTAGATCGATTGACCCGGCTGGCCTGACCCGGCTCCAGGCCAGCGGAGCTCTGCAGGCATGAGACCGCTCTTGGTAACCTGAAGGGGATGGAGCCAGCAGCCATCATCAGCCATGTGCTAAGCAGAGCCATGAAGTGGAAGCCTAGCTGCTGCCTGCTTAGCAATTTGAGGTTTGGCTCACGCATCAGAGAACACTGCGAATGCGCGGGCACAGAAGGTTAGAACCAGATGGAGAAAATCTCTGAATAGACATATGCTTAAAAATGTGCTTAGATTCTGAAGAAAGAAAAGGAGTATAGAAAGTCTTAGAAAAAAAACAGTTTAAAAATAAAGTTTAAAAATAAAAGTAAAGTCTTTAAAGAAAGAGTAAGGTAATTAAAAAAAGAAGTCATGTAAGAATGGGAAATACATAGGGCATCTGGGTCCTGTATGGTGTTTTATTGACTTTGAATTTTTTGAATGCTGATGAGCGAATGGCAGCTCCCGAAAAAGAGACATTGGGTTATAGAAGGAACTGCTGAATTAAACCAGCCTGTATACTTTAGAGATGTCTTGGCATCAAAATGGAAGTTGGGAAGTGTGTTGCATTGGGAAAACTGTTTCCACAGGAGACAAAAAGTTAGGATTCTCTTCAAAATGAATGAAGATCCAATTTGATTGGGGAGACCTAAAAATCTTGGCTTGTGACATGAAGAAAGAAACCAAGAAAGACTATAGGACAGGTGACATATGCTGATCCCTTGATGTGGGAACAGCCCTGAGACTGGATGAGACTTGATAAACCTTGTTGGCTACAGAGCCCTCATGACTTATTATATGCCGTCCTTTTATATGACATGAATTGAAGTTTGGTTATACAATCCAAACAAATTTAGAAAGTTAACAGATGCCTTTTACCTTCTCAAACATGAAACAAGAAAATCATCTTCAACTGACTTGTACATACCGCATTTTCCATACTTGTATTAATGCAGATACATATATTGCCTTTAAAAGTTCGTGTTTTCAGATAAAAGGGACCAGACACCAGTAAAAATAAGTAGCTCAGGTGATCCAGCCTCTCAGAATGCCCCTTTTCTCAAAATTCTTCATCCAGAGCCACTTCAAAGCTCCTAGCCTAGGTGGTCCAACCTCACACATTACTTCAGCCAGGACTTTGGATAAGCCCTGCACTTTCCCATCACACAGAGACTAAGCAAAAAATAATACAGTTAGCTCTTCTGGACTTGACCATTATCCTAATTTTCTTAGGGTCCCCCAAAGATGCTGTTGCCCTTGGGAAGCAGTCTGGGGACATCCACATTCCCAAAAGGTGAGGTGGGTGATTTTGGTAGGTTACTGATGTTTGTCATCATTTTAGGGTGTTGGTTACAAGTTGTTATTGATCATGGTCAGGAAAAAAGCTGAACCAAAGAGATTAGATTCAGGAGTCTTGTTCTGAAAAGAATAAGGGGGGAGTATATGGTTTCAAGGTTAAACAGATATATTTTAAGTAGATGGTCTTCAGACACTTTAAAGATGTATAGAATATGGCATTTAAAATGTTTTAATTACCGGGTGGGGTGGCGCATGTCTTTAATTCCAGCACCAGGATGAAGAGGCAGGTGGACCTCTGTGAGTTCCAGGACAGACTCCAAAACTACAGAGAAACCCTGTCTTGAAAAAACAAAACAAAAAATGTTTTAATAACATAGGGCAGTCTGGGGATGTGACTCAGTGGTTAAGAACACTGGCTGCTCTTACAGGGGTTCTGAATTCAATTCCCAGAAATCATATGGTGGCTTACAATCATCCATAATGAAATTTGGTACCCTCTTCTGGCCTGCAATCGGACATGGAGGCAGAATTCTATACATAATAAATAAACCTTAAAAAACAAAAACCAGGGTTTTTCATGACAGGGAGACATGTTTGTTCCTGGCAGCACCAATTTGCTTCAAAAAAGGATGATGTCCAAAGCCACAGAGAAACCCTGTCTCGAAAAACCAAAAAAAAAAAAAAAAAAAAAAAAAGATGATGGTCATTGAAGAGCCGCCATACAGAGTTTGCTTTCTATGTGGCAAGACTAGCCATCTAGGCAAGAAATTTCCCTTTCCTCTAATGCTGACAGTATACTGCCCAAACTGGACAAGCAGGACACAAAAGAAGGCAACTGCCAAACTTTGCCAAGACAAGGTAGAACAGTCCAGTCCTTCAAAATTCCTGCTTCAAAGAAAAGTCTGTCAAATGTTCTAGGCCTGTAGGCTAAAGATGGATGCCCAATGTTGCAGAGGAACCTTGGGTAACAACTGTTCAGGCCTGCTACTGTTGTTTCTATAGTTTTAGAAGTTGTTTCCTCTGTACTTCCTGTTTACTCAGGTAATATATCCTTCAGTTTCTGATGGAATTGAAGATGAGTTAGTTACAGTATTTCTTGTTACCGAATTCAGAAAAGAAACTCACAAAAGATGTATAAAGTGTTTAAGTTTGTGAGACAAATGCTTAAATATTAGAAAATGTTTTAAGGTCTAAAAATAGTTTTAGAATGGTAATACAAATTATGATAGGAAATGGTTTAGTTACAAAACTTGAAAATCATCAAGATAAGGTAGATATTAGAGTATTTTCTTCAAATATGCCAAATACAAATGGACTGGTCACTGTGAATGTAATTCTTACCTGATAATTGTTCTTATTGTATAAAATTTTACTGTTAGAAATTTATTTAGACAAAAAGGGGGAAATGTGGAATATTTGTATACTGTGTAAAGATACATTGCTGTGATTGGTTTAATAAAGAGCTGAGTAGCTATTAGCTAGGCAGGAGGTATAGGTGGGACTTCTGGGCATAGAGAGGGAGTAGGAGGAGACAATGAAGATGCAGGGAGATGCCAAGTAGACACAGAGGGAGTCAGACATACAGAATGAAAGAAAGGTAAAATATAAATTAATAGAAACGGGTTAGTTTTAAGTCGTAAGAGCTAGTTAGAAACAAGCTTAAACTATAGGTTGAGCTTTTATAATTAATAATAATAACTCTCTGTGTTATTATTTGGGAGCTGCTGGTGGGACAGAGAAAGACTTGTTAAATGTGCCCCCACCTCTACACACACACACACACGTACGTACATTTCTTTGTAGCCGTGGGTACCCTGGAATTCATTTTGCAGACCAGGCTGGCCTTGACTCAGATCGCCTGCCTGCTTCTGCCTCCTGAGTGTTGGGATGAAAGCCATGCACCACCACCCACCCCACAGTCTTGTGAAATCTTAAGAGAGATTTTTTTTTTTTTTTAAAGGACTGGGAATATAGCTCTCCTTCCCGTTTTGATTCCTAATACTTTGTAAATGGGACATGGTGGTGCATGCCTGGGCTTTACTAGATGATGTGTCCCAAAAAAAAACAATGGGTAAGAAATTTATGAAAGAAAAAGATGGAATAGGTAAGTGTAATATGCTGTTAATAGTTGTGTCAGCTAAATCTCAGAGAGGCCTAGACTATGGTTTTATTTAATTATTGAGTTAGGTATTTTCTAGGCTTGCTTGATACTTGTAGCCCAGATTGATGTTGAACTCCATAAAGCACTGCCTCAGGCCTTCCACCTGCTGGGATTACAGATGTGTACCACCATACATAGCTTTTCTCATAATAACATTTCTTGTGTTGCTTTTTTCCAGGACCGTTGAAATGGAACTAGCCACACATAAGCTCACATGTTTAGAAATGGGGGGGGGGGTAAGAGTAGAGGAGTCTTACTTGCTGTTTATTGCTGTGAAGAGACACCATGATTATGGCAACTCATCGAAAGAAAGCATTTAATTGGGGAGTTGTTTATAGTTTTGGAGTTAGTTTGTCGTCACCATAGTGGGAATCATGGTGCTGGAAAAGTAGCTGAGAGCTGTATCTGTCCTGATCTGCATGCAGGCAGAAAAAGAGAGTCAGGCACTAGGCCTGATGTGGTCTTTTGAGACCTCCAAAGCCCACTCCCAGTGACATATCTCCTCCAACAAGACCACACTCCTTCCAACAAGGCCACACCTAATCCTCCAAACAGTTCACCAGCTGGGGGACTCAGTATGTAAACATGAATTTAAGGGAGCCATTCTCATTCAAACCACTACAAGTAGGAGCCAGATTCTGTACTACCACTGTATTTGTGTGTCTTTGTAGTTTGCACATATTGTTACCCCTTCTGTGGGTTTTTGAGACAGTTTTTCTCTGTAGCCCTGGCTGTCTGACCTTGCTCTATAGGCTGGCCTGCTTCTGCCCCGCCACCACCCCACCCCCCCTGCCCCAGTGCCGGGGTTAAAGGTGTGATTAGCCCTTTACTACCTTTAATAAAAGGTTTTCAGTTTTAATTTTGTTGTCTTTTTCCTCTAGTAGGCTGGTTATAAGTTCTTTGAAAGGATCAGATGTTTTATTTCACTTGTATGTCCACTGAGAGGGGAAGGACCTAGGACCTAGCACATTATAGGCATTTGCTAAGTAATTGTTAATGAGTAGAGTTGCACAAGATCTTTTTCCCCTTCAAAATGAGTAACTCCTTTGAGGTGCTTTAGTGAGTACAGGTGGTGCTTTGCTCAACTGAAAGTATTCCATGTTGTTTTTCAACTTGTTTTAAAAAAGTACAGCCTACTGGGTTTATTGGCGCACACCTTTAATCCTGGGGTGGGGGTGGGTGGGTTAGGGTGGTGAGGGGCAGGTGGATCTCTGTAGGTTCGAGGCCAGCCTGGTCTACAGAACAAGGTACATGACAGCCAGGGCTACACATAAAAACCCTGTCTTGAAAAACCAGAAGAAAAAAAAATTACGTGAAAAAAGATCTGGGGCTGTTGCTCAGCGATAGAGCCCTAGCCTAGCATTTGGGAGGGCTTCGATTCACTAGCTAGCTCTGCCCCATCCTTTGCAAGAAAAAGTACATTCAGGAAAATACAAATTAAAACACTTTGTAATTTTGAAGCTGGAATACAGCTGAGTTAGTAAAGTGCTTGTCTGTCGTTTGCAAAGCCCTGGACTCAGTCTTCACTACTTTGAGTCTAGGCTGGAATACATGATACCCTATCTCAAAAAATTATATATATTAAAAGAAAATTATATATATTAAAAGAAAAAAAGCAACCCTTTTGGACGGTGAGGTTGTTGGCAACTCCCAACCCCCTTTTCTTTTTCTTACTCACTAAAAATGGCCCAACAAACACAATGGAATAGATATTTGCTTTTATCACCATTGATTCCCATTATTTCTTTTTTTTTCCTTTCCTTATTTTTTTGGAGGTGTCGGTGGTTTTTGAGACAGGGTTTCTCTGTGTAGCTTCGGCTGTTGTAGAACTCTTTTTTTGTAGGTTAGCCTGGTCTCCATAGAGCCAGCTAGCTGCCTCTGCTCCTGAGTGCTGGGATTACCAGTGTGAGTCACCATATTGGCATGCATATATGATTTTCTTGGTGGCTGTCCTGTCGATTACATTAACACTTTAATTTATAGCAATTTAGCTTTAATTAATACTGGTTTAATTAAAATTGAATATAAAATGTTCCTCTAAAGCTTTTATTTCCTACTTTGTTCTTTGTGCTGTTCTTCAACAATTTGTTTGTTCGATGTATACCCAAACGATGCCGATTTCTAATTACTGTTTAATGATCGTGCTTCTTTTTTTTTTTTTGTTTGTTTGTTTTGTTTTTCGAGACAGGGTTTCCCTGTAGCTTTGGAGCCTGTCCTGGAACTCCCTTTGTAGACCAGGCTGGCCTCGAACTCACAGAGATCCGCCTGCCTCTGCCTCCCAAATGCTGGGATTAAAGGCGTGCGCCACCACCGCCCTGCTGAACGTGCTTCTTAAATCAGGAATAAAAGCAGCTCAAATCTTTTCAATTTATATTTCACTAGATTGCTCAGACTGACCTTGAATTTAATTCAGTAATTTCTCAGATTCATCATCATCCCTTTCCTTCTCTCAAGTATTCAGATTGCATACATGTGCCAGTACACTCAGCTTCTCTTCCATATTTACTAGTTTGGATATGGATCTCTCTCTCTCTCTCTCTCTCTCTCTCTCTCTCTCTCTCTCTCTCTCTCTCCCTCCCTCCCTCCCTCCCTCCCTCCCTCCCTCCCTCCCTCTCTCTCCCTCTCTCTCTCTTTCTCTCCTTCTCTCTCCCTCTCTCTCTCTCCCTCTCTCTCCCTCTCTCTCTCCCTCTCTCTCCCTCTCTCTCCCTCTCTCTCCCTCTCCTTTCTGTGTCCATGGGTCTGCTCACAACCGCCGCTCATTGGGAATTCTGCCGCGTGGATTCTCTCTGCTGCCGCTCGGGTGCCGAACTCTGGAGCCGGCGCCCGGCACCACTGGGGACCCGCCGGAAGGCTCCGTGAGCCCGCCGGGTGGGGGGAAACCCCAATATTTTAAGAATAAGAGATTGTCTTTTACAAAACTAATTTTTCATGATTCTCTGCAATTACTGTTTTCCTCATACTTTTTTTTGTTTGTTTTGTTTTTCTTTTCTTTTTTTTTTTTTTTTTTTTTTGGTTTTTCGAGACAGGGTTTCTCTGTGGTTTTGGAGCCTGTCCTGGAACTAGCTCTTGTAGACCAGGCTGGTCTCGAACTCACAGAGATCCGCCTGCCTCTGCCTCCCGAGTGCTGGGATTAAAGGCGTGCGCCACCACCGCCGGCTGTTTTCCTCATACTTTAAAAATGCTTTTATATTTTTCATTTTCTAGAGAAGAGGTTGGAAAAATACGGCTTGCAAACCGAACTCATTCTAGAACCTACTTGGATTTTTAGTAGCTAATTTTTTAAAAATGTATTTTGTGTGTGTGTGTTGGGGCTGGAGGTCCTCTTGGGGAGCTAGAGTTATAGAGCCACTATAGGTGGGTAATGTGAACTGAACTTGGAAGCAAATGCTCTTAACTGCTGAGCCATCTCTCCAGCTCTTCTTTCTCCTTTCTATTTAAAGAGATATAAAATGAAAACAATAAGAGGACTGAAACAAAAGTCATTTACCAAAAGGAGTTGTCAGCTTTTGTCTTCTACTGGGATACTTGGGTTACCACATGGGGAAGTTTTATTGGTTATATTTCTGTTTTTGCCTTTTGTACCACCACTGCCATTGATGGCGATTGGCAGCTGGGATGCCAGGTTGTTGGCGACCTCACTTCATTTTAAAGTCTGCTTTCTTAAACCATTTTCACCAGTGGTTACAAATTGGGCATCTTCTGTTACCATAGCTGAGATACCATTTGGCATGTGTGTTTGGGGGGGCAGGGGGAGCATTTGGCTGTAATACAGGATGGGCAAAAAGTTCAGTTGGCTGTATTTTGGAACTTGGAGTTGGCGTAGATTTAGAAATGTCCTAATTTGGAATCAGGGGTTATGCCCTCAAGTCTGTGTTTTGAGTAATCATCAGGTGAAGGTGACTTAGGGAGGCAGGCAGCTCAGTTGAGAACCAGGCAGTTCCTGAAGGAAGAGAACTGACAGCTGAGAGCTGTTTGCTTTCCTGTACCACTCCCAACAGCTGGACAATAAATAAATTATTCCAGAAGGGAGGTAGGTTAATATATCACTGTGACTGCTAGATTCACTTTCATTTAAGAAAACAAAAACAACAGTGATTAGCTCCCCTCTCCCTTCTGTCCCTTTCTCCTCCTTTCCTTTGATCTCCTTTTTGATGCTGGGGATCGAATCTAGGACCTCATGCTGAGAAGTGCCCTACCATTGAGCTTTATTTCCGTCCTTGTTTTGAGATAGGGTGTCACTAAAGGCTGACCTTAGTGAAGCCCTGACAGGCCTGAACTCTGATAGTTCTGCAGAACCTCTTCAGTCTGTAGGTAGTTAGGGGCCACTATCACCAGGTATGGCCTTTTTTTTTTTTTTTGAGACAGCCCCTCTAACTGTATTTGGTTGCCTTTTGATCTTTCTGCTTTAGCTTGGGATTAGAAGCATCTATGATTTTCTTCTTCTTTAATGAATTAATACTTCTAAAGAGAAAGCTGTAGAATGTAATTCTCTCAAGTTGTATGGTTTTCTTTTTTTGAGAAATATTTAATGGCAGGGCATGTTGGTGCCCACTTTTAATTCCATCACTTGGGAGGCAGAGGCAGGTAAATCGTAGAGTTTGAGGCTCTGGTCTACAAAGGTAAGTTCCAGGACGGTCGGGCTACAGAGAGAAACCCTGCCCCCCCAAAAACAAAAAGATTGATACTCACACAGGCATAGAGTCAGTCTCTCTCTCTCTCTCTCTCTCTCTCTCTATATATATATATATATATATATATATATATATACTTACTGTACATGTGTGTACAGGGGTGTGTATGTATGTCAGTGTCTGTCAAAGGACAACTCTTCCGCTCTTGGAATCTTGGGATCAGGCCTGCTCACAGATAACTCTACTTGCTGAGCTCTGTCTTCCTTGCTTTTAAGTTGTATACTGTCAAGATGGGTGGGTGGTATTAAGACATTTTGAAAAGACTGTTTTGATTTCAATGTGTATAAATGAATTAACCATTTCAGCATTGGAAATGTCACAATACAATCTTAAAATAATTGTAGAAATTGAATTTAGTTAGCATATCATTAGATTTTTTATGTATATTTATTTGTTTATGTATTCATGCATGTGCTATGGTGAGTGGTGTGTGTGCGTTTGTATGTGTGTGTGAGACAGATAAAAAAGACAATCTGGGAGTTGGTTCTCTCCTTCCACCATGGGTTCACGTACCAACTTGAGACAGGTGTGTTGTTAGTTAACATATCTTCAAAGACATTCAATTCAGTTTTCACATTTAACAAGTGAAGAAGCCAAGAAAGGCTAATGGGCATTTATAAAGCTAGTTAGTGATAAATAGGGATTCGAATATATATCTGTCTAGATGTCCAGGTTAGTGTTCTTGGATCAGTATCTTATTTCTTCTCTTGATTTTCTGTAATCCCTAAGAAAAGAGTATTAGAGTTCTAAAATTGAGTAATTTTTTAAAATGACTTTTTGGAATCATGTTGTTGGTAGGAACAATATTAAATAATATCCAAATACTTTAATACCAACAAGTAGTTTCTTGAGGGATAGCATTTTGTATAGATGGGTCTGATTTATTTTTAACTTTCCAGGAAGATGATTTCACTCTTTACTTTGGAAACTTCTCCTAATGACTATAAGTTGTCAGGTAATGGAAACTCTTCACAAATATAAGAAGTCTGAGTATATGCTAGACTTAAGTCAGTATTATAGTTGCAACAGTGGATTATCTGCCCTGCCGATCATCTTTATCATTATTGTTGCTTGCATCAGTTTGCATTTGCACTTAATGTTCATGTCAGGTAATAGTAATTTGATTGTTGAGGGCTAATATTAAGGATAATAATAGAGGTAATTCTAAGATAAATATTAAATATTTCTAATGTGAAATAATTGTTTTATAATAAAAGGCAGGAAAATTACATGTTTTGTTATGAGTTACTCAGAAGTCCAAACATTCTAACCTTAGAAGGATCATTGTTACTGTTTGATTTTTGCTCTCTCAGAAAGGGTCTTGAACTCATGATTTGGATTACATGCATATGTTCCTGTAACCTGTTAAAACTTGCCACAATTCTAAATGCACATTTCAGTGTGCATTTAGTGTTAAGTATTTCATCTTGTTACACAACCAGTTCCTAGAATGTTTCCTCTTTCTCCCCAGCTCTTGCTATCCCTCATTGTATCATATGCCAAAGTTTCCTTTTATTACTGTATTCCCTATCTCCCTCACTCCATGCTTTGCACACATGTGTGTGACTGACAGTTTCTCATATAGTCCAGGCTGGCCTTGAATTGACTATGTAGCTGAGGATGATCTTGAGCTTCAGATTCTCTTTCTTTGCAAGTGCCAGGATCATAGACTTGTGCTACCATACTGGAATGATATTCTTGTGTGTGTGTGTGTGTGTGTGTGTGTGTGTGTGTGTGTGTGTGTGTGAGAGAGAGAGAGACAGAGACAGAGAGACATATGAGGTTTTTTGCTTGTCTTTTAATCTGTTGATAGACATTTGGCTTGATAGACATTTGGCTTCTACTTCTTAGCCTTTGTGATTAGTGCTTATGTGAACTTGTGCAGATTCTGAGACTATGTTTTCAGTTCTGGATTAAGCCAAGAGGTAGGATTGTTGGATCAAATGGTAGTTGTTTTATTTATTTATTTATTTATTTATTAAAGATTTCTGCCTCCTCCCCGCCATGGTAGTTGTTTTTTGTTTTGTTTTGTTTTTCATGACAGGGTTTCTCTGTGTAATAGTCTTTTTTCTTTAATATTTCTTATGGTTTATTTAACTTTATGTGCATTGGTGTGAAGGTGTCAGATCCCCTGGAACTGGATTTTTAGACAGTTGTGAGCTGCCATGTGGGTGCTAGGAATTGAACCCTGGTCCTCTGGAAGGGCAGTCAGTGCTCTTAACCACTGAGCCATCTCTCCAGCCCCTGTGTAATAATAGTCTTACTGTCCTGGAACTTGCTTTGTAGACCAGGCTGACTTCGAACTACAGAAATCTGCCTGCCTCTGCCTCCTGAGTGCTGGGGTTACAGGTGTGTGCCATTACTGCCCGGCATGTACCTATAATTTTAATTGTCTGGAGGTTGAAGTAGGAATATCTCAAATTCAAGGCCATCCTGGACATTGGACATTAGTAAGAAACTCCTTTAAAAAGAGAAAGCAGAGTCATGTGACCAGGCCACCCTGTCTGCTAAATGGCCATTCAGCCTAATGTGGGAAGTGACTTGTTGGGTCCTGTGAGCAGAGAGATGTGCTGTGATCACTGAGTTTGCTCAGATTCATCAGGCCAAGGGAATCCAGATCAAGGTGCCAAGAAAAAAAGGATTTGCAAAAAGTGACTGAGAACTTGTCTGAGCAAGAGGAGAAAAAGGCTGAACAGAAAGAGAAGGAAACCCTGGCCCCAGAAGACTAGCCTTTGACTGCTGCAGTTGGTGAGATCTGCAAGGAGGACTACAAAGTGCTGAAAGGCCTGTCAGCTTCTGGTCTGTGCTCCATCTCATTTGTCCTAGAAGTTCCTGGCCTCTAGTCTGTGTTTGTCAATGATTCTTCTGCTTGGACTGTAGGGCCAAAATGTACAGCTCAGTGGTGTGGCACATCTTGTATAGCCCAACTAGGCAGATGCCCAGATGCTGATGTACCACAACGAAAGGCATCTGAGTGTTCTGATGTTATTTATTTACTTCGACCCCTGTGACAGCCTCACCCCCTTCCTGGATGCAGCAGTGTAGGCTGTGAATGGAGGACTTCTGTGTGCCACCTGCATGGATATGGCAGTATTGTCAGGGAACAGCAGAGAGATGTGCTATTGCAAGTATGGGGCCATGCATGGCCCCCAAGAGCTGGGTCTGCAATGAAATGGCCCTGAGAATTGTTCTGCATAGCGTGCATGTGCATGCCAACTTCTACCAATGGTTCATGGTGCCGCCACTCAGCATCAGCGCTGACTTCTGTGTCTCGTTTTTTGTGCTCATTTTCACAGGCCAGGCCTAGGTTAAGTCCTCAGCAAGCAGGGCCTGGTATTTCAGTGTGTGGTTGCGGAGCCTTTTACCTGCAATGGCCTTGGCAAAGTGTTGGGAGACCCTTTTGGCAAGGTCAAGTTTTCTGTGGCCCTCCAGTGACCTGCGTGTGACTCACTGTGGACAGCAACACCAGCTTGGATGCCTCATGTGGGCAGGGCCCATCCATGACCTAGACAGTGACCACTAACCCTGGCTGCATCCGTCCATACCTCCAAGCGGATTCAAGGTGTTCTGAGTGTTAGTGGTGAGGAACTTCCTGATGTCCCTTTCTACTATGTTCTGGACCAACTGAGCAGCACCTTCTACTGCAGCACACATTGCTGTCTGCAGCTTTGATCAGCCTTCCTTCACACTTGCCTTTTGAATCTTTCTCTCCCGTGCCTGTAAGAATGCAGGAAAGATAGATGTCTCCCCCGACCCCCCAACCCTACCCACTCTGCCAGCTCTCTGGAACATCATGTTGGGAAGACTGTCCACTTGAAACGGAAGTGGCTGTCAGAAACCAGCTCAGCATTCCAAATTCTCTCTGTAAAGCCCAGACTGAAGGCCAACTTCAACATTTGGGAAGACTCTAACCCCAGCTCCAGCCAGCAAGGACTCAAGCACTTCCAGACCAATTCAGAAGCCACCTGGAGTACCCAACCCAGTGCCCAGCCAGGGGGCAAGGCAGCAAGTAAAGATCTGGAGGAGAGGCAAGCAGAGGTTGCTACAGAATAAGTGGAAGGAGCCAGCTGAGGACCTAGCCCATTGGGCAGCTGCTTGAAGACGTTTCCATGCAAACAATTCAAGGAGGGCACCTGTCAGCAAGTGGACCAGTGCTGTTACTCACGCAGTCCTGAAGTACCCGTGGCCTCTGCTGGTACTCCCCTCTCCCTCCTCCGCACTTCATACAGACTGTCCAGAGACCACCACCAAGATCTTCCCTGGACCAGAGGCTGCTGATGGAGCCATTCCTGGGCCAAGTGCGGACTGAGACAATAAAGAGATGTTACCTTCAAAACAAAACAAAAGCTAGAGAGAAAAGATAAGGGCTGCTGAAGTAGTTTCTGATTTTACACCCCCCAAAAGATTCATAAAATAAAAATTAATTTTTAAGCAGTTTGAGATAGTTAGAAAGGACTGGTGAGATGGGGTAAAGTTACTTGCTAACCTGAGTTTGATCTCCAGGATCTACATGGTAGAAGGCGTGAACCAGCTCCCGCAGGTTGTCCTCTGACTACTACAGCTGTCTTGTACTGCTTGTGCACTCTCTCTCACATGTAGGAAATAAATAAATGCAACCAAAAAAAAAAAGTTGGATAAAAAGATACGTCTTGTAGGACTTTTCTAAATGGTTGTTCAAATGATTAAGTTTGTTATTCTTGGAGTGGTACCAGTTCACTGAGAACAGTGCACTCCATAAAAGTTTGTTTCTCAGTCGTTTTAATTAGTGGTTATTTTTCTTGAGGTATTTTAAAGCTATCCCCTCATAATAAGAATTAAGTGATTGTAGTGGTTTGAATAGAGTAGCCTCCCATAAACTCACACCCTCAGTTGATGAAACTGTTTGGGAAGGATTAGTAGACATGACTTTGGGGGTCAGGCTTAGAGGTTTTAAAAGACTCGCCAGTGTGCTCCCTTCTTTCGGTTCAAAATGTAAGCTTTCAGCTGTTCCTGCTCCCATTCCTTTGCTCCCTTCTGTTCTCCAACCCTCTGAAACCATAAGTGTGAATTAAAACTTTGTTTAGTAAGTTGCCTTGGTCATGGTGTCTTATCACAGTAATAGAAAAGTAATTAAGACAGTGATTTTATTAAGTTTTAAATTCTTACAATTTTTTTTTTTTGAGGAGTAAACTTAAAACTTTTTTTTTTTTGACATTCTAGGTGGAAAGAGGTCATGGAATTTTAGACACTTAATGCCTAGGTATCTTGAAATACCTGTAGTTGTGATTGGTTGTCTGTCAAGTGAGAGACACTTTTGCAGGATTTCTAGCTCTGGCTAGCTTGGTACTATTTAGTTTAGATTTCATACTTCTGGCAGTCTCATGTCTCATTCTCCCTAGTGTGATGACTGGGTACACGATGGCCCACTATTTCTTCATTGACTTTCTTAAGTATAGAGACTGTGTTCATTTTTTTTTTAAACCCTCTTGGAAATTTTAAAATTGGTGATATGAATAAACATTGATTGAATTTTATATACTGTAGCACAAAATCTAAGTAGAAATACCTGACTCCTAAAATTTACAGTTCTTTAATCTTAGATTCTCAATTATTTTAATATGTTCTTGATTTTGATCATTAGTGTTCTAAGTTAGTATGTGAGTAGTAAAGCCTCTGAAATCGCAAACATATTTATTTGGACCAAATGAATTCCCCTTTAATTATATAGAGCAACTTTGCCTTATTTTAAAGTAGAATATCAAAAATAAGTACTTCTAGTGGTTGTTGTCAAATATCAGCGAATACTAAATCTATGATAATCAGATGTTTCATGTGGAATAAATTCAGGAAATGTGTAAATATGATTCCAGATATTGAAAATCAGCAACAAGGTTGGGCTATACTGAGTAACCAGCTAAAACTGGATAGGTAAAAAAAATTTGTAAGCTTTTGCTTTAGTAATATGTTTGATAATAAATTGCAAGTTAGCCACTTCCCTTTTTACTTTTGTTGTTTGCTTGCTTGCTTGTTTGAGGCAGCGTATTTCTATGCAGCCCTGGCTATCTGTCAGTTCTGTGTGAATCAGGCTGGTCTGGAGCTCAGTTTTGGAATTAGAAGTCTTGCCGGGCGGTGGTGGCGCACGCCTTTAATCCCAGCACTTGGGAGGCAGAGGCAGGCGGATCTCTGGGAGTTCGAGACCAGCCTGGTCTACAAGAGCTAGTTCCAGGACAGGCTCCAAAACCACAGAGAAACCCTGTCTCGAAAAACCAAAAAAAAAAAAAAAAAAAAAGAAGAAGTCTTGCACCACTATATCTGTCTTACCTTTATACTTTTTAGAGCAGAGTAGTTAAAAACTTCAATTGACTTCAGAAATTTTTTTAAAAATTGACTTTTCCTGATGCTCAAAAAATGTTTTCCTTATGGATGTTGTTTAGTGTAGTGAGGTACTTGCCTAGCACTCCAGGTAGAAAGGAATGGGAAGCCCTACTACCTTCATTGAAGCAGCCACACCATTCTATTGTAGGATGCCCTCCCTACTTTTAGCTGGTTGAGATGGGTCTTGGCACTTAGCTTTAGGAAGCCTGAAATTCAACATGTGGTTCAGGCCAGCTAACTCAAAACCCTCCTGCCTTTAAGAGTTATAAACTATACAAAGCTGGGCCTGGTGGTGTACACCTTTCAAAATCTAAGCACCCTGAGTTTGAGGCCAGTCAGGTCTAAATAGAGAGTTCTAGACCAGGCAGGAATGTGTGTGTGTGTGTTTACACACATGTATGTATGTATGTCTATGTATATAGATAGAGCATTCAAAGAAATAAAAATTGTATATACATAAGGTACATAAAATGTAATTATAGATTATTTTGCGTGGTATTGACTTTTTTTTCTTGTTTTTTTTTGTTTTGTTTTGTTTTGTTTTTGTTTTTCGAGACAGGGTTTCTCTGTGGTTTTGGAGCCTGTCCTGGAACTAGCTCTTGTAGACCAGGCTGGTCTCGAACTCCCAGAGATCCGCCTGCCTCTGCCTCCCAAGTGCTGGGATTAAAGGCGTGCGCCACCACCGCCCGGCTTTATTGGTTTTTTGAGACAAGAGTTTCTCTGCAGCTTTGGAGCCTGTCCTGGAACTAGCTCTTGTAGACCAGACTGGCCTCGAACTCAAAGAGACCTGCCTGCCTCTGACTCCCAAGTGTTGGGATTAAAGGCTTGTATCACCGTCTCATGTCCTGTCCCCCCCCCCCCCCACGCGCGTTATTGACATTTTTAACTGTTAAAGTCTTGTTGCATGGACACGGGATGTGTTCATGTCCTAGTTTCTTTCATCAGTTTTTTATATCCTTGGTTAATTCCTAAATATTTTATCCTTTAAAAAATACTTTGTGTTTGTATGAGTGTTAATGTGTGGGTGGGTGCCTAAGCCACATGCATGGTCTTGCACACAGAGGCCGGAGGTTGAAATTGGGAGTTTTCCTCAGCGGCTCTCCTCCAGGTTCATTAAAGTAGGGTCTTTCAGTTGAACCCAGAGTTAGCTTGTTCAGGGGACTCTCTGTCTCTGCTTCTGTCTATGCTAGAATTACAGACAGGTGGCCAGCGCCAACCCAGCTTTTGTTTAGGCTTTATATATTTTATTTAGTGTGTGTGCCTGCACCTGTCTTTGTGTGTGTGTGTGTGTATGTGCGCGCGTGCGTGCGTGCATATGGAGAACAGGGGACAACTTATGAGTCAGCTCTCTGCTGCTATAGGAGTGCCAGGGATCAAACTCAGGATCAAAATCACTTGGCAGCTAGTGGTTTTATCAGCTGAGTCATTTCCTGACCCCCATTTTATATCTTTTTTAAATTACATTATTTTTATTTATGTGCATAATGTGTGTCTGTTTACATGTGTGTATGCCCCGTGTGAATACAGGTGCCCATGGAGCCCAGATCTTCTGAAACTAGAGTTAGGTGCCATGGGGGTGCTCAGAATTGAACCCTGGTTCTCTGAAAGAGCAGCAAGTGCTGTTAACTGCTGAGCCACATCTTCTACCCCTGTTAAGCACCTTTAAAGCAATTATTTCCATCCCTAGTGTTTTGTGCTACCATCTTTTGTAAAGTATATGGTCTTTGTTATTAGTTTGTGGACTTTTTATTTAGTTTTATTGGAACATTTTTCTGTCCCTGTATTGATTAGTGTCATATCTTTTTAGGTTTTGTTTTTCTTTTATCTGAGTATGTGTTTTAATTCCTTTGATTGTTATATCTGTCTTTAAATCCCCAAATCTATCAATTCTGTCTTCCTGTAAAATAAAACATAAATTATATATTTTCTTATTTTAAGAGGGAAGAACCAGGGCACAGGCACAGACAAATTAAAGCAAAACCAAAGCCCAACAGTGTTAGATACTTGGGGACTCCTGATATTCGGGGCTACAGAAAGGTTGGGTAGCTCTCCTTCTTGAACTTTGTCCTTTACAGCACACAGCTTGTACTCGAGATTTAGGATAGCTCCATCCCACCACTGTCTTTGGTGATCTTCCCCTGGTGCTGGTGTCTCCAAACTTCTGGGATCTCTGCTGCACCTTCAGCCGTACCCTCTCCTGACCTCTCTTCAGGTACTTTGACTTGCCACATGGTGCCAGAGCCTCAGCTTCCCCCATGACCCCTTCAATCCTAGGACTTCTTCTGCAACTGAGGCTGCACCATCACTAGTAGCTTTTCTGGCTTCTCATAGTGCCAAGCCTCAGCTGTACTTCATGACTCCTTCATACCTTTAAAACCATTGCCACCTGAGAAACTGACTTCCACAGTACTAAGTTCAGTTGCCAGCATGAGGTACATACAGCTTTGCCTTTCTCTTGCCCTATAATTTCTGTGTGCTGACCTGAGGAAACATATCCCAGAAGATTTCGACTCAGTGATGCTGGTTGATTTTTAATCATAGCTTATTTTTCAGCCCCAGCAAACCAGAACCCAGATTCCATTTTTTTTTTTTTTCTCTCTCTTTCTTTTTGGTTTTCAAGACAGGGTTTTTCCATGTAGCCCTGGCTGTCCTGGAGCTCGCTCTGTAGACCAGGCTGACATCTAACTCACAGAGATCCTCCTGCCTCTGTCCCCCTCTCCCCAAGTAATGGGTTTAAAGGAGTATGCCACCACCACCACCTGGGTTTTTTCTTTTTGAGATGGCTTCTCTGCATAGCCCTGGCTGTTCAGAACTCACTATGTAGACTAGGCTGGCCTGGAACTCAGAGATCTGCCTGCTTTCCAAGTGCTGGGATTAAAGATTTGTGCCATCATGCCTGGCCAGAACCCAGGTTCTTAATTCAAAATATTAAATGGTCCTGATAAAGCCTTTAAGGGACTCAAACTTGTCTCTGAAACTTGACAAGTCAGGCCTTGCCTCCATCCTCTACACTGCTTTCATCATTCTAAGTTCTCATAATAGCGTATTAAGCTCTGAACACTCAATTTTCTTGCCCCTTCAGGCAAGAGCTTTCCACAACTCTCTCCAGAACATGGTCAGGTCTGTCACAGAGCAGCACCTCACTGCTAGTGCCATTTTCTCTGTCTTAGGGTTTCTGTTGCTGTGATGGAACATCATGATAAAAAGCAATTTGGGGAGGAAAGTGTTTATTTATCTAACAACTCTCAGGGTCACAATTCATTACTGAGGTGAGTGGCAGAAACCTGAAGCCACAGAGGAATGCTGATTTATGGCTTGCTCCCCCTGTCTTCCTCAGTTTGCTTTCTTGGACACCACAGGACCAACCACCTGCCCAGGGTTGGAACCACTCACAGTGGGTTGGGTCCTCCCACATTAATCATTATGAAGAAAATGCCCTACAGGCTTGCCTATACACAGTCTGATGGAGGCATCTACTCAGCTCAGGTTCCACTTCACAAATGCCTCTAGCTTTGTCAAGGTGACAAAGTCCCAATCAAGACATTTAGTATCTTTTTTCTTCCCAGTGTCAGAACTGTTCTGACAACTGAAATCCTTTGTAAATTTTATTTTTATAACGGTTTATTTTATATGTATGTGTGTATGTATGTATGTCTTTGTTATTAGAGGCCCTAAAGAATTATAAAGAAATGGCCCATTTATAACTCTTTATTTTCAAAGAGTATATGTTATCTAATGGAAAGTCGTTTCTATGAATTTCAAGTCTTGAGGTCATGCATAAAAATGTTGCAGTTGCTTTTATTGTTTTTCCTAATTTGGTTCTCTGTATTGGTTAAGGAAAAATGAAGTAAATGCATCTTAATGTTTTTAGGCACGGATCGCATTTTTACAAGGAGAAAGAAAAGGTCAAGAGAATTTGAAGAAGGATTTAGTGAGAAGAATAAAAATGTTAGAGTATGCATTAAAACAAGAAAGGTATGTATATTTCATTTCTTAATGTGACTAGACAGCAGTGTTTTCTTTACATCATTGTACGCTTTATTTAGTAAAGCTTTTTCACATCTTACTTAATTTACGTACTGGAGAAGAAGTGAGAAGTAGAATTAATATATTTCGGATTTTTTTTGTCTCTAAAGATCAGGAGAAATTTCTTTTTTCATATATGTTTATTTGTTACTTGGATAATTTTTCTTCTTTAATAGTACATTTTAGTGTTTTTAGCAAAAAACTTCAAAAAGGGTACATTTCTTTGTTATTAGAGTAATGTATTAGTAATACTCAGTTATAAAAAAATAATTATTCTCTTACCGATTGTTAAATTTGCAGGGCAAAGTATCACAAATTAAAATATGGTACCGAACTGAACCAAGGTGATTTGAAAATGCCAACGTTTGAATCAGGTAAATACTACTTTTTTAAAAAATCTCTCACTTTTATGTAACAGACATATGCTTTATTCTAATTTTAATTTTATAGCATTAGGTGAATGGTTATTATTAAGTGAAATTTGACAAAAGGATTTTTAAAGATGTATTTTTATTATTTTAAAATTATGTACGTGTGTATGTGAGCATGCATGTATGTGCACATATGTATTTGTGTCCATAGAGCACAGAAGAGGGTATCAAATTGGTCTGGAGGTGATGTTGAAGGCAGTTGTGAGTAACCCAGTTTGGGTTCTGGGAACTGAACTAGAGTCCTCTGCAAGAGCAATATGGAATCTCTCCAGCCCCTGGTGAAAATACTAAACAAATAAGACTTTGTTTCATTTGCCTCTCAATCCTGAGGTTTCTTATCCAGTTCTCTCTAAAGTGAAACTTATATAAAATTGTAGACACATTTTTGCTAATAATTAAAATCAAAACATGCTAAAGTAATTGTTTTTCTACCTGTAAGCAGTTTTTGTCCCTTGTGTGATCTTAATGTGCATAGACATACATACGTGAATATATGTATGTATATATATTTATTTTGGCTAGGTGTGGTGGTACATGCTAAGAATCCTGTTACACTGGAGGCAGAGGTAGACAGGTCTCTAAGTTGAATGCCAGCCTGGTCTGTGTAGTGAGCTCCAGGCCAGCTAGGGCCTTATGATGAGCCGCCTTCCATGGTTGTTTTTTTCTTCTATTTATGTATTCTGTATGTGTAGTAGGAGGTCAGAGGATACTTAAAATATCCTATTATCAGGAGAAGTTCTAAATAGCTCATTGTAGTTCTAAGATACTAGAAATTTGATTGGATTTGGAATTTATAGTCAGATAAAATTGAGTGTAGGAAAATTGTCTTTAGTTTTCTTCTTTATTAAGTAGTAAATATGAGAGTAATAGTTGATAAGTATGTAGCCTAGAGCAAACTGATACGGAAAAGTTTAGTTTTAGGAGTCCATCTAATGGCATAGAATCTAAAAGAGGACCATTTTTAACATGAGCAGACTTTGGGAATCATTAACAATTTTTTATTTCTTGAGTATCTGGGACTTGGTTACCCCAATTTTTTTCCCCTTAAGTTTGTGTATACCAGGCTTTTCTTCAACTCCATAGATAATCAGTGGATGACTTGGAATATCTGATCCTTCTCTATTCACCTGCAAAGTGCTGGAATCATAGACATGGATAATGATAGTGCAGTCAAATTAAAGCCTGTGATGGTCTTAGTAGCTGGCTCCTAAGGCAGTTTTTTCTTTATTTTGACATGAATTTTTTTCCTTATAGTGTTCTTTTTTTTTGCTCCTAAAGTCAACATGTATGATGGAAAAATAAAACTTACATAAATGTTTGTAGGTATCAGTAAATTTTTAAAAATACCTTTAATTCCTGCACTCGGGAGGCAGAGGCAGGCAGATCTCTGTGAGTTCAAGACCAGCCTGGTCTACAAGAGCTAGTTCCAGGACAGGCTTCAAAACCACAGAGAAACCCTGTCTCGAAAAACCAAAAAAGAAAAAAAGAAAAAAAAAAAGAAAAATACCAGTTGGAGTTTGGTTCAATAATAAGACAGAAGCAGAGCATAAATCCCACCTGAATTGATTATATTTGGGTAATCCCTGTTTTGACTTTTAGCAGCAGAACTTTTTTTGTTTGTTTGTTTTTTTGAGACAGGGTTTCTCTGTAGCTTTGACACTTGTCCTGGAACTAGATCAAACTGACCTCGAACAGAAATCTGCCTGCCTCTGCCTTCCGAGTGCTGGGATTAAAGGTGTACACCACCACCGTTGGACTAGAACCTTTTATTTTATCTTCCAGTTGTCATAAATTGAGATCAAAGTGGCATTCATGTTCTTGAGTGGTTCTATAGGCTCATCTGATTCTGAAGAACACTTACCATATTCTCCATAGAGAAGTAAGAATAAGAACTGGGAATGGTAGTGTCTGTTTATAATCCCATCTGCACAGGATAGAGGTCAAAGGATCGGAGCTCAAGTACATCCCTGTCTTTAAAAAACAAAATTTAAGAATGGAAGGTAGATAGATCTTTCTACATATTTACTACCCATAATTACCATAAGGCTGCAGTAGCAAATAAGGCTCAAAACATATACAGGAAAAACAATAAATTTTTTTCAGAGAAAGAGTAGTTAGTCTATTGCTTGTTTTTGGTTGTTGTTCCTGGAGTAGAGTTTGTGCAATTCTTAGTTTATTTTGTTGTAATAGTTTGTATAAAACAAGATCATTAGCATATAAGTTTCTCCTGCCCATAACTGAAATTATGCTCAGACAAGTATCTTTTTGTCTATAATATATGTAAGTAAAATAATTTTACTTATATGAAACTAATAAAATGTTTTGCTCATACAGAAAATTATTCGGAATGTTGAATAGAAAACAAAAACAAAGTAAGCAAATACATAACATACTAAGGATAAAATTATCAAAGTATATTTTAGAAAAATATTAAATGAAGTATCACTGGTTTTATAAACTCCTTTAAATCAATGTAGAAAAGAAAATATGTAAAGTACTGATTTGACAGATGTTGAAGAAACTAATTTGGGAGAGATTATATTCAAATATGTAATTGATTTTCTTGTTTGGAAAATAGACAGTTCAATAGAAAAGTGGGCAAAAGGCACAGGCCTTTAATCCTATCACTCATTCTTTTCATTTAAGGTCAGCCTGGTCTACATAATTGGAATTCCAAGACAGCAAGGGCTACAGTCAGAGATTTGTCTCAAAAAACAAAAAAGTGAGAAAGAAAAGGAAAGTGGATGTACCTCATGATAGAGGGAATTTTATGGCTAGAAGATGAGAAATGATACTGTTATAATTGAAGAATTGTAGGCAAAACTGCAGTGACTAGAATTTGACCTTTACCGGAATGAAAAGGAGTGTCAAGTGTTGACGGACCTGTGGAATTAGCAGAGTCTGTACTTATTGATGGGGGAGTGGCAAGTAAAGCTAAGGCCCTAGAGCTGCTTTGTCTCAATTAGGAGAACATAGCACATATACCTAATATCTTGGTAATTCCATCACTTAAAATGTAGAATGTGGTCACTACAGCTTATATAAGTATGTCCTTAGTGTAAATATAGTGAAAATCTAGAAGCAGCTAGAATGTCTATCAGCACTAAAATGGATAAATATGATACATTAGCAGGCAAAATGCTATTTAGCAATAAAAGTTAAAAAAAAAGTAACTGTAGCTAAACTTAACAACATGGGTGTCAAGTTTATAAAATTGAAAATTGTTAGAAATCATTTCTGCCATTCACAAGTTAACTTTTAACGGTTGAAGTAGTGTTAGTACTGTCTTAGAATAGCTAGTAAATGATTGGAGGGACAGTTTCTAGGGATGCTGGTGTTTGTTGAGCCTAGGTACTGATTGTTCAGAAATCCATTAAGATATGTGCTTATGATATACTTCAAAGTTTATAACTGCCATAGTGGAATAATAAAAACTCATTTCAATATGAAGGGGCTGTTAAATAGATGATACATTGTATAAATTACTGTGCCTTTTTTTTTTTTTTTTTTTTTTTTGTAGTGGTGATGGTAGGGAATCAAACCTAGCATTCTGTGCTAAGTATTCCATTACTATAATATACCCCCAACTTGATATAATTATTTTCAAGTGATGTTAATGTGTTTTTCTGGAGCATTGGCTCCTGTTAGTTATATATGTATTTTTAAGTAGAAAATACAGAATGAGAAATTCAAATACTAATAGTTGTTAACTTTTGGTGATTGGATTTTCTTTTTCCTCCTGAGACAGGGTTTCTCTGTAGTTTCAGGGCCTGTCCTGGCACTTGCTCTTTAGGCTGGCCTTGAACTCACAGAGATTCATCTGTCTCTGCCTCCCAAGTGCTGGGATTCAAGGTGTGCACCACCACTACCAGCTGGTGATTTTGAACAGTCAATTTTTAAAGATGTTTTTGTCTCCAGTTGGTATTGTTTAATGTTATACAGAGAAAAATAAAAGTTGAGAGACTATCAGAATTAAGTAATTACTTCTAGAAATTAGAGAATTACTTGTGTTTGAAGGAAGAATAAGAACATAATGAGTTGTTATGGTTAGAGAAGTAGTGGCTACAAAAGATACTGTAATTATTACCAGTAGGTACTAAGTGACTCTTGAGGAGTCTAGGAATGTAATAATTGAATTAGTTTTAATAATCTCATTATGAGTTAGGGGATTTTTCAAGCATTTCCCTTCATAGTACATTTATTTGGATAATGAGAATCTCTGTGGTGATAATGGTTCTACTATTGTAGAGGTAGTTTTTTTTAAAGCTTAACTCAACTGAAATTATACTGTTTACTATGTTTAATTCAGTGGTAGGGATTGGATCTAGGGACTCCCCCCCTTTTGTAAATGTAAACACTTTATTAAATAAAATAATGACTCTTTTACCTGTCATATATACTGTTTTCTGAGCTGAGTATTGGAACACATGCCTTTTAATCCCACTGTTTAGGAGACCTAAATAAGAGAATCAATTTGATGCCAGCTTGGCCTATATAGCATAATAAGGCTCTCTTTCAGTCAGCAAGCAAAAAGTTTCCAAAGTAATAATAAACCCACTTTCTGTTTTTGTTTATAAAAGATATTTATTACTAAACTATAAATTACAAGGGTTCAGTGGAGTGAGGAGGCAAGTCTTCGCTTTTGGATGTCTGGCAGATGTCTGTCTGGGACTTGGGTTCTGAGTTCCTCATCAAGGCTCTTTTTACAGAAAACCTTTTGACTACAAGGAGAATGAGCTCCCCTTGGATTTGTCATTTACTTATACTTGTTTATACTTGCTGGACCTGTCTGGGATTCACTTTGGAGACGTTGAGAATCTGCTGGGCATCCTGGAAGCTGAGGTCCAAGAGGTAGCTGCAGACTTCTTGGCATGTTCCAAGAATAAGTGGCACCTGGATGGCTGCACCTACTGTCCTAGGGCATAAGAAAAGGCTCTACCCACCACCTGTGCCTGTCACAGTGCTCTGTGTTAGATGCTATTCAGCAGTCTGCTTTCTTAACCACATTGGAATCTTGATTTAATATTTTTCTAAAAAAATAAAATCTGTGGTAGAGAGGTTAATGTCTACTGATAAAAATTCAGAATACACAGACATAAACATACATATACACACGCATATGTATTTCCCCAGTATATAATTGTCGATTTTGAGTAGCCTATATAATAAAATGCTTTAATCTTAAAGGTATTTGGCAAAGCAGTTTATTTTGAAGCTCAGGCCTTTTAATTTTTTAATCCTGCTAAAGTTCATTTGAGGTCTTTCGATTTTTAAAGCAGGTAGAATACTGAGTTATTGAACAAACATTAAAGAAATGATCTGTAGTAGATCTTTTAACCTTTTTTCTGTCTTATGTAAAATATTTTCACGATAAATTTATTTCTTAAAAAAACTGAACACTGTAATAATAAGTTGAAATAATGTATGCAAAACTTCCCATCCTTAATTTCCAGAGGAAACCAAAGACTCGGAGGCTCCTACAGCACCTCAGAATAGCCAGCTAACGTGGAAGCAAGGAAGACAGCTGTTGAGACAGTGAGTAATGATTTCAACTTTTAATAAAAGTTATGAAAGTGCTTATATCAAGTCAGTTTATAAGTAAAAAACTTGCTTCAATTTACTGAATGTTCTTCATACTGCTTCTTTTAAAAAATCCATTTGTGCTGGGCATTGGTGGCGCACACCTTTAATGCACTCAGGAGGCAGAGGCAGGCCTGATCTACAAAGTGAGTTCCAGGAACTCCAGTGTTTCGAAAAGCAAAAATAAACAAGCAAAATTTGTATGTATGTGGGAGTGCAGCATTGGTGTGCACCACAGCTGCTTATAGAGATCAGAGGGCAGCTTTCAGCAGTTGTTGCTCTCCTTTCACTTTTGGGTCACAGGGATGACTCAGGTCATCAGGCTTGGCTGTAGGTAACTTTACCTACTCAACCATAATTAAAGCTTATTTTCCTCTAGCTTCAAGGTAGCTCCCTCCCTTTTCTCCCCCCACTCTCTCTTTAAAGACACTTATTTATTTATTTATTTATTTATTTAGATAGATAGTTAGATAGACAGACAGACAGACACACACACACACACACACACACACACACACACACACACACACTAGGATTTTGCCTGCATGTAAGAGGGTGTCAGGTACCCAGGAGTTTCAGATAATTATGGACTGCGATGTGGGTGCTGGGGATTGAGTTCCCCTGAGCCCCCCTAGTCCTTTGGAAGAGTAGCCAGTGCTCCTGTTGAGCCATTTCTCTAGCCCCTTCTCTCTCTTATGTGGTTGAAAAATGTGAAAAACTGGATGAAGGCCTGAACTAATGTTACATGGAGCGTGAGCCCTTTTTTCTGTCCTGGACACCCGGCTAGTTTACACCTGAAATAATCACACAGAAACTATTCATTTAAACACTGCCTGGCCCATTAGCTCTAACTTCTTATTGGCTAATTCTTATGTCTTGATTTAACCCACTTCTATTAAATCTGTGTATTGCCACATGACTGTGGCTTACCTGCAAGATTCTAACCAGCATCCGTCTCAGGCAGGAGCTCCATGGCGTCTCTCAGACTCTGCTTTCTTCCTCCAGAATTCAGTTGTCTCCCTGCCTACGTAAGTTCTGCCCTATCACCAGGCCCAAAGCAGTTTCTTTATTAACCAATGAAAACAACACAAATACAGAAGGACCTTCTACACCAAACTAAAGTTGAACTAAAGTAGTATTGGGTTGGGCTGTAGGGATGGCTCAGTATTTAAAAGCACTGATTGCTTAATTCTCAGCACCCACATGGTGGCTCATAGCTGGCTATAACTCCAATTTCAGGGGATTTGATGCCCTTATCTGCTTTCCACTGGTGATCTTCATCTAGTAACTGTGTTCCTGCACACTTTTATACATGTAGGAAAAATACCCTTAGACATCAAAAAAATATTGTAGTATCATTCATCTAAGGCACACAGTACTTACTTCAGAGTCAGTGTATGAGAGTATAGAGAATTGTTACTGACCATATGAAACTCCTCAGAGATTGCCTACCAAATTTTCTTCTTTTTAACACTTATTTTACTTTATGCATAAGTATTTTTGCATCTCTCTCTCTATATATACATGTGTATATATGTATACACCCACATATATAACATATAGATAAATAATTCAGTGTGTGTGTGTGTGTGTGTATGCTCGGTGCCTTTAGAGGCCAGAAGAGAGCACTGGATCCCACCTTGTGAGTGCTAGGAACTCAACCCAAGACCTGAACAAGATATATCTCTAGCTAGACCTTAGTGAAACTTTTGAGGAACAATTTTGATGCTTGTTTATTGATGTACTAGAGACAACTCTATGGCAAATCCTGTTATTGTCTTTTTATACAGTGGCTCTTTTTTATATAGTTGGAAATTATGCTATCTGTATCCTGCTGATAGCCCTGAAGTGTATTTGGATCCTTTGTTATTACTTATAACTACTGTACTCCTCTGTCTGAGCATGTTTGTTTTGTTTTGATTTTTCGAGGCAGGGCTTCTCTGTGTAGCTTTGGAACCTGTCCTGGTGCTTGCTCTGTAGGCCAGGCTGGCCTCAAACTCTCAGAGATCCGCCTGCCTCTGCCTCCCAAGTGCTGTATAAAAGGCATGCACCACCAACATCTGGCGCAATCATGTTTTGTGTTTGTTCGGTTTTTCCAAACAAGGCTTCTCTGTATAGTCCTGGCCATCCTGGAACTCACTCTGTAGACCAGGCTAGCCTCAAACTCAGAGATCTGCTTGCCTCCCTTCCTGAGTGCTGGGACTAAAGACGTGCGCCATCATTGTCTACATGTGTTCTTTTCTTCACTTGAACTTCTGTGTTATTCACCATTTAAATGGGCTCTTGTTGATTGACCTACACAAGCACTCATATACTGATCCAAAACCAGGCCAAATGGCTCTTAACATCTATTTTATATGGCCCCCAGTGGGGCTTCAAAACTCAAGTACCGCACCTCAGCATAGTGTGTATCCTTTCAATAGTGTTCCTCTGCTTCCACTTGACTAAAAATGTGAAGAGTATAAGATTAGAACTCTTTCAACTTTTTACTTTTCTTCCTATATTATGATTAAGCTTCTTTTTTATTTTTGTTTGTTTGTTTTTTTTGGTTTTTCGAGACAGGGTTTCTCTGTGGTTTTGGAGCCTATCCTGGAACTAGCTCTTGTAGACCAGGCTGGTCTCGAACTCACAGAGATCCGCCTGCCTCTGCCTCCCAAGTGCTGGGATTAAAGGCGTGCGCCACCACCGCCTGGCATGATTAAGCTTCTTAATTGTTACCCAGTGCTCAGATTCTTGTAAATGACTAAGAATAGAGTTTTGATGGGAAAAGGGACTAGAATAATTGGCAGAGTTGAAGGAAACATTCAATGATACGTATCAAGTCAGGTAGCTTTGGGGAATTTGCAAAGAAAATCCCAGGATACAGTTTTAATCTCGTGTCTGGTCATCTACTTCACTTTATTGGTTTTATTCTCTTCTTCTGAAGAAAATCTGCTTGTTTCCTTCATGTGATAGCTTCCCCAACCTCATTTCTCAGAAGTGTTTGAAATAGTCTAACTTAATCCAGCAATGACTCAGTCATTTTTATCCAGGTTTTATAAGAATTTGGCAGTTCATTTAATCCAAAGTTTAGAGACTGGGGTGTTGTGGTAAGGAGGCCGCTTGTTTGTTTGCCTGCCACCCAGCACCTTAGACCTGAAATAATTACACAGAAAGTATTAATTAAATCAATGCTTGGCTCATTAGCTCTAGCTTCTTATTGGCTAACTCTTACATCTTAATTTACCCATCTTTACTAATCTGTATATCGCCATGAGGCTGTGGCTTACTGGGTAAAGTTCCAGCGGGGCTACATGGCTTCTCTCTGACTCTTCCTCCTTTGTCCCAGCATTTAGTTTAGTTTTCCCCACCTACCTCTATTCTGCTCTGCGCAGGCCCAAGACAGTTTCTTTATTAACCAATGGTATTAACAGCATACAGAGGGGAATCCCACATCACTGGGGTAGGGAAAGGAATTGTCCACCACATGTAGCATTGTTTAGAGTAAAGAGTGGGCATGGCTGTAAGGAAGTCATTATTTCTTTCAAATGCTAATCTCCGTGGAGTCTTAAACTTTCTCCCTTTATTTTTATAGCCAAACTGTTTTGAAACAAGATTGTTGCATGGTACCCAAGGCTTGCTGCCTTGCATTCCTGGTCCTGCACTTTTGGGGGATAGTTTATTTTTGTTCCTTGCTTTGCCTCCTGAATGCTGGGATTTCAGGAGTGAATCACCATACCTGCTCTAATCTTTTTGTTTAATTGCATTTATTTGTGTATCAAAAAGTTTATATTGCTTATTTTCCTTGTGTTTATTCTCTTTTCTAATTTATTTGTTCACTTTCTTACTTTATTGCTATTCTAATCATTCTTCCTGTTTTTAGCTTTACCTAAATTTATTTTAGTTGTTTACTAGGAGTGTTTAAACATAAACTTTGTTAAAATGTTTACGTATGTGTGCCTGATTGTATGTACACTATATGTATACAGTGCCTTTTAAGGCCTGAAGAGGGCGTCAGATCCCCTGAACTGGAGATCTAGATGGATTGTGAGGCATCTGATGCAGGTGTAGGAAACTGAACCCAGATCCTCTACAAGAACAGCAAGTGCTCTTAGCCCCAAGCCATCCCTCTAGCCTCAAGACTATTGTGAGCTGCCATGTGGGTGCTGGGAATTAAACCTGGGTCCTCTGGTTAAGAGTAGTCAGTATTCTTAATTCTTTTTAATTTCTTGAGACAGGGTTTCTCTAGCTTTGGAGACTGTCCTGGAACTCACTCTGTAGACCAGGCTGGCTTCAAACTCACAAGAGATTCACCTGTCTTTTCCTCCCAAGTGCTGGGATTAGAAGTGAGCATCACCACCACCTGGCTTTTTTTTCCCCCTTTCTCAGTATTCTTAATTCTTAACTGCTGAGCCTTTTTTTCAGTCCCCAGTATGTTAAATTTAATTTTTAATTTTCTCTTGATAGGTATCTCCAAGAAGTAGGATACACTGATACAATATTAGATGTACGATCTCAGCGGGTAAGGTCATTACTTGGACTGTCTAATTCAGAACCAAATGGATCCGTAGAAGCAAAGAATTTAGAACAGATTTTGAATGGTGGTGAATCTCCTAAACAAAAAGGACAAGAAATCAAAAGGTAAGATTTGTATTTGTAAATGAACATTGTTTAACTTAGGGACAACAAAGTCCAGTGGTACAGCAGAGACTTTTCATTATGAATCTCATTTTTAGCTTTGTTTTCTAGAATTGTTCTTATTGTTAGACATTAAATGACTGTATGAAAGCCCCTTTTTGTTTGTATATACAGGAACTCAAATTAGTCTTAGTAAAATGATTAAAATAGATTATTGCTATTACCTACTATATGAGTAGTTTTGAAATACTTGAAAATATTTTAACAGATTAAAGATACCCTTTTTTTAATATATAGGAAATCGGTAAACCAGATTGGTGTCTTTTGGGTCCCAGAACCCTAACTGGGTGGTGGGTGTATGAAGAAATTACGGACATTGGATACTTACACACAGAAAAGCTGGGGTGGTTGCCTGGGCTCTCTGATGGAGAAGCACAGCACCCAGGAAGCTCAGTGTGTTTAGTATATACTACTGAACCAGGAAGCAGGGGCTTATGGTATGCAACTGAATCAAGGAGACACATTTCGCTCATCTTGGTCAGAGCAGTCTCTTCAGGGGAGCATTCTTCAGGCCATAAGTATCTGTGGTAGTTAGAAAGTTATTGTATGCATTTCTATTTCTATACACACTGTCAACATTTGCAATTGGATCAGAGGAAGGTTTGCCATCCCTCTGAGCCTGATACTGAAAAGGGTTGCCACTCCATGGAATTGAGACTTTGGTCTTTGACATTGTTCATGTCTTTATTATTCTGTTTTTTTGAGACAAGGTTCTCTAGGTAGCCCTGGCCAGCCTATTACTCACATCTTCCTGCCTCTGCTACCCAAGCACTGGGATCAAAGGGTGTACATCACAACAAAGCCTGGCCAGCTGATGTCAGCAGCACACATCCACACAGGCTTCCTCTGCTCCCCACAGATTGGTATGAAACATATGTTTCATAAATTTATATAGGGGCAACTTTAATAAATTTAACTTTTGTGTTTCACTGTTTAGTCTTTAAACATTTAGACTAAAGTATAAGAGGTTATGAAACATTGCTAAATTGCTTGTGCTGGTATTTTTGAGAAATGATAACATGTTTGAATGTTTAAACTTACTAGATTGTTTTTCTTTTTAAAGTCTTAATTTGTGTGTGTGTGTGGGGGGGCTTTGTACTTGTAAAATAGATGCCCAAAAAAGGCATTATATCTCCCAAGAGCTAGAATTTTTTTTTTTAATTTTAATACGAAGAGGCTTTTTTTAAAATTTATTTATTTATTATGTATACAATATTCTGTCTGTGTGTCTGCCTGCAGGCCAGAAGAGGGCACCAGACCCCATTACAGATGGTTGTGAGCCACCATGTGGTTGCTGGGAATTGAACTCAGGACCTCTGGAAGAGCAGGCGGTGCTCTTAACCACTGAGCCGTCTCTCCAGCCCCCCAAGAGCTAGAATTTTGACTACTATTGTGAGACATCCGATGTGGATGCTGGGAGCCAAACTCAGGTCCCCTGAATGATCTCTTACTTGTACTTTTACCTCCTGAGCCATTTCCAGTTCCCAGATTTTATTTTCTTGTAGGATTTACCTAAGATTTTTTAGACAGAATGCTTTGGATGAGCTCAATAAATATAGAACAATGCTTATTTTAATTATAGATAATCTTTTAAAAACTATTCTATAATAAAAAGTTTAGGCAATATATTATTATTAGATTGTTTTGACGCAGCAGTGGTGGACCAAGCCTTCTCATAGGAGGATCAGGAATTCAAAGTTATTTTCATCTACATAATGAGTTGAGACTAATCTGAACTATGTAAGACCCTGACTCTCAGCAACAAAAATTTAGGTGGTGTTTGAGTTGCAACAGTTATCCTTAAGTAGTTTTAAACTAGAAGGGTCAGAATGTGGTTCAGCAATTGAACACTTGCCTAGCATGTGTGACACCCTGAGTTCAATTCCTATTACCACTAGATCAGAAAAAATATTAAAGTAGCATGCAGGAAGAAATATTAGAGTCAATGATTGAAGTAGTTGGAATTATCTTTTTCTTTTTCTACAGGCCATCTGGTGATGTTCTTGAGACATTCAATTTTTTAGAAAATGCTGATGACAGTGATGAAGAAGAAAATGACATGATTGAGGGCATCCCAGAAGGAAAAGAGAAACTTCGGATCAGTAAGCACAAAGTAGGAGATTTACATCATTTTCTGTATACAGTAATTTGTACAGTAATTTTTTTAGGTGTCCTTTGAAACATTAATATTGCCAGCTACTCCTGCATTATATACAGATGCAGGAGTTATGATTTCATATATTGATCACTAAATGGCTGAAAAAAGATCTTTTTCATGTATTTGTCCAATCCTATGAAACTTTTTAAAAAAGAAGTGGCATACTTCTACAATCCTACAATCCTATAACAATTTGGAGTCACACTGAAGTTTATCTTGCTATCACATGGGAGGTAAGTGAACAGTGTAGATACTCCCAGTGTGGGTGAGGGACTGATAAGAATTGTAAATATGTGGTAATATCCTGATTATTTGGTAAGGGTTAGCAAAAGTTTACTTTTGCTAATATGCTAAGAAATGGACTTAATGTATTTTAGTAGTGAATGGAGAGTTAGCTCTACAGGACCAAAAGTAGAATATCTCCATTTGTAAACATCAAAGTAGTGTTCAATATTTTGTGTGTATGTCTTTAAAAAGAATAAAAAAGAGTGAGGCCCGAGGTTGTAGGTTAAAGTATCACATAAATTAGATGTGGTGGTGCAGCACTTACGAGGTGAGACCAGGAGGATAGAGAGTTCAAGGCTTCCCTCAGCTAGATAGTGAATTTGAAGTCATTTGGCTTCTTGATACCCTATCCAAAAAAAAAAAAATAAGAAAATAAGAAAAGTGAATAAATTCAATTGTGGCACTTTGAGTTTTTGCAATAATATAGAAAAAAATACAATTATTTCTCAAAAACTTTTAACCTTTCTGAGCTTTTCATATGTGTGATGTACTTTGTGGGTGCATAGAAGTTTTATTTTTTAAACTTATGTGTGTTATAATCTGCATATTTGCCACAGCACAAGGAAGTTAGGACAGTTTTGTGGAGTTAGTTTTTTCCTTCTACTTTAATGTAGTTTATGAGGATAAAACTCAGGTCATTAACAGACATTTTTCCTGCTGAGACACCTCAAAAACCTGAGATTTTGTTTGTTCTGGGAGGTAGGATCCATTTATTATATGTTGCACAACCAATTTAAGATGTTATGCTATGCTGCCATGAGTGATAGTACACAGTTAGCAGTGTGTTTAGCCAATTAACTTAGCAGGATGCGGGTGAGTAGACGACGAGTAGGGATCATCTGTGAAGTTACTATAATTAAAGAACACTCTTGAGGTTAAAACTTCGATCTTTTCTAGCACTACATCTTGTGGGTCACTTTTTGTAAGTGATCTTCATACAGCATGTTGAACTATTTGTCTAGGGCATAGTTTGAGATTTGTGAATCGTGGGAAAAATACAAGTGTGAATCTGAATAATTTCAAAGTAGATTTATAAATATTGTGAAGTGAAAATATTAAAGGTCCTTTTTAAAATGAAGAATTAGAAGTAGTACTTATTAGCTTATTTTCTCTTTACAGATAGGTAATGAAGGTTTAGCTGCTGACTTAACTGATGATCCTGATACCGAGGAAGCACTGAAAGAATTCGACTTTTTAGTGACTGCAGAAGATGGTGAAGGGGCTGGCGAAGCACGGAGTTCAGGGGATGGTACAGAATGGGGTAAGGGGACAAAGAAACCTTGGGTGGGAGGAAATGTAGCTTTTCTAGGTGGTTATTATTAAACATTGTGTGTGGGATCTGTGTGTCTGAGTGTATGGTAACAGGTGAATCGAGAGCAGTTGGTGTTGGTAATTTGAGGCATTTGGTCCTAGTCTATTAGATTTTGTGACTGAGATTTTCAGTAGATGGCTTTTGACTTCAGAAGCTGATCTGGAATGTTTTGTTGATTTTTTTTTTTTTTCTCCTCTAACAGATTTTTTTAAAACAAGAATTACTCAGTTTTATTCATACCCATCATTTAGTTTTATGTAATCAAAGCTTTATGAGAACATACTTCCTCATATGACCATATGGTGTTACCTGTCTTAGTGGTAGGTAGGAATAAATTAATCTGATTTATAACCCTAATAATGAGCAAGATTTAGTGAGGGAATTAAACTTATTGCCTATAATGTTCTGATTACAAATGTGAGTGCCTAAACTTTGAAAGTGATATTTAAAGCTAATAGTAGGCAATGTATAATCAAAAGAAAGAAAGGTGTATCAGTAGTTAAAAACCCTATTTATATACTTATAAAACAAATATATCAAGGTAATAGCTTAAAATGTGTTTTTTCCATTAGTATGTTCATTTAGCCTTTGTTTAATATTTTCTAGTAGGTGGTAGAACTCAAAAGTATATTTATAGAGCTTTTTGTGGAGGTTAGTTTAATACATCTAAAAATATTTATCACTAGTTTTTTTGTTTTGTATTGTTTTTTAAATCACTGTGGTGGTAGAAAAACACACTTGGGCTGGCCATGGTGTCACATGCCTTTAATCCAAGGAGGCAGAGGCAGGCAAATTGCTGAGTTCAAGGCCAGCCTGGGAGTTCCAGGCAGGACAGCTAGGGCTATACAGAGAAACCTTGTTCTCAACAAATGAAAAATAAAAAAAGAAAAACACACGATTATTTTAAAAATGTTGGACTAGCAGGATGGCTCAGTGGTTATGAGCACTTGTCTTTCTGAGGATCAGAGTTTAGTTCCTAGCACTTGATGACAGCCACCTGTAACTCCTATCTTCAGGGATGCTGTCATTTATAGCTCAAATATCATTTTTAGATTTACTTCAGAGAAGAAATAGAAAGGGCATGTTTATTGAAAATATAGACTCCATAGTTACTATCTGGACTTTTGTACATGTTTGTATTTTCTTGAAATGACTGTATTTTAGGAGATTATTTGTTTATAGGAGAAACCTTAAAAGAAAAGCATGTAAATTTATATGTAGCCTATTAAATCTTGGACTGTAGTTTCCCTACAACTTTAAAAGTACTGGTTCTTTTTCCTGAAAATTTCAGTCATGTAAAAGTAGAAATTATATACAGATATTTTATAGTATATGTGTATTTTAGGGACCATAAATAAATATCAGTTATAAAATTAGAAATCACCTACATGATTATAGAGCTAATCATGGTTAAATATGTATATCTATACGTATAATCTCCTTACTTAAAAGTGTGGTGAACATCTGCTTAGCTAAATCTTGACACACAACCATTCTGTTTATCTAAAGTGGCTAGAATTTTAACTTTTAGTCCGAATACAAACATCTCAGAAATTTAATTTGTGTGAAATGAGTAGTCCTTTGTTCAGAGACTTGACCGTAGTTTTAAAGAGGACTTGATCTGTGAGTGACAATTTACCTACCACTACTTGACCTTTATTTTTTTTTTAATTTCCTGGAAATAACTAGGAAAGCCTCTTCGTTCCCAAAGAGACTGGAACTTTGAGCAAGTAGTTTCTGTATAAAAGCAAAAAGGACATTGCAGTGTTTCTAAAATTTCTCTATTCAACAGCTATAATGTTCATTGTTTTTGAAACTTAAGAGTGTGCATGTAAAAACACTGCCTTTATTTTTAATTCATCTGCTCAAGTTTTAATGATTTTTAAATTCGGAAGGTTTTTATGAAATGAAAGTCTTGAACATACTCCAGAATCTTATGTTATGAAACCACTGCTTCTAAAGGACGCTTCTAAGTCTTGTTCTAACACTGCTATTTAATTAGATAATATAGTTTAATTTTATGTTTTTCACAATTAAAAGTACTAGCTGGTATGTCATTATTTGCCTTTTCTCATGGAGATATATGACATTTTAAGAATATTCACTTATTTTCTTCAACTCTTTAAAAATATGATCTTTGGACTTATTAGGATCACAAAATGTAATTAATATCTGAATATTTATATTTACAGACAAGGCATAAAGTGTTATTTTCATAAAGTGAAGCTATTTAAAAATTTATGCTATGGTTAATAGGTTTGTATAATTTTGCTTTGGTGATCAGAATTACCATAATGGAATGTCATGGTTTTGTGGTTTCACATTGTTTGGAATCAACTTTTTTGTGCATGCTTATATTTTCTTTTTGGGGAAAAATAAAGGTTCCCATAATTGATTCAACTTCATTTCTTGGTATCCCCTCCCCTAGATTTTTTAAAACAGGATTAATATGTAGAAGATTATCATCCTGCCTCTTCCCTTTTGCTATTACTTATTTCTTATAAGCGATATCAAATCATCTGTTATTTACCAGGCAAGTTCCAGGATGTTTTTGTGCACATATGCATCCACCAACCTGTTCTTTGCACCGCCTTAGTTTACTTTTGCTTTCTAGATTCGAGGTTATCTTGCAAGTAATTTTTGTTTTGTTTTGTTTTGGTTTTTTTTTTTATTAGTTTATTTATTTTGCTTTTTCACTCTACTCTTTACTGGTGTACTTACAGCCATTCACAGCTTCATTCTTGCTGCACAGACTTAGAAAATTGGTCCTTATCATTAGTTTTTTTTCCTGTGAAGGTTTTGTGCCACTTAAGTCTCAAGGGTTTTTTTGTTTTTGCTTTTAATAAAATCTCTGGCTGTAAAACATACTACTTTTAGGTTGTGCTAATTTGTCCTAGTGTAAGTAATAGACAACAGGAATCATTAGTGTCATTAAGATGACTGTATGAGATGGTCTTGAGGTGTGAGCCCATAACCACAGCCGGTCTGAGACAGGAGGATCATGAGTCTGGACTAGTTGGTGTATGTTCTAAGACCCTGTCCTCAAACAAAAGAGAGAAATTCAAATGACTCAGGCCATGTTACTATGTTCACATTGTTCAGTAAATGAACAGGATTCTTGATACAGCCTAGTTTTCAGGAAACCTTGTGATTAGAGTATATTAAAAATTCGTTTTCTCTTAAGAAAATATTAAAAAACTGCTACAATGGAAGATTTGACAATACTAATCATAAAGATACTAATCTTCAGTAAGTTAGTTTCAAGTACCAGAATTTAGCAAATTAAAACCTTTTCACATACCAACTACTTATGATGGTATAACAAAGGCATAACAGTTGTAGAAGAGAATTGAGGTACAGGAGCTCTTTGAATTTCTTCTCTCTGCTCTTCTAACAAGAGCTCTTGTTAGGCTTGCTTTACACATCAGTCTAGAGGTGCAGGAAGGCCTTTCCAGGATTACGGGAGGCCTAGGGAGCTTTTGAGAACCTGAGAAACAGCATATGCTTAGTTAACACAATTTACAATTAAAATCTTATTATTCGGTATAATTTATTTAAAAACTAAGTGTTTGGGTATAATTTTTATTTATTAAGAGGACTCTAAAATACTGTAACTGTTAAATTTAGTAATAATAAGATTGCCTTAAAACTAAATGAATGAAAACCCTCAAGTTGTAAAATAGCTGTAAGAAAAGCATTTTTATACTGTCTTTTTAAGATTTCTCTAGTTTATTATGAGTAGACTTTTCCCACCAGGCATAAGTATTTACTTAAATATTGCTGAAAACACACACAAGAAAGATAGTACCAAGTATAAAGCAATGTGTGTTTTAACTTCTTTGTGCTTGTCACTGTTTTACCCTCAAAAAAATTCAGCTCAAATCAAGACTTCAGTGGAATTTGAACTTTCTTATTTGTTTTATTTTTATTCTGTTATTTTGCTAATCTTTAGTTGTAGTCCAGTGGAAAAAGGTAATGAAATGTTGAACTGTTGGGATGGGGTGGAGACAGAGGTGGCGTTCTTTGAATGGTTTGTGTGAATTATTTGAGACATTGTATTTGGGAACTACGTGTATTACATTGGATTAGGATGCCTTTCTATCATACAATTATCCTGTGCATGCAGAACTAGTGTGACAGGAATGCATGACTAATTTCATCAATGAAATGGCACTGACATTTATAGCTTGCATTTTATTATGAATTTGCATGCAATTCATTTGTTTGCTTATATGATGCTGGCTGAATACTTATTAACATTTTTCTAAAGATGCAGTGATCTATTTTTTAATATTAGATTTCTAATGTTAGTCCAATGATGAAAGAATATTCCTCAAATTTGTGACACATAAAAATGAAGTATTGTTTACCTGTGGATGATATTAAATGCTTAGGAACTTAAGGACATTTTAGTTGAGTTGGGAACTACAAACTGAGACTGTACCTTTAAAGTGTCTTGAGTATATGCTATTACAATATCTTTATTATGATGATGTAAAGCTTTAAGAGTTTACTGCCAACAGCTTGCATTGCCAACTGCTGATTTTTTTCTTTTAATAATATGCTGCATGTAGATAAAGATGACCTCTCCCCAACTGCTGAGGTTTGGGATGTAGACCAGGTACTAATAAGTAAACTGAAGGAACAGTACAAGAAGGAACGAAAGGGGAAGAAAGGGGTGAAGAGTAAGTGCAGATTATGACTATTATCATTTTTGTATGCTGATATTAAGAAAAAGGTTTTTTGAAATTTTATTTTTTGTGTCATAAAGGGAGCAACTAACTTTAAACTTTGTCTGTTGTATAATTAAAATTTAGGTCAAGTAGAAACGTACTTTAAATATGTAAGATAAAGGTGAAAAGATTTTCAAAATTTAAAGATTTATCAAATTAAAAGGAATATTGTCATTGGTATTCAAAATAATTGAAATTTGCTCAGAAGGGAGTACAAATACTATTTTCCACACATGGATATTTAAAGGTATTTCTAACCCATAACCAGTGTTTATTTGTTTGGGGAACCTTAAGCACAGTGGGAAATGACTTCCCCTGGCTTTTGCTTTTTGGTTATAATCCAATGATATTTAGTGGCCATATGTTTTTTTTTTTTCCCACATATTTTCTTGAATATACTACTCAGCAAAGGCCAGTGGTGTATAAAGTGGTGCTAATGAGGGTTATTCAGTGCAGAGTTGGCTGTTTTTGAGTGTTGTCACTGTAGAACCTCTCAGAGAAGTAACTATTTTGTGAATTACACTTCAGAGCCTCCAGGGAGAATCCTCATACTGGTGATACTGAGAGGAGAGACTTAGAATTTGTTTTGAAAAATTTTCATTTTGAATTGGCTGTAGACTTCTAGTCGAACTTTTATTTCTTTTACTGTATCAGGAGTATTCACTGCTCTTGCAGGGGACCTGGTTCGGTTCCCACATACAGGGCATCTAACAGCCAGCTACCGATTGAATCCCAGAGGGTTTGTCCCCATTTCTGGCCTTAGCAGTAATGCATCCACATATACACAAACATACATGCATGCAGGAGAAATATCCATACACATAAAAATAAATAAGTCTTGCCAGGCACAGTGACACATACCTTTAATCCCAGCACTCGCAAGGCAAAGTGGAGGTAGGCAGATCTCTCTGAGTTCAAGGCCTTCCTGATCTACCCGGGGAGCTCCAGGCCAGACAAGATTGCATAGTGAAAACCTGTCTCAAATAAATAAAATAAAAACTAAAAAGAATAAAGTAATAAGAGTGTCAGGGAGAAAAATAGTACATAACAAAGATTGAGACATAAAGACATTCTCCCTGTTCCTTTTTCTGGTGACAGACACACTAGCTTAAAAAGTGGCAGGCCTATCAGAAACCACTTTTTCTTCGATAATGGAGTTCTTGAGTAATTTAATTTATTGTGGAGTTAACTAGAATTTTGAGAATTTCACCTGTTCCTCCCTCCTTCCTTTTTCCTCCCTTCCCTCTCTCCAAATCTTTATGCTTGCTAGGCAAGCCAAGCACTTTATACTAAGTAACCTGCCAGTTTTCTTGTATAACTTTGTGCTAGCTTGTGTTAGTGCATGTGAATAAAAGGACAAGCTATTGTTAGGACGATTCAGACTGTTATGAATTACACAGCATTAAGAGGGGCTGTGTTGAGTTTTAGCATCATTTATCTCTAATGTGTGCATGTTGAGTATGAAAGCACTATTGCATGGTTAACTTCAGTTTACTCTCCTTTAATCCTAGTACTCAGGAGGCAGAGGCAGGTGGATCTCTGTAAGTTCGAGGCCAGCCTGGTCTACAGAGAGCTAGTTCCAGGACAGCCAGAGCTACCCTGTCTTTAAAAAAAAAACCACAAAAACCTAATAATTAAATAAATGAAATAGCTTATTTTAAAAAAAAAAGCCTAGCGGTTATTTTAATTTAATATAGAAGTATTCCCCTCCCTTTTTTTTTTTTTTAAAACTGGTAAATGTATTTTGTAACCTTTCTTTCCTCCCTTCTCTCCCTCCCACTATGTAGACCAGGCTAGCCTCAAATTCACAGAGATCTTCTTGCCTCTGTTTCTTGAGTGTATGTGCCTATAATCCTAGCATTTAGAAGCCCAAAACAAGACCATTTTAAATTCAAGGCCAGCATTGGCTATAGACCAACTTAGCTGCCTATATAGTGAGACTTTTTTATTTGTTTTATTTAAAGACAAAGTGAAATTTGACCATTACTGCTTGTCAGAAATTAACTGCATTTAATATTTGCATTTAACAATGTTTTCCTAAAATTTTGAAATAATTTTATGTATAAGCCTCTTATATTTTCCAACAAGAATATCTGTCATGTGTTTTATTAGTTTTTTTGTTTTGCTGATATTTAGACATTATATACATTTAGACATAAAGTTGAGATTTTACAAGAGGTATTTTAACATAGATTTAATTTAAGTATGAGGATTTAAGAGAAAGGGAGGTGCCCAGAAATAAAGGATGATGTGCCCAAGAAGTTGGTTGTAGGCTTCCCATAAGTGAGTTTTGTTTTGAGGCAAGGCCTCAATCTAGCCCAAGCTGCCATCGAACTTGTATTTCTTTTGCTTCTGTATTCTTCAGTCTAGTGCTAAGATTATACATGTGTACCACCATCCCCATCTAGAGTGAAACCTTACGGGAGGTGAACTTTGGTTTTTGACCATGTTGAGCACTGAACCTTAGGTTTTATACATGGAAATGCTTACTGCTGAGCTACATCCTTAGCCCTTAAAGTTTCTTAGTTTCTAAAATCTAAATTTTTGGTGCTTGAACAATATTTCATTTTTGTGCATTTAGCCTGGTCTATTAAACTTTAAAGTTGTTTCTGATTTTTAAATATTTATGTAAACATCAGCTTTTAAGATTATCTATGTAAGGGGACATAGGAATTAGGCTTACAACAGAGGGTGTCTTAGGAAATTAATAGAAGTTACTTATCCATTTCCTTCATGGAATTATAAATTAAAAACCAAAAAATTCAGAGTTCAGTAGGAATCTTTCTTGTAGATGAAATTTAAGGAAAAACAGTAGTGTCCTAGCTAGAGGGTATTTCAAGACCCCAGTAAATACCCAGTGCTGCATATTGTAGGTATGTTTTAAATATACATATATGTAGATACTTGCTGGTCAGCTTTCCATCGTGGTGACAACATACATAAAATTCACAGTTTCAGAAAAGAACTAGAAATAGCGGCGTATACATGAGAATGAGAAAAACAATTTTTTATTCGTTTTAAAAATCTCAATTTCACCAGACGGTGGTGGCGCACGCCTTTAATCCCAGCACTTGAGAGACAAGAGGCAGGCAGATCTCTTATGAGTTCAAGGCCAACCTGGTCTAGAGAGCAAGTGTCAGGACAGGCTCCAAAGCTACAGCGAAACTCTATGTTGAAAAACTAAAACAAGCAAGCAAACAAACAAATAAATAAAAACCTCAATTTCAGCCTGACAGCCTTTAATACCAGCATTCCAGAAACAGAGGCCGGTGGACCTCTAATTTCCAAAACATCCAGGGCTATACAGTGAAACCCTGTCTACAAAACAAAACAAAAAAGGAAAAAAAAATATAAAATATAAAAGGGCTGAAGAGATGGCTAAGTGGTTGAGAGCACTTTCAGATCTCTTCCAGAGTCCTGAGTTCAATTCCCAGCAACCACATGGTGACACACAGCCATCTGTAATGATACATGGCGTGGTGGTATCTTCTGGCCTGCAGGCATACATGCAGACAAAACATACATAGTGAATAAGTAAATCTTTTTTAAAAATTCTCAATTTTAAGAATTTTTCTAGCTTTTGACATTCTCCGCTCTCTTTAAATTTTTATTTATTGATTTATTTATTTTGCTACATGCATTAGCTCAATAAAGCTGTGTAAATTGATCATGATTAAACATCACAGTTTGTAGCATTTGAAGTATTTTATACTTGCTTATTTCACATCCAAAATCTGGAAACTTTATTTAGAATATAAAAATCTCTTAAAGATTTCCTTTGTTCTTTGTCTTTAAACAGGAGGAGTGAAACTTCATTATTATTCCCCTTTAATATGAGAGTAATTCTTGCTGTCCTTATTCTTACAGCCACTTGTTATTCTTGTGCCACGTAAAATTTGTGTTGAATTGAGAACTGAGAATGTAATTCTGTTGGTGGAGCCTTGAGTTCTGTCCCCAGTACCACATAAAGCATAGTGTGGTAGGTAGTGCATATTTGTATTCCCAGCTTTCGGGGGCAGGGAGACAAGATGGTTAGAAGTTCAGTGGCATAGAATGTTTGAGGCCAGCCTGGGCTCTGAGATCTGCCTCAGATTTTTTGCATCTTGAGACTCTACATCTATTTGCAATCTTGGTTATTTAATAGAACAACTTGTTTTACTTTTTCTAGTTAATCTCATGTATAGTAATATAAGAAATAAATTCAGGCTTGCAAAGAAAGAGATCACAACCATTGCCAGTAAAGTATCTGGACAAGCCAGCTTTACTCTTGGTCAAGAAGGCGTTCTGAAGAACAGAACTCACCAAGACAGAAAGTACACTTGTTTTTATTTCAGTGCTAGTGGCAACTGTATCTTTTCTCAATCAGCTGGGCTCCAGCTGAAGTTTTACTTAATTGACTAGGCTTCAAAGAACTGAGGCATAGTAAATGAAGTGGGGAAGGGGTTAGCCTCTTTAGTTGGAGAATATAGCAGAGCCTTTATATAAATTAAGATTAGAGGATTAGATTATATAAATTAATATAAATTCAATTATAAATTAAGAATATAATATTAATTATAAATTAGAATATTTGCATAAAAGTCTTGCAAGGTTGGGGGCAATAAAATGATTTTAATTCTTTGTCATAAGTTCATTTTATTATTTATTTGTTTGTTTATTAGTTTTCCAAGGATAGGGTTTCTTAGTGTAGCCCTGGCTGTCCTAGAACTTGCTCTATAGACCAAGCTGGCCTCAAACTCAAAAGCTTGCCTGATCCTAGCTTAAAAAAAAATAAACCAAGTGGCAAGTTTTTATTTCATATTAGTTCCCCAACACTGTGCCCCGTATCCCTTCTCATTTTCTTTGTTGTCTAGCTGTCTTTACCTTGGCTCCATCTCCCACTCTACATCTGACGCCACAGTTTTAAATGACCACTTAATCCTCTGCTCCCAGTTACTTCCTCCCACCTTTTCTTATTTTAGTCATTTTGTCTCATGTCGTTCCTCCCAGTCAGTGCACTTTTGAAAACCACAGTTTCGCTTTGCCGTTCTGGTTATTGTAGTGTCACATTTATTTAATACAACTGTGTCATGTTGTGAAAAACACCTTTTTGTTGTTTGGTCTTTTAATTAAAGGTAGGTAGCCTGAAGGACTCATTTCCTGAATGTTCCCCTAGCAGGTCAGGTCAGATTTTGAAGTTGAGCCCCACCAATGGTATTAGCACCCTACATCAGTAATAAAAGCTGGCTACTGAATGTTTCAATTTAGGTTCTTGGCACACACCTCCCTCCAAAAAAAACCAAAAAACAAAACCCTTTTGTTGAGATACTTTTGTTTTATTGCGTCTTTCTTTTGTATGACTGGAAGGGAAGTTATTTATAACAATGTGAAAGGTTTATTTTAACTATAATGATAGTCAGAAAATAAAACTGTTTACCTCCTAGCCATTAGTTTTGCTGAAGAAAATGTTGATTAGCAAAGGACACATTTGAGACAGTGACAGTGTATGTTTTAGACTTGATAAAAGTGATGTGTGAAGAAGCTTATGTGTCGTGTGTGAATGGATGGAAATGACAGCAGTCAGACAATAAATAGGTCATGGTTTCCATCGTGCTACAGTCTGTTAAGAGGAATGTACATTTCTGTCAGGTCTGGAGTCACAGTTAAGAGGTTTGTGTTTTATAATTCACAGTGTTTTATAATTCTGCCTCCTCTTCTCCCTCCTCTTTGAAACAGAGTCTTATAGCCCAATCTGGCCTTGAACTCTTGATTCTCCTGTTTACATCTCTAGAGTGCTGGGTTTACAAGTATAAGCCACCACACACAGAAAAATATTTTTCTTTTAAATTCCTGCAATAATTAAGAACTGAGGTTTTGTTGTTGTTTTTGTTTTTGAGATAGAGCTGTACTCACTGTGTAATCCAGGCTATCTGGACCAGGTTTATCTCAAACTCCTGATCCTTTTGCCTCAGCTTCTCAAGTGCCAGAACTGCAGGTATGTATTCTAAGCCTGACTCAGTTTGTGTTTTTGAGTAATTAGTGAGCCTTTATGCCTTTGAATTAACATTAGGCACAATAGTCTCATAGTAATACTACTCCAATTTTATCATTATTGGTAATCATTTAAAATTGTGAAATTATTTAGCATCTTTGGTAGGCTTAGCATGAATATGAAGATGCATTAAGTTTGCACTTGAAGGGATGAACAAAGAGTCAGTGGCATGTACAAGCCCTTAGGTTCAGTCAGTCCTCAGTACCTAACTAAATACACTGTTGAGTCTGAAATTGAAAGATTCTCTGCTTTGTAGAACAAAGACTATGGTCTCTGGTTATGAAATCTGCTTTCATCTTTTGACAGCTTTTGAGAAACTAGTATTAGAGCAGAGAAGTTTCATCTTCTCCTAAACTTGGCACTGTGCTACTCAAAGACTAATGTTTAGCTGTAAGTATGTAAAAATAATATTAATTATGTAATATTGGATCCTAAATTTAAGCAGTGACTTGAATATTTATCTCTGCTCACTTCTGTATCTCCAAGTGTACTTATTTAGGAAATTATTTTTATACATTTTTCTAACACAGAGCTTTAAATTTTTTGTTATTATCAAACAAAATTATAAGATTATATTAGTGGAACTAATTTTTAAGGCACACAGACACATAATAAGAGTTTATAGGGACAATCAATAAAATATTTGCAGAGGAAATAGATTTAGTTAGAAAAATGCATAGAATTTGAATAGGCCAATTACACTGAATGTACGTGTTGCATACATTGCATGCATGTGTGAATTTGAGGGGTCAGATATGACCAAATTTAGCAGTGTGTAGTGTGTGTGTGTGTGAGAGAGAGAATTGGAGAGAACAGATATATATGGCTAAATTAGCTTTGTGCCTGTTTAGAAGGAGGTTGCTTGTTTGGTTCCTAGCTGCCCGGCTAGATTAGACCTGAAATAATCACACAGAAACTGTATTAATTAAATCACTGCTTGGTCCATTACCTCTAGCTTCTTATTGGCTAACTCTTACATATTAATTTAACCCATCTCCATTAATCTGTGTATCACCACGAGGTCGTGGCTTACCAACAAAGTTTCAGCATGTCTATCACCAGAGGTGGATCCATGGCGTCTCTCTGACTCAGCCTTCTTTTTCCTAGCATGCCATTTAGCCCCCCCATCTAAGTTCTGTCCTATCAACAGGCCGAGGCAGTTTTTTTATTCATTAACCAATAAGTGCAACACATAGAGACCTCCCACACCATGCCTGTGTGTGTTCTCTGTGCATGTGTGCATATGAATTGGAGAGGGCAAATATAACCAAATCTCTGTGTGTTTGTGTGTATGTGTGTGTTTAAGAACTGGAGAGGGTAGATACGGCCAAATATAGCAGAGAGAGAGTGTGTGTGTGTATGTGTAGGTGTAGGAATTGGAGGTGACCAAATATAGCAATATGCAGAGCAGAATAATTTTGTTGCACGTTATGGAAAGTTAAGGGATTTATATGAAATATGTACAAGATTAAGTAGACCGTTTTAGCAATCTTGGTACAAGAAGTCGTAAGTGCCACTTGGCACTGCTGAGCAAGGAGGCAGTAGAGTAACTGATAATTTGGGAGCCGTAATTTAATGGGTAGTATTCAAATTTGATAGGAAGCAAGTGTGACTTGAAAATTTAAAGAAAATTGATATACTACAATAAACCATAAAGATGAGAGTCTTGATTAGCAGTTAAAAGTTGAAAAAAGATTAATATGAAAAACAATTTAAAGGAAAATTCTTTTGTAAAAAATAACTGATTTTCCTCTTTTATTGTATAAATTGTAGGATTATCAAGATTTACTTGCAGAATTTTAGCTACTGAAACTAAATTAATAGTGGTATTAATCATACAAATCAGAAAATTTTAAAGAAGAGTTATGTATGAGAAAGAATATTTTTGTTTTCTTTGACATTGAATTTAGCTGGTTGGATATTTAATCAACTTTTTTTTTTTGTTAGAGAATTTATGCCAGGTAGTTATGGCACACACCTTTAATCCCAGCACTTGGAAGGCAGAGGCAGGGGATTTCTGTGAGTTCAAGGCCAGCCTGGTCTACAGAGGTGTTCCAGGACAGGCTCCAAAAGCTACACAGAGAAAGCCTGTCTCAGGGAGTGTGTGAAAGCCTGTCTCAGGGAGTGTGTGTGAGAGAATTTATGATTGCTTTACTGGCAGAGGAAAAAATGCTCAGGTGATCCTGAGTTTCTCCTTTATAGTTCTTTTGCAAAATTCAAAGGATAGTGTTTATTACACACAATGGAAAAACTGAGTTTTGTGACCAGTTTTAGTTAGGAATTACTATAAAATGATGTGCAAAATTTCTCTTATTTCCATTACATCTTGGTATTCAGTTGCTTCTCATTCTCATTATTTTCTCTCTCTTTTTTTAAATATTTATTTATTATGTATACAATATTCTGTCTGGGCTGGAGAGATGGCTCAGAGGTTAAGAGCACTGGCTGCTCTTCCAGAGGTCCTGAGTTCAATTCCCAGCGACCACATGGTGGCTCACAACCATCTGTGCTGAGATCTGGCGCCCTCCTCTGGCGTGCGGGCATACATCGAGGCAGAATGTTGCATACATAAATAAATAAATAAATCTTTAAAAAAAAATACAATATTCTGTCTACGTGTATGCCTGAAAGCCAGAAGAGGGCACCAGAACTCATTACAGATGGTTGTGAGCCACCATGTAGTTGCTGGGAATTGAACTCAGGACCTTTGGAAGAACAGGCAATGCTCTTAACCTCTGAGCCATCTCTTCAGCCCCTCATTATTTTCTCATATACAGATAAATGGCATTTCATGTAGACTGCCAGGGATTTTAATCACAGAGAATCTTAATTTAGTTATTAGTTCAATAGTGTTCATGCTAGTGGATATGAAGTCATGATGTTTAACCTTGGATATATTCTAATTGCTTTTATCTTATGCTGATATTTAAAATGCTTTTTTTCTAAATTGATTTTCTGACATTTTGTTTTATTTCTTGAGACAGGGTTTCTCTGTGTAACAATACTGACTATTCTGGAACTCACTTTTTACACCAGACTGGCCTGGAACTCCGCCTTTCTCTGCCTCCAGAGTACTGGGGTCAAAGGTGTCTGCCACCACCGCCCGGCATATCACCTGACTTACTTAAACAAAGGCTTTCATACTATATGGCTCAAAATGACTAATTCTGCTCTCTCTCTCTCTCTCTCTCTCTCTCTCTCTCTCTCTCTCTCTCTCTCTCTCTCTCTCTCTCTCTCTTTCTTTCTTTCTTTCTTTCTTTCGATTTTCGAGACAGGGTTTCTCCGTAGCTTTTTGGTTCCTGTCCTGGAACTAGCTCTTGTAGACCATGCTGGCCTCGTACTCACAGAGAACCGCCTGCCTCTGCCTCCCGAGTGCTGGGATTAAAGGCGTGCGCCACCACCGCCCGGCTAATTCTGCTATTTCTAAATTTTTTTTTTTTTTTTTTTTGGTTTTTCGAGACAGGGTTTCTCTGTGGTTTTGGAGCCTGTCCTGGAACTAGCTCTTGTAGACCAGGCTGGTCTCGAACTCACAGAGATCCGCCTGCCTCTGCCTCCCGAGTGCTTGCTATTTCTAAATTTATAGTTAAAGAATAACTGCCGAAGCTTTTGGGCTCTGTCTTTTGTCTGAATTATCTAGGCAGTAGTTGAAATTAAACTTTAAATTTAAAGCCTATGACAGTGCTGACTTACTTCTATCATTACAAGATATTTAAAAGACTTCTGGAGAACTCCATTTCCAAATTTGGAAAAGGGAAGTTTTGAGGTAAACAATTCTAAGAAACAAATTTAACAAATTGGGTTGAATTGTCAATGACAAATTTTTATTAATATGATGGGAAAATATCCAAAAAACAGCAGGGAAAGTTAATTGTTTGTTGCACCCTTATAAAAGTCCTTTTGTATGTATTTCTTTGACTTTTTAAGAACATTTAATTTGAAAGGCCCATGTTTTGTTTTATGCACTAATAAACATCGGTTTTAAATACCAATAATTTCCGTTGTTGTTATAGCATTTTTCTGTGACAGAGTTTATAGACTCCAAGTTGAATAATAGAAGTTTTTCTTCTTTCTCCCCCTCCACAGTATGTTTCAAATACAGTGTTTATGTTCTATCCAGTGTTCCACAAAGAGCCACAAAATAGTGACTCTTCAACATATTTAAAAGTTTTCAGAGTATTTTGGAAAATGGTATATAAATGATAGCTTTAATAACTTGGAGTTTTTATTAGTCTGTTTTGTTAGTAAATTGCTTTACTAAGGCTGCCAGCAGTCAAGCGGTAGTTATTAAGTGCACCTCTACTGCTGACGTTAATTTACAGGGGTCAACAGGACAAAACTCTGCGACATGATCGCTGATCTGGGAGATGATGAGCTGCCCCACATCCCTTCAGGAGTCATTAATCAGTCTAGGTCAGCCTCTCCTAGAATGACTGATCATGAAGGTGCAAGAGCAGAGGAAGGTACAGCATTTAGCTATCATGTTTGTTTGTATTGCTGAGTTCCTTAACTCCATATACAAATGTGCCATTGTGTAAAATGCTAAATATCATCCCACATGATCATTAGAGGCCTTGGGGCAAGCTCAGGGATGAAACATGGCTTCCAGTTCTTTATATTTGTTTTTGTTTTCATGTTAGATGTAGCTGTTTCCATTGTAGGTCAGTTCATTGTGCCTTCCTTAAATCTACTTATAGCTTAAAAATCTAGTATTAGGAAAAGAACAATTTCTAAAACTAAACTTTAAATAATATAGGTGAGGGGAAGCTAATTCTTAGTAGTGTGGTTTAAATGTTAATAACCACCACTTAATAGAAGTGCTAGACAGTGTGTTGGGGAATCTTACATACATATTATTCCTAAAAATAAATGTAACTGTTAATCATTCTAGAATAAGGAACATCATTCTGTAACTTTGTATCTAGGATTCATGGCCTAGTTTTCTAAAATCCGTCTAAACCAGAAGTACATAGAAAGTGAAAATACTACTTAAGCATTTTGAAACTGATTTTACCTAAAGATACATGGATTTAGTTGACTAATTTATAATTCTGGGTGAAGATATACTTCTAACTAATCTCAGTTTTTAAACAAAATTACTTTAATATGATGTATATATGATAACATATTAACAATTTTACTTAGATTTATTTTATTTATGCTTACACTTCTATAAAGGGGTTTGTTTGCCCGTCTCAAATTTTTATATACAATTTGTTCTAATTTCTTACTAGATATTTTCCTTACAGCAAAACTGAACAATTTTTCCTCAATTTGTGACTTCTTACCTTTTTCTTTAATTCATATTAAATTTTAAGGAAAGATTTTAAAAGATCTCTCAATAAAACTATTACAAAAGAATGGAAATTAAAATAATGATTTTTTTTCTGTATTCATTTTCTATGTCCACTGAGCTTTTTACTTTTACTATTTTCTAAACTAGAGATACCAGCTCTAATATTTTTATTTTTGTCTTTGGGATCTTCTTTTCCCAAGTATTGTAGTACAGTTTACTAACATTTTAGACTGTAAAATTTGCAGTTTAAGGCAAAGTCAAATTAGTGAACGAACCCTTTTTAGTGTTTCACACCATTTTAGGGGGAAAGCCCATAGGCTGATTCTACATAAAAGGTGATTTGGAGCTTTCTCTGTGTGTTTGTCAAGTGTTATGACTGTGTTTTTTGTTTTTAAAGAAAGTAAGTCTCTAGTCACTTTCATAGTTGTGTGGGAAGGTGAGTGGGCACCTTGGACTTCATTACATTTTAAAAGAAGGGCTCTTCCTAAAATTTGTCATTTAGAGATTGGAAAACTGCAATTGGTTTATTTTTATGACAATTTTCATTTTGGTGCTTTTGGAAAAAAACATTTCACGTCACATTTTCATTTATAAAGAACAAATACTTGTTTTCTAGTGTCACAACTTTTAAAAACTGTTGCTACTACAGACAAGATTATATTTCATATTTACACTGGCATGATTAGAATCAGTCATTGGCCGCTATGTTCTTTAGGCTTAATAAAGTTGTAAGAAAGGGTCCGGGTTGTATCTCGGCATCACAGTACTTGTCTAACCATGTGCCAGGTCCTGGGTACAGCCCTGCAGAGCACATGCAGAGGCACACTGGAAGAAAAAGGAAGAGTTGGTATGTGAGCTACAAGTTTCCTTGTTCACACTGTCTATCAGAAGAATTTATTACAGGACTTTTAAAAAGGACCTTCTGAAAAAATACTATTTTATAGGCTCTAAGATTCTCACAAAAGACAATTCTGCATAATAAAAATTTCTGTCATTAAGATAAAGTTTATGCCGTTGACTCCAGCACTTGGGAGGTAGAGGCAGGAGGATCTTTGTGAGTTAGAAGCTATCCTGGTCTACATAGCAAGTTCTAGGATGGTCAGGTCTATATAGAAAGACCCTATTTAAAAACTCATTTAATAATTTTATTTTAAATTGTTGATTATATTTTTATGCTGTGTTAGTGCTGTGGGTAATTTTTATTAACTTAATATGCAAAATATATATGAATTCTTCCAGCAGAGATATAAGAGCAAAAAATTAAAGATTTACTGTGATTACTGTATGCTCCAGTGATGGGTGATAGGGAAAGCAGAAATAATAGCTTAAGAGATTTTGCATATATACATACATGAATAAATATTAAGAATAATATAGCTTGCTAGATGTAAACACATGTGTATCTATAGAGAAAAGGTATATAGATGTAGCATAATATTTTTTGAAAAATAAGCCAGCTAAAGTTGTTGGGCCACTTCTCTTTTTATGCCTGGAAGTTGGTCAATGGTTGATCAGAAATAATCCCACAAAAAGTGTTTGTAACAAAATGAGTTGATTGGTGATGGTAAAACTGTTTTATTTGACTTCTAAATTTGTGTTAATGATTATTTGTATAATTGCTACTGAAAGGAATTGTAGAATTTTATCTTAAATTGTTTTAAAAACAAATTATGAACTTAAAATTTTAGACTGGTAAAAATTATAAAGTAAAATTTACTTGCTGACTTTTTTGTGATTTTTAAACTATTGATCTTATAGTTCTTAGCTGCTTTTTGTATTATCAGTAACTATGTACTAACATTGATAGAAGCGATTAGTACTATGTATTGTTCAGATTCAAGTACAACCATTGAATGATGGCTTGGTAATCATAGTAACTGTCATAATCATTGTTTAATGTGTGGGATACTTACCATCTCACACATACATTGTATATATTTTATGAAGGGTTTTTAAATTAGAGTAGTTGTTGAATTACACCTTCTTTAAGGGGTCACTTGAATCAAATTGCACAGAATAAAGAAAAATTCTAAATTAAAAATGAATTTTACTTTGGTAATAGTATATATCAATTGTATGAGTTATTTTCAGTAGTATTAGTGAATTAGTATTAGTGTATTTCAGTGTGCCTGTTTCCTGTAGTGTATTAAATACATGCCATTTTGTAAGAATTTTCCATATTTTATTAGCCCGAGTTTTTGAATAATTTTTAAAAATTGGTTCATAATTTTAAATATTTAGGTTCTTTTGTAATTAGTGTTTCCTTTTTGCCATCTTAAAGCTACTATTTTGATTGCAAAGCACATGCTTAAAATTATCTTGGATGGTTGCTTACACTTTAACCTATCTAGTTATAGTTATTCAAATGATTGCACTTTCATTCCCACTGCATTGTCAGTGTAGAAAGCTGTGCTGCATGAGGCACAGGTGAGGCAGCTCAGTGAAGTGATGCGGTCCTTTCAGTTTTCATCGATACTCACGCAGCCATTCTGATTGGAAACCTAAAGTCTGAAGTGAACGTAAATTAGTTTTTTTTAACTTTAGCAACATCATAATATATAAAAGAGGGCATTAAAATGAAGCCATAGGAAAGTTATAAAATTGGAAGGCATTTCTTTTAGGATACTATCATCAACTACTAGTAGAGCCATCTTTTACTAGACCATCTTGGTACTAATTGAAAGGCTGTGTCTCAGAGTGTCTGGAAGTATATCCAAGTGCTCCTTCACTTCTTTAGAAAGCAAAGGGACTTCATAGTAACTTATGCACTTAAATAAATCTACTTTGAGGTTGGTAGACATCTGTTCTTTATAAGTGGCTGAAATCTGATGATTTAATCAAAAATTGTCCTGTTAAAATTTACTGAGGTAGTAAGGGATCTAAATAGATAAAATGTTTATGTTCTGCCTCCACTCTGGGTTGATGTGCAGTGTTTATTCAGTCTGGAAGATAATCATTACATTGTTGTTTTAGCACATTTATTTCTACTCAGTAGTAGGATTTTTTTTTGTATGTGGAAGTGGGAAGTTGAATTCATAATATTGCTGAATTTTGTGACTGTTTCGTGCTTAAATTCCCCACAATATTGTATTGTACTGTATGATTTTTCAGCATTTAAGAAGCGGTTTTGTTCTTTATAGCTGAACCAATAACGTTTCCATCTGGAGGAGGCAAGTCATTTATTATGGGTTCTGATGATGTTTTGTTAAGTGTACTGGGCCTTGGAGACCTTGCAGACTTGACGGTAACAAATGATGCAGACTATAGTTATGATGTAAGTGCAGTTTTATTTTTAATTTTTTAATGATTTAATAGAAGGCTCCTTATTCTTTGGAATCATTTATAACAGAATTAATGTCAAGGTGCATGGAAAAGATAAGTTTAAGTGTGCAGATGTGTTGATTTGAAATAACGTGTAATTTTGCTTTAAAATTTTTTCTTTGTGGTGTTTAAATCTTTCTTAGTAATTTTGGTGGATTAGGTAGGCGTTTAGGGTTATTACTTTAAAGTACTGGTTTTTAATACTTACTTAATTTACTGGTTGATAAATACATCTTGAGTAGTTAACTTATTTACTGAGTTGAAGCCATATTTTATGCTAACAAGTAGACACTAGAGAAATTAGGTTTTTCCATCAGGATTAATTTTGAAAGCCATGTTTTGTTTTTTTGAAAACTCTTTTTTGTCAGTCACAACCAAGTTAGCTTGTATCATTTCTTGAATGTTTAGCTTCTCTTGAGGGTTAGTAAAAGGAGATGGGAAGAATTGTGTTAGTATTAGACTAGGGTTGATTAAATATTTTCCAAGCATAAACACTCATTAGAGAGTTAACTATATTTTAGATACTTTTGCATTTTACCTTAGTTTTTCAGCAAATTTTTCGGCAAAAACATTTGAAAAATTAGACTTAAGGTAGGATGTTTTTTAAAGATAAGTGCCTTGGTGGGCTGGATTATTCTTACTAATAATTTTAAAGCATATTTGCAACTAAATTGATAAACTTTTAGCTGCTTTAGAACTGGTGTATCTTTACTGATGTAGAAATAAAAGGGAAAATATTAAGCTTTATTAATATCAAAAATTAGGAAAAGTGCTCACCTAGGATGCCCAAAGCCCTGGGTGTTTGATCCCCAACACCACATAATATTGGCAGGGCAGCTCATGCCTGTAATCCTAGCATTTGGGAAACAGGGCCAGAAGGATCGGGAAATTCACGGTACTTAGTGAGTTCAAGGACAGCAAGGGCGACACAAAACTCAATCTTTGAAGGAAATTAAGAAAAGAAAGATTTAGGAAAATAGTCATAAAGAGATTTTAGTTCATTGTTTTAAAACTTAAGTCCCTTAACTTTCTGCCTTGCAATTGTTCACATACTTGTCAATTTCCTAAATGGAAACTGTCGTGTTCACTGTACCCTTGAATAGCTCGTAATTTTTATATTCCTGTTTTGCTTTCTTGTAAATCCTTATGGCAGTGGCAGTTCCCTGTTCTCACTTGACTTTGATAGGAGCGGTAGAATTTATTCATTCATTCATTTATTTATTTGATGGCTAGACGAAAACAGATTAAGGAGTTCTTTGACTTGGGTATTTGAAAGTTTAACAAAACTATTTTTCTAAATTCTTATATAAAGATTGACTTGTTGTGAACTTTAAGGTCATTAAAACAGCCCCTGGATATTTTAGTGAGACAGTTTTATATGTTTTAAACACACCAAAAAGAAAACAGAAAAAGTCCACGTGCTTACCAGTTTATTACTTTTACCTGTAAATAGTACACTTTTTTATTTTAGTTGCCGGCCAATAAAGATGCCTTTCGAAAGACTTGGAACCCCAAGTATACACTACGTAGTCATTTTGATGGAGTCAGAGCATTAGCTTTTCATCCTGTAGAACCTGTGCTGGTTACTGCCTCTGAGGACCATACCCTGAAACTTTGGAATTTACAAAAGACAGTTCCTGCCAAAAAGCAAGTATTTTAATATTGATTGCTTTTTCCTTCTAATTTTGTTCATATGGATAATTCTTCTTTATTATCCTGTGTCTTTAGTACATCTGCAGTATCAACCAGTGATTCACGATGATTTAATGTGTTCTCTTCCCCTATTCTTTTTCTCCCTCTTTTAGGAGTGCCTCTTTAGACGTAGAGCCTATCTACACATTTAGGGGTCACATGTAAGTTTTTTTGAAATAGTACTTAATGAGCAACTCCAATTACTGTTTGTAGTTGGTACTCTCAAAACCTAATTTACTCAATACTTGATGTTAGAGAAGACATATTAGTTGAATTTGATTAATTATATTTAAATATGACCTATTAGTACTTTTCAGATGTATGTTTTGTTTAGATACCACATAAATGAATAGATGAAGGGGGTAGGGGTTTGAGTTTCTTAGAATTTATAAGTAATTTTCCCTCTCTCTTTCTGTAATAGTGGCCCTGTTCTTTCATTAGCTATTAGTTCTAATGGAGAACAGTGTTTTAGTGGTGGTATTGATGCAACCATTCAGTGGTGGAATATGCCTAGTCCTAATGTGGATCCCTATGATACATATGGTAAGTAAAGAGGCACAATGGGTCTTTTTAGTGAATAGAGCTTTCTATGGGACAATGGTCTGTACCCTGTCACTTGTATTTTAAATAAATGCTGACTGGCCAGTAGTCAGGCAGGAAGTATAGGCGAGGTGACCAGGCAGGAAGTAGAGGCGGGGCAACAAGAATTCTGGGAAGAGGGAAGTTTCAGTCTACAGTCTTCAACCAGACAGAGAGGAAGCCAGACACAGAGCAAGCAAGATGTGACTGCCTCGCCGAAAAAGGTTCCAGGCCATGTGGCTAATTCAGACAAGAATTATGGGTGAATATAAGTTATAAGAGTTAATAAGAAGCCTGAGATACTAGGCCAACCTGTTTATGATTAATGTAGACCTCTGTGTGTTTATTTGGGACTAAACTGCTATGGGACCTGGTGGGACAGAAACCCCCCATCAACAAGAGCTGACAGAATTCTGTAGTTCAAATGTTATTACAAAGTTGTTCAGACATAATTTGTTTATTGTATTTGCTAGAAAGTTTATTTAAAAAGATATTGGTGTTGGAGAAATAGCTCAGGGGTTAAGAGACTCAATTCCCAACATCCACATGGCAGCTCAGAACTGTCTATTAACTCCAGTTCCAGGGGATCTGCCATCCTCACACAAATATACATGTAGTCAAAACACCAATGCACATAAAAATTAAGTAATTTTTTTTTTGGAAAAAACTAATCATGTCATGAATATTTTATTGTTTGAATTAGTGCTTTATTGTCTCTAAAACATTTCTTAAATATTAATTTCAGTTAACAAAAAGAAGAGGGGAAAATTATTGAAGTAACACATTTTTAAACTTAAGAGATAGTATGTATAATCCTTAAGTGAAAGATAACAGAAACAATAGGGATAGAATGGTCAGGGTATATATAATTCATTACATCTTCATAGAGGGCCAAAATTTTTTAATTTCAAAATGAAAAGCAAAATAAAACTGATTTTTTAAAATAAATGACACTTTGAGAAACTTGGTTAAAAACTTAAATTTTTACATGTTCAAATACATTAAGTAGGCATTGTTCATAATGACTATAAAAAACAAAACAAATATTTGAGCTCTTTGTTATTGTTGGTTAACACATGCTTAGTGCCCACGTTCTGTAATGTAAGACATAATGGTAAGTACTTCGTTCAGAGAAATAAGATGGATGTGAGAAAAGCAAGGGATTAGGGCAGGGAGGTTTTAAAGAAATGGGTTTAACATATATTGGTTAAATACAGTAATATATAGTGGTTTATTGATAGGTTGTGTTATTCTTGGTTTAATTGTATTTGAAAAGGAAGTTTTATTGATATAATTGCGTTGGACTGTAACTCACTCTGTAGACCAGTCTGGCCTCAGACTCACAGAGATCTGCCTGCCTTCCCAAGGCAGCTAAAATTGGTTGTTTTAAGGTATTAATTTGTTAGTTTTTACTGTGTGCTCAGGATTGTGCGGATATTGCCATGTTGTAATTTCAGAACATTTTCATCACCAGTCTAGAGCTCTGACTTTGTCTGCTGATGACTGTGTAGATAATAACACTCACTGAAACAGATAGAGTACAAGAGAGAATGACTATGAATGAGACTATTAAGATATGTGTGCATATGAATGAATATCAATCAAGAGATGATAACCTGAGACTTAAGTCTTCACTAAACCTGACATTGTCTAGAGGAAGGAGGACACTGAGAATGGATTCATGGATGCATACCTAAAGAAGAAAATCATTTTGAGAAAGAAACAGCTCACGGAGATTTTTGACAGATAGCTGGAGGTTAGATGCTTGAGTATTGACCTCCAAGAGAACCACCTTAACATTTCAAGTCAGATTTTATGAATGAAAAGCAATATTGAAACCAGAAAGAATAAATGCTTTGTATTATCAAAGAAAAACATTTACTGGGTTTGGTAGAATTGTGGTCACTGCTGATTTTAGCATGAGGTGTGGTAATGGAGAGATTTGATGACCACATAGCGGTAAAAGACAGTTTAGTTTTCAACAGTTTTATAGAAGGTGGTGGTAGGGATGATGTTTTTATTGTTGAGGTTCAAAGAGTCTGCCTGCATACTTCTTTTTTAAAATTAAATTTTAATTTGCGAATACTAACGATTCAAAGGCAAAGAATTTGTCTAGTGAAAGTGTGTATAGATAAGAAAGTAAGTTTGGCTGAGTTTTAAAATCCACCTGGTAGGTTTCTCCTTAATAGGAAGGACAATTTTTTACTTGTATCTGGAAACAAATAGGGTTTAACTTTATTTTATTTGTATTTGTATGTGCACATCTGTGTATGTATATATTATCCATGTGTGTCATGCAGTGCACCTGTGGAGGTTAGAGACAATGTCTGGGAGTCTGTTACTGGGCTCCTTGTGGTGAGTGCCGTGGACGCAAGAAGATGGTTTTTGACATTGTTTGAAGTTGGGTACGGATGCAAGAGGGGTCCCTTTTGAATGCTGTGTTTTCTTTGTATTGTGTATGTCATAGTCATTCACAATAAAGGAAAGTTGGGAACTGTGAGGCTGAAGGAGATGGTGATAAATAGGAAGAGTTAAGTGGAAATAGAGGATGACCTAATATGATACTCGTTTAGCCCTCAGATCTCCCATCAGTTGATAAATGGTCAAATAAGATGTGCTAGCACCAAACTGGAATGTTACTAGGCAATAAAAAGAAAGGAATTAGTACTCTAGAAACTTTAACACAGAAGATCCCAGTCTGTAGATTCTGTTCATACAATGTGTTCAGAAAATAGCTTTGTTTACACAAGCCCACTGGATCTGTGGTCACCTAGAACTTTAGAAAACTAAAGAAAAGTGGAAAGGAAGGTGGCTAGCAAGTAATTAAGTATCTTGAAAGTGGCACCCTTCGTCCCAGCACTCGGGAGGCAGAGGCCGGGGATCTCTGGTCTACAGAGCAGGTTCCAGTACAGACAAGGTTACACAGAGAAGTACCTTTTCAAAAACTAAAGTAAATAAATAGACAGATAATTAAGTAAAAATTAAACTATCCTGAAAGTCAGTAAAGTGAGAGTTGTGAACACACCATTGCTGTGCCATTTAAGTGAGTAGTGCAGGTCTGTAAATTGTAGCTCAAAATGGCTGATTTTTTTGTACTGTATAGAAATTGTGAATGTGTTAGTATTAGTGTTAGTATTGTTGGAAAAAATGATAACAATCACCCATAATTCAGTACTTAGAAATAGTCACTGTTTGTGCTTTGGTTTGTCATCTTGTGGTTTTTATGTTTTGTTTTGCCTTTTGAGACTATATAGTGCTGAGTGGCCTTGGACTCTAAGTAGACCAAGCTGGCCTACAAAATACACAGATCTGCTTCCCAGGTGCTGGGAAAAAAGGCATGCACCGTCGTGCCTGGCTTTACATACATTTTTATTTATTTATTTATAAGTTACCTATTCACCAGACTTCTTCCAAGTAATGTTTTGTTTTGTTTGTTTCTTCACAGAGTCAAATGTTCTAGCTGGCACTTTAGTTGCTCATACAGATGCAGTCTGGGGTCTTGCCTATAGTGGCATAAAAAATCAGTTACTGTCTTGTTCAGCAGATGGCACTGTTAGGTTATGGAATCCCCAAGAAAAATTGCCATGTATTTGCACTTACAATGGAGACAAGGGTAAGTCAAATTTGCCTCTTCAAGAGCAGTGGTTGTTGTTTGTTTGTTTGTTTTTTGTTTTTTTGTTTTTTTTTTTAGCTTTATCACTTCTTTATGTTTCTCATGTATGTGCATGTGATTGCAGGTGCTCATAAAGGCGGGATTGTAGGATCCTTTGGAGTTATATACAGGCAGTGTGAGATACCTGACAGGTGCTGGGGAGAGAAGTCTGAGTAGCAAGCACTCTTAATTGCTATGCCCAAAGAGTCTTTACAAAAAGACACACACACTGTATTTTGCACATGTATGTGTGTATAGGTGGGCAAGGCTAGAGTACTACTGGCAGGAGACTGTTCTCTCTACCATGTGGTTTGTAGGTATGGAACCAGTGAAAAGGACCTCCTCTGCCTGCTGTGCATCTTGCTTTCCCGAAAAGAACATTTGTTTTACAAAAAGAAAAAACTAGAAAATAAAAAAGATAAAGCGATTATTTCTTTATTGATCCAAAGAGAAATGATAAAGAATTTTATAAAACTTGCCATCTTTTTACTTAGTCCTGTTTTACTGCGAGTGCTTGGCAGATGTCAGCGAAGCTCAGTGCTTTTTGGCCTTTTTCAGATCATGTTTTATTTTTAAAAATAAGCATACTTGCATCTAACAGTAAGGTAGACAAATGGTACTATTTACAGGGGCTATAGAGGACAAGGACAGCCACCCTTATGGACCGATGGGATATAGTCTTGAGTACACCTGCCTAAACACTTTGTGTGCTATGGCTGAGAACATAGGTGTGTGTGTGCAGGGTGGGACGTAATGAGAAGCACAAATGAGATTGCTTTCATGATTTCAAAAACATTTTAAACAAATAGAATATTTTTGTATTTATTTTATGTGGAGAGTAGAGGACAACTTGAGGCAATCTACTCTGTCCTACTCTGAGTTTTGGGGAACAAACTCAGATTGTCAGTCAGGCTTGACTGCAGGCATCCTTACCCGCTGAGCCATCTTGCCAGCCTGGAAATTTTTTATTATAGAAAGATTTAATCAGCTTTACTTTTTGAAGATGCTTGTGTACGTCTTTACAATACTGTCAGCCTTATAGTCTGAGTCTGAGTTTTTCAAACTACTTTTTTCATCAGAATTTTGATTTGAACTTAAATATATATTGTTTTAAGACATCTTAGGTGAGTAGAATATGTTTAATTTTGTTTATCTTTTTTGTATTTTGGGATTCTATGTTATTTCAAATACCTGGACCTTAAGAAGTAAAAATTAGATACTTCTTGTTTCATCCAGACTTTTAATTACTGGACTCCAGATTTTACATTACTTGCTATTTGAATTTAATGTGTTAAGGAAGAGAATTGCTGCATGTTCCGCTTTGGGATACTGTTATGCCAGTGCATTTTTTAGTCCAAGAATTTACTTTATTATTATTATTATTTTATTTATTTATTTTTAGAGAGGTCTCACTGAGTGGCCTTTGCTGGCATGAAATGCACAAAGATCCTTCTGTCTCTACCTTTGTAGTGCTGGAATTAAAGGTGTGCTCCATTTTAATAGATCCAGATTTTTGGCTTGTATTAACTCTTTGGCAAAACTTAGTATTTGTCAAGAGTCTTCCAGGAGAATGATACAGGAGAATTCCAGGTTTCAGTTTGTTTTGGGGGTTTTTGTTTACTTCATTGTTTTTTGTTTCCATTTTTCCTGAGAAAAGTGGCAAATAGTTTAAATGAACAGTTTTTTTTCATTACCTTAAAAGAAAGTATATAGCAAAATAGGGGTTACTCCATGTTAGACGAATAATTTGTATATGTCTCTACTTTTAGTTATTTTTTTTTAATGTCAAATAGAATAGTATAAGTAAAAAGTTTTTAAATATAAAAAGTTTTTAAATAACTGAGAATTATTGCTTACCACCTTAACATATTGCTTTCTCTTTCATTATTGATATAATTTCAAAATTTTGTGTGTATGTGTACAGATAAATACATATGAATCTATTTTGGGCTCCTTACAGAACGTGGAATACCTACATCAGTTGACTTTATTGGCTGTGATCCAGCTCATATGGTAACCTCTTTCAACACTGGTAGTGCAGTAATTTATGATTTAGAAACATCACAGTCATTGGTGATGCTTTCCTCACAGGTAGATTCTGGTAAGTTTTCATGGATTTCTTTGAAATTTCTGTAAAAAGGTTATTGCATGAAGGCGGGTGGTCTTTAGCTAATTTTCATACTGATTATGAACTTAGAATAGAAAATAATTTATGTTATACTGATTGTACATCATTTCTGCATGGTCCAATCCAGGTCCTGACATAGTTTAGAACACTGAGCTATTAATACAGGCTTAACCCAGGTAGTTTGTATTTTAAAGTACTCTGTTCTTTATTTTTCAGGTTTACAATCTAGCAATCACATTAACAGAGTAGTAAGTCATCCCACACTTCCTGTTACAATAACTGCACATGAAGATAGACACATCAAGTTTTTTGACAATAAAACGGGTAAGGCTTCGGGTGATTGAAAGTACTGTTCTGTTATATAATGCACATTACCTTTTGGTTTATGAAGTCATCAGGGTAAACTTTTTTTTGAGGTGCTGGAAATTTGCACAAGGTACTTCAATACCTCACCACAGATCTGCATTCCTGCTGCTAAGAAACTGTAACTCATTTTTTGCTTTGTTTAGTATATTATTTTACAGTGTGCAAGTTTTATTTTTGATTATACATAATATTTTGTCTAATACTATTTTTTCCATTTTCATTTGATAAAAATTCTTCCGCTCGAAATATTTGTTTGTTTGTTTGTTTGTTTGTTTATTTATTTATTTATTGTTTTTCGGGGCAGGGTTTCTCTAGCTTTGGAGCCTGTCCTGGAACTAGCTCTTGTAGACCAGGCTGGCCTCAAACTCCCAGAGATCCGCCTGCCTCTGCCTCCCAAGTGCTGGGATTAAAGGCGTGCGCCACCACCGCCCGGCCGTTTGAATATTTTTTATGTTGTTTTAAGATAGCAAAATATATCACTTACTTGGTATTTTGAGGTTTGTTTTTTTTTTTAAAGATTTGTTTATTATGTATATACAGTGTTCTTCCTGCAGGCCAGAAGAGGAAACCAGATCGAATTATAGATGGTTGTGAACCGCCATGTGGGTGCTGAGAACTGAACTCAGGACCTCTGGAAGAGCAGCCAGTGCTCTTCACCTCTGAGCCATCTCCCCAGCCCCTCGAGTATGTTCTTAAAATTGTTTCTCAACCAGTCATGTTGGTGCACAGCTTCAATTCCAGCATTCCAGAGGCAGAGGCAGGTGGATCTCTGAGTTCAAGGCCATCCTCTTCTATAGAGCAAGTTGCAGGACAGGCTTCAAAGCTACACAGAGAAACCCTGTCTCAGGAAAACAAACTGTTTCTTAGTGACTCAAATAATGTTGTGGTGGGTACTATTTGCTGTCATCTTTATGGTATACCTTCTGCTGAAATATAGGTGTGTGTGTGTGTGTGTATGGGGGGGTGCGCACCTTTCTTTTTTTTTTTTTTTTTTTCATATTTATTGAGCGCTACATTTTTCTCTGCTCCCATCCCTGTCTCTCCTGCTTTCCCCTTCAACCCTCCCCCAAGGTCCCCATGTCCCCAATTTACTCGGGAGATCTTGTCTTTTTCTACTTTCTACTTCCCATGTAGATTAGGTCTATATAAGTTTCTCTTAGTGTCCTCATTGTTGTCTAAGTTCTCTGGGATTCTGGTTTGTGGGATGGCTTTCTTTGCTTTATGTTTAAAAACCACCTATGAGTGAGTACATATGATAATTGTCTTTCTGTGTCTGGGTCACCTCACTCAAAATAATGTTTTCTAGTCCCATCCATTTTCCTGCAAAGCTGTCATTTTTTTCTACTGTGTAGTACTCCATTGTGCAAATGTACCACATTTTTTTTTTTTTTAATCCATTCTTCAATCGAAGGCCATTTAGGTTGTTTCCAGGTTCTGGCTATGACAAACAAAGCTGCTATGAACATAGTTGAGCACATGTCCTTGTGGCACAATTGAGCATCCTTTGGATATATACCTAAAAGTGGTATTACTGGGTCTTGAGGAAAGTTGTTTCCTAATTTTCTGAGAAATCGCCACACTGACATCCAAAGGGGTTGTACCAGCTTGCATTCCCACCAGCAATGCAGAACCCTACAACCTCTCCAGCATAAGTTGTCATCAGTGTTTTTGATCTTGGCCATTCTTACAGGTCTAGGGTGGAATCTCAGAGTTATTTTGATTTGCATTTGACTAAGGATGTTGAACATTTCCTTACGTGTCTTTCAGCCATTTGAGATTCCTCTGTTGAGAGTTCTCTGTTTAGGTCTGCACTCCATTTTCATTTCATTCATTCATTCATTCATTTATTTATTTTTGTTATTGGATTATGTGATCTTTTGGTGTCCAGTTTCTTGAGTTCTTTGTATATTTTGGAGATCAGACCTCTGTCTGATGTGGGGTTAGTGAAGATCTTTTCCCATTCTGTAGGCTATTGTTTTGTCTTGTTGACCGTGTCCTTTGCATTACAGAAGCTTTAAAAATTTTTTGTGTGTATATGATGTATGCAGTTGGAAGCATGGGTGTTACAGCAGACATGTGAAGGTCATAGACCTGTGGAGGGGGTGCTTGCCTTCATTTATATAGCTTGTGTGGATCAAATTCAGGCCATCAGGCTTGTGTGACAAATGTTTTACCTGTTGAACCATTGTAATGACTCAGTCTATTTTTAAGGACAATACTGTCTTTTGGGTGTTGACGAGATGGCTCAGTAGCTAAAGCTGGTATTGCTCTTACAGAGAACTCAAGTCCAGTTCCCAGCACCTATATAGGTCTGTTCATAACTGCAAGAGGATCCAATACCTCTGGCTTCTGCAGGCACCTATACTTCGGTGTACCCCCCCCCTTCTCTCTCTCATAATGAAAAGTCTTTTTTAAAAAAAATACTCTTTCAGATAATGTCTGACAAATTGAGCTACTTTGAGGAGTACTTAAACTGCCAAGTTATTTCATGACCTAGAAACTTCCGCCCATTATCAGGCGCCACACGACAGACCAGACTATGACAAGGCAGTATTCTTCATCATTTAGAGGATTACTTAAGTCCCAATAACAAATATGGGCAGGTTCCCTTTAACTCTATACAGTAAGGTGAGAACTAAATGAATATTCATAGATGTACATACTCCATAGAAAATCAAATTCACTTTCATGTGGATATTCTCAGTAAAATGGCTTTTTAAATCAGTTCTTTATTGTATGGAGCATAAATGTCTTCCATTGAAAAAGAGCAGAGGTAATTTCTTTTGTGTTTTCATAAAGATTTGTTTGTTTGAGCTTGGGTTACACTAAGTACTCAGGCTAGACTCAAGCTGTCCATCCCAGAAATTTATATTTTGATGGCTTAGTCATTGTTCTATTGCTGTGAAGAGACACCATGACCAAGGCAGCGCTTAGAGTGAGGGAGCGAGACTGACTGGGCCTAGTATGGGCTTTTAAAACCTCAAAACCAAAAAATAAAAAAAAAATAAAAAAATAAAAAAATAAAACCTCAAAACCCACCCCTGGTGACAGACTTCCTGCAACAGGGTCACACCTAATCCTTTCCAACAGTTCTACTGCCTGATAACTAAGCATTCAAATTTATGAGCTTGTCTGGGCCATTCTATTCAAAATACCACAGTGGGTGATTAAAAAAGTCTGTCTCTAGAGTTGTTTTTCTTGAAGAAATCAAGAAGTGAGTAAGTACGATTTTACACAGTAAGAAATAAAGTGAGCACTTGAGGATGTGGCATAGTGGGTGTGTGCTTGCTTAATATGCACAAAGCCCTGGACTCAGTCCCCAGCATGACTTAAATTGAACATTAATTGCTATATTAAACTGTTAAATTATCTTCATATACTATTTTTTATTCATTCATTTATTTTTTGTTTTTTTTGAGACAGGTTTTCTCTGTGTGCAGCTCTGACTGTCCTGGAACTTGCTTTTTAGATCAAGTCAGCCTTGAACTCACAGAGATCCACCTGCCTCTGTCTCCCGCGTGCTAGGATTAAAGGCGTGCGCCACCACCGCCCAGCTATCTTCACATACTTTATTTTCAAAGATAACTGGTTTTTTATTTAAATCTTGTCACCTAGTTTATTCCCATAACTGGTGTTTCTGATTAGCTAGACTGTCTTTTTATAAAATGTATAGTAAATTTGTGGAATTTTTTTAAAACCTGAAACATAAAAATTGATACTATGAATAGGTTCAATAAATAAATGAGTAAGGCACATATGGTGGTGGGACATGCTAAAAGCATTTAGAGGACTGAAGCAGGAAGGGTTCTGGGTCATTCAAGAATGTGTAGTGAGAGCCGGGCGGTGGTGGCGCACGCCTTTAATCCCAGCACTTGGGAGGCAGAGGCAGGGGGATCTCTGTGAGTTCGAGACCAGCCTGGTCTACAAGAGCTAGTTCCAGGACAGGCTCCAAAACCACAGAGAAACCCTGTCTTGAAAAACAAAAAAAAAAAAAAGAATGTGTAGTGAGACCTTGTCTCACCTCTCCAAATTTGAAAATGTAATTTTAATGATGAAAATTTATTTAGAATTTTATATTGTACTTGATACCTTCATTGTAAGCTGCTGTTTCTGCTTTACTGAGAGTTTATTGTTTTCTGAAAGCATTAGGAGAAACATACATATGCATACATGTCTGTATGCACAAGGGAAGTGTCCTGCTGTATAGAGTGGTGTTTTAAACTTTGCTTTAAGAAACAAACAGTAAAATCAGGATGTTTTATTTTTAATTATGCATATATGTCTGTGTATTAGAATGTGTATGTGGGTGCCAGTGGAAGCCAGAAGAGAGTGCTGGATCCTTTGGAACTGGAATTTACAGATGGTTGCTAGAGGAGTTGGGGTGTTAGGCTCTAAATCTAGTCCACTGGAAGAATGAGAAGTGCTTGTAGCTGCCCCAGGCCCAATTTCTGCAGTTTTAAGGGTAAAGGATAGAAAGGGTGTTTTGAGGTAGAGTCACTGTGGTAGGAGTTTGTGAAGCAGCAATTTTTATTAGGCAAAAGAAATACAAATTTTGAGAAAGAAATAAAACATTTTAGAATCGAATTAAGAATATTAAACTTTGAGTCTGGAGAGATGGCTCAATAGTTAACAGTACTTGCTCCTCCAGGTGACCCAGGTTCTGTTTCCAGAACCCACATTTCTATCTGTAACTCCAACTCTAGGGCATACAGCACCGTATTTTGGTGCCAGGAATGAATATGGTATACAAACATACATGCAAGCAAAACACTCATACATATAAATTTAAAGAGTATTGAACTTTTGTTTATGCCATGTGCATAAACTGAAAAAAATTGCCTGTGTATGGCTTTATAAGTTTGGTTTAGAAAGATCAATATGTGCTTTGTTTTGTAGGGTTCTTAAATTAAAATTTAAAGATTTAAATTTTTCAGAGAGAGAGAGATTGGTGCATGTGGAGGCTAGAGTGGGTCTCAGATCTCCTGGAGCTGGAGTTACAGGTAGTTTTGAGTCATCTCATCTAATACAGGTGCTGGAAACTGAACTCTGGATCTCTAAGTACATGCTCTTAATTGTCGAGCCATCTCTCCAGACCCTCAGTTTCTATTTTTTCTTTCACAGACATCTTCCAGATCTGTGGGACTTTTTTTGTTCGTTGTTTTTGTTTTTAATTTTTAGTAGTGGTCCACTTGTTTTGGATGCTGATTCTTACCTGGGTTTATAGAGTTGAGGCCAAAACCACAATGGGAAACAATTTAATGAGATCCTGCCTCTAGCTAACAAAAGAAAAAGTGCTGGAGGGATAGCTTAATAGGTGAGAGAACTATTTTGGCATGTACAGGCCCTGGGGCCAATCCTCAGCACTGCACAACTAATAAAATTTTGGTAAAGACAAAATTTTGAGCTCCCTATAGTGTCGTATATGATTCTGGGAAAAGGTATAGCATGAATGAGAGGTGAGGAGAGATGGGAGGAAGGAAGGACCTGAATTGGTTGTGAACTTGTTTGTGAAACAGCATTTATCCATATATTTTTTTCTTTTTAAATTTTTATTTTATTCTGAAAGGTTCACACGCCTTTAATCCTGGCACTTGGGAGGCAGAGGCACGTGGATCTGAGTTTGTTGCCAGCCTGCTCTCTAGAGTGAGTTCCAGGACAACCAGGACTATGCAAAGAAACTTTGTCTTGAAAACAAAACAGAAGGGCTCTCAGATCTCAGAATGGCCTTCTCTGACTTCCTTGGGCACCAACCATACACATGATACCCATATATATGTGCAAGCAAACACTCATACAAATAAGGCAATATTTTTTGTTTGTTTGTTTGTTTTTTCGAGACAGGGATTCTCTGTAGCTTTGGAGCCTGTCCTGGAACTCCCTTTGTAGACCAGGCTGGTCTTATCTACATCTCCTCGTGACCATCTCCTGAGAGATGGCTCAGAGGTTAAGAGCATTGCCTGCTCTTCCAAAGGTCCTGAGTTCAATCCCCAACAACCACATGGTGGCTCACAACCATCTGTAATGGGGTCTGGTGCCCTCTTCTGGCCTGCTGGCATATATACAGACAGAATATTGTATACATAATAAATAAATATTAAAAAAAAAAAAGAAAACAATAAAAAAAAATATTGCCTTAGCCGGGTGGTGGTGGCGCATGCCTTTAATCCCTTTATTCTGGAAGGTTCACATGCCTTTAATCCTGGCACTTGGGAGGCAGAGGCAGGCGGATCTCTGTGAGTTTGAGGCCAGCCTGGTCTACAAAGGGAGTTCCAGGACAGGCTCCAAAGCTACAGAGAAACCCTGTCTCGGGGGGGGGGGGGGATATTGCCTTATTTGTATGAGTGTTTGCTTACACTTATATATGAGTATCATGTGTATGCTTGGTGCCCAAGGAAGTCAGAGAAGGCCATTATTAGATCCCCTGCAACTGGTGTTATGAATGGTTTTCAGCCATAATGTGGGTTAATTCATTTGCACTTTCAAATTTTGTGTGTGGGTATTTTGCCTTCAGAGGTCAGAGAGGCTGTCAGATCCTCTCAAACTGTCATGTTGGTATTGGAGACCAAACCTGAGTTCCTCTCTACAAGAGCAGAGGTGCTCTTGATCCCTGAGCCAGCACACGAGCTCATTTGCACTTTTAATGACTCTCTAGTTGTACAGTGTTGCATTTTCTCAGTTATGGAGGATGTAATTTGTCATCTTTTATTTTGTTGTTAGGGAAGGGGCGTATGCTAAAAAATGAATCCATGTCTTTGCGCATTGTAGGGCAGATATTCTGCTACTGAACTGCATCCTTAGTTAGGAATCCACCCACTTTAATGGAAGCCGGTGTTACTAGAAGGACGGAGCCACAAACAACAACAACAAAAGAGTTGGTTAAATGAGAGAAGCTGCAAGTATGCCTTCAAATATATGGGCCTATGGGAGCCACTCTCATTCAGATCACACAGGATTTGGAGAGGAAAGGGCCAGAAATGATGGTATTATATTATCTCAAAATAAGAGAAAAGAGACATGAGATTGGAGGATTGGATAAAAGGAGTGCAGAATGAATTTGATTAAGCAGAATATTACATAAAACTCAAAGAATTAGTAAAAATTTTATATTAAAATACTTTGTCAAGTGAATTTTATGTTGCTGAGGTATTAGCAAGTCCTAAAATTAATTGTTAATAACATTAGTGATAATGAGAAACAACTGTGGCTTGAAATCAACAGAAGCATCTCCTTTTATCTTCAAGTTGTAACTGTTTAGTAGTGCCAAAAAAGGTTCCTCTTTTCTAGTTTTATATTCAGTTCAACAGTTGTGGCTCAGGGTAAGTAAGGAGAGTAGGTTTCTTTATATCCCTGTATAAAGTGTCATACAGGGCCAACACTATGGCAAATGATCATAACTTAAATTTTATAACTTAAATTTACAGGACTTTCTGTAAGTCAGCATTCTAATGGTGCTGATTAAATGGGAATTGATTTTTATAAAGTATCAGTATTGGTTATTTTTATTTCCATTTTGGGTTTTTTTTTTTGAGGCAGCATTTCTCTACATAGCCCAGGCTGGACCACACTGTGTAGACTAGGACAGCCCCAAACACACAGAGATCCACATGCCTCTGCCTCTGTAGTTTTGGGATTAAAGGAGTGCATTTTCCGGTCTAATCTGTTTGTTTGTTTGTTTGTTTGTTTGTTCGAACATGTATTTGTATATATGGGAAGATGCACGTAGAAGTCAGAGGACAACTTGCAGAAGTTAGTTTTCCTTCCTGGACTCAAATTCAGGTGGTTATGCTTGGTAGCAAGTGCCTACCTGATGATCTCACTCGACTCCAGAATGAATCAAGCTATAATTGCTTTTCCTTCATCATGTTATCAGAGCACAACTTTCTATTGAAGTTTGTTTTAAATTTCAACTTGGTGAGTTGGCCCAGAGGTTAAGAGCACTTGTTTCTCCTGCGAAGGACCCCAGTTTGACTCCATCAGCATGTGCCTTATGATTGTCTGCAGCTCCAGTTCCAGGGTTTCCAATGCCCTCTTCTGACATTTGCAGGCAAAATATTCATGCACGTGAAGTTAATCTTAAAAAATTAAACCTGTAGCCGGGCGGTGGTGGCGCACGCCTTTAATCCCAGCACTTGGGAGGCAGAGGCAGGCGGATCTCTGTGAGTTCGAGACCAGCCTGGTCTACAAGAGCTAGTTCCAGGACAGGCTCCAAAAACCACAGAGAAACCCTGTCTCGAAAAACCAAAACAAACAAACAAAAAAAATTAAACCTGTAGACACACACAATTAAAAAATAAGTGAATCTTTATTGCATGGCAGACTTTTATGGTAATACAGTACATACCATTCACCCCAGAAATCTAGGACAGACCAAAATCATTATTTTATTTGTCGTTGTACTTAAGTCCAACTTGATGACCCAGAAAGGTCTTCTTGGGGCTTACTTAACAGAGTATTAGTGAGGATTACTTGCAGGAGCAGTAATGGATCAGAAAACATCAGCTGCAGTAGGGAAAAGCCTACCCCAACATGGGTGAGGGGTGGAGCTCTCTGCACAACTTGTAGACAGGTCCACAGATGGAGGAAATCTCTGAAAAGATGCTCCATCCCCAGCAGTTTTTACTATTTCTAGAAAACTTAAGTTTTGGAGAAATGGGTCAGTGTCCAAGAGCACATATTGTTCTTATAGAGGACCTGAGTTCAAGTCGCAGTGTCCATCTCAGGCAGCTCTAACTGCCTGGAACTCCAGCTTCAGGAGCCGGCACCTTTCTGACTCCCTTGGGCACACAGGCAGACACATCTACATTCACATAAATTAAAAATTTTAAAAAAAAAGGTGGGTGGGACAGGATTTTCAAGTCTTAAAAACTTAGCAATGTTAAACATTTTCTTCAGACTATTAGTGAAGCAAATACATCTTAAAAAATGTTAGTGAAAGAAGTCAAACAGAATCTATTTAGTATAACACATCCAGAATAGGCCAGTCTCTAGGAAGAGTTTATCATTGTTGCTAGGAACTGTTGCATACTGGGAACAAGGTGTTCTTTTTCAGTGATGAAGATGTGATCTAGATATTGGTGGTTGCCCACTGTGAATTGTGTACTCCCAAATGGTTAAAATACTAATCTTTATAAAACTGAATATTTTTCCAAAACTGAAAGTACTTGTATGGTGATTGTTTTATGTTGATGGTGTTTTTCACCTTCTGCCTCTCAACATTAATCTTTGTTTTGTTTTATAGGTAAAATGATCCATTCAATGGTAGCTCATTTGGATGCTGTTACAAGTTTAGCAGTAGATCCTAATGGCATCTATTTGATGTCTGGAAGTAAGTTTGAACTTCTGTACAACCCTCAAACTTTATAAAAGAATTGTTACTGAGTAACAGCTTTATTTGTCTCTTACAGGCCATGACTGCTCCATTAGATTATGGAATTTGGACAGTAAGACATGTGTACAAGAAATAACAGCTCATAGGAAGAAATTGGATGAATCAATTTATGATGTTGCTTTCCACCCATCAAAGGCATATATCGCCAGTGCAGGAGCTGATGCTCTCGCCAAAGTATTTGTGTGAACCAACATAAATTGACATTATGAAAAAAGATTTACTGGTCAGAAAGGGGGTCTGTCTGCATCACTGCCATCAAGAAAGTTACTGATACGACACTACATGTGCTCTGCTGGGTAAAGCTGCTGGGCAGACATAGTTGTTGGGAATCACATCTTCATGTCAGGCTTACTAGTTTAACTGTAATTAACTGTATTTGTGGGACAGAAAGAAAAAGGACTCCAGTATCTGTGCTGTATACTGGATATGAACTGAGCGTAATTTTTTTTTTTAAAGGTGTTTAAGCCAATGTGGAGTCTGATCTTACAAAAAAAATAAAGGTCTTTTTGTTGGACTCTGTGTGCTGCCTTAGGGTTAGGAATGTGGTGCTCTTGCGGGGAAGCAAACTCCAAGAGTAGCTTTTCATCTCTTAGTGATCTTACGTTTATTGGTTGACTGCCACAGATTCCCTTTTAAACTTATTTTGCTTTAAAAAAAGAAAAAAGAAAAAAGAAAAGAAAATTTAACTTAAAATATTTTAGCATTAGTTGCACAAAATGTTTGAATAAAATTCTAGTTTTTATAAGTCTTTTTATATATTTAGCCTGTCACAACAGTGCTCAAGATCATAATGATGTTTTTCTGCATTATACAGCCCTAAAACACAGAGATCTCACTAACCTGCCACCTATAACCACTTTCTTTCCTCCTTTTGCCTAATACAGCTCAGCTAAGTCCTTCATAAAGATGATAAATCACCTTCGTCTACATGTCTTCATGAATCAAGGACTATTAAGTGTATTAAAGCTGTGGAGTTTAGTACTCCAAATGAACTCTTTAAAAAACTAATCTTGACATCTATCACTATGTGATATTTTGTACATCTTACTGTATTTACAAGTTTATTTATCAAGGATTATCCATCTTGCTAATGGCCTATTATTTATTTCACTTTTTGTTGGTCTTTATATCCTTTTATTAATTAATGTGCTAAGGGAACCTGTGTATCTATTTTGGAGCTCTTTGAACAGTCTAAAATAGACTAAAAATGGAATATTTTATAGTTAATTTACAAACCAAGTTGTTTCTCCCTAAGATACTATCTTGATTTACCACGAATCCAAAACCAAAACGATCTAGTTTTAAAAAAAAAATTGGAGAATATTTTATTGCCATTACATATAGGATACTTTAAAAAGTTGAATCAGGATACAGAAGTCTGCTGGGATTGGACTAGTTTTCCCTGGTTTTTTTTTTTTTTTTTTTTTTTTAGATGTGCTTAATTTTATGGTGTAACTAAAGATTTTCTTTGTGTAATGCATGATTAAGACAATAAAGTATTTTTTTCTAGTCTTCCAAAAACCTTTTCTGATCAGTTTGTGAGTTTTGATGAGTTTTGTAAGGTTTTTGTTTTACAGACTATGAATCAGCAAATTTTTAAGATTGTACCACAAAGCAAACGTATAGCTGTTGAGAAATAATGTATATAAAATGCATATAATAAATATTGAATTGTGTACCTGTATGTTGCTGTTGGCCACATCATTTCGTGTTGAATAGTAAAGTACAATACTCTCCACAATTGAAGTAGGAAATGAAGGTGATTTCTTAGTCCTTCATTTTATGCTGTTCTTTTTATATTCCTAGTAGTTACTGATGTCCTAGTAAGGTTATAACACAGACACTATTTTTCTATTTTGTACCACCTGGGGAAGCTGTTGTGCTATTAAAAGAGGTTAAGGCCTCCGGTGTCATCCTCGTCCCCTAAGTTTCAGATACACAAAACAAACTGCTTAGACAACCTATTATTTAAAAACAAAACAAAAAGCCGCGTTTTACTTACTAGTAAATTGTGTTGTCTTAGTTAACTTAGCTGTTTCCACAAAAATGTTAGCAAAGAATAAACTGCATTTGCTTAGTAGATAGTTGTCCTTATATAGTTAAAAGTTAGCTATTTGAAAGAAAGAGCTTCATGATACTAATACCCCCTTTCTTAGAAGAAATTGCAAATGGAATAGAATTAGGCATTGCAGAATTTACATGCAGATTTCTATTTGGATTCCTGCTTTAAAATTATGCATTGAAAATTTTTTAGAAACTCAGTTGTTGCTGATAAAACTCTAAGACTTCAGAATTTAAAAAGTAACTGTTGGTTTTGGGGTCTGGGGTGGTGATTCAGTGAGTGATTGCCATGTAAGTGTAAGGGCTTGAGTTTGAATCTCTGGCTCCCATATAAAGAGTGCGGCGTGACTGCATACATAGAACCCCAACGTTGAGGGACCAGAGACAGGAGAGTCCTGAGAGCTCCCTGGCAAGCCAGCCTAGCCCTAAAGGTGAGCTGTCTCAGCGAGTACATGCCCATCCCAGCTCAAGGCATTAAGATGGAAAGCACTGGAGGAGGAAGCCTGGTCTGGCCTCTGCATGCATTCATGGGCATACACTTGCACTCTCGCATGTGTATACCATAGGTTTCTGTTTTCTGAGCTGAAAAATGAAAAGAACTAAAGGGATATTCTTCCTCCATACTCCTATTTTTAAATAATAAATTTCCTCAAGGCTAGTTTTGTTCTGGGAGCCTTCTGAAGCCCATTGCATAACTATTGTAATTTGCTTGTTACTGCAGGGCATAAACATTTGTGTCTTATGGTATATTAAAACTGGATTTTAAAAATAGTATGTTTTTTTATTTTTTAGTGATAGCAAACAGAAAGATTAAAAGGTTGAAAAAGTCTTATTTTTGTTTTATATGTTTCTATGATTTATGGAAAGTAACTTGACTTTATATGTAAGTTTTAATGGTATTTTAGTATGTCCCCCCCACTTGCTGTTGAATCATTCTGTCTCATGATTGTAGTTACTTTCCTCGTTTCAAGCTTTACCCAACATCTCAACTCATTTGGAAGCTATAAAGTGATGTGCCAGGCGCAGGTATAGTGGCTCTCATGACTGTAAGGTTGGCGTGGGATGTGCAGCAAAACATTTCAGAATGAGCCTGACATGCCTGCCGAAACTGAATTATAATACATCTTTTTAAAACTTCATTTTTAAAGCTTGTAAACTCTACGTGTCTATAAGCTTAGAATTGAAGAGGATGAGGCAGAAGATTTTGATGAGGCCAACAAATTACTTTGTCTTAAAAGTAATTCTTTATTGTATATCCTTAGTTATTCTTTGTTCACTTACAGAAATGCTTAGCATCTTAAAATTTTAGTTCCTCTCATTCGACAATCTAAATGTTAGCATCTTTGGCTATCTGAGATGTTTCAAAGTTTTGTCTTTGTTGAATTAAGACTAGTAAAAGAGCTAATGAATGGAAACTGGGGTTTCATTTGCTCGAGGGAGAGAATTTAGGAAGTCAGGTTAAATTGAACCTATTTCTTATGGTAAGATTCTCCTTGTTCACAATGAATTGTTTGCAGCCTTTGAGGGGAGGAGGAATGCTCTTTTTATTAATCCTTTATGTCGTTTTGGGGACAATCTCTTTTCACATATAATCCTTACTCTCTGCCTGGGTTATGAAATTTGGGTACACTCCAGGAAGTCATAAGTCTACAACCACTGCCTTTCCTAGGTCAGATGGTAGTAAACAGGTTGACAGGAGAGGCCAGAACCTAGCTTAGAGAAAGTAGAGCTTAGAGAAAGTAGCCAATATGGAATGGTAGATTCCTGTGGGGAGAGCCCCTGTGGGCTCTAGTCTATGCTGATTGGGTTTTTGATACTCTCCTTGACATCATCTTCACAAATATGGTTAAGTTTTAAAAAAGATATTGTTTATGTTTCTCTTAAAGCTGGTACTCAAAAACATGCCCTAGTGGTTAAATCTGGTAGTCTACAATAGGTGTTCAGCATGTAATTGAATGAAATATTATACAACTTAATTCAGATTGGTCATTAGCAGGAGTAGAATCCTGTTTATCATAGAAGAAAAACAGTAGTGTTAATAAATAGGCACTTAGTCACTTCCAGTTTTATTGTTGACATCCAAGCTATTATGCCAAGTATTTTTCCTGGTACAATACTTGAAACATTTTTTAAAAACTTTCCGTGCTTAAAACATTTTCTCAGTTCTTGGAGTACATGCCTGTCTATACACATAAAATTAAGAATATAAATAGAAAAATACCAGGCAATCCTGTCTTTACTCAGTGTGGTATTTTCAGCCATTAGTTATGAAAACACTACAAAAGAAGCTTGATACATGTTCCATATAATGTGTATGAAGACTAGTACATAAAATAACAGCTGTCTGTTGATTGGTTTTAAGAAAGCATCCACATGGGTCAAAATTACACTTGATCTATGTTTAAAAGTTGTTCTGCTCTCCTTGCACAGTCAGTACAGAGTGATTAGGGAAGGGCCAGTGCTGTGTCTAACGAGCATACATAGCCCCTTTGGAGTATGCATGTTTGCAATCTTCAATTTAAACCCATGACATCTCTTTCTTTCCTGAGTTTATAAGGACCCTGATTATCCTCGGCCAATCTAAATTTGGAGCTTCAAAATTCATTTGCTTTAAACTGCTGTTGACATATTTACTGATCCTGGTAAGCTATAAAGTTACTTAGGTATTGAGAATACAGTTTGCATATTATTCTTTTGAGTTGTCAGAGTATCACAGTTACTGCTGGGATTCTAAGAAATCTCTACAAATGCCTCTAATGACGTCGGAGACAATTGGTTCTAATCCTGTGAACTCTCTGGTAAAGAAAGCGTGTGACTCCTTGGGTTTAGAGGCCATATCTCTCAGGTCATCCAGAGGTGCCCAAGCCACACCAACAGAGAAGATGGTGATACCTACAATGGAAATATTTTTAAGTGAGTTAAAAATAGGTCTAGCTTACATACAAAATTATATATTCATATATTAATATAGAACCTCAGAAAACTGCTTAATTTAAATGAGATCTATGCTAAGTTTTCTAGGTAGACTACAGACAGTTTGGTTGTGGTGAAAATAATTTGGTCAGAACCAAAAGCTTTGCTATTAGCAACTTGGTATAAATAATGAAAATACCATGATGATCAGTTCATTAAAGACAATGTGCTGAACAAACTAGGAGCAGAAGGACATCATCCAGCGGGTCTGTTTGTAAAGATCCTACACCCTGCATGTGGGTGGCAGTGAGGAAAGACCCTGCTGCTGTCACTGTCAGACATCTTTTTGAGCTCTTAATAAGCACATTAAATTAAGCCTGGCACAAAAGGATACATAAGTGGGGAAGTTTGCATTGTCCTAGGAATAGGTACTAGTGATAATTGTTTCCTCTACTTCAGTCTTTGAAGTATTGACAAATCCAGTTATCAAAAATTGTAGGTTTTGAGCCAGGCGGTGGTGGCGCACGCCTTTAATCCCAGCACTCAGGAGGCAGAGGCAGGCGGATCTCTGTGAGTTCGAGACCAGCCTGGTCTACAAGAGCTAGTTCCAGGACAGGCTCCAAAACCACAGAGAAACCCTGTCTTGAAAACAAAACAAAACAAAAATTGCACCCACATAGTTCACCACCATCTAACTCCAGTTCCAAGGGATCAGATGTCCTCTTCTGATCTTCACAGGCACCATGGTGCACATAAGTCTTAAATTGCTAGTCTTTAAAGCAAAAATATGTGGCAATTAAAAAAACTCCCAAAGGGATTTTAATGATGCCTGGAAGAATTGCAGTTCAATCATGGAAACTCTAAAGCTCATTGAATTTAGTCCATACTGCAAGGATCCTTTCCACAAAAATGTCTGAGCCTATATTGATGTAGAATTCATAGGACCCCTTTTGTATCCCTAATACAAAGGATAACCATCTTACCTGCGTCATGAGCAGCTGCAGCGGGGCCTCGGACATCATCGTAGGACTGCCCATCTGTGACAATCACCAGGAAGTTTTTGTTGGGGCTGTCCCTTATGGGACCAAATACATTTCTAACAGTAAAGGAAATGGCATCACCAGTAGCTGTTCCACCACTCATATAGCGTATGTTTCCTAGGACAGCTAGAACATTCTCTTTGGTGTTATAGTCAGTGAAACTGAATTCTGTGCGCTGATCATAAGTGAACTGGACAGCAGCTATCTTGGCTCCAATGTCTGAGATTTCAAATGTCTTGGCTATGTTAGAAACAAATTCCAGCATGAGACGGAAATTGCTATCCCCTACACTGCTGGAACCGTCGATTAGGAAGGCGATATTCACCGAGTTGTAACAGGTCTTGCTGCACATCATCTGCTCGTGAGTGCAGAGCTTCTGCACCAGAGGCTTCACGTATTTTGTAGTGCCAAACCAGTTGGGCATGTGATAAGAGAAGAAGCCGTTGTTCCGACACACAGCCTAAAGGGGAAAGACAAAAGATATCCCCAAAATAAAAAGTTTAGTATTTTGCAAACGGTTGTGTTGGAAAATGAACCTAGAACTTACATATGTATCCCCAGCCTTCTTGCTACTTCTCATTTTGAAATAGGGGTCTTAGTTAAACAGGCTGGCCCAGGACTTGTAATCCTGTTGACTAAGCCTCATTGAGTAGCTGGGATTGCTGGGCAGTGGTGGCACATGCCTTTAATCCCAGCCCTTAGGAGGCGGAGGCAGGCAGATCTCTGAGTTCAAGGCCAGCCTGGTCTACAAGAGTAGCTGGGATTACAGGTCTGTTCTTCCATGCCCTCCTCAAACATATCAAATATATGTTCATTAATCTAGTTAAGGGCTTATCAGTACTAGGTATAAGAGGTCCCAAACTGAGTCACTCCCACTCATTAGCGAGAACTGGCCATTACACCTTACCTTGTCAACAAATGCAACATCCTGAACCATCCCTAGTTCTTCAGGGATGGGCTTGGCCACAGAAACTATAAATACGTTGACACCAAACTCTCTGGCCACAATGCCTGCTTCCTCAATGTCATCAGAAGGCCAGCCATCAATAAACACCACCACCACTTTTGGTATCCCTTTTCTCACCCCTGCGTCTGCTGTAAAGAATTTTTGAGCAGTGTGCTTCAAGGCTTTTCCTAAGAATAGAAGCAAATGAACAGCATTGGTCATGGCTCAAATGACATTTCGATTCTAGGTAGCAATGCCATTCAATTTAAGAATTTAACTTACGGAATTCAGTTAGTAAAAGATCTATGAAATGGGAAAGCTTGATTATCCTTCAGGCCTATTTTTGGTCTTCACAACCTCCACTGCTTCCCTCTCCACCGCCCAGAAGTCTCACATTCCCTTCCATCATTTAACTGTAAAGCATGACACGCCCCCTCCTGTCGTGCCCTCACCCCTTACTGGCCTATGAGGGCAGCTAGGGCACAAGGAACCTTCCAAAGTCTGCTCCATCTTCCTTTGTGGTTAAAGTCTGTTCATCTTTGGTTACAAACAGTAACTTTCCTAAAGAGCACAATACTATAGGTTTTTAAATTTTATTTATTTATTTAAGAATTATTAGCACCAGGTGATGGTGGCGCACACCTTTAATCCCAGCACTTGGGAGGCAGAGGCAGGTAGATCTCTTGAGTCTGAGGCTAGCCTGGTCTACAAATTGAGTTCTTGGATAGCCAAGGCTGTTATACAGAGAAACCCTGTCTCAAAAAAACAAAACAAACACACAAAAATAACAAGCAAAGAAAGAATTACCAGCTAACCCATAGGCATATTTTCCACTACAGAGAGTCGTCAGGTGATGAGATGCAGATCTAGCTAACACAACACCTAGCAGGAGGGAGTCTCCAAATGGCACTAAAAGTGGTAACTTGTGGTTTTGGTCTCAATCATCCCTATGATGAGCCTGGAGGTGGCACACTTACCTGTGTTGGAATTACCCCCTCGGAAACCTACTTCTTTTATGGCAAACAAGACATCTTTGGCTGAAGTAAAGTTTTTCAGGTAAAATTCTATTTTGGGATGTTCACTATAAGAATGAAAAAAAAAAGTTTTTAAGAAAGAAGATAGTTAGATGGCCTTTTAAAAAATTACTGGTAGAGGACCAATGTTCAATTCCCAGTAGCAACATAGCAGCTCACAACCATCTGATTCACCCACATGACCCCTCTGGGTACCAGGCACACACATGGTATAGAGAAATCAATGTAGGCAAAACAATAGAAACAAACCACATATAAGACAAATGCAAGAAAGAGTCAGACCTAAGTCTTTTTTAAATCACAAAGTATACGGTCAACTAGTACATTGCTTCCATTCACTGGGAATGTTTCAGAAATGTAACAAGTATGGTTGTTACACTCCAAATTTATTATATTTTAAATAATAGCTAAGCATTTGCAATTTCATTTCCTATTTCCATGAGGCAGAATTATACTAATTATTTAAAGAAACAGGCTCAGAACTCACGGAATTTGCCTAACAAAATATGTTAAATTCAGACTCGGCTACTTCAAATTCAAGTTGGAACTGGCGTTACAGACTTTCTGTCTGCATCATGGTAAAGCAGGTGCGGCTGTGGGTCTGGTCTTGGTGGCACTCTCCAGGGTTGGGCACCAGGTATGTAGGAAACAGTTGGGTGTGAGCATACATCTGCTTCAGTGCACAGCCCCAGAAGCATTTAGCTGTCTATTAGCAAAAAAAAAAAAAAAAAAAAAAAAAAAAAAAAAAAAAAACATCTGAAAGTATTATTTGTATGTGGGTGTTTTGTCTGCTTGTTATGTCAATGCACTGTGTGCGTGCCTGATGCTCACAGCAGCCATAAGAGGGCATTAGATCTCCTGGAACTGGAAACAGATATGTGTAAGTGTCCATGTAGGTGAACCTCGGTCCTTTGGAAGAGCAACCAATGCTCTTGATTGCTGAGCCTTATTTCTAGTCCCTAAGACTGACATTTTAAAGATGGGGGAAACGTACAAGGAAATGTATTGTAAAACACTGCAATGTAAAACTTTTCTTACAAAAACGACAACGACATTTGCCAATCCTGGTTATTTAAGGAATTTCAGCTCACTTTTAACGATATTTTGTTCATTAAGATCATATCAAAGACTGAGGAGATGGTTCAGTCCAAGACATGAGTTCGATCTCCAGAACTCATGTAAGGAGAGCTGAGCGTGGTGACTCAGATTTGTGATCCCAATGCTGAGGAGGCGGATGCCTGGGACATGTTGACCAACCAGCCTCCCTACTTGGCGAGTTCCAGGCCTATCAGAGACCTGTCTAAAACAATAAAAAGTGGATGACATCTGAAGAATAAAACATTGGAGTGTCCTCTACCTTCTACATCCACGTGCATGTGCATGTCCGCCTGCACACACACACACACACACACACACACAAACTGAGTAAAACCTTTGTAGTCAGAATTTCATTAAGTACAAATTTTTAAGCTTTAAGCATAGTAGCCATTTTAACGTCGGGCTTTATTGTTTGTTTGCTTGCTTTAAGACAAGATCTCCTGTTTCATCTTTCGGGGCTGTGGGACTGAAGATGCGTGTGACTATCCCCGACTCTTCAAGATTCTGTGAGCGACAGGAAGAGCACAGACTTTCTCCCCGCCCACCTGCTGGATCATGCAATCCGATGGCACGGTTTGGTTACCTAGGTAAGTTTGTAGTCACTCTCAATTATTCAGATTCTGACCTAAGCCAGTCATCCTATTTTTGCATCATTAATGATGCAAAGGTCACCCTGTTCTATTTATATATTTATTATATAGTGATATTTTGTGTGCATTTTAACAAAGCTTGCCTGAAGATCAGAGTGCAGAGCTAAGCCACTAGAGGCCAGTGGTGGCATACACTTTTAATTCCAGGACTTGGGAGACAGAGCCAGAGGGATCTCTGTGAGTTCAAGGTCACCCTGGGCTACACTTGATTGAATCTGTTTAAAAGAGAAACAGAGCTCACACAAAGTGGGATCCCATCACTAGGAAGGCGGAGACAGGAGTGATATGGCTGGGCGGAGAGAAGAATACAAGGTGGGAGGAGACCAGCTCAGAGCAGTCTAAGGATGCAGTCTGAGGTGTGTGGTCTGAAGGGGTCAGAGTGCGCAGTCTGAGGACATGATCTTCCCTTTGGTCTGAGGATTCGGTAGAGGTAAAAGGTCTGTCTAGTGGCTGGATGTGCTGTTTCTCTGACCTCTCAGCTTTCACCGTCTAATATCTGACTCTGGGTTTTATTAAGAACAATTAGAATCTGTGCTACAGTGAGCTCTTTATTCTAGTGCTTCCTAAAGCAGAAAAATGTGAGGATATAGGTTAATGCAGCTTTCGTTTTGAAAAAGCATAGGGTTAAATTAGTCCAAACAAATCAATGTAAGAAAAAGTCATATAGGAGAGTTGCCTCAGGCAGTGTTGAAATATACAGTAAACACGCTTAGAAAATGTATCAGGACCTAAATCAGGCACAGTGGCTCCGCCTTTAATCCCAGTACTTGGGAAACAGAGGCAGGCGGATCTCTGAGTTTGAGGACAGCCTGGTCTACAAAGCAAATTCCAGAGAAACCCTGTTCAAAAAAAAAAAAAACAAAAACAAAAAAACAAAACCAAAAACATCTAGATCACCAAAATAATAATAAAAAAATCAGTACTTGACTCAAAGAAACTTGTCTAGATGTTCATAAAATTGATTTTGCATTTAAATCAACATAATAAAGGGCTCAGTGTTTTAAGGGCAAGGGGGAAAATGACTATATTATATAGAAAGGTTAAATGCTGGGCTAGAGAGATGGCTCAGTGGTTAAGAGCATTGACTGTTCTTCCAGAGGACCCAGGTTCAATTCCCAGCACCCACATGGCAGCTCACAACTCTCTGTAATCCCAGTTCCAGGGGACCTGATACCCATGGCAAAATACCAATACACATAAAATAAAAATACTTTCCTTTTTTTTAAAAAAAGAAAATTTAAATATCTTTAAAACATACCCTATTATAAAAAGTAACAAATGGACTTGGGAGGCAGAGGCCTTGAATTCGAGGCCAGTCTGGTCTTCAGAGCGAGTTCCAGGACAGCCAGGGCTACACAGAGAAACCCTGTCTTGAAAAACCAAAGGGGGGAAAACGTAATGGCTGGAATATTAGTGAGTGCTCGTAGAGATGCCAGGCCGTCCATATCCACGGCTGACAGTACTAGCTGCCTCAGTCAACCTTCTAGAAAGCAACTTAGCTATTTTTTTTTTTTTTGGTTTTTTTTTTTTTTTCAAGACAGGGTTTCTCTGTGGTTTTGGAGCCTGTCCTGGAACTAGCTCTTGTAGACCAGGCTGGCCTCGAACTCACAGAGATCCGCCTGCCTCTGCCTCCCGAGTACTGGGATTAAAGGCGTGCGCCACCACCGCCCGGCTAACTTAGCTATTTTTATCAGAGACTTTGAAAGTGTCTGAACTTCCCACCCAGGAATTCAGCAGAATGAAACAGTCAAAGCTGGGAACAAAGCTGACACAGGCTTCTTGTCATGAGGTGCTGTGTGGCAGCGGACGGTAGGGGGAGACGGTCTCAAATATGCAAAGGAAGCCTATAAGACAGCATGCAACACACATTCGACAGGAGAGAATGCTTCAGACACTAAGGGGTGAGCGAACGGGGTCCAACACTTTTACAGCCTGAAACGCAGACCAGGGGAAAGCCAACGTCTTCTCCAGCGCAGAAAGGAAACACAGCTTTACAAGGACGGGAGCTGGAGGACTTCTTTGTTCTACTTGTCAAGCTTCCTCTAAGGAACATTAGTAGGCGCTAAAGCCACCACGATCATGTTTACCGGAATGAAGTAGAAGAGGGCACGTGTAGGAACACGGTCCCTGAACGAAGCTGCGCGGGGAGACTTCTGAGAACTCGTGACCTCTGGTTGTTCTTGGATCGTGCTTTCGTGCCCCCCCCCCACCAGGTGTAGAAGGAGTGGGTTTGCCTTAGACCACCCTTCGTCTTTCCCATTATTATCCAGCGGGATGCTTGTAAGCATGCGTGGTCCTCACGATGGCATACAGCCTAACTCAGGTGATCTTTGCCCCTGTGACTGTATACAGCTTGCTCTTCAGTGAACTTTGCTCATGTGCCCTGCTTAACCCTCAGAATATATATTGTCTGATGCCCTAGATGAGACTCACTCCCTCAGGCTGATGTCACCATACTAGAGCGGTGACAGTCATGCTTTGGATATCCAAGGAAGGGACATGGGAAGGGATTAACATTGGGGGAGGCTGCTGTTCATTTCCCGGCCGCCCATATAAACTGGCAGAGTAAAGAAAGGGAACTGAGAGCTCACCACCGCTTCCTCCAGAAAAGGAAAGTGGGGAGAGCTGAGTGAAGCAGAGAAAGTGTTCGTGTACGGCTTCCAGGCCATGAAATCCCTTTCCGCCTTTCTACAGTGTACTGGTCACTAAATCCTTTTATGCCAGTAGTGCCCTCAGACCCGCACAGACTAACCAGACGGTCTTTTGTTGGTGGTGGTGTTTGCGGTGTGGAGAATTGTGAACACTGCACGCGCATGCAAGTGCTTCAGATATATTTTCTCTCCCTAAGGATTGGGTCTCACCATGCAGCTCTAACTGGTCTATTTGCTATGTAGACTAGGCTGGCATTGAACTCACAGAGATGGGCACAAAGCCTCTGCTGCCTATGTACTGGGGTTAAAGGTATATACCATGATACCCAATCTTCCTGAGACGTTCGTAAATTCTGAATTATAGTTTGGGATTCCAGCTTGTCCAAACTTAAATTATATTTAACTGAAATTAATATTACAACTTGGTAAGTAGCTATCATTCAAGACAGCCATAATTACCCATTTTATTAAGGTTGGTACCTGGCTTGCACGAGGCCCACGTGTGGTCCTTCAGTCCCAATTCCCAGCATCAACGCCACTTTCCCAACGAAATTCTTCTGCAAATTAAATCGGCGCTGGCCTATATTAAAGCTCCCATCGATCAGAAATGCAATGTCTGCCTTACAGTCTGCAGAGAGCCAAAGGAGGGCTTCGTGAGTCTCAAGTGCAGCTGGAGGAAATGCCCCCCACCCCCACCCCTCCTTCTTAGCTCTTACCTTTATTGCCAGTCTTCTTCTCTGGCGTTTTCTTGAGTCGTTTACCTGAAACAAAAGAAGCACTTGAGCACAAGCCGTTTGCACAGCAGGAACTTCCACCAGGATGAGCCTGTGGCGAGGAGTCCTGTTCTTAGAAAGGCCTTTTAAATTCATCTCAGGGTCTTCTGGGAAAGCAACCTCAGAACGGAACTGTGGCAGGCCTATGTAGTTGGTATGTATCTATCCAAGGCTTTGATATCTAAACCCACAGCTGAAGCAAGACTGGTAATACAGAGACACATGTTCTTAATTTCTTCGACTTTAAAATGGTAGGGGCCGGAGAGATGGAGCAGCGGGTAATCTAGCTTTGCCTGCTCTTGCGAAGTCCCAGGTTTGGCTCCTAGCTCCACATCAAGCAGCTGAAGTCACAGGGCCTGTAACCTGGGTTCCAGAATAGTCCACCACCCTCTTCTAGATCCGCCTTTGCCTGCACACACGCCATACACATAAATACAGTCATGCACACATACACACATAAAAACAAATCTCTAATAAAATAAAATGAAATGGCCACTGTTTTGGAAATAGAGATCCCTGAACTTTTTTGTAGTGGCCACACACTGGTTTCTTTCAGTCACATGGCAGTGCAGAAACTAAGTGGACTATTGGAGCAAGGAGCTGGAAAGAAGTCCTTGACCAGTTTCCACACGTGGTCCATCAAATCAGGGAGGGATGGAACGGACTTCCTCCTGAGACTGGATGAGCTGGGTTTATGATAAAGAAGAGAAGAACCATGAACTCTAAAGTAGAATGCTTCCATCCAAAACATCAGTAAACGCGAGGCAGCTGCTTTGCTCCTCTGTGATAATAGTGTTCTGAAGGCAAGGTTCTACCAATGGCATTTCTAACTCCAAATGATGTGCCCGGCAACAAGATGGGTCTGTGTTTCCTACCTGCAGGCGGATGGGCTGTGGACACTGCCCGTCCCGTGGCTTCCTGGGAACTGCTTTTTCCTTCTGTTGAGATGAGAAGTTTATTGTTTTTCTCTTTCCTTCTCTGCCATCAGAGTGTTATGCATCTAAAGTTCTACATGATGGTTGGGGGCAATGGTGACTCAAATGTAGATATCACACTGACCATTAGCTTTGGATTCTTGATGTATTTGAAAAGATCACCAAAAACTGACTTTCCAGGTTTGACAGTTTGTTACCTGCTAACTATCTAGGCATTTAGACTGCAAACAATTCCGATTTCGGTTTCTACTGAGTGAGGTGAGATTTTTTTCTCCCCCAAACTTGGGTGACTCTGTCCCATAGTTGACTTCTTAACTACAAGATTCTCCATCGATCAAAAAGGCTGATCTAAAGAAAGCCGAAAATCCCTTTGAGGGTGTGGGGAAGTGTTTATGCACAGCTGACAACAAGGAAATTGTACCTACTGGTCACCGCGAAGGAAGAAGGCCATCTGGAAAGCGTCTGGGACTGGACGCCATTGGCGTCCACAGAAGAATAGTTCTCTCGACCAGGAAGGCTATAGACACGCACAGGTCCCCCGGAGCTGTCAATCACTCCCCTGCAATGTTAGAGCTAAGCTGAGACATTATCCCGTTGCTCTGATTGGTCAAGAAAATAGCTGAGTGGAGAAGTTGCCTAAGGATGCTTGCTGCTGACCTCGAGACTCACTTTTACAGGAAAAGAAGTGTCTGGAGGAAGGACTTTGTGCTGTCAAACTTTTTAAAGCGATGCTAAGGACACACTGGTATCCTGTTTCTTATCTCTCCAAGATTCAGAATTAATAAAATGGTGCTAACTAACTGCATGTGCTCTTGGATTGTATTAGAAAAATCACACCCACTCTTTTACTCTAGGATGGGGTAGCATTGGCTCACCGTAGTGACAGTCAACAAGATATCTCATAACCCGAGTTCAGTCTCCTCATGTGGAAAGCAGACCAAAGCTGGGTCTACTTTAAAATTTGAGATGGAAGCTAAAGACCCCGAATATACGACACAATGAGGAATTGTTTAGAATCGTGGGAATGTAGCCATCAGGCACTTATGCAGAGCTGGAGAACCGGCTCAGTGTTTAAGAAGCCCCAAGATCAGTTTCTAGCACCATGAGGTGGCTCACAACCACATGTAACTCTACCTCCTAGGGATCCAACACCCTCGTCTGTCCTCCATGGGAAGCCAAACAACTATAGCACACACACACACACACACACACACACTTTTTATTAATTAATACATCTGCTCATTGCTCATTGTCAGACAGCTTCCTTTGTACATTTGGTGATGCAAGAATGCCCAGGAAAACCTTAAGAATATATCCACCTCCTGTGGCCCAAAGGGACATGGAAAAGAAGCAAGCAGGTAGGAAATGGGACCAAACGGCTAAACGAGGGAGAGACTAACTATGCTTGTACCACTGTCCACCCGTATGGCCCTTCCCACATGTTCCGGCTCACCTATGGACAGCAGCCCCACATATGCTGGACACCGAAGCATAAACTATGTTCCCGAACACAGAAAATTCCTCGAGAGAACAGCCTCCTGGGCAGAGAACATCTGCTTTCTCTTTCCGGATATCCAGGCCTCTGGTGAAGCAGGTGATGGCAATGGGAACTGGAGAGAAAGGATTTGTTACATAAGTGCTCCGAAGGCTTCATGGAGGAGTGTTGCAGGAAACTCGGGAGATGGGATTATTTTAACCCCCTAGTTTCTCTACTTCCACCAAAACACTGACTTAAATGTTAATGCTGTTTTAGATGTTAGCAAAGCAAAAGGGATTTTCAATTTAATCTAGGGCCCAGTTGCTGCAGATGTCTAATGTGACAATATTCCCAGTTCTTAGTCAATTTGAAAAATGTAACAAAGCACATCTGAATGAGAAGGCAATGCTTGTCTTTGACCTTGTCCTTAGAACTACAAAAATCTCAGTTGCAATGAAACTGTTGACAGTCGTTTACCATGATAGTAATTCTGGGTCATGGGGTGTCTTCACAGACACATGCAAAAGTCTTGAAGTGACCCTTTCCACGGGGCTGTTTAGCTTTGTTACCTGATACAACCACCGCCTTAAAATCTCACGTTCACACAAGCCAGCCAGTTAACTGGTGCCTGGGTCCACAGAACGTTATTTAGTTGCACAGTTTCCAAATGAGGAAATGAAAGTTATAGTGTTAATTAGCCCAGGAGCACCCCCACAACTCCCGAAGGACAGACACCAGACAGTCCTACACTTAACATCTGATTATATCTCCTCCAGATCTGACCAAAGGGACCCTGGAGGCAGCAAATGCTTCTTGAGAAAACCCTGAGTGGCTCACTCAGTCATCCCAGCACTCAGGAAGCTGAAGCAGGAAGATTTTTGCCTTGTGTTTGAGGCTAGCCTGAGCTACAGTGACATCACCCCCCAAAAGCAAACAAAGTTACTATGAAAGGTGTTAATTTGTCAAATTATAACAGACTCCGAAATGGTAGCCTGCCAATTCACTGCAGATTAAACCGAGATTAAGGTTATTGAGTACGATTTTCCAAACACAGGGACAAAGATCTTTGGAAACAGGTATTAGGGGTGGGGGTGGGGGATACAACATCTCCCTCACCCCACAATGCGGGATAGTTTTGCAAGTTGAGTTACTTGCCTCTGCCAAGGTCCTCTGTGGGTGCTGCTACCTGGGCCATGGAAGAAAGGGGAAGACTTCTCCCAGGTGTAAAACCAGTTCCTCTGCTCAGTTAATATCCTGACTCCGTACAGGAGTCCAGCACCTCTATCAAATAACCCCAATCTTTCTCATTTTCAGCGACCTGGGTGTGGTGGCCGGCAGTGACACTAGAATCTCCAACCTAGTCTGTCTTAGAGCCGCCAACACTGACTCCCTTGGACAAAAGGTGAACAGGGCAGCCAGGTGCGGTACTTACCATTTCCACTTTCAAGAAAAGCAAACGACAGATTTTTAGAAATGAAACTACCCCTTACATCACAGAAAAGACACCGAGCCACACACCCTTCCTCGGGCTTTTCTACACGTGGAACCAACTCTTTTGAGGCTTCCAGAGAGCGACAAGAACTGCCGACGGTGCTTCCATAGGGGTTACAGTACGACAAACACATAGCAAGGTGATCGGAGTAGGTGGGACCAGGACCTGAGGCGCCCCATCTGTGGGCTGGAACCAACCGGTTTTCCCAAGCCAATAACTCGGGACTAGGAGTCCCGGAGCTAGATGGTGTACTCCCGGGAAGGGAACCTGTCGGACCCCTGGTGCACAGGGGATGGGAGCGGACGGACGCCTCTCCGCCACTCCAGTCCGGCATCCCTCCGCAGATCCTCAGCCTCCTTCCCTCCCTCCCTGTCCTCCCTCCCTCCTCCTCCCGCGTCCAACTCACCGGCTCCCTCGGCGCGCGCGAGCCGGGGCAGCAGTAGCAGCAGCAGCCACGCACCTGCGGAGAAAGGACAGCTAGGTGGCTGCAGCCTCCGCCCGCGCGGGCGCGGCGGCGAGGGCGCGTACCCACCGAGGCTGAAAGCAGGGATCCAGGACGTGGGCATGGCGGGTGTCTGCGAAGACCTGCGGGAGAGCGAGTCGTGAGCGAGGCTCGCCGGGGACCCCAGGACCCCTGGGCTCCTCGGGAGCGGGCGAAGGCGGGAGAGCCTGGCCGCTGCAGATAGAGCAGTCCCGGGCACACTGTGCCACCTCATATCGGCGTGGGGGACGCCAGGACACACAGATAGACAGGGACAGACTCCGTGCATCACCCCGGGTCCCGCACCTGCGTGGGATCCGCCCGGCTGCACCCGAGTGCGGTAAGCGCGGCTCCGCGGCCGCTATAAAGGCCGGCGGCGCGCATGAGCACTGTGCGGTGCGGGGGGCCACGGGCGGGGGCTGGGAGCGGTCCTGGGTCCCCCGGTAGGGCGGTGGCCGGCCAGCTCCGCCCTCGCCACCGACACCCCCCCTCCCCCCGGGGAGGCCGGCGCGCTGGCGCCTCTCCCTGCGGTGTGGGGGTCCCCTGGGGAGGTGTGAAGGTAGCCGGTGGCGCCCCGGGATTTGGGGGTGGGGTGCATCTGAGCGCGCCTGGGGACGCTCCTAGGGACGCCCAGGTCGTGCAGGGTACTGGACGACGAGGTGGTGGGTGACTGCCCAGAGGGAATTGACGGACTCCGCATGGTCGCTGTGGGGTGTAGAGCAGCCGAACACCGGGTCCTAGAAAACTTCCAACTTCGCGCCCGTGGGAACAGTGCTACCTTTAAAGTAAAACCAACCGGCATTTGGTGAAATACTGTGGTGAGAAACTTGTCCCACAACCCGTTATTCTTCAGGGGTTCGGCCTCCAGACTTCTGCGAGAAAACTGTTTTCCCTGACCGGTCGTTTGTTGTAAGGGGTGGGAACGTCGTAGAGTGCCCGCTAACCTCCAGGCAATATTTACATTTTTATTTACATTTTCTTTTTTTCTTCCTTTTTTTCTAGATCAGGGAAGATTCCTCCTTGTTTGTCGGTCCAGTCTATTTGGTTCTCTCTCTCTCTCTCTCTCTCTCTCTCTCTCTCTCTCTCTCCCCCATCTTCCACCGCCAATTCTACTATAGTCACTTTTCATGATGGACATGGAGAAAGAATGGAACTCAAGGGGAATGGTTAGTGACAGACGACGACCTGCAAGACAGCTGAGGAACTCCAGACCTGGACAGCCCTTACTTACTCTGGCAGTCCCCCTCCCCCCTTTTTTTTCTTTTGAGATATGGTTTTACTGTAATCACGATGACCTTAAATTCACAATTCTCCTACCTCAGCCCTATGGCAGTGCTACTTCTGCACCTGGCTACAATACCTGTTTTAAAACTAGCTTTATTTAGTTGTAATTTACGTCATAGAATCCATCCATTTAAAGAACAGGATTCGGTGACTTCAGGTAAAGTTTATGATCCTCATAGTAGTCCCGTTTCAGAATATTTCGTCACCTCCAAAGTGATGTCTCCTGGTGGTTGACGGGCATCCCTTCACTGCCACGCTCACAATCACTAATCGACTTCCTACCCCTACAGATTTGTCTTTTATGGACATTTATAACAAGTGGAATCATTCCCACCCAACAGGCCTGGTGTTGCGGGGCACCTGTGATGGAGTGTGTCACTCGCTCTCCTCTCAGATGGTCAGCCCTTGCCTAGGTAGAATGGTTTGATGTTTTCATCACGCAGACTAAGGGTTTAATTCCTCTTACTACCCTTGTGGATCGGGCTGTGCTGGCTCTTTTTCGTGGCTTCTTGAAGGGTCCAATCTCTTCCATGAGAGAGCTGTGCTTTTCTTAGAAGTCCTATTATCCACCCCTAATGTATTCTTTGGGAGAAAGATGAGGACAATTAAAACGGTTCTTTTCATGATTGTTCTTTGTGTGTCCTCCACCAGGGTGGGGTAGCCTCCTCCAGTCAGCCTGGGAAACTGTCATGATCTTGTAGAATTAGTTGCCAGGTAGCAACTCAGGCGCTGCTACTCACATCACATGGCTGAAGGGGTGTAGGCAGAACCACGCAAGGGCATAGTCCCTGAGGCCATTCCACAGTGATTTGGCAGAATCAAAATTGTACAGCTATTTCCATGATAGACCCCGAGTCTGTGACTTAAAAAATAGAGGAAATAGCTCATTAAGTTTCATGGTTGTTTACCCAAGAATTTTAATTGTTTTGTTTTGAAACATTTAAGAGAAGTTAGAGGTTAGTCTTTATTTATTTTTATTCTTTTGGAAAGAAGAACCAAAGAGCGTGGAGGAGTCAGGGTGATAGTCCTGTCCCTCGGTTAGTTTGTTTTTCCTGTTCACCATAAGAGCATGGAGGGAAAATATGTGAATGTAAGAAGCCTGGCTGCAGAAATAGCCAAGGCAAGGGCGAGCCAGATCAGCTGCCCTTGACTGAAAAAGACACATTGTTAAAGTTACATGTTTGCTTCAGCTGGGTAACATCTCAGAGCGTTGTACTCCCAGGATTGTTGGTTTGTCTCTCTCTAAGGAAGAATTCAGTTATTCGAAAACCAGAGAGTAGCTGGTTCCTCACCGGGTTGCAGTTGGGACCATCTGGGGAACACTCAGCTGGGTTGTAGCCTGGGTCTCCCTTCCCCCTAGAGAGTCTGATGCTGTTGGTCTGGGCCAGGGCCAGAACCTCCAGCAGTTAAAAATCTTCAGATGGTTCCAATACACAGCTCAAGGCACATAACACATAGTTCAACATTTAACTAAGAAATTAGTAATTCTAATCTTTCATTGGCTTTTCGGTGTTTCATTGAGATTCTATTTCTCTCTGCCGACTACATTTCCCTGATGACACATGGCTAGTTGTTTAGGAACACTGCCCAGGGCTGGTGAGATGGCTCAGCACGGAAAGCTGGTGATTGTGCAAGCCTGGGCACCAGAGTTTGCTCCTGGGCGACCCATGTGAAGGTGGAAGGAGAGAGCCTAGACCTCTGACCTCACACACACCAGCACACAATAATAAATAAAATGAATAAATTCCTTATGAAAACAATGCCCAGCAGACAGGCTGGGAACTGAATTTCAGAAGTACTTGTCAATTTGGGAGGGGAATTTGCTCTTAGCGCACATGCTTGCAAGAATGAGACCCTGGATGCCACCCCCAGGCTCCCCCCAAAATAGCTTTTGTTGAGAGCGTGCCCAGGGTATGTGGTTCCGTTTCTGACTTCGTGTAGAGCCGGCCACGTCGCTAAGGGATGAGCTGCCCCTGACACTGATGGCCTGTGTGCCCTTTCAGATTTTTGGATGATGCTGTTGGCTGTGAACGCGTTGGAAACAGTGTAGTTGTCTACTTGTATTTGCTTCGAGTCAGCTCCAGCTCCTAGTCTCCCTTCTGTTGGTGTCTCGCTCTTTGAAGGGGGTGTTTTCTGAAATGTTGACATTTTGGCTGTTGGTATTTTGTTTTTCATATTTATTATTTGATTGTTATTTATTTAGTGTGTGTGGATGGACCCCAAGGTAGGTCTTGCTTTTTTTTTTTTTTTTTAATTTTCCAGGATGATTAGTCCTGTACCAACTTGTGTACCACCGAAGCTCTGTAAACAGTTGCTAAGCACAAAGCCTAATTTATCCTGGCTTCTATTTTGATGATCTATAAGTAAATATGTTCCCTTTTAGACTGTCCTACCGTGTCCCATCCATCGCTACAGCTGATTAGATAGAGGGAAATAAACCTGGGCTCCTCTCACCCATGTACTGAATCAGCAGTTGTGAATCTTTTTTTTTTTTTTTTCTGTATCTAGGTTTTCTGGTTATTTTCTGTTTATTATTTCCCGATTATTTTCTGTTGTTACTATCTTCTACTAAGCAAGCACACACAGCAGACTTTGGGCTCTGGTGATGACTAGAAACAGAATACATTTCCAGAGGCCTCTGAGGAGTGAAAACTAAAAATCAATCCATGGACTAGCGTGTATAAATCAGCGCATGGTAGAGTCCTTGTCTGGCACACACGAGAGGCCCTGTGCTCAATCCCAGGTCTAGAATACTAAAAATAAAAGTAAAGAACTGACCCAGAGATGGTCCTGTAACCACCAGGCCTCAGCTTCTTTTCTTACAAAGTGGAAGGATTTAGACCAGCTATTGAAGACAGCTTCCCACTCGGCCCACTTTGTGACTCTGCATAAAGGCTGCCCACCCAAATGTGGGTATCAGGGGCTATGCTTTGCTAGGGGTTCAAAAATAGCCAGTTAACAAACACTGGCTGTGCCCTGAGACCTTCATATTCTAAACATCCAGGCCAAGCAATAGTTTCTAAGTAGATGTATAAAGAACAGAAGGCTACTCTTACCTGTCAACCTGACCCAAGCTAAAATGCCCTGGGAAAGAATCTCAACTATGGATGGTCTAGATCAGGTTGGCATGTGAGCAGGGCTGTGGAGGACCATCTTGGTTGCCCTAATTTCCGGAGTTTAGGCTTTGGACTTTGAGAGAGTAGAGAAGGCAAGTGGACACAACACATATAAGTATTTATTCTTTCTTTGCTCTTTTTAAAAGCCCCCTTTAGGATTTTTTTTACTTTTACTTGTGGGTCTGGAGGAGTGTGTTCAAGTGAGTTCACACACCCACGGAAACATCTGATCTCTTGGGGCCTGAGTTACAGACAGTTGTGAGCCACCTGATGTGGGTGCAGGGAACTGAGCCAGGGTCCCATGCAAGAGCAGTCTGTACTCTTAACCACGGAGCCGCCTTTCAGCTTTCCCTCTTCCAGTTCTCCCTCTGCTCTCTGAATTCGATGTGACCAGCTGCCTCGAGTTCTTGCTTGACTTCCCCACAATGATGGACTGAGACCTGGAACCGTAAGCCAAATAAGCCCTTTCTCCCAAGATGCTCTTGTCAGGAAATTCTATCCCAACAGAAATGAAGTTAGGTAGTTGGCCTGTAAGATGGGTGGGAATTAGTGCTGACTTCAGACCCTGTGATGCTCCACTCTAGGTGTGACTGTGCTGATGTTCTTACTGTGAGCTGCCTCATCCTTGTCCTGGAAGAAGTCTTTGATCTGTGATGTGCAGACCACTGGTGATTGGACCCGTTGTTTGAAACCATCGATCCAGCAAGCCTTATCAGATCGAGCTATCAAGGTCTGAAAAAAACTTTTCTGTGTGGTTCTAGGGTTATGCATTGCTGATGGTGCTAAAACTTTAAGTCATTTTCTATAGATCAGGGAACATAAGAGGAATATAAAATTCATTCAGACAACTAAGTGTGTAATATAGAAAATTTTATTCATTTTGAGACAGTGTCTCTTTACATAGCCCTGGCTACCATGGAACTCACTATGTAGACCAGGCTGGGTAGAGATCTATTACCTCTGTCTCCCTAGTGCTGGGATTAAAGGAATTGTGACACCATTCTTGGCAGAATATACTAAATTTTAAGTATTTAACAAGGGTGCTGATTTTATTTTCATCTTAATTTTTGAAATTTAATTGTTTTAATTTGCATTGACACTATTTCAGAATAATTGTTGAAGACGTTTTAGTATTTTGTCAAATTTAACTAGCCACCAATATGATACATCACTATCATCATTTTATTGTGGGTTAAAGTTTTGTTTGTCAACTCCTTGCAGCTCCTGGATGGGAAACAGTTGCAGAGATAGTCATGGATTGGGGTGAACTAAACAGACAAGATAAGAATGGCTGGTGAGGGACTGGTCACCAGTGGTCCTGTTCTCCTTGGCAAGGAAAGGGTAACCTCAGTCTGAAAGCCACAACCCAGGGATCAGTGGGCAGCTCAAACTGTGGCTTCTTTTGCCACACACATTTCTGAACTGGAAAGCTCAGGGCCAGCAGACATTCCCTGCAGCTTCCTCCCTTTTCCCGAGCACTTGGAGAGATCAGAACACTGCTATGGCTCCTCCACAGGTAGACCCAAGTGCTTGGCCTTATTCCCCCACAACAGTATACTTGGGTAACACCTCTTGGCTTAGTCATTCACTGCCCAAGATTTACAGTGTTCAGAGTGAATGAGTGCCCGCTTCATTTACAAGGTGAAGCAGTGGCTTCTGCTGTAGGAAGAAGGGAACCCTCTAAAGAGATTGCAGTCCTGACTTCCATACTCCAGGCTCAGTGCTGGTTTGAACAGGGTGAAGCAGTGGCTTCTGCTGTAGGAAGAAGGGAACCCTCTAAAGAGATTGCAGTCCTGACTTCCATACTCCAGGCTCAGTGCTGGTTTGAACAGGATTAGACAGAAACTGACCACTCTTCCACCTGGCGGACTCTGGCATTAGAGAATGCAGAAGGAAGCTACGCCAATATATGGTTTGTATATTTTGTCTTGTTTTTTAGGTATTAGAATACAATGTTCAGGTTTCATTATGGCATTTTCATTCTTAAAATGTGTGTGTGTGTGTGTGTGTGTGTAAGCCAGGAAGAGGGTTGAGGGTTGTTGGATGTCCTCTATCAATCTCTGCTTGTTCCTTCAAGGCAGGCAGGGTCTCTCCTTGAAATTGGGATTTGTATCTCAGACCTGTGGTTACAAGCATGTTTGAGCCAGGAGGTGGTGGTGCACGCCTTTAATCCCAGCACTCAGGAGGCAGAAGCAGGCGGATCTCTGTGAGTTTGAGGGCAGCCTGGTCTATAAGAGCTACATTCCAGGACAGGCTCCAAAGCTACAGAGAAACCCTGTCTCAAAATAACAACAAAACAAAACAAAACAAAACAAAACAGAAACACAAGTGTGTTTGAGAACACTGGCTTGTTGCGTGGGCTCTGGGATCTGAACGCTGCACTCCTAACTGCAGAGCGGTCTGCAGCCCCATCGCAGGGTTTCGAACAGAAGTTGTTTTCGTTGATTCTCCTTTCTCCCCTTCCTCCCCCAGTGGCCTCCCTTCCTCTTACATGTCACATGTACCCTCTTGGCTTTCCCCTCCTCAACACCTCTTTCACCGTCTCCTGGTCTTTGTAGGTTCATAGCCTGTAACTACACTCATGCCCCTTACACAGTACATGTAAGGATTGAAAGCCATGATCTGTATGAGACAGAACATGGTTGTTTGTTCAGTCTGGGTCTCCTTGCTTGAGGTACTTTCCAGGTTCACCCATTTCTCTTACACATTTTGTCCCTTCACTTTTCTTCACAGCTGGGTAAAATCCATCGTGTACACCATTTTCATTGCCCGTTCCTCTGTTGCTGGGCATCTAAGCTGGCTCCACGTCCTTGCTGTTGCGAACAGTGTAGCAGTAAACATGGATGTGCAGGGATCTCTGTGGTAGGGTGAAGAGTCCTCTGAACACATGCTCAGGAGAAGAGATGTGTAGCTGGACCATATGGTCGTCCCGGTTTTAATTTGTTGAGGCCTCATACAGACATACATGCACGCAAAACACCAATGCATGTAAAATCAAAATAAATAAATCACTGAAGAAGAAGAAGAGAAGGAAAAGGAGAAAGAAGAAGAGGAGAAGGAAAGGAGGAGGAGGAAGAGGAGGAAGAGGAGGAGAAGAAGAGGAGGAGGAGGAGGAGGAGGAGGAGGAGGAGGAGGAGGAGGAGAAGAAGAAGAAGAAGAAGAAGAAGAAGAAGAAGAAGAAGAAGAAGAAGAAGAAGAAGAAGAAGAAGAAGAAGAAGAAGAAGAAGAGAAGGAGGAGGGGTTGAACTCCTTAGATCTGGAATTACAGGCAGGTGTGAAAACTGAACTCCAGTCTGGAACAGCAGCAAACATCTGTCCAACTCCTAGTTCTCCCTTTTCTACAGCCTAGGGTCCAAGTCAAAGGAATGAAGCCATCTACTACAAGAGTGCCTTTCCCCAACTCAGTTCACCAAATCACAAGCGTCCTTCACAGTGCGCCTGACAAACGTCTCTGCTAGGTGACTTCAGATCCTGTCAAGCTGATAGTTACACTTTATCACTATAGTTGAATTTGCACTTATATATAAATATAAGTGCTACAGTTTAATTTGAGGTCAGGCATTGTGGTACTTCAAGCATTGTTCTGCTTAGGGTTGATGTGCTGTTCACAAGCTCTTGTTTCTGTATGGGATTTTGGATTGTTTTTACTAGTTCTATGAAGAGTGTCATTGGAATTTTTATGGGACTTGCACTGGATCTGTAGATTACTTTGGGTAGTGTAATTTTTGTCGTATGAATTCTGTCAATCTAGGAACACAGCTATTTCCATAGTCTGGTATTTTCTTTAATTTCCTTTTAAAAATGGTCTTAAAGTTTTCACTGTGGGAGGTTTTTCACATATTTCATTAAGTTTATTCAAAGAGTTTTTGTTTTATTTTTGTTTTTTGAGACAGGCTTTCTCTGTGTAACTTAGCTGCCTGTTCTGGAACTAGTTCTTGTAGACTAGGCTGGCTTCGAACTCACAGAGATCCACCTGCCTCTGTCTCCCGAGTGCTGGAATTAAAGGTGTGTACCACCACCGCCTGGCCCATGATATTTTTTAAAAAAACTATTATTGTGCATAGAATAGTTTTTCTAAGTTCTTTCTCATAATATTTATTATTGATATATATCAATATATATGAAAGCTACTTATCTTTGTATATTGATTATTCTGTCCTGCAGCTTTGCTGAAAGTGTTTATTAGGCCTAAGAGCTTTCTGGTTAAAGTCACAGTTTATTGCTCTAGCTAACACTATATTGGTAAGAGTGGAGAGAACACCAACCTTGTTTTTGTTCCGTATTTTAGAGAAAACAGTGCCAGCTTTTCCCCTTCAGTACAATGCTGGCTGTAGGTTTGTCGTATGACGCCTTTATTACATCGAGGTATTGAACTGGCTGGTTTTGTGTGTTAACTTGACACAAGATGGAGTTAGAGAGGAAGGAGCCTCAGCTGCGGAAATGCCTCCATGAAACCGGGATGTAAGGCATTTTCTCATTTAGTGATCCATAGGGGCGAGCCCAGCCCATGGTGGGTTGGGTCATCCCTGGGCTGCTGGTCCTGGGTGCTATAAGAAATCTGGCTGAGCAGTCCAGTAAGCAGCACCCCTCCATGGCCTCTGCATCAGTTCCTGCTTCCAGGTTCCTGTCCTGCTTGAGTTCCTGCCTGACTTCTTTGGTGAGGAACAGCAATGTGGAAGTGTAAGCCAAACAAACCTTTTCCTCCCCAGCATGCCCCTTGGACATGGTGTTTGCCTCGGCAGTAGAAATCCTAACCAGGACAGGAGTGTTCCATCTATTCCTAGTTTCTTCAGCACTTTTCCCACAAAGGCATGTTGAACTTTGCCAAATGCCTTTTCTGCAGCTGTTAAGATGGTCATGTGATTTTTCTCTTAAAGTCTATTAATGTGGTGCATTACATTAGTTGATTGGCTTGTGTTGAACCAATCTTGAATTCCCAGGGTGAAACGAATTTAGTCATGATGTATGACCATAATGTGATCTTAAATTTAGTTGTAGGTGTTTTGGTGCAGATTTTTGCATTTATATTCATTGGGGAGATTGGCCTAAAATTTTCTTATTTTTTTTTTACATGTGTGGGTGCTTTACGTACATGTATGTACGTGTATGTATGTGTATCACATGCATGCCTGGCCTGCGAAGGCCAGAAGAAGATATTGGATCCTTTGGAACTGGAGTTATAGATGTTTGTGGGCTGCCACATGGGTGCTAGGAACTGAACCTGAGTCCTCTGTGAAAGTAGCAAGTGCTTTTAAACCCTGAGCCATCTCTCCAGAGTCCTCTGTAGTTTTCTTTTTGCATGTGTGTGCACGCCTTTACCAAGTTTTGGGTTTTAATTGTGTATGTGGTGTGTGTGTGTGGTGTGTGGTGTGGTGTTTGGTGTGTGGTCTTTGGTGTGTGTGTGTGTGTGTGTGTGTGTGTGATCTCTCTTTTTTTTTTTTAATTGGCTACTGATTTGCCAGTCTTGTTAGCTTTTTCAAAGAAGCAGCTTTGGTTGGTTGCATCTGCTAGTCTATTGCATGATTTTTCTGTCTTAATCTTTATTAAACTTCGTGAGATCCACTGCATTTGGATTTGGCTTGTTTTTCTAGAGTCCTTAAGGTGAGACATCAGAGTATTTATTTGGTATCATAGTGATTTTTTTTGGTGTGATCATTTATAACTATATATTTTTCTTTTAGGACCACCTTAACAGATTCTAGAGGGTCTGGTAGGGCACGTGGAGAGGAATATTAATTTCAGGTGTGTGACTTTTGTTTATGCTGCATTTGTTTAACTCTGTGAGGCTGTGTAACTGTGCCTGTCTGAAACACGTGATGGTCTAATAAAGAGCTGAACGGCCAATAGCGAGGCAGGAGCAAGGATAGGTGGGGCTGACAGGCAAAGAGGATAAAAGGAGAAATGAGGAGACCAGAGAGCCAAAGAACAAGGAGAGGAGGACACCAGGGGCCAGCGACCCAGTTACACAGTAAGCTGTGGAGAAAGAAGAAATGAAAGGTATACAGAAATAAAGATAAAAGCCCAGAGGCAAAGGGTAGTCAGGCTAATTTCAGAAACGCTGACAAGAAACAAAACAAACTAAGACCTGGCGTTCATTAGCAGAAATAAGCCTCAGTGTGTGATTTACTGGGCAGCTGGGTGGCGGGTCCCTCAGAAAGCCAAACGAGTAGAAAATCCTACAGCAGGCATGCTTTTTGTTTCTAGGAACTTTAAATTTTCTTTCTCAAGTTCCTCAGTGCTCCGCCGTTTATTCAAAAGTGTGTTCAGAGCTGGTGAGACAGCTTGAGGGACAGTAGCACTTGCTGTGTAAGCCTGAGGACCTGAAGGAGAGAGTCAACCCCACACTGTTGACCTCTGACCTCCCCATGCGTGCTGCGGCATGCGTGAGTCATATCCATCATGCACACACAGATAGCAGATAAAAGAGAAATTTGAAGTATATTGTTTAGTCTCAAGTATTTGTAGTTTCTGAAGTTTCTCTTAATTTCTATTTCTTGCCTACTGACTGGTAGGTATCAGGGATGGTTACAAAAATTTTTGGTTATTTGTTTTACGACCTATAATGGGGTCAATTTAGAGATGGTTCCATGCAATGCTGAGAAGATATGTATTCCCACCCCATCTGCGGGGTGGAATGCTTTGAACGTGTTTGTTAAGTCCAACTCATCTTTGGTGTAATTTATCTCTGAGAATTCTTTGTTGAATTTTAATATGGAAGACTTATCTAGATGTGAGAGTGGGTACTGAAGTCTCTTATAATTACGTCTGAACTTACATGGCGTTTTATGCCATTTAGTGTTTGTTTTATAAACTTGGAAGCCTCAAGATTTGATGTATAAATACAATAGTCATATCTGCTCGATACAACTATTTCCAATTATTTCCAATTGCGTATCTGCCCTACCTTTCTGACTAGTTTTGTTTTGATGTCTCTATTAAATGTAAGAGTAGCCACACCTGGTCATGGTTATTTATGGCTTCTGATTGCTTGGGAGGCTGATTTTCACCCTTTGATACTCTGTTTTGGAACATCTTTGCTATCTAAGTTTATTTCTTGGGAACAGCAGACAGTTAATGCAGTCAGTCTGCCTTTTCTCAAGGTGAGTTGAGTTCATTTACACATAAGGCTATGGCAGAAAGGGATTTGCTGTCTCCTAAGATTTTGTTAGGTGATGTTTTGGTTGGCTAAAGTATTGATATTTCTCCTCTCCTCTCCTTATTAATTTTGGGGAATAGCTGGTTTTCTGTGTTGGACATGATTTATTTTTTCTTAGCTTTTCAGCATATTTTTTTGAGACAGGGTCTCATTAGCCCAGGCCTATCTCAGACTTAGTGTACAGGTGAAAATGACCTAGGACTTCAGATCCTCCTGTCTTCCATGTGCTGGAATTGCAGTGGCTTCACTAACTTTACCTTTGTAAATTGTACTTGGCTTTACCTCAGTGATTTTAACTTTGTAGATTACTCTACATTATTTTTGTCATTTTTCACTTTTATGGTCATTGGTAATGCAACAATTCATATTAACTAACTTGTCTTAGTCAGAGTTCTGTTGCTGTGAAGAGACAACATGACCAAAGCAACTCTTATAAAAGAAAGCATTTAATTGAGTGCTGGCTTACAGCTTCAGAGGGTTAGTTCATTTTCATCATGGTGAGGAGCTTGGCAGCAGGCAAGAGTGGTACTGGAAAAATATCTGAGAGCTATGTCCTGTTGTACAGGGAGCGGGGGGTGGGGGGAGGGAAGAGAGAGAGAGAGAGAGAGAGAGAGAGAATGGTATGGGCTTTTTTTTTTTTTTTAAAAATAAGGCATCTTTTATTTGTTTATTTATTTATTATGTATACAATCTGTCTGTGTGTATGCCTGCAGGCCAGAAGAGGGCACCATACCTCATTACAGATGGTTGTGAGCCACCACGTGGTTGCTGGGAATTGAACTCAGGACCTCTGGAAGAGCAGGCAATGCTCTTAACTGCTGAGCCATCTCTCCAACCCCTGGTATGGGCTTTTGATACCTTAAAGTCCACTCCAGTGACACATTTCCTCCCATAAAATCACACCTTCTAATCCTTCTCAAGTAGTGCCACTCCTAGGCATTCAAAACTATGGGGGTTGGGCAGGTGGATTGCAGCAACCTCCATTGGTCTTGGCTTTACTTGGTTCCTATGGGAGTCATTCTTATTCAAACCACCACATAACTTATACACTTTGGTTTGTGGTTTGAGGATGTTACTTTCTCCTTTCTGTGTGGTTTTGGAATTGAACCCGCAATTGAACTCTTTCTATGAAGAGTTCCCCAAAAAGTCTGAAGTGATACCAACCCCACCAGTGCACAAGGATATAAAAATGTAGATCAACATGACTCCTCCAAAATATCAGGATACCTCTTCTACCACACACAAAGATTCTGAAATGAGGTGAATGCCAGCTGGAGAATTTAAAAGTTTGTCAAAGTGATAATAGAGTAGGGATTAATTCAGATGCAGAGAAGAGTTCAAGGATAGAGATGAGAAAGTCAGCAACACGGGTGAGAAAGTAGCATGGATGAAAAAGTCAGCGAAGAAATCGAGACTTCAGGAAAGGATACATTTTCAATAGAAATACTATAAATTGTAAAACTCAGTGAATTCAGGGAAAAAGCGCACTGGAAAACATCAGCACTAGACTAGACGAAGCAGAAGAAAGATTGTTGGAGGACGGTCTTCCTGAAAGGATGAAGGACAGGTGGAAATAACAGGACACTCAGACATCAATAAGGGGAAAACGAACATAGCAATGACGCCAAGGACACCGACAAGTCAAGACCGAACCCAAGAGTCCACGGGAAAGAAGGAGCTGAAATAAAAACCTAATCGGTAAAATTATAATAGAAAGCTCATCAAATCTAGGAAAATAAACAGTTATCTAAGAGACAAAGCCTAGAGAATCCTAACAAGACGGGACCGGAGAAGAACCTCTCCAAGACACATTAGAGTCAAGATGCCAAACCTGTAGGGCAAGGAACTGGGAGAGCAAAAGCTATAAAAGAAAAATGCTGACTGACGAAGGAAAACACATCAGAACACCAGTGTTTTCAACCGAAACTAAAAACCAGGAAAGCGTGGGATGGTGTAGTTCAGGCTCTGAAAGTAAATGCCAGCCAATATGAAGTCATCTTTTAGTTACAGAGAATAGAGAGATGCTAAGACAAGCAGACTAAGGTACCTCACGGCCACCGCAGAAGACACTAAGGGATCCTACACACAGAGGAAGAAGGAAGTCTTATTCATGAAAGCACAGGAAAGAACTGTTTTTTCTGCCTATGTTTTTGGTTTTGTTTTTGAGAAAGAAAGGGTCTCACTATGGAGCCCTCACGGGCACAGGACTCAATATGTAGATCAATATGGCTTCAAATTCCAAAAGATTCACTGCCCCTGCCTTGCAGGTACTGGGATTAAAGGTGTATACTAGTGTGACTGGCCTAAGAAAGAATACATTTCATGGAGGCAAATTATGAAAGAATCAATCACACCCAACTCAATAAACCAATAGATGCCTACTACTAATAGGAGATAAATAAAAGAACAAATAATAATCCAACCAATCAGAAAAGCAGCCCACAAATATGTGAATAAACAGATGTCTATCAATAATAACTCTGAATACAGATGATCTTTACTTTCCAATTAAAAGACAAAGACTGGATGATTAGATAAAAAGATCCATTTGTCTGTTTTAGAGACACAGTGAGCGTGAAGGCATGGACATCAACACACCGAGTGGAAGGAAGCCAGGTACAAGAGGTCGCAACTCTTCTTGTATCTGATAAAGTCGACTGCAAGCCACAGTGAGGCAGAGAAAAAGGGATTTGCTACCACAGCTTTGTGGGGTTGCTTCTTTCATTCCGTCTAACGTGAGTTCCAGGACTGAACTTAGAACACCAGGCTTGCATGGCAGGTACCTCCATCAGCTGAGGTGTCTTGCCAGTCAATGACATTTGTGTACTTTGGTTCTTTCTCCCACTGGGGCTTCTGGGGAGCAAACTCTGGTCACCAGCTTGTGCAGCAAGTGCTTTTGTCCGATGAGCCATTGACGGCTGTAAAGTTTTAGCTAACATGAAAAACAACACACAGTATTTATCATATTCCTAGGGCTTTCTTGATTGTGTTTTAAAGTCATGTGCTGTGCCAAGAGCAAGGTAAGGTCACATCGTCATTTTGTGACAAGCCTCTTGTCTTTTGCTGTGTATAGGATTTCCTTTGGTCACTTTACTTCTTTCTTTGAAAGGGTAATTTACTCACTATATTTTATGTGTATGAGTATTTAGCCTTCATATATGTCTGCGTTCCACCTGCCTGACGCCTGTAGAAGCCAGAAGAGCACATTGGATCCCCCTGGACTGGATGGTTGGGAGCCACCATGTGGGTCCTGGGAACCGAACCTGAGTCCTCTGGAAGAGCACCAGTGTTCTTAACCATGGAGGCATCTTTCCAGCCCCCCCTTTTATCTTCTTCCTTGAGACAGGATCTCACTATGTGTCCCTGGCTGGCCTGAACTAGATGTGTAGGCCAGGCTAGCTTCCTGCCTCTGCCTCCTGAGTGTCAAGATTATGGGTGGAGTACACTATGCCATGGCATTTTTTTTTTTTTAATGTTAAAAAAATAGAGTCAAACTGGGAGGTGATGACACACGTCTTTACTCCCAGCACTCACAAGGCAGAGGTGGGCGGATCTCTGAGTCTAAGGCCAGACTGGTTTACAAAGAGAGTTCCAGAACAGCTAGGGTTGTTTTTTGAAACCCTACCTCAAAAAATAACAAGAAACAAAACAAAAACTTTTTTTTTTACTTGTGAAATACAATTAATTCAATTAATTTGGGAATTAACTAGGGAGGTTTGGTCAGATTCAGGTTCTTTTTTTTCCTAAATTGATTTTTTTTTAAACGTACAAATTATTACACTCAATTCTCCCACCTTATATTTTTGCAGAGCCTGGGACTGAACATTGGGCCTTCCATGTACCAAATATGTGCTGTGCCCACCATGCTAAACTCCCAGTATGGTTTTAGCCTTTTTAAAAGTATGTAGTTGCTGGGCCTGATGGCACAGGCCTTTAAATCCCAGCACTCAGGAGGCATGGGTCATCAGATCTTTGTGAGTTTGAGGCCAGTCTGTCTACATAGTGAGTTCCAGAACAGGAGCTTTCTTTCTTTGTTTTGGTTTTGTTTGTTTGTTTGGGTTTTTCAAACAGGTTTTCTTTTGTGTATCCCTGAAAGTCCGGAACTCTGTAGACTCAGACTGGCCTTGAACTCATAGAGATCCCCCTGTCTCTGCCTCCTAATTGCTGGAGTTAAAAGTGTGGGCCACTACCACCTACGTGGCAGATAACCAGCTTTCTGTTACAGTTTTTACCACAGTAAAATGAAAAGTAGACCCTCTTATATGTGCCAAAGGTGACTGAATTTGTTCTTGTCTATTTTAACCATAATATGAACCCATGAATTTCAACGGATTGGATGTTTGCGTCTGTTGCATTTCTTTCAGGTTGGTCCATTTTTGGCATGGGGACTTTCCTAGCTTGTTCACAGATGCGACATGACTAGTTTTTCATAGTTTCCCTGTTGTCTGGTGTGACAAAATATTCCATGCTAGTTTTGGAGCTTTCCTGTCTAGGGTGTGATGTTGTGGAATATTCCTTTACACTGTGTGAATATGTTACTGTGATTGGTTTACTGAAAAGCTAAATGGCTAATAGCTAGGACTTTCAGGGAAGAAGGGCGGAGATGCCCGGAGTCTCCAGATGGAGAGGGAAAAGGAGGTCAAGATGAAAGAGAGGTAATACCATGTGCTAGAACACAGATTAATATAAATGGTTAATTTAAGTTTTAAGAGCTAGTTGAGACAAGTCTAAGTTAAAGGCCAAGCTTTCATAATTAGTAAGAAGTCTCCATGTCATTATTTGGGGCTGGCGGCAGGAAAGAAAGTCGGTCTACAGTGTGAGGTAGCCAGTTCGCCATGGAACGCCAGCTCCTGTCAGTGGGAAGTGAGAGTCAGAACGCCTGGGCATGCAGGCTGTAATCTTGGCTACTGAAGAAACTAAGGTAGAGGGATGGGACTGCAAGTTCAAGGCCAGCCTGGGCAACTCAGTACAATCCTTTCTCAAAATCGAAAACTAAACAGTCGAGGAAATAGCACAAAGATAGACAGATTGTCTGTTAAGTGCAAAGTCCTAAATTCAATCTCCAGTAAAACACACACAGACAGACAGACAAACACACAGACACACACACACACTCACACTCATCCACACCCAGAAACATAGACACACACACATGCACACAGATGCACACACTAAGATGCAGACACACGCACATGTAATTTAGGTGCTAGAGTGTGGTTGTATTCTAGGATATTCATTATCAGGCCTCTTTAGTGGCTAGAACTAGGAATATTTTTTTCCCCTGTAAATGGTTTTTAATGGGTGCGTATTTTCAATTCTAGTTCATAACTGCGGAGTTTTAAAACTCACTGGTTTTATATCTTTATTGCTTTTTCAAACATTTCTGCAATCTCAATTCTCAATGAGGCTGCTTGGATTACTAACTTGATGTAGCCGACCATACATGAAAATAGTTTCAGAATAATAATACTCAAATACACAACATAATGATTTTTTGGCTGATAATCATTATTTCAGGCATTATAGAAACCAACCATTTTTGAACAAGTTGCAAACAAAAACTCAATAAAAGCAAAATGAAAACACCAAAACAAAGTTGTGTGTGCTTATGGTAATTCTGAGTTTAAAGAAAATGTGTATACACAGTGGGATTTTATTCAGTCACAAAGAAGAGCAAGGTTAAGTCCTCTGCTGGGAAATGAGTGCAGCCAGAGGGCGTCCAGATGAGCCAGGTGCAGAGAATGCTACACCCTTTCTCATTCATGGATTCTAGATTGTACATAAAAACAGAAACATACACGCACACTCGCGTGTGCACGTGTGTGTGTGCGCGTATGTGCATGTGTGTGTGCGTGTATGTGCACGTGTGTGTGTGCGCGTATGTGCATGTGTGTGTGTGGGTGTGTGTGTACTTGTGTGTGTGCGGGTGTGTGTGCGTGCATGTGTATGTGTACTTGTGTGTGTGTGCGCGCGCGTGCATGTGCAAATGTGACATGAACGCCAAAGGGAGACTAGGAACATAATGGATGGGCAAATGGAATGGAGAGGGCTTGGGGTGGGATACTATCAAAGCACGTGCATATACTTCCAGGAAATTGTCTCTATGAAACCCATCATGGTGTATAATGACAATATGTAAAAAGAAAGAAAAAAAAAAGGAAAACCAAACGACCCAAACCTACAGAAGCAGACCCCTCCTTCATGTCTGCTGGCACGGGACAATGCTGTGACTTTTGAGGGGTCGTGGTCTCCTGTGAGATGAACTGCTCTGGAGTCTTAATCTCCCTCACTGGGAACAGATGACTTTTCTCAGTTCTCTCAAGGACACGGCAGATCCCATTCTAGACACAAAGATGTGGAAACAGCCCACTACGTTCAGTGGAGGTCTTCAAGTGTGGCTGCCTTAGGTCACCCTGGTGTGTTAGCTTATGATTAAAAGGGCTTCCGATGTCCTAATGTCCTTACAAAACTGCAGAGAATTCTGATCCGTTCCTGTTTTTCTCTAGAGGGACAAAATTTCCTCTGGCTGAAAATTTGTTTTGAGTTGTGCAGAGTGGGGATGCTCCTTCCACTCTCAGCGACGTTTGCCTGGACCTGCTGGTAACTGGGTGTCCCTGACGGAGCTGCAGCCAGGTCTTCACGGGTTACTGCATTTGACAGACGTGTGTGGACTTTTGCTGGTGCATGTTTGTTTTTTACTGATTTCCTTCAGCCTTTTGGTGGTGAAGTTAGACTTCGCTTTCTTTTATGTTATATTTAACTTTAATCCCAGATATTTTGAGGGACAGAGTCTCACTGTGTTACTTGGGGTGGTCTGAAACTCCTGGGTACAAACTTTCCTCTGTCTGAGCTTCCCAAATAACTGTGACTACAAGTGAGCACAGGCTCAACTTTTCTTTTGCAGTTAATTTTGGTGTTTGCCTTTAGGAGTGATGCACATTACCCAGAGACTTTACCGCCACAATAGCCAGAGTTTCACTGCTGTTTAAGCCAGTTTGAAATAATTTTATATCGTTTTCATCGTAGGATATTTCTTCTGGATACAGAGTTTTAGAATTAATTTACTTCTTTTAAATTTTGGGTCCAGGTTCCAATATTTAGTGGGTGCCATCTTTGTACTGGCAGACACTACATACTTCATGCATCATCTTTCGCACTCAAAGCCATCTTGAGAGAAAATGTCCCTGCTATTGAATTTCTGGTTTGGAGATAGGACACATTTTCAGAGAATATGGCATCTCTAGACAAAAACAGGCAGGAGTAACACCTGGCTTTGCATCTAGCGGAACTTGCTTATCAGTCTGTTTCTTCCAGAAAAGACATTAAACTCAGAATTCAGCTATAAGGACAGTTGATGATAACGCCTATCTGTGAAATAATTCTGTTCCTTCAAACACACTTGAACCTATGCTGCTACTGTGCTCATGATCAACTGAAGGTTCTATTGGTGAGGGAGCCAGGCTCAGATGTATAGTTATCTAAAGGATGTAGACAGAAGAGAGTCCTGTTGAGACACTCTGTAGGAGTTAGAGTGTTCTCCAACGACAGGGGCAGTGCAGAAGTCCACAGATCCCCCTCCTGGCCCAGGGCTTCAGTGTTATTGGGTGTGGTTGGGTCTGAGGGAACAAGGGACATTTGGGGACTTGTGGAGTTTCTCTGCTCACCTGCCTCCAAACCCAGATGGTTCTTCATGATTGGATCTTTGCCACTGAGCACCCCACCAGTCTTGGGGTTATATAGGACCATGGAGGCTGAGGAAGTATGGTATGACTAGGCATTGGTGCACCTCTTGTGCTGCCTTCTTCCTTCTCTGATTGGCACGCCATTTTCTATCTTAGAGCTGCCAAATTTGAGCAGAGGTTGGTCACCCAGATGCCTCTGAGACTCATAAACCCTAAGAGCAGCTATAGCCAAGTGACATTACAGTTCTGCTGATGGGGAAGTTGGGATTTGCAACCGAGAGGGGCTAAGATCACTTGTGCTGCAAGCGACACTCTGGGTGGCGACAGGTCTGGTATTCTGACACAGAGTTCAATCTCTGGTTATACAGAATGTTTTAGCGTTTTCATCCACAAAACTAACCCGAGCAAGTGCTGAAACTAGTGTGTAGTGAGTAGTGTGGACATGTAGTTAATGAGACTGGGTGCACTGTTTCCTCAGTCTGTCTGCTGCTGATCAAGAATGGACAGGCTATGGTGCCCGAGGCCCTATCAACTACTAGAAGAGCGCTGGCCTTCCAGCAGAGAGAGGAGCTTCAAGATCACAAGGTGTCCAGAGTTTCTTCTTCACAATGACCTTCTGAACAAGAGGTAAGAGTGTCTTGATTGTTACCGTCTCCTGTTGGCATGCCAGTAGGATCTGAAGAGGTACCTCACCATCATCAATTTCAAAGCTCTTGGTTACTTCATCTTATAGATAAAGTAGAGCAGGGACCATCTTCAGTAATGGGTATTTTTGGACAACTCCTACACCTCATTGCTTTTTTTGTTTTGTTTTTGGTGCTTTTGAAGATGGCATCTCACTATGTAGCTCTTACTTACTTACTGGAACTTACTGTGTAGACTAGGCTGGCTTTGAACTCAGAGACCCGCCTGCATCTGCCTCCTGAATGCTGGGATTAAAGGCGTGTGCCCCTGTGCCCAGTTTCCATCCCACTTCTTATTCGTTCAAAGATATTTGTTAAATGTATTCTGGGGGCATGGTACTAGGTCCTTAATATGGAGTTCAGACAAATCGGTGGCTTAGGTAGCACTGAAGTTTGTCACTTAGGAGAAAAGATAGCACCGTATGAGGAAACACAGTAAATGTGTGGTTACAGAATGGCGGGACCGAATAGAGAGTAACTTAGCAGCATACAGCGAAGCCCGTATTTCAGATGCGGGGCCACGTTCTGAAGGAGTGATACTTGCGTGAGAACTGGAAGGTGAGAAAGCACCGGCTAATCTCGGGCAGTTCTGTTTGTCAACTCTCGCTGACATTTTCTGGGCTGTTTCAGGCCTTAAATGAAGATCTTCGGTCTGTGTTGAATTCATTTTTGTGCAGGGTTAAGAGTCAGGGATCCAGTTTCTCTTCTCTTCTGCATGTGACTATGTGGTCTTCACAGTTCTGTTTGTGGAAGAGGAAAGAATCAGGCGACTGTGGCTCAGTGTATCCAGGTCATCTACGTGACTCCACTGATCTTGAGGTGTATGGCTCAGTGAAGGTGTATCCAGGTCATCTACGTGACTCCACTGATCTTGGGGTATGTGGCTCAGTGAAGGTATAGCCAGGTTGTCTATGCAATTCCACCGATCTCGGGGTGTGTGGCTCAGTGAAGGTGTATCCATGTCATCTACGCAATTCCACCGATCTTGTGGTGTGTTCTGTGCCAGGGTCATGCTGATATGTCAGCGTGACTCTGTAGTGTATTGCAATACTGGTTTCTCTAACAGTCCTCTTTTGTCTACTTAGGATGGCTTCAGCTGTTTGGGGTCGTTTGTGATTTCATATGAATTTTAGGATGAATTTTTCTATTCCTGTGAAGACTATCATTGGAGACTTAATGGTGATTGCATTGAATCTGAACATGGCTTTAAATAATGTAGCTGTTTTCACAGTACTGACTGGCTCTGTAAGCCCACGAGCATGGGAAGTCTTTTATCTTTCTAATGCCTTCATTAGTTTCTTCCTTCAGTATTTTCTTTTTTAATCTAATATTATTGGGTGACCTATGTGACTGAAATTTTATATACTTATCTTTTTTTTTTTTTTTTTTTTTTTAGTAATCAGAGAAAGATTTTTGGGGGGTGAGGAAAAATACACATGCAACAGACACACCGAGAAAAAAAACCCTCTACAAAGCGGAGGGGGTGGGGTTCAGGAAACTAAATTATCTGTGGCTGGTTTATGTCTGCTAACTGGATGTTTTCTCAGGTGAGATCATACACGTTTCACTGTGACATCTTCATAGAGTTGGTTTGATTTTAATCTTATTTGGACTCCCTCATCACTGTTCCCTATCATGATGGCTCCTTCCTCCCTCACCCCCACACCCTCTCCTTCTGCTCTTGTATTGTCCATGTCCTATCATCCTGCCCCCTTTAGAGCTCTTCTGTCTCATAGCTCCCTTTGTACTTTCCTGTCCTACACACACACACACACACACACACACACACACTCACATATATATTTAAATCTAGATTCTACATATGAGAGAAAATATGTTTTCTTTCTGAGTCAGGCTTATGTCACTTGGCACAATGATTTCAGTTTTCCTGCAAATGTCACTCTTCTTTGCAGTTGAATAAAATTCCAGGGTGTTCCCCTGCAACCCAATTCAATATCCCTAACACATTCCTTGATGTGGAATTCCCCTCTGTATGCTGTGAATACCACTGGTTAATAAAGAAGCTGTTTTGGGTCTGTAATAGGGTAGAGCACAGCTAGGTGGGGAAAACTAAACTGAATGCTGGGAGAAAGGAGGCAGAGTCAGGGAGAAGCCATGGAGCTGCTGCCAGAGACAGACACGCCGAAACTTTGCCAGACCTGTTGATGTGGTTGGCTTGGACAGCGTTTGTCTTTTTGTTTTTTCTTCTTCTCTCTTTAGTTATCTTGGGTGGAAGTTGCTTACAACAAATAATCAAAAAGTAAATTGAATAATCTAGAATTACCTATTATGTAAGAAATTCCAGTCACATATTGGCACTACTTTTATTATAATGAGTGGATTTAGAATCAATCATCAAAGATGAGTCTCGGGTCTGACCTTCAGAGATGCTCAAGTTCATGTTTGCTTCATGTTTTGTTTACAAAATAGTTGTGATTTTTTTTTTTAGACTTGGAAAAGGCTTTCTGTTTTGATGCATAATATGAAAGTTGACTATGTGACTTAGCAAACCAAAAATATTTACTCAGAAAATATTTGATTTCAGTTATCGTCCCTGGTGAAAGAGGCAGCTTTTTGTTCTAGTGTGATGGGCACAGCACAGCGGTGTTTGAGTTAGCAGCACTGGTGGGTGAGCGTGGTTATATGAAAACACTCGGGTGCCCGTTCACAATATAATGAAGGGTTCCAAAGCTGTCATGGGACGCACCCGTTCTTTCGAGTAAGTGAGCGAGTAAGTGAGTTACGTCCAAGAGTCCTTCTGTGCCCATCCTTCGTCCTCCAGTAATAGCACACTGTGAATGACTTTTCTGGAGCAGACACCGAAACGGGTTTAAAATGCTTGTCCGGGGAGTTTACACTTCACAGTGTGATGGCTGCCTGTGGGCAGAGGGTCGCCTTTGGCTTCTGTGGGTGTAAGCTGCAGGAAGAACCAGACTCTTTCCTGTTAACCTTGCAGGCTTTTTGGATTGAACTGCATGCCATTTATAATAGAGTGGGGAGCACTCATTCAGTTATTTCCACAGAAAGGAAGCAACCAGAACCTTCTCCTCATTTGGTCTGGATATCTTCTTAATTTAATTCATTTATTTTAAATTTTTTGTGTGCACGGGTGTTTTGCCTGCATGTATGTATGAGAGAGCCTGGTACTGGAAGAGGACGCTGACCCCCTGGCCCTGGAGTTACAGACTATCGTGGGCAGCCCCATGGGTGCTGAAAATTGAACCAGGTTCCCTGGAAGAGCAGCCAGTGCTCTTAACTGCTGAGCCATCTCCTCAGTCCTGGTCCAGATACTTTATTTGATGCATGTCACAGCCTTACTAAGTGTGAAAGCTCCTGTAAAGTTTTAGACGTAAGCTATTATGATTTCTAATTTTATTTTTATTTTTGGTATAGCGTTTTATCCACTTGCATTCAGTCTGTTCTGCTTCCTGGATAATGGTCAAATGTGTGTGTGTGTGTGTGAGTGTATGTGAGTATATGTAAATGTGTGTGGGTTGGGTGTGAGTGTGTGAGTGTGATCTCAGAACACATTGACCAGAGCCCTGGGTTTCATTATGACACATCCATACATGCTTACAGTGTATATTTTTTTTATCCCATTCACCTCTGCTAGGACATTTTCTTATCTATCTGCCCCTTTCCACATCCCCAGTGTGTCTGGGCTATGGCTTTGTGTCAAGTTGACATAAGCTAGAGTCATCGTAGGAGAGGGAATCTCAGTTGAGAAAATGCCCTCACCAGAGCTGCCCGTGGCCTACCCTGAGGAGTGTTTTCTTGGCTGATGACTGATGTCAGAAGGGCAGCTCACTGTACCACCCTGGGCTGGCGGTCGGGTGCTGTAAGAACGCAGGCTGAGGAGGCTTTTAGAGAAGCCGGGAAGCAGAGCTCCTCCATGGCTTTTGCTTCAGTTCCCACCGCCAGGTTCCCACCCCGAGTCCCTGCCTCCACTTCCCCTGAGGACAGACTTGTGGAAGGTTAGGGAAATGAGCCCTTTCCTCTCCGCTGCTCCCTTTGGCCATGGTCTTTTAGCACAGCATTAGAAGCCCTCACTGAAACATCCCTTTTTAGCTTGTCCTCTCCCTGCCCCTGTTTGCACGTATGAGAGAAAACAGTTATATTTTATAGGATTGGCTAATTTTGGGTAACATGATGCTTATCAATACCACCTCTTATAAGCATGAGCTGTACCAGAACCTGTATGTGATTTTCTATTCTGTCATCGTTTTTGGTTTTACAAGCTTCCTTTAGTTTCCTCTTAGATGTCTCTCTCTCTCTCTCTCTGTGTATGTACATGTGCACACACCTCCAAGCATACACACATGCGTATGCACCGCACATGTATGCATCCGCACATGTATGTGCGTGTATGTGTGGGTGGGGCTGTTTGTGTCTGCATACGTGTGCAGGCCACAGGTCTCCATCTGGCTCTGTTCTCACTGGAGTGGAGTGACTGGGCTGGCTGGTCAGTAGGCCCTGAGATCTGCCTAGCTCTGCCTCCTGAGCATGTGATTAACACCAAGTTGAGTGTTTTAAGTGTGGGTTTGGGACATCTTCCGGGTCCTCTTGGGGTGAGACAAACGCTTTACTGACTGAGCTCTCTCTTCCCTTCTGTGTTATTAGTTCATTACTTTGCTCTCGCTGTGTGGGCAGCTCCTTCAGGTTCTATCTGCTGTATCAAGTTTGTCTGCTAACCCTGACTTGTAACGTTTTTGTGTTTTTGACACATTGCTCTGAGCACTGCCCGGTGGCTGAGGAGAGGGCCTCCTATTGTCTGATGGAAACTTACCAGGGGCTTCACCTGCCGCCCCAGCTGCAGGGTTGGAGGCCTGGGTGGGGGCCGGACAGGTAGGCTGACAGGATGGCAGTGAGTTCGCTCCCACAGCCTTCCGCCGCTCCCTGTAAACACAGAGATGGTGTGATTCTCAGAAGGAGGGAGGCCAGGGCCGGTTGTGTTGCTCTTGGTGACTCCACACTCTGCTTTTCCTGGCAGGACTGCTGGGGTCCTGCTGTTCTCTTTGTGTCCTCATGTGCTAATCAAATTCTTTATCCTGGCGCAGCACAGAAGTGACCCCTTCCGCGGTTCGCTTGGCCACTAAGACGGGAAAGAATCACAAAACTAAGGGACCTTCTGTACCTGGCAAGAGGGGTACAAAGCTCCGTAAATTATAGTCCTGACCCCTCACACTTTCCTGCAAGTGGAAGCTGGAGACGGAAGTTCTCACCCTGTAAATATTTTCATCCTTCGCTTGTTTTTTTTCCCCAGCACTTTGTTGCTAGGAAGGAACGGATGGAGGAAAGGAGAGAAAGAAGAGATGGGGAGAACAGAAGAGAGCGGGGTTGGGGTGGAGGAGTGGGGTGGGGGCTGGACTCCCAGAAGCAGGGCAGAGGAAGGCAGTGCCTCTGAGGCCCTGGGGACTGTGTGGAGAGCAGGTGCAAATTAGCTCACTTTGGACACGTTGGAAGGATGAAATGTTTCACAGGGCAAAATAAGAGATGATATCAATTTCTAGAATAAGCAGAATATACTCCAAAGCTTAAAGTTCTTGAAGTGGAACTGTCTTGATTTTGACAAACGTGCGTTTTAATGGTTCCATGGTAGCAGCATACTAGTTCTGGTTTTCGAAATGAAGGACCATTTATTACATCGTACTTTTTTTGCAAAATAGGAAATAGGAAACTTATCTCTAAAAATAAAGCCTTCTAACCCGAAATGTGAACCCTTCCCGATGTTAACGCGATGTTTCTTGACAAGCCCTGCTTCCCTGGTGACAGAATGTCTCTTTCAGTCGGAGTCATCACGCACATTTATGGAATCTGACAGCGCTGTTTTCCCTCAGCCTTAGATATCTGGGTCAAGGTGATATGTGGGCATTGCCGAGGAGGAGGAGGAGGAGGAGGAGGAGGAGGAGGAGGAGGAGGAGGAGGAGGAGGAGTAACTGCCGGGTTGGGTGTGCTGGTGAGGAAAAGGTGGCCCAGAGTGGGGAAGAGATGCATAGGGCAACAAAGACAAAAACCTTTCCTTTCACTGTGGTCTCAGTTCATGGTTATCAGAGTTGTTGAGCCCACAACCCTTCATTCTAGCCTAAAAAGGGAGTTACTTTGTAGCTAAGTCTAGGGTTCTGAAATTAGAGCCATTCCTCTGCTGGATAGCAAGTCTTATATTTCTCTGCCACGTGTATCATCTAGTCTTACTTACTCACGACCTTTACCTTAGAGAGTATAATTTCTTTTGGTTAGTTAGTTTAATCCTTATGTCCTTCTCAGGTAACCCAGGTTAACCTTGAATTTACTATGCAGCTGAGGATGACCTTGAACTTCTCATCCTCCTGAATCTTGCGTGCTGGGATCACAGGCATGAGCTCTGTGCCCAGTTTTGATTTTTATTGATGGGATATCAAGGGACCAGATTTTCTGCCCTGCTGAAGTCTGGGTGCTTCTGGAAGTTACTACATAAGGAGGGAGGAGAGGAGACTTCCGGTAGCTCTTGCCGAGAATATACTCCTGGCAGCCAATTGTGTTTCGCCACGAGGAAGGCCACAGCTGAGAATGCCATTAACTGAACTCGCATTTGCAAGAGACTCGGATCTAGAAACCGCAATGATGTATTTTAAAATGTGTGCCATATTTGGGGGTGAAAGAATAATTTACAAGCAGGGTGGGATTGTGCTGGAAGCGGATGGGCATGGTTTTAATGTGCCATGGTATGGGGTGGGGCATCAGAGCGTTCAGTCCAACCATGGATGATGAAGAGCAGCTGGTGTCCTGAGCCTTTGCGCTTGCCTTTCTGGACTGTGCATGGAGCCTTTGTGTGTGCTTTTCTGGACTGTGCGGAACCTCTGCCGTCTGTCTAGATCTGGACTCAGAATCTGACCAGCTACTTACACACCACTAAGTGGTCCCATTATGATACCCAGATCTTACAAAAAGCAGTAGAGTGAAACCAAGTAATTTATTTTCGCTATTAGCTTGCTATGCTCTTAAAATGTTTTAGTGTGTCATCTGCGAGATTGCTTCATTTTTGGGCTACTCCTTTGTAATAATGACAAGCATGGTCTTTTTAGGGTGCCTTGGATCGTGGGTCCCTTAACGTTAAGGATTACCTTGAAATCCTGTTAACTATAGATTGCTGGTCTCAGTTACTGTTATATGGCTGTGAAGAGACCTGATGGTCAAGGGAACTCTTATAGAAGAAAGCTTTTAACTGGGGACTCGTTTACAGTTCCAGAGGTTTATTCCATTATCATCATGGTGGGGAGCGTGGTGACAGGCAGGCATGGTGCTCAAAGAAGGAGCTAAGAGCCACATCTTGACCTGTAGGTGAGGAGAAAGGAGAGAGAGAATGGGGCCTGGTGTGGGCTTTTGAAATTCCAAAGCCCATCCCCAGTGATACACTTCCTTCAACAAGGCCACACCTCCTAATCTTTCTAAACCTTTTTCCCAACAGTTCCACTCCCTGATGACTAAGCATTCAAATAAAGGAGCCTATGGTGGGGGGGCCATGTTTACTCAAACCACAACACTGGGCATTTCTGACTCAATGTGTGGTGGGGGATGGGGAGGACAGGGGCCATAATTTGCATTTCTAACATGTTCTCTGGTGACATTCTACTGCTGGTCTGGGGACCACACTTTGAGAGACACTGCTTAAGATACATATTTTCTAGCAGTTAAGTTCAAATATCCCGACTGAATTTCTGTGTTACAGTTGTTACCATGCCTTATACAGGTCTCCAGGAAGCCTGTTGGAGGACCTGCCACCAATTCGTGAGCTTTCAGGCTTAGCAATGTTCTACTGGAAGAGTCTTAGGAAACTCTTAGGAGACTGTTGAGTATGTGCCACCTTCTATACCCATGAGTGCATTTTGTCAGTATCCTGGAAAGAGTTAGAAGTCACGGGGGCAGAGATGTTAAAGCTAAATGGCCTCCTACATCGAGACAAATTATGGTTACATCCCACATACTCGGAATCTCAAACGCCACATGGCTCAACAAGAGGAGAGCTATCATATTGATTAGTGCAATATGATAGCTGTGCTGTAGCGAAAGCTTAAGGTTGTTACTGGGCCTAAAGTTCTACCTGGACAGCTGGATTTAGTAGCTATCCCTCTTCTGGGTTTGTGCAGAGTTGGGCTATTGAATCTGCCTCATAAAGCTGTAATTCATATCAATTCCTCAGACCTTGGAGGTCAGTTTTAAAGCTTTCTCTAGAGACTGGGATATGAGGCACAGGACAGGTTTGTTTGGTGAAAGCAAGCACCGGCGTTCTCATCTTTAAATACGATTAATTCAGCTAAATTAACAAATGAGAATAGATCAGCCATACTTCCCCTGCAAAGGCAATCCCCTTCAGAAGGGTGGGAGAGAGAAATGCATGAGAATAAGAATGGAGGGCAATTGATCAAAGTACATTTATATTTTTTTGTATATCAAATTGTGGAAGAATAAGTAAATTTTGAAAAGAGTAATTTAAAAAAAGACCCCTGTGATGGTTTGGAAGAAAATGGCCCTCAAAGTGCCTCAAATGGCACTGTTAGGAGGTGTGGCTTTGTTGGAGTGGGTATGGTCTTGTTAGATAAAGTGTGTCACTGTGGAGGCAGGCTTTGAGGTCTCGTATATGCTCAAGCCACGCCCAGTGTCTCATACCACTTCCTGTTGCCTGTGATGTAAGGAACTCTCAGCTCCTTCTCCAGCAGTGTCTGCCTGCACACTGCCTTGCTTCTCACCATAATAATGGACTAAACTTCTGAATTTCTGAACTTGTAAGCAAGCCACCACAGTTAAATATTTTCTTTTATTAAGAGTTGCCACGGTCATAGTGTCTCTTCACAGCAAAAGAAACCCTAAGATAGAAGCTGATACCAGGGAGTGGGGCACTGCTATGATAGGCCTGACTTTGCTTTTGTTTGAAGGAATATGGACCTTGGGACCGTGGATGAGAAAAGAAGTTGAATGTGTTAAGTGCTGCTTAATGGGCCATCGTAGTAGGAGCATCGAAGACAGTGGTGCTGGGTGTGATTTCAACTGTGTGGGCAGGGGTCTGACTCAAGAGGTTTCAGAGAAGAAGAATATTAGTATGTGGCCTAGAGATTGTTCTCGTGATATTTTGGTGAAGACTGTGGATGCCTTTTGCCCTTGTCTGAAGAGTCTGCCAGAGGCTAAAGAGTTTTGGATTAAAATCGTTTGCAGAGGAAATCTCTAAACAGCCTATTATAGACTCTGTCACGTGACTATTAGTAACACTAATGAAGATTATAATGAAAAGGAACAAGTTGAGCAGGATAAATTACAAAATGTAAAATTTGAGGAGAAATGGAGCCACCATGGCCTAAAATAGATTCTTAATTGTTAATGGAATGATAAAAATACTTAGGACAGGCAATAATGGATACATTCACAAAGATCAATAAGAACCTACCAAACCAACCAATCAAATGACAACAACATCATTCCCTAACCTGACAAGACCAGGAATGGGTAAGTGGAGTTGTGAGAAAGAGAGAGAGAGAAAGAAAGAGAGAGAGGGCTGGAGAGATGGCTCAGAGGTTAAGAGCATTGCCTGCTCTTCCAAAGGTCCTGAGTTCAATTCCCAGCAACCACATGGTGGCTCACAACCATTTGTAACGGGGTCTGGTGCCCTCTTCTGGCCTGCAGTCATACACACAGACTACATAATAAATAAATAAATATTAAAAAAAAAGAGAGAGAGAATTTTCTTGAAATATGCATTGGTTTAATAGCGTTTTAATTAGCTTACATTAATTATACATATTAATGGGTTTCATTTCGACATTTTCATACAAATGTGATATGTTGACCATATTCAGTCATCACTATTCACTCCTGCGGACACCCTTCCTCTCCCTTACTAGACCTCCTTCTATTTTTATACCTTGCTTTTGCTTTTGGTGATCCAATGCGTTTAATTGGGATGCTTAAACAGCACAGATCAGAGGTCTGTGGGCAGCTTCCCAGGGGCTACACCACTGAAGAAAACATCTGTCTCCACCAATTATTAACAACAGAGACAGACAGGCCCTCAGGACCTCTGCTCCATGATGGACTACTGACAGTTTATCTTGTGTGTTCTTATTTGGGTAATCACAGCTGCCTTGAGTTTATTAGTGCAATGACTATTGCCCAGAAGACAGCTTTGTACAGCAATCTGCACCACCTTCTGTCTCTTACTTTCCTATCACTTCTTCTTCTGCAATGTTCTTTGAGCCTTGCAGAGGGTCTGATTTATGACCAAGCATTTCGCAGTCACTTATCTCCAGCACTTGGACCAGCAATGAGTCTCTGGAGTACCCGAAAACAGCAGCTTCGCAGGTCAAAGCAGAAAGCTGATGTATGAGTGTAAATGTATTTAGGAAGCAACTTGACAACTTGTTCATTTAGCAAAAACCACAACAGTAGGCTCCCAACTAGGATTTACTGCTGGAGAAACTCATAGTAATAGAATTGGTGCTATACAGGATTTACTAATAGATTTACTTAGGAGACATTAAATCACACAAAGTAGAGTTGAACTAAGGGAGTGCTGCTTCCAAAATACTACAAAGGTAAGCAGTATGCTAACAGGGCCAGTCAGAACCAAGGGAAATTTAGGACGCTAGGATGTGTATGGGGAAAGATAGGGTCAAGTATATCTGTCTACATTGGGATGCTCAGTTTCCTCAGCAACATTCGATGGAGGCTATCTTTTTGCCAACAAGTGCTCTTGGCATCTTTGTACAAAGTGTTGTATGTGTGTGGGTTTATATAGTGATCTTCTATTCCATTCCATTGGTACACTTGGCTGTTTTTTTTGTTGTTTTTTTTTTTTTTTTGGGTGCCATTTCTATGCTGTTTTTGTTACTATGGCTCTGTAGTATAATTTGAAACCAGATATGGTGGCACTCCCAGCCTTATCCTTCTTCTCAGAATTGCTTTGTCTATCTGAGGTATTTTGTGTTTCTCTATAAATTTTAGGTTTCTTATAATTTTGTGAATTTGGTACCAGGTTTTGGTGGAAATTGTGTTGAATGTACAGAAGACTTTGGCAGGGGCCATTTCCAGAGTATTGAATCTTCCAGTTGATGAGTGTGGGTAGCCTTGCCTTCTTCCATTTTCTTCACTTTCTTCTCCTAAGTGTTTTTCTTTTTTAAATTTTTATTTTAAATTATGTATGGGTCTGTGCCTGTGAATGAGGTGCTTATGGTAGACAGAGAGGGCAGTGGGTTTCTTGAAACAAGTGTTACAGGCAGTTGTAAGCTGCCTGATGTAGGTGTTGGGAACTTATCTCGGGCCCTTTGGAAGCTAGACAGGAAGCACTCTTAGCCACCAAGACATCAGTCCAGTCCCAGCTCTATTTTTTTTTTTCCAGCCAGGAACTCTCATGTTATCCTGGCTGTCCTGAAATTTTATGTATATCAGGCTGGCCTCTAAATCACAGAGATCTGTGTCTGTTGAGTGCTAAAATTAAAGTCATGAACGACACCATGCCTGTTCAGGTTTCCTAATGCAGACATTTGAAAGTACAACATCCTTTCTTGGGGGCCTAGAGTGACAGGTAAGATGTCTGGACCACCGCTGAGCAAGCACATTTTTTCCTCAGTATTATTTTCTTGAGTGTAAAATGGGAGCAGTAATTTTTATGAAGGAGAGTTTTTCTGTGTGTATCAAGTAGGAGAGACGTAAAGCTCTCAGATCACAGTGAGCCATAAACAAGTAAAATCGTAGTTCATAATTCATAGCAGTAAGAACAAACACTTTATTGTGATATGCTTGTGTAAAATTATTCATATAGGTATAGGAAGGAAGCATTTATCTCTGGGTCTGCGCCTTATACATTTAGGAGCCATTAGCATCTGTGGTAGACACTTGTTCAGATGCACACGCTGTGGAATGGAGCAAGCGCCCTGGTGCCACTAGAAAAGCAAGTAGTTTTGGTCATTGATCCTTGACTTCGCAGTTTGAGACTCAGGATCTGGGGCATGGTTTAGAGGCTCAGGTGAAGACCTACAGCTGTGTCTTGGTGACAGATGGTTGAACTTGTTTCTTTGATGGTCCCTTTATCAAAAGTTTCCTTTTGTGTTTCACTAAGTGTCCACAGCACGCCCACGTTACTGTGGCTTTTCTTTTAAAGATTTTCCTTGGGCAGCAGGAAACAGAGTTTTGAGTTCAAATATTCACTATATTTTTTCCATAAACAAACCGAAACAAAGCCAAAACTAAACAAAAACACATCCCCACCCACCCACCAACCAACCAACCAACCAAACAAACAAACAAACAAACAACCAAACTGACCAAATACAAAAGGAACAGTGAAAGGCACTTAGCCTGTGAAGAAGATACTGCTGTATGTCAGGTTGCAGAGTGTTGTAGGGTTCCTCTTGCCATGAAGAGACACCATGACCATGGTAATTCGTATAAAGGAAACCATTTAATTGGGGCTGGCTTACAGTTTCAGAGGTTTAGTCCATTATCATCATGGCAGAAAGCATAGTAGTGTATAGGCGGACATGGTGCTGGAGAAGGAGCTGAGAGTTCTTCATCTTGATTTGAAGGCAACAGGAAGTGAAAGTGTAGTTTGAGCACATGAGACCTTAAAGCCTCCATGGTGACACACTTTCTCCAACAAGGCCACACCTACTCCAACAAAGCCTCACCTCCCAATAGTGCCACTCCCTCTGGGTAACCATTTTCTATCAAACTAACACACAGAAAAATCGCACCCAGAGTACGGAAGTTCCAATTTTACTCTTTATATGAAGTGATTTTTATTATGAACTCCGGGTTCAATGATACTTGGAGTTCTTAAGATGATAATATTATTGAATTATTAATACCATAGAACTCACCAGAAGAAAGTTATATCTCTTTAATCCCCAGAAATTAAATATTTTTAATTTCCCTCTAATGCACTCTTGGGGTCCTTTATGGCAATGGGAGCTATTCCCACATCAAAAGGCCCATAATAAAGACACATGGGAGCAATTAACTCTTTAGAAGGAGGGGTCTCCTCAGAGCTTTGTTAGAAGGTCTGCACTAAGCTTCTGTTAGCTGTGGATTGCACATTTTTTAGTGTTATCCTATACTTCCTCCCCACCCCCGTTAGCCCTTTCCTCGGTGTGGACACACACCTGCTGTAGGTGATAACATTGCAATCACCCTAGCTTGTACTTTCTTGTTGAACTTCCCCAGAAAACCTTCTCTATGGTAGATATTGAGGAAGTATAGAAGTTCTTTATTTTTTCCATACTCTATGGCACAGCTACAGGAGGCCGCATGAAACAAACACATGGCACAGTGCATCGCTATTGGCTGAGTACCTACAGCTATACTGAAAGAGGTTTGAATACATTTGCTTGTTTTATATGTATGTGTGTGCCTGTGCCACAGGCCACGTGTGGAGGCCAGAGGAACACTTCCGGGAGCTGGTTTTCTTCTTCCACTATGTGGATCTCAGGGCTTGACTTCCGATCATCAGGCTTGGCCCCAAATGCCTTTGCCTGCTGAGCCGTTTTGCCAGCCTTGTGTTGGAATTTTTAAGAAATATATTGTATGCTTATAGGTTGCGAAGGAAGGTAAATTTGTGCTGTCTTTTTTTCTTTTCTGAAAGTATATTTAACAGTTGAAAATCCTTATCCATGTTTGATCTGGAAATTTCATGTTATCAACATGAAATGTTTTGTCACGGTGGAAGAGTACTGGTGTTTTCCCCACGGAAATCCTTGTAAATATTTCTGAAAACAGCATTTACCAGCCTTTAAAAAGTGAGCCCGTGGAGACAAATATACTGCAACAGTCCCTAGAGGTAATTAGGGAAGTGATTATTTGTGTCCTGTCAATCTGGGGGAGCATAGCAACAGTCCTGAAAGGTCTGACCTGTAAGCTACGATCCTTGGCATCTGGCTGGGTGCTTAGAACGACAGAATGGAAGGGACAGTACAAGCTGAGGATGGGTGGGAGGAACGTGGAAGGTGCAATCAGAACTCAGTGTGGACTTAGTGATTGGCAGGGTGTGGGGGTGTAATCAGAGTAAAATGCAGTGCTCTTCGTTGCTGCCAAGAGGGAAAAATATGACTAATATATAACTGGGATTTACAGATAAACGTGGCTAGATTGGAGAGAGAAGATCCAACTTAGGGGAGTAAGAAACTTAAAATAAGTCATTAATAGTGTATGTTCAGGGGACAGTTATGATATTAAGGAGCCAGTGTCAGAATGTGTGTTGGTGTTAGGATCAGAGAAGTGCATGGGGGTTACAAACTGGCACCTCACTGAGCCACCTCTGTATGAGGAATGGAGAGGGAGAAAGAAAAGAGGGGTCAGAGAGAAGAGAGAGAAGGAAGAAAGAGCTGGAAAGGAAGGCGAAAGAGGAGGAGGGGAGGGGATGGGGAAGGAAGGGAAGGGAAAGGAACTAGAAGTTACTTTCCAACTTTCACAGTTTCAGGCTGGGCGATGGTGATGATTATAATCCCAGGGACCCAGAAGCTAGGAGGGGGGATGGTGTATGATTATAATCCCAGGGACCTGGAGGTTAGGTGGGACAATGGTGAATTCAGGATCAGGCTAGGTAACAAGTGAGAAAATGATTTTTTATTTACTTAATATCTTTCGTCAAATTTATTCTTTGACAGTTTCATTCATGTATAAACTGTATTCTGTTTATTCTGAGTCCTATACATCATGTCCTTTCTGCTTACCTCTTTCTCACTGCCCCCCCTCCACCTTCATTATTCACGCTCAGACCCCTAAGTCCCTTCCCCACACTCAAGTCTTTTATCCACTTCCCACTGAGTTTAACCAGGATTGTCTGTATGCACATGTGCTTGGAGTCCCTCATTGGTGTGGTGGTCCCTGCAAACTCTAGAGCCAACAGGAAAACGAGCTGTGAGAGGCAAGAAAGGAAAACCCAGTTCAGCCTGACTTAGTGCTATTTCAAGCTTCTGGAGGTCATGAAGTTGAGAGGGAATGAAGGGGACTTAGGAAGAGTTGGAATGGAGAGACTATAGATCTTACTAACGATTTAATGAATTTTTTTCCCCAGCATGTAGCCTCTGGATATTTTAGAGTTTTTTTCTTCTCTACAAAATGGCATTCAATTAGGTACAAAACCCAAAACCAAGCAACCCCCGCCAAAACAAAAAACAAACAAGCAAAAACTTTACCCCAGGACTGATAGTGAAATAGGAGCCGAAGAAGACGTTTATTTTTCCATTGGTTCACAATCTTTAGTAGCACACACTGCAGCAAATGTTAGAAAAACAAGGCTTATTTTCCTCACTCAAAGAGGCTGCATTGTGCTTGAAGAGAAGCTTGCAGTTTCTCTTCATGTGAGAAGCTCTGGTCAGGATGGAAATGGGCAGTGAATGGAGAGAAGAGAGACATGGTGTGTCTGGAGGCTTAAGATCTTCCCAAAACAGATCGCTGAGTGTCAGGGATAACTTCTGCATCCTGCAAAGCGATTGACAGCATCCCAGGCTCACCCCACTGCAAGGTTTCTGAAATCTTCAGTTTGGAGATTTGGGCTTTCCATACTAAGAAATGAACTGATCCAAACAGTTTAGTGGCGTCTCTGCTTTCTCTCGGATCATTTGTCCACAGTTTGTGTTTCTTTGTCCCACGGGGCGCTTGTTAGTTAGGGGTTCAAATCTTCATGTCCATGATGGCACACTTCCTTGGTGGACTTTCTCTAGAGACCTACCTGGATGATGACTTGGGGTGAGAGAGGTTTGTCCTAGGACTGAGCAGTGGAGAATGGCCCCCGTAGGCTCATAGATTTGAACAGTCATGGACTCATCCTCTGAAAACTGTCAGCTCCAAATAAATTCTTCTATAAGTTGCCTCAGTTATGGTATCCCTTAACAGCTACAGAAAGTAAGTAGCTAAGGTTAAATTGGTACCAGGGTGTGGGCAATTGAAATAATAGGCCTGACTATGCTGTTTTTTGTTTGTTTGTGTTTTATTTTTTGTTTTGGAGGAGTGTGGAAGATTTTGGACTAGAAAAGCAGTTAAAGGTTCTAAGTAGGGCTTAAAGGACATCCTCATAAGAGCTTGGAAGACAGTAGTACTGAGAGCAATGTGGACTATGGAGGTTTCTGAGGAAAACAGTATTGCAACTAAAGATCATTCTTGTGATACTTTGACAAAGAATGTGGCTGCTTTTTGCCCTTGTAGGAAGAGTCTGTCTCAGTCTAAAGTAAAAAGTTGGGACTAATCTTATTGGCAGAGGAGATTTCAATGCTTAACATTGCTCCTATCCTTGCCTATGATCACCACTCTTATGTAGATCTACAGTGAAGAAAAGCAAACGGGGCAAAGAGAAATACAAAATGTACAATTTGAAGAGAAAAGGTGTTTATGGAGAATGCTAGTTCTCAGATGCCATTAAAAGGCTGGGAGCTATTCTGTAGTTAAAGTATACGGCAAATACAGCTTATATGCATAGCCCGAGCAGTGTGTTTAGTCTCTCTAAAGAGACTAAAATTCTCATAGATGATTTTTTTTTCAGCAAATTTCCAGTTTCTATTTTAGTATTAGAACTCTGTGACATCACTTTGAGAAATCTGGGTCCTGGTGAGAAACAGATTGTATGAGTTGTGGAAAGGGTTATTAAATAATTTACAAGGTCGTGGGTTGAATTTAGTGAGATCACAGGGGAGCTGGCTGAGGCGGAAGCATCACCCTTTAGTTCTGGAGGGGTCAGAGACAAAGCAAGTCTCTCTCTTGTGTAGGGTGCTTCAAGAAGGGGCTCCTCTGGTGGGAGTGACAGAAGCCAGTCAAGGGCTGGTGATGTCAGTCGCTCCCCTGCTGGTTCCAGGGAAAGGGAGCAGTGACTTTGTATACATGGCTGCTATTCTAAGGAGCAGGCAGGAAAGGAAGCCAGCATAGAAAGAACTAGAAACAGATTTGTTGCAGAGTGCATCTTAGAAATTGTCCTTTGTGAGTCCCCAAATATGCGTCCTGTTTATATTTTGGAAAATAGAACAAGAAAAGACTTCTGTACCATTAAAAATTCTTAAATGACAGAAATGTATGTGCATAAATTGTAAGTCTCATCAACCCAAGATCAAGGGTTTCTACAGCTTAAATCTTCAGTGCCTCCCCCACCTTGTGTTTGAACAGCAATTTCAGATGGGGGCCCTGCTTTAGGGGCTGTGGTGCTTGCCTGCTGGTGTGGGTCACTGAACGTGGGCCTTGAGGGCTACCTACTTGGACTTCTGGTCCAATTCTTTGCTTCCTTATCTGTCAAAATGTAAGAAAGGGCAGTATTATACAAATAATAAAAACCCAGAGACAGTTATTGGGGCTCAACCTGAAGATCAGAAAAGCAAAGCAGCCAAGATATTAAGAGCTCTTAGAGTTTATGAAATCTTTAGACTGAAGAGAGAGTGAGTTCTTGCTCATCTGACTTTACATTCCTCTTTAGTGCTGGGATTAAAGGTGTGCAACACCACTGCCCAGCCTCTATGGCCAGCTAGTGTGACTGCTGGGATTAAAGGTGTGTGCCACCACTGCCTGGCCTGTATGGCTGTCTAGTGGAGGCTGTTTTGTGTGCAGGCAAGCTTTATTTATTAAAACACAAAGAATATACCACTATAGCTTCAATCTCCTGCTGCACAGGGCTGCCCTGGTCTGTCATACCTTTTCTTTCCTTGATGAGACTGAGTCTTTAGAAATTGTGTGCTAAACTCAAGCCTTCCTTCCTGGAGCTGCTCCTGTCAGGGATTTTTACCTAAGGAAGTAACCGATGCAAAACCCTAGCAGATACCATATCTGTCTGCCAAGGACCTCTCTCCTGGTTCATGGGGGACATCCTGTCCTTTAGCATGGCAGACATAGTAAATGGTCTTCTTTGGGAACATTTTTAAAATTGAGTTAAATTATATTATTTATGATGTACAATGTGGTGTTTTGACATATGTATACATTGTAAAACATGCAAATCAGGCCTGGCCCCATATTTACCTTTCTTGTGAGGACACTGAAAATCTGCTCAGCAATTTTTTAAAAATATTTTATTTATTTATTTATTTATTATGTATACAATATTCTGTCTGTGTGTATGTCTGCAGGCCAGAAGAGGCCATCAGACCTCATTCCAGATGGTTGTGAGCCACCATGTGGTTGCCAGGAATTGAACTCAGGACCTTTGGAAGAGCAGGCAGTGCTCTTAACCACTGAGCCATCTCTCCAGCCCCCTCTGCTCAGCAATTTTAAATTGTACCACATGTTGCTATTAATGATAGTCACAAATATATCTAAAACAAGCTTGTTGAACTTCTTCCTTCATGTGGCTGGTGTTTTGTAACCTTTCACTAACCTTTTCCCAGGGCCCTTATCTCTCAACAAAATTTTTGGGAGAAAATTGCCACTGTCATTATGAAAAGTAGAAGTTTAAAAGCACCATCCAATGTGATCCAATTTAACACTAGAACGCCAGGGTAACTGGGTGATGATGTGGGATTCCCCTCTGCATGCTGTGAATATGTTTTACTACCATTGGTTAATAAAGAAGGTGCTTTGGCCCATGGCAGGGCAGAATATAGCTAAGTGTGAAAACTACAATGAATGCACGGAGAAAGAAGGCAGAGTCAAGCAGACGCCATATAGCCGCCCAAGAAGCAAGCTGTGGGGTGACAAACCACAAGCCTTATGATAAAATATAAAATAATAGAAATGGATTAATTTAAGATGTAAGAGCTAGCTAGAAATATGCCTGAGCCATTGGCAAAACAGAGTTGTAATTATTACAGTTTTTGTGTGATTATGTAGGTCTGGGTGGCCAGGAAACAAAAGCACAGGGAACAGAGGACACTGACTGCAGAGTCCTTCTTTCCTTCTTCGTAGAATTAGGGTTACATAGCTACCAGTTCAGCTGAAGCCATCCATATCACTTCTGGTCTAAGACATTTTAGTAGACACAAATCTTCCCCTGCCCCCTGTTCTGCTGATGCAGGTGAAGCACTGGAAGCAGCCTGGAGTCCTGTAGGCCCAGCTGCCCTGAACACCTGTCATGAACCTTCACGTAAACAAGACATGAGCTGCTGTGTTCAAGCCACAAAGCATGCGTGTTTATTTGATTGCATAGTTCACCAGTTTACCCAAATAATGAAATACATCTCCAATTTTAATCTCAAGCACCAACTATTTTTATAAGCTTAAATACCCAGTATGGTAACAAGCTGAGCAGCTCTTTGGTTAGTATCAGGGTAAAGTCGTTCATTAATCTTACCCACAAATACCGACTAGGAACAGTTTGTGAAATCATTATTTGGAGGGAGTATTCATTCATGCATTGTATGGGACATACCAATAACGAGAGTCTGTACTGATGCAAATAAATCAGGAAAGGCAGGTGACAAATCAGAAGATTCAAGTAAGGTGGAACAAAGCCTTTAGAATTCTGTCTAAAAGGCAGAATTATATGCTCTTCTCATGATACTAAGGGATTTTAAAGAACTTCTTACTATAGTTACTGATTCACAATATGCAGAAAGAGTTGTTTTGCATATTGAAATGACTGAATTTATACCAGATGATACAGAATTGACTTCATTATTCATAGAGGTTTAAGATATAATCAGGAATAGGCTCTGTCCCATATACATAACATACATCAGATCCCATATAAGTCTGCCAGGTTCTCTAGCACAAGGTAATGCAGAAATTGATTGATTATTGATTGGAAGTAAGTTGAAGGCTTCAGAATTTCGTAACAAACATCATGTCAATAGCAAAGGTTTAAAGAAAGAGTTTTCCATTACATGGCAACAAGCTAAGGAGATTATAAAGAAATGCCCTACTTGCTCTTCCTATAACCAAACACTGCTACCTGCAGGGAGTAACCCAAAGGGTACTCAAAGGAATGAAATCTGGAAGATGGATGTGTTTCACTTTGCAGAATTTGAAAAATTAAAATATGTACACCACACCATTGACACTTATTCAAGTTTTCAATAAGCAACTGCTTTGAGCTCAGAAAAGGCTGATTCAGTAATCACTCATTTATTAGAAGTTATGGCCATCATGGTTTTACCTGCACAAATAAAGACAGATAATGGTCCAGCATATGTCTCTAAGAAAATAAAACAGTTTTTTGCTTATTATACTATAAAGCATATTACAGGTACACCACACAATCTTACAGGTCAGGCAGTTATAGAAAGATCAAATCGAACTATAAAGGATATGTTAAACAGAAAGGGATGGAAAATAGATGATATAATGCTTTATTAACCTTGAATTTTCTTAACTCTAATGAGAAAGGAGGCAGAGTCAGAGAGAAGCCATGGAGACGCTGCTGGAGACAGATGTGCTGAAATTTTGCTGTTAGGCCACAACCTCGTGGTGATGCACAGATTAATGGAGATGGGTTAAATTAATATGTAAGAGCTTGTCAATAAGAAGTTAGAGATAATAGGCCAAGCAGTGTTTTAGATAATATAGTTTCTGTGTGATTTTTTGGGAGCCTGGGCAGTCGGGAAATGAAGCAGCGGCCTCCTTACATTTGTCTAGTAAGAGAGATAACTAAAATTTGAAGGTGAAATTGCTACAGTACGTATCATTTGTTTGAGTATCTGTGTACATGGGAAGCCACATTTGCCAGATGAGTAGGTGAAGGATGGCCGCAAAGATTGCAGAAATCTGTGTGGAAACTCTTGCATGATGGCCACAAAGATTGCAGAGTGTATATGCTGAGTGGAAACTCTTGCATGAATGTCCTGAGCTGGTGCAGGGTTGTGCTGAGTGCGCAGCAGGAAGGAGGCCCTTGAAAGGGGCTGAGAGAGAATGAGGGGTTGCAAGGGCTCAGGTTCTTTCCATTTTAATTCAAAGTCAAAAAGGCTGAGGGGAGATTTAATTCTCACACAAAAGATTGATAAAGATTTGAAGTGACAGACTGGTAAATTAGCCTGACTTGTCACCCAGATACATGCAATTGTGATTTAAAAAAACAATAAAAAACAACGATGTTTCTGTTTCTAAAAGTCAAATGCAGAGAAGGCGAGGAGGCAAGGGCTGAGGAGGTCACAGATGTACCAGAGGTGCGCCAGTCTGCTCGGGCCACTAATAACAAGACCTAGCGGCTCACGTGATCCCATTCTGGAGGCTGGGGACAAGGACTCTACAGAAAGTCACGTCCTGATCTTCTGCTGCATCCTTAGCAAGGGCAGGGGCTGGAACGCATCCCCCTCTTTCTCTAAGGGCATCCAGCTCTCATGACATCCACGCTCACAGCCTCATTTAAGCCTAATAATAGCGCAAAGGTTGCATCTAACACACTCACGGGGGCCAGGGATCGGCACAGACATTTGGGAGAGCCCTGAACATCACCCCGTCTCAGAGTATGAAGACAATAGGCAAGAGCGAGGCAAGCGTGCATTTCAAATAGAGAAGGACATTGAATACGAGATTTAAGGTTAAAACAGCACCTGCATTAGTGTGGCTAAACCAAATAATCTGCGAATCACGTAAGCCCAAAGATTTTTGTGGCTTGAGTACAATATCAGTTTATTTCTTGTTTATATAGTGGCTCAGAACATGTGCTCAGGCAGCTGGAAGCTTTTGCTAAGTTCCTCAGGGTCACCTTGCTGAACTCCCCACCAATGAGAACCGCTAGGAGGTCTGGCCTCGAGGAGAGAGGGGAGATTATAGGTGGAAAGGAAGAACAAGAGTGAGAGGCTTGGGCTGGAGAGATGGCTCAGAGGTTAAGAGCATTGCCTGCTCTTCCGAAGGTCCTGAGTTCAATTCCCAGCAACCACATGGTGGCTCACAACTATCTGTAATGGGCTCTGGTGCCCTCTTCTGGCCATACACACAGAATATTGTATACATAATAAATAAATATTTAAAAAAAAGAGTGAGAGGCTTGCTAGCAAGATCATGTGAAGGCAACAAGTCAAAGTGCAGACAGAGAGGCTAGTTTTGTTCAGAAGTGTGCGTCTTTATTTTAATTACTAAGAAGGATGGGTGGAAACAGATGTAGGTAAATCTAGCAGGGTGTGGTGGCATATACTTGCTGTTGACCTGACACCAAGCACTCAGGACTTGAAGCAGGGGCATTGGGCGTTTGAAGCTAGTCTGGGTTATACAGTTTTATGGTTTGGGCTAGAGAGATGGCTCAGAGGTAAGAGCACATACTGCACTTGCAGAAGGCCCTAGGGTCTCAGCACTCACACTGAGTGGTTCACAATGCATGTAACTCCAGATCCAGGAGCTTAAACATACTTCTCCAGCTTCCACAGGCACCTGCGTACCTGTGCACATACCCCAACACACACATAAAAATCTTACATGAATGTGTATATGGGACCAGCAAGAAAAGCTAGGATTTCTCAACATAAAGGGGAATTATACAGCTGTGAGCAAAAATTGCAGTGCTGTTTGTGTTGATGTGAGACGACCTTTAAGGTGTGTGGATAAGTGACTTGCAGTGCAGTGTATCTGATAACGCACGTCCGTAAGTAGAGCTTTACTTGAACTTGCGTGGAGTACGTCCAGAGGAGACATTTGGACAAACCGTGACATATGCCTCTGGGTATGCAAGAGGAATTAATCTTAAAGTTTTATTTTTCAGAATCAAAACATTAAGGTTAGATGGAATTGTGGGGTGCCACGTGGCATCTCGACCCATGCATGCATTTTGCATGATGCTGAAATCAAGTTGGATACACCTGCTTTACAGATGTCTCGTCACTTGTTGTGAAGCTCCCTCCCCCTAGTGTTCTGAATTATACAGGAGACCATTGCTGCCTAGACCATTGCCCACCAGACAGTCTTCCTTCGACTGTCATCTAACACCATGCTCATCAGCCTCTCTCCAATCTCTCCCCACTCGGCGCTTGCCCCAGCCCCTGACAGCCACCATTCTACACTCACCTTCTATGAGATCAACTCTTGTAGAGTCTACCATGACGAGATTATGCAGTAGTTGGGTTTCTATGTCTGGATTATTTCATTTATCATGGTGGTCTGCAAAGTGCAAATCTCTTTCCTTTTATCGCTAACTAATATTGCGAGACAAATATACGCCACATTTTCTTCAGCCAATTATTACTCGATGAGCATTTACATTGGTTCTCTATTAGCTATTGTGGGGAGAGCTGCAATAAGCATGGGGAAAGGGGTCTTGTGGACGTACTGTCTTCACTTCTCTTGGGTCTGTACCCTGAAGTGGCAATGCTGGGTTATGTTGTATAATTCTATTGGTGTTTTTCTTTCTTTGTCCTGCCCACCCCCTCACTAGTGTGTGAGGATCGTGTTACTTCCAGATTCTCACCAGTGTTTATTTATTTATTTACTTACTTTTTTTTTTTTTTTTTTTGAGATAGTGTTTCACTGTGTAGCCCTGACTGTCTTGTTGTCCTGTAACTCAAGCTGCAAACCATCGTGGTTTTGACTTGTTTCCTTAATGGTTAGAGACATTGAGCACTGTGCACGAACTGCTTGGTTGTCTTGTGTCTTTTGTGGAATGTTTGTTTAGGTCTATTACTTATTAATTAAGGTTATTATTATTATTTTACTATTGAGGTTTTGGAGGTTTATGTATTCTGGATATTAATCCCTTGTGTGCAGTCATTTGAAACGAATTTCTTGGAACTGTTTGTGGTCTTTACTTTCCTTATTGTTCCCTTTGCTGTTCAGAAACTTTTTAGTGTGATGCAATCCCACTTGTCTGCTTTTCCTTGTTTTCTGTGCTTCGGGTATCTTCTTAGAACAAAAATGCTCTGCACATTCTTATGTCCTGAAAATGCGCCCCTGTGTTTTCTTCTAGTGGTTTCGTAGTTTCAGGCCTTACATTTAAGTATTTAATCTGTCTTGAGTCAAGTTTCATAACTGGCACAAGATAAAGATAGTGCCCGATTACTGTTACTTTTGTTTATCAGGTGTGTCTGTTCTTCTTAAATCTAAAATGAAACACACAGTTTGACTTCAACTAAACATAGCCAAAGGAGAAGAGAGCTGGAATCATCCCACAGGAACCTCGTTGTAAAGAAATAGAAGTTTGGGAGGGTTCCTATGGAGGGCGGGGTGGTATAGAAGTTTGGGGGTTCATGTGGAGGATGGGGTGGTGTAGAAGTTTTGGGGGTTCCTATGGAGGATGGGGTGGTATATAAGTTTGGGGGTTCCTATGGAGGACAGGGTAGTATAGAAGTTTGGGGGGTTCCTATGGAGGATGGGGTGGTATAGAAATTTGGGGGTTCCTATGGAGGATGGGGTAGTATTGAAATTTGGGGGTTCCTATGGAGGATGGGGTGGTATTGAAGTTTGGGGGTTCCTATGGAGGATGGGGTGGTATAGAAGTTTGGGGATTCCTGTGGAGGGTGGGTTGGTATAGAAGTTTGGGGGGTTCATGTGGAGGATGGGGTGGTATAGAAGTTTGGGGGGTTCCTATGGAGGATGGGGTGGTATAGAAGTTTGGGGGTTCCTATGGAGGATGGGGTGGTATTGAAGTTTGGGGGAGTCCTATGGAGGATGGGGTGGTATAGAAGTTTGGGGGTTCATGTGGAGGATGGGGTGGTGTAGAAGTTTGGGGGTTCCTATGGAGGATGGGGTGGTATAGAAATTTGGGGAGTTCCTATGGAGGATGGGAAGGTATAGAAATTTGGGGGGTTCCTATGGAGGATGGGGTGGTATGATGGAGGAGGGTCATCTGTCTCATTGGTTAATAAAGAAAATGCCTTAGCCCTTTAATAGGACAGAAAATTAGGTAGGCGGAGTAGACAGAACAGAATTCTGGGAGAAAGAAAGCTGAGTCAAACAGACACTATAGCTCTCCTCTCCAAGATGGACGCAGGTTAAGATCCTTCCTGGTAAGACACCACCTCGTGGTTCTACACAGATTATTAGAAATGGGTTAAGCAAGATGTGAGAATTAGCCAGTAAGCGGCTAGAGCTAATGGGCCAAGCAGTGTTTAAAAAAAAAAAAAAAAAAAAAGAATACAATTTGTGTGTAATTATTTCAGGGCATAAGTTAGCCAGGCGGCCGGGAGCCAGGGAGGCAGGAACTCAGCCCGCCGCTCCTTCTACAGTGGTATAGAAGTTTGGGGGGTTCCTATGGAGGATGGGGTGGTATAGAAGTTTGGGGGGTTCCTATGGAGAATGGGGTGGTATAGAAGTTTGGGGGGTTCCTATGGAGGATGGGGTGGTATTGAAGTTTGGGGGGTTCCTGTGGAGGATGGGTTGGTATAGAAATTTGGGGGGTTCATGTGGAGGATGTGGTATAAAAGTTTGGGGAGTTCCTGTGGAGGATGGGGTGGTATAGAAGTTTGGGGGGTTCCTATGGAGGATGGGATGGTATAGAAGTTTGGGAGGTTCCTATGGAGGATGGGGTAGTATTGAAGTTTGGGGGGTTCCTATGGAGGATGGGGTGGTATTGAAGTTCGGGGGGTTCCTATGGAGGATGGGGTGGTATTGAAGTTTGGGGGGTTCCTATGGAGGATGGGGTGGTATTGAAGTTCGGGGGGTTCCTATGGAGGATGGGGTGGTATAGAAGTTTGGGGGTTCCTATGGAGGAAGGGATGGTATAGAAGTTTGGGGGTTCATATGGAGGACTGGGTGATTATATAATATGAAACTTCAGAGGTGCTGGTGTTCTAGCGACACAAGCTTCCATGTTATCATTTACTTTGAGTCACAATTATCTGGTTGAAAAAAGGAGTATCTTTTCTGGAGAGCCGCTTGATTAAAGACGTGAGAAGATGTCAGGAAACTCATCTGTAGAGAGTGAACACTAGCGCCTGGAGAGGTGGCTCAGCAGCTAAGAGCGCTTGCTCCTCCTGCAGAGGACCCGGTTCTTAGTCCTCACAACTGCCTGGAACTTCAGTTCCAGGGTACAGAAAGGGTGCCAGAAAGAGTCCCGCTACCTGTGAGTCATTTGTGAAAGCGTTTGGGTAAGAGACAGTTGCCAGTGACTGGGCACACCCTAGGCCAGGCTCTGTGGGCTGTCTCATTAGACCTTCGTGACCCTGCATGAAGCAGGCACCATTCCTGTCACCTCCACTTGCTAGTGAGAACACAAGCAGCTTGTCTGAGGGATAGGAACCAAAAGGAAGATTGGCTGCTTCTCATACTGCATCATTCTTGTCAATATAGCAATGTATAGAACCAGTGTCCAAAAATAGTAAAAAATAAAAAGAATAGTCTTTAATTTTTTAAAATTTTTTATTGAGCTATATATTTTTCTCCCCTCCCCTCCCTTTCTCTCCCCTCCCCTTTTCCCCTCTCGGCTCTCCCATGGTCCCCATACTCTCAATTTACTCAAGAGGTCTTGTCTTTGTTTAATAAAGAACAACAGTCTTAAAGGTCGTAGATTAGTTCTTTTAAAACTATAAACTGCAGCATATGAAGGTTTTATGTTAGACCTTAGCTCAGTGAGAAGAGCACACAGCCCTTGAGGTCAGGGACTGCCTTCATTTACATAGTCTGTGAAGTATAGACAGGGATTCTGAACAGAGCAACTGGTTAGATCACACCCAGAGCTTTCTTTAAAATATACTAAACCCCCAAAATGAAAAGATAAAAAGGAACAAAAAAATAAAAACCTATTAGTAGCTTTTTAACAAAATCAAATATTTCTCTACTTTACTTACACCTTAAAACTTTAAATGTTATTTTCAAGTAACATTTTATAAGTATTTGTTTTTTTCTATAGGTGTAATATAGTCATCATTTTGTGTTTTATTTTCCTATGTTCCCGCCATCATTTTTTTTTTTCTTCATCATCATCTTAATGATCTCTTTGGGCTGAATAATCTTCTCTTATGTTGATGCACTATCATTTACCAACTAAATTGGTGGCTGTTTGCCTGTTTGCACTTTCCATCATATAAAAATGCCATTTTGATTGATTTGGATTCTAACTTTTTTTGTGTATGTAGGATTTATTATGGTTGTCCCCAAATAGCTCATGGCTAGTTTTAAATCTTTTCATTTATGGAAAATGAAGGTGAACAGGAAGAAACAAAGCCTAGAACATTGCTATATATTTTTCACTGGTCATTATTTTGGGCAGGGCAATGACTCCAGTGACCTAAGCAAAGGAACCTGAGGTCAATGGCAAAGATACCAAAGGTTGACTTAGTATATGAATAAAGCCAAAGAAGATGTTGTCTTTGGTTATAAAGTGAGGTAGGCTACAAGGCAGGCACTTATTCACGTGATCCCAAAGTTGCTGTGGATTGCGCAGCTGTCTTTTATGCTGGCCCATTGTAACGTCTTTGGAATGGTTGGTTCACCGTGGTCCTCAACTGAGCCTTCCCTTCTCCTAGGAAATGGCTCATGTTGGTCACTGAGCAGGTTTTCCTGTTGTTGTTGTTGAGCTTCTTCATGACATAATCTCATGTTCATGTGAATGGAGCCAGGAGGCGTGCAGTCTTCTGAGACTCTGGCTGTTCTGCCAGCAGCACATGGAGCTCTCTGTGCCCCAAAGCATCGACCAATCGTTGTGAAGCCTTAACACTGCTGCAAACCACAAGCCCAAAACAGACTTAGCTGTGTTTTAATTTGCCCTTCTCTGATTACCACAAATAACAATGAATTTCAACATGATCTTTTTACGTTTCTGGAGCATTTGTATTTCTCGTTCTGTGGAAGCCTATGTGTGTCTTTGTTTTTGTTCTTGGGTGCCATGTTCAAATAGATCTATAGTTCTTTGTATTTCCAGTAGAATCATCTGTCGAGTTTTATACCCATTCCTTGTTTTTGGCTTGTCTCTCTATTTTGTTGTTTGAACAGACATTCCTAATTTTAATATATTCCAATTTATTAGTTCCTCCCTTTGGAGTTTTTCTTTGCTTCTCATTTTATCTCTTTGTCATAAGGATATACTTCATTATCTTTAAATAGTTTAATAGCTTTGATTTTTATATTAAAGTCACTAATCCATAAGTATGGTATATCTTAATGATTAATTTGCTTTCATTTAATATGGACATCCTGTTTTACCAGCTTCACTGATGATGGGCCCTTTCAATGCTATTTGCAACACCTACTGTTCCTTATGCCAGGATTTCATGTATTCATGTTCTCTTGTAAGTTGTGTTCTATTAGATATGTGTGGTCGGTACTATAGTTTTCTCTGTGATCAGTGCTCTATTATGTTAGTTACTGTATCAAAAACAAATAAATCCTCGTATCTGCTATGAGTCCCACAACTTGGTTCTTCATCCCTTTCCCAGGTCATTGTCCTTTTTCTCCTTCTTTTTTTGTCTAGGCCTTGAACCAGGTCTTTTCAAGACAAGTGCTATACCATGGGGCGAAGACCCCAGCCGCCTGGGCATTCTTGATCCTTGGTGCCTTCATGTAAGTTTTAGGATCAGGTTGTCAGGTTCAATAAAAACCACTCAGTCCAAACACTATTCCTATTCATATTCTTGTTTGGAATAGCAGGCTTTATTACATCTTCCCTGTCACCAGCGTCATGCTCTCATTTCCTTCCCGATCCAACTTAGATTTCATGTGTAATGACTTCCTCACAAACATACTGAACGCCCTGTCCCTCTGGCTCCCCTTTATACTGCCAGCACACATGCTGACTCGGTGCCTGTCCCCAGTCAGCTCAAATTGCTGAAGAAGCTGGGCTTGGGTGTAGCTCAATGGTACAGGGCTTTCTCAGCACAAACAAGCTCCCAGACTTGATTGTGTCATTAAAAAAAAAAAGTTGCTGGAAAACAATGAAATTAGCCATCTGGCGTGGTTCCATGTGAGACTCAGAACCACACATTGAACACAGGACTCAAGACTGTAGCGGTTCTGTTACACAGCTGTTCTCCAAAGTTGCGACTCCTCTCCTAGATCCTCCTCCCCCATCTGTTCTTCTCCGAGTGAGCGCAGCGAGGGGCTGCAGCTCACTGACTGTCTTACCTCTGCCCATAGCAGCTCTCCAAGAGCAGCCGTCTGCGTCCTGTCCTGCGTCCCATCATCGCCTCCCGTTTCTCTGAGAAGCCTCCCTTCATCGCCCGTTCTTCTACATCACCACCCCTCCACTCTCCGCTTTTCCATCAGCATCAAAGCAGCTGTGTTTTTGCAGCTAGCGACCCAACTCCTCAGGATCTCTACTGAATCGTCAGCAGATACAGGATGCTGCAGCGGCTATGAGCGCAAACTTAGTTGCGGCCTCCTTAGGTTCAATTTTCTCAGACAGCCACTCTTAGCACCATCCTGGGCAAGCTTTGCGCCCTGCACGTGTGTGGCTGTTAACGTTCGAGTTAATATTGATTAAAATGAACGAAATTGCACATTTATTTCTTCGTTTGGAGAAGTCAGTGTGGCCAGCTACCACCATAGAGGGTGGCCCAGATGCCAAGCTGATCCTTCATTCAGAGAGTTCTGGGCTCCTACTGCAGTGAACGCTTTGTTTACACCATTCTCCTGTCTTAACAGCGCAGCAAATGTCGCCCTGCGGTATAGTTTGTTTGCCGTTTGGCTTGGCTATTGCTTATCTCTTTTATCCGCCCACACACTCTGGTGGGAGCAGAGTCTGTCTTAAGTACCATTTGATCCCCAAATCCTAGAATAGTATTTGAAGCTGCTGAGCACAGTTAAGTGGGGGTTGATTGAAGAGCTTTGGGCCGAGCTGAGAGAAGTTTACCTAGCGGTGTGCACTGATTGCTCATTTCTCTATGGTTGTTAAACATGACCTGTGAGGTACTGGTAGACACTGTGGGGTGCTTTGGTTAGTACTATACAGAGACAGGCAGAGTTCAGGAAAAGGACACCATCCTGGCACCGGGAGCTAAGCTTTGTTTTTTTGTTTTGTTTTTGTTTGTTTTTTGGCCGGCTGGTTATTTTTTTGTTGGTGGTAGTAATTTTTGTTTTCGATTTTGCGACAGGATCTTGCTGAGAAACACAGAGTGGTTTTGAACTCACAGTCCCCCTGCCTCAGTCTCCAGTGTGCTAGGATCCTCTTCCTCATATGCTACGTCAGCTGTGGAATATTGTAACTCGGCTTGAGACATGATTAGAGTATTTGAAAATTTGAAAACAGGAGGTACATAGAAAGCTTTGCTTAGGAATCACAGACTACATGTGGGCTTATTTACTGCAGCAGACTGTCTTCCATCCTTGAGAATGTTCCTGGTATACTGCATATGATAGCCGGCAGATGGACACAACTTGCATGTTTGTCAGCATGGGGATAAATACATAAAACTGTGTGGAGCAGCAAGGAGACAAAGCCATACCGCCATGTGACTGGTGTGGAATGGACCTTAAAAATCTAATGGCAGTTGAAAATAAATAGCACAAGAGTAAACATGACATAAACTTTTATATGCAAAACCGTTTTTTCCTGATTTTTTAAAAAAGGATCTCCTGCACTTCAGCTTGGCCTTGAAACCTTTTATTTTTTTCTCACATACATTACACCCTGACTGCAGTCTCTCCTCTCTCCACTCATTCCAGTCCCTTTCCCAACCTCTGCTCTTCCCCATATCCACTCCTCTTCCTCCCTTTCCCTTAAAAAAAAAAAAAAGAGCAGGCCTCCCAGGGATATGGGCTGAACACGGCATAACAAGTTACAGAGAAACTAGGCACAAACCCTCATTTTAAAGGCTGAACAAGGCAACCCAGGAGGAGGAAGGAGTTCCAAAGGCAAAGCAGAAGAATCAAAGACACCCCCACTCCCTCTTTCAGGAGTGGGACGCTACAAAAACACGAAGCTAACAGCCCTAGGGTATGTGCAGAGGACCTAGCTCAGACCCATGCGGGCTCCGTGGCTGTCACTTCAGTCTCTGTGAGCCCCTATCAGCCCTGTTTAGTTGATTCTGTGGTCATTTTCTTGTGTCCTCGGCCCTCTTGGCTCCTACAATCCTTCTTCCCTGTCTTCAGGGGTTCTCCCTGGCTCTGCCGCGTGTTTGGCTGTGGGTCTCTGTCTGCTCCCATCAATTGCTGGGTGACACCGTTCTGATGATATTTGGGCTGCATACTGATCTATGAGTATAGTAGGATATCATTAGGAATCATTTTATTGACTATTGACTTATTTAGCCATTTAGCCAGTTGTGCTGGGTTCTATCCTGGGTCTCTGGGCTGTCCTGCCTGTGGTAGCTGGCCAACCAGGCAGTGTCAAGTGTGGCATGGGTCTCAAGTTGGACCAGTCGCTCACTGACCACATCCACAAGTTCTGTGCCACCATTACCCCAGCACATCATCTAGTCAGGACAGATTGGAGGTCAAAGGTTTTGTGGCTGGGTTGGTGTCCCAGTCGCGCTGCTGGGCACCTTCCTGGGTTACAGAAGATGGCCATTTTGGGCTCCGTATCCCCATTTCTAGGAGTCCTCACTTCCACATATCTCTCTTAATACTCTCTCCCTCTGTCCCTCCCACCTCTCACCTCACCTCTCCTGTTTCCACCTCCAGTCCACCCACAAAATCTATTCTATTTCTCCTTCCCAGGGAGATCCATGTGTGACTCCTAGAGCCCTCCTTGTTATTAGCCTCTCTGGGTCTGTGAATTGTAGCATGATAATCTTTTATTTAACAACTTATATCCACTTACAAGTGAGTACATACTGTTTGTCTTTCTGTTTCTGGGTCACCTCATTCAGGATGGTTTTTATCTATTTGCTTGCAATTTCACGATATCATTGATTTTTAACAGCTGAATAATACTCCAATGTGTAAATGTACCACATTTTCTTTATCCATTCTTTGGTTGGGGGGACATCTAGGTTTTTTTTTCCCTCCAGTTTCTGGTTATTATGAATTAAAGCTGCAATGAAAATGGCTAAGCAAGTGTCCTTGTGGTAGGATGAAGCATGTTGGTATATGCCCAAGAGTGGCATAGCTGGGTCTTGATGCAGATCAATTCCCAGTTTTCTAGGAACTGCCGCATTGATTTCCATAGTGTGTCTACAAGTTTTCACTTCCACCAGCAGTGGGGTCATGTTCTCTTTGCTCCCCATCCTTGCCAACATGAGCTATCACTTGTGTTTTTGATTTTAGCCATTCTGACAGGTGTAAGATGGAATCTCAAAGTCGTTTTGATTTGCATTTCCCTAATGTCTAAGGATGTTGAATATTTCTTTGTTTCTCAGCCATTTGAGATTCCTCTGTTGAGAATCTTTTTAGATCTCTATTTTTAATTGGATTATTTGGTTTGTCAATGTCTAGTTTCTTGAGTTCTTTATATAGTTATGATATTAGGCCTGTCAGATGTGGAATTGGTGAAAATCTTTTTTCAATTTGTAGGTTGCCATTTTGTCCTATTCATGGTGTCCTTTGCCTTACGGAAGCTTTTCAGTTTCATGAGGTCCCATTTATTGATTGTTTGTCTCAGTGCCTGCGCTATTGGTGTCCTGTTCCGGAAGTTGTCTCCCATGCAATGCTTTCAAGGCTATTCCCCACTTGTTTTCTAGCAGGTTCAATGTATCTGGTTTTATATTGAGGTCTTTGATCCACTTGGACTTGAATTTTGTACGGGGTGATGATGTTCAAGCCTCAATTTGCATTCTTTTGTATGTTGACATTCAGTAAGAATAGCACCATTTGTTGAAGATGCTGTCTTTTTTCTAGAGTCTCTTTCTCCCTTCTTTATAAAAAAAATCATGTGTACATAGGTGCATGGGTTTACATCTGGGTCTTTGACTTGATTCCATTGATCCACCTGTCTTTTTTTATACCAATACCACACAGTTTTTATTCATATAGCCTTGTAGGGATGGAACTCAGGTCACTGGGCCTGCATGGCAAGCACCTTTACCCAGTCTATGAACCACCTTGCCAACCCAGACTTAACGATGCTTAGTGCCATATCTACAAATATGTAACTAACCAGTCAGTGTGTCAGGAGCCTTTGGGAGCTGTGGGTGTATCACAGAGATATGGTTGTTGGTATTTCTTCAAATGTAAGATTGTTTGTGATACAAGAGACTGAAAATAGAAGTCAGGGACTCTGCTGGTAACAATCCCGCAGCTGGAAGATGGGATAGAAGTCAGCTGCTGATGGTAGGAACAGGGAGAGGGAAGAGCTAATATTTCCTGCAGGGTGGGCGTTATTGCTAGACTTCCCAGAACACAGAGGGATCAAAAAATATTTGCCTGAAGATCTCATAGCTATGAAGGGCCAGGCCTTAGAACCGAACTGGGGTTTCTCAGACTTTGGAAATGTAACTGAGTATCCACTTCTTATTCCATTCTGCCGTACACATCACAATCAGACCTGTATTCAAAATCAAGCTAACCACATCCCTGTGATGCCCCTGCTGCTGTCGGTCAGTGACTCTGCATGTACCTGCTGCCTAGAGTTTCATCTGTCTTGAGAAATGGATGCGAGTGCTTGAGGGGCTGCTGTCTAGAAGATGAAAGAGGGAAAGGCAGGAAGAACAATGAGGTTCTGATTGCCAGGAAAGTGCTGGATGGGGACTAGGAATTCGCAAGGGTCAGCCGGTTTGACAGAGGAGAAAATGAGTTCAGTGTGGCGGGCGGAAAGTTTGAGCTGACGGTGGGCCTTTCTAGTACAGATGGCTGCGAGACTGTTGGAAGGGCAGTGGTTTAAGCTTTCGGACCTCATGGGTTGAAAGTCATCAGCACAGATTCGTAATTATATTCTGAAGAGAGAAGTTTCCAGAAAGAACGAGAGGAAATGAAGAAAAGAGCCGAGTGTCAGAATAAGAGGCCCACACTTAGGGCTTTTCATTCTGGGAAGTGGGGGTGCCGAGGAAAGAGACAGGAGCGAGCAGAGAAGAAAAGAACGAGGGCATATATGCTCATTTGGTTATCATTACTGTTGCTTTCCACCCCCGGAGCCTGTTCGTTACAGAGAGTTGTAGGATTTGTGAGTTGCTTTCACAAATTTCCTCGACAAAAATACCCGACAGAAACAACTCAAATGTGTCAAGAATTATTTGGTCTTACCGTTTCAGAGACTGTTAGCTTCTTAGCCCCACAGACTTGGGTAGACTATCACAGCAGAGGGTGTGTATAGTATAGACAGCTGTCTACCACAGGATCCAGAGGGTGGTTCCTTCAAAGGCCCACCACAGCAACCCACTTCTGCAAGCTAGACACCACCCCCTGAAGCTTTCACAGCATCTAAGACAGCAACAAACACAATGTGGGTTATTTCAGCTTCAAAGCATAGCATACAAAGTGGGGAGTGACTATCCGCATCAACGGTAAAGCATTGGTTAGAGGATGTTGGTCCATGCTGGTTGATTGTAGGTAACACCCTATGATTCCTCCCAAAAGCTTGGACCCAGATGAAGAAGTGTTCTCACTTCTGTGGCACATGTACCCAACAGCAATGGTATAGAGATTAGTGTGGCAACAATGTCGCATAGAGTCCTGAAGTGTTCCATTATTTTTGGTCCATGCCCATCGGCATAACACATAGTACAACCTTTTCTCAAATGGCCAAACTTGAAGAGGAGGCATAAGCATCAAGAGGACCTGTGTAGCAGTTGCCAGAGAGTGTCTGTGTTGCTCCTTTTGGAATCTTTATTGCCCCTGTTGCCCTCCTGATATGGGTGATAGGTAGATTTCTGGCTTGAAATTGTGGCAAGCTGCTTCCCTGGAACAATAAAAGTTTCTCTGGAGCAGAAACAACGATGGTCTTTGCTGTCTGAGCCTCTGTCCCTGTTCTAGCTATGGTGAGTTAACATTGTTAGCCCAAGGTTGGTGTGTGTGTGTGTGTAAAATGGTTTGGGAAAGAATAGAAAAATTAAGCATGATCAACCAATGACAGCAACAGTGTAGTTCAGAATCTGTTTTGATGTTCTAAAACAGATGACTCTTAGGAAGACGTTGAAGTGAACAGATTTGAGTGTCAAAGCAGTCAAAAATTCTCACCCACACACTACAAAATATTATCTTTTCTCCGTAGCATATGGCGCTGCTTCCGCAATTATATTGGATAGCTTTTTTTCCCCTCCCACCAACTGTTCTTTTAATTTTGAAAATGCAGGCTTTGGTCAAATTTCTCTATTTGTGTGGTCTTCAAGGAGTGCACAGCCCTCAGTTCTGGGGAGAAGCTTCTACAGATCAAATAACACCATGAAAATGCTAACAAAATCTCCCGGATGTAAGCATTTCCCCAGAAAGCGCTGTTACCAAGCAGTCGCTGCAGGTACATTCAGCAGCGTGCCCTCTGAGGCATGGTTTTCTCCTGTTCCCTCATGATGTAAGTCTGTGCAGATAGGAGCACACAATCTGCACATAGCTTGGTGACTAAGGGGATAGTCACATGACCACTACTCAGAAGAAGGAGCCCTTCTACCGGCACTGAAGACTCTCCTGTCTCCCTTCCTGACTACAACCCCATTACTCTCTCTAGAAAGGATAGACGTATTAAAATTTTAAATTGTAATTCCTTGCTATTTAAGACAGTTTTCTATGACAATAAGGTGGCTCAAAGGGCAAAGCTTTTGCTGTGCAAACTTGATGACCTGTATTTGATCCCTAGAAACTGTGATGGAAAGAGGGAACAGACTTTCAAAATAGTTTACACACAGACACACACACTCACACACACACTCTCACACTAATAATAAATAAAACATTTTAGAAATTAAAAATAAATTGATTAAAATTTGTACTGCCTCTATATTCCTCTATATCCCTAGACAATATAGATTAGTTTTTTATGATCATATTCAGCTTTTGATTTCGCATGCCAACTGTTGCCATTCTGCTTTGGTTCCAGCTGTCTTACAAGGGCATGTAAGCCCTTCCTGAACCCTTCGCTGGTTTTGGAAACCCCTGAGCAATAGGGATTTACCTGGAGGTGTAAACGGAGGCTGCTCATTCGTTTTCTCGGCCACCCAAACCCGAATAATCACACAGAAACTATATCAAGTACAACACTGTTTGGCCGATGGCTCAGGCATATTTCTAGTCAGCTCTTATATCTTAAATTTCTATTAGTCTATGTATCACCATGAGGCTATGGCCTACCGCTAAAGTTCCAGCATCTTTCTCCTTTGGCAGCTACATGGTGTCTGCCTGACTCTGTCTTTTTTCTCCTTGTATTCAGTTTAGTTTTCCCACCTCGCTTTATTCTGCCCTCCCATAGGCCAAGGTAACGTCCTTATTAACCAATGGTAATAACATATATTCCTAGCATACAGAGGGGAATCCCACATCATGGAGGCACCAAGGCCAACAACAACAGCTGTCTTGTTTTGGGGACAGACAACATGAAAGGAGGTTTCTCATGCCTGACATTGGGATTTCCACCATTCTGGACCTCTTATTCTTTCAAAGTCTTTGTCTTCTACCCAGATTCTTTAACATATGAATTACAATGATTTTAGCGTCTTTAATTCCGGCTATTTATTGTTCATGCGCACAGGTGCCCTCATGCAAGTGTGACATTCAGAGGACAACTTTCTGGTGTTGGCTCTCTCCCTCCACCATGGGTTCCAGAGATCAACGTCAGGTGATCGGGTCAGGTTTGGCAGCATGTGACTTTACCTGCCGAGCCATCTCACTGGCCTAGTTGTAGCTACTTCAGGCCCATGCTGATACCTTCAGTAATGGGGCTGGGATGCATGTTCCTATTTGATGTTTGTTTTTCCTCTAGGATGTTGGTCTGTAATTCTTTCCGTTATATGCACGTGTGGAAATGCTACGACAAAACCTATTATTTTGTACATTAATGTTCTCATAGCCCCCCCCCATTTGCTGATTAGTTTGATTAGGTTCTAGGTATCATATATAGAAATTGTAGGAGTAGTTTCAGTCTTTGGATGATTTTATAGTCTAGAGAGAACATATTGCCTGCCCCCTTCCCATCAGCCAGTTCAGTTGGGACTGGTCAATTTGCTTTGCTTAACTATTGAGCTGACTGAAAAGTGGGCTTTTGTGCCTGCTGAGGTTCTGGTTTTATCAGCTCTTATTTCTGACTCAAAACTTCTGTGATGTTACCCAGCAGCCTGCGGACTTGTTCCAGTCTCCTCTCTGTGGGCTCTGACCTCCAGGTCATGTCCGATGGTCTCTGTCCAGTGTCAACATCTCAGGCTGCCATTTTCTTTAGTGTCACTGAGTTGCAGTTGCCTTTTCCAAGTTAGCAGACTCCTGGAAGGCTAAGGCCTGTCATTGGGTCTCGCATCTCTGGATTCCTCTTCTGACTCCTGGCTAGGTCCTTGCTGCTTTGGGAGAGTTCCAGAAGTCTTTCAGCGTCTCAAGACTTACTCTGGACTTTTTGGTCGTTCTCGCGGGCAGACTACCTAGCTTGCCTTCAGCAGAAGTGGAACTATTAATTATTATCTCTGATCTAGATTCTGTCATTCGAGAGGCAAATAGGATCCAAGTGTGTTATGAGCATGTATGAAGACGTCAGAACGAAATTCTTTGTTTTATGCATTAGTAAATACTATAGGAAAGAAGTATCTTTAAAAACTGTATAATTATTCACAAATCATATACATTTTTCTGCCTCTTGATATTTCTATGTTTATACATAACCACAGCTCAAGCCTTTCATTTTCATTTCAATATTCTATTATATCATATTCCCTTATCATTCAAGTATACAGTGCTTCTCTCCAGCTGCAATGCTTATGTTAGTTATGCCATTGTATTGATTTCTGTTTACTCCAGCCATGAGGAAGAATCCATACTTCTCCGCCTCACCACTAACAAGTGAGCTTTACCAGTTTGTGCCAATCTAGCTATGTACACCTGTGCTCTAGAAGTCTTCACCTTTCTGACTCACGATGAGTTTTGTTCTTTTTCTTCTTTTCAAGACAGAGTTTCTCTGTGTAGTCCTGATTGTCCTGGAATTCTTTCTGTCTCAGACCCAGAGATCTGCCTCCTGAGTGCTGGGATTAAAGGCATGCGCCATCACACCCAGCCTGAATGTCTCTGGAGGAACCTATGTACTAATTTCCATAGTTCACATTGATTTACATTCCCATCAACAACACACAGTTACCCCTCCACCCCAAGTCTTTACTAGCATTTGTTGGGTTTTTCTTTTCTTGGTGGCAGCCATTCTGACTCAGGTGAGAGGGAATCTCAGAGTAGGTTTTTCCTTTTTAAAAATTGGTTTATGATTATGATATTATGCATGCTGTATGAGCATGTGTGTGTGCACATGCATGCATGCATGCACATGCCATAGTGTGCATGTGGAGATCAGAAGACAGCTTCCATGAGTCTGTCTGTCTCTCCGTGGTGGGTCTGAGGATCAAGTTCAGGTTGTCAAACTAGAATGGCAGGTGCTTTCGTCTTGTAACCATCTTTCAGGCCCTTTGATCTGCATTTCCCTGATGCTTGAAGATATTAAACATTTTTTCATAGAATTATTGGCAATTTTTATTTCTTCTATTTATAGATAGGATCTAGGTCAGCATATGACAGAATGTATTTACCTACATTCATTCTAGCACTATTCAACACAGGAGAATCCATCACAGAAAAATCAGCCTGGCATCTGCTCAGGTGAATGCAGAGAGGAAAGGCAGAACAGAGACACAATAGAGTATTATATAAACCCCAAAGAAGAAGAGAACCATTCGCAGGTGTCTTAATTACGGTTTCTAAATGGACACCGTAACCATGGCAACTCTTGTAAGAAAACATTTAATTGAGGGTGGCTCAATTACAGTTTCAGAGGTTTAATCCATTAGGACCATGAAGGGAAGCATGGGGGCATGCAGGCAGACGTGGTGCTGGAGCTGAGAGTCCTACATCTTGCAGGCAACAGGAAGTTGATTGACACATTGGGTGGTGTCCTGAGCATAGGAAACCTCAAAGCCTGCCCCCACGGTGACACACTTCCTCCAACAAGGTCACACCCACTCCAACAAAGCCATATCTCCTAATAGTGCCTCTCCCTATGAGACTACTGTGGCCAATTACATTCAAATTACCACAGCAGGAAAGTGAATGGAACAGACAACACCATACTAAATAAAATAAGTTGTACACACACACACACACACACTCCTCATGTTTTCTCTTACATGTGGAACCTAAAAATAATTGACAACCTGAAAGCTTAGAAATCACTGTCAATGAAAGGAGAAAGAATTAGGGGCGGGGGTGCAAGGAGAGGAAGTATCGTTATTCAATTGTTGCATTGCTTTTTAAGCAGCCGTCTTTGATTGGCAGTATCATCTCCCATCGTTTTTCCTGGAGCCTTGTGTTATGTTTGCTTATCTGTGTTAGCCCTTGTTCTCGTTCTGTGACTACATATCTGACACAGCAACAGTTTGAGGGTACGGTCCATCAGGAGGGGATGGCAGATACAGGGGGATGGGGATGGCAGGTGTGGGGGTGGTGATGGCAGGTATCGGGGATGGGGATGGCAGGTATCAGGGAAGGCAGGTATCGGGGATGGGGATGGCAGGTATCGGGGATGGGGATGTCAGGGATGGGGATGGGGATGGCAGGAATGGGGCAGCTGATTACATTATGTCCATGGCAAAAGCTGGTGCTGAGCTTCTTTTCTTCTTTTCATTTAGTCCCACACTCCCACCATGCATGGAACCACACTCGGGGATCTCCCCTCTTCTCTCTCAAAGCCCTCTCAGACACCTCAGAGGTTTGTTTCTTAGGTTATTCTAAATGCTGGCAAGTTGACAGCGAAGATGAACCATCCACCATTCTGAGAATCACATCGCAGTGTGCCATCCCTGTGACACCTACTGAGACAGGCTCACCTATCCTCAGAGCAATGTGGGTTCTCTACTCTGGGCATCCACATCCCTTTTGGTGCTGAGTTTCTAGCTTCTACTAAAATGATCAAATGAACACAAACAGTGTGAGTAAATGAATAAAATTGTTCAAGACTTGAAGATAGATGGAAGTAGAATTAAAGAAGAAAATCCAAACTGAGGGAATTTTCACAATTTTGGAATTGAAAAATTTGGGAATTCATATAGAAACTACAGAGACAAACTTCACCAACAGAATAAAAGACACACACACACCTACCACCACCACCACCACCACCACCACCACCACCACCACCACCCCCGACAATGAAATAACAGGCATCAACAACCATTGGTCACTAATGTCTCTCAATACCAATGGTCTCAATTTCCCAATAAAAAGACACAGACTAATAGAATGGATGTACAAATTGGATCCTTTCTTCTGTTGCATGCAAGAAATACACCTTAACATTAAGGATAGAGATAACTTCAGGGTTAGGATTGGAGAAGATATTCCAAGCAAATGAACCTAAGAAACAAGCTGGTATAGCCGTTTTACTGTCTAATAAAATGGACTTCAATCCAAAACTAATCAGAAGAGATAGAGAAGGAAAGATTCACCAAGTTGACATTTCAGTTCTTAATATCTATGCCCTAAATGCAAGGACACCCAAGTTGGTCAAACTGGATGTTCATGTAGAACAATGCAATAGATCCATATTTATCACCCTGCACAAAGCTTAACTCCACATGGATCAAAAACCTCAACATAAAGACAGATACACTGAACCTCATAGAAAAAGTGGGGAATAGCCTTGAACTTATTGGCATGGAAAAAGACTTTATGAACAGAAAATGGAAAATTCCAGCACTAAGATCAACAATTAATAAATGGGACCTCATGACACTGAGAAGCTTCTGTAAGGCAAAGGGCACTGTCATTAAGACGAAGTAGCAGCCTACAGAATTGGAAAAGATGTTCACCAAACTCCACATCCAACAAAGGATCAATATCCAGAATATATGAAGAACTCAAGAAACTAGTTATCAAAAAACCAAACAATCCAATTTAAAAAATGGGTTTTAGATATAAACAGAGAATTCTTAAATGTTTGAGAAACACTTAGAGAAATGTTCAACATCCTTAGCCATCAGAGACGTGCAAATCAAAATGACTTAGAGATTCTTACCTCAGAATGGCTAAAATCAAAACCACAAGTGACAGCTCATTGTGGTGAGACTGTGGAGCAAGAGGAACACTCCTCCACGGCTTGTAGGAGTGCAAACTTGTACAGCCACTATGGAAATCAATATGGCAGTCCCTCTAAAAATTAGGAAACCCCAGTTATATCATCCTAGGGCATATACCCAAGGACACTTCATCCTACCAAAGGACGGTCGTTGTGACTTTACTTATAATAGCCAGAAACTAGAAACAACCTAGATGTCTCTCTAAAGAAGAAGGGATAAAGAAAATGTGGTACATTTATACTTAGGAGTATTGTTCAACTGTCTAAAACAATGACATCAGGAAAATTTCAGGCAAATAGATAGAACTAGAAAAAAATCATCCTGAGTGTGGTAACCCACACCAGAAAGATAAATATGGTGTATATTCACTTATATGTAGACATTTGCCATTAAATAAACAGTAACCAAGCTTCAATCTTAGATCCAGAGAGATTAAGTATAGAGGAAGGGTTTAGGGGAGGCACATGGATCTCCCTGGGAGGGGGAAATGAATAGGTTTTAATGGGTAAACTGGGTGTGTGTGTGTGTGGCGCTAACAGGAACCACAGGATTGGTTGTAAGGGTTGGGGAAGGGAATGCAGAGGGAGACAGCTAGGATTGTGGGGCATTTTCAGGATGATTTGGAAACCTAGTGCAGCAGAAACTTCCTAAACCATATAAACGCGATCCTAATGAAGTCTCCAAATAATAAGGGAGACAAACTGGCCATTTCTTGTCACCAAATGAAGTTTCCAGTACTTGGAATGGGTTACATCCAATTGAGTTGTTGGCCAAAGGGGTTTCCCATGGAAATCCCCAAACAACCCAGGAAGACAATAGGTTGTTGTCTGCACACTGACACTAAGGCCCCATTGATAAAGACAACACCTACACAACTCATTGAATATAGAGGGGGAGAGCTGGTGCCTATGTAGACCCTTCACTCCCATATTCTAGCTTCTATGACATAAAAGGGTACCCTGCAGGCCTCTGAAAGAAAAATGTAAACACCAGCCCAGTCACAGAACCTCTGACCTACAATCCATCCTGCCTGCAAGGTGTGCTATGACAGTGGTGGCACTAATCAACGAGCGTCGAATCTGACATAAGGTCCACTCCATGAGATAGAACCCATACCCGACACTGCCTGGGTGACCAAGAACCAGAGACTAGAGAGCCCAGACCTAGGCTTAAAAGCAAATCCTGCTGGTCTAAAAAAAGAAAGGTAGCAATAAAATGACCCCTAATGAAATCCTGCTATACGTATAGATCAGCCTCTTACTCAGCCGTCATCTGGGAACCTTCCTCCTGCTGCAGATGGTAATACAGACACCCACAGCAGGACACGGGGGGGGGGGGAATACACTGCTCCAAATAAGATGTCTTCATCAAATCCCTCCCCTCAGGGCTGAGAGAACCCCTTGGAAGAGGAGGCAGAAAGAGTAAGACACAGTGGGGATGGAGCACACCGGTAGAACAAGGCCCTCTAAGTCAACTGGGCAAAACTCACATGAATGGAAGCAGCAGGCACAGGGCCTGCACAGGTCTACACGAGTCTATAGGTCTGCATATGTATTATATAGCTTTCTGTTTATGTGACTCCTGAGGATTGAACGCGTGGGTCTCTGATTCTCGTGTCTTCTCTTTCAGTTTTTTTCTCCTGTTGGTTTGCCTTGTCCAATTTCGACGTGACGGTTTTTGTTTTCAATTTATTTTGTTACGTGTGCTTGTTTTCTCTTAGAAGCTTGTCTTTTTCTGATGAGAGACACAAAGGAACTGGATTCTCATGGGGGGAGAAGAGGGGAGTAACTGGGAGGAGCAGAGGAAGAGGAACTGTAATGAAGACCTACGCTGATCTTATGGCGGCATTTTCTTAATTGCGGTTCCCTCCTTTCAGATGACTCTAGCCTTCGTCAAGCTGACACAGAACCACCCAGCACACTTGTGTTCTACTCCCCCCACCCCGCACGGGCTCGCCTGGCTTCATGTTCATTTAGAGACCCCGTGTCTCTCAGGAAAAGAGATTATTATGTATTTCTCTTTTCTTTCACAACCTCATTGGTGAGGCTTCTAATCTACAGTCTGATCCAGAATCTGATACTCTTTTGGCTTTCTTCATTAACCTCTCTAGTGTATATTTTGCTTTATCTCATTAATTCCTGTTCTCAGCTTTATTATTATTTCCTTTGGGATTCCTTGGCTACTGTGTATAATATAATGGATATTTATTTATGAAATTTTATGTCCTTATGATAGCAAATATTCATGTAACTCTGCAAGTGTGTGTGTGTGTGTGTGTGCGCGCGCGCGCGCGCGTGCGTGTGTGTGTGCATGTGTTCAGCAGCGGTTCATTATCATCATTGAATTTTACATTTCTCTAATATAATCGATTGCATATTTTGCTATCTTTTTTTGTGAATTTTGGTGTATTGGCTAGAATTGTAAATGCTTTGTATTTACATTTGAGTCTTTCCTCAAGTCCTTTTTAAACGGTTGTGATTTTTGTGCCCATAACAGATTTTAATGAGTAGAAGTTACTAATTTCAAAGCAATCCCAGTTAACCTTTCTTTTCCTTTGGGGTTAATACATTTCGTGTCTTTATTGTTGCCTCTCCAAAGGCAATGGAGACATGTCTTGTGGTGATTGGTCTAGAGATTTAGAGACAGTCAGCTGATGACTGAAACTGTAGAAAAGGCAAAGCCATAGTTCTCTTCTGATGCACAGAACTCCCATGCCTGCCGTTCTCCCTACTGCATAACCACTATTTACACAGCATTTGCACTGTGTTAGGGTGATAGGCACCCAGAGATGCTAGAGTTTGTGAGGCTACATGCAGGTACTTGGCTTTTTATCTGGGGGTTTCGAGTGTCTGAGAATTTGGGTATCTTGGTACCCATCCTTCTTCCACTGCTACTCAGGGGTGACTGTCTCACAAAGTAACAGTAAAGCCTTATAATGTTTTCCTTTCCAATGGAGTCAAGCATTCTGCCCATCACTATGCACATCCTACCCAAGGCTGTGAAAAGAAAAAAGGCAAGAAGGGAATCCAATATCTCAGTAAAAGACCTCAAGGAATTTATCGCTTGATTTTAAACAATTGGTAATCTTGTGTTATTGTAGACATTGAATCCATGATGACCCCCCCTCCCCAAAAAAAAAAAAAACCTCTTCATGGTTACTGGCAAATAAGGAAAAGTCCCGAATTTGTGAGGATTGGATTGGCAAACATGTTTTTAGAAGGCTAGGTGCTGAGTATCTTTAGCTTTCTGAGTCACAGTCTTTCAACAACATCCCTCTGTAGATGTTGTGCCAAGGCAACCTGGACAATGCGTAAATAGATGGGTGTGGTTGTGTGCCAATAAAACTTTATTTACAAAGCCAGGTGTTGGGCTGGATTTGGCTCACAGGTTCTGGCTTGCTGGGGCCTGGTGGAGGAGACAGAGAGATTCTTGGGAAGACCCATTTCTGTAGTAATTTGAAAACAGACAAGACAGGATTCTTTCTATTTTCCCACACGAGTGTTTTACAAGTGACCTTGGCTTTTCGCTGCCCTGGGTGGGTCAGCTGATTGATTTTGCAGAGGCTATTTGTCTCTTCTGAGCGTTTTTGTATTTTTATTGCAAGGGTGGCATCTCTTGAGGCACTTAGGCTGTGTTGGGGAGAGTCGCAGGGTCGTCTTTAGGAACAACTTTTACTGACTGCTTAAAAAAAGAACGTAGACATATTTGTTGACATTATTACGTTAGCTGCACCAGCTGTTTTCAGTGCAAACTCTCCCTTGCTGTTCATCTCTGACAACAAGGGAACCCATCAATGCTGCTAACTGTTGGTGTAGCTTAGGAATAGGTCAGATAATTTCAGATCTAATTCCTAGGTTTAGATGAACACAGCTGAGGTCTGAAAAGATGTTTTTGAAGCGTATTTTTAGAAATTAAATATATATATTAGTGAGGTGCAATCATGATGTTTTTTTTTTTTGTTTTTGGTTTTTCGAGACAGGGTTTCTCTGTGGTTTTGGAGCCTGTCCTGGAACTAGCTCTTGTAGACCAGGCTGGTCTCGAACTCACAGAGATCCGCCTGCCTCTGCCTCCGAAGTGCTGGGATTAAAGGTGTGCGCCACCACTGCCCGGCAATCATGATGTTTTACCTAGCTAGTCTGTTGGGACTTTAGGGAACCAGTGAGGAATCCCAAGCAAGGAAGTAACAAGACAAGCAGATTGGTAGGCTAGAGGATTGTTCTGCAGGAGGTGGGGAGCCCCACCATGGCGCAGGATTTTCAGTTATAGGTTGGTGGCTGTTGCCATGATGAAGAATGATGAAATCCTGGGACAGGACCTTGGCAGGAGAATGGAGAAAAGATGACCAACAGACTAAGGAAGGAGAGTTGCTGGAATCATAGGGATTGGCTGTAGACAGCAAGAAAAGAGGGGAGGGTCTAGGATGAGCCGGGTTTCTGGGTTGGACAGCTGTGTGGATGAAGATAATAATTCTAAAGAAGTACGAGAATTCTATAGGCAGAGGGGCTGCGGGTGGAGAGACCTTGTGTGGAGGAGTTGCAGGGGGAAGGAGTTTGAGTTGAGCCAGGCTGAGACTCAGATGTCTCAGATCACGTAGCTGAATTGAGCAGGAGACATTTGGGCGAGCAGATGGTGAAAATCCTCGGCAGGAGTTTGCACGGTTCTGACCATTGGGACAAAGCCACTTAGGACTGTGTTTCGAAGGTGCGTAAAAGGGGGCAAGAGAAAAAAGCAGAAATGTGTGTGGTAGGGAAAAGGTGAAAGAAGTCTGTGGTGTGGGCGGGTCACGTGATATATCAGCACAGGAAAGTGTTTAGGGCTGGAGGGAAGAGTCCCTCTAAAATGGTAATCAGTGGTCAAAACCGGTTTCAGGTGGCTAGATGCAGTGTGGAAGAGGAGGATCTGTAGGCAACACTTCCAGGCTGCCCGGCATTTGCACTTTAAGGGAGGAAAAGTAGCTTGGAGCACAGAGTCCCAAGCGAGGGAGTCGCCGAATGCCAGGAGTCCCCTAAGAAGGAAGTGGAGAAAATGATACACAAGGAAGAATACCGCTGTAAGCACTGGCTGGAGCATCCAGAAAGCAGGTAAGTGGATGTGTATGTGATGAAGTCTTCTCCAGGGTTACTGCTCCTTGTCCTGTGACTGTACGGTGAATGGGAAGTACAGTCCATGACACGTTACCTGGAGAGAAGCGTGTACAGGGTGTAGATCCCACTTAGTGATTGCCAATAGTAACAAAGGTTGGGAGTCTGGACAGGAATTGCAGGAATACGGCTTTGTCACACCCGCCCATGCCTGTCTCTCCTTCACCCATGGTCAACAGTAATTGTAGTGTCTTTTCTGTGCTCATTTTTGAACTCGGGATTCATTCCAGGGCCATCGGCAGCCTTTCACAGTTTACAAGAGTTGTCGTTTAATCTGAACATTGTTTGTGATCCTTGGACTGTTCTAAAAAATGACACGTACCATAAGAACTTGAAGAAAGGGAACTGTTTCTGTAAATTGTATGTTCCTCAAATGCAAGGGTGGTCTGATTCCTAGCAAAGGCCACATTGTTATATCCTACCCCTAAATCCTAAATTTATGCCCTGGCAATGTTGAAGCATGCACGGGCAGCCCCGTATATGGCGGTTCTGTTGAACTTGTCCATATTGGGTTTCATGGTCTAAGGTGATGAGGATGACTGACCAGGTCAGTCCTCAAGAGGGCACCAGATCTCATTACAGATGGTTGTGAGCTACCAGGTGGTTGCTGGGAATTGCACTCAGGGCCTTTGAGAGAGCAGGCCGTGCTCTTGACAGCTGAGCCATCAGGGTTCAATGAGGCCTTGTGGAATTTTACAGTTTCATTTTATCCTTCAGGTCAGTTTTGTGTGTGTGCACGTTGTCGTTAGAGCTGTTTTGTGGCCGTTGAGAAAAGGAGTAGCCTTTTTATTTCTCAAGGAGTTTGTGTTCCCCATGACAACTTTCCCAACCCCACAACTTAAATTCATTTTCTTTGTTCCTACGGGAGATGGGAAGCAGCTGGTCACCATCCCCTGTTAATGCTTGTTCAGTGCCTTCTTAAAAATAATCCCTGCACTTGGGCACATTCTGCCACGGGAAACAAACCAGTGGCCAGAGCTTAAATCCTGTGTGAGTTCACATTAGGTGGTATCCTGGGCTGTGAGCTTTGTGGAGACAGAAAGTGGGAGGGTGGCTGCCGGAGCCTAGGGGGAGTCGGAATAATGGCTTCGGCTTTCCGAGAAAGAGCATGTGGTGGATGATAGCGGTGGTAGTCAACAATGGAATGAATGTACTTGCACATTGAACTTCATGCTTCCAAACGGCTGTGGTGTTTTTCAAAACCCTTTGTACACGTACTCTAGGGGCATCGTAGAAATGGCCACCTAGCTGCCACATCTTCGGCCGAAGTGTGTTCTCCACTCCATTTGTTTTTCATCTTTCCTTATGGCCCTCCCTCCATTTTTCCACTTTGGTTGCTCTTCTCTGGACCATCTTCAAGTCTTCCACAAACCAGATGGAGTTTAGACAGGACGGCCAAGCCAGTGTAGTGGGAAAGTCAGCTCAGATGACCAAGGACGTGATGTGCAGGTTACTCCGCCAACAGCGGCAGTATTGGGCCGTGGCTTGTCCTAATGTATAGATGTGACTCTGCCCTTCCTTCCCACTGTTTCATCTGGGGCAGCTGAAACAAATGAACGCCAGTGAGCTTGAAGCTTACTGTGGTCTCTAGTCTTTTCATCACAAGGCAATGTTGCTATCATTTTTGGGTATACTTAAAAACACAGCGTACTGGGGCTTCTCGAAATTATGTATTCATGACTCCATCTGTCAGTTTTCTAGATAAAACCTTTTCTTTTTGGTTAGAGCCTGTGATTCTTCAGTAGACCCCCTGAATACACCAGGGTACTGATGTCTTTGCTATTGTGTTCTCTCCTCCCAGAAGCGCTGCATTGGAAGTCTTTAATTTCCCACCTAATAATCTGTCTATAATGAGACGCTATGGATTGTGACGTCATTGGCAGCACCTGCCTGGCCAGGAAAGCAGCTCAAAGAGCTTAGTTTTCAATAGTTTTCCTTTGTTCTTACCTGGCAGTGAACAGGGAAACTTGAATAGAAATACTTATTATATTTGTTTTGCTTTTTTGCTTGAGACAGGGTCTCTCACTATAATCCTGGCTGTCCTGGCCTGGAGTTCACTATGTAGACCAGGCTGGTCTCAGACTCACAGAGATCCACCTGCCTCTGGGTCTCAAGTGCTGGGACTAATGGCATGTACCACCATGCCCTGGACATCCATACTTTGTTGTAGTGAGTGTGAAAGTGCAGTCTAGTTACCTCAAGGAAAAGAACCAAATGGCAGAGTTATGTAGAGTTATGTTGTTTAGCCTTTTCCCACAATGTATAGCATCGCCATTGGTTCTGCTTGATGTCTACTTTTTCTTCCAGCTGTCTGAGAGGGAGCAAGGACAAGGGTGAGGAAGAATATTTAGGTAGACCAATGGTGTTTAAGATTTACCCACTACTTAAAACTACATCATGAACTTCAACCTAAACTGTGGAGTTCCTGCTCTAAGAAGACAAAGTCAAGCTGATGCCCACATGTGTGTGTTTTCTGCTGTGCCCACCTCTCAGAAGACCCCTTCAGGCCCTCTCCGTGCCAGCAATATGCGGAGGTTTCTGCCGGTATGATCTGTGTGGTGTATGGCTGAGCAGCCTGCTTTTGGCCTTACATTAAGTTACATTAAGTTAGGGCTCTGGCTTTGGTAGACCAAGAGCATCTTAGGCCTTAAGTGGCATTGAATGGGTACCAGAATTTAAAATTTCAGGAGTACTGAAAAGTAGCAGTAGAGGAAGGGAGAAGAAGGTCAAAGGCAACATCTGTGGTGGGTCCAAGTTCCGCCCTGCAGGATGGGGAGTTGGATGCCACTGATTTATCGAGACTGATGTTGGTCTGGAGCCCCATGACCGCCTGGCGCCATGCTGTCTGCTGGCCTTCCTCATCTGGCTTCATAGTTCTTGGATGACCCGTGTGTTTTGGACAGTATACTGCCTGTGTGGCAGAGTTCGGTGGTGCTGTGACCAAAAAGCATTGCTGAGCAAGTCCCGACATGAATTGGGTGGCCATAGCCAGCCTTAGGTGTCAGGCCTTGTCACCAGGATGTTGCACTAAATGGGCCTGGACTGCTTGTTTGTTTTCTCCTCGGCGTTCAGTCAACCCAACAGAGCAAATACTGAGTACCAGACAGTCTTAGTAGTCTAAGGAGAAAGCTGTGTTCCCGGTGTGTGGGAATGCACCGTCAAACTTATACCTCCTCTGGAGATGCCACCAGAGTTATTAAAGTCTTTTACAGCACAGTGTCCTGAAACAGATGGAATCGGACAGTGCAGGGGAGGATTTCTATGCATCGTAGAAACCTGTCATGGCCTCCGATTCAATGCAGGGCAATGACTGAGATCGTAGAGTATGTATGGGTAGATGTGTGGACTGAGATCTCAGTATGTATGGGTAGATGTGTGGACTGAGATCTCAGTATGTATGGGTAGATGTGTGGACTGAGATCTCAGTATGTATGGGTAGATGTGTGGACTGGTGGGTCACATTTAACCAGCAGTTTAATCACGATCGGACGGTGTTGAAACATTTCATAAAGGCTGATGCCATCACCAGCCATTTACACCTTTCTGTCACGCAGCAAGGATCCTATCGCCCCAGCTGTTTTATAGTCTGAAGCTGAAAAGTTTGTCAACATTAAGGCACGTACCCAGGAAACGCTTGCCCTGGGATTCCTAAGAGGAAGGGATTAGGACTTCCAGTCCCTGACAAGCACTTCATGGAGACAGACATAGGCAGCATGTCCCCCTCCTGTAGAGAAGAGCAAAGTAGCTCTGTGAAGTCACAGTGGCTCAATCATGGGAGCCATCAGCTCAGGACACAGCTCTGTGTGGGAACTTCTGCTAAGTTCAACCCAGTCGGCTTACCAGAGGGGAACAACAAGCTGTTCATTTCAGGCTGATGTAGGTTGTGAAGCTCCTGGGGGTAGGGGTGAGGATACAGGAGCTGCGGGACAGACATTTAAGACATCAGACAAGCTGACGTTCAGGAGTAAGGTGTGGGAGAAACCCGCCCATGTTGGGGGAGGGGGGGATCAGCTGTGATCTGGGATGAAATAAGAAATAAGGAGCAAAACAATGCCACACTCTGACCCTTCTCAGATTTGTCCTGGTTCTTGCTTTGTCCAGCCAGGCACATGGAAGGGACAGAGGAGAAAATCATCTTGGACTCGGGAGAGGAAAGGGAGAGATGAGAAACCTCAGGGCAGCGTAAAGCATCCTTAAAGCACATGCAGAAACACAATCCCCCTGGCAGGCACGTCTGCTTCAGATTGCTGGGTATGTGCCTTGATTTTCCTCTCTGTCCCTCTCCCTCCCTCCCTCCCTCCCTCCCTCCCTCCCTCCCTCCCTCCCTCCCTCCCTCCCTCCCTGTGTTCTGTCCTTCATTTCTCTGTTTCATCAATGTAACCACAAAGAGCTAACATAGGTTTGTCAGAGAGCGAAGGGGTAGTGAGGCTCTTTTGTTCTCAGTTATTTCCTCCACCAGGGTAACAGGCCTCTTCCTTAAGCATTCTCAGGCTCTGCACAAACATGAGAGAGCTGCCACAGCGCAGGTACAGGGCAACAGTCAGGTATTGTATCCACAAAGCCTCCGGCCCAGCGGGCTGTAGTGGGGTCGTGATTCTGTTGTGCCTCCCCCTGGCCCACGTCCCTGTTTGAAGTGGCTGGGCCCACTGCCTCCACCTGGAAACTGATAAGACGCACTCGGGCGGGCTCTCATCGGTTTCCAGGACAAACAGGGAAGAATGCTGTCGTGCCGTGGTACGGGAGCTGCTGGCTGGCAGGGTCTCTAAAGAATCAACATGGCCTCATTTCTGCCTCCTCTTGTGTTCCCAGGGTGATTCTCAGCTCAAAACTAATAAAAATCGACGTGTTCTTGTAAACTAACAAGTACAGACCCTCCCGCTCGTTCTTAAAACTTGATGTGCCAATTTCAAAACCGTTCCCTCTGTTCAGAAAGGAACCACGCAGGCCGTTTGCAGGAAGAGAACAGTCGAGAAAGTGGTTGTGACATTGTGGGCTCTGTTCATATTGAGGGTAACTGTGCTCTGCCCAGCACCGCTCTGAGCCAGGATCTGTAGCTGTTATTGGGATTGAGGCAGTGAACAAGTATCTACCCTAGAGTCAGTTCCACACAGACGGGAAGGGCTCAGGCTAGTGTTGCAGCTATTGCAAAGATGAACTGAATATTGACAGCATGGAGTTAAACACATACATGTTACATATAACTTCTCAAAGATTTCCCTTTTATCCTTTTTGCTAGGAAAAGGACATCAACTATAAAAAGTACGATGCTGAGTGGCTGTAACTAAAGAAAGGCAAACTCGGCTCGCGTGGCCTTGTGATGTAGTAGAGTTTCTTTTCCAGAAATCTGCCGCACACAAAGACCATCTGTGCGACTTTGAAGGAAGTTTAGCTTTGGTTGTCTCTCTTGAAGTTCCTTGCTTTGGGTGTTTGGACTGAGGACGGCATGTCTATAGAAGTTTCTACACTTGGGTTTCAGGCAGATTTACATCAAAGCGGAAGCCAGGCTGTGTCCCATGATTTTGCATAATGTAGCCTCGCTGAGGAACAGCACGGCTCCTGGAACGGTTTCCTCCCGGTCAGTCAGGACATCTGGAAATATGTCCTTTGAGTCTGCAGATGGAGGAGGCACTGCTAGACGTGGAACTAACCAGTTTGCCAAGGTCTGTGCATGTCCGCCACAACTGTCCTCGTGTGGCTTCCTTCATCTCTGTGGCCCGTCCTGCTGGCATCGCAGCTTCTGAACAATGAGCCGTCTTGCAGAGCTTCGCCTGGCAGCCTACCTCTCCCTCTTTCCTTGTGCCTTCCCGACTCTGGACCCTGGCAGACTTGGCCTCCCCTTTCCGTGTTCCGGTTAGTTGGTCAGCAAAACTGTAAAGACACCCATCTTTGTATCTTCATCAAGGGGAGCTTCAATCTGAAGAAGCAGGGAGCTGATGAGTGAGGAGGTTGAGGACCTTGGGAACATCCTATATGACAGCTCCAAAAAATTTATTCAGGTGCAGTGATCTCCAGCCCCGGGTTCATTCTGATGTCCCCAGCAGATAGGAATACTCTGAGGCAAACAAGCAGTCTGCCAAAGGGCATCCAACGGCTCCTCCAGGCAGAGCAACAGCTCTTGGCTGTTGGATCAGTAAAATTATCTATTTCAAAACAATCCAAAAATAAAAAACGAAGTGTGAGGGGGAGGGAAAAAAAGAAATCAACAAAGGGGATAGTGTTGTTTATGTAACTTTTTTGTAAGGTCATGAAAAGTTTTTTTCTCTCTGGGCACCAGTTGGGTATGGTACGTGCTCCCAAGCCAGGACAGACTGCTTGGGAAAGTGAGGGTCCCTCTGGGGATTTTCCTTTGCTAATGACTTCAGTCTTTCTCCCTTATGATTTTTTTTTTAATGTTCCGCTTCAAAGGTTCTTAGGAACCATTGTTGGAAGCTTGTAAAGTAGGCATTTCTGTTCTCCCTGAGTTGTCAGGGCTCTCCAGGAGGACAAGCAGGGCGATCTAGCAAGCAGCACAGATTTGTCCTTACAGATAGGAGGGCTGAGGGCCAGGGTAGCAGCTACCCAGCTTGTGGCTCTTACCTTGGCTTCTGCATGCTCAGCCGGATTTTCTCAGCTCAGGATAAGCATCTCACTGTTTCTGCGGCCCCATTGCTGGCTACCAGTTGGCCATGAGTGGCCACTTGAGTGTAACCCGCCAGTTGAAATTTATGTTCCTAGAGCTCAACTTAAAAAAAAGAAAGTAAGGTATAGTGTGTTTTGTGGAAGCAAAGACTTCATCAGAAACTTTTAAGAAATCATAAAATTGAAGGTGAAAATGAAATTCACAAATAAGAAACCAAAAACCTTGGTCTGGCCTTTGAGGGATGTAGCTCAGTTCATAGACTGCTTATGAAGCCAGCACAAAACCCTGGGATTAGTTCCTAGCACTGCATAAAGTGCGTAGAGGAACGTGCCTAGTGATTCTAGGACTTGGGAGGCGAAGGCAGAGGATGAGAAGTTCAAGATTATCCTCAGCTACATAGCAAGTTTGAGGCCAGCCTGGCTACACAAAACCTTACCTCAAAAACAAAAAGTTTCTGTGTTCAGAAGGTTAATCTATAGAAAAAAAATCAAAGATGAAAGAGAAGAAAGGGCAAGCAGCCATGTTAAACAGAAAAATCCTCATGAAGGGGACTTTGTAGTGTGTTAGTATAGCAGAGAAGACAGAGCAGGTGAGAGAGCAAGTTAGGCGAAACTGAGGAGCAACTGTTTGGTACGGGACTGGTGACACATGCTGGGTTTGTAAATTCAGGAGACACTGGGGTCTGACTTCCACCAGGGCTCCTGTTTGAGCTGTCCTCAATACCCTTCCTGGAATTCCCTTCCTTGTAACAAATCAGGTAGTAGCTTGGGTCCGTGAGTGAGGATGGAGCAGCTGGACCTGTCTGCTGTATTCTGTCCATTTTGTAGCTCGTCATTTTGTTGGCCTTGCTTGTTTTCAGTGGGAAGAAGTTACAGCAAATGTCAGGCACAAGTCAAGGTCCCACCTCAGGTCAGACTTTGGCTGGACTCAGCCTTGTGCCCTGTGGTACTTTGAAAAAAAAAAAAAAAAAGGTCCCCAAAGGTAGTAGCTCTATTAGGAGGTGTAGCCGGGTTGGGGTGTGTGTGGACTTGCTGGAGGAAGTGTTTCACTGTGGAGGTTTCATGTATGCTCAAGCCACACCCAGTGAGAGACGACTTCCTATTGTCTGCACAAGATGCAGGGCTCCCAGCTTTTGCTCCTGCACCATGTCTGCGTGCTCTTTGCCATGTCCCACCGTGATGATAATCCCCAAAGTGTCCCTTGAGCCCCTCTGATGTCAGTTCCTTCTCTGTATACCTGGTCCCTGGTATCCTCTGACCTGACATTTTGCCCTTGTAGTTCTGTCTTTATCAAACATGTTTATTATGATATCAAAAGATACATGTTATACTATCTACAATGTATTTTTAATTCAGTATTGTTTTTTAAGTAGTTTCCCAAATCTGTCCCCTTTCTATTTTATTTTATTTTATTTTATCAAGGACACAAACTAGAGTCTGTCAGTGGCCTGTTTGCAAGTCTGTAGAGCATTTCTTGAATTAATGACAGATGTAGGAGGAGGGCCTGGTTCACTATGGGCGATGCTACCCCTGGGTTGGTAAGTGGAGGTTGGGGGCTGGGGACAGCTGAGCAAGCCAGTAAGCAATTCTCCTCCATGGCCTCTGCTTCCCTCTGCCCTTGAGTTTTGTCCTGACCTCACTTCATGATGGACTAGAAGCTAAAATAAGCCCTTTTCTCCCCACATTGCTTTTGGTCCTGGTGTTTATCACAGCAGCAGAAAGCAATCTAAGACAATCACCAGAGAACCAAAGTTTCAAAAGATGTTTTTTTAAAAAATATTTATTTATTATGTATACAATATTCTGTGTATATGCCTGAAGGCCAGAAGAGGGCGCCAGACCTCTTTACAGATGGTTGTGAGCCACCATGTGGTTGCCGGGAATTGAACACAGGACCTTTGGAAGGGCAGGCAATGCTCTTAATCACTGAGCCATCTCTCCAGCCCCCTCAAAAGATGTATTTTATGGACTTTTGATATTCATAATTTTATGTCTTATTTAGGAAATCGGTGTAATCTGAAGTTACAAAGACTTTCTTCTAGAAATATCATAGCTTCAATTCTTACGTTTAGGACTATGATCCACTTTGAGTATAATTTTTTTGTGTATAGGTGGAGATTAAGATATTTCCAGTCGTAAACTAACGTTTTTTGGTGGGTTTTTCTAGTATCATTAGAGAAAGCACAATTCTCTCTCTTATCATTGAGCAATGCAGATGTCAATCAACTGCCCAGGTGTAGCTCTAAATCTGGACTATTTACTCTGTATTTCTGTTAACCTCGTTGCTGTTACTCGTATACCAGTGTTGTCTTGAAAACAGGTAATTTGAATTTCTTTAGTTCAATTACCTTTAATTTTTATTAAATAATTTATTAATGCATTTGGGTATTTTGTCTGCATATATGTCTGTGCACCATGTGTTGTGCCCGGTGCCCACTGATCCCCTGGGACTGGAGTTAATGCATGATAGTGTGCCACCATATTGTGTTGGGAATTGAACCTGGGTCTTTTGGAAGAGTAGCCTCTCTTCCCAACTGTTGAGCTATCTCTCCAGCCCCTCAGTGAGCTTTTGAATTCCATTATAAGGCTCACTGGGATTTTCATTGGATTATGTTGATTCTGTAGATCAACTGGGAGATGTGTGTGTTATAATCTTAAATTGCTTGGCCCATGATATGATTTAGCATTCCATTTCTTAATATCTTTGATTTCTTTCAATAATGGCTAATATTCAAAGCACATATCTTGTATGTATTTTGTTAGATTTATTCTCAAGTGATTCATGTGTTATAATTTGTTGACATATGGTACTGTTTTTCGGTTTCCAGCTGTTTATGGGTAGTCAATACCATTGCTTTTTAAAATCTATTATATTTGTCATTGTTGTAGAATACTATTTTAAGGTGTGTGACTTTTTGTTTATGCTGCATTTGTTTAACTCTGAGCTGTGATTCTTTGCCTGTCTAAAACACCTGATGGTCTAATGAAGAGGTGAACAGCCAGTAGTGAGGCAGGAGAGGGGACAGGCGGGGTTATCAGGCAGAGAGGATAAATAGGAAGAGAAGTCTGGATAAAAGGAGAAAGATCAAGGAGAAAGGATGCTAAGAGCCAACAACCCAGCCACACAGCCAGCCATGGAGTAAGAAGTAGAAGGTATATAGAAATAGAGAAAGAAAAACCCAGAGGCAAAAGGTAGGCGGGATAATTTAAGAAAAGCTGGCTAGAAACAAGCCAAGCTAAGGCCACACATTTATAAATAATAATAAACCTCTGTGTGTATTTATTTGGGATCTGGGTGGCGGGCCCCCAAAAGAGTGAAAAAAATCAAAACCAACATTTTAACGTTCCAACATGGGTCTCGAGTAAAACCAACAACAACATGTCATATTTGTTGACTTAAGATGTTCACTAATTTTCCTTAATATATAACCGTCTTCAAAATCTGGGGTGACCTTCACTTCTGATATTGACAACTCGTATTTCCTCCTCTCTCCCCACTAGCGTTGGGGCTCACTCACATCCAGGCTTTTGTGTGTGCTGGGCCCGCACTGGAGGACCAAGATACGTTCTGAGCCCTTCCTTCCTTTTCTTGATAAATTTGGCTGAATGTTTATAAACTTCATTGAAAATCTCACAGAACTACCTTTCGGTTCCATGGATTTTCTGTGTTTCATTTCATTGCTTTCTGTTCTTTATTTCCTTCTGCTTGTTTCGATTTCACCTAGCTCCTCTTCCTCAGGTTCTACTGCTGGCCTTAACTCGTCAGTATCGAGAGGGAGGGGGAATGGTGTGGGGGGAGGAGAAGAGGAGTGGGGGGAGGGGGAGGGAAGTGGGGGGAGGGGGGCATTATTTGGGAGGAGGGGAGGGAAATGAGAAACGGGGAGCAGGTGGAAATTTTAATTAAAAAAGAATAAAAATAAAAAAAAATAAAATAAAATCCTTTCTTCTCTTTGAACACAAACACTTAATGCTATTGACTGTTTAGAGCAAAACTCGTAAACATGTGTTGTGGGATCAACATACGCAGAATTCCAAACTAAAACACTACTCAAGGTGGGGCTGGAGAGGTGATGGTTCAGTGGATGAATGCTTGCTGCTCAAGTGTGAGTTCAAATCCCTAGAACACAAAAAAGGTGAGCATGGGGGAATAGGAGCTGTGACCCCATCGCTGGGGAGTTTTGTGAAGCACATAGGCAGGGGGATTTCTGGGTTGGCTGGTTACCAGCCTAGCTTCAGGTTCAGTAGCGAGATCCTGTCTGGCCTTCACACAGAATGGGTGCGCATACCACCCCCCAATATACATCTATAGCATACATATACACACCCAACATGCATGTACACACAAAAATATGTGCATAAAAGATACAAGAGAGCCGGGCAGTGGTGGCGCACGCCTTTAATACCAGCACTCGGAAGGCAGAGGCAGGCGGATCTCTGGGAGTTCGAGGCCAGCCTGGTCTACAAGACCTAGTTCTGGGGCAGGCACCAAAATAACAGAGAAACCCTGTCTTGAAAAACCAAAAAAAAAAAAAAAAAAAGACATGAGAGAAACCAAATTATACAGTTCTAAGATATACTATCTGGTCAGACTTGCAATCTCAGCACTTGGGAAGTAGAGGCAGGAGAATAGCAATTTGGAGCCAGCCTGAGCTATATTACAAGATCCCCTCTCAAAGAAAACAGAAACAAAGGGGCATTAGAGTACTATTTTTTGCATTTGCTCATAACAAATTTTTTTGTTTTGTTTTGTTTTGTTTTTTCGAGACAGGGTTTCTCTGTAGCTTTGGACCCTGTCCTGGAACTAGCTCATGTAGACCAGGCTGGCCTCGAACTTATAGAGATCCGCCTGCCTCTGCCTCCTGGGATTAAAGGTGTGCGCCACCACCGCCCGGCAACAAATTCTTTAAAATATATAAGAACGAGTGACAGAAACCAAAAGCAAAGTAGGCAAATCTACAGCTCCGTATGGAGAACATAACAACGTTCTCATTCTTCATTTGGTGCAATGGTAGAGATGTCCAGAACATCAGCAACTAACCTCACTTCCCTGACGGAACCAGAACACTCCAACCAGATGCTGTCAGGCTAAACATTCTATCTAGTGCACATGGGATGGTCATCAGGAAGGCCCTGTTTTAGGCTATAAAGAAAGCAAGTTTTTAAAATAATTGAAATCATACATATTATATTCTTTGAACACTATAAATTAAATCAGAAGTCAAAAATGGAAAGACATATGGGAAGTACACAAAGATTTGGAGAGGACACATGCCATTTCTAAATAAGCTTTGAGCCAAATCAGAACTTAGGGGAGAAATTAATAAATACTTTGTATGTAGTAAAAACAAAAACATCACATATCACAATCAGTGGAATGTGGCTTGTGAGGGCTCTCCTCAAGGTTCAGCTTCCATAATTTGTTTACCCATCTTCAAGATAGCCAATTCCTTTCTCTGCCATGTTTAGTCTTCTAATAAATCTACTAAAGAAATGTTTTATTTCTGATAGGAGGTTTTCTTTCCAGATTTCTCACTTGAGTTCTCAGAATGAATTTTAATGATGTTTTGGGTCTCTCTGTAGATGACGTTCACTCTTCCCACTGTGAGCTATAACTAAGTTAGTTATGAGTCATAGCTCCTTTGGGCCTCCATCCTTACAGCATCATTCTTGAGTCATATTCTGTTAGTGGTTTTATGCCTTTATTCCCCCTCTGTTTTTGGTGAGATAGGGTCTGGATCTCTGGCTGGCCTGGCGCTTCCTATGTAGACTCGCTGGTCTGGAGCCTCTAGAGAGCTGCCGGCCCTGTCTCCCAGTGCTGGGTGAATGGTCGGCACCACCAGGCCCAGCAGGAAAGTGGGTTTTGGTTTTCACACTCCATGGCACTTACGATTTGTCTTCGGATGCTAGACATGGTAAGAGCTTTTCATCCAGCAGGCTCTTACCAGGATCTGAGTCAGGCTTGTCAGCAGTTTAGTGGGGTTTGTTGATTTGCGTCTGCCACAGACGTCGCCTTCTTTGGGCTGAGGGGCTGTTAGTCTCCAGGCAAGCCTCACATGTGGCCCAGGTCACACGCATCCTAAGATGGCTATGGGTACAGCCCAATACCCTTGTTGATGACAGCATCATGTTAGACTGTCACATGTAGGACACTACCAACTCTGCGAGTGGCTCAGGATGACGGGGATTCTGTCGTGTCTGTGATCGGCCCACAGCTTTTCAGCCCCTTGTGATCTGATACCTTCCACAGAAGCTGAACTCTTATAAACAGAACTATTAAGTATCTCCATATTGTAGAGTGGAAACAATCTTCTCTTGTGCTTTTCTACATCTTAAGTGAATGCAGAACCACAGTTAGTATTTTTTTTTAATAACCCTGTTTTTCTGTTTAAGTCATTTCTGCACATGAAAGAATTTTGCCTTACGGGGGGTGGGGGGCAATGTATGGTAGTGGTTAAGACAAAAGCAGTATTCAGACCGAACTGGCTCTGAAACCCAGCTCTATCTTGTTACTAATTTCTGAGCTTTGTGACTGAGCGAATTATTTAACTCCGTTCAGTTTTCTCATTAGGAAGACTGGGTAGAACGAGATATGCCTGTAAAATCCTTAGCACACTGCCCAACTGTAGAGCCTTCAATGGGGAGCCATTATCAGATCAAATTTTATATGACTAAGCCTGGTGACATAGCAAAAGATACCCTGGATAGAAAAGAGACCAGAGTGTGGAAGGTCATTAGCATAAGATTCAAGTCACAGGCCCTGAAATAGGCTGCAGCAAAGGCAATGGAAGAAATGAGCCAGCCCTGTGCAAGCACTGGACCCCTCTGTGGAGTTCCACTGGGGTACTGATCTACCTCTCTGTTAACTTAGGTTCAGCGTGGTCCCCACAGCCCCATGGCTGTCTGCTTGACTGTCTTTCTCTCCCTTTTTGGCTGCTTTGAGAGATGGGCGAGGTGGACGATCAGCAGTTTATCCCTTGTGCTCAGGTCTATACTGCCATCAGGTAGTTCGTTGACTTAACTTAGTGAACGCTGTTCTGTTTTCTTTCTCACTACGAGGGCCACCATTACAGTTGTCCATAGCTGACTATTCAGCTTGGGCATAATTTCCATCCCTGTTACTAGGCCAACATGAGTAGCCCTCTTGTCTGATTTTGGCCACACTGGTACAGGCACAGCTTTTCCTTTTCTTCTTTTCTCTTTCTTTCTTTTGGACACTAACCAGAACCCAAGTACTCTTGTACTTAGACCTCTGCACTGTTGTCTGAGGCTAAGGAAGAGCCTTTCTGTTGTAAGGCTCTGTGCCAAACTTCCATCCCTAACCCCAAGAAGCATGGTTTTTTCCTTCCTTTCCATCCTCCTGCTCTGGCTGGTTGCTAAGATCCAGGGCTTTTCCTTCCTATCCATCCTGCTCTGGCTGGTTGCTAAGATCCAGGGCTTTTCCTTCCTCTCCATCCTGCTCTGGCTGCTTGTTAAGATCCAGAACTTTTCCTTCCTCTCCATCCTCCCTGCTCTGACTGGTTGCTAAGATCCAGAGTTTTTCCTTCCTCTCCATCCTCCTGCTCTGGTTGCTAAGATCCAGAGCTTGGCTGTCCTGTACTTTCCTTTAAACTCTCGTAAAACCACCTTCAAGCATCTTTCTAGACTGTCTCTAAATTCTTTCATAATGAGACTAAGAGCCCTAAGCAACAAGGGACAGGGCTGTCCAGTTTTGCTAGTAACGCGTGGCACTCCAGTTGGGACTCCTCAAAGTTTCTGGTAACAACTGTAATGTTAAATATGGACATATAAATGGATTTAATAATGATGACCCTAAAGAATGGCCATGGAGGGTGATGTTTGGGACTTGCAAAGACTCGAGAAGCAGCCGTTACGATCAGAAGCACAGGATTTTGAAAGGCCTGTGGGGCATCCCAGCTCACTAACACTGAGAAGCTTGACTAGGAATATTGCTAACCTGCACATAGAGAGATGTTGGGGGCTGTGGACACCCCAGACCCTGAATTTCCTGTAAACAGCTTGCTTGCAGCTGCTCTAAGCAAAACAACTTGTTTTCCTGTGTTTGCAGCTGCTCTGAGTATGAGACAGGGGAGTGGTTTCTGGTGGCTACAGCTGAAAGATCCCGAGAGCTGGGGCGTGGCCAGAGCATTGTATAAGCTGCCCCTGAGCATAATAAAGTGGGCATTCTTATTTCAAGGATGACTTATATCCCCAGATCCCTCCCTCCCTCCCTCCCTCCCTCCCTCCCTCCCTCCCTCCCTCCCTCCCTCCCTCCCTCCCTCTCTCTCTCTCTCTCTCTCTCTCTCTCTCTCTCTCTCTCTCTCTCTCTCTCTCTGTCTCTGTGTGTGTGTGTGTGTGTGTGTTTCAATCTCCAGGGCTCTTCCCAAGTGCCAGCATCATCTCAGCCTGAGGAAGAACAAAGAGATACCCGGGTTTCCTTTTCTCCTTGTCATTAGCCCCAGTGTCTACTGGGAGCTCGTTTATTCTTCTGAGGTTGTGGTGACGAGGCTCAGTGTTTAGTCAAGGTCTCGTCTCTTCTGTGTCCTCCTTCAATTTTGACGTCTTCAACAGAGCTGACCCTGAACTGTGAGCTCTTCCAACACATTCCTATTCTTGAATCTGCACCACTTTGCTTTATTCAAACAAATAATTTTTTTGAAATTATTTATTTGTATTTTATGTGTGTTAGTGTCTTTGCCTGCTTGTATGTCTGTGTGATGGTGTCAGATCTTGGAGTTACAGACAGCTGTGAGCTGCTATGTAGGTGCTGGGAATTGAACACTGGTCCTCTGGAAGAGTGGTCAGTGCTCTTAACCACTGAATCATTTCTCCATCCCCCCAAGTTAAAAAAAATTTAATGTAATAGCATGTCAGATCCACTTCCCCTCTTCTCTCAAGGATGTAAACTTAAGAGTATGTCCCGATCTTGTCCCCTTTCTGTGATCGAATTCTCTGACAAGCAACTTGAGGGAGAAATGGTTTGTTCTGTCTCAGAGTTCAGAGGTCATCATGGACAGGAAGTCAAAACAGCAGGGGCTTCAAATGACTGGTCACATGCTATCCACAGTCGGAAGGCAGAAAGGGGTTGATGCATGCTGCTCAGCTCGCTCTCTCTCTGCCTGTCTCTCTGGATCTCTGTTTCTCTATCTCTCTGGGTTTCTCTCTGTCTCTCTGTATTTCTGTCTTTATCTCTGTGTCTCTGTCTTTCTGTTTATCTCTCTGTTATCTCTGTCTCTCTGTTTTTCTTTTTCTCTGTCTCTCTCTTGACCAGGATCCCAGCCAGGTAATAGGGACACCAACAGCAGTTCTTTCTATCTCTACTAGCAAAATCAAGATAACTCTCCAGAGGTGTGCTCAGAGGCCCATCTCTTGGGTGATTCTAGACTCTGGCAAGTTGGCAGCTAACCCCAGCTGCTACAGGGTGATCCACTTGTCTTCAGTTAGCATCCTTGTTAGGGTACTGGCCTTCTGACAGGCTGGCAGATGAGCTTGCCTGCATGGCGACAGTAGCTGTTAGGATGGAAAAGGTCTCATTGTTCACTTCCCCAACCTCACTCCCAATAGATAGCTAATTGAAAGGCATCTGACCTCTATGGAAATCTGCTCCCGAAAAATTAGCTTTTATTATGTTAGTGTTGACTTTGAACTTCAGTGAAGCGGATGAAAGTTCAGTCTCCTGTTTCTCAACCGCAATGGAAACACTAGATAATGATGTGGCCAAGTCTGGAAATAGAACTTGTTTGACTAGTAAAAATCATTTGGGGGAAAAAAGAAAACTTTCAGTTACATAAATTAACATTTAGATTTTAGCTTAAAAGTCATTGCTGTCTCTGTTGTAGAATGTCTCTCAGCAGGAGCCTGTGAGTGGACAGCCATTAAGACCACACAGCTCAGTGAAATCTCCAAACACACCCTGAAAAACCACAAAGAGAATAGCTTCATTGTCACGGACAAACACAGGTCAGCGTTGTTCTTGCTTCGTAACTGGTGACTCCAATACTTTAGATATAGTTCTCCAACATCTTATAATCTATGTCTCCAATGAATAACTTGATCTGAGAAGAGACTGTGGTCAGGAAGAGCCAGAAACAAGACAGGCAGTTAGTGGCCCACCGCATTTTGACCTGGTGATGGATGCATTTAGGAGATACTGTTGTACGAAATTCATGGTTTTAGTGTCTGGTCCTATCTATGGTTTGTGCATCTGTTAGGCCTCCTTGCTCTTTTTCTCTTTCATTTTATTATCTTTTTTTCTTGTTGTATCCGGTATCATGCCTAAGATGAAAGTTTGACACTATTCTGGAAGAGCCGGCATTTAATCAACACCATATGGCTTATTAAATAGGTAAGTTGATATGTGTCCAGATTTGTCATTTGTATTCTGTGACACGTTGTCTGCTGAGGTGTGATGGGATGGAGACTTCACCATAACACAAATGGTTTCTTACCTGAGGAAACATTTCTTCTAAATGATGTCTTAAATACATTCGGGCCTTCCTAATTCTGTAGTAAATCTGAGTTGAAGTACAGGGGCCGCTGAGATTTTCCTAGCCTTCTAGTTTTCTGGAGTCCCAGGCATGGTTAGGAAATGCAACTCAGCCACAGAAGACTTACCTAGAATATACAAAGTTTCTTCTAGTCCCTTGTCATCTCCCTACAGTGGCTCTGTGGTCTTTTAGCATGACAATTACCTTAGTGTTTGTCACCCAGCTCCTTGGCCACTGCGTTGTCATTTGTTGCTAACCTGACATAAGATAAATTCATCTAGAAAAAGGAAATATCAATAAGAAATAACCATCAGACTGGCCTATGGCTGTATCTGTGGGACATTTTCTTGATTAATGTGGGAGGGTCCAGCCTGCTATGGGTAGTGCCACCCATGAGTAGGTGAGTCTTGGTTATATTGTTGGTGTTTTACTGTTTTGGCTTTTTTTGTGAGGCCTGCCATCCTGCTCCCAAATAAATCATAGACAAGATTTATTCTAGTTATGAATGCCCTGCCTTAGCTTGGCTTGTTTCTTGCCAGCTTTTCTTAAATTATCTCGACTACCTTTTGCCTCTGGGCTTTTTTCTTTTTCTGCTTCTATATACCTTTCTTTCCTTCTTGCTCTGTGACTAGCTAGGTGACAGGTCCCTGATGTCCTGCTCTCCTTGTTCTTTTGCTTGCTTTCTCTTCATTCTTGGTCCTCTATTTATCCTCTCTGCCTGCCAGCCCCGCCTATCCTTGCTCCTGCCTCGCTATTGGCCGTTCAGCTCTTTATTACGACCATCACGTGTTTCAGACAGGCACAGTTACACAGCTTCACGGAGTTAAACAAAGGCAGCGTAAACAAAAGTCACACACCTGAAAATAATATCCCCAACATAATTGCAAACTGAGCAAGCCATAGAGAGCAAGTCAGTAAGCAACACTCCTCCGTGGCTGTTGTTGCTTCAGTTCTGGCTCCAGGTTCCTGCCTTGACACCCAGCCACGAGTTTGCTTCATTGATGGACCACAATCTGTAAGCTGAAATGAGCCCTTTCCTCCCTAAGTTGTTTTGATCATGGCCTTCAGCACAGAAACCCGAAACAAACTAAGCCAGCCATTTTCTCACTGAATCATTTCCAGCCAGAAGGACCTCCTCCCCCTTGTTTCCAGTCTGTGGGGAGGCGAGCAGAAGTCACAGTGGTACCATCCAGTGCTCTCACCGGAATTCCCGGAGCCTTTGTGATAAAACTTGTTTTACCCCAGCGGCTTGTTTCTAAGACCTCTGGGTTTTCTTTAGAGGCCCAGTTTCCTCTTCATTTGGAGGTGATTTTTTAGACCCTTGTGTGTGACTCACGTCTGACACATTATTGATGAAGGTTCAATTACTGCCCGCATACAGAGTTTGATGGGCGCTCAGTCCAGCCTAGCGTGCTCAGCTGCACTGTGCATACAAGACTGAAGGGTGGTATTTTCACTCCACGGTCCACACCTCTAAGTCATCCTTCCTGCCCAGCTGCTACCGGGGGCACGCATGTACCATTCTTGACTCCTGGCCCATGTTAGATGCTCAGCACATAGCTGTTGCCACTGTTATTGCTGCCTGGATTGATTTCAAATGATCACTGTCTGGTTATAGTGTGCTTGCTCACATTGATGCTTTTACACACTCCCTCGCCGTGTCTAGGGATGTTGAACACTGTTTCTTCTTTTGAGACCCATTTGTTTATTAATTAGCCCCTTTTTTTGAATAGCAGCTTTATTTTATTTTTGGTGTTTAATTGGTTTAGCTCTTTGTAAATTATGGATGTTAGCTCCCTCTCTGAATTATGGCTTGATAAAACTTTTCTCCCATTCTGTGGGCTGTCTGTCTGCTCCACTGATAGTTGACTATGCAGTGCAGAAACTTTTTTATTTTCATATCCTTCCATCTCCTGATTCTTAGGCTGAGTTTCTGTGCTTCTGGTGGTATAGCATAAATTTCTTGCCTACCCCAATGTCTTAAAGAGTATTCACTGTGCTTTCCCCCAGCATTTTCAGTGTTGGGGTTTTAAAGTCTTTTGATCAACGTTGAGTTAATATATATATATATATATATATATATATATATTCCATATCCTAGATGATAATTTGTCTAGCACCATGACCTTTGTTTATTTCTGGTCTCCTATTCTGTGCAGTTAGTCTAACAGACTGTTTTTATATCAATACCAGACTGTCTTTGTCACTGTGGCTCTTCAGTATCATTTGAGGTCAGGTATTGTGATGTTTCTCGGTGTCTTCTTTCTTCTTAGGATTCTCTGGCTATTTGTGGTCTTCTATGAGTCCATATACATTATTGGATTATTTTTTTCTAGAACTGTGAAGTATGACATTAGAACTTTAATTGGTGTTGCATTGAATTTGTGGAAATCTTTTGGTAAGCCATTTTTGTGATATTAATTCTGCCAATACAGAAGCTTGGACCGTCTTTCCATGATCCAGTGCCTTAGCAGAGATATTTTCATATCAATACTTGTTCTTCTATTCACAATAGCAAAGAAATGGAACCGGCTTAGACATTCATCAGTTGACGAATGGGTAATGTTTGTTTTGTTTTGGTTTTTCAAGACAGGGTTTCTCTGTAGCTTTGGAGCTTGTCCTGGAACTAGTCTTTGTAGACCAGGCTGGCCTTGAACTCACAGAGATCCACCTGTCTCTGCTTCCTGAGTGTTAGGATTAAATGCGTGCACCTCTGCCCGGCTTGATGAACAGGTAATGAAATGTGGCTCATACACAGAATGGATTATTCATTATTCAGCTATAAAGACAAATGAAACCAGGAAACTTAAAGGATGATGGCTGGACTTACACATGATTTCTGGTGACAGCCTGGACCGCAGACCTCCACGTGGCGTCCGGTGTCAGCCTGTGCCATGGACCTCAGCCTTGCCTGCAGCAGGATCGTGTACATCCACATGAACCTGGGGCTCCAACACAGCCTGGGGCAGCATACTATGGATATCAAGGTGGCCCCCAGGGCCAGCCTGGACCTTAGAGGCCTTTTGAGGAGGTCCAATCCAGAAAACGAACTGTTCTTGGCCTTGGACATCCCGTCGTGTTGCTCATAACCAGGGTGATCGCGCAGCTTGGTAGAGAGTTCAGGGGCTTGAGTCAGTGTGTGAGCTTCAGGCCGTTGCGTACCGCCCTGTCAGCTCTGCTTTAACACGTTTCCCCGCCCACCACAGGCTTCCTCACCCCTCTCTCCGGTTCCACCTCTCTCTCCTGCTCACTCCCTGCTCGGTTCCTCTACCTTTCCCACCTCAGTGGCAACGGAAGCTACAGTGTGTTCCACTACAGTCGCACTATGTAGTTATCCAGACAGATTTACATGTAAATATTCATTGCAACAAGTCATTGGTCTGGTTCAAGGTCGCTGGTGTGAAGCACCATAAATATTGGACCACTGCTGAGACTCCTCTCAGATACCCTGCTGTTGCCCAGAGTCAGGTCGATGTTGCAGCAAGGCAGGGCATCCTGGAGCAGGTTCTGTGAGATCTCCTGGCTACAGGGGCTGCAGCTGCAGCGGCTTCCTGCCCGGAGCTGCCCAGTAAGCTTAGGACTGACCCTATCCAGCAATGACCTGTTTTTGCAGCAGCCTAAGCCGCCACCCATCTCCCTGTCATTAGGGCTGGCAGCTACACAGCTCATCGGAAACCACTTTTGTATTTGCAGCAGCCTGAGAGCCAAGGGCATAGATTTGGCGTTCTCTTGGCGTGTGGCTCTGCTCTGCCATCTCTTTCCTCCCGATTTTGTCAGTCCACGTTTTAAAGGCATCTTTCCATAAGATGGAAAGTTGTTTGATGTGTGTGTGTGTGTTTCAGGACAGAGTTTCTCTGTGTAGCTCTGGCTGTCCTGGACTCTATAGACCAGGCTGACCTCGAACTCAGAGATTCTCCTGCCCTTCTGGTAGTCCTTCTGGAGCTATGTTGGGTTAGCAGACTCCTTTTCCCGCAGGTACAGAGTCCTCAAAGCTCCTTGGTGTGGGGGTCAGGAAGGTGCTGCCATCTTTGTTTTCTACAACCTGAAATTCTTGTGTCTCTTTTTTTCCGTTTAAAATGAAATTAGATCCATCTATATAGTGCTGGTTAATATGTACATTGTATTGCTCTGTGTGCTGGTTAGTGTTTGGTCAACGCGACACAGCTCAGTTATTTGGTGTTGCGGGAGGTCCTTCCGCTCCTCCAGCCAATAGCCGCTGAGATACTCCTTCAACAATTTGGGAAGAGGGAATTGCAATTGAGAAAATGCTTCCACCAGGGACTTGCTCTTGGTTGATGATTGATGTGGGAGGTCCCAGCTCGTTGTGGGTGGTGCCTGGGTGCTATAAGAAAGCAGACTAAGCCCTGGGGAGAACACCAGTAAGCAGCACCCCTGCATGGCATCTGCATTAATTTCTTTCCTGACGACCCTGGATGATGGACTGCAAGCTGTGAACTATTGAAATAAATCCTTTTCTCTCCAACTTGCTTTTGCTCACAGTGTTTTATCACAGTAATTGAGACCTAATCCAAGACACTATGTATATAGTAAAGTGTGGTTAACGTGGCTTTTAAGATACTTAAGCACATGAACTGCTTAGCCCTGTTGTGGCCTCTGCAAATGTGTCCGCCGTGAGTCACTCCAGTAAGTATATGGGTCCCCAAAGAGCCAAAGGCGGGCTGGATTTGAGTTTCCCATCCTGACAGTCTCCTGATGGGCTTTTCATGTGGAGGATGCTGATGGACCAGTCATTGTGTGCATGCTGGGGAGTGTGTCCTCACTCACACTCCTGGCCACACTACACTTCTCAGCAAATGGAACCCACCAACACAGCTGTGAAGACTCTTGGAGAATGAATGGGTCAGGAACCTTCTATAAGGAAGCTGCTCCGTTTGTGAGCTCACCCCCGTTCTCAGATCTGGCTGGTTATAAGCATTTTCTGCAAGACAAACTTCCCTGGCAGGATGGCAGAAGAAGCTGTGTTGAGAAGTCTGATTTGCTGGGCATATAGAATATGGTCCTCTCCTGCTTTTGGAGCCAGGTCAAACTATCCAAGAATGGCCCAGGCTCTTAACTTGAACCCCATGGGGGTGCTGTTCTGGGCAGGGACCTTGTTGGTGGAGATGGCAGAGGGAAGGTGTGGGTGCTTAGGCTGAGACACTTGGAGAAAAGCTGAATTCCTGAGTTTCTGTGATCCTGTGTATTCAGAAGCTTCTACCTAAGATGTCAATATCTCCCCAACTGCTCTGAAGATGCCCTTATTCACCCACCCCTTTCCTTTAAAAAAGACAACAGTTTCATCACAATTATTGAAAACAGAACATAAAATCCAAGCCAGGCATCCTGAGGTCATCTTGAACTACACAGAAAGTCAGTGTCTGCCTGCCTGCCTTCCCAAAGTCTGTAAATGCAGCGATGGGTCAAATAGTTCAATGTTAATGGTCCCTGATGAGAACATACAAGGGCTATTTATGCTAGGAGATAAACTAACCTGGAATATTTGAGAGTTGGTTTGGTCTCCCTGAGCAGAATACCTGCCGTGACTCTACCAGCCAATGGTCTAGTTTCCTTTCAGTTGTGGCAATAAAATATTCAAATCAAAATAAAAATTAGAGAAGGGAAGTGATTATTTAAGATTTACAATCCATCATGAGGTTAGGTTGGGGCAGGAACTCAGGCAGGAACTTGTAGCTGAAGCCATGGTAGGGTGCTCCTTTTCCTTGCTCTCAGCTTCATGCTTACGTAGCTTTCTCATATGGCTCAGGAATGGCGCTGCTCACAGAGGGCTGGGCCCTCCTGTATCAGTGATCAGACATTCCTCTATGCCCGTCTCATTTGGGTGATCCTTCAATTAAGACTACGCCTCGGATGACTAGGTTGTGTCAAGTTGACCTTTACCTAGGCCACCCTGTTGATCTGAAAGGTGGGGAGGGGAGCAAGCTTGAAGAGGTGGGGGAGGAGAAGAAAGTATCAGGGAAGGAGGCTGCTTGCCTGAGAAACAAAGGACAAAGGTCCCTTTGATGCCGAAGCTTATTTTCCTTTTGGGGGAAAATTTTTGTTGTTTTCAGCAGCTTCAGACCCATCTCAGCTTTGAATCGCTTTCCCTCCAATCACAAGCATTAGAAACCCATGCAAACAAACCTCCGGGGCCAGAAGATTGTCTCCGGCTGGTTACCCCCTGAAGTAGCAACAGGGATATCGGTCACTGACCATTTCCCTGAACTGGGGAAGTGGTGTGCCAGGGTTGGCAAGGCTGACTGCGGCCTTGCCGAGCCTGGAACATACCCCTGATGCATCAGGATGCAGAGCGGGCCAAGGCAGATGTGTGGGGTGTGGACATTGGCAGATGTGACCACGAGGGCAGCCAGAAGAGAGGTGACAGCTGGCATGAATGCCGCCTGTAGACCACAGGAGAGTGGCCACATCATTTACTGCGCCAGGAGGGAGGCAGAACAAGTCACACATGACAACTGAGGAATGAGAAAATCGACCGGCTTGTTTTCTCCCTTCCTGTTACTGCAGCTGGGGGATGACTTGGAATGCTTCCTTGTACTTAGATGTCAGAACCACCGCCTTCACGAGGGCTTGTCAAGGAGCTGTGTCTTTCCAACTGGAGCAACGCTGTGTGAATGCAAAGGCTGCCCCGTGGACCCCACTCGTATCTTGAGAGAGGTGCAGGATCTTGTCTAGCTGTCTGTACCACATGTCACACCATGGGGGGCACTTGAACACCAGTAATGGCACCATCTCTGTGGAATTTGATCACACAGAGGTCACAGGTGTCTTGATTCTTGGTAGGAACCGTCCCAAGGGAGCCTCCAGGTCTATAGACCTCTGCTGGGAACAGCTGCCAGCTGCTCAGGTGGGTGGCAGTGGTCTTCCCTCACAGCATGTGTGGCATAGAATATAAGAACAGCAGTGAACAGATACTAACTTCAGATACGGTACCTAGCACAGTCCATGACGGGCTGCTCCAATTCACGTCCAACTAACAAGGTGGCAACGCAGCTAATAGGGAATGAGGCCAGAGCTGAATTCAGGGAGCAACTGGGGTGTGTGTATGTGTATGCACGTGTACGTGTGATGTTGCAGCTTAAACTCAGGGTGTTATGAATGCCACGCAATCCATTTTTATATTTTCAAATGGCAATATACAGTAGAATTAACTTTTCCAAACCGTGTTATGGAAAAATCTAATGGTTTTTAAAAAAAAATTATTTTTGCATCATTTTCTCACTTCTACCTGCCATGGTCTTTTCTTATCTTGGCTCTTATCCAAGATGTTGAAACCTTGGAAACTGATGGGAATAGACTCGAGATCAAATGACTCTGTTGGGACTTTGAAGTCAAGAAAGCCATAGAACAAGATCCAGAAGAGAAGCTGACGATGTTAGATGCTTCAGAGAGATAAAGATAAGCCTATCTGTGTTCCATCAGATACACAGTTCAATTTAGTGGGCTAAAGTTGCTCTTCCTTATGTAACCATGTGCCCCTGGCACCCTGTTCCCTTTCTAGGACGTAAACAGTGTTCCTACCTTGTGTACACATCCAAAATTACAGCAGCGGTCAGTGCTCTGTCTCTCTCTCCTCTATGGTTAAAATTAACCATGTGTCTGTAGTCATGTAGACCAGATGGAAGCCTTTTCTATTGCTGAGTCCTTTCTGCCTGAGAAGCTTTTATGTGAACCTGAGTATATAACATTGTTACAGAAATCAATCATTTACTAATGACAAGCCATGAAGTAATTTATTTTAAACTAATTCATTGGTATATCCATGATTTTACCATTTATTAAAGACAAAAGTATATTTGCATAAGTATATTTATTATTTGCATAAGTATATTTGTATATTTTGGTTGAATGTTTCAAGCTGTGGGCCACCCAGCACCAATATTTTGAATTTGTAGTTGCCAGTACTGAAAGCGCCATTTTGCATAAATATAAAGTACAAAATGGAAGCAGTACATTTAGGGGCATTTTATAAATTGTTGGGAATTCTATTTTAATTCAAAGCCCAAATTCATTCAGAGATTTTTTTTAAATGTATTTTTTCCTCATACAATTCATCACAATCACCACATCCCGACTACAGTTTCCTCTCCTCAACTTCTCCCAGTTTCTCTCTCCTCTTCCATTTCCCAAATTAAAAACAACAACAACAACAGCAAGCCTCCTAGGAATATTAACTGAACACAACATACAATAATACTAGGCATAAACCCTCATATCAAGGCCGGACAAGGCAACCCAGCAGGAGGAAAAGGGTCCCAAGTGCAGGTAAAAGAGTCAGAGACACCCCACTCCCACTCTTAAGAGTCCCCCCAAATCACCAAGCTAACAGCCGTAAGGTGTATGCAGAGGACCTAGCTCAGACCCATGCAGGCTCCATGACTGTCTCTATGAGCCCCTATCAGCCCTGCTTAGTTGAACTTCTGGGTCTTGTTTTCCTGGTGTCCTTGACCCCTCTTGTTCCTAAAATTCTTCCTCTCCTTCTTCCTTGGGGTTACCTGAGCTCCAGAAGGGACTTGATGCGATCTCCAATTTGGGCTCTCTGTTCACCTAATGTTTGGCTGTGAGTCTTTGCAGCTGCTCCCATCAGTTGCTGGGGGAAGCCTCTCTGATGACAATTGAACTAGGCACCTATCTATGAGTACAGTACAGTATATCATTAGGAATCATTTTATACATTTTGTTTTTTAAATCCTAGGTCTCTGGGCTATCTTTCCTCCAGTTCCTGGTCATCCAGGCAGTGTCGGGCATGGGCACCCTCTCTGAGTCATGGGCCTCAAATTAGGTCAGTCCTTGATTGGCCACTCCCATAACTTCTGCATCTACATTATCCCAGTACATCTTACAAATGGAAGTTTTTCTCCTGCCTGCCGGTTCCTGAATAACCACTCAGGGGCTTAATATTAATTATAAATATTGACTGATGGCTCAGGCTTATTACTATCTAGGTCTTACATTTAAATTAACCCATGTCTATTAATCTAAGTATTGCCATGTGGCCATGGTGTTACCAGTCTGCTGGCATGTTGTTCTGTTTTCCAGACTCCATCCTTTTTTTCTAGTATCTTTGCTTGGATTTACCACCTGGCTCTATCCTGCCTTGCTATAGGCCAAAGCAGCTTTATTTATCAACCACTGAGAGCAAAATATCTTCACAGTGTACGTCTGGAAAAACACCCTACAGAAACATCTTATAGGCGGTATAGTTGCAGGTAGAAAGTTTTGTGGCTGGGTTGATGTCCCAGTCCCGACACTGGAAGTTGCCTGGAAGATGTTCAGGCTCTGTATCCTGCACGGCTAGGAGTCCCAGGACTAAATGCATTTATTTATTTTTTTAAATTAAACACAAGTCAGGAACTCAGTGAACTACTTTTGAGACCAAATATTCTAAAACAATACAATCCAGATTATACCAGTGTGATATATGCTGTGAGGGGCTACATGATGGTAGGAGATATTTTCTTTGTGTTCCATCATACTCTGTAAGAACAGGAGACTTGGTATGTACCGTGAAAACATGGCAGTCTTCCTCCCTTCCATATTTGCCTCCTGTGTTTCTCTTCCGCCAAGAGTTGCTGACAGTTGTCCTCAGGCCCTCTGACTTGTGATTCATTTATTTTCAATTCTATAACCTTAGACAGGGGCTCTCTTGAATGCTGACCGGATCCTACAAACCGCCGAACTGAATTATGAGCATATAAGCTTGTCCCGTGGGTATGCCAGTATCTTTCCAACAAGACAGCCTGGCTCACCTGTGAGGCCTCCCCTCCCCTCACACACGCTGGGGGTGGGGGTGGGAATGATGGCTGGAGCCATTGAACCCACTTTGTTTAGTTATACCATTCTTTTTTTCTTTTTCTTTCTCTTGTTTTCTTGATACAGGCTGTCCTGGAACTCACTATGTAGATCTCTTTGAACTCAGAGATCCAGCTGCCTTTGCCTTCCAGGTGCTGGGATTAAGGGCGCATGCCACCATTCTTGTATGAGTTTTTCAGCTGTCCCATTTCATTTCTATGATTTCAAACTCTTCGTTCTCTCTGGAGTAGAGTCCATTCTTTGTAATTCTGATTCCTCACATTTACATCACATAAAAATTTTTAGATATTTCATTTCCCATGTCTTTCTCTATTGCATCTCTATTTGCTATTCAGCTTTCTATGTTTATATTTTATATGTAAATACAATTATTTTAATTTAGAAAGTCTTAACATTAAAGACATGAATTGCTCAGACAGCATGTCTGTCTTATAATTGCATTCACCAGTGAGTTTTTTGTCATCTGCTTTTATTCTTGCTCATTATGGGATGGTTTTTAGGAGAGTCACTTAAGCCTGACTGGTGTCTTGTTTTGTTTTTAAAGATTGATTTATTTTATGTATATGAGTATTCTATCTGCATATTCACCTTTATGCCAGAAGAGGGCATCAGATCCTACTACTGATGGCTATGAAGCACCATGTGGTTGCTGTGAATTGAACTCAGGACCTCTGTAAGAGCAGTCAGTGCTCTTACCTGCTGAGCCATCTCTCCAGCCCCCTGATTGGTGAGCTAGATTCCCAGCCCCCACTCTCTTGCCAGGCAACTTGGGTCAGTGCAAAGGGGTGGACTGGGGGAGAGGTGTACATCCTCTTTGGCTTCATCATGCACCAAAAACGACGGAGTGGTATTTAACCTCTCTGACCTTGTTCCAGCTATAAAAATTGGAGCTACTGTGAAAATTGATATAACTTCCATAAATTTACCTTTCCCGTGACCTCCAGCTCTGCTGAGATTTCCTGAGACAGGAACCAGTTCTCTAAGGTGAAGTCCATTTGGGGAGGCAAATAAAACTATTCTGGATCAGCCACATTACGGGCATGCCGGTACATGTTTTTGATGATCTGTCTAGCCTGAATGACCCTGACAGTATTTAGGATGACCTTGGTGGTAATCCATACCAGGATTGGCAGAGGGAGCTAGCTGTGTCTGAGAAAGGTCTAGCTGTCCCCAAAGAGTTACACGAAGAGAGAGCCGTGAACTGCTATAGGGCCAAGGAAAGGTTCCTACCGTAAAACCCTCACAATAACCCTCTTTGCCTCTAGCAAGACAAAGTATTTATGTGAATTTAAGGCAACCTTGAAAACTAGTTTAATTTTTTTTGGTGAGATTGTAGTATTATTATAACATTTCTCCCTTCCTTTTCCTCCCTCCAAACCTTCCCATATATCCCTTCATATGCTCTTCAAGTTCATGGCCTCTTTTTTTTCATGAGTTGTTATTGAATGCATAAACATATATACATACACATATAAATTACTAAACATAGCTGCTTAGTCCTTATCCCATTACTTGGATGTTTGTTTTCAGGGCTATTTGTTACTGGATAGCCAATTGGCGTGTTCTTCCTAGGGAAGACCATTTCTCCCTTCCCAGCATCCCTCAGTTGCCTATAGCTGTGTAGGGTTGAGGCCTCATGGGTGGCTATTCCTGGTCCACACTGGCATGTCCATTGGTGTCAACTTTGTTCAGCTCTTATTTGGGCAGTCATCTTGGCAATACTTTCTGGGTGTTGCTTCTGCTAGTCCTAGGAGACACAATCTCAAAGTAAACTCCCCGAAGCTGCTGACTCTTAAATCTTTGCACTCTGTCTTCTGCAATGCTCCTTGAGCCTTAAGTCTGGGACTGTCTTGTACTTGTGTCCACTGGGATTGGGCTCCACAACTCTGTATTTTGATTGGTTGTGGATTTCTATGCTGGTCTCCATCTGTTGCAAAGTTTCCTTGATGCAGGGTGAAAACTTCACTTATCTGTTGGTATAAGGAGAAATGTTTTGATTGATGTTAGGGATTTTGCTTGTTTAGTAAATTATTACAGTCTCCTCCAAATCCACTTCACTAGTACTGAATATTTAGCTGGTTTTCCAGTAGCAGGCATGGTTTCCCATTTGTTGAGCAGGTCTTAAGTTCAATTAGAGAGCTGCTGGGTACCTCCAAGGTGTGTGCGCCACTTCTGCACCCTTAAGGGTTATTGTGTCGTGCTGATCACTGATGTGGTTCATAGGCATCACAGCTGGGTAGGATTGTTGATTTCCTCCCTCCTTTCAATGCTTGCACAGTGCCTTCTGGCACAATCAAAACTAGTCCTCAGGGAGGAGGCATTCCAGCTAGTTCCAGCTCAGGGGTCTCTACACTATGAAGTGCATATTATCTTCAGCAATAGAGATTTACCTTCTACCTCTAGGGGACAAGCAAAGGTAACAGCAATAGGCTGTATATAGTGAAATCACCTGCTGTTAATTGATGTTAATCTGTCTTTAAATCCAGGCATAGATTTTTAAAAAAGAAATTGGACATCTCAGAATTCAGTACAATTATGTTTTGGATAAAAATGTCTTCTTGGTTAACTGTACTCTTGAGTTGAATGAAGTGTTCCTTATTTCTCCAGGTAAGTTTTAATTTGAAGGCTATTTTGTCCTATTAGGATAGTGACACCTTCTTGCTTCCTGGTCTCATTCAATTGAGGTACTTTTGTCCATCCTTTTACTCTGAGGCAGTGCCTATCATTAAAACTAGGATGTGTGTCTCTTGTAGTTAGCAGGTAGATATTTTTTTTTTCTGGATCCATTCAGTCAGTCTGTGTCTTTTGATTAGAAAGTGGAGGCCATTGATATTTAAAGTTATAGAAATGTGTGTGTTAATTGTGGTTATAATGTTATTGATTTTTCGGTGTTGTTTGTTCTCAATGGTATTTTTATGGCTTTACCATTTCTCTCATTCCTCTCCTCAGCCTAAAATGCTTCCTGTATTTTCTTTAGTTTGGTTTGTTGGATATTATTCTTTTAGTCTATTTATGTTGTGGAAAGTTTTTCTCTTTCAGTAATGGCGGATAGTTTTGCTGGGTATATTTTTAGGTTGGCTATCAATGTATTTTAGGACTTAAAATTCACTGCCCCAGGCTCTTCTGGATTTCAAAGTTTCTATTAAGAAATCAGCTGTTTTTATAGTGAATTTTCATTTATATTTGACTCGTTTTTTCTCTTACCACTTTGAATACAGGTTCTTTGTTATATATGCTTAGTGTTTTAACTATGACATGCCATGAGGATTTTTCATTTCTGAGCTTGTCTGTCTCATGTTCTGTGTACTTCTTCTATTTGTATGGGTGTTTTCCTTTGTTTAGGGAAGTTTTCTTTTATGATCTTGTTGAAGATCTGCTCTACACCACTGACTTGGTATTCTTTTCCATCTATGCCTATAATTCAAAGATTTTTCCCCCATATTTCTTGTGTTGTTGTATTATGTGTCTGTGTTTTTAGATATTTATTTGTTCTAGATCATCTAATTTATCTTTGAGTCCCGAGTTCTGCTTCGTTCTACTTATAAGGCTTTGATGTTTCTAGTTGAGCTTCTGGATCTTTCAATTTCATCTTTATTTCAGCTCAGCTCTTCTTCAATGTTTTTTATCTGCTGTCGGAATCCTACTCTCAAGTGTTGGGTTGTCTTTGTCATTTCTATTAGCCCTATTTTTGTTTTTCATTGGTTTTGTATTTTAATAGCCTCTTTCCTTGAAAATCACTCAGACATTTATTCTCAATTTCATTGAACTTTTTCTGTCTTTTACTTGAACTCCATAATTTTTTGATGATGTTTATGATTGTTCTTTTACATTCTGTGTTCTGGAATTAATCTCAGCAATTCTCATTGGCATTCATTTCCACAGGACTGGTAGATTTTAGAGAGATAATACAGGCATGATCTTTCATATAACAGGGGTTTTTGTGATGAGATTTGGGAACACCAACTTTTTTTTTTTTTACTAGTTCTGAGCTTGTTATGGACAGAGCAGCTTAGGAAGAAGAGATGTTGGTGAGTATGAACTAGAGGTTAGAAATGGCTTAAGTAGAATGAGGCTACTTGAGTGGACAGAGGCTACTGGACTGATGTACAGGATTTGCCTCTGTTCTAAGCCTGGTCTGGCTGGGTCCTTTGGTTTGGGGGTTAGGCAGGGAGGATCCTGGCCCAAAAATAGAGCTCCTTTATGGTGTAGGCAGGGAAGGCCAGACTAGGCAGGTTCACTGGTTGTGAAACCCAGGCTAGATCTGGCAGGTTGAGGATAAGGTGTGGCTAGTGAGGTCAGGAGAACACATTTGGTTAGACCCTGGAAAAGGATGTGAGAATTCGGGGTACCAAGTGGGGTGGTTGGAAGTGTTGCTGAAGGGTCCTGTGGGGCAGTTGCAGGTTTGAAAATTATTATATTTATTGGTAAAGTTACTTCTTTCCAACTTATTTTGAAATGGTTATCTCCTATACCTTTTGTTTAGTTTTTACCTGATAAGGATTTTCTGAGCAAATGTTAGTCATGCTAACTTCTCCATTACTGAGGAAATGGGAATACAGTTTAGCTCTTCTACATCTCAGCTTGGTTGGGAGGTCTCCATTTTCTCTGGAAGTCCTGCTTTAGTTGCTTTAGGTAGGATACAGCTTTGTTTTGGTGTAGGCAGGGTGAGACAAAGCTGATTCATGGGCTATGCAACTTCCTACACTTCTAGTCAATTCCTTTCCCTCTCCACTCCTCCATGCTGTCACAGGAGCACAGCTTCTGCAGTACAACACGGGCCAATTTCCCTTTAGGGAACCACTCTAAGCCAAGGGCAAACACTGTGTTAGTGACTGCTTGTGAAGGGCTGTGAAAAGGGGGCAAACTTCATCTGGAATTCTCTTGTGGGTCTGCTGTGCCTCAGATGGCCACCTGCCTTCCTCTTGCACCTTGCCCTTCTCCCGCAGGTGTTGATCAAGTCTCTAAACTGACTAAGCTTGCTGGTCCTTGTCTGAGCCTGTTTTCTGGGGAACTAACCCTATGAAAATTGCTCTAGATATCTATCGTTGATTTATTTTAAAATTTCAATAAATTAAAAAAAATTGAAAGTCCTAGGACATATTTTAGTAAACATTCCTGTAAAATATTGTATATTTTAGTAAATATTCTTAAACTGTTTCTGTAGGCTGGAAAGATGGCTTAGTCAAGAGTGCACTGTTTTTGCAGAGGACTCAAGTTCAGTTCCCAGCACCACCGTTTGTGTAAAGTCAAATACCTTCTTCCCTGATACACAGAGTCCTCTGTGGAATGAGCAGCACTTCTGAACCTGAGCTATGCAGCCCTTCTGTTATGAGTGTTATGGCCATCCCTGTTTATCTTGACTCCTAGAACGGCCTCAATAAGAGAGACTAATGATTTCTAGCTATAATGTCATCTGATACGGAAGTGGAGGCAATCTTTTAAATCTCCCAACTTTCTCTCTGTAGGGTCTACAAGATTTGTTAAATTTCCAGTATCTTAAAGGCAGGTATTCCATGTATTCTGTTCAGTTTTAAAGTGATCATGCTGGGAGGATAAATCTGGTGGTTACCGCTCAATCCTGGCATAGGGTACCGACTTCCCCACACTTCCTCGGACATCTGAGGTCCTAGCACTGAGCCTCTTTTTATCCTGAGATCGGGTTTTGTGTCTTTTCGTGTTATTCTATCACTTTTCTGCATCAGTGAACTCAGGTTGCCTTAACAAGGTAACAAATGTGCTTATTTCATCAGATATGTTCTTACAGTCCAAGACCAAAGTGTCACTGGGCTGGCCTCTGGGGAAGCCTCGCTGTGGATGAGATGGCAAGCGTTTCCTCTCATACTGGTGATGAGTATGAGATCAGTATCTGATTTTTTTAAACTATACAGATTCCCGCTCTTATGAGTTCACTTATACATATACTCCGCTGAGGGCCTTGTCTTAGTCTCACGGTGGATCAGGGCTCACTTGTGAGTCTTGAGGGGACAGATTTCAGTGCACAGTAGTGTCACTGATTCTGTTTTAGTACTTCCTCTTTTTTTCCAGTCAAACATTTTTCCATTAAAAATTTTGTTGTGTGCACACGTGGAGAGGAAGTGAGTTCTCTCCTTCTACGTGGCTCCTTGGGATCTAATTGAGACCAACAGGCTTGGCAGCAGGTACCCCATCCGCTAAGCCATCTCTCTGGTCCTTTCTTAGTCATATTAAAATCTGGATTTCTCTATTTCATGATGGACAAGTATCAGACAGTTTCCCGTTCTTTTGAACCGTGCCCTATAAAGACGACCGAAGAACAGACCATTTTAGTATGTGGTGTTTTCCAGCCTTCATTCCAGAGTCTTCTCATACTGAGTTGGAAGTTACGCCTCTACTGCCCGACAGTCTTCTGAACCATCAGTCAGTATTGGGCCATAATGTAAATGGCGATGTGAAAAGATTCCGAATGACTCCACTTATCCCAGCGGCTTCACAGCACGGCCAGCATTTAAAATGTCCCGCATTCCGTAATCGAGTGCAGAAAGTTTATTAAGATATACTTTCAAATTTTGTGCCTGATCTGCAGACATTTCTGCTGTGCCTTTAACTCCTGAAATGGATGTTTCATTACAGAGATCTCACTCCAGACTGTAACTATCAGTCCTATCGAACCTCGGTGTCTGATTTACGGTGACTAGAGGAGCAGCCTCTGCTCTCCCTGGAGCTGCACACTTTTACTTGCTACTCAGAGCTCTCAGGGATGCATGTTGCTCTATCTGCACTATAAACAGCCGTCTTTACTGATAAAGTAAATAGGCAGGCCAGAAGAGGAAGACATAGTAAGGTGGCTGTTAAAGTCTCCACCTAAAGATCCAGAAGCAACGTGGAAAACACTGGAGAAGGTAGAGTTATGATGAAAATAGATGGAGGGGATTCCTCAAGGAACACTGGAGTGTGTGACATCAGCGTGCACCAACTCCAACTGATTCCCCTAACCCCTAACCTACTGTAATGTCTTCCATAGGGCTCTCCTTGTTTCCAATGTACACTTTCATCTGTAACAAGAATAAGTCGAGTTATTTCTGAAATGGTTTATTATATTAATCAGTATACAGTCTATGAAGTATAGAATTTATTAAAAATGAATGATTCTGACAGGTTGCACTGTTAGGGTGCGATGGAGGAGGACACATCTGGCTCCTTTTACATCTATCCAAACCGACGGCTCCACTACGGTTCTTCTGTGTTATTTTTGTCCAAGCTGTGACAGCTAAAATGAAAGGAAAAAATTTATACATATAATTTTCCAGTTTTGAATCACAAAAACTTAGTTCTAGAACATTAATTTTTTTTTTTTTGAGACAGGGTTTTTCTGTAGCTTTGGAACTAGTTCTTGTAGACCAGGCTGGCCTTGAACTCACAGAGATCCGACTGGCTCTGCCTCCCAAGTGCTGGGATTAAAGGCGTGCTCCACTACCGCCTGGTTTAGAACATTAATTTCAACAAACAACATAATTTAACATATGCTTTTCAAAAGTAACACTGTCATGGCACAGAAATGTAAACATCACAAGCAAACCCTGGGCATAAGTAATGGATATTAAGCTCAGTATGAAAATATAAAGAGAAACGCACTAACAGTGTGTCATATACTTCTATATTCCTAAAGGGTCATTAAAAGCAGATGACAAATGCACTTCAGTTTGTGAAGGCTAGATTAACTCTTATCAGACCAACTCTTCAGAGGCAACAATGTGAAGGGCTTAGTAAGACCACAGAAGTCAACTCCCCAGAGGCAGGGGACAACTTCAGACAAGAAGATTCTAGAGATGACTTAAACTGAGGAGGGAAACATTAGGTGACTTCTTGCTTTGTGGCTCTTGGTCTAAAAGGAGGCCATAACTGCTGCTACACAAGGCAGGCAGACCCCTGACAGAAATCTTGCAGTTGATTATCTCGCCTGAAGAAGCAGAGCAGTGTTTAAGGCAACAAGTGAGGGAGAAATCTGAGAAAGCAGTGTGTGGCAGATGCTGTGCGCACTTATCCTGAATCCACTCCTGGATGGGAGAGACCTAGATCTGAGCTGCTACTGAAGAAACAGTATGGGGGGATCTCATTGAGCCCTGAAATCATAAGCACACAAGTAACATCATACGGACTGAACCATTTGTATTTAGAAGAGAATGAACATATATGTATGTATGTATGTAGCAACAATGAAAGAGATCAGAGGCCACGCATCTAAGAAAGAGCCAAGGGGGTGGGGTTGAGATGCATGGAGGGATAAAGGGAGAAAAGATGTAAAGTGAGTATAACCAAATAACTGCTTAATGAATTCCTAAGTCAGCACTCTCCAGAGAAACGGCATTCATTGATCAAACCACAAATCTATGAATCTCAGAAAGCAAAGTAATAAAAAAAAAAACATGAAAATTCAACATGTTCTAACGAGTCACAACTTACAATGTTAATAAAAGCATCAATAATTACCATTGATGAAGTAAAAGAAAATAGGCTCACAAAAATTATATATATATACACATACATGCAGAGAAAAACTAAAGGAGAAGAAGAAAGAACCCAAACAAAAATTCTGGATTGCTAACTACCTTATTTAAAAAGAACAGAAGAAGAAGAAGAATTTATTAAAACGGGGAGAGAGGAAACAAATGGTTTACTCTGAGAGCAGTTTATGGGCCAGTATATAAAGCATGTACTCAATGACGAGACACATCGTGAAATGCAGCATTAGGTGATTTCATTATCAGGAAAACCCCAGAGTATACTCTAAGAGAAACCTATATGGGATAAGCCTGCCACACAGCTACCTTGTTCCAAGACTGTAAATAAAATTAGTAAGTTATTATATTATGGTATGCCTAAGTACAGTAAAAACACAGTATTAAAGATAAAAAGTGTGGTTGGCAAGATTGCTGTGCAGACATGAGGGCCCAAGCTCAGACCCTCAGCATACTGGAGAAGCTGAGTTGGTGGTGCACACCATTAATCTCAGCACTCGCTGCATCTAGTGCATCAGTGGCTGCTGGGTTAAGTCAGAGAACTTGTCTCAAAAGCACAAGTTGAGAGCTAATGAGGAAGACACTGAGGCTGGCCTCTGGCCTCACAGGGGTACAAACACCCACGTAACCTTTCCATTAAATTACAGCTGTATGCCTGCATCCACACAAACAAGATTAAATGTGGTCCATTTTATTGTGCGTTCACCATGAATGGAGCGTGGAAGGACTCCAGGGGCCAGCATGTGAAGGCTCAGGAGCTAGCTGCAGACTTCTGAAACACTCTCTGCTTGAGCTGCACTTGAGCACTGGCTACCATTATCAACTATCATACAAACTGTGTGTGCTACGCTTCCCTGGGACTAGCGTACAGTAGCTCTGCTTACACCAGCATCACTAGGCAACAGGAATTTCCTAGCACTGTTGTAATTCTGGGACCAGAGTCGTAAACAAGTACCAAAAGGAGAGGGGAGAGGAAAAGTGAGTTCAAGGCTAGCCTGGGCTACATAAGACCTTGTCTCAAAAAACAATAAAACCCAAATGCAGCAATGGATAGAGCTAAGAGGAGAAAGAATTCAATAATTCTAATAATTTTTTTCTTTTGAGACAAGATCATACTACACAGCTCAAAGTCATCTAGAAGTTGCCTCCTCCTGCTCTGAGGGGCTGATGCACAGGAGTGAGCCAGCACATCAGGCTCCTGGTTAGCAACCTGAACACCTCTCATCACACGATAGAGGACACCCCCACTGAAGGGGAAACAAACACAGAATCTGAGCAGCGCTACCCTGACCAGACCATAGGCTGGACCACAAAAGAAACTACACCCTATTTAAAACAGGGGAATGTTCTATGACAGTAAGGGAACTGATAGAGAACAGAACCACAAACTCTGGGCTACAGAATAAATCACAACATAAATTACAAAATATTTCAAAGTAATAAAAGCACAGAGCAGACAATGTGTTGAATGAAGCTGACACAGGCCAGGCACTTAAACCTTACAGTTTAAATACTGAGTTTAGATTAGAACTGAACTTATATTTACAGTTCAGGAAGGCTAGGAATAGAACACAATAAAGCAATTACAGCAAACATTCTAAAGACCAATGAAAACAGAGAAGTAGCATGACAACAGCTGAGTCACTGAAAAGAAAACCAAACTGAGTTTCCTTGGTTACCTAAACTGCAAATTCTCTTCAATTTTCTGCTTGTTTGAAAAATTTCCACTAAGGTAAAAATGCGAAAATGACAAGCGCAAGGATACTGTTGGATATGATCAAGGATACTCTTGGATATGATCAAAGTGCACACACATGTGCGGAATTCTCAGAATCAAGTATTTTGTTACTTCCCCGAGCCTCACTCTGCTAGGCCACACCCACATTCCCAGGGTGCACCACTCTGAACACCTCTCTTTGTCTAACCCCATGCTTCCCTGCTGTAAAACATCTGCCATGAATCCAAGTCTTGTTTCACAAACTCGTTAGTCCTCCAGTTTCTCATCATCAAAGCTGTGAATCCTAGTTCGGCCTGAATTTGTCCCTAGAATCACAGGGAACTCCAGAGGCTGAGAGTGACAGTGAGAAGCTGGATCTCCTTTACCTCTACCCCCAGATGCTGACACTTAGACATTTTTGATCAGGCCATGTGCATACCAATTTTAAAAAAGCTAAGATCAATATAATTGCTGAGAACATTAGTGGGAACGATACTTGAAGAACGATAGGAAAATGGACACAGCTACAGCTGCCATTAACTTTCCAAGTGGACACAATTCTATCAGCTGAGCACATCCTGTTGAAGAGTTCTGAGACCCAACTATGATATGCCCGCCAGCAGACATATGGACAGAATATTAGAAATGCTGAATTCAACCTGGCCTACTTGGATATTTTAACTTTAAATAATTACCTTTTCAAAAGAGTTGGGATTATTAACCCTTTAAATATGTTACTTACCGGAGCCGTCTTTATATCCATGGTGAAACTTAGAGCTAGAGGAGGTCTCGTTTAAGCTGATTTAAATTCAGTTGAAGTGATAGTTTTCAAAGGAGAGAGCCAACAGCAACTTGTGCTGGCTCTGAGAACAAACTACAGAGGCACACTTTACCTGCTTTATGAACTGGGTCGCATTGAAAAGCTCACTGCAGCCATATAAAATATGCTTGCCTTGCTTTGCCTGTAAAAAGCAGACACAGAATTCAGATGTAACTGTGAAAAAGAGTTAGTGTAAGCATTATCAGGGAAAAAAAGCCTGCTGGGCATTCTGGGGAGGGGGCTACTCTTAAAAGTTGTTTGTCAGGTGGTGGTGGTATATTTAAAGTGCCCATACCCTAAACTGCCTAAACAGGATTGAGATGGTGAAGTGGACACAAGGATGCTTTTTTCTTCCTTCACAGTAGTAAATTATGTCATGCTGGTATTGTTATCTTTCATAGGACCAACAACTCTCTATATAGTCATAGATAAATACTGTTTCAAGGTATGATCTGTGCTACCTGAAGAAAATAAGAGAATTTAATGTTGAAAGTAAGATGACGTGGGCTTGTATCTTCAGTCCTGTTGTGTAATACCGCATTTGCTAATGCATCCATTCTACCTGAATTTTATTTCTGAAGTAGATAGAATATTAGGATGCAAATACAAAATTCAGGCAACTATTTCATTTATGTACCTTTTCTTCTTTTGAGACAGGATCTTGTTATTTAGCTCAAGCTGGCCTTGACCTCTCTCCCCCTGCCTTAGCCTGCTGAGAGCCGAGTGATAGGCCTCACAACCACATCTGATGAGGGTCAGTTCTTTATGCCCATACTCTTTAAGTACATTATCATCAAGCTGAGTTAAGATTCCTCTTTACAGTACGCAAAATTTATATCAAATTAATTTGGTAATCCATCAAGAAACAAGATGGGAGAAAAATGTATAGCTCAATAAAATCAAGGAAACAAGATGGTGGTTTTTTAACACAAGAGAAAGTAATTTTTCTGTGACACATAAACTGAGTAGATGTTGGTTCAAAAGATGACTCAAAAGCAGAATATGGAGGGCAGGGCTGTAACCAGAGCACTTGAGAGGCTGGGCCAGGAAGACTGCCTCAAGTCCTAGTTCAGCTTGAGGGACAGGGTGAGACCCCATTAAAACAAAAATTAACAAAAACTAACCAACCAATCGACAAACCAAAAGTCCAGTACTTGGGCCTAGAGAAACGGACCAGTGGTTAAGAGCACTTGCTGCTCTTGCAGAGGACCTGGGTTTGGTTCCCAGTACCACTTGGCAGCCCACAACTGTCTGTAACTTCAGTCCCAGGAGCTCTGTTGCTTTGTTCTGGCCTCTGCAGGCACTGTACCAGTGTGGTACACACACATACATGCAGGCAGAACACCCATACACATAAAAATAAATAAAAATTAAAAACAAACCCAGTCCTAGTTGGTCCATCTCCGGGAACAAATGAAACAAGAGCAGTAGCTTAGTTACATTTAAAAGGGAGGAGGGATGGTACGCAAAGTGCAAAAGGTCACATGACTGGGACTCTTGATGCCATACAGAATATTCCTGCAAGGGCAGACAATATGCCAAAGTACCATCCAGGAGTACAGGACACACTTCATTCACCAAGAAATATTCTACACACGCTTGAGTAAGAAGAACCCTGGTCTTACTCATGTAGAAGCCATTTACTTCTTTCTGACCATGTAAACAAAATCAGGCTCCATGAGTACTGAACAGTCACAAACCACTAACGTTTCCAGTTCCTAGCACACAACACTAGTGCATCAGTGTAGGCTGCCCTCGTCTACTTTGGATCCTAGCACAGAACTAGGTCCCCTCTGTCCAGGTCTGGACACAGGGCCGCAGCAGACCAGCTGAGAGGCCTGCTCTGCTCTGTCCCTCTCCCCAGCTCGGCACACCATGTTTGTAGCCCCTTTCTAACAGCTATGTAACAGAAAGACAGTAAGTAGCAAAACACTAATCACTTGTAATAGCTAATAAATCAGGTGTAATTTTAAAGAAATTTAGCTTACCAAATGTTCCAGTACAAACCTATTCTTAAGCCTGCACATATGTGTGCATGTAAAATAAAGCCTTTTTGTGTGCAAGACTGGGGGCCCCCATACTGATTCTTAAAAATACATTCGTGTGCATAAACGAAGACAAGCAATCAAGTGACAATTCCTGGGAGGTATGTGGTCCCATTATACCATAGTTTCTATTAATGCCTTAGGTGAAGAATGACCAATCATACTTCAACGAAAACTGAATAACTATAAAATGTCATTTTATTATATAATAGCTAATTCTCCAGCTTATAGATTTTTTTGGTATTCAAATCAGGCTTCCTGCTTCATGTATTTTTAGTTTTCTGTCACTCGTGACTTGAAGGTAGGATTTCATTATTTCTAATTTGCTACCTGAAATGCTTTTTAGAAGTGTGTTGCTGATTGATGTTAATACGATTGAAGTGTAACGCATGTGTTAGGTAAATGAATTCTATAAATTATCTCAAGGGAGACAACACTCAGAATAGGAGCTTGAGGTCTCTAAGTAGTTAAAGTATATATCAAGGGAGCACCCAAATACTTAATATCCATATGATATATTATTTTCTAGTCCAGTATAATTTTAGTAGAAAAGTAAATGTAACAGGAAAACAAATCAGCAATTTTCTCTATACATGGCATTTTAATTTTTATTATTTTTATGAGATGAGATCGTGCCATGTGGCCTTGACTAGCCCTGACCTCTTGGGCTCAAGTGATCCTTTTGTCTTGACCTCCCAAGTAGCTGGGACTCCAGGCTTGTGCCATTGTGTCTTGCTCACACACAGAACTTTAAAAGACACCTCTTAGAAAGTAGTTATGCAGAGGTGAGGATAGGTGCTGGACAATGAGACTGACACCACCAAGTGATAGGATGAGATGACCCAACTGTACCTTTATGTAGTCAACAAGATTCTGATATTCAATATAGTTGCCTCCTCCTACCACAAAGACAATGGCCTAAAAATGCAAGTGGAAGGAACAGGTGAAGAAACAGTTAAAGCATTTTAATTTTCAAGCAGCAGGCCTTTAGTCTGGGACCTGTCCTAAAACTGAGATAAGGCTGCACTCAAGTTCAGGGCTGTTTCCAAGTCTAACTGCATCATCCAGTCAAGCAACAGAAACTGAGGGCAGATTGCTTTTGCTGAAGGCTAGCTCTGAATCTTTACTATTTGCTGTAGGCAGGACTGGAAAGCCCATGGTACAACTTCAGCATGGCACTCAAAATGAGAAGTGTCTGTATTCACATCTTCACAATGCTGAAATTCCGCATGTAAAATTCTCACTGCAATACAAAAGATTCCTTTCCTGCTATCCTGTCATTCTTAGAAAAGCAGAGGAACAGAGTTGCTGAGGATTTGACGGCAGGATCCTGGATGTGCAGAGTTGGATTGACCTGAATGGCCCAGCACTGATCACAAACTCGTTCTGCCTCAGGACTACTGTTAATATCTAAGAGCAGAGAAGGTTGTTTAAAACTTACCTCTTGGAATGGATTTTTGTTCCTAGGAACTGAGCTGCAATAAAGAGAAACTGCACTGAAAATTTCATCGTTGGCTTCTATTACAGGAAAGACGGGTATAGGAAAACATTTTCGTGTGCACGTGTGAGCAGCATTAAGAAGGTATCCAGGTCCACCTTCTGGGTAAGCAGGGGTTCTTCAGCTTTGTAGAGGAAGGAGCTAGAAGGTAGACATCTCAATGTCTAAAAGGGAATGGGATGACCTACTAGCAACTTTGACATGAATTCTAGAAGCCTGACCAACAGCATCTATGCCAAGGAAAGGAAGCTGGGATCAGGCAAAGCAATAAAGCAGGTCAGGAGTTAAATTTTCACCACGCTGAAACAATTACACAGCCTGTGGCATCTTCCTCAGGACGGGAGGGAAGACGGGAGGAGACACACTGCTCTAGCCTCTTCTTGATCACAGGTCATACACTGTGAAAACACTGCGCTGGCATCTGCGAACTCTTTACTAAACACATCTTTCCAGGCCTTCACATGTCAGAGTTACACGTGAGTATTAAACAAGCGTGGACAGCGTGATTAGGAGGGTAACTGTTTAGCTAAGCTCACCTCCGCCATCTTTCCTCACATCTACAGCCTGAACAGTTCACACACCACAGAAATGGCTAGATGACCACCTGATCAAATTCTCAATAGCTCCGCTGAGATAGACGGGAGGTAGACTTAAATAGCTCAGTACCACGAGTTACTAATAACCATGGTTTCGGATAGGCTAGCTTAGGAAAAGGCCGCAAAAAGAAAGCTCTGAGCCTGTGTGCTTTGCAATGCTAATATTCCTTCTGACTATCGTATATATGATACACTTAGGATTGAACAGTCCTCAGCTTCTATGGCTCCTGTTTAGCCAACTGCCAGGAAGAGTTACACATCCGCTTGTGAAGCAAAGATGGTGGGTTTTAGTGTATCCAATCTCACAATCTCATCACTCCTAAAGGGAAACCCTGTCCCACTGGCGCTCAGTCCCCATCCCCTGTTCTATAATTTGCTATCAAATTTCTCTCTTGCCTGTGATAGCTATTATTGGAAGTTCTTACGTAACAGCACTTCTGCTAAGTTCAGAAAAGAGAACACTTGAAATTACCTAATAATCTAGCAGCTAGATCATCGGTCTTGACAACCCACAAAGATGTGAAAGCTTGGGAGAAGGACAAATACAAAGTGCTGAAGGTCTCAACAGCAGGCACAGGGAAGGAATTTGCTCCCAAAGTTTTACTGCTAGGGATATCCAGTTATTTCCTTCTCTGCCAGCTGTCTTTTAGGTTATTTTTCTTACTACCATGAATTAGCCCTTGAAAAGTAACATAAGCACAGCCAATTATCATATCATGTCTTCCATAAAATGCAGACACTATACCGTGAGTTGTTTCATTGCCTTAAAGTCCTTTTACAGAAGCTGCATTGATTTCACACAACAAACCACCACCTTAAACATCTGTTTCCAACAGTTATTTTCTTTTCATTTAGTCCAGTAATCATATTCGTTTAAAAATATTTTCTCTAAGTTCCCCATTTTGTTTATGATAACACCATTTCACAAATAGTAAATAGCTAACTTTATTTCTCTGTATATACACCAAGGGAAAACAGCAAGACACTAATCATAATTGCCTGTGATTAGCTCTGAAGGAGATTAAAATACACTGTTTTTAACTGGTCTCCCACAGTCAGAATGTTAGTAGAAAGCAGACTGTCTTTACAACGTTATTCCATTCTCAGAGGGAACAGACAACAAATACCACCCAAGAGAAAAGATTCTTACCTGTCATTGCTCCGCAGCATTTTGGGATCAAAATATCTATAATCATCAGTTTCCTATTAAAAACAAAAATAAAATACATTGCCATGACTATGAGGTGTCTGTTTAGAAGGTCATGGTACAGCACAGAATTTGATCGTAACACACCTTCCAATTTCACAGATTGTAATGACTGTCTCTATGTGTTAAGAAGCTGTATTTTCAGTCCTTTACATGAAACCACGCACTAATCCTCAGTCTATGGCAGTTCTATTTTTAGCCCAGTTTTAGATGGGCAAGTTGGGACGATAGGAGACCATGTGACTTTTCTGTGGTCACATATTTAGTAATAAAGGTAAGAACTCTAGGATGTGAACCACCTGCACATGCAGTTTTAATGCCCAGGGTCTTTGTTTTGGACTTCGTCATTCTGTGTCCAGAACTTTACCGAGTGTACAGATGCATATTAGAAGCTCAGTCCTTTATGTGCAAATGTTGGAACCAGATCAATTTTAGAATTAAAAATTTAGATAATACTAGATATCAAGTGTATATGTGGCCAACATTTCCCCACCTAATGCATTAGGATTTCTACAGATAAATACATGAACTAAATGTTTTATGCTAACATTCATGTCCTCAGGTTAGTCCAGGTGAGGTCCGCCCAGACCGAGTCACCCACACTCTTCTAGCTGTTCAAGTTTTCCCGACTCTAGAAGTTGTTGAATTTTATGCTAAATTGGAAGCTTCTTGATAGTAAAGGAATTGTGAAGTACAGTCCGTTACTTCATGGTATAATTACTTCCTGATCTGTCTTTAAACTGAACAATTCAGGCCCGCCCCGATACCTGGTGAAGGACAAACACACACACGCTGCCACTACTCAGTCCTGACCCTAGATCAACACAGCACCCCAACTGTGGTCGGATTCCTCACACGTCACTGGGGGAACTCCTCCCAGCTGGACTTCCTGACCTGGTGGTCAGTACTCAGATCAACACAGGAGAACACTTACCAAGTGTAAGTGACCAGCAAGTCACACTTGCTGCTAAGCTTGATGACTTGCACTTGATCCCCAGGTCCCACGTGACGGAAGGAGAGAGCCGCCACAAGTTGTCCTCTAACTACATGTGTAATGTATGTGTGTGCACACACAAATGTAATCAGAATGGGAGGGCATCTTATATAGCCTAGCCTGGCCTCCAACTGTGTAGCTCAAACTCCAAATTCCCCTGCTCCTACCTTCCAATACTGAGTACAGGCATCTGTCGCTATGCTAGGTTCACAAGTACTGAGTACAGGCATCTGTCGCTATGCTAGGTTCACAAGTACTGAGTACAGGCATCTGTCACCATGTAGGTTCACAAGTACTGAGTACAGGCATCTGTCGCCATGTAGGTTCACAAGTACTGAGTACAGGCATCTGTCGCTATGCTAGGTTCACAAGTACTGAGTACAGGCATCTGTCGCCATGTAGGTTCACAAGTACTGAGTACAGGCATCTGTCGCCATGTAGGTTCACATGGTCCTGGAGATCGGCCCAGAGCCTGCACATGCTAGGCAAGCAGTCTATCAGCTGAGCTACATGCCAGTCCGTGCTCCAGAATTTGAAAGCAGCTAAGGTGATATGCTCCAGTCATTCACTGTATCACCTGCCAGCTCTACCTTACTGTACAAACAAGGGAGGAACGGGAGTGCAGACAGCTACCTTACATAGCAGATGGATGATGAAATGCTTTCAAAACAGAAAAAGTATCTCTTCTAATTAAAAGATCCGCCTGTGATTATAAACTCAACAGTACTGATAAGTGAACTTGTACAGCTCAGAGAAACATCTGTGTAAGACTCATTCAAATTTAGCCATCCATGTGTTTATCGTAAAGCACGTGGAAGGAATGGCTGTGACTAGGACCAGGATGAGGAGCAGGGCTGGATCTCAAGTCTACTGCATAAGCGGCCACCTGTCTCCTGCTACCTTTCTTCTGTTGTTAGATGACCTGTAATGACCTCTCTAGTTCTGTGAGTCTATGAAGGGCACACGGTTCCTACTAACAGTATAATGGTAGAACTCTGGCCTCAGAAAACCCCCAAACTGCTATTTTATCAGTGGTATAACCCCTAGCAAGTCAACTGACCTCATCTTCCATTTTCCTTGTCTATAACACAAGTAGAATAAAAGCAGCACTTTTCTTAGTGGTTTAACTGAGGATTCAATGACTTCTAAGGTACGAATTCGCTGAGTGGTTCCTGGCACATCCCCACACATACATGTACCTGCTATCATAGTTAGTGGTCTGCACAGAACATCAGGATGGGGAACAATAACAAGTCACCTAAGAGGCCTTCATCCTATGCACTTGTCACCTGGAGTTTTGCATTCATTTGTATTCTGACCTTTATTATGCTTGGGCCATCTTTCAGATGGACACTGAGCGTTATGAGGTGTTTCCTAGGACAAATGGTCATAAACTCACGCCTCTTTTTGAGGGCCTCTTAGTCTAGGAGTCAAGGTCAGTTGCAATTGCACTGTATATCACTACCATCTATACAGATTGCACTGTATATCATCTATACAGATTGCACTGTATATCATCTATACAGATTGCACTGTATATCACTACCATCAATACAGATTTGGTTTCTTTTTTCTTTTTCTTTTTGGTTTTTTGAGACATAGTTTCTCTGTAGCTTTGGAGATTGTCGGGAACTCACTCTACACCAGGGTGGCCTCAAACTCACAGAGATCTACCTGCCTCTGACTCCCGAGTGCTGGGATTAAGGTTGTGTACCACCACTGTCCAGCCATTTACAGATTCTTAAACACAAGAATCTTTTTAAGTTTATTGCATATAATTTTACCATAATTTTCATAACAGCAGCTGCCCATTTTATGGTGTTTCAGTTTCCACATGAGTGAATTTAAAAATTGTTTTTGTTAGTTTCCATAACCATATTTTAACAATTACTAAAAGAGTCACACTGGTCTCAATATTCTGTTCTCATTTCTTCAGGTCTGAAGTCCTCACCTCACTGCCAAGTCTACAGCAGCCTGACTAAAGTAAGCTCTGACGGATGCCGCTCTGCGCTGACTCCTGGAAAACCACCTCGCTAGCTGTCGCTGCTGAAATATGGTGCTAGCGTTCTGAGTCACCTCCGTGAGTGCCCAGCTGATAGATAGTTTGGAAAACTATTTGTCAAGCAAATGCTAACTATCTGTTGTTTATTCTGCCAACAATTGTTTTTGATTTACTTGTTGGGCCCAGAGGAATTTAGAGCCATCCGAAATACTCAGAAGTTTTACTATACATTTCTCACCTAATAGAATTTCCTTAAACTGCACTGCTTCTCCTTACATCATGTAAACAGAGAATGCTTGTTCATTTTCTGACTGCTCAGATCCGAATAATCACACAGAAACTATACTAATTACAACACTGTTTGTTCCATAACTCAGACATATTTCTAGCTAGCTCTTATATCTTAAATTAACCCATTTCTATTAATCCATGTATCACCACAAGGCTGTGACCTACTGGTAAGGCTCTGGCATCTGCCTGACCTCACTTTCTTTCTCCCTGCATTCAGTTTAGTTTTCCTGCCTACCTCTATTCTGCCCTGCCATAGGCTAAAGCAGCTTCTTTATTAGCCAATGGTACAGAGGGGATCCCACATCAACATTATACCACCTGATGGTCACTGGTTCTTTTTCACTTATAGATGTGTTCTTAAGGATGTATTAACATTAAAACATGTACGATTTAGTATATATTTAATTCAGAGGAGACCTAGTCAGAATGGTTATAGTAGCCAAGAAAACCCAGTTCTGTGTATCTGTGACAATGACTGAAAGAAGCCATTGGGAATATGGACTCTTTCTCGCACATGCTCAGTAGTAATTAGGAGCACAACTGAGTCAATCTGGATTTATCACCTTTCAGTCAGTTTGATACATCCAAGAATTTACATAATGAATTGTTACTTACAGGGTTTGACTTCATCTCCATGAGATTGTCTAAAATTCGCGTAACAGGTAGATTCTGTGGAAGACATGAGTGTTTTGTTAGATGCTGGAATAACAACTTGATCACTCTAGTTTTTTGAAATAACTTGTTTTATGTATACTGGTGTTTTGCCCACATGGCTATTTGTCTGAGGGTGTTAGATCTCATGAAACAGGAGGTACAGACAGCTGTGAGATTCCATGTGGGTGCTGGGAATTGAACCCCGGGCCCTCCGGAAAGCAGTCAGTGCTCTTAACCGCTGAGCCATCTCTCCAATCCCAATCACTCCATAGTTAAACATGCTTACCTTTCCATTAAACACATCCTAAGTTTATGTACATAATTAAGATGTCACAGGTGTAAACAACCTAAGTATCCAAAGTTCTCACTGAAAAATACAATTATGTATAAGAGCCCTTTAGTCTCCTGATTGCCATACGTGCTGTGGCCTGCTCAAGCCAATACTCAAACACATACATAATAATAAGACACACGGGCTCCAGGGCAGGAAAGCATAAGCATTTTCTAAGTCTGAAGGCTGCCCGTCCCGTTCTCCCTCCACACCTTGCTCTCACTCACCTTTCTGAATACGAATGCACAGCTAGAGTTGTGCAGTACGGAGAAATGTGGAAAATGCATGTAAAAAGTCAGGAGTTTCCTTTTAAGTCTGAAAATACTAGAAATTTGGGCATTTAAGCTGAATTTTATGATGAATGTTCTTGTACCATAAGAGATTTTCAGAGAGGTACAACTAAATCTCACTCTGTATTTGATAGCCATGCTACAAATGATGACACATTATAAATTAAGAAAAATGTCTTCCGGGGAACCGGCTGCTCGCTGTCGAAATGGGCAAGTTCATGAAACCCGGGAATGTGGTGCTCGTCCTGGCTGGACGCTACTCGGGACGCAAAGCCGTCATCGTGAAGAACATTGATGATGGCACCTCAGACCGCCCTTACAGCCATGCCCTGGTGGCTGGAATTGACCGCTATCCCCGAAAAGTGACGGCTGCCATGGGCAAGAAGAAAGTCGCCAAGAGATCCAAGATCAAGTCCTTTGTGAAGGTTTATAACTACAACCACCTGATGCCCACAAGGTACTCTGTGGACATCCCCCTGGACAAAACTGTTGTCAACAAGGATGTCTTTAGGGACCCAGCCCTGAAACGAAAGGCAAGGTAGGAAGCCAAGGTCAAATTTGAGGAACGATACAAGACAGGAAAGAACAAATGGTTTTTCCAGAAGCTTCGCTTTTAGGTATATTTTTGTTTACATCATTAAAGTTTAAAAAACAAAAAAAAAAAAGAAAGAAAGAAAAATGTCTTCCTAGCAAAAGTGTTTAAGAGCTCACAAATAATTCTCATGTTTTCCCATGGTCTATCTGGTGAAAAGAACTACTACTGCTTCACCATTCTGTCAGTATTTACAAACGGCCATGGACTAAGGGAAGCCTTCAAGCTGTAGAGAACAGGAAGGAAACATCTTCACAGACAGAAGGCACGGTGCTTATGAAAACAATGGCGATGTCACCAACTGACATTCCCGAGCTGTTCTCTCTGTAAATGAGAGCTAGGGTTAATAATTTACAAAGCAGGCGGGTGTATTGGCTCATGCCTGCAATTCCAGCACACTGTAGGCTAAGAAAGGAGGACTCCCATGATAGTGGTCAGCTTGGGGTACCGGGGAGACCCCTGTCTCAGTAACCAAAAAAGGGGAAATTTATTACACACTGAGTCTCTTCACACAGAACTCTGCTTTGGTTTCCTCTCTGTTGCAGGGATAAACACTCTGGCCAAAAGCAACCCAGAAAAGTGGGTTTATGAGGCCTACACTTCCAGGTCATAATTCAAGAGGAGAGCAGAACCCACGGAGAAGGCTGCTTGCTGATACGTTCACCCCTGGCTATCATACAGCTCAAGACGGATGGTTCAGTAACCCACAGTGAACCTGGCCCTCCCACATGATCAGGATAGTTTCTCACAAAGGAGGCCACAGACCAGTCTGACCTGGACAGTTCTCAACTGAGACTCCCTAAGACTCCAGGCTGTGCTAAATGTCAGCTGAAGCTGAGCCGGGACAAACTTTTACTGAAGGAAAAACTGGACTGGCTGGGTGGTGCACACCTTTAATTCCAGTACTTAGGAGACAGAGGCAGGAAGAACTCTGAGTTCTAGGCAAAACTGGATAGCTGGATTGTAGCCACTTGGACCACAGCAAGTAGAACACACCAGTCTTCTTCTGTGCACAGAGCAGCTGTCAGTTTGTAGACTTCACTGAACAAAGCACAGATGAAAATAATTAAATGAAAAGTGTTCTGAGCATATTTCTCTTTATTCTCAGACATTGCTGTTTAGAAATAAAATGGAAATCACTTTATTTTTTCTTTTGTTTTTGAGGCAGGGTTTCATTATGTAGCCCTGGCTGGCCTGGGGCTTGCGCCATATGATTTCCTGGGTGGTCGGGAAAATACAGAGATCCACTTGCTTCTGCCCACCAGTTCTAGGATTAAAGGCCTGGGCTAGCATGTCTGGCAGAAAACACTACTGTGTTAGTTGGCAACTGATTTTTTTTTCTTTTTTAATTGCCAGAAGGTTAAGACATAGACTTGAAAGGAAGAGTTCCATTCATAACAAATTATAACTTTTGAGTTATTTCTAAAATCTGAAGTAGAAATAATTCATGAAGCAGAAATTTATCAAAAAATATATATACAGTGGGAAATCTATTCCCTAAGATTGGTTTTATAATTTTAGTTACTGGAAATATTTAGATAAAAAACCATGTTAACCTCTCTAATGATGTAATTACTTAAAAAAAAAAGAAAATATTCATAAAAATCAAACCCCAGATATTAATATTGCATAGCCACAGGAGGGAAGGTTTTCCAAGTCTCCTAGAATTAGTTCTCTGACATGGTTGACTGCTCCATGGTAGCCATTTCTAACTTTGTAATTTTGGGTGTGGGAAGATGCTCTGGTGACCATGAGGGAGCAGGATTGGAGACAGGGTCGCTGCTGTTCCAATTAGGGTGCTGGAAAGTGACAATTCCTATGTGGAGTTCAGACAGAGAGTAAAGATGGAACATATGCAGATGCTGCAGATTCATAGATGCCAGGGGATAAATATCAGTGTTCTAGAAGCCAATTTACAGACTAATTCCAATGCTCATATCATGAATGAGGAAGCCATAAATATGATATGACTTTCCTTCTCAATCACTGTGTATTCATAGCAATAAAAATGAACAAACTAGGACTATCTGGGTCCACATCTGTCCCCATCCACACACCCAATTTCATCAGAGTGTTGAGACAAGCCCTTACCATAAAGCCACTGCTAGACAGACTACCCATATTTCACTCTCTGTCCCAAATGCCACTGGGTTTAAAGGGAAGCCGATCAAGATCTTATCTCTACTCCTGCTCACTTTAGTGAAGCATGCTCGACATTTAAACTATACAATGTAGTGTTATGATATCCACTTATACTGTGAAATGGTTATTATACAATATTCAGAGTTCAAATTTTCAGTTGCATAAAATTGAGTTTTCTTACTTAAATAATAATCCTGAACAGAGATCACTTAAATAATAATCCTCAACAGAGATCACACGCTGCAACCAGCTTTGTCTTTCCAGCTTTAGCTGGTACATTTCCATTGCTTGTAAATTCATTTCCTGCAAATTCATTTTTTAAAGGTATGTCAGTTAGTGGTGATTTCTAAATTTTGCAACTTTGTGTTTATATTATCACCACATTCTTGTGTAATTATTCTCACAAAAATATATTCAAGTCTGTAAATTTTATTCCACTGTCTATTGTGAGAGTTGATATTTATATAGCTTACAATGTTTATTCTGATAAAAACAATTCAAAATAATCTTTTTATTCCCGATGAAAAGGCTCAAGCAGGTAAAGGTGCTTAGTGACTCCAGTTCCATTCTTGGAACCCAGGGAAAGGTGGAAAGAGAGCCAACTCCACATATGCCTCCATAATGAAAATTAAAAAATTAAAAAGCCAAAACAATCCTTATAGATGTAAACAGAACAGTTACAATATTCTAAGCCTCTATCTCTGCAGTCTCTTCTGATGCCTCTTACTTCTGAATCCTAGACCCCCACAGCGCAAGTGCCCCTAGACACTTGGGCATCAGGACAGTGCAGGGTCACAATGGGCTTCCATGAGTTTAACATACATTTCTAGACAGACACTTTGCTGGAGAATAATTTGGCAATATGTATTAGGAGTAACTAAAATGTCCATACCCTTTGATTTGTAAGTAAATTCTTAATTCTAGGAATTTTAGTGTGGGTGGGAGTAATCGGAGATGAATACTAATTCAGCAAAAACTAAAGCCATCTATTCCAGGGAAGGAATGCCTTCCGAGAAGGGCGCTCACCTGCTGCTTCAGTACTAGGTTCTTCACGCCTTCCATCACGAACTGTGACCCTGTGTTCATGACTCGCGATAAGAGTCTGGTAGGGCGAAAGACAAAGAAGACACACTGAGTTTCGGCCGCTGTACAGTTTGCTCCTCCAACAGTGGTGGTCGATTACAGACCACGGGCTGCTCACTGTGCTGCACCTTACTTCCGTAAACAACACTGTGGGCATTCCGCTTCTACGGATATCGCTGCTGCAGTTTTACTTAATAAAATGGTGTTAAATAATAATCATATAAACAATATAAACATTCATTGCTTATCCTTATTCATAGATTTTGGTAAATTATAATTTGAGAATCTTCCACCTTTCTGACTGTTTTAGTGCAAAAACAATCAGAGGAAAAACAGTAATTCAGACTTTGCTTCTGGCGTTCACTCACACATAACACACTACACTGCCTGTCAAGTGTTGCTGGGCTCTATCACAGCAGCTGGATCCGATTCTGTCATGTGGACAGAAAACTGACCATGTAAAAATGGTGAGCACAATAAACACTGACTGCTGCTTCAACTGTGAACTCTGAACAAGCACAAACAATGCTCACAGTTATTTGCCACACCAGTTAACAGTTTTGCTTCACAGTCTCATATGAGGATCAAAGGATACTTTATAAGAATAATTCTACACTGTATAAGAAAGCTAGGAACAGTTTTCAATTTGGCCAAGATTTTCTTAAAGCACATTATTTCTTAAATAATATTTTATTAATATTCTCAAATACAAAATATGTAAGAAACCTCAGGCTCTATATATTTTATATGATTTAAAGACACGATGCTGGCAAATCTATTTTTTAAAATTATAGGAATTATTTTCCTTTCTCTTATCCTGCCCTTTCTCCCCTGTGTTACTAAGAGGAACAGGATAGAAATCCTCCATTAACAGAAATAAGAGAAGTGCCCAGGATGGGATGCATGGCTCTGAAGGGACGTCCTTTCTGCAGGTACCTCCGTGAGTGGAGGCCAACCCGTATAGTGACCTCCAGAGGGGAGGCCAGCTGAAACCATTAAAACTAGATAAATCGCCGGGTGGTGGTGGCACGCCTTTAATCCCAGCACTCAGGAGGCAGAGGCAGGCGGATCTCTGTGAGTTCGAGACTAGTCTGGTCTACAAGAGCTAGTTCCAGGACAGGCTCCAAAGCCACAGAGAAACCCTGTCTTGAAAAACCAAAAAAAATTTAGAAATTTGAAATATGTGTGATACAGAAAAGAGTAGCCACAATTGCCTTGTTCAGCAAATTGGAAAACCACATGAATACTACAGCGGTCTCTAGGACCGTGGCTCTCAACCTTCCTAACGCTGTAACCCTTTAAGACAGTTCCTCACGTTGTGGTTACCCCCAATCACAAAATTATTTTGTTGCTACTTCCTAACTATAATTTTGATAGTTATGATTTGATATGCAGGATATATATGGGACCCTTGTGAAAGGGTCATTTGACCCCCAAAGGGGTTGTGACCCATGGGTTGAGAGCTGCCCTAGGGTGAGGAGTCATTCCCCAGCCCGCAGGACTAAATATGTCATGGTTAGGTCTTGAGCAACTAGCTTTAAAAATCTATGTTATGGCTATCAATAGCAATACAAAATAGTTTGAGCCTCGCAGTTTGTAAAACTGAAAGGTGTGACAGAAACATATGAAACGAATACCATGTGAAAGACATCCCCTTACATTTTAGAGAGAGAATGAAAACTACTCAAGCAAGTCTTAAGGAAATTTTCTGGAATGTGGCAGATACTGTGATTTTAAGACATGAATGTTTGGAGTACGAAGGACCAACATCATCAGCATACTTACCCCATTGGTTTAGTGGTAGTGCTGCCATAGCTGGCGGGAGTTGAGGCCATCTTGGCAAAAGCCCTATGAAACAAAGAGGTTTATACTTACAAGTGGACAGAGTTATCATTCGGCATCTTGGCATTAAAAAGATTTACTGGCTAACTTCTAAGATGTGCAGATCTTTAAAAATATTATTGTTTTTCAAGTAGTTATGTTACAGCCGTCATTCGAACAGTGAGACTCCCTAAAACACGCCAGTGCAGGGCTGGGTGCAGCTCAGCAGCAGAACACCACAGCAGGCACCAGCACTGCAGGAACAAGCAGGAGCCAGAAGTGAAGCCTCTTCCTATGTGAGCATTACCAAGAGACCCAGGCAGCTAAGCTCAGCTCACTGCTGGGCAGCACACACTCCTGCTCCCTGCAGACCCCTGCTCAGGCTGTCCTTTGGGGAGTTCAGGAGAAGAAATGCCACATTTTCTCTAGGGACTCTGCTCACAGCCCACCCCATCAGTCACTACATAGAGATGGGCTCCCTCCAGTTACATTACAAACCACGCAGTTTTACATGTAACTGCACATGGTTATATATTTTCAAGTTTTTCTAAAAAGTTTAGAATCTCTCTTAAGTATGATTGGGGAAACTAAAAATTGGAGGAAAAGAGAGCACTTAGGTGTACTTTAAAAATATGCCTTCCTCCAAGAATATTTTCACATTTCTCTACATAATTTGCAAATACCGGATGTTCCCCGAAGACTCTCGGCATTGCGAGGAAAGCAGCTGCAAGATGCTGATGTATGTTCTTCCCATTACAGATGTGCACAAAATGCAACACGGATGAGTAAGACAAGAGGCAGCATCCTTTTGCAATCTTGGTCCATTACATTCTATTAGCATACTACACACTTTATATCAACATATCTTTTTCATGGCTCTTAGCTACTTCATGTGCTCTGCACAAGAAGGTGGGCAGAGCCCAAAGGGTGTTTTAAGAGTGAAAAAAAGAAGGAATCACTAACAACGTAGCTAAAATGCTAAAAATGTTCGCCTTCTGTCCTGACAAAGTCTAGCAGTAACAAGACAGAAATCCAAAGTAAACGCAAAGCTTTCAGTTTTGTTCATGAATGGGGCCATAAACAAAGCTATAAATAGAAAACGTCAAGGGGCTTTCTCTACTTGAACCTAACCAGGAGGAGGGTGGAGCACTCTGACAACACCAGCTTCAGGGGCCCTCTAGGTGATGGACTGCTGGAGCAAGGAGGCTGCAACGCCGACTCAGCAAAAAGTGCGGCTGTACAAACATCACCTACTCTCTGGACAGTGACATTATGTAGCCCAGGCTGGCCACGTCCCTGACATCTGCCTCAGTCTCCTGAGTGCTGGAACTACAGGCTGTACCATGATTTCTGGAATAAATACAATTTTCCTTTTCTTTAAAAAAATATTTATTACTGTTTCTACATTACAGTGCCTGGACCTGCTGAGCCATCTTGCTGACTCAGCTTTTCCTCTTTATATCTTTCTCAATTTCCTAAAATTTTATTTGTTTACAACTGGAAAGTAAACAAATGTTACAAATTAGAGATTAAACATATTTTAACTGCATGAAACAATTGTCTTTCCCATAATAACTCTGAACACTGTTTAGTAAACTTCACATTTAACAAAAAAGGAACAATGACACACTGCCCCACAGTCAACTATTTTGATCTATTTTTTGCTTTTTCTATTGCAAGAATATGGTCAAATAGAAGAAAAGTTCAAAATGTCACCGAAAGCATGGATAATAAAGGGCCCTCCACAGCCCCTCTAGAGAAAAAAAACACTGTTAAGAACCTGGTGTGTTTCTTTTGCTATACGCAATGGAGATTATCTATTTTCTGAAAAGTGATGCAAAAAAACATTTTGAAGGCAATGCTTGTCGTAGAGATTTGAAAGGAAAAGCAGCCAAAGGAAACAGATGCACGTGGAGCTACAGGCAGGTGCGTGCATTTCAGCTACACGACCAAATGGATGCGTGTGTGAACACATACAGGTGTCACTCTGTACAAATGTCAACCTGATTTTGGCTCAAATGCACCTACCTAGAAGTTTTCTCTGCTAAGCAAAGGCAGCCATTGGCTAAGATCTTATCACTCAGTTTGACTGTCTGAATCATTCAGTATCGTTAACATCATTCTTTCATTTGAGTATTAACTGTTCCTTTAACACATGTAAATTCAATGACAGTGCAGGTCCTCCCATCAAGCTCCCAATTAGGAAACATCATCCTCTAGCATTCATGAGGTTTGGTTCCAGGATCCTCAAAATGGTTCCAATCATTAAGTCTTCTTCTATCATGATTTTCAGTTATCCAGTTGAATTCTATCTTATAAAAATGCTACAATTGTAGGAAGATTGGACAGTCCAGGTCTTGCTATGTAAATACCCCAAGTTGCTACTGACCTTGTGATGAATCACCCCCCTTGGCCTCTCAGATGCTGAGATTACAGGAGTGCTTCATAATCCACGTGAACCATGCCAGCCTAAAGTACCGTCATTATTTACCCAGTTCACTGCTGGACACTTAGGTTGGTTTTCACTGCTAAAATTTTATAGTTCCAATAACTTCTTTGGATAAATCCTTAAAAGTGGTAGGGGGTCAAAACCTTTTACAGCATTCTGGAAAATCATCAAAATTTATATTCCTACTAGCAGATTATAAATGCACCAATTAATTTTTCCATTTCCTTGGCACAATGTTTTTTAAATTTGGTATTGTCCTGGTTGCTAGTTAGTAGTTTTGAGACATTAGATCAAAAAGATTTCAGTCTCTGACTTTCTCAACATATTAATCAGTAAAGAAAGTATAGAGCTTGTCCCAAGATAAAAGGTGTCCCTATTTTATGTGGCTGTAAGCTGTGCATATGGCGGGCCAGACAAGGAAATGCTATGCACTAGACATAAGAAGTCACCATGACACTGTTCAGCCTTATTACTAGCATTCCTACTTTCTTGGGAACAAAATTCGAATTATGACCTTAAGTAACAGGAAAGGAAAAGGAGCTACAACTTACTTCCACTGTTTGATATACTGTAAAGGGCTAAGGTTGCATCCTGCATCTGTTAAAGCCTTTTTATACTGCTCCAAATCAGCCTGCAAAAAGAAAAGAACTCTGTGATAAACACCACACTTCTCACAGAAAACTGTGTTTGCTGTTACTTGAGTAATCAAGATGGTAATAAAAATGCATGAGTTTAGATGCCAGGCACCCACACCAGGTGGAGCTGTACCGTAAATGACTACCCAAGTGAGTATCTGGAACAAAAGTCACAGAAGAGAAGGTAGCCCTATAAGTGTTAAGTATGATATTCCGTCATGCCCCAGGAGTTCATCACCTTTCTTCTCTACCGCTAAAATGGACTTCCTCTCTTCAGAACAAGCTCTAAAGAAGTGATTCAGTTTGGCCAAAAATATTTCAAATCAGAAATATCAAGAGCGACACAGCCTGAGAGGGCCTGGCCTCAGGCTTCTCTTCTCATTTTCACTGTAGGACTCCGAGTCATTGCTGAAGAACTGCTGTCCTCACATTTTAAACTGTTTCTTCCTCCCCTAGTCTCTCTATCCCCTGATGAGCACGTCCAGTTGAGTTTGTGTAAGTTAACGGAGCCTAGCACCATAGTGACTCCGCTACAGAAAGGAAGTGAGGACTGCATGTGTTCTTGTGTCTGAGTGTGGGGCACAGAGACTGAAGTCAGTTGCTTCTTCAGTCACTCCTTGCCTTCTTTGAGACAGGGTCTCTCACTGAACCGCGAGGCATGGAGTCAGCTTGACTGGTGGCCAGCAGGCCCCAGGGATCCTCCTGTTTTCCCATCCCCAATGCGGGGATTGCAGGTGCACACCTGGCTTCTTTTAAAACATGGAAGCTAGGATCACGCCTGCATGATAAGCAAGCATACTACGACCAAGCCATCTCCCAGGTCTGCCAAGAGAAAACTTTTAAGCTCATCATTTACGAGAGATCTTTCTTTGCTTTTTTAGGACAATTAAGCTGATATTGGTAATCATGATGTAAGCCTCTTAGTGATCACCAGAGTTTATGAAAGTCTTTACTAAAAATCAGGTAGTCCAATTAAAGCTATATTAGGTTTGGAAAAAATATCCTTAAAAATATTATAAATTGGACATCAGAATCTAAAAAACAGATAAGTCTTCACTGATGAGCAAGCTGTTTCTAGAACAGTCTGCAGCAAAGCAAAAGGGCCCTACATAAATACTGATTTAACATGCTAGTAATATTTTGAAGCTTTGTAACTTAATAACAACAAACTGGTACTAAGAATTCTCTCAATGGTATCTTGGAGGTTCTTATGCTTGCAGTTTATTGTCCAAAGCTACAGTTGGTTAACATAAGGAAGAATCCATGGTCTCCAATCCACTTTCCTTTACAGAACTACATCTAGAACAGGGTATGCTATGTAACAGTCACTAGTTTAAATCAATCTAGTATAAAATTATAAGAAGCCAACCTTCAGAAAAGCCCAGAAAACTGGACTAATTAGTTTAAACCAGTTATTTTTCCGAAGAATTTTGAGCACTTAAAAGTGGTCAGGTACTTCCCAAGTGGTGACAAAAATATTGATATAAAATTCTGCAGTAAACAGAATCTGCCTTAATTTTTTTTAAAAAATAAATGATCCTTCATTTCTATTTTGAAACTAGCTGGCAACTGCAAATGAGCACCCTTCCTCTCAACAGTGTCAATGGACATACCTCAGAAGGTGCTTGCTGCGTGCTTATATAATAGATAAGAAACAGCCTCATCTTGTCTTCCGGAGTTCCCGCTACATGAGAAGGGAAATGAAAAAAGACTTATAATTGTGATTATTGTGCGTTATAATTAAAACTCAGAAGAACTTTAAAAGTCAAGGCATGTAGAAATACAACAAAACAAAATGTGGTTCTTATTCAACTGAGATGAAGCAGGAAGTACTAAGACTCAAGCATGTGAGACTGAACAGGGGAAAAGTGGGTTAGCGGAGTCACCACAAAAACACCTCCTTGATCTCCCAACTGCCTAGAGGCTAAGATTATCCTCAGGCATAAACTACAAAAGCAAAGAAGGGATACAGACAGGGTAAGCGTGCAATTATAAACATCATCTTTTCAGATGGCAAGGATGGCTTGCACGTTACCTCAGGATACCTGGGAAGTAGGGCTGTCTGAATCAGAGGCATCGCCGCACTAGGTGTGTGGTTATGAGATCCGCTGGTTAAATGAAATCATCTAGCTGAGCCCAAAGTCTTATTTCCTAAACCTGTGCTCTCCGAGGAGATTTATTTTACTACAAGGTTCATGAAAACCACACTTTTATATTAGAATATGAAATGGAATATATTTACAAGATAATAGTAAAACTTGATTTAACTGTGACAGCCGATGAAGCATAGAGCGTCATGGGATTTAGAATCCAGACACTCTTCAATTTATCTTTAGTTTCTGGATGTGAGCACTCAGCAGCAGGTTTAGTCAAGTTCTTAGGTTTATACCACCCTGGTATTATTTCATTACCGACAGCGCTAAATAAGATTACCTAATGAGGTATTTATTATGGTTCTTTATTGTAAAATTTCTACTTCTCCCTTTATAATTAACAAGTATCTGTAGGGACATACTATGGTTTGAATGTGAAATGTCCCAAGCAAGCACATGTACTAGGGTACCAGTTGCCAGCTGACAGGCCTTTGAGAGCGACTGACCCAACAGACTCACAAAATGCGGCACCACTGGGAAATGATGGGAAGCAGGAGGTGGTCTAACTGGAGGAACCAGGTCTCTGGGATATGGTGCCTAGAGACACTGCTCTTTTAGCTTGGTGGCCATCGAGTGAGCTGTTGTGCTCTACCACCAGTGACTAGCCATGATGCTCAGTGTTACCTCAGGTCCAGAGCAATGGAACCAAGACCTCTGAAACCTTCCCTCCTCTTAAACTGTTTCAGGCATGTGTCAGTCACAGTGACAAAGTCTCATTAATAAACACAGTGCTCTAAAACTACGTAAACATCCTATAAAATTTCAATTATGTCACCTCTTTTTTCTATATGGAATCAGGGTTTTCTTTTTATCCTGTGAGCTCTAACCCATGAGTTATTATTATCTTTATACTTTGATGATCAAATGATCATGATCTGCAGCCTCTTCAAATGTTTAGGTCGTTTTGACACGTTTCTTTTTTGTTGTTGTTGTTATTTGTTTCCTGGCACAACAAATGTTCTACTCCTTTTTTCTATTTCCCCTACTCTATCCAGTAAGTCAGCCTCTTCTGAGCTGGGTGGCAGTGGAAATGTTATTTTCTAGCCAGAATCTAATGGGGGTGCAGCTGCTCCCAGCCCCCCCGACTGGCAAGTCCCAGGATTCCCCGTCTCTTCCTCCAGCGCTAGGAGGATAGGCTCTGCTGAGCCCCACGCTGCTCAGACGGTCGGCTGGGATGGACGGCAAGCGCTCCACCCTGCAGGCCGTCTCCTCGGTGCGGTTTGCGAAGCCCGCCACACTGTTTGTAAGAGTGTATTTCCTGAACATTTAAAGTAGAACTCAGTTTTAGTTACTGTTTTCCCATGATATTCTCTGGGACAAACCAAAATGAAGTAAAAAACAACCCCTGAAGATGTTGTTTTCAATTTCATTCATTCAAATCTTCCTGGAAAGAGTAGAAACTGATAGCCGTCTATATCAAAGACTTAAGTACAAAGTATTTACAAATAGTACCAAAGAAAAACTAAATTAGAAATAATTTTTCCATTTTAAGAACTGCTATGTTGAAAATTTTCAGCAGAAAAATAGCTCATTTAATTATCTTGTAATTAGAACTGGAACTGACTGATACAGTAATTCTACCTGAATTTTGTCTGGAGTGAAATGCTAGATTCATCCCTAGCTCAAATTTATGACACATACCATCAGGGTCAGATATGACGTCTAGGAGGGATTTATCCAGAGTAGTCTTGCTCATTATTTTTTCTTCATATTCAAAATATACATCCAGTTTTCTTGCCTGTTTCAAAATAAACATTAGGTAAAAATATAAAGTAATAAAAATATAGTAAGAGTCTTCTGTTAACAAATTTCTATTTCTTATGATCAAATACATAAGCAAATGTTTATTTAAACATAGTTCAGTTTCTTATTTTTGACTGTGAGTTTACTTTTGTAGCATGGGGATCCACACATTCAACCTAACCAGACAGAAAGGTAGCCTACTTATATTTATATTTCTAGTGTTCGTTCAACAAGCAAGATCCCTTATTGTCATGTCTTTTTGTTTGTATTGTTTTTGAGCTGAGTTCTGAAGTGATCTGGAGACTCATGATTAGTTGTTTTCAGTCGGATCATCCCAGGACACAACAGAACAGAGCCATCTGAAGAGAGGCAGATCAAGGAATGGATTTCACGTGTGAGCATCAGGAAGCAGTAAAGGCAGTGGAACACAAGGCCATAGTTTTAAAGTCCTGAAGCACTCACACAGTTAAATTAAAAATGGGGCTGGCAAGATGGCTCCTTGGCTAAAGGTGCTTACTGTCATGCCTGGTGACTCCCACAGGAGAGCTGATGTCTGACACGAGTTCTCTAAGCTCCACACACGTTCTGTGGCACATGATGCACACATAAACATACAGTGTTGCACAACAGGACAGCACAGAGAAGTAACCCTGGGAAGGCCCGTCTCTCAACTGTCACTTTGCACTGCTCCTAAAAGTATTCATTTTTTCCCCCATATTTTTCAGTTTGTTGAATAAAATTAATCCTCTCTTCGTTACCTCACTTTTCTCAGGGTAGAGAGTAGTACAACTGAAGAAAATTCCTGTCAGAAAGGTTTTCTAAAAAGCTTTACTTTATGACACATTATAAAAACTACCACTTAGCCAACATGGTGATTGCATGCTTTTGATTTCAGCACTAGAGAGGCAGAGACGGTAGATGTCAGTGTGCCTGAAGCCAGCCCTGCCTACACAACCTGTTCCAGACCAGCCAGGCTACATAGTGAAACACTGCCTTTAAATATATATATTTGTATGCTACATATATATATTTTACTTACATTGTGTCTTAAGCTAGAGTGAACTGTTTAGTGTAAGAACGCAGTATTTAGTGCTATTCACATTTATGGATTTCATGTGGCTGTTCTGTGAGGCAACTTTAATGGCCAAGATATGACATTAAAATACAATTTAATGAGAGCAGTCCCATGATTTATTAAGGTAGTATGGTCTAAGTTTATAGCCTTCCAATTATTCTTAAACTAAGAACAGGATTTTGGGTCCCTAAGGTAGAAAGATTGCCTATTCTTTAAATAATAATAATAACAACAGATTTTCAGTAAGGCTCTTAACAGAAGTTAGGTAACAGAAGTTGAAGTTAGACATTCTTCATTGGGCTTGACTTTCTAGAAATGCACTGTCTTGTTTGAGAGAACAATAATAAATATTAATTATCGATACTGTTTTATGAAAACATATAAACTGCTAAGGCTTTCAGAAACTGTTTGGTTTAAATATATTCAAGCAATGTATTGAACACTTAAAGGTAAACCTAGAAAATGAACAGAAAATCACAACCAAAGCAGCAGAAGACCTAGGGAAAAACAAACAAACAAGAAATGAAGACAAAAAGCATAGGAACTAAAAGCTAATTATTTGAAAAGACCAATTAAACTGATGTTCCTATAGTCATATACAAGAAATCCAAGAAACTGGACAGATTCCTAAGACCAGAAATGATAAAGGAAAGGTTATTCTCAGGGATCAATAACATTAAGGAGATAAAAATGAATTTTGAACAACTGTGTATCCACAAACTCAAAAAGATATAATCAGAGACTCAATTTGGAGCAACGATCTGAGCTCTTAAGGTCCAAATGAGGAGCAGAAGGAGGGAGAACATGAGCAAGGAAGTCAGGACCACGAGGGGTGCACCCACCCATTGTGACATTGGAAACTGAAGGGAACACTAGTATACTATTAAATTTGACTAAACATTTACAAAATAACAACAACAAAAACTGCAACATAAAATCCAAAGCAACCAACTAAACAAACAAACAAACATACAAACAAAAAAACAAATATCTGTAGTCTTTTCTAAAAAAACAGGACGGTAGTGATGAGAAGGTCCAGAGCAAGGCAAGAATGTCTTAGCACTGCCATTGACTGTACGGCCTAGCAAGTCAGTCAACTAGAGATGGAAATAAAGGCATACTGAATAAGTAGGAACAAGACAACTTTCTGTTGCAGAGGACAAAACTGCCCAAATAAGTAACATGAAAAAAGTCTTGGAACTAAAAAGTAAATATTGGCAAAATTGTAGGATATAAGTTATATAGCACCATGAACAACTGAATGCCTAAAGTACAACTACCAATTATATTAGCATCAAAAACTTCAAGAAAGGATCACAGAGAAAAACATCGAACACTGTCAGTTTGCCAGTCCTTTCTGGTTTGACACAAAGACCCAAGAGTCCTAATACAAAGCTTAGTCAGTTATTGTGTAGGTATTGACAAATAATTTTGTGATGACATGGAGTGGCAAGAGATGTATGATAGCCAACAAATTAAGGAAGGAGATTAAATTTGAAAGAATGGCATTACTTGACTACAAGATTTGAGAGGCTACCATAATCATTTGACTGTGGTATTGATCAAATAATTGACCAACACTTCATTCTAAGAGAAAAGAAATCCCACCAAAAGGACTCAAAGAAATATAGTTAATCAAATTTTGATAAAAACAACACAACTGAGACACTCTTTTCAATAAATGGTGTTAGGAAAAGTAAAACAGTCACATACACAAGCTAGGCACAGACTGGAAGGGACCATATATATAGTAACATCTAAAACAACTAGAAGGAGAAAAACCTTGTTTATTACAAGAAATTAGAGAGTCTTGGATATGGTTATAGTTGTCAGATACATTACCAAAGACAAGATCCATGAATGATACCTTACCAGAAAAGTAAGAAAAGATGTGCCATAGAAAACGGAAATGGCTCGGCTTCTCTAGCCAGCCAGCAGGTGAGTTTCCTGCAGGTAGGCTGCTCCAACAGCCCTATTCCATCCATTGGACCTTGAAAGCTGTTAAGCCCCACTCTGTCCCCAAACCCTCTTATCCCTCGCAACCTCAGTGGAACTCTGAAATACAGCCTGCTACTACATAGAGAGGACCAAGAGAGCAGGCCAAACAGGAGACCACTTCCTAAATGTAACCCCAGTAGCACAGACATTGAGAGAAACAATAAATGGGACCTCCTGAAACTGAAAAGCTTCTGTAAAGCAAAGGACATGGTCAACAAGACAAAACGACAGCCTACAGAATGGAAAAAAATCTTCACCAACCCCATATCAGACAGAGATCTGATCTCCAAAATACACAAAGAACTCAAGAAATTGGTCATCAAAAGAACAAATAATCCAATTAAAAAATGGAGTACAGACCTAAACAGAGAACTCTCAACAGAGGAATCTCAAATGGCTGAAAGACACTTAAGGAAATGCTCAACATCCTTAGCCATCAGAGAAATACAAATCAAAACAACTCTGAGATTCCATCTTACACCTGTAAGAATGGCCAAGATCAAAAACACTGATGACAACTTATGCTGGAGAGGTTGTGGGGAAAAGGGAACACTTCTGCATTGTTGGTGGGAATGCAAGCCGGTACAGCCCCTTTGGATGTCAGTGTGGCGATTTCTCAGAAAATTAGGAAACAACCTTCCTCAAGACCCAGTAATACCACTTTTGGGTATATATCCAAAGGATGCTCAATCGTGTCAGAAAGACATGTGCTCAGCTATGTTCATAGCAGTATTTGTCATAGCCAGAACCTGGAAACAACCTAAATGCCCCTCAACCAAAGAATGGATAAGGAAAATGTGGTATATTTACACAACGGAGTACTACACAGCAGAAAAAATAATGACATCTTGAGATTTGCAGACAAACGGATGTAGAAAACATCATTTTGAGTGAGGTAACCCAGACTCAGAAAGACAATTATCACATGTACTCACTCATAAGTGGTTTTTAAACATAAAAGAAAGAAAACCAGCCTACAAATCACAATCCCAGAGAACCTAGACAACAATAAGGACCCTAATAGAGACATACATGGGAAGTAGAAAAAGACAAGATCTCCTGAGTTAATTGGGAGCATGGGGACCATAAGAGAGGGCTGAAGGGGAGGTGGGAGGAAGGGAGGGGAGTAGAGAAAAATGTATAGCTTAATAAAATCATTTTAAAAAATAGAAAAAAAAGAGCAGGCCAAGAGAGACCTCAGTGGCTCCCTGAGACACAAGACAGTGACAGTACAGAGCAGAGAAAGAACAGTTCCCAAAGACACAGACAGCCACTGCAAGGACTGAACCAGGAAGCCAATGTGAAAAGTCTGTGCACTACATGATTCTGACACGCATCTTAGAAAATGTGATAGTATAAAAACAGCACAGTGATCAACGGCTGTTAGGTCTCCAGCGGAAGATGAGGCTGCAGGGAGAAGCAAAGATGAACAGTGGAACAGGGGTGATTTGAGGATCCTGAGACTACCCAATCTGGTACTGTAATTGTAGATATAATTCATCCTACAGTCATCAAAACTTAAAGTTAATATATATCACAAAAATAAACTCCAAGGTAAATTGAGGACTCAAGCTAACAAGAATGCATAAATATTAATACTGATTTACCAAACATGCTACACTAATGCAAACTCTTACTAGTGGGAGAAACTATCAGTAATATTATATTAGATGAGAGTGGCAGGGTATGCAGAAACTGTTTTTATATTTCAATCTAATCCCACACCGTGGTACAACTGATTGAACCTATGGCCTTACACATGCTAGGCAAGCTCAATCTTTTTTCTTTTTTTCCAATTTAAACTTAAAACTACTCTAAAATAAACGAAGGCTCATAATTAAACCCCAAAGACACAGCACTGGAGAGATGGCTCAGCAAGCATGCGTGTCCGCTGCTCTTGCAGAGGATCAAGTTCAGTTTCCAGCACCTACACCCAACTGCTCACAGCTACTTGCAACTCCACTTCCCAGAGATCTGACATCTTCTTCTGGCAGCTGACAACACCAGCATGGATGTGCTCATACACACAAATACATAAATAAGAATAACTTAAAAAAAAGACATATTTTAAAAAAGGACAATAAACAGAGGGCTATAGTTAATAAAGGCATATGTGATGTCCTTTGAAACTTCCCTTCTTATTCCTTCATGTTTATGATATAGAACAATGTCAAAAGAAAAGAGTACACTTTGTGTGTGCTTAAAATATACTGTTAGGAGTATGAAGCCCTGCATTTACAACAAGCACAGGAGGTACAGAAAAACCATATATAATGAATGGAACTGAGAACACGATGCTGTCAGATAAACCAGGGAGACAACCTAACACGTGTCACTTATATGTGAACTCTAAAAAGTCAAACTTAATGGAAACAGGCCAGAAGAGTAGTAACCATGTGTAGGGGAATGGGGCATTGTCTACTGAGTGGTATGCATGCTTAGTTATGAGCAATTTCTAGATCTCAATTATAGAATGCGCTGAGAACTCTACATAAAAATCATAATGTTTTGACAATAAAAAATATTTACTGGTTAGGAACATAAAAAAGATGGCCAACATTAAAAAAGGGCTCTTGACAGACCAAAAAAATTTAAATTTTGCTATACGTGTATTTTAATAGAATTTGTTACATCAGGATAACTTGTACATATGTGATGTACTCAACAGGACTGTAATTCATCTGTAGACATGGAAAATAAATATGCACCTAGAACAACTAAGCAGGACCAGGAAGCCAATACATGACTATTCCTTCTCAAAGCCCTCCTGCCCCCATCTGAAGAAACTACACAGAGCATTGTTTTCAACAGCTGCCTGTCGCTATTTTACTTATAAATATGTATGTGTATGTACATATGCGCGCACACACACACACACACGTTTAGAGTACAGTTGCTTTATATATCCCCTTTGTTCATTTTCTGAGGCAGGACACAAGGAAACTGATTTCTTTAGAAGTCCTAGCCATCACCTCTAATCGATGTTTCAGTGGAACATTAAAAGGCACTTCAGCTGGATAAGGACTGGGGAAATATTCTCAATGAAGTTTACTAATCTTCTGAGGGTTTAAGTGGCGCTAGTAGTTCACTTTGATTTAATAAAGAATTATTGTTGAATGCTCATTTATTTTACAGACTCTGTATTTTAAAGCTCTGAGTGATGGTTTTCTTTGTTAACACACATGGCTCTCCTACTTCCTGATGGCTGATCAACCAGTTTACTTGCACACAAGTCTTTTACATATAAAAGCATGCTAGTTCTTGAGTGACAAATTAGCTTCTAGCCTAAGATGTCCTTTCTAAAGAATCAACAATCCTAGACAAAGCACTTTCCCAAAAGCATAGGGTCATTCAGGTAGAACTGCTTAGGCCAGGAGTGATGGCATAGTAAACTATCTTACACAGACACCGTCCACTGGCATAAATGCATCCAAATCATAGCGTGAAAAGACAATCACAAGGGCTATCACATGCAAAGTGTACTTTACACGGCACCGTTTTCTTATAGTTTTCTACTTCAAGCTTATTTTCAGAATCTCCACCTCTCCCTCAACATACTTGCCATTTGAAACATACATCACATGACTCCATCATAATGAAATCCTTACCTTTTGGACTCCCTATTCTACCACTGTCTCCTCAGTAAAGCCCAGCAGGCTCCAGGTTCTCAAACATGCCCGTTACTTTACAGCTATTACTCCTGCCTAGAATGGCCGTCTCTGAGATCTCCACTAACTGGCTGCTTCTAGTGATTCAGAACTCCACTAACCTGGCATCCATCAAGGCTGACTTACTTCCTTAACCACTTAACCTCAGACCTGGCCTGACAGTTGCTCTTTGTTGCCTCTTATTCGTCTTCTTTGCTGTTCTAACATCACTTCTTGACATCTTTTTTCCATGATATTTACTTTATTTTCATTGTAATATAAACTCTATTAGAAAGAAGAAATTGTTATATTTACTAGAGATTTTTAGAGCATGACCAAAGATATAGTCACATCCATAAACATGACTGAATACTATAAGTAAGCTTTTTTAACCAAAATGTTCTAAAACCAGAAGTTCTAGCCTGGCCTACTGTTAAAGAGCATATTCATAAAGACACATGGTGGAAGAATACATAAGCCAGGAGAAAAGAATAACTCTCCCTGGTTGTACACACTGTGTTATCTCTGCAGCAGACAATGACCTCACTGAAACTGGTGAAAAAGGTTTTTCCAGTTAATAGAGGAGCAACATACGGAAGTGAAGACACTAACAGAAACACTGACTTCACAGCTACAGTTCATATCTATAAGAATGTGAAAAATACTGAGTATCAAAAATATCAAAGTGTCAGCTGAACAGAAATTATACAGGCTCAATTCCATACTGCACAATGTCCATTATCTATGTATCAATTATTTTCTAGTGCTTTTTGGCTTTATAAATGATTAACAAATAAAATGTCTAAGTCCCTTCTCAAAACAAAAACAAAACCAATCAAAGTACTCTCTGCATCTCTGGTGAGCAGCACTGCACTGTTTGCCTGCACTATGGCACCTGCACTATAAGAGACAGTTTGTGAGCCTCGGGCAAGGGCCTGGAGATTTAAACACACAGAGACATGGCCATCCTTGAAACAAGAATGCCCCTTTACTGTGTTCAGGGACAGCTTATATAGGCTCTGGCCATGCCCCTGCTCTCGGGATTTTCAGCTGCAGACTCATCAGAACCCATTCCCCTGCCATCAGGGTCTCCTGCTCAGAGCAGCTGCAGGCTGCACAGAGCAGAGGAAAACAAGTTGTTGACAGGAATTCAGGGTCTGGTGGTCTGCAGCCCCCAACACAGCACATACTCTCATCTTTCAGCGTTTCAAATGCATCACACGGAGTGGAAAGCAAGTCTGTCTGTCTGGCCACAGGATTTAACTGGATGTCTTGAGAACTAACAACAGCAGAATACTGAAGAACTCAAACAAGCTCATGTGTGGTAACTATAAGTAAGAAAAGAGCTATGAAGACAATACTGATCAGCTCCAATGTATTTGTTTCAAAAGTCACTGTCTTATGAGAGAAAGCAAAGTGTTTTGATGTCTAAAGCAAAAACTTCAGAATCAAGTTACACAAATGAGTCATGTAATTAGTGTACTTTAGTGTATTTTAAGCAGTATCACATCAAAAAGGATTCCTATGCTGGGCACTTTAGTGCATAGTCTCAGTACCTGGGAGGTGAAGTCAGGGAGATCCGGAGTTTGAGGCTGATATGAATTAAGATGTGATATGCCCATAAAGATACTATGAACTTATCAGATATCATATATAAAAGAGGATATAAAATTTCATGTTATAAACAGAATGTATGTTGAAATACTAATATTATGGACATTATGGTTATGTACAATATACTCAAATTTTCCTTATTTTGCCCTTTTAATGTGACTATTAGAAAAATCTAAAATGACACTGGCAGCTGATATTATATTATGGTTAGAAACACTGCTTTAGACACTGACCCTCGGTCCATGATGACAAGAAGGGAAGTAACAACACGAACACAACAGAAAAGGATATACTAAGGTTGAGGTCAGCCCAAGTCACACTGTGAAACCATGCCCAACACAAAGAACAACCACCAATGCAGAATTAAAAATCTGCACTGCCGATGGTTAGATACATGGCTGTTTATTACCGGTAAGAACAGTCAATGTAGAGCTAGTATTGCGATTCTGCAGCCCAACCACTAGTTAGTAAGTGGTCTTCCTGGATTCTGAGGTTCATTTGCAGAACACGAACACAGCCCTGCTGCCTCCTGTAATTATACCTTACAATGTTAAGAGACGCTCAATGAGAAACAGATATCAGTGGATTGTGGAGGGAAAAAGTTACATTTACCTTTATGTGTTCTAAAACAGCAGTGGCAACATTTGTATGGAGATCAATAAGTCTTTTTTTTTCAAGGAGTTCTGGCAAAGAACTATAAGTTACAAAAAATCGAAAATTAACCACAAAATTTCTAAGAAAGTAACACAGACCTCAACAAAACCCCTGTCTGGTGCTCATGAGGAAACTCAGAACACTGAACCAAAGTGACAAGTTAAGCTATCCACTCAACTAGAGCCCTGGCTTGACCCCAGACCATATGCATCACTCTAGTAACACAGGTGAACACTAGCTTACAATAGCCTGCTGCCAACTCATTACTTCTACAGCTGCACATTCTGCTTCCGACGTTTCGGGGTTTAGAATAAAACGAGATTAATAGAAACATGCTTTTACCTATAGTTCTAAAAGTATTGAAAACCTGTTCCAACTGAATTAATAGTGGTAGCAATAGCAAAAAATAACAATGACTGATTCCACTCATTACTAATACTGTTTTCCTAGTAAAATTACCTGAGTTGGAAATTGCTAACTATTCACAGAGGCAGTTTCTCTACTGTGGCTGAGGAACAGAGATCAGCTTAAATGTGCTCAAAGCCTTCACGTCTTCAGACTCCGAGGCGCAGCTGCTGATGCCTACTGTTTCCTATTGTGGAAGTTATTCACGATTTTTATCTTCCAAAGTAAAGCCCACCATGGGGAAGACTGCAAAGGGGACATATGCACTCACCTGACAGCTGACGTGAGCTTGGCAGTGTTATCAGAGAGCATGCTGATAGCTCCCTCGTCTTCTCCTTCTAGACCCTGTGAAGGGAGGAAAAAGCTCTTAGAACTGTACCATCACCAGGCCCAAGCAGAAAAGTCAACACACCTCAAAGATAATGATAAAGATAAGTAATAATAAATTGGGCCACCTGCATGAACAGTATCCTTTTGGGGGTGTAAGCACACCCGCTTTGACAACTACAGAAAGGTTCTAGTGGCCACCAGTTTAGCAGGAGTGTGTAAAGGATCAGCTGGCACTGCCAAACAGGAAATGCCCAGACGCTGGCTGCCGAGACACAGGACTCAGGCTCACAGCTGAATTCTGTCCACAGTAGGGAAGAACAAGCAACCCTGGTGTACACATCTCTAAAAGTAATATTACTTGTATTATTTCAAATCACAATCCATGCCTTAAAATACAGTTTCTTCTTAATATTTAATTTGTTTTTGAAAAAGAATATTAAGGCTGGTTGTGGCAGCTTAGGCAGGACTGCCATGAGTCTGAGGCTAGTCTGTGCTACGGTGAGGCAGTCCCTCAAAAACATCACCCTTGAGTAGATGAAGACTATCTTGTTATTCAGGTAATAAATGGCCTTGAACTTTTCCAAGGGAAAAGGAAGTGAACACTTTTGCTAACCCCCTGAAGCTGTCCTTCCTCCACCTTTGCTCCGGGATGCAAACAGGATCTTACCATAATGCTCTTCAGCCGTTTCACCTCATCCTCCTGGGCTCTGTACGATTCTAGCTCTTGCTGGACTGATTCTGCAACTTCTGGGAAGGGGCTGAAACGACATTGCACTAGATTAACTGTAAAAGTAAAAGATTCATGTTTTGCAAGTGTATTTTGAAATACATACAAGAGTATTACTTTAAAAGCACATAGTTTTGAATATATTTTATATATACCTTGCGTAGAAAACAGCGAACATAAATAAAGCTATGTAATTTTAAGTTTGTATCAAGATCAGAAGTCTAAACAAACTTAAATTTTACTTCCAGCCTTCTCATTAATGAAATCACATTTTCTCTTCAATTATAAATTGTTTAAACAAAATATATCTTATTATTTAATTACAGGACTGAAACCAAAGGAAGACAAGTATATTTAAGCATTAAATAAACATTGCTACTGAAATTAGCAATATCAGAGGACTACTCCAGCGTAATTTTAAAAACAGCACCCTTAGTTCAGCGCTCTTAGTGTGCTCCGGTGAAGAGCACTCCTAACTCTCTACACTCTCTGAAGGCCTCTCTGATGATATGCCACCATAGCGCAGAAAACAGACACCAATTCCAAAGTAAAGATATTACTTAAAAATTTTAATAGTATCTCAAACTACCATAGTCAAAAAAAAAGAGACAGTAACAGCTTCCTGCTGAGAAGCCAAATCCTTGTTACAGCCACATGGCTTTCTTTACATTTTTTTTTTTTTTTTTTTTTTTGGTTTTTCGAGACAGGGTTTCTCTGTGGTTTTAGAGCCTGTCCTGGAACTAGCTCTTGTAGACCAGGCTGGTCTCGAACTCACAGAGATCCGCCTGCCTCTGCCTCCCAAGTGCTGGGATTAAAGGCGTGCGCCACCACCACCCGGCTTTTTTTTTTTTTAAGTGTTAAGTAAAAAGAAAAAAAAAACCGTAAACACACAAAACCCTCCAGCATGTTAAAGTACAGCTATATTCTACTCTCTTTAAATACAATGGACGATGAGGCCACAAAGCACACAGATCAAGGACAGAGACACACCTGTGTCTTTACAGACACACATTTAAAATACTTGCAAAATCATTAATGAAAAACATTGTGTTATTTCTTAGAGAAATAATTTTCTTTGTTTAGAACTTCTTTGGATACAACGACAACTAGGTAATTTTTACAGCATTTACTGACCCATAAGGTACTTGAAAAGGACATAATAATGGGATGTCCACACTTGCCTACGCCATGAGGCAAATCGCGGTAATCTTGTCACTCCTTGTTTCCTATGACTGAACAAATCTCTGGACTTCAGACACAGGCTTGGCCTCCCCATGTATATAGGATGGGGTTAGTATAAGGGACAACATGAACAAAAATATGGCCCCAAAGTTTTTCTATCATACAATCAAATGAAAGACAGGTCCGTGTGTCAGACTCAAGGTCAGAAAGACCTGTGCAGTGTTCAGGGTGAGCGTCTGAAGAGACATGGTCCTACGAACATCTAAGGAAGCCAGAGGAATCAAGAAAAATGTTTTCTTTATGGTTGAGTATGTTCCCAGCATGTAGAATACACGATGTTAGCATCATCCATTCATCTACTGGTGGATGTGTAATCTCGTGTTTCCCTGCTACTGTGGTTGCTGTATGGATAACAGGGATGCAGAGGTCTTTGTGGTAAGAATGGAATCATTTGGGTATGAAACTTGAGTAGTACAGCTCGGCATATGGGAGTTCATTTGTTTCTTCAGTTTTGATTCATGATCAAAGTAAAATATGAGAGAATAACGATGACTTTCGTAACAAAAGAATACTATGTATTCTTCTTTCATACATAGTATCTGTGAAAAACCATTGGTATTCAAAATTCTCTAAATACATCCCGAGTTAAAAAGAAAAAAAGAAAAGAAAGAAATGGAGCAATATTGACACTCATCAATGAGGATCATTATTTTTTTTAAAAAAAAATCACTGATTGTGTTGACTGCATCCTAGGTCAGGCAGCGTTTCAGTTCTGTTTAAAGAATAAACATTTTTAATTACTAATATTTCTCATTTACCTTCCTTTATGTTTCTGCCAAAATTTATCAACTGGAGTTAAATCGTAAGACTTCTTGTTTTTCCTCTTTGGTCTAGCACCAGCTGGAGAATTTTCCATTCCTGCAGATTCTTCCAAATTTACTCTGTTTAAGTGGAAGTCCTAGGAAACAGTAAACGAGTTTAAAGTAACTGCCTTCTGGGTTTAAGAGCCACAACTCTTCCTAGACAAGGAAAATAACCAGTCATGCTGGCCTTCCCAGAATTTCCACGTGCAACACAGACTAAGGTTTCACAGGTACCCTTCCTGCCCTCGTCCATCCACAGATGCTCACTGTTCATGAGTTTAATGGAAGCAATCAAAATCTCAAACACAGAGAAAAGTCCTATTAAGTTTCTCCAAGAAAAACAGACTTCTTTATAGAGAACATTTCCTTTAAGAATAGAATTACATTGCAAGTGCATCCTTTGTATCTCCTTTGTCAGTTTCAAACACATTTCATAATATTCTCTCATATTTGGTTATGTTTTTATAGCTATGATTGTTTTTAAAAGGTTGGAGAGATGGCTCAGCAGTTAAGAGCATTGCCTGCTCTTCCAAAGGTTCTGAGTTCAATTCCCGGCAACCACATGGTGGCTCACAACCATCTGTAATGAGGTCTGGTGCCCTCTTCTGGCCTGCAGACATACACACAAACAGAATATTGTATACATAATAAATATAAAAAAAGGTTAAAACACAATAAAGGTTAAAGCTACAAGAATAATTGTGCCTCTTTTCACATAAATCCTAAGAGTGGGTCAGACTAGCACTGTCTAAATTTCTCTGCTCTGGGCTAATTTTACTAATGTGAGGCTTAATAGCTCCCCCTCATCCCGCTTTATTTTCCAAAATTCATCCACACAACAGGTAAAACTAAAGTAACTCTCTGCTACCCTCTCTTCCCCTTTCACACTATGCCTGTGGCTTCTTTCACATCTTAGAGTCCACTTTGTTCAACAGCAGTGAGTTAAGAGATGAAACATGGTTTGATATCAAATGTCCCCCACAAGCTCACATATTTGAATGCTTGGTCCCTGGCTAGTGGTTCTGCTTTGTCAGACTGTGAAACATTGGGGGGATAAGGTCAAAATGCTGAAGGAAGTGGGTCTACCCGTGGCTACGGCTTCAGTTCCTTCTGTTTCCTAGATGCTGACATGATGCGGCAAGCAGATGCCATGGCAGAAGCAGGTCCTGTCACCTTCGCTGCCTCCATGGACTGTACCCCCTCAAACCACAAGCCAAATAAATCCACCCCTTCTATGGGCTGGGGAGGAGGAAAAACAAGACATGGCTGTTTGAAGGTGACAGAAGGAATGGTGACCAGAAGGGAATTATCAGGTATTACTGTGATGCAGTTATCTTGGTTTTGAAGTAGCAATGATTTTTCTAGGTTTGAGCAAGTCGACGGAGCACAATTTGACCTCTTCTAGATAAAACAGCCATCGGTGCTGACTTGGGATCCTCAAGGGCACTTTCTCACTTTTACAAATTGATTCTTCACCACAGCTTATTGAAGCCTACTGTCCTTCTGATACAAAGAAAGGGTGAAATAAAGATGCCTAAACTGCCAGGCGGAGAAACATGTCTATTTTCTCTTAAATAAATCACAGAATCAACGAAGCGGCCTTCTCTTACTGTTACATGAAATCCATCAAAGAGAGGGACCACATACAACAGCTTCCTTGCATACGGAAGGTGTTATTCTCGGGACTGTACTGTACCAGATATATATCCTTACCAGAACCCTTACAAGTCATACAAACTCCAGCCAGTTTGACTTTAACGTGCTAACTCTACCACACAACTGTCTATCACAGAGCACAGGTACTCGAAGTCAGATCCTTTACTATAAAGGCTAGAAAGAGTGACAATGAATGTCCAGGATGATAAAGAGGAATAAACTGTTGGCCGGGTGGTGGCAGCGCACGCCTTTAATCTCAACACTCAGGAAGCAGAGGCAGAAGGATCTCTGTAAATTCAACACCAGGCTTCCAAGACAATCAGGGCTGCTACACAGAGAAATCCTGCCTCAAAAACCAAAGAATAAAGTTTTACATTTCAACCTTTAATCGATTTTTGAAAGACTACCCACATGACAAGTTCAAGAACAACTAGGGACTGGTTTAAATTCTTCTCAGTTTCCCACTCTAATATTTAATCTGCACTTTGCATAAAAGTCATCCACACAGAGTAAAGCACACTCTGAACACTCCAACAGTGAATAAACATGAAGAGTTGCATGTGAGAAGCGCAGTTTTTGAAAGTCACCCCTGAAAACAGCAGGGACCCGTCTTTAAACAGCTAAGCTTTGTTGCCTGAACTTCCAGTGAGCACTATGCCCACGGCAGCGCACAGCGCACTCAAGCACAGGCGCCTGGTTAGGAAGACGCTGCTCTAAGAACCCGAGAGCACAGTCTCACTGGAGACGGAAAGAGCATCTCACACACAAGACCAGGGGACGAATGATGCCAAGAGTTCTGAGAAGTAACAACAGCAGAAAGAACATTTCCACTGCTTACATAACAGCAAGGCAAATAAAAAAGCTCATTTTCATCTCCAAAACTGGGAGGCTAAAACAGTTTGTACTCTACTCAACCATACGAAAGAAACAACACTTGGACACCAACATCAAAAACCACACAGCAGAAGTTAAGCTGTTTCCACGGACAGATCTGAAAGGCTAGACAATGGTGCCTCAAAATTACCAGATATAAATAAACCCCTCAAGGAAGTGCCAAAAACCACCAAGAAGCCTTCAGTGACCTTGTCCTCTCTCACAAGCTAAGGAAATCTATCTCTACAGCCAAAGACAGCTCATGTGAGCAAAATTATAGATGACACCTATGTATTCAGAACTAAGATTTATATCCAATGTAACAAAAGCAAAGAAGAACACAAATAATTTTTATTTTGGAAAGAATTTATCACTTTTTTTGTTGTTGTTGTTCGAGACAGCATTTCTCTGTAGCTTTGTAGCTGTCCTGGAACTGAATTTACAACTTTTTAACTTTAAATGCCATTACCGAATAACTAGTTCACTGAATATCTGATGTACTTTGGAGTCAAAAATAAAATGTCAACAACCAAAGGTTTCATACTAAAAATCCCACTGAGAGACCCCTGACTTGCCCCTACTAACCGATGATGGGGAAGTACAGCTTCCTGGTCATGGTGGAAGTGGACACAACACAGGCATGTGAGACAGCACCTAAGAGCTCCGTGTCTGCAAGGCTCTGGCTCCTACCCTGGCGCTGCCCTCTAGGACAGAAGAAATGTGTCGCCCATGAGCCTAAGAACTCCATGTGCTCGAGCGGAGCTCCCCAGAGAGGGATGTTGTTTGGGGACCGGGCGCCACCCTTTGGAAAGGAAATGATGATTCACATGCAGAGTGGGTGAGCGCCTCTCCTGCAAACCACAGCTATTCCTTCAGACAAGATTTACTAGTTACATAAAAGCTGAGTTTTATCATTTTTTTCCAAAGGCAGTGAAAAGAGAAGAGACAATCTCCAAAAAATTAAACAGGTGAACACATGAGGTTTTCAATCTCACGGCAACATTTACAAGAGCTTCCGCTCATTCTTGAAAGATTAAAGCATCATCCAAAGAACAAAATCTTCAAAGGTCTTCCCCCAAACTAAGTCCAGTGAGGGTAAACTTTAGACACCAAGTTCTAGCAGAAGGAAGGCTGTGCACATTTACACTGCTCTGTGCTGTGTGACTCGGGGACAACGCCTTGAACACCAGGAAGTGTGAGGCACTGCACTCTACTTCTGAGAACTCAATTATGCATTTGTAAGCCGTCTTCTGCCTACACTGCTGAGTAAGAGCCCACAAGATGGGAGAGAACCTGAAGTTACACACCAGGCCCCAAATACCTTCAGAACAAATGCATCCACGTTACAGAAGTTGAGTTTCCAGATAAAGTTATATAAATATCTATCTACAACCATACTCTTCTCTTGAATAAGCAGATAAAACAATATCAGAATAACGATATGAAGATTTTAAGCTATTTTTTAACTTAAAATTATTATTATTGTTATGTTATTTCTCAGATTTTAAATTGTCTTACAACTGAAATTCATATAGTTTATTTTTATAAGAGCCATATAAGTTTTCCTTGGTTCAAATCAGGTTGTCAAATAAAACTCAAGCAAAACAACATACTCAAAAGAAAGAAAAAATGAGATCACACTGATGTTTTGAAAATGTACAGAAAACCAATGGTTGCCTAATGTAATGTTACAAGTTTAATATTACTGCAGTAAATCATTGCAAAACACATTCTTCACTCTCAGAATGATCTTTCTCACCACTGAAAATGTCTACAAGCAAAGATACCCAGTAGAAGCAATAGACCCAGCACATGACATGATGCTCTTTAAATAGGAACCATGGCTTCTAGAGAAATGACTGCAGGTAGGCTTGAGACAGAAAAACGGACATAGTGGACAGAAAATGCTGACGGTTGAAAACCAGGACACTGTCAGATAATAGGGTCATGTTGAATAGATGCCCTGGCCAAATGATAGGGCAAAGATGCGATGATGTGAATATCAAAATGAATGACTATAATCAGATGGTGACATCTCAAATATGAAAATCCATTATCCCATAAAATCTAACAACACTGTTAACTGTTTCTGCAGATTGCTAAGACATGAATTCATTTTCTAAACTGGCAAGTAAAGGAACAGACTCAACATTTCTTTTCAGCAGTTAGTAAGGAAATGTATTTAAGCCTATCACCTGTTAAGAGATATAGATGGCAACATTAGGCAAAGGCAGGGTGATCTCAGGGTCTGAGGCCAGCCTGGTCTACAAAGTGAGTTCCAGGATAGCCAAGGCTGAGACAGAGAAACCTTGTCTCGAAAAACACACACACACACAGAGAAAGAGAGAAAGAGAGAGAGAGAGAGAGAGAGAGAGAGAGAGAGAGAGAGAGAGAGAGAGAGAAGAGTTAGATAAAAAGAGGGCGATACAGATGGAATGCTCACATTAGCGGTCTCCAACAACAGAGCCTTAACTAAGCCACTGGGATCTGAACGGTGATTAGGATGGTGAGCACAATCTAGTTATCTTAGTTCAGAACCCAAGGTATCTTGTGTCAGCAGTGTCTCTAGGGAGCTTGCTTACTCTTAAGAGTTCCTCATAACCCTAGGATCTGAGAACTGGATGGACCCTATTCCATAGATACACTGCTGGCAATATGAAGATATTTGACAACTTAAGAGGCATTTTATTCAGTCTTAAAACTTATGATAAAGAAGTATACTGTACAATACTATTGTCCCTAGTGAAATAAAATACCTGGAATACAGTTAGTCAGAACTGAGATGTGATAAATTATTAAATCTGAATTTAAAGAATTTCATAAATAAAGGAGGAAATATAAAATATTAATGTTAAATTAATTGTGTTTTGAAAGCTAAAATTTGTATTGGCAAGATTATATAAAACATAATCTTAAAATGAATTTCAGCTTTTTATTTTTATCTTTTTAGTGGGACTACTAGAAAACCACAAATTTACATTGGCAGCTGATAATATATTGATTATAAAGTATTGTTTTAGAACTATAAAACCTTGGTCAATGATGACAAGTAGGAAGAGGAAATAAACGCAGAAAATAATGAGATGAGCATGATCCCGGCACTTAGGAGACTGAGGCAGGAGGATTTCCAAGAGTTCAATGCTAGCGAGGATGAAGGCTATGACTCAAAACAGGGATAGGAAAATTTAATTAAAGAAAAGAATTAAAAGTAAAAAAAGAAAACCTTTGTAAAATGCTCTATTATCACATATAGATAACTCTTACATGATATTTCTAAGCAACTAGGAAATAAGAGGAGCAAAACAGCAATAAAACAAATTTAACAATGTTTTCACTAAGTGATTAGAAGACAGAAACGGCACAGAAAGTTAGATCAGGAGTGGTGTGTAAAAGGTGAGAACAAAGCTCTGTGAAGGAGAAGCTGCCATGCTGAATCCTGCCCCTGCTGACCCTGGTGAGCACTCGCCCCAGGACGACAGCTATATCCACCTGCCAAGTGCTGAGGCTCAACGAACCCCCAACTGCCTAATCATTTATTTGGTTCTTATATTCTCACAAAGGGAAGGGATATTACAAAGGTTTTTTTGTCTTAAGAGTATATTTCCCATTAAAAAAAATTAAATTTAAAAACTAACCATTTTAACACGCAGGGAAGCTTTCTCAATTACCACAGTTGTTTCCAAGATCTAATATATAAATAATTATCAGTGGCTTAGGTTATTCCAGACAAACAGAAATGATTAAAAAAAAAAAAAAATCAAACTTCAACTCTGTTTGCAAACTAGAAGTTTTACTCCATCTTGTGGAGACAATGGGTATTAATTATTAAGACTTCTGGGGGAGGGAAATGGGAAAAAAGAAAAAAAAAAGACTTCTGAAAACTCTGAAGAAAAATACAAAGTGAGTAGTTTTTAAAAAAATTCAATAAATAAGAGTCCCTCCAAGCTGCCATGGTGTTCCATTGGGTCAGTCTTATCTTTCTGAGTTTTCCTTCTTCTTTTCTGTCTCCCAGCAGATGCCAGCCAGAGCCCAAGTGCTTTTTCTGATACAGGGGCTCCCCATCATGTGGCTGACACCATGCCAACTTAACTCTCCAGGCAAGGCTTTCTTTTCTTCTCCGTTAGTGTCTCTGGGCGCTGTCAAGATTTATAGTGCATGTTCACTGGAGGGTTTCCCTTTAGGCCAGATAATGGCACAGTTATAATCTGTTAACCTGTGGCACGTGTTTACAGTCTGCTCATATTTGAGATGGTATTAAGCTGGGGTGTAGTGCGTATGTGCACCCTTGGCACTTGGGAGGCTGACGGCAGGAGGATGGCTGTCAGTTAAGTCCAGATCAACCTATGATGTGAGACTGCTTCAAAAAACTAAACAAATAAAAATTTAAAAACTACAATAACATGCACAGAAGTAGGTCCCTGAAACTTGTGTAGTTTATTAAGCAATCTCTACGGGACTGCAACTTTCTCACAAGATGACCCTAGAAAAACTAAGCTGGCCACCCACTCCTCTCTGCCTCTCCCTCTGAAGTGCTAGAATAAGAGTGGGAGGCACCATGTCTGCTTTGTCCCCAGGCTCTCAGCAATCCAATAGTGACTACAGGACATGCGGGAAACAAGTGCAGCAGTGGGCAGCACAAAAAATCTGTTCCTCGTGGATGAGGAAATCTCGTTAGGAACCCGTGTTAGCCTTGCTCAGGTCTACGCTCCTGTCTTCTAACGAGGACTGGGCAGTAATCTTTCCTGCTGAAATTATGGGCATCTATGTCTTACTTCTCAAACTCACAGGACTTTGTATTTCAATTTCCTACACCTAGGAGAGTCAAGGAACCTAGGAACGCATCAAATTGGAAATGATCCCAGCAGGGCGGTGGTGGCCATGCCTTAAATCCCAGCACTCAGGAGGCAAAACAGGCAGATCTCTGAGTTCAAGACCAGCCTATTCTACAGAGTGAGTTCCAGGACAGCCAGGACTATACATAGAAACCCTGTCTTAACAACAAAACCAAAACCAAAAATAAAATAAGATCACAAGATATCTCAGAGCTCTAGAGAGCTTCCACACCATTGGATGCAGGAGAGAAGAGGTGACGAGGTGACCCCTAAAGGGCCTGCTTTTACTAAGACCATTCACTTCTGGGTCCCCACCACAGCCATTCTGAACATCGCTCTAAACACCTGTGGTTTTGTTCTCTATTTGAACTGCAAACAGCTACCTCTTTCAGTTGGAGATAATTTTCTCCCCCTCCCCCGCTCCACAGTTTTGGACCTGGGACTGTCTTCTTCGCTATTTCCAACTGGTTTACTTGTCCTCCTCCCTAGACGCACTCCAATCTGGAAACTCACTGGGCTAGTCAGGAACAGTTGCTCCCCATCAGAGGCAGATACTGCTGTTTCCCACCTCTTCTCCCCAGGGTTCATTTGGTACGGTGCTAAGAAACTCTGGTTGTTAAATTGAGGGAGTATTACAGGTGTATGGAGGAATGACCAAGGCCAGGGATGATGGCAAACATAATGTCTAAGAATTCCCCACAACAAAGAATGATAAGCCCCAAATGTTAATACCAAGGGCTATACTACTCGCTACTGCCCCCTGCTGGACAGTCTTTCTACATCATTAACTATTGATTGGGTCACAAATATGATGACTTTCCCTCACTTTTCTGGACCTCACATTATCCTTCCAGCAATCACTCTCCTTTCCAACTCTCTAGTCAAGAAAAAAAATATGGAATTAAAACTATTCTCTTTGAAATCTGTCTTAAACTTGCTTCAACAGGTTTTGACCCTAAACATCTTTTGTTTTTCTTTCTTCCTTCTTTCTTGCTTAAGTTTTTTTAGACTGGGTCTCATGTATCTAAAGCTTCCTAGGACATACTGTGTAGCTGAGAATGAGCCTGAACTCCCAATTCTCCCACCCCCAACAAAACAGTTAGCATGACTGTGTAAATAGCTTTGGCTCAAATTGATGCGTGACTTCTCATGCTCCTCAAATTAAGTCGACGATCTGTACTCTTCTGCTTCCTTTTACTTGGCCCCCATACTAACTACTTCACCGTGGCTACTAGGCTACCATGCCACTTTTCAGACACACCTGAACCTTTCTACCTAGAGTGCTCTGTCCCCATGAAGCTATACAGTTTATTATATTCCTTATATTATTATATTAGATCATCATTACCTGTCATTTTATATGTGAGATCTGTCTGGTTTAAAAATCTCAGTCCTGTTCATCAGCACTTTATACTCATCTAGAGTACTTTCTACTTTCTTAATGTTACGTATTTTGTTTATTTATCACCTGTCTCTTCTCGCTAGAATGCAACTGCAGGAAGACAGGAATATGTGTGTGTGTGTGTGTGTGTGTGTTTAATCACTGCTGAAGCCTGGGTCCAAAACATCTGTCCATTCACTCACCCTCTCACTTGGCCTCTTATGATAGGCATTCTTGTCTCATTTCCGAGGCTCTCTGGTTTCTTTTGCTTTCTGTATTGAATGGCTAACCAGTATTCCCTTGACCTTCTCCCAAGTTGTGGCACAGGTAGAACTGACAGTTTCTACCGACACTCCTGCATATGATTTAAGCAGATGCTTTAAACTATCTTGGTTTCAAGGAAATGCACTGCTATGTGCCCTCATTTCTTCTTCATATGACATTATATGGAACCTTGTGTTGAGGATGCTAGGCTATGGCCCTGGAAGCTTGTCAACTAGCATGCTTGTCTTAAAGCTAATGTTCTGGGTTCAAATTCTCTCAACTCTCTTTCTTTCAGGTCTCATTTGTGGCTGCAGGTTGTCCTGGACTACTTAGCCCATGCAGGCCTTGAACGTCAAGGTTGTATTCTCTTGCATCTCACCTCCTCTGTCTATAAAGTGGAGACTGTGGTCTTACTATTGGTTTTTCTAGAAATTACGTATGCATGAATTTACGAAGGTTGGGCTGTGCTTTATTTCTATACATTACATAACAAACATTTAGTGGATGATTGTGAACATAGTCAAATACCAAATTTTAAGCATGCAATTAAAATTTTTTCAGAAAACATAATGCATAACAAAAATGCTGTTCAATTTTACTATTAAATGAAGTTTAACTGAAGAAGGAATTAGTTTTTCTTTCTAAAGGAAATGATTTCAAATTTTAAATTTTACTTACTTAACATGAAAATATGGCCGCTTAACTTTCTTCATTGCTTCTTCCCCATCCCTGCCAACAATGCACTGATTTACCCCATACTTAGAGACCATGGATTCAGCCCTACTTCTCTAGCATCTACAGCACTATTTTTAGCTGTATTTTTCAGTTTTATCCCACTTAACTTTGTGTCTGTAGCCACAATGTTAGTTTACAATGAAGGAAACTACTGAATTTACCACATTCCAATAAAAAGTGCTGTATGCAGCCTCTTACCAGCACATCATGTACCAGGGCTTGGTATGTCCACGTGTGGTGCAAGGGCGTCGCCAAATCAATGTTTCTGTCGACAAGGACTAACAAGGGCCTCTGGAAGCTGCAAATGTGTCAGAACATCATATAAACGTGAAAGTAACGTACACATTTCAAACTTCCTAGTACCTTCCAGTGTGCCACTGTGATACGAGCAGCGGCTACTACAGCTGTGGAACACGTAACACCTCTACTACAGTCAGCTGCGGGCACCTCAGCTGTCATACTAGCTACGCAGGTCCACATTAGTGCCTCTCTGCCCCACAGGCGTAGGCTAGGGGCCTTCCTAACTGCACTGACTCCAGACTAAACGTTAGCGATGCCCTTACTATTGAGTGCAGTTTATTATTCCAGAGCACGTGGAGAGGGAGGAAGATGGCTTACAGCAGGGTTTCTTCACTGTGGCACTGCTGACATAATTTGCTCACCATGGTTTGTGGTGTGCATGGTCAAGTCTAGCATTCTAAGATGCTTCTCGACATGCTACAACACACACCACTAGATTCTGGAGGCACACACCTGGTTAAGACTACTAAACATGTCTCCAGACTTCACCACATGTCTACAGGCAGCAGAATCAAGATGGCTGACAACCACTAGTCTATGGTTGGATTTAAACATAACTAACACCCATCCAACAAACTGCTAACTCAAAATATATTCAACCATGATAAAATGCCATAATAGTGTGAAGAAACCAAATTTGACAAAATAAAGCAGTGCCCTTTTATTGGTTCCTAGGGTACACAGCATAGCATAAAAGGAGACTTAACAGTAACAGTACGGTATGAGTGTGAAGAACAAACAATGAGAACAGATGAACGACGCTCAGGACGGTCAAGGAAGGCAGATGAGGCGTGAGGGAGTGGAGGGCTGAGACTGCCAAACAAGTAACACAGAGCCGGCCGGCGTGGGCAGTACTGACAGCACAGCGGTGCACAAGGCTAAGAACTCAGAGTTACTGCATATGAACAAGCAGATGATGCTTTCATTGCTAGAGACAGCTATTTCTGCCTTGACAGGTCTTACTAATTAGCCAAATCTGTAGGTAAGAATTCACTTGTCTCTTCTTTAAATAATTCTTAGACATTGTAGCAAGTTTCTCTACTTCTTTCAACAATGTTTCCCACTGACAAAATCAAAATGCACTCTGCTATGCATGGGTTTAGCATTCCTACTCAATAGGCGGTGAACAGTCAGCGACTTTGGCATTACTTGCTCAGCCGAAGACAGAAATACCTTGCAAGTTATTAGAACTACAGAATGTTCATTTTCCTTATAACCAAGAAGATTGATCCCTGAGAGGAAGTAGCCTCAAACCTTGGAAGCCATGTAAACAGAAAGCCTTCTACAGCGGAAGCGCATGAAGACATGTCTACTGAAAGAAGGTAATTTCTATCTGTATCTATTTATGCTTCAAGTTAAGTCAAAACCTTGATTCTGACACCAGATGAAAAAGTAAGAAATCATTCTTTGATGATAAAAGCATTCTTATCACACAAGGAAATCAAAATAGAAACTAACAGCCACACACCTGAACTGGCCAGTCCCAAGTGGGTCACCTGTAAAGAGGCTGTTTCTTGCATCCCGTAGATTTTCCCGAAGTTTCTTATCTAGTTTCTGAAAATCAAATTTTAGATGAACTGTTAATACTTTCATATGACATTAAATACGAAATATAATATTAAATATTCAACTTTTCAGTACATAATCAAGAAACTTTGACTTTCTTTATAAAGTGGTAATTCAGAACCTAAATATTTTAACTATTTCAATACCATCATAATTTGCACTCAAAAAAACCAATTTTTTCTTTTTTTTTTTTTTTTTAAAAAAATGTACTTCAGCCCTGGTACCACTAATAAACATTCTTCAGTATGACCAGCACTCTCTTAGCACGACTGAAGTAAAGAGAAAAGTCTGGTCTGGAAGGGTGGGGATGGCAAGAAGTGTAGGGTACGGAAAGCCCAGCTCATTATACTTCATCTTTCCATGCTGTGTACACTGCAGGCTTGTTTGTTTGTTTGAAGGAATTCTTTGTTTCTCCTAATCCCTCTTTTAATCTTTAAAGAAAATTCTCTTTAATTCAATATTAAAGCTGTGTTTGTTGCTAATAAGCACTTACTAAAAGAAGCTAAATGCAGAATAATTTGGGGGAAGTTAAGAGTAAAATAACCTGCAAAAGTGCGTGCGGACTAGGACAGCACGCACAGTTGGCGGTTTTACTCTGCTGCAGAGACATGCACAGAGGTGGCCTTTCATTTGGGGAGGTGGGGATGAGGAGTCCCAAAGTAACCAAATCTCTGCATTGGTTCGCCACATATGACACCACTGTCCAGACTCTTGGGAGAGAGCAGCTCACACGGCTGTGTTTGTGCACTCAGGCCGAGACTCACCACTGCCACCATTTCTGCGGCAGTTCCTCTTGAGCACCGGATAATGGGAACAGCACCTATTTTAACAAAAAATGTTAGCAATGACCTTGGCTACAAATTAAAATGTATACTTTAAATTAGCAGATGTGAAGATGCAAACACAGGACTGGGAAATCTCAAGACTGAAAGCAAGATTTCAGAAATTAACCTTCTCTGTAACAATAAGCAGAGCCAGAAGAGGAGGATTTTAAACTGGAGCAGGGATGGACTACGCCAGCACGTGGACCTCCAACTGCAGTTTCCAAGGATGAGTCGACCCTCTAGTCACAGAAGTTACTTTAATTTGTTTTAAAATAATAAAAAGAGGTTAGGAACTACAACAGTTTGGGACTATAATAATAATAATGATGATAATAATAATAATAATAATAATAATAATTATTTAATAGCAAATGATGGTTATCCCTTTGTAAAACCAACTTAAATGATTACAGCAAACACATTCTTTACTATTGTGAAGACCCTCAATGTCTCTTCCCATGTCCACGTCAACTCACTGGACCTCCTCATTTCTTTCCTTATGACATAGTAAAGGATCTACCTAAGGCTCAACCCCTCTAGGAAGACTTCACGCATGGAGACAGACAGACTATCTTCTGCGGTCCCCATGTGTTGCCATGGCAGCATTTCATTTTCCAGGGAAGCAGACTGTCAAGTGAAAATGTGTAATACTGATTAATTTTTAAAAACTTCTCCTCTGATGGCCTGGATTATGCAAGCTTGTTATAAAAATTAAAAAATACTTGTACAAATTCTGGGCATGGTGACATATGCCTTTATCCCAGCCCTTGGGAAGTTGAGACAAGAAATTCAAGAATTCCAGACCAGGTAGACTGGGCTATATGAGATCCTGTACCTCAACAGAATCATGCCCAACCAAAAACAAAAAAAAGGAAGAAGTACAGAATTAGCTATCTGGAGAGGGAGGGGAAGGGGAGTGGGGCGTGGGAAGTGGGGGGAGGGGGAGGGAAAAGGGAGGCGGGGAGGAGGCAGAAATTTTTAATAAAAAAATTTTAATAATAATAATAAAAAGAATTAGCCATCTGGGCAAGGAGGCTGCAATTCCAGCACTCAGAAGGCAGGAGCGAGGTGACAGAGCTTCAAAATGGGCTCAAGCTACATAGGAAGACCTGTCTCTGAGAAAAAAAACAAAACAAAATCAACAACAATTTCTTTAGATTGTTTTCTATTTACTGTTTAGTATGTATTAAGGCAAAAATTGGATATTATTAAGAGTGTCCTAAAAATTATCATTTGTACATCTGTTCCACTCTAGTGGTTTAAAGCATAACTCCTGCTATCTGTTAACAATAACCACAACCACAGATCAGACTGGAGAGCTCAGGACAGCAGGACTACAGGTAACACACCTGCAGTTTTCTTAACAATGAGAGCAAACAAAGGCTGGAGACGCAGCCCTGGGGGCCACTGTCTACCTGGTGCAGCCTCGGATTTCACACTCAATACATAAAATCTAGTCAACCAACAAACAACCAAGACCTGAGTCCCCTGCAGGGTAGTGAGAATACATTTAAAACCTAATGGAGGTAACACTCTTGGAAAAAAACAAAACAAAACAGAGATATATGGCTACAAAGAAATACAAAACAAGCTGGGTGGTGATGGCTCATGCCTTTAATCCCAGCACTCGGGAAGCAGAGGCAGGGGGATCTCTGTGAGTTTGAGACCAGCCTGTTCTACAAGAGCTAGTTCCAGGACAGGCTCCAAAGCTACAGAGAAACCCTGTCTCAAAAAACCAAAAATTTATCTATCAATCGATAGGTAGATTGAAAACAGAAAACACAGGAACTTGCTGGCTAAGATGTAACGGGGGTGGGGGGGGTGGGGTGTGTGTGTGGGGGGGTGGATCTCTACAAGGAAGGAGCCCAAGAATTTGTACAAGTTTTCCTCCGTGTTTTCTGAAAGCTTTTGCACTTGTCTTGATAATTACCATGCACAGACCTGTCTATTCAGAAGTATGTTTGAAAGCTTCTTGATAGAAACTAAAGACAACTAGAAAATGGCCGACAATAGGGAGGAACCATCAACAAACCACCTTAACAATACGGTAAGGAGCTGCATTACCAACAGTATCTAGGGAGCTAATTCAGAAGGTCTGCTGAGCTGGGTATGGTGATATGTGTCTGTAAGCTCAGCACTTGGGAGGCTAGCCTAGGTTACATAGACGCCAGCCTAGGCTTATGAGAACTCATCTTAAGAAAATAAAATAAATCTGAACGCTAACTCATATTGTTATTAGAAGAAGCATTTTATTTTCCTATTATAGAATGCATGCTTTCTCTCAACTTCAGAGAAACTTCTCTACATAACAGGCTAGAACAGTATTATAGCCAGACGTGATCCTGCACACCTTTTACTTCATTATGGGGAGGCAGGGGCAGGCTGATCTCTGTGAGTTCCAAGACAGCCAGAACTACATAATGAGACCCTGACTTCAAAAATAAAAAATAAAATATCTGCAGTACATAATATTTCCAAATGAGTTAAGTGATTAGTTACTTTGAAGGAACAGACTTAAAAACGTACCTAATGTAACAAAAAAGCAGAAGAGGCTGTCAACAATAGTGTCCATAACAGTTTCCATTTCTGTGTCTGTGATATCTGGCCTATTAATGGCTAAAAGAGAGAGGACAACACAGGCAATCAAAATTTACACCTTTAAAAAGCTTGCACATATAGAACAACAAGCAGATACCGACCCGAATTATAAAAACCATGTAATGTGATCAGCATCAGAGGAAATTGGGTACCCAAGTCCCTAAGGAACTGCCCAAGCAGAGAAGATAAAGACAGCAACTCCACCAGGCCATACAAGAACCAAGAAAACACACTCTCGCTGAGGTGTCGCGGACTGTCATCCAGTCAAACTGCATGAAACAAGTGCTCTGGAGAACACTTGAGCATGAACTCTGCGCCATCGTCAAGCAGGAGTCAAATCTCTGCAGAAGCACAGCCCTTGGGTCCTAAAAGCCAGGGCCATGTCTATGAGCAAGAAGCAACCTGAGCAGCTGGCAGAAGTCCCATCAGGAATGCCAACCCGATGAATGACTTCCAGCTTCCGTGTCTTGGATGATTTCCATTTGACTGAGATGTGCGCTTATTGTATTGGGTAAGAATGCTAGCATCCATTAGAAGTAAAAAGACAGGAATGAAATTCTATTCAGTGTTACTGTACAAGTATTTAAGGGACTTCATATTTATTCAAATTTAGTTATTTTTAATGACTTAATGTTCAGCAGTCTTACTTAATAGACTTGTAAATTTGCCTGGATGGGCTGAATCACTTTTAAAGGAAGAATGACGTACATATTGATAAGCGCAATGGTGAGTACTTAGTGGAACTAAGCAGTGATGTGTTCTAACCACGCTTGATAAGCAGGACCGACAGCAGGCTCGTCTGGGCAATTTAATTGTCCAAGGAAAAAATTGAAGACATCTGTTTTAATTTTTATTAGATTTATAAATAAAATTCCTAAGTTTAATGTAAAGGCTATAAGGAAACGAGATTTCAAATACAAGGTTAGGTGGTAATTAGTCTGAAAAATGAACACAATACAAACAGACTTCTGTGAATAAAAACCACCGTCAGAAATCTCACAGAAGCCCAGGATGGCAGTGCAGACGCCTGCAAGTCCTTTGGAAGGCTGAGGAAGGAGAAGCCCACTCTGAGGTCAGCCTACACTACAAAACAAGACCCTGTCTCCAAAATAGATATACTCTCTTAAAATTTTTCTTTAATCTCAATAAGAAAACAAATGAGAGTTCTCAGTGAGCCAAAAGAATGATGCTGCCTTGTCTCAGAAAGCTCACAATCTGGGCCAGAACTGAAGGAAGTACAGAGAAGTAAGCACGTGACTTTTGTCTAAGGTCAAGCTACTGGAGTGCTAGCTTTCCCTGCATGGAAACACTGTCTCATTTGACAAGCTGTTCTGGGGATTCCTCGCAGGTCAAAGAACTGGTACTTACTTGCATTACAAAACAAATTTATTGTCTTATTTATCTACGACAATTTAGGCTGAGGCTCTCTCTCCTCTGTACTTTAGGATACACTACTGTAAACACATTCAGAATCACTGTTCTCTCCCATCACGCCACTCACTTTGTAACATTACAAATGACTTGTAGTATTTGTGTCTTTACATACCACGATACGAAACAAGCTCCTTATTTTGATTACATAATACAAACATGTCATCTTCCAAAGTAATAAAATTGAGATACTGGTCAAAAACCTAGAAACAAACAAACAAAAGCCTTATGAACCAACTTTAGTATATAGCAATACTAAAAATTTAGTTTGGCTGAATCACTGAATGACAAAAATAGTAAAAGTTATAATTAAAAATTATACGTGTAGCAGGATGCCTGCCTACATAAATGTAAAGAATTAGCCACAGGAGCTGGAGCGATGGCTCAGTGGCTAAGTGTGCTTGCTTGCTCTTCCAGAGCACCAGGGTTCACTCCTAGCACCCATGGCCGGCGGCTCACTGCTGTCTATAGCTCCTGCCTTCCTCTGGCCTCCACTTGCACCCACACACATGCGGCACACATTCACACACACAGACACAAATTAAAATGTCTTTTTTTTTTTAAAGGGGGTTAAGAATAATAAAGACAAAAAACAAAGAAACAAAAACATTTTTAAACAATGAAAACAAATTTGGGGCAATAAAGAGAGCATTATTTTCAGAAAACAAAAACCGTGGTTGTGATAGGAATGTATCTTCCTCTATTCTGTGACCAGGTGTCCTTCACACCCACACAGCAGCTGTTTCTGCACCACAGCCTTTACACACACACCAGGGAAGTTACTGCAGCTCTGGACAAGTCCAGAAGGTAAAAAACTACCAAGGGCTGGACAGACGGCTCAGCAGTTAAGACGCCAAGCTGTTTACCCAGAGGACCAGAGCTAGTGTTCCAGCACCCACATTAGGTGGCTCACAGCTGCTCGTAACTTCAGTTCCAGGAGATCTGATACCCTCTTCTGGTCCCTACCTACATCTATACATACATACATAGAGACACATAAATAAAATTTTAAAAATATTCTAAAAAACTACCTGAAAGATATTAAATTTAGCTAAAAACTGAAAAGAGTTCCTATGATTCTGTATGAAATGAATGAGAACACAGGAAGGAGCCTTCAAAGGCACTCACGAACAGTAACAGGCTCTCTCTAAGATGTACTGAGGGTGTGATTTCATCCCTCCTGTCCACAACTTTAACTTGTGCCCTCTCAAAACTCAAGAGGCACACAGAGCAGCAGGGTAAGGCCAGGGTTATCTGAGAGTGCGCTTGTTAACCCCAATGGGAGCTGAGGAGGACGTCGCGGGAACGCTGGCCTGCTGCACATTTTCACCCTTCTAGGACGCTCTCTGGACTCTCTGGACCTGCTTTCCTAAATAAGAAGATCTGGAGATGATGTGGGGACGGACTGTAGTGAACACAAGCAATGTAAAACAAGGCTGCCAACTTATTTCTAAAGTGAGCTCCAAGGATCCCTTGAATCTCAGCCGGACACAAATCTGGATCTACTTCTCATTTCTGTCTCACAAGTCAGTGAGCAGTAAATTCTTCTACTCTGCTTTACTTTCCCTACTTTAAAGACAATTTAAATAAACTCATTTTTGAAGACTTAAGTCTAACTATTTCGTAGGTTAGCTGTAACAGTCAGAAGCTCTCGGACACGGCTGGCTCTTACACTAAAAATGCACTCAGTCAAGTGACTCTTACCTTGGCGACTTGCGTCACTGCACTCGCTGCCAATGCTGCATTTGCAATGTCTTCCAGTTTACTTCTTGAAATTGCAGAAATAAAATTTAGATAATAGGATTCGTAGAGCTGATTTCGAAGATCCTATAAATATAATGAATGAATTCGTCACTCTGAGAGTAGACAGGGAACCAGTAAATACAAAGCTCTTATACTAAACGCCAGGCTTTGGAGCAGATGACACACATTTGAAAGACAGAATAAATAAATGATAATAACAAAATATGAGAATAAAGTAATGACAAGCCAGCTACTTGGCCACTGAAATATAGCTTAATAATCTATGTTATACAAGTATATTATCAACCAAATCCCATTAGCTATATATAGTACAAAACTGACACCTTCAATCTGCAGTTTTCTGATACACAGAAGTACACAGCACCATGTGGCAGCCCCAGAACCAGGTACTAAGGAGGCTGAGGACATCACAGGAGTGTGGCCAGCTGGGAAACATGGAAAAATCCTGTCTCAAGCTGTTTTATTTTAAATCTATAAGTAGCTAATATACTAGCTAACATAATTAAATGCTGATTATATTTGGATTTCTTTGATCATATAACCTAAGAAGTAATTCTTTCATTGTACAGATGTGTTCATTCCAAATACTTACTCTAGAAGTATTTATTTTCACCCAAAAGCAGAATTAATTTGTACAATTTCGTAATCAGTTTTTAAAATATTTTTAGACATTAGGTATGGATATCTAAATACGTCCACACATATAAGATGTAGTAGGCATTTTCAAGCATATATGAATGTACATTAAGATTTAATGTTATGGGCTGGAGAGATGGCTCAGAGGTTAAGAGCACTGGCTGTTCTTCCAGAGGTCCTGAGTTCAATTCCCAGCAACCACATGGTGGCTCACAACCATCTGTAATGAGATCTGGCGCCCTCCTCTGGCATGCGGACATATATGGAGGCAGAATGTTGTATACATAATAAATAAATAAATCTTTAAAAAAAAAAAAGATTTAATGTTATTACAATTTTATGTGACCAATTTTAAGATGTCTACTGCGAGCTGGAGTATGTGTGAGGACAAGTGATGTAGCAAAGGTGAAGAGTGTTCAAGCCGAGGGGCAGACAGAGTAACTGCTACCGGGAACTACAGCGATACTTTAGTCATGTTTTAATAAATAAAGCTTGCCTGAAGATCAGAAAAGCAAAAGAGCCAAGCCACTAGAGAAGTCTTCCCTCTACCAAGACTAGGTGACTGCAGACTGAGTCCCTAGCCTGTCTCCTCTAGTCTTATATTCCCCTTTAGTGCTGGGATTAAAGGCGTGTGACACCACTGCCTGGCCTCAGGTGGCTTAGTTTTACCCTCTGATCTTCAGGCAAGCTTCATTTATTAAAACATATATAAAATATCACTGTCGGGAACCATGCTTGTCACTGTCAGAGAAAGGAGATTTATAAAGGCCAGACTTAGTATTTACTGATAAAGTATTCTCCAGTCAAAAAACATGAATCTACTCTATTAAAATTAAAAGATAGTATAAAAAAATCAAAGTGGAAGCTGGTAAAGGAATTAATGATTCTCTATAATGAACATCTAAGATTTGTGTTTTTAAAAGAAATAAGTCTGTTTTGATATTCAAACAATCAGGTAATCTTAGGTTTCAGCTAAAATAAGAATCCCTTGGTCAGACTGGAGAGATGGCTCAGAGGTTAAGAGCACATCCACACGGTGGCTCACAGCCATCTGTAATGAGATCTGGTGCCCTCTTCCCTCTGTCACCTGGCACATCCTGTCAATATTTTCTTCAGTCGGCATCACAAAGTACACTGCAGGAACATCTGGAATGGGATCCCGGTCCGAGTGCAAAAGGCTAGAATACAGAAATGACAACAAATCACTGTCTCCCCTCAGATGCTTTTAAAAAAGTCAGTTTAAGAGCCGGGCGGTGGTGGAGCACGCTTTTAATCCCAGCACTTGGGAAGCAGAGGCAGGGTGTCTATAAAGTAGTGCAATTTATCATCAAATGTATCAAACAATTAAACTTAGCAATCAAGAAAGCAATGATTTGATGGCTATTACTTCATTTAAACACTTAGAATGCTCACGTTACTGATGAACTAATTTAGATTCTTTTGAAGTACATTTAAATTAGGTGAAATCTTTTAGAGGTTGTGGGATGCCAAAGAGCACTCGCTCTTCTTCTTCAGAGAGCAGCCAGACATACTGGGAAATAAAAACATTTAAATTCTGGAGTTATATGGCCTCAAACTGAGACTATTTTTAACTTTAGAAGGTTGCATAGGTACTGTGGCCTAACATTAATTTTCTCTGCAAACAGACCTTAAAAATTTCACTTCAAGGTGACCAAAGAAATAAATTTTTCTCAATAAATGTGAAGATAAATGCACTGTTAGAAACCTGCGAACACTCACAGATGCAGAGTGATCCCCATGTCTCTCAGCTCCTTCACAGACAGCAGAGGAGAGATGATGTCTTGGCCAAATCTGTCATAAATGAGTACCTTTAAAAAAATGGTATGTTTAAACATTGTTATTAATGAACAGTCAACTGAGAACCCACATTAAGATAACATTGAAGTCAATTTCATTTAGTAATCAGTATACTGAATTCTTTTCCATGTTTAGTTTCGTACTTCCACCACTACTCAAACGACTATCCATATAGTTATGTAGTCTTTAAGACATTATTACTAGTTAGCTTTAAATAAAGCAACAATTTTAGAAACTTTTTATAAAATATTCTAAGTTTAAAAATCAAACTACAGCCAGGTGGCAGTGGTGCACGCCTTTAATCCCAGCACTTGGGAGGCAGAGGCAGGTGGATCTCTTTGAGTTTGAAGTCAGCCTGGTCTACAAGAGCTAGTTCCAGGACAGGCTTCAAAGCTACAGAGAAACCCTGTCTTGAAAAACCAAAAATATCAGACTACAAAGTGCTTATTTTAGCCTTTAAGAAAGAATTTTGAGCCAGGCAGTGGTGGTGCATGCCTTTAATCCCAGCACTCGGAAGGTAGAGGCAGGTGGATCTCTGTGACTTCGAGGCCAGTCTGGTCTACAAGAGCTAGTTCCAGGACAGGCTCCAAAACCACAGAGAAACCCTGTCTCAAAAAACCAAAAGAAAGCCGGGCGGTGGTGGCGCACGCCTTTAATCCCAGCACTCGGGAGGCAGAGGCAGAGGCAGGCGGATCTCTGTGAGTTCGAGCCAAAACCACAGAGAAACCCTGTCTCGAAAAACCAAAAAAAAAAAAAAAAAAAAAAAACAAACAAACAAAAAAAAAGAACTTTGAACATACAGCAAATTCATACTTGACTTATTTTTTTCATATTAGTCCATATATATCCTTTCTAAGACCCTGTAAAGATGAGATTAAAAAACTTAGCCCCCTTTAAAACTACAGTACAGGGCTGGAGGTTTGGTTCAGTGCTAAGAGACTGGCTGCTCTTCAGAGGACCCAGGTCTGATTCGCAGCATTCACATGGCAGCTCACAACCATCTGCAAATCTAGTTCCAGGGGATCCAACATCCTTTTCTGACCTCGGCAACCACCAGGCACTCACATGGTACACACATATATATGTAGGGAAAGCACCCATACACGTAAAATAAAACCCCTAGGCTGGGCGGTGGTGGCGCATGCCTTTAATCCCAGCACTCGGGAGGCAGAGGCAGGCGGATCTCTGTGAGTTCGAGACCAGCCTGGTCTACAAGAGCTAGTTCCAGGACAGGCTTCAAAACCACAGAGAAACCCTGTCTCGAAAAACCAAAAAAAAAAAAAAAAATAAATAAAATAAAACCCCTAAAATATCACAAGTTCCAACATTATAAAGACAATTTAGGAATTTAAGCATCTTAGGTAAAATAGATATTGACTTAAAAAGTGAAGTCCCTAAGCCAGATACAGTGGCTCACACCTGTAACAGCACACTCAGGGACCGAGGGGGACCACAGTGAGTCTGAGGCCAGCTTAGCCTACAGTTCAAAGCAATGTCTTAATAATATCAACCACAAATAAAACCAATGTTCCTGAATATAGAACTCCATGTCAGCCTAACTCTGTTAGCTGTGGAGGTTGGGCTAACAAATGAGATCTTCAATGGTTAGGTTTCCAACTGTCCGAAGTGACTCTTTAAAGAGAAAGAAACTGCTTGGGGTGAAATGAATTCTGCTACTGTTAGTACATGCTATTTTTTTATTTTTTATTTTTTTTATTTTTCGAGACAGGGTTTCTCCGTAGCTTTTTTGGTTCCCGTCCTGGAACTAGCTCTTGTAGACCAGGCTGGCCTCGAACTCAGAGATCCGCCTGCCTCTGCCTCCCGAGTGCTGGGATTAAAGGCGTGCGCCACCACCGCCCGGCTTAGTACATGCTATTTTTAAATGCCAGAAATTTCCTTAAGAGAAGCTACAATTTTTCTGCTGTGGCTCTAAAAGGTGCTCAATCTTTCAAGACTCTTTCTATTTAAACCTTAAATACAGAGTAGTCCCTTACCCAGTTTCTACTTCTGCAGTCTGTTATCTGTAGAAACCGCGGTCAGGAAATACTAAATGGAGAATTACAGTAATAAATATCCCGTAATGTAACTCCCCCACACCCAGCGTGAAGTTTCCTACGTCCTATTCCACTCCACCAGCGGCTCTGCAGTTCTGCTCTACACTGCCCACGGCACGGACAACCTCTGTGTCCACTGCGCCTCTCCACTCCTCAGTCACCCAGAGCTGTCGTTATCAGATCAACTGCCACGCTACCATAGTGCTTACTTTCCCGTGACCTTTGCTTACTTTTCAATCCTTGAAAACACAGGAGCAGAGTCGCTGACAGTAGTTACTACTGGTAATGTCTTCTGTACCTCATCTACCACTAGACATACATAGGGAGGGGAGGCACATACATACACAGTCTTGGGTTTGGTTCCAGGACCCTCCAAGGTACCAAATCCTTGGACAATCAAGGATTGTCCTTCTACAAAATGACAGAGCACTGTACATGTCCTACATGATCCTCTTGAATGCTACACTTCTATGTAAATAACTATATTGTCTAGGGGATAATAAAGAGAATAAAAATATTCATAAATTCTAATTAAAACAGACTAATTTTAGATTTACAAGAAACTTCTTCCACTTACGATCATTTTAGGGTTCAGAGAAAGGTCACAGTTCGTACCACGCAGCTCTTACCTTCCATACTGGCTCTCCGGTGCTGTTTTTAACATGAGGCACATTGAAGTTCAACATTCGCTTCAGAGCCACTGAAAACCAAAGTTTACAACATCAGTTATCTAGAGCAGGCTTTTGTTTGTTTCCTCACTACAAACAAAATACATAAATGAATGCTAACAAAACTGACTAACGACATGACTGAATGTGTAAAGCTAGGCTCAGATCTTGTAAGACAATTTCGTCAACAGCCAATTGGCATCCATTACGAAGCAAGAAAAAAAAGGCACCTGTCCCAAAATAAGTGGTGAAAAGTGCCCGGGGTCTGGGGCGTAGCTCAGTGGTACAGCTCTTACTCAGACCACATGGGTTTGATTCTTGACACTGTGCGGGCAACGAGGGTGCATACCTTTAATCCGAACACTCGGGGAGGGAGAAGGGGGATCTCTGTGTGTTCCAGGCCAGCCTGGTCTACAGAGCAAATTGCAGGACAGCCAGAGATACCCAGAGAAACCCTGTCTCAAATTACCGAAAACAAAAGCAAAACAAACCAAAAAAACCCCACACATTCCTGAAAAGGCACTTTCTGTTCCTCCTGACAACCCCACATTGCCTTTTATACAAAAGTCAAAAGAAATCGCTTTGACCGTGAACTTGCGACAGTCTTAATAGCTAACCGCTACTGTTGTCTACTATTTGGCTGAAAGCAAAGGTAAGAACAATCTTTACAAAGATTGTCTATAGCATGCTTAACTGTTTCATATGGAAACCCACTACAGTAGGTCTGTTTTTTAGTTACTCCAGAGTATAAGCCAATAAATCCACTCAAAGGTTATACAGTTTAATTAGTTTATAGTCCTAGGGGAAAATGAGACTTCATAATGTACTAGATAATGACTGAAGTTATTCACTTTCAAAAACCAGAGCAGCCATGCTTTATATGTTACAGTGCTACGTGGCTTTTATTGCTCATGTGTTCATTGACCACAGCAGATAAACATTTTCTAAGGAAAATGAAACTCTACTATGCTGGTGTTCTCTGTGTGTGCATGTATCTGTGTGAGTTTTTTTAGCTATAGTCTCATTAAGTCAGTCTCAAGAGGATAATCTTGACCTTCTAATACCATGCCTATGCCTCCTAAATACTGGGATACAGGTAGGCATGCATTGCCCATCCCTCCTAGTTTGTAAGTGGTGCTGGAGAGTAAACCTGACTTCCTGCATGCAAGCACCTGAAATTGAGCCGGCCAAGTATTCAAGAAAATGTATAAATCAGATGATTTAAGACCGGCTACTCATGGGTGGACAAGAGATGCCCTTCCCCTTCCTCCCGTCCATCAAAGCCTGAGAGAGTGGAGGAGCTGGCCCTGGGGTCCTAAGAGTGGAAGGACTGTCCCTACCTCTCACCAGCTGCAGTAGCCCCTGTACCTCGCCTGGGCAACACACTAGAGCTGGCCCCAAGGGTGCAAGTGTGAGAGCACCGACCCTGAGGGCATGAGAACTGGCCCCACTCCCAGCTCACTGCTGCAACACTGGAGAGCTCACCCTGGTGGTGAGGACAGGGGAGAACTGGCTGGTAGACCGACCCTACAGCTGCCCAGGCCAAGACCCAGCATCCACGCCATCTATGATCTGCTGGAGCATGTGAAGGGGCCTGACTCACAGACCCACAGCTGTAGGATCTCCACAACCCAGGGCAAGACTAGGTTATCGATAGTGTAATAGAAAGCAGAGGCCCCGAACCCGACTAGTGACTCTTTGCAATGAACACTTACAAGTTAAGATGTACGGGCAAAGGGGTTTATGGGGTGACTCACTGTGTCACAAGCTTCCATGACCAGGCTTTTAATTTCCCCCCTTTTAAATTTTTTCCTTTTTCTCTTAATTTTGCTTTGTTGGATGGGGGTGCAGGGGCGGAGGATGGATGTGAAGGGATGGGAAATGAATGGGATCAAGACACACGATATAAAAGACATAAATAAAAGAAAAAAAACCTGATTACCTTAAAATCTACCTGGGTCTTACTATGTAGCCCTGGTTGCCTTAGAACACACTATGTACACAGGGCTCACAGAGCTCGGCCTGCCTCTGCCTCCTGATTAAAGACATGTGCCACCATGCCAGGCTACTTTGACTTTTAAATGCATTTGAATTTTAGGTAATACAGAATAATCTGCAATCCAAGATGATGTGGTATTCCCCTCTGTATGCTGTATGCTTTATTATCACTGGTTAATAAAGAAGCTGCTTTGGCCTATGGCAGGGCAGAATAGAACTAGGCAGGAAAACTAAACTGAATGCAGAGAGAAAGAAGGCGGAGTCAGGGAGACACCATGCAGCTGCTGAAGAAGAAAGATGCTGGAACCTTATCGGTAAGCTACAGTCTTGTAGCAATACATAGATTAATAGAAATGGGTTAATTTAAGACTAAAGAGCTAGCTAGAAATATGCTTGAGCCAGTAATCAAACAGTGTTGTAATTAATATAGCTTCTGTGTGATTATTCGGGTCTGGGTGGCCGGGAAACCAAAGCGCAGTCTCTGTCTACAACAAACTAAGAATACAGTACTATATAATACACAAATAACCTCGGAGCACATTCGCCTTTGAAAGAACAGCTAATAAACACGTAAAGGTTGAGATACTGCTCAGCACTAGTACTGAAAAAAGTTTACTTCAAATGGTGGTTTGGCAACCACCATCAGAAGCTTCCTTAGATACCAAATTTTCTTGGATGCTCAAGTCTCTCTCACTTAATTATAAATTTTTTTGATAATATTTTTAAAAACAAAATGGTATATAGTATTTGCTATAGACCATTAAGGGGACTCCCTTAAGTCATGGTTAGATTAGCTATTAATACCTAGACAAATGGAAATGGCAGGCCATTTGTTGTACTGCATTAAGGGACAATGCTTATGTACTAGATTCTGCCCTAAATATAGGGGATCAATCACACAGAGGCAAACAGATGGATAAGAATGGCCTGTCCTCAGTTTTCATTTCATCCTTGTTGAGGATGAGGGCCATTTACAAAATAAATAAAACATGTAATGTATGAGCTCATACTAAATGCTGTGAAGAAGAATGGGACCACGAAAGGAGAAAAGAGAGGTGGGGTAATCATAAATAGTGATTAGGAAGGCCTCCTGAGAAACACTTTTGAGTAAAGACCTGGAGGAAGTGAGCCATACAAGTTACTTACCAAGAGACAAACACAAAGGGTAGGAACATCCAGGTGAGGGGTCAAGGAAGGTAACACAGTGGGCAAAGTAAGCAGAACCTAGGTCATATGTGAACTTTGGAGATCAACTATACCACAATGAAAAGAAGACACTATTAGAAAGTTTTAGGCAAATGTGTGCCATGTTTAGTGCAGGTGGCGTCTGTAAAGAATGAAAGGGAACAAGGTTGTAAAAGCAAAAACTACAGACAGAAAGTTATCGTGCAAACTCAAGGAGACTGCGCTGGAGGACGACAACAACAACCGGAGTTAAAGAAAAATGGAATGACTTACGGACAAACCTGAACTGAGTTAAAGTAAAAGAAAAAAAAGAGACAGTCACAGGAGTTTTCCATAAGCAACACAAAGAACCAAGTGGCCTGCATTCAGAGCCCTCTACCTGGGAATCACCAGCTGTGGAGGTTTGAAGGAAAGTGGCCCCTTAGGCTCAGGGATCTGAATACTTGGACACTAGAGAGCAGCACTATATGAAAGGATTGGAGGTGTGGCCTTGCTGGCTGAAGTCTGTCACTGGGGTTGGGCCTTGAGGTATCAAAAAGCCCACTTCACGTCCAGAGACTCTCTGTTCCTGCTACATGGGAATCTGGATGCACAACTGGCAGCTACTTCTCCAGCACCATGTCAGCCTGCATGCTGCCACTGCCCCTGTCATGATAACAGACTAAACCTCTGAAATTATAAGCAAGCCAAAATTAAATGTTTTATTTATAAGCGTTTCCTTAGTCGTGGTGCCTCTTCAAAGCAACAGAACACTGATCAAGATACCAGCATATATAATAATTAAAATTAAGAGGCCAGATGGGGTCACAATAAGAGAAAAAGCAGTTGATTTGGGCTGTGCAACACTGAGAAGATAGGCAAGAACCTGCAACAGCAACAAGCAACTTATTCTGACTGTTGAATTGAGGATAGAAAAGAGAAGAAAGTCATCAAGGAAGCTTTCACAAAGCGGTGGTATCTGAGGTTACAGAGGTATTTCAGGAGGACAAAGCAAGAAACAGGTATGTTATTTAACACCTTTGTACCTTAGTTTCTTCATCTGTGAAATTAGGAAACAACAGAAACCACCTAAAACAATAATAAGTTCTCAGTGCACAAACTACTATCTTATCCATCCAAATTGACTACAAACTACTTTGTATCAGAGCATTCTACTTAGAATATTTGAGGATTGTTATTCCAAAATATTCTCAATAGAAATCAAGGAAATGCTACTTCTACTGTTGTAACACAAAAGATTTTATTCTTCTGAAAATAAGAAACAATCCACTTAGGGAACAAATTTAATAACTGATGTAGCATAAGCAATATAGTAAAAATGTGGACTCTTGCTGCAGTGAAATTAATTTCCACTGAAAGACAAAATGTAATAGTAGATTTTAATGTTTTACAGTGCATATTAAAATGTACTGTTACATAAATTCAACTTTTAAAAGGCTCCCTTTATTCAGGACAGTTTTGCTGCTGGGTAGTAAAATCATTTAGTTTTATTAAGCTCTTGGACCCGAAGTGCTAAGAAAACCTGGACTTCTATTTCTTTGCAAATAAGATGAATTCTTAAGCACTGCTTAAACCATTGTTGACTTTCCCATATTTAAGTTATGCCTTAGTGTGCCTCACAGGTTTTACTAATATCTACTGAGAAACGTAAAGCACATTTCAGTATGCTACATTCAAGTCTACGAAGTTTTATCTTATTTTTCTTTTCTTTCTTTCTTCCTTTTAAGACAAGGGAATCAGGTACAGTTTAAATTCTTCTGGAATGCTGTATTGATTGTAACCAAATATTTTTCATACAAATAAGCATAATTTTAAGAGAATTAAACTATAAACATTCTTGATGGTTCGTGGCCTATTTCTATTTTCTTTGGCATAAGGTTTCTCCACAAGTAGTATATATAAATCAAATATAACATAACTATATTGTATATAGCTATTTATAAATCATTATTTGGGCTCCACAAGTAGTATATATAAATCAAATATAACATAACTATATTGTATATAGCTATTTATAAATCATTATTTGGGGACCAATGCGCAATTATCAAGTTACTAGAGTTGCTTAGAGAAAATTAGGAGTATCTCATATTAATAAAGAAGCCAAGGGAAGTAGTGTGTACCTTTATATTTTGTGAATTAAGTGGAAGCTGTATGAATGTGCTTCACTTAATATACAATTATACCACTTTGAGATTACTAATCTGTGGAACAACTGAAACGGGGCGCTGCTAATTTGACAGTCTCCACTCCCTTAAAGCAAGCTGCAGGAGGAAGTGATTATCATTTTTCTTCAGGTTCTCCCGAGACTGGTACAAAGAACACGGCATAAAGTAAGGAGCTCTGAGAAGAATACTCAGATTTTGTAATTACGGCGCAAATGTCGGTTTTTTAAAAAAACCATCAGACCTGAAAGTGAAAACCAAGCCATCCTGCGAGACTTGAACTATGAATAAACGTGAATCTAGAGTCCTCGTCAAATGACAACGTAGGAAAGGAAAGACCAACTGCCAGCCCTTGCCGGGATGGCCTCCTGGAGCTCAGTAATGCAGAACCAGCCCACTGAAGCCGCTCTGTACCACAGGAAAAGCTGTAAAACTAAAGTCATTTCTTCCTTTCACCTCAAAGTGGAGCAGCTCAAGAAGCTCAATTTCGAGCTGCACGAACAACCAGCGAAGGCGGCCAAGAGACAGGTCGCTGCTTTGCTCAGGCCCAAGCTGCAGAGAAGGAAATAACGAGTACCTGTTTGCCTCTCCCGAATGCTGGCCGTGGACGCCATCTTGCTTCCCAACATCCACTGCCCGGCTGGCACTGGGAGCCCGAAGATGACGTGGCCCACCCTCCCGCCCCGGAAGCAGAATCAGGGGGCGGGACCGGAGGATCGACCCGCCTCCTGCGTCCCAGACCACGCCCTTCGTCCCAGCCATTGGTGTTTTCCGATTTCCCAGGAGTGTTTCCGACCAATCGGACCGAGGCTCCTGACATTCGCCTCTCTGGGCGGGGGCGTGTGCAACGGGGCTCCAGAGTGACTGCTGCGCTCTTTCGACGGGCTTTAAAACCTCGCAAAACTCAGGACTAACCTGAACGCTGGACACCGTTTTCTTGATAAGCATTACAGCAGAAGTGTCCGTTCCCTATTTCTATGAAAACAAAAACTTCCCTACAAACGCTGCAAAATTCTCAGCCCCATTTCTACAGCATAGCGACCTAGCTTTATGGGTTTGATCGGCTAGGCTATAAAATCAACTTGGAGCCAAATTACAGAATTTCTTGCTTTTAGTGCAAATTAAAAACTACCACTAGGGCTGGAGAGATGGCTCAGCCGTTAAAGGCTGGGGTCACAATAAAAATAAAAGCCGCCACCACCATGATTCTGGTGGTACATTTTAAACTCCGTGAGTATGAAATAAATCCCATAGCGGCCATCTATATATAATAAATTTTATTGTCAAAAATATATACAATGACAACTTATTACCAATTCGATGAGTTCACTGATGACATTTCATTAAGGGGTTAATTTTGAACAATCAGATTGTGATAAAAATCAAACCTTCAATAATTTGGCCTTCAAGATTACATAAGTAAATTTTTTCCTATTTTTTTTAAAGTCAAGATTACATTTTATAACAAAAACATGCGCTCCACTGGAAAGATAGAAAGATTTAATTTTGTAAGATGAAAACAGGCTATTTTATATTTTAATCTACCAGAAAATACCTTAACCTACAATCAGGATTCTGCAAGAATTACATTATCTTTTACTTTATGGCTGACACATGCATTAAGAAATCAAATAGAATGTTTACTGGGGTTTTCTTCAGTGCCATCACTAATTTGTTTTAGATTTATTTATTTGTTTATTTATTTATTTATTGTGAATACAATACTCTGCCTGCATGTGTACCTGCACCCCTGAAGAGGGCACCAGATCTCATTGTAGATGGTTGTGAGCCACCATGTGGTTGCTGGGAATTGAACTCAGGACCTCTGGAAGAAGAGTCAGTCCTCTTAACCGCTGAGCTATCTCTCCAGCTCTAATATTTTAAAGGGATCTCCCACAACCTAGCTTGTAATGTGAAATTAACAGTTTCTGCCTTGAGGGAAGTATTCTGGATTCTAGTATCCATGAACTATGAAGCATAATGGCTTTTCCATCTTCCAGTGAGTTCAATTTTAGTCACATGAGCATTCCCACTTTTAAATACAAATTTACAATTTAATCATTTAACTTCCACCACAAACTCCTTCCAAGACTATAAGGCACATTAACATAAAACACCAAGACAATGCTAACATTCATAGTGTTTCTGTCGAGTGTGTAGTGGGGGATAGCAAAATACACCCCACAGAAGAGTAGCTATATAAAAAAAAATCCTTGCAAAGCTAATACGAATATTTTATCTTGGTTTTAAACTTACCTTGCATGATTACAGAGTAAAAACCATGTTTTCAGAGTGTTAATTTACTAACTGTATATATATGACTTCAATTTTTTTGGCTTAAATAATTAAACATTAGGTGATAGTTTTATCATAGAATAGCCCAAACCAATTCATTTCTTAGGAGTTCCAAGATTTCTCAAGCTTGGAAAATAAAAGATCTTGGATTTTACCCACTTAATAAGAATATTAACCTTGTAAATGGACTATTAGGTTAAGAGACTAGCGAGAGGCCGGGCGGTGGTGGCGCACGCCTTTAATCCCAGCACTCGGGAGGCAGAGGCAGGTGGATCTCTGGGAGTTCGAGGCCAGCCTGGTCTACAAGAGCTAGTTCCGGGACAGGCACCAAAGCTACAGAGAGACCCTGTCTCAAAAAACCAAAAAAAAAAAAAAAAAAAAAAAAAAAAAGAGACTAGCAAGAGAAGGGGATGGGGTTAAGTATGAGGCAATAAGGGAAAAAAAGTGACCCAAGTTTATTACATACATGTATAGATATGTCATGATAAACATTGCTTTGTACAATTATTATAAGCTAATAAGAAAGAAAAATGAGCTGGGCAGTGGTGACACACGCCTTTAATCCTCTGGGGAGGCAGAGGCAAGCGGATCTCTGTGATTTCAAGGATAGTGAGTTCCAGGACAGGTTCCATTACACAGAGAAACCCTCTCTTGGAAAACCAGAAAAAAAGAAAAATGAGAAATGAATTATAATAGAGAGTTGAGTACTTATTTGATTCTTGACACAGCTGGAGACATCCAAGGAAAGGACTCCCAATTGAGAACGTGGGCAGGCCTGCAGGACATCTTGATGAGTGATTGGTTGGGGAGGGCCCAGCCCTTTGTGCTTGCCGCCACCCCTGGGCTGGAGGTCTTAGGTTCTGTGAGAAAGCAAATGGCAAATCATGGAGAGCAAGCCGGGGAGCAGCACCTACCCATGGCCTCTGAATCTGCTCCTGCCTCCAGGTTCCTGCCTTGACTTCCATCCATGAGAAACATGGAAGTGTAAGCAAAATAAGCCCCGTCCTCACCAGGCGCTTTTGGCCATGGTGTTTCATTACCACAATAGTGACCCCGAGGTGGATGCCAGGAAGTCAATAGTGACCCCGAGATGGATGCCAGGAAGTCAATAGTGACCCCGAGGTGGATGCCAGGAAGTCAATAGTGACCCCGAGGTAGATCTCAGGAAGCCTTCATTTATGAGCACTTCACATTTGGTGGCACAAAAACATTGAGAAACTTTATTGTAAACTTTTTTCTTAAAATCATGGTGACACTATGGATGAAACCCAAGGTCCTAACACAGGCCGCCAGGAAAACCACTCTGCCGCTGGGCTGCATCCTCAGCACTATGTGATTTGGTTATATTTTAAATAGACAAATTTATAAACTATCTCAGTACGGTATCTGGTGTGCAGTAGGTATATTTGGATATTTGAAAATGGTCAAAAACAGAACTAAACATGGGGTCTCTTTCAGGGGCTATACAATTTCTAGGTTATAGATAATATACATTCAAGTAATTCAAGATCAAGTGTTTCATGCTTTACTGCATTATCTGAAGCACAACATTAATTTGTAACAATGACATAATGGTAATGTTTATCAACAGACTCTAGGTATTACTATTTTAATATGACCGAATGCTAAACCAAAGTCACTGGGAAAGCCTACCATTATATGTCCCTTTATATAGCATCTCAACATTAAATGTACAGGTTCCTAAAGCTTCCAATATAATTAAATAGGGGGAACATAGATAACAGAGACCATGATAGTGCACTCTTTTTACTCAACTAAAAAAAACTGTTGCTTCATAATGTTGAAACTATGTATTTAAAAATTCAATGTAAGAACTATGCTATAAAACATGCTATAAGCACAACACAGTAACACTGATGTTTCTCTAATAAGCCTCAAGTGTAAAGATTAACCTACAGACCACACTAACTAGAATATCTTTGAAAATCTGATTGTTTCACTTTAAGAAATAAATATCCTGTTGTTAATGATACCATCTCACAACTAAGACCACATTTACGGAAGCGAAACACTACTTTTACTTGTAGGCAGCCCAAACTATCTCAGTACAGTATACCTCCAGACCCCAACACAACACAGTATGAGGGCTGCTAGCCTCGTTACTATCCTAGGAAAAATATTAACTCAAAATAGCATTTACGTTACATGGATTTAACAGTCTTAAAAACGTCATGAGAACTAAATAGGTTAAGATGTAAAGATCCCATTTATCAATCAACACACTTGGAATGAAAGCTGCCTGCTGAGATGAGGTTTGAACTATCTGATAATGGGTCACTAAATTACTTTTGAAAATCTAGCAAAATGTAACACAAAATAAAGAAATGCCTTAAGACTAAATGCTCGTTTAAAAAAAAGAAAGGAACTTTATTAGTTCTGTTAAGTACAACTTGAAGCGTACTGAAGCAACAAGCAAAAATGACACTGTGATTACATTTGGGCTTTTTCCTTTGGCATTAAGATCCTGTTATTTAAGGGTGTTTCCCGGGGTTAACAGTACATGACCAAGAGCAGACACCTGCTGTGTCTATCAAGAAAAAATTGACTTTTTTTTCCTTAACCTCCCATGATTTTTCGGACTGAAACTTGGGGCTTTGTCTTCCCTATCCTTGCTAATAGATTCAGGCACTAGATTTGCAAAGCCACAGACATAAAAATGGTCCTATGAGGGGCTCCTCTGCTTAGTTGTTTGTCAAGGCAGGGTCTCATGTAGCTAAGAATGGTCTTGACCTTGCTCTGTCACTCCTGACCCTCCTGCCTCAGCTCCCAGCCCCCCCCCGAGCATGGATTACAGGTGTGTGCCATGATACCTTGCTAGAGACTCTCTACACCTTGAACTGATTAAGAACATGATTCCCTGTTGCTCGTGGCAGATTCATACAATCAAAAGATAACCACTGCTGGGGACATTGGTGTACAACATGACCCCAACACCCAAGTGACTAAGGCATGAGGATTGCAAATTTATAACAGGTGGGGCTCTATAGACAGACCCTACCGCAAAGCAATAAAAGATTGAAAAATAAATAGTTTATAAAGAATATACAAAATACATTACTTATATCTATGTGGCAAAATTAGAGTGTTTTTTTTAAACTATTTGTAGTTTTAAATTATAATTTATTCATTGCTTATACAATGTATCTTTTGAAAGCAAAGAAGGTTAACTACGAAATGCTGTGGTGAGATCTTACCAGTCCTAAGACAATCTTGATAATAAATAGCTGTAATTTAGCCAAACCCGACAGTCAAGAGACATACAGAATGAGATGTACATCCTAACGTACTTAGAAGTACAACTGAAGAGCCAGCAGCAGTGCTTGTAAGCCTACGGAGCACCCATAGACTCCAGAGTTATTTGTCTAGCTCTGCTTCTTATATAGGACCTTCAATGAGTCCTTGTTTGTTGTATTGTTCACAAAATACAAAATAATACAAAAACATTTAAAACTTAAATCCAAGAAAAGCATATGCATAGCTCTGATTTATGAGATGACTTTCTAACTTTTCTACTCAATGCTTTAAAATATAGAAATGTGGCAGCCTTTCTACATGATCAACTCCAGGAAAGCAGACAACACAGAGAAACAAATACCATACAACAAACGGAACAGACAAAAAAAAAAAATGAAAACTCCAAAAGTTGTGTCATTCTATAAAGGTGAATCCTAATTGAAAAAGCAAGGGAACAGGTTTTTCTTATGTCATGCTAATATAGCCGAGCACCTGTACAGCAGAATAGTTTGTACAACCATTCAAAAAAGATTCATATTGAAGTTATGAAGAAAGCATAGTCATAGGAAGCTATCACTGGATACTAGAATGTCTTGACCGAACCTTCAGTGGTTCAGAAGCCAAAACATCCCTTTATAAGAGAGTCATAAATTTTAGTGAGCCAAGAAGCTGGCCAGAATGTTCAAAAGCGATGATTAATAGCAATAACTTTATCAATAGCAGCCTTTAAAGAAACATCTCTTCATTTATGTCCAAGGTAGTGAGCGAGACCCTTCTTCCTTTTCTAGTCTTAGAGTGTCTCTTATGGCAAAATCCATACTTTCTTGAAACTCCTGAAATGTGTTGGTGATCGGCAGAGCTAAGCAGTTATCACATTTGTTTCCAACAGGAAAATCCACGTGGAGACATTCAATTGAAGGAAGGGGTTTAAACCCAGCAGGCGGAACGGAACTACAGCCGGTTGCAAAAATAAGAATGTCTTTTATTGTAGTTGTAGATTTACCATCTGAAAAGTTAGCAATTAAAGAGAAAAGAAAATTAAATCTGCAAAACATATTATTGTCGAATAGACACGTTCTCAATCAGACTACGAGGACTGACAGTAATAGTCCGGCGTCCACCAAGGACAAGCATGCTAAGCAGTACAGTCAGCAAGTGAATCTCAGTGTAGGAAAATCAATCAGCTGAATCTCAGTGTAGGAAAATCAATCAGCCCACCCTCATTTATGTAATAATTAACAGATGCTGAAGCAAACACTATATGTAAGAAAATTACAACTTGAAAGTTAAAATTCCCTTTAAAGAATGGAATAATACAGTTAATGTTGACAAATACTAATGATGCAGTGGATAAAGCAGAGAGTTTATAATCACCAATTTGACTTTAAATTGAAAAAGATTAAGTAGAGATGTTTAAGCCTGCTCTTTGCTTGTTTTTTGTTTTTAAAGAAAATCACTTTCCAGCTTAAACTATATGTGTGTGTGTTAGACGTGTATGGAATAACTTGTTTCCTTTGCAAACACAAATAACAGCTTATTAAGTCATCTTAATGGCAAGAACAAAACCCTAATAAACATATTGCAAAGAATTCACATACCCTCTACAGCCTGTAAGTAACTGTTCCAGAACCTCAAGGTCTGTCCATTGGGCAATCCACGGACTGTGAAAAGATCACTAAGGGTTTTTGCAGAGAGATTCTCAGGTTTACGACAGAGGATTTTATGAAATACGTCTGGGTAAGCGTGAATCTTCTCTAAAACACCAAGTATTTTCAGACCCTGCTTAAAACTGGAGAAAAAAAGTAATGAGCAAACAACAAACATACATACATATATACATATAAGTTTTATAATAAATCTATCTGGCATTTTATAAAAAACTGATTAAAAAAAGAAAACAGTCCCACAAAACTACATGCATTTAGATATAAGATAAACTACTAGAATATACTTTCTCATCAAGAAGAAATGCATTAATGATGATTTTAAATCACTATCTTAAAAACTGTATTTTATTCAAAGTGGCAAATATCATAGTTTGACAAACTGCTCCTTTATAATATGGTTGTTAATGGAAAATCCTGAGTAATTCCCTGTACATAGGGTGACTCTTGACATTGCTCTCGGTTGCACACACACATACACCTTGCTTAGCATGCTTGAGATCCTAGGGTAGATCACCAGGACTATAAAATTTTAAGAACCCAAACCCAAAAAACAAAAAACAAGCTGGGACAAGAGGGAAGTTTAGATATCTTCAAAATACACGTAGAATAAATGGCACCACAACAAAGGTAAACTCAAGTTTGGACCAACACCTTTGAGCACTCCAGCATGGTGGGTGCAGAAAGTGTGGCGGGGAGCCCTGGGAAGGTAGAACTTTTAAAGGGGAAACGCCGTAATCAGGGAAGTTCATGTCTGTCGTCTAGGGACTGGATAAAGATAGCATAGGATAAGGTAGTTTCTGAAACTATTGGTCTGTTTTGGGCACAAAAACCTAACAAAGAGCCACAAATTACTGACAAGGTATCTTCAAGGTATCACCTAGGAGTATCTGGACCTTGTTAAATTTTATGGTCCTGTTCCCAAGCTCTTTAATTGACTATTTTCAGGGTATCTGTTCAAATTCTGTTAACACAGCACATTTCTGGAGCTGAGATAAGGTCATCCCCCCATATACATATATGAGATGAAGCTAGAGTTTGCAAAGCAGGTCTTCACATCAGAAGCATGTTATTGTTTCTGAGACTTCTGTTTATGAAATGTTGAATTAAATCAAGCAAGTAATTATTTTGTACTGTTACTTCTCCAGTATCCATTTAAAAACAAACAAACAACAAAAAATCTCAAAAAGATTTCTTTTGTTGTGTATGGCTTGCTTTGCTTCAATGCATGTCTGTCCACCATACAAGCACAGTGCTCAGGGGCCAGTGCTGAATCATGTCTCTAATCTAGCAATTTCAACCTGTGAATTGCCACCCTTGAGGGTCAAATGTCAGACATCCTACATATCAGATACTGACATTACAATTCATAACAATAGCAAAATTAGCTATGAAGTAGCAGTGAAATAATTTTCTTTGGAGGTCACCAATGTAGGACCCAGCCATGACAAGTTCAATAGAGTCTCAGTAGCTTACCCTAAGGCAATACCTGGTTCCAAGAAAGACCACAAACTGAGATCATCTAGGAACCATCAGACCATCCAAAGGAAATTCCTGATGTTCCAAACCTTGTAGATAGGATCAACTGCCAGCACACACCCATTCCCTTTTCACCAGGAAACCCCTAACAAATGTCAGCCAATCAGGGGTTCTGAATCTTAGAAATCCCTCACCCCAACCTCTGCTTATTATAAAAACCCCACCCCAACTGAGTAGGGGCTCTTCGATCAAGCTAATACATTGAACACATGGAGAGTCCAAGTTCAAGAACTTGTGTAAGAATAAATGATCTTATTTGTACTGCTCTTCAGTATCGAGAGGGAGGGGGAATGGAGTGGGGGGAGGAGAAGAGGAGTGGGGATAGGGAAAGGGGAGTGGGGGGAGGGGCAATATTTGGGAGGAGGGGGAGGGAAATGGGAAACGGGGACAGGTGGAAATTTTAATTAAAAAAGAATAAAAATTAAAAAAAATTAAAAAAAAGAATAAATGATCTTAGCTTTTATATACAGGACTTGGTCTCCTAGCTGGTTTTGGGGGGACTCTGTGACATGGTCATAACACACAATATGACGAACTGTATTAAAGGGTTGCAGTATCAGGAAAAGTTAAGAATCAATGCTCTAGCCCATAATACTATAGTATCCTTAAGAATTAGGATTGAATTGGGATTATTAGCCAGATTTGACAGCACATATCTGTAATCTTGGCACTTTGTAGGTAGAAGAAAGAGTAACACAGTTCAAAGTCATCCAATGTAAGGAGTTGGAGACCAGCCAAGCTTTTGTTGTTGTTATTTTATGTGTCTTGGTGTGACAGTGTCAGAACCATGGAACTGGAGTTACAGACAGTTATATGCTGTCATATGGGTGCTGGGAATTGAACCTGGGTTCTCCGGAAGAGCAGCCAGTGCTCTTAACCACTGAGCCATCTCTCCAGTCCCCAGTCCAAATTGTAGGTAGGTAGGTAGGTAGGTAGGTAGGTAGGTAGGAAGGAAGGAAGGAAGGAAGGAAGGAAGGAAGGAAGGAAGGAAGGAAGGAAAAGTAGCTAAAGCCAAATGTATTGGCTCACACCTTGATGCTATGATGCATTAAAAGAAGCAAAGAAGGAAGAATCTTGTCACATTGGCTAGAAAAGCAAGCATCAAACATTAAAAGAGCTCAAAAGAAGCAAGCTTAGAGGGACATGGTGGAACATACCTGTAATCCTAGGAATAGCTTCAAAATATAAACAAACATATTTATACTGATTAAGATACATCACATATTTGTTTAAAACCAATACTAGACTCAATACAAAAAGAATGGTAAAGCTGAACAAGATTGATTTGGGTGGTTGTGTGTGTGTGTGTAATAAATATATTTACTTTTTTTTTTTTTAAATGAAGGAGTTGGAGAGATGGCTCAGCAGTTAAGAAGACTTACTGTTCTTGCAAAGGACCTGGGTTTGGTCCCCAGCACTCATGACACCAAATCCAGGGGATCTAAAATCCTCTTCTGACCTCTGTGGCTCTTGTACACAAATGGTACACAAATGTACTCTCAGGAACATCCATATAAATATTTTTACGAGGGTGGGTTGAGATGGAAACAGAAGGGATTAGGTGAGGGGGGTTGGAGAGAGAATTCTGGGAGAGACGACCAGAATTGGGGGACATTTTAGAAGTGCCGTAGAACTAGTGCAATGGAAAGCCCCTAAAATCTACAAAGGCGACTCTAGAAGACTCTAGTAATTCGGGTATGCAGCCTGAACCTGCATCTGCAGGGACCAGGCAAGGCTTCTAGGGGAGAGACTGAAACCCCGACCCAGGCACAAAATCTGGGCCTGCAGTTGCCCTGCCTGCAAAAAGTGTGCGGATAAAGGTGGCACAGAATTTCTAGAAGTGGCCACCAAAGAACGGTCCACCTGGAGACCACACCGGGATTGGGAGCCCACACCTGACACTGCCTGGAGGGCCAGGAACCAGAGGCTGAACAGCCCAGAGACCTACGACAGAACAAATGATTCCGAATGCTTTCCCACTTTTCTAGGCACAGAGCAGAGTCTAGGATAATTGTCACAGAGCCTTCATCCAGCAACTGATGGGAGCACAAGCAGAGACCCACAGCCAAATGCTGGGCGAAGTTCAGGCAATCCTGCGAGATTCACAAAAATCAACTAATCAGGGTTCACAGGGGCTCACAGAGACTGAATTGACAATCAGGAAGCCTAAATAGGTCTGAGCGAGGTCCTCTGCAAACATTTTGTAGTTGTGCAGCTTGGTGCTGCTGTGGGACTCCTAACAGTGGGAGCAGGGCTGTCTCTGACTCCTTTGCCTGCTTTTGGGACCCTTTTCCTCCTACTGAGTTGCATTATCCAGCCTTGATATGAGGTATGTACCTAGTCTTATTGTTACTTGTTGTGTTTGGTTGTTATCTGTGAGAGGGCTGCTTTTTTATGAAGGGAAGAAGAGTAGAAGATCTGGGGGAGAGGGGAGATGGGGAAGGACAGGGAGGAGAGGAGGAAGGGAACTGCAGTCAGGACACATGAGGGAAGAACAAATACAAAAGGAATTCTGGCCAGGTGTAGAAGCACATTTCCTTAAACGTTAGCAGAGGTGGAGGGATCTGAGTTTGAGGGCAGTCTACTCTACACACACAACATAACAAGTAAAGATCCTATCGGAAAAAGGAGGAGGTTGGGAAGAGCTTGAGAACTCTCAAGTTTTTGAAAGTACAAAGGGTTAAGAATAATGCTCTGAAGAGTGAATTAGAGAGATGGCTCTTCCAGAGAACCAGGCTTAATTCCCAATACACACAGGGCAGCAGACTACAACTGTCTGAAACTTCATTCCCTCCTCTGGCTTCTGTGGGCACCAGACATACATGCAAGGAAACACCCATATATGGTGTGTGTGTGTGTGTGTGTGTGTGTGTGTGTGTGTGTAAATCCCCTTAGAAAGAGCAAGAATCAGCTCAGTATTTCAATCAAAGAATGGTTAGTACTGTTACCAGAAGATGACAGAGTCCAACCGTCATCACATGGATGAGTAGAGAGAGCAGTTCAAGTGGTTACAGTGAGTTTCCATTAGAAAACTGCAACTAATTCAAGTGCTGATTGTTTCTCCTTGACGATCGCATTCATGAGTTCTGAACAGAATTAGAGCGGAACTTCTGGTGGGAGGCTAAGCTTTACAAAGTGTCATTTTAAATAGCATTAACATTCTCTGAAATTAGAAATTTCATGTTTATTACCAAAAACCACTTTAAATTAAATTTAATAGAATCTTTAACATAGAAACCACTTACCTCTTCAAGGGTTCTTGGACTCTCTTAATAACATGGTAGAAAAGGATGTCTTTTACCAGCATGTATTTATCACTTAATGTTGTTATAAGTCTTAAGCATCCAATATTCTCTAGGTAGCTATAGCATTCATTTATTGCTGACTTTAAGCTGTTCATATCGGCTGCAGCATTTATCTGTAATAGGAGAAGAAACATTTATTCTGAATGAGACCAAATTTAAGATGATACATATTCTATATTCCATTTAAAAATGGGTACGTATGTGGGTTTCTATGAATACAGATGCCGATGGGGATCTGGAGTTTAAAGTGGTTGTGACTTGCCTGCCATGAATGTTGGGAATTAATCTGGATCTTCTGCTAAAAACAGCACCATGTCTTTTTATGTGTCTTTTGAGACAATGTCTAACTGGAGACCTTGGCTAGCCTAGACTTCTCTATGCAGAGCAGCTGGTCATGAGTACAGAATGTGCCCACCTCGGCCTCCCAAGAGCTGGAACTGAAGGTGTGCAGCGACTGCTCCAAACCACAGCCTGCACTCTAATTACTGGACCACCCGTCCAGTCCTGTACTCAACTCTTTAGGACAACAGGGTGGAATAAAATTATACCCAGAAATAAATTAGAGAAGTCCTTTACCACCCTGGAAGCCATATGATGGAAAGAGAAAAAAAGAAAAAATTAACACGCACAGGTTGCCTTCTGACACCCACATGTGCACTATGGCATGAACACATGCCACATCCAACAAGTACTACAGGCTATCATGTGCAGATTTCAAACATCTATGCATTCTTTTTTTTTTTTTTTTTTTTTTTTTTTGGTTTTTCGAGACAGGGTTTCTCTGTGGTTTTGGAGCCTGTCCTGGAACTAGCTCTTGTAGACCAGGCTGGTCTCGAACTCCCAGAGATCCGCCTGCCTCTGCCTCCCGAGTGCTGGGATTAAAGGCGTGCGCCACCACTGCCCGGCACATCTATGCATCGTATACATACCCTAAACATTGTCAAACTGTATGGCGGTATACTACATTAATGCTCATCTTCTGTGCTTTTTCTACAACTTTAATTCAGAGATCAAGATATTATTTTTTTATTTATTTATTTTTTTTGGTTTTTTGAGACAGGGTTTCTCTGTGGTTTTGGAACCTGTCCTGGAACTAGCTCTTGTAGACCAGGCTGGTCTCGAACTCACAGAGATCCGCCTGTCTCTGCCTCCCGAGTGCTGGGATTAAAGGCGTGCGCCACCACCGCCCGGCCAGAGATCAAGATATTATTAATTCAGCATTCTGTCTTTAATGATAAACCAGTTCAGCACACATAGCATTTAATAACTAAATGAATGAGCAAACAGGATATAGTCAAAATGGAACTTTTGGAAGAATCAGTAGAAGAAATATTAGAAAAAAATCTGAGTTTGATATAGTCTCACTAGAAATAATGAAAGTCAGACATGCCACTTTTATATACTAATAACTAGGATATACTTGGGAAAATATAATATTAAAGAATGAAAATGCTCCCTTTTCTTATAAATAAGTATTTGAGAAAAAAGCAAAGAAAATCTTTGGACTGGGGGAAAGTAATTAGCTTTTGTCTTATAACAGCAAGAAGGCTCAGCAGATAGAATCTTTTGCCACACAAGGATAAAGACGTGAATCCCATCCCGAGTCCCAGGGTACAGGGAGAAAACTGACTCCCAAAAGCTGTATCGACTGCTTACCTCCACATGTGTGCCACGACAGCACGCAACATACACATATATGTAAAAACAGAAACATGCCGGGCTTGGCAACCTCACTCTAAAATTTACAAAGGATAGGTATAGCAGTAAAGAGTACTTATTGCTGTTTCAGGGTGGGAGTTCTGCTCTCAGTGCCCACACTGGGTGGCACATACACAGAGATACACACATATAACATAAAAGGAAATCTTTGGAAAAAATACTTGTGATTTTAGCAAGGCCTGGTGGCACATACCTATCTAAAATTCCATCACTTGGGAGGCTGAGGAAAAGATTAAGAGGTCAGACCAGCCTGGGCTACAGAGGACCTAGATCAAAAATAAAACCAAAAGGACTCTAGTATCAGATGACTATAGCGATGACTAAGGCATCAACCTTTCTGTACGGAACAACGAAAGGATTTGCTGCCTCTCAAGTGAGACATTCACTGTTAAATGAGTTGGACATCACCTGGCAAGCAAATGGAACTGCATCTCCTTTTAAAATGCTATATTCAAGGCCCACTAGACATGCCAGCACTCCAGTTCCGGCACTCAGGAAAGCAGAGACAGGTGGGTCTCTGATTTTGAGGCCAGCCTACTCTTCAAAGTCATCAAGGGCTGCCCATCAAGAGCGAAACAACCAGGAAAAAAAAAAAAAAACATAAATACTCACTCTATCACTTCAGTTCCTTTAGTGAATCATATGATTTCTCCTCATCACATACACGAGGAATGACAAACACCAACTGGTCAGACAAACCCTTATCCTCAGGTCTCCCCTTACAAAGGAAAGTTTATCTGCTTCTAGGACGCATTATGGAACTTGCCAGACTATCTGTCCAGTCTTGGCCACTCTGACTGTAAATCTATGTAATATTAAATAACATGGAACCTATCACAATGTTCATCTCTATCTAGCTGACTCTTACCTTTCTTTTTTGTTACAAGACAGGATCTCAAGTTGTAGCTCTTAAAATTGAACTCTTAAATGGTGAAATTTGTATAGACATGTTCAACCATGCAGAGGCCAGACTGATTTCTGAATTGGTTCTGAGCTCTTTGGGTAAACATAACAGAGCCATCACTTATATTAAAATGCAGCTAGAATATAACTTATATTTTAATAAACAGATCTTTTTTTTTTTTTTTACCTTGAATATAATCTGTGTCACTTCAAAGTCTGAAACATCATCTAAAATTGGTAGGGTATTTTCTGGTCCATAAACAAGACAGTTGAACAAAGTCTCAGAAAAGAAACCAGGAGAAGGACCACCATGAACTAAGGAAATGGCAAGCATTTTGCCAGCTTCATAGTAAAGGTTCTCTTTCAGAGCTGTAAATACAGATAAAAAAAATAACTCAATAAAGTAAAAAAAAATCCATCATTTAAAATGAAGACATAGATAATAGCTAAAAATTAATTTAAAAATCTAAGCACTTGTAAAATAACCATAAGAAACTACCATCCTATATATGGACCTTCCCAAGAACTCTGTTGAATAGCTTCACCCTGGATATAGATAACCAACTATAGAACAAAGTGTAAATCTACGGGGAAAGTAAACTACCTATAACCAGGGGCTGCAGTGATGGCTCAGCGGTTAAGACACTTGCAGAGGACACGACTTTACTTTCTGCACACACAAGGTGGTTCGCAATAACCTGTAACTCCAATTCAACGGGACCTGGCATCCTTTTCTGACCTTTGAAGGCACCAGACACAAGTGGTATACACACATACATTCAAGCAAAATACTCATTCACATGAAATAAAAAATACAATCTTTAAAAATGTGATTACAGTTAATTGTATCACAATAAATGTAAATCCTCTGGCTTACTTTTGTCTGTCATTAAATTTATACATAGTTGGGTTCTGCTATATTAGATCTGAAACTTGAATAAGTTAAAAAGTATAGCTATTAGATGCATGAAACTAGAATAGACTGCAGTACAAAGCATCCCTTACTTGTGACTATCCAGGTTATGGCATTTTTAACTGTGAGACATAATGTTGCAATCACTATCGGTTTACGTATTCTTGCTCAAATACATCATCTGATCAGATCAATTCATATATATGGCATTAGGGAATCAAAGGATATGAACATTTTTAAGGTTGTTTATAGATTTACTCCCATATCACACAGTTACAGCATTAAGTACCTTTTAAATAGGTTATTTACAATGTGTTAGCAACTATGATGGTTGAGAAAGATATATAAATGCTAGCTTATACTTTAATAGTTCTTTAAAACAATTTATTAATAACTAACACTTAAAGTATATTTTTGACAATAATCATATTTGTAGCTACAGTCCACAGCTGAAAAGACTTATATGCACAGAGGGTAATGAAATGAAAGCTACTAGGTCGCTACATGCAGACTTGAATCAGGATTTAGAGTACATTTCTGTGCTTTACGCTGTGCCAAAGCTACCTTGAGAGTTAACATAACTATTTAGCACTGTATGGGGGAGGGCAAAGAACTAAATTTACACTATAAATAGAAAAAATAATTATGCTTCAGTTAATGATAAAGGAAGAAACTGAAATGTAATAAATCTTACTCCTTTTCAATTTCCTTGTTGTAGGAAAAACTCTTAAGAACACGGAATTGTTGTTTTCAAGTGTTTATTTCAACCAAAATACATCTTTACCAACAGCAAAGGCAGAAAGGAACATAAGAAATCTTTGAAAGAAAACCTTTAATTGCAGCACTTTAGAGACAGAGGCAGCCAGATCTCTGTGATGGGTTTGAGGACCAATCATGTCTACAGAGGAGTTCTAGTATAGCCAGGGCTACACAGAGAAACCCTGTCTCAAAACAAAACAAAAAAGCAAAACAAAACCAAACCAAACAACAACAACAAAAAGCAAAGGGGGAGGAACCTTATATACAAAATACATATAAGACTCAATCCCAAGGTAACAGCCCCACACTTGCTTCGCGTTTCCAAGACTCTAGGCTATGCCTCTCAGTGCATTAAAAAAAAAATCAAGTTACACATGAATAATAAAAATTAAACACAAATTCCATGTTGTAAACAGACACACACACACACACACACAATGCTTAATTATAAAAAAGAACAAAGGCTAGGTGTGGTGGCACACACCGTTAATCCCAACACTTGGGAGGCAGAGGCAGGCCGATCTCTAAATGAGACCGGCCTGGTCTACAGAGAAAGTGCAGGACAGCCAAGGCTACATTAAGGACCCTTGTCTCAAAAAACCAAAATGTACAAGAAGACTCCAAATAGTTATCCATTTCATCTGCTGACACTAATCAAATGATATTCAGGAAATAAAGTTTAACATAGTTACGAAATCATTAAACAGATTACTATAATACAGATAAAAGAATTGCTTTTTTAAAATTATATGCTGTCTACATGTGTGCATAAGGGTAGAGGGTGCCCGAAGAGGGCACAGGTGCTGGACCACCTGAAGCAGGACTTTCTGGTAGTTATGACTGGCTTGATGTGGGTGCTGGGAATACACTCAGGTCCTCTGCAAGCAAAGCAAGCATTCTTAATCACTGAGCCATTTCTCCAACCAGATATTCTGAAATCTTTATTTTAAAAATATCAAATTCTCATTCACCAACAAATGGAAATTATTTATTCCAGATATACCTAAAGAATCATAATTAAAACCAACTCTCTGGTTTTGGCTATACAAGCTATCTTCAGTATGTATAAGTGTTGAGAATTAGGTCAGTACGATAAATAACCAGGCCAGCTCAAGAATAACAATTATATTTTAATGGTTATAAGGGGAAACTCATGCTGGAAGAGTGGGAGGTCCGACTTCCTATCTGTCCGGAGGGAGTGGGCAGGAAGAGCGCGCATCTGGGTCCTCCCAGTTTTCTTTCCTGGGCTCCAGGTAGCCACACCTTAACTAGATGTGACTGGTTGACAGAGTTTCACCATCATATAATAATAAATAATTACCTTGAGAATTGAGAGACAAGTTCTTTGACAAAGACCCTTCAAACAAAGATGAATTTTCAAGATGTTCCATTAAGTGACTCAGAAATTCCTGCTTTGATACAGGATGTTCTCTTCCAAATTTTTCATTTTCATTAATATATACTACTTCAATGGTGTATGAAGGGTTAAACTTCTGACTCTGGAACTGCTCTAAGGCACTCCTCCACACACTGGCTTTGTTGATCCATAATCTCTTAGTTTTCTTTTTAATTTGAAATCCTAATTCTACCAATATTGTTGAAATGTCTCTCTTAAACTTGCTGCCTTGCCTAGAAAACACAAATTTGAATAAAGAACATTACTTTAAAGCAGTTTATGTGAAACAACAGATAGACATTAAAGTTGCAGTTCTTTTTGTTTGTTCTGTTTTTAAGTTCAAAGAGATAGTCTTTTGATGATACTAGAACCAAATCCAAAAATGTTAATCTGATTACCTACTTTTAAATTCCACCAATCTAATCATCTAATAATTTATAATTGTTTGCAAGAATACTGATGATTATTTGAATATCTAATTCAGTGGACTCAAATTTAAGGGTATGAAGTTCAAATTTTTACTTCCTGGCCAGTAGCTAAAACAACCTGATTGCAGCAATAATGTTCTTTCCATAGTACAGCTATAATTGATAATATAGCTGAAATTATCAACAGAACTCACACTCCCTTATGTATCTAGACCTAGACCAATAGCATCATTTATGAACTAATTAAAAGGCAAATGCGTGAGCCCCAAGGCAAGTCTGCACAATCAGAACCTCCGTGGGTTAGTGTGCATGTGAAGTCTGTACAATCAATCAGAACCTCCGTGGGTTAGCGTGCATGTGAAGTCTGCACAATCAGAACCTCTGTGGGTTAGCGTGCATGTGAAGCACACGAGTTATGCTTTCCATCGGCAGGGAGAACTCAATGTGCACGGATCATCTCTCTAACACTGTCCTGCTCAAAGACTGTAGCCGTATTTTATTATTGCAGCTGATTCCTTGATCCTTGGGAATGTCAATGCTGCTCCTCAAGCCATGACTGGACATTGGAACAGAAACAAGCAATCAATTATCTGTACTGCAACATCTTTGCAAATCTAAATATTAAAATTATTTTCAAACTATATAAATACAACACAATGAATCATTTTCATTTAAAAGTAACAAATTATTAGAGAGAGCTTTTCAGTTGAATTAGCAAAGAGAAATTATTGGCCTGAGTATCCTGCCATTAACTGTGTATGACGTAAACAATGGCTGTAACATCAAGAAACCAACCTTGGTGTTAAACACGACTTTGTTACAGAGGGACGCTGTGCGCTTAAAAACGGAACGTCTTGCTTTAGTCTGAAATCAAATAATGTTGTAAAGATATTTTCCAGTTTATATCTTTAAAATTAATTTATAGTATAAAGTATAAAATAAGAAAATTACTAAAATTGATTAATGTAGCCTGCTACCTTGCTTTCTGTTTTTCCTCCCCCACTCACTCCTCCCTTCCTTTATGATATGTGTCCTCAGGTATCCCAGGATGGTCTCAAACTCATTACGCAGCTGAGACCCTAGTATGTGACCATGCCGAGGTATTCTGTTTCCTCCCACCTTTCCTGACTTTATCCATCCCATGTTTGGTCCTACCCTTGAAAAATCATTTTTCTAAACAACTGTATAATCAGCTAATATCCTAAGTGTGTGTGGCACCTGAAGTCATAATTTCCTTCATAGCGATTTTTGTATTTTTCTAAAATTAAAACGCATACCTCTGTAATTCTTTATGATGGGTTCCAGCTGACTGTCTGGGGAGCTTAGATGACGGCTCTTCCAACAGGCAATCAGTAACTGTCACATTAGTAGAGTTGGCTAATGGGTGTTTGGGGGCCTTTCGGAAATCTACATATTTAAATCCTGAGGTTAGCTTAACAGATACACAGGCAAACGTTTTCAACAACATGCACTTAAACAAAAGCAACTTTATTCAAAAAGACAAGATTTTACCTGCACTGTAGCTGATTCTTCTACAGTCCAAACACTCCCAGTTTTGTTCCAGTAACTGCAACGAGGAGCAGGCTACATGTGTTCCGCTAGAGCCACAACACTGGCAGCGCTTTACTTCCCATTTGCTGAGGACACAAAGAAAAGTCTATTTGCATGTCTGGGAGACCGGATGCCATTCGATTACCACCTCAAGTCCAGCCCAGTCAGACACCATACCAGCCTATCAACGGAAGGAAAGACTACACCTGTAAGATTTCATTTCTTCCACAAAGTACTGAGTGACTTAGGCAGGGTCTAGCGAGGCACTCCAGGTCCAGTGATCTTCCAACCTCATCCTCCCTAGTGCTGGGTTCTAGAATGCCCTATCACATCTGACTCTAAAATATTTTCTCTCTTTCATTAAATGTTTATAATCTCTTCCACTACACATCCTGAACTTAAAAACCTAAATGAAAACATGCATACACACACACACACAGAAAGAATACAAATATCAGAAAGATTTATAATAGGGCTCAAACATTTTCCTTTACATTTGGAGATAGATTACATTCAAAGAAACAAACTACTGTTCAGTATTTCCAAAACCAAACAAAACCAAACAAATAAGTATTACTCTGACATCAGGTTTCGTGCACTGCAGTCAAATCTAGAGTTTGTTCCTGGCTCATATTCATATTCTCTCTCATCTCTGTTCCCCTCTCCTTGTCTCCACATAGGTCTACAAATTAGGGGTTTTGACTGCTGTGATAAAACCAAGATCAAAACTAACTTGGGGAGGAAAGTGTTTATAGGACCATCACTGAGAGAACCAGGCAGGAACCTGGAGGCAGGAACTGATGCAGAGGCCATAGAGGGGTGTTGCTTACTGGACTGCTCCTCGTGACTTGTTCAGCCTCGTAGAGAACCCAGAACTACCAGTACAGGGATGACACCACCCACAATGGGGTGGGTCTCTCAGATCAATTACTAATTAAGAAAACTTATGGAGTTCTCCCTTCTCAAGAGTATTTTCTGTCATGCTGACATAAAACTGGCCAGCACACAGTAGAAAGCAAAGGTATTGGACACAAAGCTTCTTTCACACTGTGTGGCTACGAGAATGCAGAAACAAATACATTCCCTGAATATATGGAAACATGGGTGTCAAGTCAGGGAGCTGTCTTCTAACCCATGTATGTGTGGGCACTGGTACCTGACCCCTCCTCAAACCATCAGTCATACTCATGCCTCTAAAAGAAGAGTTTATAACAGACCAGGCCCTCTTCTCAGTCTTTACATAACATGTTGAGCTTTTACAACTTTGAAAGTGGAAAGAACACTGTCACGTATATTCTTTAAGAGGAAACTAATCACATAGGCTAATTTTTCTAAGCTCATACTTAGAGTGAAGTTTCCAACCCAGGTCACCTTGGCTTTAGACCCACGCTCCACACCACACTAAGCTGGCTTTTACCAATACCACCTTTGTCTTAGTAGGATGAAAGGAGTACAATTAAATATAAAGCAAGCATCCAGGGAACAGCTTTATGTGTCCCACGAGGGAAGGTAAAAAAAGGATAGCAATCTCAGGTAGGAGATGTAGATTGGGGGCCTGCGATATACAGGAAGCTTCAAAGGCTGGCCAGTGCTCAATGATTCTTCACAAGCAAGAGTCGATACAAGAGAATCACTTCATGATAAACAATTCTCAGCATCCTAAGCTTTCTATGTTAAGGGAGACTACATTAGCAGGAACAAGAACATATTTTTACTATTGCATGATTAGGCCACAGATAATAGAGACAACAATGAGGACACATGAGGAGGAACCACCTGCATCACCTCCAGGGAAAGCTTCTAAAGATGATGTCAGAGGTCCCTAGGTCTTGGACTTCTAGCTCTAAAGAAGCACCCAGTCTTCACTTGGTTACAGGAGTGGTATGTAATTTACATTGATAGCACCCCCTCAACTTGGAACAGACTCATGAAATTTTACTAAAAAAAGTTAATATATTGATTACAGAAATTTCTCTGTAAACATATGTACTTAATAAACATACTTGATCTTAAGCTAAAACTTCAAACATCCTAAGAGGAAAACTATTTCACTATTGAGATAATCTACAGTATTAGTTAGAACTAAAGGCAATGCAACTCGCAGCGGAAATACCTATTAGGTTCATTATAGTCTCGTCCCTTTTTGCAATGACATCTTCGAACATCACAGCGGTTATGGCTCTGTAACAGATCTTCATAGGCATTTTCTTCTAATTCCCAGGATGCATCTCTATAATGAAGTAAGATATAAAAAGGTGTTAGTCTAACGAAATTGATAATTTCGAAACAAGGACAAAAGTTAGCCTTCTTAGGCTGATCTTCTGAACATAGAAATCCACTGCTACTTTACCTTACAGTCAGTTTCACAGCTAACTTTCAAACACTACGTGAGAAGTTAAACAGAATCTTTTTAAGACCTAGTATTAGCATTTTTTCTAGTATTTCATTTCTAATTTTGTTGTTATACCCTAGGCTAGCTTCAAACTAAAGTACCTTTCCCCAGTTTCTCAAGTGCTGGGATTACGAAGTGTGTTTGTTTTGATCTTTTTTCCCTCTCACTCCCGCCCATGCTCGCCTGCACACCTACCGCCTCCCAAGGACTGGGATCCCCTCTCAAGTTTATAACCACTACTTGGGATTTCTTGTCGTATGACATTACTAATATTCTTTTCCATTTTAAACCCATTTAGTCAGTCTTAGGTCATCTATGAATACCAACTTAAAGGTGCTATATAAATCAGCAGAACTGGACTTAACTGAGAAACTAAGAAACACAGCAGCTAATAAGACACTGATACCACAGTGCCTGTTCTTCAAGACTGGCCACCTGGGAGAAGGCACTTGACCATGTGACATGGCTACTTAGCCACAATCACTATTAAAATATAAATTAATTATTTTTAATATTAATAAATACTACATTTAAATGTTTTTGGTCAAAAAGCCAAATGTTACTCACTTTTCAGGAATATGAATTCCCATTCTCAACATCTCTTTCTGAAAGATGTCGGTATTATTGCATAGTGTACACCTAAAGAAAAACACTCCTGCACTTAATGCTTGAACCTACAGCAGAAAATGGAAAATCTATTGTTAGCAATGCATCTCTCATCAGGATGTGAATCATATAACTAACAGAACATATGCTATCTTTCCCTTACTCTAGCATGAAAATATTTTCTCTGCCAATGGCTCTTAGAACTATAAGCAACCACCTTCAACATGGAGAGCACTTCCTTCTGTTTAAAAATCATCTCACAAACACTTAATTCTTAACCTTTCAGCAGTCCCCGATTTATTTCCTGCAACTTGAATACTCTTCTAGCTTGCTTTCTGCTGCTATGATTAAAGAGGGGTGAGAACAACTCACAAGAGTTGAATTTTGTCTTCAATTCCCAGGTCCCACATCACTGAGGGAAGAAATCCAGGGCAGGAGCCTAGAGGATCTGGACAACCCAGGGCAAGTGTGCTTGGGTAGCCCCTGTCAACAGTAGCCTGGACCCTCCTCCACCATCTGTGCTCAATGCCCCATAGACATGCTCATAGCCCAATCTGTTGAAGGCGAAGCCACAACTGAGGCTCTCTCTTCCCAGGTGTACCTAGCTTGTGTTATGTTGCCAAAGCTAACCAGCACAGACGGTTAATACAATTTCATTTCCTAAATATTGCTTTATCCTCCATAGTAGAAGAAGAAACAATAAAAATCTTCAGTTACTTAACTAGTGCTTATTATTATGTAAGCATTACTATTTTTATTTGTAACTGTGTTGTTTCTCCCCTAAAAGGGAAGTACTGACATTTTAAGAGAAGTCTCCATGGCAAGACAGAGAACATGATATTAGGAATACTGTAATTAATAATATGTTTGATATGACATTCTGGCCAAACTGAACTAGGTAATAAGACTAAACAGGTGCATCAAATCCTGGAGAAGAAAAGCTTCAATGATAGCATAAACTGATAAGAAATACAGTATCTGGAACAATAAATAGCTTATAGCAGCGAGACAGCGGTTACAACAGAAAAAGACACAAAAATAGGAGTTGGACTGATAAGGCTGCGGGACAGATGAAGGATGGAGAAGAAATAGAGGAAGAAGACTGAAGCTTGGATGCCTAGCACATGTTGGGCACACACAGGAAATACGGGAGAGGGAACAATCATGTTGCTAGGATACCTCAATTAGTGCAGAGAGAAGATGCTGTCTTACTAACCATGGGATCTGATACAAAGTACCTGGTAGAAAAGGAAAGAAACCAGAGACAAAACTGACCAGCAAGCACAGAACGCGTGGAGGACACCTGGACTCTGATGAGAAATACAAACTGAGTAAACACCATTCTTGCCATTTTAATATCCAGTCTCTTTTCACCAAATTTCTCTATGTGACAATCCAAGTAGTTAGAAGTGATATTGTTTAACCATGTGCTGTAAGCTAGAGCGGGTCTATTTCTGATTTTAGCTCTAGAATCAAGAGTCTCTATAGATCCTTTTAGAGAAAGTGACTGAAGAGTTAGTGTGCAACTAATTATAATAGTAACTCTTTATTGACAGATAATAGTCAAGTTTCTATGTGGATAGAATTCTAAATGCGTTTTTTAAAAACAGCAGTATGGTTTTTGTTAGCAGCATTATTTCTAAGGTCTGTCTTACATCTCACCACAGACAAGCTTGGGGGTGGGTGAGAGAGAGCTCTACAGACCGCTAGATCCCAGGCCCCTGCTTCTACTTTTCAACGACAAAGTCTTTATTAAAACTCATGAAAACATTAGGTCAAATCTAGGACCTCTCTGTGCTTTATTACTAACATGATGGCATTCATTAATGCACTTCCTGCTACTAACACACATCTGTGTTTGAGAATGAACAAACTTACAACCATTTCCAACAAAATAGGCTCCAACTTACCACTTTTAACTAAATAACCTAAGTATTAACGTTCAAGAGAACATTTTTTAAAAAAGCAGAAACCAGTCAAGCTGCAATACCTCATTACTCTAGTACTTTTAAGTTTTTTTGTAAATATAGGGTAATTTAATACCTGATACCTTTCAAAAGAATTAAGGACAATGACCAGAAACATTTTACTTTACTAAATAAAATAAAATTTAAGCTTTATAAACAATATTTTGTTTTGTTATGTTTTGTGAGACAGGGTTTCTCTGGGTAGCTTTAGAGCCTGCCTCTGCCTCCCAAGTGCTGGGAGTTAAGGCCTGCACCACCACCACCCAGCTCTATAAAACAATTTTTAAAAAGTAAATTTTTGTTATTTGGCACTGTTTTGTCTAAATATATGTCAAATATATGTATATTAGATATAAAATACTAAATAATTGGTATCGCTTTCAAAATATTTAAGAATTTTCCCCAAATAAAGACATTACAATTACACTGAATGTTTAGCATTCTGGTGGCTTCTAATGCGCATTCAACCCAGGGGCCTTGTGCACTCTTGGCAAGCAATCTACCATTGAACTACACCTCTGACCCCATTTTCAGTTTTTATTATACTGTTTATTTGAGTAGAGCGAATACAGATTTATTAAGGGAAACTGAGAACTCTCAATAGTAAAATAGGCTCTAAGACAGTAACTCTGATATTTTATGATATTCTATAACATTGACAGCACCAGATTTAAATTCAAATAAGCAAGCAACAGATTTTATATTATAGAAACAAAAACTGCAAAGTTGCATTACCTGTAAACAGTCTCTGTGAAACCAAGCATTCTTACAACAGGGGCTTCGCAGGACACTGTAAGTAGGAATAGGATCGATGAACTCCAAACAGATGGTACAAGGTAAAGAGTCTCTATACATATTGGAGGTCATTGCTTGAACTGGCCTATGTTTCCAGCAAAATGACCTAAAAATGGAAATTATTTAAGAATATATAAGGAGGAGAAAACCATAAATCAGTTAACACTGTAATTTACAGAAAATTCCTTTGTTTTACAAATACATCTAAAACAAATGTGCGCCCTAGTACATTCTAGAGTTGAAAGCTGGATGTGAATAACCTCAGGACCTTTGTAGACATGGCAACTCTGCAGTTTGATCAGATGGAATTACTCCAAGAAGTCATGCATTATACAATACAATATTATATACAAATACATCATGTATCTTACATATATATTATGTATGTATTATAAATTTAGCACAGTTTTAAAAAGCAAATTTACATGGGCTATTTATATACCATTGTTCTTTTTTTTTTTTTTTTTGTTTTTTCGAGACAGGGTCTCTCTGTAGCTTTGGTGCCTATCCTGGAACTAGCTCTTGTAGACCAAGTTGGCTTTGAACTCACAGAGATCCACCTGCCTCTGCCTCCCGAGTGCTGGGATTAAAGTCATGCGCCACCACCGCCCGGCTATACCATTGTTCTTTAACATTTATTAACATTTATATTTTCTTACTTAAAAAAATTTTAAATGTTTTCAAGATGTTTTGCCAGTATATACATCTCTGTACCAATTACAGGCTAGGTGACACCAAAAGCCATTAAGAGAAAGCTGGATCCATTGGAACTGAAGTATCAGAGAGTTGTGAGCTGCCACTTGGGTGCTGGGTATAAAATCTGGGTCCCGTGGAAGAGCAGACAGTGCTGACTCATCATTCCAGCCCCTCATATTTAACACTTAATTAACAGTTAAATAACTCACGCAAAATTGTCAGTGAACTGGAAAATACATTCATTCTGAAGTCCACAGGGAAAGTGGTAACTTCGTTTACATCTGGGCACAACACATCCAATTGAAGCACCATTTTTCTTGCAAACTGCACACTTCTAAAAGAAATATAAAAACAGGAGAATATTAAAATTATCAGTACAATAGCATAATCAAATAGTTAATGAGTATTCCTTGTAGAGAGACAGAAGATTATTGCCATAGTGATAATATATTCTATCCTAATCCAAATGAAAAAATTCTAAGATATGTGCTGTGTAGGTCTTTTCTTTTTAGTCAATTTGACGTTAAGAGTGCTCAGAGAAAAGGAGCTTCATTCAATTGAGGTAAACGCCTCCATCAGATTGACCTGCAGGCAAGACTCTGGGGGCATTTTCACTATCAGAGATTGGTGTTGGGGGATCAGCCTATGGTGGCTGGGCAGGTAATCCTGGGTTGTATAGGAAAGCAGGCAGAGCAAGTCAGTAAGCAGCATTCCTCCATGGACTCGGCTTCTGTTCCTTTTTCTAGGTTTCTGTTTGAGTTCCTTCCCTCAAGTTGGACTGTGACATGGAAATTTAGGTAAAATATACTGGCCGGGGACGATGACTATCACACACCTTTAATCCCAGCACTCAGGAGGCATAGACAAGTGGATCTCTGAGTTCGAGATCAGCCGGGGCTAACAGAGAAGAAACCCTTCCACGCTGTTTTTGACTATGGCGTTTCTTACAGCACTGGAAAGGAAATTGGCGTGGCTTGCTCACCTAAGGGATGTTAAAATTTAGAAAAGCCAGTATCTGGCCGGGCGGTGGTGGCACACGCCTTTAATCCTAGCACTCGGGAGGCAGAGGCAGGTGGATCTCTGGGAGTTCGAGGCCAGCCTGGTCTACAAGAGCTAGTTCCAGGACGGGCACCAAAACTACAGAGAAACCCTGTCTCGAAAAACCAAAAAAAAAAAAAAAAAAAAAAAAAAAAGAAAAAAGAAAAAAAAAGAAAAGCCAGTATCTGTGAACTGAAGTGGAAATGGAAACACAGTTCTTATAGACATAATTATTCAAGATCTTAAGGTCTCCTTTGACTAGTGTCTTTATGAAGGCAGAGTTAAAACACAAGACTGCTGTGGGATAATGTTCTTGTATAATGTAAAGTTTTGTCACTCATACTGGTTTGATAAAATGCTGTTAGCCAGTAGCTAGGCAGGAAGTATAGGCTGGGCAACCAGACTAGAGAATACTGGAAAGAGCAAACGCAGAGAGTCAGTCACCAGCCAGATGCAGAGGAAGCAAGAAAAGAATGCCAAGCCAATGGCTAAACATAGAGAAGAACTATGGGTTAGCCGGGCCACGGTAGTGATGCCTTTAATCCCAGCACTCAGGAGGCAAAGGCAGGTGGATCTCTGTGAGTTCAAGACCAGCCTGGTCTATAAGAGCTAGTTCCAGGACAGGCTCCAAAACCACAAAACCCTGTCTCGAAAAACCAAAACCAAAAACAACAACAACAACAACAAAAAACTATGGGTTAATTTAAGTTGTAAGAGCTAATTAATAAGCCTGAGCTAATAATAGGCTAAAGAGTTTATATAATTAATATTAGCCTCTGTGTGTTTCTTTGGGACTGAATGGCTACAGGACTTCCATCTACAAATGTCGCCCAACATTTGGAAACTACGCCTACATAAAACCTGAGAGAGTTTGAGAAGGGATTCTAGACACAAAAGAATAAAGTCAAGCACGGTTTCTTGGTAGCAGCATTTTCTCAGGTAGGCTCTGTTAGAGGCACACCTCCTTTAAGAGAGACTTCCTGACTCAGCATCAGTGGCAAAAAACTGCACAGTTCTTTAAAGAGACCCCGCTACCAAACAGTTAAATGATGTTTATGAGCAGTTGGCAGCATGCTTCTTAGTGTTGGCATGGACCTAGAAATTCCATAGAGTTATGGCAATAAATGTGTCTCCTGCCAGTACCTCTACCATGAAGCTAGACTCTCAAGAAGTCAAGGAGTGGTGGAGCCAGCCGCCAAAGTTGCCACTAATCCTAGCCATGTTGTTTAGCACATTAAAGATTCATACGGCCACAAAAGGGTAAGAGATATACAATAAAGACTAAATAAAGCCCCAAAAACCCTCTAAATGGTTTATACAGTATTTAAAAAAGTATATGTAGGCTTGGTAGAGAAAAGAAAAAGGACAGAGAAAGTCCTAAAAAACAAATAGAATAGCCAGGTGTGATGGTGTATGCCTTTAATCCCAGCACTTGGGAGGCAGAGGCAGGTGGATCTCTGTGAGTTAGAGGCCAGTCTGGTCTACAGAGTGAGTTCCAGGGCAACCAAAGATACACTGAGAAACATTGTATCAAGAACCAAAAATTAAAAAACAAAAATAAAAGACTTAGAGTTTTTAAAAGCCACATAAAGATGGAAACTACACAGAGAATATGGCTACTGCATGTTATTGTATTGTCTTTGAATTGCTTGACTGCTGAGGAAGGAGCAATAGCTGCTAAACGACATTTTATTATTAACGCTGCCGGATTAATCAAACCTTTGTTTTGATGCCTTGACTTCAAAATTTAAGTCAAAAGAATATTACATTGAAGAGGTTTTGTTTTGCTTTTGCTTCCACAGGAAATGATACGCTGTGGATTCATTCTGGGTTAAAAAAATAGTAAGGTTTTATCAAGAAAGACCCCGTGAAAAATCTCCAATAGGAATAGATGGCCCAGATGAGCCAACATTTCAGAGTTATCTCTGTTGCAGTAGTCTTCAGAGTTCTAGAACAACTTCAAGGCTGACTGAGAGGATCTAGTCTCACAGAATACCCCAGTCAGAACTTGACCATAGTCCTAAATTTTCTTTGGGTCCCCATAGTATTACTAGCGTCCCCAATCATCAGGTAGTAGCCTAGAAAACTAGGCACACATTCCCCCCAAAATGGATTATGGATGTTTGTCATTGTTTCATGTGTTGGTTACAAGTTGTTATGGATAATTGGTGTAGGAGGTCCTTCTGTATTTGCATTGCTTTCATTGGTTGGATAAAGAAACTGCCTTGGCCTTTTGATAGGGCAAAATTTAGATAGGTGGAGTAGATGGAACAGGATGCTGGCTGGGAAGGGCAATGTGGCAGACGCCATGGTTCTCCTGCCCAGGACGGACACTGGTTAGACTCATGCTGCCGGTAAGCCACAGTCAAGTGGCGATACACATTAATGGAGATGGGTTAAACTAAGATGTGAGACTTAGCCAGTAAAAGGCTAGAAATAATGGGCCAGGCAGTGTTTAAATGAATACAGTTTCTGTGTGATTATTTTGGATGTAAACTAGCAGGGCAGGATGGAACAAAAGGACCCGCTCCTCTTACAACAGATAATGGTCAGAAAAAAGGCTAAACAAATGAGATTAGATTCAGGGCTCTTGTTTTGAAAAGAAAAAAAGGGGAAGTACTGTGGAATAATGCTCTTGTATACTGTAGAGTTTTGTCATTCATATTGGTTTAATAAAACACTGACTGGCCAGTAGCTAGGCAGGAAGTATAGGCAGGGCAACCAAACTACAGAATTTTGAGAAGAAGGAAAGGCAGAGAGTCAGTCACTAGTCAGACACAGAGGAAGCAAGGTAAGAATGCCTTACTGAGAAAAGGTACCAAACCATGTGGCTAAACACAGATGAGAACTACAGGTTAATTTAAGTTGTAAGAGCTATTAACAATAAGCCTGAACTAAGAGGTCAAATAGTTTATAATTGATATAAACCTGTGTGTTTCTTTGGGACTGAATGTCTCTGGGACCAGGTAGGACAAAAACTTCCATCTACACCAGACACTAATAAAACAGGCTATATGAAGACAAAAGATGACCTGGGGTTACACTATTTGTGAACAAGGGACATGGAAAGCTACCAGCAACCATCAGGAGGGAGGGGAATAAACACTCAGGAGGAATTCACTTCATAATCTTTAGCAAGCTCCCAATCTCCCAACACTATACTTTGTAACATTCAACTCTAAACTCGTGAGGAACTGTATTTCTGTAATTTCTTATGACAGTCCCGGGAAATAAGACCAAAGTCACTAAAAGTGCCATAATAGTGGCACATGCAGAAGATAGTAATTCGAGTATATATCTGAGCCTAAAAATACCTTGGAAACCCTGATAATGGTCAATGATTGAGGGATTATAGACTCACTGCCATCTCATAGGTTCATCCAGGCCATATGAACGATCCTGGAGAGGATCCTACGGTAGGTTGCTGTGGGATGGTCTTTCAGTACACTGTGAATGTGTTGTTCTCTTTAGTTAATAAAGCTGCTTTGGCCTATGGCAAAGCAGGACAGAACCAGGCGGGAAATCCTGGCAGAGATACAGGCAAAGAAGGGTGGAGTCTGGGAGACACCAGCCACTCAAGAGGAAGCAAGACAGGGAGAAAACACCTTGGCCATGTGGCAATACATAGATTAATAAACACAGGTTAATTTAAGATGTAAGAGCTAGCTAGTAATAAGCATGAGCCATCAGCCAAATATTTCTAATTAGTATCAAGTCTGAGAAGTTATCCAGGAACTGGCAGGCTGGAGAGAAACCTCTGCTTACAGTACATGGGGTTGGGAGGACTCCTGCTCAGGTCAAGATGCTTTCAAAGGCCCAATGTACTCAGAGGATTTTGATGTTTTAAGAAAATAGGTAGCTAAAGAAACATGCAACGGAAACTACCCTAATTCCAAGTTTGCTGTTAAGAGGTAAAGGAATTTTGATAATAGCATCCTCCCTTGTGAAGATGGACGCTAAAAAAAAAATTCCCACACTAGCTCAGAATTAAGTACAATAAAGGGTTATTTATTTAGGGGTAAACTCACAGATCACAGTTCTCTGCTAGAACGGGGAAAGCAACCAAATCCCTCAGTCGGAAGAGACGTTGGACGTGTGTTTTACATCAGCATATATAGTATAAGAGGCCATGCCCAAGTGGGTGGGTAACTTAAAGGCTGCTGGCTGTAGGAACTCCTACAGCACCCTTGATCTTTTGGCTCATGCTAACCACCACACAATGTTTCTCTAGAGCCCATGATACTCTATTTTACCATCAACTCCTTTTATTCCAACCACTCACCACCAACAGTGACTATCACCACTACAATAAATGCTTTTGTGTGCTTCCTCTGCAAGCCTTCATGAATGACACTGCCTTACCTTCCCATCCACCTTATTTTCACATATGGCACACATTCCTCCATCTCAAGACTTTGGAACCCCAATCAAAGGCTTTTTCTGTACTTCAACTCGTGGCTTCAGCATTTTTTGTATCAACCTCTGAGTTCCTGAATATTTTAATGTTCTTTGCCCCCACTTGAAAAAAATGATAAATTATCACATCTTCTAAGCTATTCACTATGGAAATCATTATTTCAAGTGTCACATTCAGAACTTCTCGTATTTTCAACTTTTCAGTCTTCAACTGCCATTATTTCTACTCAGAGCAAATACAGACTAGGTTTTCCCTTGCAGATACCATAGTTATCATATGGAAGCTTCGAAAACAACTGAATAAGCAAGAAGTTAAATTTAGGACACATAAAGAAAGATCATTAGAGTTACAGAGACAAAAAAAAAAAAATCACCAGTCCACACAGTTGTGTAATTTCTACCTTAGCATCATTCCAGTCTCAGCAACTGAGGTACATGGGTGAGGAGAATCTGCATTAAAGGACTGCAGATTAGCAGAACTAAACTGTTGTCATTGGCACAAAAATAGATAGAAATGGAAACCACTGCATTAAGCAAAACAAGTCAACTGCAAATACATACTGCAGCGTGTTTTCTCTTACACGCAAATCCTTCATTTTAGTGTGTATGAAAGCGACAGAAATGAAAGAAAGGGAACTGCTACTGTCATGCCAACTCAACACAAGCTAGAGAGGAGGGAACCTAACGGAGAAAAGGCCTCCAGAAAAATCAAGCTGTAGAGAAGTTTATGGGGCATTTTCTTAATTAGTGATTGATGTGGGTGGGGCCACCTCAGGGTTAGTGATGCTGGGTTCTATAAAAACAGCAGGCTGCAGCAAGCCAGAAGGAGCGCTAGTGTGGGAGAATTGTCTATATTCTGTCAATCATGTTTTAAATAAACGCTGATTGGCCAGGCAGGAAGTATAGGTGGGTCAACCAGACAGGATGTAGCTAGGAAGGAGGAAGCCCATTCCCCCACTCCTGCCCAGACTCCGAAGAAGCAACATGTGATCTGCCCTGGCTGTGAAAGGTACTAAGCCACATGGTTAGCATAGATCAGAATAATGGGTTAATATAAGCTACAAGAGCTAATAAGTAGCCTGAGCTAATAGGCCAATCAGTTTATAAGTAATGCAGACTCTCTGTGTGATTTTCTTTGGGGCTTGCCGGCTTTGGGGTACCAGGCGGGACAGAAACGCCTACAAGCAGGCATCCTCATTGTTACAGAGCACACTAGTAAGCAGCAATCCTCCATGGCCCCTGCATTCTTACCTCCTGCCTGAATGCTCCCACAGGTCCCCTCCATGGCTCCTGCATTGTTCTCCTGCCCCCATGTTCTGGCCCTGTTTTGAGTCACTATCCTGACTTCTTTGAATGAACACTGATGTGGGAGAATAAGCCCAATGAACCCTTTCCTCTCCAAGTTGCTTTTGGTTATGTTTCATAACAGGAATAGTAACCCTAAGACAGGAACCGTAAGAGATAGTTCCAGAGGGGGGTGGGCTCAGGGAACATCACAGAACACGGGGACATAAGACGGATGGAGACTGTGGTACAATGGTACCTTTGGAACATGGCATTGCTCATGTCCTCGCGCTCACAGCAATTGTGACCATCAGCACACAGCACAAGCCTGGTCTGTCAACATCCTACCATGGTGTGAGAGAGGAGTTCGTAGGTCTTACAATGCCCTGCGTGTTTAGGCAGCTAGGGAGTTTGGATACATTTCTGAGTATCTAGAGGCAGTTAATGGTTAGTAGGAAGAAGGAAGATTTTCTTTTGTGGTAATACCACTGTAAGGAGCCCAAACTCCTGTAAATAAACTTTACCCCGGATGCTTTATGTAATCTTAATAAAATGCAGTAGGTAAACAGGAAAAACAAGAATAAGTAAGAACATGAATATAAAGGACTGGTGAAAAGGGACCCACATGAATACAAGGGAAATGGAGGCAAATACATTATATATGAACCAAAATTCCACAATGTATGCATAATTAACATATGCCAATAAAAATAATTTTAATAGAATAAATGAAAGCAGACAAGAGGGCTGGGGGGAAAGAGACTAAGAGCAAAGCATGTGGGCCTCCTTCAAAAACTAGAAATAAAACCAAAAGTCAACGAAATAACAGAAAAGACGACTAGAAATTCCCTACTGCTAAGTTTTAATCAGTGTAGGTTAGACTTTCTTCTACAAAAATATAAAAATGTTTTATCAAAATTTATATTAGATAAAAATGTCCACTAGAATAAAATACCTTACCCATAAATTTCTAGTACAGGAACTGATAAAAGAAACTTTCCAAGGCAACACTAGCAGCATCTGTGGAACTTAGTGTAAGGAATAAAACAATGACTTACCAGTTTAGAAGCTCTATGGACTTCCTTCTTGATGTCTTCTACTAGGAAGCCATAAACTCCTTCTTCTTCTTTACCTCTCTGCCAAATTCCACTTGACATTAACTATGAATATATACTCAATTAGGAAATGCACTCCAAGAAACAAGGTTGGAATTAATAAATGTATACATTACTATTTTTTTCATGGCCAATAAGAGGCAATTAACAGCACTTGACTTTGAAGACACTGAATGTTAACGGTGTATACATCTGAGTAACAGACAGTCAGAGCCTTATCAGCCACACCCTGGCACTCCAGTCCGCTGTAGTGCTGGAGGATTTTCATACTGTTCATAACAAAATACAATTTTAATAAGGTTAAGTCTAGATCAGCATTTGTGGTGGTTTGAATAAGAATGGCTCATATATTTATTTGAACTCTTAGTCAACGTGGAAGTGAACTATTTGAAAGGATTACAAGGATTAGGAGGTGTGGCCTCATTGGAGGAAGTGTGTCACTGGGGGTGAGCTGTGAGGTTTCAAAAGCTCAAGCCAGGGGGGCTGGAGAGATGGCTCAGCGGTTAAGAGCATTTCCTGCTCTTCCAAAGGACCTGAGTTCAATCCCAGCTACCCACATGGTGGCTCACAACCATCTAATGGGGTCTGGTGCCCTCTTCTGGCCTGCAGGCATACACATAGAAAGAATATTGTATCCATAATAAATAAATAAATATTTAAAAAAAAAAAAAAAAAAGCCCAAGCCAAGTGCATGGCTGGTTTCAGATCAGGGTGTAGCTCTCAGGTACTTCTCTACACCTCGTTGACTTCCTGCCACCATGTACCCTGCCATGATTATGGACTAAACCTAGAAACTGTAAATAAGCTTCCAATTAAATGCTTTTTCTTCTAAGAGCTCCCTTTCTCATGGCATTTCTTCACAGCAGTAGAGCAGTGACTAAGACAGTACTCTTTTGAAGAATTATATTAAAAGTCAGACTATAGGAGCTGGAGAGATGGCTCAGAGGTTAAGAGCACTGACTGCTCTTCCAGAGGTCCTGAGTTCAATTCCCAGCAACCACGTAGTGGCTCACAACCACCTATAATGAGATCTGGTGCCCTCTTCTGGCCTACAGGCAGGATACTGTATAAATAAATAAATAAATAAATAAATAAATCTTTAAAAAAAAAAGTCAGACTATAATTAAAGCTTTAATATTAGTAAATATGCTATATAAAACACATCAATAAAAGCAGAGTTTGCAATTAGTAGTTTTAGTCTCAATAATATCCTGAAATACAACTAGTACATATTTGTCTAAGACTTGGGTATAAGAAAATGACTAACAGAAACAATTCCTAAAGTCTTTATAAAAAAAATAAAAGGTGCCGGGTGGTGGTGGCGCACACCTTTAATCCCAGCACTTGGGAGGCAGAGGCAGGCGGATCTTTGTGAGTTCGAGACCAGCCTGGTCTACAAGAGCTAGTTCCAGGACAGGCTCCAAAACCAGAGAAACCCTGTCTTGAAAAACAAAACAAAAAAAACAAAACAAAACAAAACAAACAAACAAAAAGGTTAAGTGGAAATTTTCTCTTAAGGCACAGTATGAAATGATTAGATTCTTAGACGAATCTACCAGTATACTGAACTCCTAGAGTACAGTGGCTGGTGCTAACTGTCAGTCACAGAACCTGCATGTCAACGGGGACGATTATGGTGACAGCTCTAACATGGGTGGGAAGACCTGTGCATTGGGAGTTAATGTTCCCTGGCTGGGACCCTGAAGAACTCAAGTGAGCTGAGCTCTGTGCATGTACGTACGTATGTATGTATTCTCTGTTCTCTGCTGATCAGCTCTCAAGCCCTGCCACTGTGCCTTCTCCACCATAACAGACTGTGGCTGGACTGGGGGCCAGAACACAGTCGCCTCCTTCAAGTTGCTCAGGACACAGCACAGCAACAGAAAAAGCACCTGAAACAACCACTGTCTTGGATATAACACAGACAATAAAGCAGAAGTGATGATGACAATGAAAACTAGACAGGTAATGGTTTCATCTAGGGTCTCTCTCCCCCATCCCCTGTACGATGTACCGTGAGCAGTCCTTCTAAGAAGTCTAGCAGTAAGGAGCTAGAAGGAACTACGACCAAAAGCATGAGCGGCCATTGGAGGGAGATTCTCCAGCTTCTTAGTAAAGCCTTCAGACGTATCTGGGTGACATCTAAATTGGAGTCACATTAATGACTCAGCCAAAAACTATTCAGAGAATAAATATTGCTTTTCTGTTAAATTTCGGAATAATTTCTATAGCACTCACAAAGAACTAACTTGGTTTCAATGCAGCCATAGCAAGCTAACGGTCTAAGGCACCAGGAACTTGCTTCATTTCAGGTTCTCTGAAATGGGAAGCCAGCAGAGCGAAGGGGAACAAAGGGAAGCCATCTACGAGTGAAGTCTTTGCTCTTCCCCTGAGCAAATCCCATTACCGCCTATTTCTTTTCTACTAATATTAATGGCCTTTGGTCAGAGCTTCTCCTTCCAGTTGCTCTATGAAATGAAATACTTTTCTTCTACCCCCTGAGCCGTCTAACAAGTCTTTTCTGAGACAGATCACTAGCAACAAAGGAAACAAAAAGTGGTAAAAAGGTACTTCCCTTAGAGCTCTAACCATTCTCTCCTTTTTAATAGAAAGATAAAACAGGTAAGGATAAGTCTTTATATGCACCAAGTAATCTCAGGACCTTAAAATCCAATATAAAAATGATATTTTATATAGATATGGAAAAGCTCCAGAAGCTAAGTGATGTACCTAATTCTCAGAAGTCAGTGTCATCTATTTCCTCTCTAGTGCACACTTCTAGAACGAGCGTCTACTTACCAAACAGTAGTAATGGACACTGAAATTCCATTTCTCGTAAGTTTTCTTTTCTCCGTATTTATTGGGACAGTCATCACTTTTTCGGCAGAAAATACAAGCTAATAGCAAAAAAGTAGGTAAATATAAAATTTATCTTAAAATTACAAAATAATTTATAGAATCAGTGCTTCTTTGATGTGTGTCCACGTGTGAATGGTGGTCAGAGGACAACCTCGGGTGCTTCAGCTCTCCCTTTCCAGTTTGCTTATGGCAGGGACCTTCTGCCATCGGCTGCTGCACACACCAGGCCGTCTCTGCCTCGCATCCTCTTGTAGGGACACCAGGAGCACAGCAATGTGCCACCATGCTTAACTTCATGTGAGTTCTGGCGTTCAGAACGAGCACAGCAAATACTTTACCCACTACTGCAAATCCCCAGCTGCAGAATTTTGTCCAGTTGGACAAGGGTCTTGGGTAGTTCATGTCTATGGTTTCAGAGGGCAGTCCAAAAGAAAGTGATACAGACCTCATTCTCAAATAAGTGTGATTATGTTTTGATCTATGTAGTAGCTCCTGAAGGGATGGTGTCAAATGCCTGTTTGTTTTTGCCAGCCTCAGAATTCTCTTATGGTTAAAATAAGAACATTAGCTGCAGAAGTCTAGGGCAAGCAATCGACAGACTAAAGAACTAGGAAAGAAGTGGAGGACAATGGATATATACAAGAGTTAGGGTCTTAAAAAGCTCACATATATACCGCAGAGTAGGGGTCAGGTGTGCACCCATGGACATGCCCATGCTCATGATGACCCAAGAAAACAAAAACTGACTGCTGGAGGCCTTGAGTGCATTCATAACCAATACATTAGAAAGATGTCGAATTGATAAGGGCCCAGAAGGCCAATATACTCCATTAAGCATTCATTTTTATAGCAGACTAAAATCCATTAAAACTGTGCTACTTCATTAAATTTACTTTTTAAAAATTACCTTTACCAGAACAAATACTGGTTTCTATTAAGCACACTGATTTAAATAAAAAACCAGAGGTATTCATCCAAGGGGAAACCAAGTCAGAGTAAGGGTATATTAAGCAAGTGTACAATAGTATTATTACATAAATCACTACAATTTCTAAACTACTGGCATTGCTGATATAACTCAGGAGGCATAGCAAGAAAAGACAAAGGTATGTGGGGATAGAGGATTGGTAGGAACAAATTTCCTTGTTCAAAGTAAGGTAGAGACTAAAAGTGATCGTCAAGAGGATGGATATTAAGGTAACTAGAGAGTTGGCTCGTTTGGTATAATATTTATCACACACACATGAGAATCTAAGTTTGAATCTCTAACACCTGTAAAAAGTCAGACTCAGTTGTACATAATTCCTACACCAAGGAGGCAGAAACTGGTGGATTCCTTGCTAGACAGTTGAGTCAAATGAATGAGTTCAATATTCAGTAAGATGACGCATCTCAAAAAAAAAAAAAAAAAAAAAAAAAAAAAAGGCCAGGCGGTGGCAGCGCACACCTTTAATCCCAGCACTCGGGAGGCAGAGGCAGGCGGATCTCTGTGAGTTCGAGGCCAGCCTGGTCTACAAGAGCTAGTTCTGGGACGGGCACAAAAGCTACAGAGAAACCCTGTCTCGAAAAACCAAAAAAAAAAAAAAAAAAAAAAAAAAAAGACTTTTGTCTATTGCTTATACTGTCCTCATTTTCAAAGAAAAAACCATGAAAAATTTAAACAATAATTTTCACAGATTCAAAGCCTGACAAATCACATAATATATACAAAAATAAATCTGAAAAAATGTCTCTGGTAGCACATTCAGTATGTGGAAATGAAGACAATCATAATAGAACATACTAAGCATGATCAGAATAGTCATTCTTATAGCTAGACATTATTCAAATGAATTTTATTGTAATAAAAATATTGTAAATAGTTACTTACCAAGATTTTGTGAGTCATCAGGCTTATTTTCATTCATTTTACTAGGAAAGTAAGAACATTAATCTTAATTTAAAAAAATCTCTAACCATTTTTCTTAAATTCAATCAGTACATGATTGCAATCAAGTCATTTATAATCATTTCATTCAAAGTATAGTAGTTAATTTTCACTTTTAGAACAAATAGAGATCAAAAAGTGTGTAAGAATTTGAGGATTCTTTAGCACTGGAAAGACTATTTAATTATTAAAATAAATCCTAGGATTGTGGGATGCCCTGCAGTGCACCTAAAAGTTCCACCTAACAGAGAATTGTCTGGATTCCCATATTCCTAAATAAATATTAAAGTAGTTTAAAAAGTAAAACAAAGACCAGTAAGAATAAAATTTTAAAGTCCCCTTGTAATTACATTATCCTGTCCCAAATGTGATGGATGCCAGCTATTGTTAACTGTTGGGTTTATTAATACATAAACCAGCACCTGAGAGTCCCAGCCAGCTATTGTTAACTGTTGGGTTTATTAAAAAATAAACCAGCACCTGAGAGACCCAGCCCTTTTCTGAGGGTAGCATCACCGTATCATCCCGTGTGCTGCAAATCATTATTTGCTCAATGTGACTGGTATATACGACTATATAGTAATTCTAGAACACGATTTCTGTATAACGAGATCCCAATTTCTCTGTGGTTACATATTTTTGGCCTTTTCCTAATACAAAGACTCATGGAATCTCTCTTGGTGAATGATGTCATAAAGGTCTGACCAACTCTTTAAACAGTCATGTTACCTAAATTTCTTTAAAAAAAGCTGTCAGAGGTTCCCTGTTCATTGCTAGGTAGCCTAAGATTACCCAGTATATGTCAGTATCAAACTTTAGTTTTTCAAGTCATATCAATGCCATTACTCCAAAGATGCAATCGGACCCAGCAGGAGACCAGTACTTTCAGTCATCTGGTTTTGTTCGGTAAGAAACCCTATTGGTTCTTCCGCTTTGTATTTCTACTGCAGAGTCAGAATACTCGTGTTTTTAAGCCAGTCCGTGCAAACGAATGAAGATACAGGGTATATACAAGTTGTATGCTTTTGCTATTTTTTTTTAAAATCCTGTGACTTTTCCCCCCCAGGATTGAAGTAAAAACAGCTACTCAAATAGTTGACATTTTGAAGAAATTATACCAATTGTATAGTCTATACTTTTATTTTAGAGACAGGGTCTTACAATGTAGCCTTGGCTGGCCCTGGAATCTCAAGAGATCCACCTGCCTCTGTGTCCCCAGTGCGGCAATGACATCCAGCTCTAGTACACACTTCTAACATTAGAATTTTTGTTCTTTGATCCCGAAATATGCTTTTCCTTTTTTAAGTCCAGATTTAGGATCTCCCTCTCACATGAGGGCGAGAACCTGGGCACCCTAAATGTTAGGCCAATGCTCTACCATGGGGTTCATTTCACCTTGTCCCGAGAAAGGGACTAAACTGGACAAGGCAACATCCAATGTGCAAGCCTGCCACAGACTACTTATTACAGGCTTGCACCACCACTTTATTTCCAACAAGTCTACCCACATATTTTTAGTTGTATCTCGAAAGCATTCCCAGGATCAGTCTTAGAAAACAGTCACTCTTCCCTTCTCTGAAGAATCAGTATCTAACGGAGTTCCATAGGGCCAAGTAAGGACTCCCCCACAGCTTACCCTCACTTTGATGTTTCAGTAGGCAAGGCCTGATGCCCTGACCTGTGTGATTAGTTCTTAATAACATCATGCCATCAAAAGCCAAAAACAGGATCACAGATCTAAACGTACATCTTGGCTGGGCACGATGGTGCACATCTTTATTAACAGCACTCAGGAAGTAGAGGAAGGTGGCTTTCTGTGAATTCAAGGCTAGACTGGTCTACACAGTGAGCTCCCGGCCAGCCAAGACTGCAGTGAGATCCTGTCTCAAAAAATAAAAGTGTATTTCTAGAAAAAAACAAGAAAGTCTTTGTTAACTTGTATTAAGATTTGCGAGGGGGCTGGAAAGATGGCTCAACAATTAAGAACACTGCTCTTGTCGAAGATCCAAGTTTAGTTCCTAACACCCACAAAAAAGGCTTACAACGACCTTTAACTCCTCTACAAGCACGGGGCAGGCATGTGGTGCACAGACATATGCAGGCAAAATATTCATATACATGAAGAAATCTTAAAAAAAGGAAAGATCATAAATTATGAAGCTGAATCACGAGATCATTGATGAATGATGAAATTTAAAAACTCAAAAAAAATTAGAATCAAGTAAAAATGAAAATATAACTTATCAGAAGCTTTAAGAAACAGTAAAAGCAGGTCAGGCTTTTTAGCTCCGTGGTCCAAGCCCTGTGGGGGTCTCTAGTCCCTAAGAGAGAAACAGGAAAGGCAGAGGAAAGCTCATGGCCATGCATGCTTACATTATTAGAAACAGAGAGAACTCAATGATGCACTTCAAAGACTCAAAGAAATGATTTACTTGGAAACGACATGATTGACACTCTTAGCCAGAGTAACCAACAGAGAAAACAAAAATTAATGAGACCTACGAAATGGGGCTCATCTGGATGAAACCTTGGCCACCTGCCCTGGTGGGATATGGTATGTTTTTAAACTAGGCTGAGGTGATGGCTTTACTTTATAAACACATTGTCACTGAACTGTGTATTTACAATGGTTAATTTCATGTGAATTTTACCTAGAAAATGCTATATGTACAACTATTTCTATCAAATATTGGATGGAAGCAGAGTTGCTTTTTCTGTAATGGCCAAAAACCCAATGACCTAAATATGCATCAAAGACAGATTGAAACATTGCAAGCATATTTGTACAATGGCATATGATCACTACACTGCATTTAACTGAACCCCTAAGAAGGACGATGTTCACTACTTACAAACTGAATCACCACATAAATTTTGTATTAGGGATATCTCTTTAAATTAAAAGGAAAATGAATCAAGGTACTAGTGTGTCCTGATTTTCATATACAAACGGCTCTCGGCAAACAGCTTCCCTTGGTCTCTACATATTATGCTCACTGCTCGGGATTCTAATGTCATCCTAACTCACAAAAGGATCTCTGCAGTTTGCATTCCAAAACCTTGTAGTATTCCAACTCAAAAATTCAAGAAGAAATCATGTGGATGATCTAGACTGTTTAAGGTACACAAGTTCTGATTAAAAAATGCACACCACCTTGCCTGCAGAAGGGGTATCTGATGCTCCAGATAACCCCGCCCCCGATCTTTAGAAGGATTGCCCAACATTATTGGACAGGTTTTTACAGAAAAGAATGTGGGCAAGGTGGTTAGGAAGAGCAAACTGCTGCTTTGGAGCTCTCTCGCACCCTTTATTTAGTTATACTGTACATCACTCATTTTCACAAACAGATCAAATATAAAAGAACACATTTGAAAAATTATTAAATATTTTTGGTACCTCAGTTCAAAAATGTCATCAGGCGGGCTGGAGAAATGGCTCAGTGGTTAAGAGCACTGACTGCTCTTCCAGAGGTCCTGAGTTCAATTCCCAGCAACCACATGGTGGCTCACAGCCATCTATAACGAGACCCAGCGCCCCCTTCTGGCATTCAAGCACACATGGAAGGAATGCTATACACATAATAAATAAATAAATCTTTAAAAAAATGTCATCAGGCTTAGTGAGCGAATACATATAAAACAGCTAGTAGGTCATAAATGTGAACACATACTGATGATCTTTTTCCTTATTTGAAAGTTCTCCACTATGTCTCAAATTTGGCTGTTTAGAGACTGTGTATCACCTGAAAACAGTCTGGAATCAGGCTGTCTGTGGCCAGGCTGCAGAGTTCTTTTTGTTGTTGTTTTTTAAAGAAGGTGGAGATTGGGATCATATATTGGAGAAAATGGGAAACCACAGTTTTATAAGCCGAAGCAGCAGGAGACAGGAAGCAGTCCTTGCAGAAATTTTTATCTCAGGACAGGAAGATGGCTCAGCTGTGAAGGCTCCAGCCACCAAGCCTGAGACAGAGTTGTAGGAGAAAAATGACTCTCAAGACAGACAATCCCCAGGAAACAGGGTCTCTTGGTCTCTACATACTGGATCACAAGGCCTCTGGCCTCCATAAAGCAAGCGCATGCACACGTGGACACACACTAATTTAATTTCTTAGTTAAATTTATTTTGGGAACTTTAATTAGTTACATAAGAACTACTGAATCTTTGTTTACTTATTGAAGACTGTCGGTACCCTCATAGACATTGTTAAAGGTTAAGGAAAAAACATATAATATGGTTGTTCCATGTTTAGTAGCTATATTTTAGACATCTGTCTTAATTACATGTATCATACACATGTACCAGTCCATTGAATTCCCACAATAATCCCACAAGGAAGGCTTGTATTCATCCTCATTTTACACAGAGGAGACTGGAATCAGTCAAGGTCACACAACTAAGGAAGAAGCGATGGACATACTAAGAAAGAAGTCTGGTTCCTGCTGCATGTCTTTAAGCAACATTACCAGGCTTTTCTAGGAAGACCTGTTTTTTAAACCTCTTGCAGAATATTCTAACTGTTCTGTTAAAATGCAATTATTCAAGTCCACCAGTCAGAATCTGTGAAGTACAGGCATCAGCATTCACCGAGCCTTTATAGGAGTATGCTCACAGTAAAGTATGACATTTCTCTATGCACGTAAAAGAAAAACAAAGGAAGAGGCTGGGAGCAAAAGCACTTTAAGGACACAGAAAATCTAGAACAGGCAACTTGCTGGTAGCATGTATGAAGAAGATTTGTTTGCAATCTTTGGGAAAGGAGAGCCAGTATCTTTGTGGCAACCTTACAAAAAAAGATTTCAATGATTGTACTATTTAAATTTTTTTCTTCCTGGTGAACACTGAAAACAACACTCCTTAGTAAGGATGGAAGAGGATGAAGAAATTATTTTATTTTAGATGTCAGTGGCACTTTTAAAAAGATGTATGTTTTGATGATACACTAACCAGTTGCTAATAAAACCTTGAAAGGATCTCTATGTATTTTTTTCTACAAATCACAAAAACTAATCTGACAATTTTTAGCAAGGCGAAATAGAGAAACTTCTATACATCTGAAATGCTGAAATATAGAAACTTCTATACATCTGAAATGCTGAAAGTTTACATTTACCGTGCACATCTGAGCTATTCAAAAAGGTATGAGTTTTCGTCGGGGCTAGTGAAGAGTCCAGTACGCCATAAAAGACGAACAAAAAGAAAACCCAAACAAAAACGCCCTACAACTCAATTCTTGAGTTCCTCTTAAAATAATTCGATAATAACACAGTCGGTCAATGAATGAAGAGGGCGAAAAGGCAGGCGGAGAGGCTAGACCCCTATCCCCATTGTTAGCAAACACATCTGTGAGCCACCGCTGTTACTGTAGCCAGTTTAAATGAGCCAAGAGGCTCAGATTTTTGCGGTACACGAGACTTGTCAAACCGTGAAAGAAAAATACCCGGGTTTGAAACACAAAGGAGACTCAGATTTCACCTTAAATCCCCACGAGGCATTTCAAGGCTGTCATTTTTCTGCGGTGCGGGGGACCGGTCTGAGGAGCCACTGGGAGCCACGTCGAGCATCCCTCCGTGCCACCCGCCCCCTACCTCCTGTCTTTCATTACGAAAGGGCAGCTCGCCCACCTACGGCAGCGCGGGGCGGCAGCTGCGCCCGTGCGCAGCGTGCAGCGCACACAGAAGTCCGCACCGCGTCCGCCCACCCGGCCGACATTGCCCGGGACCCTCCTCCGTCCCTCCCGGCCAGGTCCTCACCAGGCGCCGAGCAGATGTCCCTGGGCCGCTGCGTGACCGCCCGCGTCTAGCGCTGCGCTGCCGTACGCCCACCCGGCACGGCCCCATCCAACGGCTCGCAGAATTCAAATTCGCCCACTTCCGTCTGCGACCCGGAAGGTACGGCTGCTCCGCTCCGCCCCGCCCCGCCGCCGGGGAAGTGGGGAGGAGGAGGGACTGCGCCTGCGCCGTGGCTTCTGGGGTGATCTGACGAGGGGTGTGAGCTGGGACGGGTGCCGGCGAGTTCGTCCCGGAGACCTGCCCAGGGCTCCAGGCACCCCCACCAGGCTGGGACTGAAAATCAGCATACCCCATGCTACTAAGGACGCGAGTGAATGCACGTGCTGGCTGCGCTCTCCCGTCAGGGATTCTTTTACATTACAGTTCCCTATTGTCCTGGGAGAATTCTTGCTTGGCGCTGGGGGTGTCGGTTCCTTTTAGCAAGAGCCAGGATGATTTTGTTGTTGTTGTTGTTGTTTCAAATGTCTGGAGTTTCAGAAGGAAATACTATCTGAGAGGTTTGAGAAACTTCCACAAGGATTTCGGTCCTTTAGGCAGGTGACTAAACATTAGACCTGGGGTCAATAGTGAACAGCTAATACCTGAGAGCCCTGATTTGAACTTGATTTCCCCAAACAGCTTTTCGTCAGTGTCACAAAAGATTTGCTGGATTTCTAGAATCTAGACTCCTGGGTTCTAGATACCTGGCATGAAGGTACAAAGTTATTTGTTAACCGGTGTAACGTTTTTAACAGTGGGAAATGAGAAATAATCTGTCCACCAATAAAGAAAGATTAAGTGATGTTTTAGAATTCGATATACTGATACTGAAGGTGTTGAAAGTTCAAAGACCAGCGATGTTGAAATGCTAAGAAGTCTACTTTAGAAGGACTGTAAGACGTTTCTTTGGAAGTACGTGCATATGCATACAAAGTTTCGGGATGGAACCACAAACCGTACCAGTTATCTCTGGCAGTGAGCTTGGCAGATAGGGAGGGCAAAAGAGGGGAGAGCTTTAAAAACGTTATAACCGGCTGAATTCTTCAGATCAGGAGTGTTTGACACTGCCAATTTTGTTTTTCAAAGGAAAATTGTTAGAAACTGAAGGCGTTCTGTAGACAGAAACAGGCGCGTACATAAATAATGTATGCATGAATCGTAGTTGGCCGGCTTGTTTACATCCAGTCATCAGTGATTAAGGAGCTGGACACAGGGAGCAGCAGCTAAGAGCACTGGCTGCTCTTCCACACAGTTCTGGGTTCAATTCCGAGCACCCACGTGGTGGCTCACAACATGGAAAAAAGAGCCCTAGGGGGATCTAGCTTCTTCTGGCCTCCTCAGGCACTGTATACACATGGTGTATATACAGGCAGACAAAACACCCAAACACGTAAAATGGAAAAAAAATATAGCTACAAATTTTGCTATTCCTGTTTTACTATTGAATGTTCTACATTAATATCACAAGCTCATTAAATATGTAGTTCTTGAATGCAGAAACTAATTACGCTTTCTCCTGTGTATTTTACAAACCTTTGCACCTTCTCTCCAGGAAGTTTTATCTCTCACAGGAATTAAAATCCTCAGTCTAACCTTCAGGCAAAGTTCAATATTCTTGTGGAGCTAGTTCAGTTGCTACCATCTAGAGGTCTTGATAGGTTGATTTTCTCTGCCAGTTAAAGAATTAGAAGGCAGGAAAAATCTCCAGCACAACAAATAACATCAGAGAAATTTCAACAAACACCATAGACAGCAGCAGACAGAATCAGCTATTGAAGAAAGGCAGTTACTGTGTGTGTGTGTGTATGTGTGTGTGTGTAAACACACGTATGCACAGACACAGAGAAAAAGGCCCTTTGGAAAGCAGAATAGGGGACTTCTACTCCTAAGCCAAAAATTATGTCTCTTCTCTGGGGCTGGCTTATTACAAGTTTCTCAAAAGAGTTTTCCTCCACCTAATGTAGAGTTGGTCAGTTGGACGAAGGATGGGATGGTTGATTGGGCCACGACTGTTGTGTACCGTGTTGTGATCTTGGCTTGAACTTGCTGAGCCAGTCCAGCAACGGGGGGCCTGCTGGAGGGAGCCAGAAACCTACAAAGCCATTGTTTTAAGCTGCCAGGTTTTTGTCTCAAGTCAGGAGGGTGGGGAAGAAGCCCACGGTGCTGGAAATTTACTGCCTTTATTACCTCCTCTTCACGCCTGCCCACCCCCTACTTGTCTCCCATCCAGGGAACTCTAAATTTCTCACTGTGATAGATTGCTTGTCTAAAGTTTAACCTCTGGCACCATCAAGAAAAAAAAATGCTCCCTGGATCTCTGTTTTATATCCAGGGTTCTCTAGACTAACAGAATTTATAGAATGAATCTCTCTCTCTCTCTCTCTCTCTCTCTCTCTCTATATATATATATATATATATATGTGTGTGTGTGTGTGTGTGTGTGTGTGTGTGTGTGTGTGTGTAAATCATTATTAGAATGATTTACAGGCTGAGCTCTGACTAATCCAACAGTTGCAGGCTATGAGCAGAAAGCCCGAGAATCCAGTAGTTTCTCGGTCCACAAAGCTGGACATCTCAGCTGGTCTACAGTATATGCTGGAATCCTAAAGAATGCCAATAAAGGAATGGAATTGCTAGCAAGGTGAGAGCAAGCAGGAAAATAGCAAAAGCTTCCTTGTTCTGTGTTCTTACAAAGCAGAAGGTGTGGCCCAGATTAGATTTTGGCTAAAGATCTGGTTTAAGAGTTTGCCTTTCTACTTCAAAGATCTTCCCACTTCGTATTAAGCAGAAATCCCTCGCAGGTGTGCCCCCCATTTCTGTGTTTTAAGTTATTTCAGAAGTAGTCAAGTTGACAACCAAGTAGAGCCATCACAAACCCACCTCTTGTCAATTAATTTCCAAAGTAAAACAATAGGAGGGGCACAATAATTAGGTTGTAAGAACAACTAAACATAGCTATTCCATGTACAGTCACAAGCACATTGTACATTTAACTAGGTTATACTATGCTAACGTAGTATAACTACCCTCATACAACCGCAATTGCATTATAAATTTAGAATAGGTGATAATGTCCTGTGAAGGACATTCTTTTAGTATCTCAAACTTAATTATGATAACCATTGATGGTCTCTTAATTGATGTTACATCACATGATAAAGAAATTGAGGCCAGGCAGTGGTATGCACACCTTTAATCCCAGCACTTGGGAGGCAGAGGCAGGTGGATCTTTGTGAATTCGAGGCCAGCTGGGTCTACAGAGTGAGTTTCAGGACAGGCTCCACAGCAACAGAGGAACCCTGTCTAAAAAAAAAAAAAAAAAAAAGAAATTGAGGAAAGAAAAAAATATTGCACTAACACATTATTAACAAAATATAGCAGACATACTCATGTCAATTATCCCTTTTTTGCAACTGTTTAAGGGGCCTTAGCTGGTATTTATAACTGCATTCTGTATTTCCCTCACGCTTGGCAAGTATTTCAGCAGGTCTTGACTCCTCCCAGAGAAATGACCCACACCTTCATTCCTAAAGGGTCTGTGTTCTTTGTCATCCTCCCAGCATTAGGCTGGTGTAGCTTCCCATTGACTTTAATCACAGGTCATGGTAGACCCAAGAGTCACCCTAAAGGATCTGAACTTCAGACATTATCTCTCTCACCTCAATTCTGGAGGAGCAATCCAATTTCCCATGGCAATCTGGGTTTATCACCTCTTCTAATACTGTTATTCCTATCTTAACCTGTTAGTTTAGGGCCATCAGAAGTCCAAGGTTGCCGGAGGGAAGTCTGAGTTTCCAGCTCAATGGAATGTTTATTGTGGTTCCTGGCAGGAGCTCTCCCTGCTCTGGAACTAAAACTTCTAGGCCAGCAGAACTTAAGGTCATGGGAAAAGGAAACAAAAATTTTCCTAGTGGATCACAGGGGTGATAGTGAATAGAATATTCCTTTTTCTATCCCTGATTCCTGGACCCTTGGATCCTGGCTATCAGATAAATTGTACTTAAAGTGTATACTGCCTTCTGGAGAACCTTGCCCCAGTCATCCAGGCTGCTGCTACCTAATTTGGACTGTATATGTGTCTTCAAAAGGCCATTCCACCTTTCTATTAGGACAGTTGCTCCAGAATGGTCGGAACATGCTAAGACCGTAGGTTTAGTGATTGTATGTCCACTGTCATGCTTCTCTGGTTGTGGAGTGAGTTCCTTGGTCAGAAGCAATACTCTGTGGAATACCACGATGGTGGACAGGCTTTCTGTAAGTCCTCGATGGTTTTGGCAGAAGCATTATGTGCAGGAGAGGGAAATCCATAGCCAGACTATGTATCTACTCCAGTAAGGACAAAATGTCTTTTCCACAGAGGAACTGATTCAATATTTTCAACCTGCCACTAGGTGGCTGGCTGGTCGCCCTGGGGAATAGTGCCTTAGCTGGGGCTCTGTTGTTGGCAGACCTGGCACTAGTGGTGAGTAGAATATCGTCAAACCCATGGATAGGCCCCATCTGGGCCACCAGGCCTCCTTGTTCATGGACCTCTTGGGCAGTGACAAGAATGGCTGAGGAAAGATTCTGGCTGTCAACAGAACATGTCATCCTACTTACTTGATGCTTGAACTCCTTCTCAGCTGAAGTTACCTGTTGATGAGTGTTTATATGGGACATAAGTATCCTCATATTCTTAATCTGTTAGGAAAGATATATATCTCTATCCATATACTTCTTCCCCAGATGTCTTTCTCACCCGTTTTCCAACTGCACTCATCCCAAGTTCATGACCATCAGCCCATGAATCAGCAAATAATAGCAATCTGGCCGTTTTCCCTTCCAAACAAAATGTAGGATTCTGTGTACTGCCTGAAGTTCTGCCCACTGTGACAATTTCAGGGTTGGCCCAGAAAGGGGTTGCAGTGAGGAGATTGTCTACTTCTGGGTGATGTCTGAAAAACACACAGAACCATTAGTAAGCCAGGCCCGAGTCTTCCCTTCCTCAGTCAACAGATCATGTTGCATATCTATGAGGCTCTAGGTGCATTCTTGGCAGTAGACCACTTTATAGCAGAAGTCGAAACTGTAGGCGTTTGGGTAACTTCATGTAACTTGCTTATGCCTTCGGGACCTGCTCAAGTCCAATCATATATATACCACTTCTGTTAGATAACAGATTGCTTTATGCACTTCCTACTCCATGACTTGGTGGATCAGATAACAACCAACTCATGATGGACAGCTGTGGTTATATAGTGACTTGATGGTCCAGTGTCAAATGTTCAGTTTCTACTAAGGCCCAAAAGCAGGCCAAGAGCTGTCTCTCAAAGGGAGAATAGTTGTCTGCAGATAATGGTAGAGCCTTGCTCCAAACTCCTAAAGGTCTCTTTTGTGATTCACCTATGGGGCTTTCTACTGTTTCTAGTAGCTTCTCCTGGGGATGTTTGCCACTGACACCCCATCTGCCGTGTTGGATGATGTCATCCAAGAAACTTGCACAGCAGCCTGAACCTGTGGCTCCTTTTCCTGTTTCAGGCCCCAGTCAAAGCTGGCAGCTTTCCAAGTCCCTGATCTATGGGGCAAAGGGACACACCAAGTGAGGGAATGTGCCATCCCCAGAATCCAGATAGTTCCCCTGAATGTCGTGCTTCTTTCTTGGCGGTGGAGGGGCCAGGTGAATAAATGAACCTTCACCTTAGAAAGAATATTTCTGGGCTGGAGAGACAGCTCAGTGGTTAAGAGCACTGACTGCTCTTCCAGAGGTCCTGAGTTCAATTCCCAGCAACCACATGGTGGCTCACAACCATCTGTAATGAGATCTGGTGCCCTCTTCTGGCCTGCAGGCATACATACAGAATACTGACAATACTGTACACATAATAATAAATAAATAAATGCATAAATAAATAAAAGAATATTCCTGCAAGCCTCCTCCACTCGTCTCCTAAGAATTTCAGTGAGGCAGAAGGTCCTTGAAGTTTGATTGAATTTATTCTCCGTCCTCTGATTTGCATGTGTGTTAGCAACAAGTCCAGAGTGGTTGCTCCCTGCTGCTCCCTTGATCCAGTTAGCCCGTGTTGTCAATATAGTGGGCGAATGTGGTATTTTGTGGGAGAGACAGACTAGTGTCCTCAGTCAAAGGTGGGAAAGATAATATTTCAGGGGATGGAGGTGCGAGGACATCTGATGATGATGATGATGATTTTATTTATTTATTTTTGACAGAATTTCTCTCATAGCCCTGGCTGTCTTGGAACTAGCTCTGCAGACCAGGCTGACTTCGAACTCACAGAGATCCTCCTACCTCTGCCTCCTGAGTGCTGGGATTAAAGGTGTGTGATACCACTTCCCACCTTGGGAGGACATCTTCTGCTGAGGTGGACAGACTACTTCCTCAAATGAGATAAACCCTTGAGAGTCTGAGGGTTCCAAGTTCTCAGCCTCAGTAGGCAAGTTCTCCCATGCCTCCCATGCCATGTCACATGATCCCATTCCCTCCCAATTAATACCCTTACTTTAACTGATGATCCCCTCAGAGGCTGGGACTTGACTTTTTGCTGTAATTCAGCCAACCTTAAAATGAGAGCTTCGATTTGATTTCTACAACTTGAACTCTGTGGCTGCTGGAAAAAAGATTCTCTTCCAGGGCACACTTAGGACTCTTTAAACTGCTAATGTGAATTTGGAGCTGGTTAATTTTATCACTAAGTTCCTTGCTATCCCTCCATGACTCTGTTCATCATTGAAGAAAGTAAGGACAAAAACTCCAACAGGGAAGGAACCTGGAGGCAGAAGATGATGTAGAAGCCATGGAGGGATGCTTGGTCCCCATGCCTTGCTCAACCTTCTTATAGAACCCAAGACCACCAACCCAGGGGCACCTCCAACCTCAGTGGGCTGGGCCCTTCCTCAGTGATCACTAATTATAAAAATGCCCTATATCTGAATCTGTGGAGGCATTTCTCAATTGAGGTTCCCTCCTTTCAGATACCTCTAATGTGTGTCAAGTTGATATAAAACTAGATAACTCACAATGACAAACCTGATCATGCTGGGTTTTTGTTGTTTGTTTTGTTGTTGTTGTTTTCTTGTTTGTTTTCGTTTTTGAGAAATGTGGAAGACTTTGGAACTATGGACCTAAAAACCAGTTGAGTGTTGTAAGCAGAACTTTATGAGCTATTTTGTTGGAGCTTGGGAGACAGTACTGCCAAGAACTATGGAGGCTTAACTCAAGAGCTTTCAGAGGAGAACCATATTAGCCACTGGGCTTGAGACTAATCCTGTAGCATTTTGGCAAAAAAGATATGTGGTTGCTTTCTGCCTGTGTTCTAAGAATTTGCATGTTGCTAAATGTACAAGTATTGGACTAATTTCTTTGACAGAAGAGATTTCAAGACCTCCTACTACTGACTCTGTTGTGTGATGATTAAGAATCACTTATATATAGGTGTACAATAAAAAAATGGGTCAGAAAGAAATATAAAATGTACGGTTTGGAGAGAAAAGGGACACTGGCAAGCCTTCTATTACAGTCAAGGCTTGTGTTTGAAAAGAGGCTGTTCTTGGTGAGTTCCCGATAGAACATCCCTATTGTCTCAGTGTGTGGGTGCACCCCTTGCGATCCTGAGTTCCTTGCTCATGCTCTCTCTCCTTCTGCTCCTCATTTGGACCTTGGGATTTCAGTCCGGTGCTCCAATGTGGGTCTCTGTCTCTGTCTCCTTTCATCGCCTGATGAAGGTTAATATCTAGGAGAATAACTATATGTTTTTCTTTGGGTTCACCTTCTTATTTAGCTTCTCTAGGATCACGAATTATAGGCTCAATGTCCTTTATTTATGGCTAGACAGCTGGACTGGGTCTGAAAAAGTGTGGGATAAAACCTGACTCGCTGAACATAGCGGACAATGAGGGCTGCTGAGAAGTCAAGAACAATGGCACTGGGTTTTGATCCTATTGCACGTACTGGCTTTGTGGGAGCCTGGGCAGTTTGGATGCTCACCTTACTAGACCTGGAAGGAGGTGGGAGATCCTTGGACTTCCCACAGGGCAGGGAACTCTGACTGCTCTTGGGGCTGCTGAGGGAGGGGGAGTTGATTGGGGAAGGGGGAGGGAAATGGGAGGTGGTGGCTGAGAGGAGGCAGAAATCTTTAATAAATAAATAAAATAAAAAGAGGCTGTCCTTGTTAAGGAAATGTACTCCATTAAAGGAAGGCCAGATCTTCATTGTAATAAAGGAAAGGATTCCCTCAGGATAGCATAACACCCAACTAAGATCCCAACATACGAAAGAGAGCATAAGGCATTTTCAGTTCCTGGAAGGCAACTTTTTTGTGTTATGATATGGCCACAAGACTATGGGGATCACAAAGTGGACTGTGTTGGTTTGAATAATAAACATCCCTCATAGGGTTGGAATCTGAACACTGGGTCCTAAATTGGTGGTACCACTTGCGTAGGTTTAGGAGATGTTTCCTTGCTGGGAGAAGTGTATTACTTGAGGTTTAAAAGCTTTATGTCATTAACACTTTTCTCTCTGTGCTTCCTTCTTGTGGTTTGAAATACCTGCTGCCTTTTGTCATGCCTGTCTCTGCCGTTATGGACACTAGCCCTTCGGAATGTTAGCTCTAAAAAACTCTTCTGTGAGTTGCCATTGCCATGGTGTTTTATTACAGTAATAAAACATTAACTAATACATATTCCTGGGCTCACTGATCAGAAGAATCAATATTTTGAAAATGATCATAAACCAAAATCAACCTACAGATACAGTACAATCTCAACTGAAATTCTAGAGTCCTTCTTTACAGAAATAAGAAAAAAAAATCCTAAAATTCACAGGCACGAAATATCACACAGTGATTGAACAATCACAAATGAAGAGGATAATGTTGGAGGTATTCCCACGCCTGATTTCAAGTTATACCACAGAGTTGTAGATAGTCAGCTTGGCACAAAATAGGTATGTAGATCAATACAAAGATAAACTGGATTAGAATAGATAGCATAGAGTTCATACAACTGCATTTTTGACAAGCTGTCAAGAGGTACACACTGGATAAAAGACATCAAATAGTTTTGGGAAAACTAAATATCTACATGTAAAAGATTAAAAATAGATCCCTTTCTTACAGTCTGCACAAATATCAACTCTAAATGAATCGGATAGCTTAATGTGAAACTTGAAACTCTGAGGCCACTATAGGAAAAAAATTGGGAGTTCGATACAAGAGATAGCTACAGATGAGGAGTTTCTAAATAGGTCTCTAGTTGTTGATAAGATCAGGTTAATAGATAACAAATCAGACCTCATGAAATTACATTTCTTGATTTCTTTCTGTACAGCAAAGAGTCAGTTAAGGGAAGAAGCAGCTTACAAGACGGGAGATACACTTTTGCTAGCTACATGTCTGACCGATTATTGATATCTAGAATAGATAAAGAGTTTCAAAATTAAGAGCTGACAAGATGACTCAGAGGATAAAGGCGCTTGGCACTAAGAGGTGCCAGCCTAGAGTCCTTAGTTCAGTCCCCAGACCCCACATAAAAGTTTTAGGAGAAGAGAACCAACTCCACGAGGTTGTCTTCTGACTTCCATTGTATGCTATGACACTACGCATGCACATACGCCAATAATCAACACAACTTCTTTTTAAAAACAAGCATCAAAATAACCCCACCCCAATTAAAAAAAATGAACTGTGGATCTGAACAGAGTTCCCTAAAGAAATACAAATGTCTAACACACATTTTTAAAAGTGCTCAATTTTGGTGGCCAATGGGGAAATGTAAAGTAAAGCTTTGATATTTCATCTCACCCTGATTTGAGTGACAACGCTGGTAAGGACGTGGGGAAAGGGGGACCTTTATTTACTGTTTCTGGGAGTATAAAATAATTCAGCCACTATGAGAAGCAGTGTAGGAGTTCTGAAACAAGTTAAGAATAGACATTCCTTATGGTTCAGCTATACCGCTCTGAAGCATAAACCCAGAGGACTGTGCTATAGTGGAGATACCAACACATCCACAGCGTAGGTGTTCTAGTCTTAGTAGCTAGGCATGGACTCAGTCTAGACATCCATTAGCTGATGAGAGGATGGTGAGAATTGTGGGCATTTATATTATGGAATAGGATTCTGTTCAGCGGTAAGGGAGGCGAGATTTGAAAGAATGGGATGGGATTGGAAAAAATTATGCTAAATGAGGTAACCCAAGCCAAGAAAGAGAAACACTATATGCTGTGCCTCACCTGCAGATTTTAGCTTCAAAGTTTTAGATGTCTGTGTTTAATTAGCAGTGGACATCTATAGCAGCCAGAAAGCAAGAAAGGAGCCTTAGGATATATGTCCTAGGAAGGACAGTGAGGCCCAAAGGTTATGAAACTAGACAGAAGGAATACAAAAAAGAGAAAGTTTTTTTTAAGTTAAATTTTTTTTATTAATTTTATTAAGCTATATATTTTTCTCTGCTCCCCTTCCTGCCATTCCCCTCCCCTTTAACCCGCTCTCATGGTCCCCATGTTCCCAATTTACTCAGGAGATCTTGTCTTCTTCTATTTCCCATGTAGATTGTATCCATGTATGTCTCTCTTAGGGTCCTCGTTGTTTTCTAGGTTCTCTGGGATTGTGAGTTGTACGCTGGATTTCTTTGCTTTATGTCTAAAAGCCACTTATGAGTGAGTACATATGATATTTGTCTTTCTGGATCTGGGTTAACTCACTCAATATGATATTTTCAAGATCCATCCATTTTCCCAAAAATTTCAAGGTGTCATTGTTTTTTTCTGCTGTGTAATACTCCATTGTGTAAATGTATCATTTTCCTTATCAATTCTTCAGTCGAGGGACATTTAGGTTGCTTCCAGGTTCTGGCTATGACAAACGATGCTCCTATAAACACAGTTGAGCACACGTCCTTGTGGTATGATTGAACATCCTTTGGGTATACACCCCAAAGTGGTATTGCTGGGTCTTGAGGAAGGTTGTTTCCTAATTTTCTGAGAAACTGCCATACTGATTTCCAAAGCAGCTGTACCAGTTTGCACTCCCACCAGCAATGCAGGAGTGCTCCCTTTTCCCCACAACCTCTTCAGCATAAGTCATCATCAGTGTTTTTGATCTTGGCCATTCTTACAGGTGTAAAATGGAATCTCAAAGTTGTTTTGATTTGTATTTCTCTGATGACTAAGGATGTTGAACATTTCCTTAAGTGTCTTTCAGCAATTTTAGATTCCTCTGTTGAGAGTTCTCTGTTTAGGTCTGTACCCATTTTTTTTTATTGGATTAATTGTTCTTTTGATGACTAATTTCTTGAGTTCTTCATATATTTTAGAGATCAGTCTTCGGTCTGATGTGGGGTTGGTTAAGATCTATTCTTTTTTGTAGCCTGCTGTTTTGTCTTGTTGACCATGTCCTTTGCTTTACAGAAGCTTTTCGGTTTCAGGAGAGCCCATTTATTGTTTCTCTCAGTAAGACAGAAAGGTTTAGCAGGGAAGGGAGTACCTGAAGAGGGGAAAGGTAGGGGCGGAAGGGTGGGGTGTCCAAAACTCAGGATTTAAGGAAGCAAATAGAAACTTAGTAGCTCAACTAAAATTTTAATTTTAAAAGGGGTACATATGATCATATTTTATTGTGTACATGTGTGAAAAATCTCAAAAATAAGGGAAAATGAGTTCAAAAGGAGGTACCTTGCATGGGCTGCCACTGTTGCTCCCAGAAACCATTTGATCTTTAGATTGCCAGGTCCAGGTATGAAATAACTCCCTGTAAATTGTTAACCAGGGAGTCCACAGAGGCCCCCAAACCGGAGGAACAAAGCTATGTTCAGTTGCCTGACATATCTTATTGCTCAAGACACCACACACTTCAAACACAGAAGACAGAAAACCAACATAGAAGCAAGCAGGAAGCTTCCTCCCTATTGGTTAGCAACCACACTGCCATATAGTGGTGTATTATTTGTGTTTTAATAAATAAAGCTTGCCTGAAGATCAGAGGGCAAAGCAGCCACACTAGTCAGCCATACAGGCCAGGCAGTGTGGCACACACCTTTAATCCTTGCACTCAGGAGACAGTGATAGACAAATGTCTGTGCATTCAAGGCTACCCTGGTTTGATCTAGAAACAGATCCCAGGTGGTGGTGGTTCACATCTTTAATCCCAGTGTTTGGGAGTCACACACTTTTAATCCCAACACTAGAGAAATGAAGACAAGAGTGATATGGCTGGGCGGAGAGAGGAACATAAAAGGGAAGAGACAGGAACACAGTGGAGTGTGGAGACAGTATCACACCCTTTTGGTATGAGGATTTGGTGGAGATAAAAGGTCGGTCTAGTGGTTAGCTGCTTTGTTTTTCCGATCTTCATCTTGAACTCCAATATCTGTTTCTGGGTTTTTATTATTCATACTACATTTGGCCCAACATTTGAGGTATGAATTCATGAAAAAACTCTTTGCCTGTGGCTTTATAGCCACTGGTATAGGCCAGAGCTACATGCAACCAGAGTCACTGCCCTACTGGCTAGGGTTTTCTTCCTTCTCTCTTGGTGGGCTCTCCCTGAACCCCCTTCTCAGGCTGCTGGCAAATTAGGTAGCTACCTTGAAATCCAGGCTTTTACTGTTCTATAAGCCTCACATTTTTGTCAATATTGTCAGCAGATTTGGTAAGACAATTGGGAATGCTTAAAGGGAGGAATTATTTTAAAAAAAGAGCTTTTCCCACATTAAAAAAAAATGGGAAAAACCATTGCAATGGAGGGATTTGGGTCTCTGTATGGTAATACGCTAGACAGTTTGAAAATGGAATGATTAAATGACAGGATAACTAATTTAGATGGGATTTATATAATGTCAATTGTAAACGTTATCAGAATTATCATTTTTGTTTTATCACTAAAAAAGTTGGTTAATCTGAGTGCTAAGATACAGGCCTTAGAAAAACTTAATAAAAAGATCATAGAGATATTCAAGTTCAGACAGGAATTTAATGGAGAATCAATTTCAGTTTTGCATTATAAGAATAGAGAGAAACAATCCAAGGTTTTCAAACAACTAACCTTAATATATCCAGTAACCTTACAGAAATTGTCAAATGCTGAAGGCTGTGTAAAAATTGAATGGATTCCTGTGCAGTGTTAGATTTAAGGAGATTCAAGGACGCAATAGTCTCATATGGCATGCTTTCACATTTTGTGAAGGAAATATTAAAATCGTGGTCAGTTTGTAGTAGAATTATCCCTAATGAGTAGAGAGAGTTGGGCAAAGCTCTTTTAGAGCCTGGCTCAAGAGTACCTGGTTCAGAGAAGAGGCTAAGATTATTGAACAATGGAGTAAAAACAGAGATATGGAAACCTCCTAAGATCAAATTCTTGGAGAAGGAGATTATGTTATAGCCCCCAAAGCATACCAATTTATTGTGAATGGGTCATTTGGCTTTTTAACTCTTTGTTTTTAAGTCCCTCTAATACTTAGGGTATATCTCTCTGGGGGGAAAGAGTCCAAGGCATCCAGAAGGGTCTCAGAACCAACTTTCAAAGGAACCATTCCACTGTACGGCAAGGTTTCTTGGCACAGGGAGAACAGTTGAAAGAGGAGAACACTTGACGTCGAGTCAAGCTTTAGAAAGTGGACATCTCACCAGTTCTTTCTGGGAAGTCCTCAAGGAAGGCTGTCATTTTCAAGAGGGCCAGCCAGAAGAGAAGGAAAATGGATGCCACGGTGTGTAGGAAGCTATCTGCTGCAACATGCATGGAAGTGTCCAGGATGAACTGATGCAGCCTGTTACCGCTGCATGTTGGGGTTAGGGATTGAGACCCGAGATGGAAACAGTCCTTTCTTCCTGATGGGCCAGTGTGGACATTTTGTTTTAGGCCTTCAAAAATCTCACCATTCACCTTGACTGATCATCAGTTGCCTGGGGAGGAAGACTTAGCTACAGAAGAATCTGTAAGAGGTCAGACTCCTAATCGCTAAGAGCTCTGGGAGTTTTCTGCACCCAGAACAGGGAGGTATTTTTTTTAAAGATTTATTTATTTATTTGTTTGTTTGTTTGTTTATACAGTATCTTGCCTGCAGGCCAGAAGAGGGCACCAGATCTCATTATAGGTGGTTGTGAGCCACCATGTGGTTGCTGGGAATTGAACTCAGGACTTCTGGAAGAGCAGTCAGTGCTCTTAACTGCTGAGCCATCTTTCCAGCCCCCAAACAGGGAGGTATTTAGGTCTCACTGAAAGGTCACTGTGGCTGGAAAGCACGGGATGTGGTGGAGACTCAGCAGAATCTTCTGAGGGTTCTGAGGTAGAGATAGAAAGGTTCCTGGAGGAACTGTAGTCTCCTATGTCTGTGGATGATGACAAATGAGGGATGGAGACACTCTGACTTCACCAGAGAACTGTCCTGGCCAGGGACCTTCAAGTGTATCTGAGCCTCTACATGGCTCGCCAGGGCTCAGGAGAAACAGAAAATAATTGAAGTGGCTTGGTCCTCGTAGGGATCTCAAAAAGGGGATGGGTCAGAGTGGTGGGTCGTGAAATAATCCATTTATAAAATCAGACTAAAAAATTACAAGTTTTCCGAAACGGAATCGGGCAGGGCCGTAACAGATCTGTCTGCTGTAAGATGGGGGACTGAAATGCAGATTTTTTTTTGTTGTTGTTTCTTAGCCAATATTCGTTTGTCATAATCACAATAATATGGCTCAAAGCAAATTTGACAGTAACCATCTTGGAACTGGTTATTGCAAACAACTCTTCAGTCTGTTTTTTTTTTCTTCAGTGGAAATGATTTTAGGTCAGAGTTGGGCTGAATTGACTCTATAATGAAACAAATTAACATTTAAATGGAAGGGGAGACAAAAGAGAGTAACGGGGCTGGGAATACGATCAAAATACAATATGTACTTGCATGAAACGTCATAACGAAACCCATTCTTTTGTACAATGTATACTAACAAACATTTCTGCTAACGAAAGCATGAATTGCAATCTTCCCTTCTTTAAAATGATCTTTATTTATTCTTTGACAGTTTTATACATGTACACCATACATCTTGATTCTTCCCACCTCTGACCCCCTCACTCTCTCTGGACAAACCCCCAGCATGCCTGCTTTCCGTCTTCATGTCCCATCTTTTTTCTCCTAGTGACCGACAGGCTGACCAAGTATTTACCACTGCTCACAAATGCACATGTATATTGTAGCCTCAGATGGCTTCTTCTCCCCCCCCCCCCCCCCCCCCCGCCTCCCAATGCAGATAACACGATACCCCACTGCTCCGGTGAGAGGAAGATCTTTCATCACTCCTTCAGTGCCTGTCTTAGCTAGGGTTTCTATTGCTGTGAAGAAACTCCATGACTAAAAGCAAGTTGGGGAGGAAAGGGATCATTTGGCTCATACTTCCACATCATTGTCCATCATTTAAGGAAGTCAGGACCGGAACTGTGGAGGGCAGAGGTGACTTCAGCTAGTCTAACTCTGTTGCTGTATATGCCACGTAATCTCCTGAGTGTGTAAGAGGAAGAGATTGTAACCTGATCTGCTGCCAACTCCTCTGGCCCACCATCTTGTTGATCTTTCAAAGTTTGCTTTGCTCTGATTGTCTTGTTTCTGAGTAAGTGCAGGGACATATGTTTCAAGAATATCTCAGCACCTCATAAGGAGACCTCTGGCTTCTTTCTGTGTGTCACAACCTGCAAGGCGTAAGGAAGACCTTCGAGTAGATAAGAATACCTCGCTAAAAGCAGGTGTAGCTTCTTGGGGAAGCATAGAAGCAGAACTGCTGGGGGAAGTCATAAGTGTCTCCTAAGAAAATTCCATCAATCCAGTATCTTCAAACTGTACAAATATTAAAAGTCACCCAGATATGAAACAGGTGGAGAGGAAGTCCAAAGCTGGCACGACAGCCGTCATGTGGCTCGGCTTTGTCGGATCTCTGTCAAGCCGCCGTGTTGGCTTTATGACTTTTGCCGGTCCCATCAGACATGGTTGCACAATTCATGACTTTATTACTGCTCTTTTATTTATTTTATTTTTTAAAATATTTATTTATTTATTTATTATGTATACAATATTCTGTCTGTGTGTATGCCTGAAGGCCAGAAGAGGGCGCCAGACCTTTTTACAGATGGTTGTGAGCCACCATGTGGTTGCTGGGAATTGAACTCAGGACCTTTGGAAGAGCAGGCAATGCTCTTCACCACTAAGCCATCTCTCCAGCCCCCTGCTTTTTTAAAATCTCAGTTTCCTTTTTGAAAGACCTGCTTGTCAGTTTGAATGTGAAATCTTTCCCCTAGACTCACGGGTTTGAAAGTCCCTCTGGTGGTGCTCTTTTTAAATGTTGTAGAACCTCTAGGAGGCTGCGCATTGCTGGAAGCAGATCTCTGGAGGAGGCGGACCTTCAGGTTCTATAGCGGGGGTGGGGGGCCCTACTCCCCAAGATCTTTGCTGCTTGCCTGAGGGCAAGGTGTGACAGACTGCCTGCCTTCTCCTGCTGCCTCCCCCGCCCTGATGGGCTTTGTCTCAACAAACAGTGAGACGAAATCCACCTCCCGCCTTTTCTAAGTTGCTTCTTTTTAGGCATTCAGTTATAGCAACAACTTCTAATATACATCCTTTAATGGTCTTTTCTCCTTACACGTTCTGTACCTATTCTCCTTAGCTTTCTCTGGAATCGTCCATAATTCTTAAAAATATTAGAATACTTAGAGACTCTTAATACCTCTAATTTATGGTGTGAATGCTACAGATTTTCATATAACAGATTGAAAACAAATTAGCCCTTGGTCTTGATCACTTCTGGTGGATAAGTTTCAATGAGGTTATTGCTCAGACTAAGCACACGAGGCGCGGAGAGCATCACCCCTGACTACCAGCGTCGTGTTCTGTCAGCCGTGCTAGTAAGTTTCTAAATGGAGCATCAGTCAAACCTCCACTAAAATACTTTTCATTAGTTTTCCAGACCAGTCTTTTCGTACTGACTTTTTGAATTCAAATCAACACACATTTTAGGAAGAGTAGGTTGCTGCTCCCGAGCGGGATGTTTTCTTGTTGTCTCATGCACTTGAATGTTTTGATCTAAAACTGTAATTGAACCGTGGTTCGCTGTCTTTTAGGTAAAACACACCACCCCCTGGCAGCAGGAAGCACCACCCAGAACAGCGAGTCCCAGCTCTCCTGCATCAGGGTTGTTTGGATAATCAGTAGGTGTATTTACAGGAGTGATTTGGGATGAAACTGCTCCTACTGAGCAACTCTGTGGTTTTAGCGAGAGGGCTTCAAGTTTGCTTGCAGCCAAGAGCAGACGAGGTGTTGTAGCTCAGGCTACGGGTCTGTTGTTTGCATGACCTACCTCCTTTCACTGTGGCTGAAACAAACGGTTGTCTGCATTGCTGTTTTAATTGTTGTTTTTCTGTCCTGAAGTGTATATAGAAATCAAAGGCTCTTCCCTGTGGGGAATAGCTCCAACTGTAAGACCACACACTGGGAATTCCACCTAGAGTGATGCAAGTACAGACAGCATGCTTGAACTCAATCTTAAACATCCCTGGATACGATTTATAGCAATCGAAATTCTTTTCGGTATATTTTGTGTAATTTGATTCTTTTACTTCTTTCCAACTGTTTGTTAAAGTGACTCAATTTATAAGACCAATTCACCTGTGTGTGTTGTTAGGAATGGAAAAAACATTCTTGAAAGGGCCTAGGGCATGGACTTTTCTCTTAGGAAGCAAGTATTTACCTTGTAGGGCATTCTTCGGGGAAATGTCTTCAGTGAGATTATATAGCATTATAGTAAGAGAGTGAACTGCAGCATCCTGCACTGCTTTGTCCTGGAAACCTGCCTGGGGCAGCAGGGGAGGGCAGGAGGAACAGACACACAAAGCATCCAGGGTGGGAGTGGGGGCTGTAAATCACACATCAAGCCCCGTACACTAATGTGTATGTGGCAAACATCAACACATCACTCTCACCACTGGACAGGTCTGTCAGACAGAAACTTAACAGAGAAATCAAGGATCTAACATGTTATGACTCAAATGGACTTATCAGACATCTATAGATCATTTCACCCAAACATAAAAAATATACCTTCTTATGAGCACCTCATGGACCTTTCTCCAAAATCAACCACATACTTGGTAACAAAACAAATCTCAACAGATATAAAAAAATTGGGATAACTCCCGTGTCTTATCAGACCATCATAGCTTAAAGTTAGAATTTAACAACAACACTAATTACCGAAAGCCCACAAACTCATGCAAACTGAACCATGCTCAACTGAATCACCACTGGGTAAAGGAAGAAAAAAGAAAGAAATTAAAGACTTCTTAAAATTCAATAAAAATGACTGTACAACATACTCAAACTTATGGGACACAATGAAAGCAGTGGTAAGAGGAAAGTTCATAGGACTAAATGTCTACATAAAGAATCTGGAACAAACCCACACTAGTGAATTAACAGAACACTTGAAATCCCTAGAACAAAAAGAATCAAACTCACCCATAAGGACTAGATGACAGGAAATAACCAAATTGAGAGCTGAAAATCAACAAAATAGAAACAATAAAAACAATATGAAGAATAAATGAGACAAAGAGTTGGTTCTTTGAGAAAATCAACAAAATAGACAAACCTTTATGCAAACTAACCAAAAGGCAGGGAGAGACTATCCAAATTAACAAAATCAGAAATGAAAAGAGAGACATAATGACAGACATGGAGGAAATCCAGAGAATTATCAGGTTTATTTAAAAAACCTGTACTTCACAAAATTGGAAAAATGAAAGGAAATGGGCAGTTTTCTGCATAAGTACCACATGCAAAAATTAAAGGAAGACCAGGGAAGCAAATTAAAAAGACCTGTTGTGGGATAATGCTTTTGTACACTTTAAAGATTTGTCTCTTGAATTGGTTTAACAAAATGCTGATTGGCCAGTAGTCAGGCAGGAAGTATAGGTGGCACAACCAGACTAAAAGAATTCTGGAAAGAGGAAAGGCAGAGGCGCAGTTTACCAACCAGATGCAGAGGAAGCAAGATGAGAATGCTGCATTGAGAAAAGTATCAAGTCATGTGGCTAAACATAGATAAAAATTATTGTTTAAGTTGTAAGAGCTAGTTAAAAATAAGCCTGAGATAATAGGTCAAATAGTTTATAACTAATATAAGCCACTGTGTGTTTCTTTGGGACTGATTGGCTGTGGTACCAGGCAGGACAGAAACTTCTGTCAATATAGACCTATAACCACTAAGGAAGTAGAAACAGAAACAGTCATCAATAACTCCCCCCCCGCCAAAAAAAAGCCCAGGACCAAATAATTTCAGTGTAGAATTTTATCAGATTTTCAAAGAAGAACTGATACCAGTACTCCTCAAATTGTTCCAAAAAAAAAAAAAAAAGAAAGAAAGAAAAAAAGAAACAGAAGGAACATTACCAAACTCTTTTTATGAGGCTACATTTACCGTGATACCCAAACTACTCACAAAGCCCAGGATAGCCAAGACAATTCTGTACAATAGAGGAACTTCTGGAGGCATCACAATCCCTGACTTCTGCTATAGAGACTTGCATTGGTATGGATCTTGATTTATTGATACAAATTTAAAGCTAATTTTGTTATATATATTGATTAAGGTATTGTGTTTGTGCAGCTCATTTAAAAATGTAATGTATAGTTAAGAAATACTGGTTACTAGATAATCATCTATAATAGTCAAGCTTGTAGTCATTTTAGTTAGGTTTTCTAGATATATAGAGATTTATTTCATATTTTAATATAAAATAATGTAAATGGGTTAGCTAAAGATGTAAGAGCTAGCTATCAATATGCTTAAGTGCTTGTCCAAACAGTGATTTAAATATTATATTTTCTGTGTGATTATTTTGTGGTCTGAGCAGCTGGGAACAAACTACAACAGACTTCAAACTCTGCCATAGAGCTACAGTAATGAAAACAGCTTGGTATTAGTTAGCATAAGAACAGACAGGAGGACCAATGGAATCGAATTAAGACCCGGATATCAATCCACATACCTATAAACACCTGATTTTTGACAAAGAAGTTAAAATTATGAAATGGAAAAAAGAAAACATCTTCAATAAATGGTGTTGGCATAATTGGATATTGATGTTTAGAAGAATGCAAATAGATTCCTACCTATCATCACGCACAAAACTCAACTCCAAATGGGTTAAAGGCCTCAACATAAATCCAACCACACTGAACCTGGTAGAAGAGAAAGTAGGAAGTAGCCTTGAACACATAGGCACAGGAGACCACTTCCTAAATATAACTCCAGTAGCATAGACACTGAGAACAACAATTAATAAATGAGACCTCTTGAAACTGAGAAACTTCTGTAAAGCAAAGGACATGATCAACAAAACAAAAAGGCAGCTTACAAATGGGAAAAGAGCTTCACCAACCCCATATCAGACAGAGGGCTGATTTCCAAAATATACAAAGGACCAAGAAACTATACATCATAAGAACAAATAATCCAATAAATAAATGGGGTACTGACTTAAACAAAGAAATATCAACAGAAGAGTCTCAAATGGCCAAAAGATGCTTAAGGAAGTGCTCAGCATCCTCAGCCATCAGAGAAATGCAAATCGAAACAACTCTGAGATTCCATCTTACACCTGTAAGAATGGCCAAGATCAAAAACTCTGATGACAATTTATGCTGGAGAGGATGTGGGGTAAAGGGAACACTCCTTCATTGCTGGTGGTAGTGCAAACTGGTACAGTCCCTCCCTTTGGATATCAGTATGGCGATTTCTCAGAAAATTAGGAATCAATCTACTTCAAGACCCAGCAATACCGCTCTTAGGCATATATCCAAAGGATGCTACAAGGACATTTGCTCAACCATCTTATAGCAGTATTAACTGTAATAGCCTATACCTAGAAACAACAGTAGATGCCCCTCAATTGAAGAATGGGTAATGAAAATGTGTACATTTACACAATGGAGTACTACTCAGCTGTAAAAAATAAGGGAGGCAGAGGCGGATCTTTGTGAATTTGAGGCCAGCCTGGTCTACAAGAGCTAGTTTCAGGACAGGCTCCAAAGGTACAGAGAAAACCTGTCTCGGGAAAAAAAAAAAAAAAAAAAGACATCTTGAAATTTGCTAGCAAATGGATGGAACTAGAAAAAAACCTTACTGAGTGAGGTAACTCAGACTCAGAAAAGCAAATATCATATGTACTCACTCATAAGTGGCTTTTAGACATAAAGCAAAGAATAACAAGCCTATAGTTCCCAACCCCAGAGAACCTAGACAACAAAGAAAACCCTAAGAGAGACATACATAGATCTGCCTAGGAAGGAGAAAAAGACAGATCTCCTGAATAAATTGGGAACATGGTGGGCAGGGATGGAGGGTAGAAGAGGAGAGGGGAGGAGAAAGGTGAGTGAGGAAAAATGTATAAAACATTAAAAACAATAAAGTATAAAAAATTCTAAAAAGCAATACTTGATTCATAAAAAATCCCCAATTTTTTGTAGTCTTTGAAGTTTTGCATTCAGAAGCCTATATCATACAACTAACCTCCCTTAATAATACCTGTTGATAAATAGAGTGAGAATGAGTACACATGCAAACACACACATGATCTTCAGTGTAAATGATACTTGATTTAAAATGTTTATATCTTGTACCTCTTTTTATTTTTTTTTTGGGGGGGGCAAGGTATAGCTATGTAGTTGAGCCTCTGGCTTGAAAATCACTCTATAGCCCAGGTCTCAAGTTCCTGATCTTCTGACCTGTACCTACAAAGTTCTAAGATGACTCTATGTTACCACCATGCCTAGTTTGTCTTTTCTTTTAAAAATGTTCATTTGTAATCCAACAATAGTTATTGGGTTCTAGATGCTGTTCTAAGCCCTGCAGACAAACATTAAACAAAGTTCCCACTTCTGTGGTACCCACATTCTATTGGAAGAATATTTAAATAAACATGTAATGTGTAATAATATGCATGTAATATGTCAAGTGGTGGTTGACTATGAAGAAAAGTACTAGAAAGTTTGGGAGTTTTTTTTTTTTTTTGATGTGATATCTTTTAATTCCCGCACTAAAGTAATCTTGAACATGGACAGGAATGAGCCAAGGGAAATTCCAAGATAGAAACATACTTGGCAAGCTCTAGGGACAGGCAGGATGTCAGCTGGGTGAAGTAGAACAAGTGTGGAACTCGGAAAAAGGAAACGGGGTAGGTGGGAAGCAAACATGTGTAGGCATTTGGCCAGAGGAATGATTGGAATTATGTTTTGTGTAAGCCCGAAAGCTGCTGAAGACACTGGGGCAAGAAGTCACAATCCAACTCACATTTTAAAGATTTATTTATTTATTATGTATACAACATTCCTTCCATGTGTGCCTGCAGGCCAGAAGAAGGCACCAGATCTCATTATAGATGGCTGTGAGCCACCATGTGGTTGCTGGGAATTGAACTCAGCACCTCTGGAAGTCCTCTTAACCACTGAGCCATCTCTTCAGCCCCCTAACTCACATTTTAAACATATTCTATGGCTGCTGTATGAAGAACAGAATATGCGGGGGTCAGGAAAGGAAGCCAGAAGCCCGTAACTGGCAAATACTTTAGCATGGAAAAGCTCTAGGCTATCTCTATGCATCTTGCGCTCTGCTGATAACACGATCCAGTTGTAAATTTCGGGCACAGCTCTTCACACTTCATTAGAGCATTTTGGGTTTGTGGTTCTAAAGCAAAATTTGTATCGAGTTGGAGGCTTATCTAAGAAGTTGTTCTTAACGTTTGAATTGCAATTTATTTTAGTGTTGTTTCATCTATCCATCACTACATAATAAGTATACAGAAATTTAGTGGATTAAATGAATTACATTTGGTTTGTTCACACATCCGTCATTTTGGCTGAAATCACCACTGCTGCTCCTCTCTGCTGCACTTGGCATCAACTGAGAGGGCTGGAATCATCTGAAGATGTGGTTAACCACACCTGGCATTGATATTGACTTTTCATGTGGCTCCCTTACGGCATGGTGGCTTGGTTCTGAATGGTGGCTATGTTCCCAGTGAGAGCCAGATGGAAGCAATACTAACATTTCTGATCAGGTTTGAAACACATGCACAGACCTTTATACTGCCTTCTGTTCCTTAAAAGTAAGCAAAAATAATGTTGACCCATATCTCAGAGGAGAATCAGTGGCCCCTTTTCATAAAAAGATCATTACACTTCATGATGAGGGAAATTAAATGGACAGACTTGATCCTTTAGTAACATCATTAGGCCTAGAAGGGACAAATCTTTGCATGGCTTCAGGAGGCCCACAGCAATTTTGTTGCGTAACAGTTTCCTCTGATATTGAGACATTCTATCCTACAGGGAAGCTCCTTGGACAGGAAGGCAAACAACTCAAAATAGCTTCAGGAAGTCCCTAAAAATGATCAAATTCACTAGGCCCCTCCCTGTCATAGTAAACAATAAAAACTACAAAGAACCAGACAAGCCAGGCTGTAAAGAAGATTCTGAAACCAGACCAGCTGCCTAGGAGCAGCAGAAACCAACCAAACTACCGGTAGGGAAGAGGTTTAGATCGAAGTCACTTGAAAAGGACACTTTCTAACCTGGTGAACTGTCAGCAGGTGCAGTATGCTCCAGGTTTCTCAGCTTGTGTGAGATGTCACAAAGGTTGGGGTGGGTGGGCCTCAGAAATACAGCTGTTTTTGAGTCATTTCTTCTCCTCTCAGTAACTCTGATAAAAACTCATTGGTTCATCAAGTTAGACTTTGGTAGAGTCCACACCTTGGTTTGTCATGAGCCCCTTATCACGTAGATGTGTGTGTTGCATTTACCCAGGAAGCATTTTGTCACACAACAAAAAGCATAAAAAGTCAAAAGAGATTTCTTAAAAGGAGGTAGTAAAGGAACTAAAAAATTTGCTTCTCCAATAGTTAATGCTTATCATATTTTAGGAACCATAAATTCAAGTCATTTGAGAGTCTATAGTCTCATGGAGAAAAGACACAGTAGATTCTGAGATCTTTGGTAGAAGGGTCCATGTCTCATTCATGCAACCTTAGGGTCTAAGTTTAGTGCTGCCACCTAGCAGACACTTAATAGATGTTGGACAAATTGAAATCCAATAAGATAGTGTCATCTTAAGTTATATATATTGAAGCACACCATAGCAAAGGTACAGAAGACTTCATGGGAGATACAGTGCTAAAATAGATATTGAAGTCAGGGACATCAGAAGTAGAATGTACAAAGAAAGTCTGGGGAGGGGAGAAAAAGAAAGAACATGGCTTATTAAAGTCAAAGAAAAGTTCCAGTAACCATATGGGGAAGTGTATATCCTTGACAGAGTAGGTAACCAATAAATTACCTCCAACACACTCAATGCTGAGCTGAATCTGTCCTATGTAAAACACATTGGAATATATCTCACAGTCCAATGCTGAGCAATGGGATTGTTTCCTACAGGAAGATAAAATTAGAGGTGTATGGAAGAGGGACAACTCTTGTTCCAAGAATGGAAATGGGGAAAGATGAAATCTGCTAGATCAGGGCAAGTTAGAAGCTACTTTAAAAGCTTCTGACAGCAGGAGATAGAGATAAATAGAAGAAGTAGACAGCAATTTTGATGACAGAATCAACGGAGTGGATGACTTAGTCAAATTATTGAAGGTGAACATGAAGGAGGTGAGGATAGCTCCTCGTTTTCTGGCTGGATGACTCGATGAGCTCTGTGTCATCAAGTGCGACTGGACAAACTAGAGAGAAGAATATAGTTCGTACGTTGTTTCCCTGTATGGTGTAGTATATTCAGATTTAGGTACTCCATACTAAGGTCTTCGAGTGGGATACTAGGAGGGGGTGACTGACATTTACAATGACATGCAGAGCTCCCATTTCCCTAGAGCCCTTGCGTACTCAGTCACACATACTCAATCAAGAGATTTACACTTGATTTCCACTACCTTATACTTTTTCTTCTTGGCTCAAGGCTATCTCTGGACTGTCTTATGCGTCCTAGTGATCGCATGCTCCTGATGTGCAGCATTTTATGTTTTTCCTTCATATTGAATACCGACAGCTCTTTTCTCTTTCATCTCCCGACTTTCTAACGTTCCTCTTGTGGACCTCAGAGTCCTATGAGACCAACTGATTGCGGCAACTCTTGGATTTCTGAAGGTAGGACAGCTGTTCCTCCAATCAAAGGGCTTAAACTTTTACACCTGAATTTAGGTTTCATTTCTCTGAGAGGGGCAAACAGGTGTTACTTCCAACAAAGGGCCACTTATCAATAAATTATATTCAGGGATGAGGGAAGAGAGCACGAACAAGGCCTGAGTCAGCCCCACAATGTCTCAAGGACAGTTCCTGCAGCCCCTTTAAAACTTACCCAAGAATGTCAAAAGATAAAACCCCAGCCAAGTAAAAATGTACTAATGTAACTGCAGCTTGTTTAACCAATCATATTTGAGATGACCCAGCTGTTCCTGAAATTCCCCTAGTCATGCTTAAAAGGAGCCTGCACGCTCTTCTCAGGGTCATCATCATTTTGTACAGGTGAATGACCCCACGTATGCTGGTATAAAAAAGATCTCTTTGCTCCTACAATCTCTTATTTGAGATTGGGGTCTTCCTTCAGCGTTCCCTAAGACTCTCCACAAGCCTGTCGGGGAGATAGAGATACTCTCCACAGCATTTGTGTGGTGGCAGTTCACCCTTCTTAGCACTGCTACTTTAACTTGGCTGGAGCTCTTCTAAGAAGAGCTGGTCTCAGAACTTCCTACATTGTGTTCTGAAGGCTTCTCCTACCTACTTCTGTTTTCCTTCTGCTTGTTTCTCACGTGCTGCACCCAATAAATTTCTTGAATATCTATTGTAGTGATATTTCATTTGTATTTAATAAATAAAGCTTGCCTGAAGTTCAGAGACTAAAACAGGCCCACTGATCAGCCTTACAGACCAGGCAGTGCTGACACACACCTTTAATTCTAGTAGCCATACTAGTTTGCCATAGAAACCGGGCAGTAGTGGTGCACACCTTTAATCCCAGTCTTAGAGAGGAACATAAGATGGCAGGAGACAGCTCTCACACACAGTCTCATTCTGAGATTCCTGGAGGCGGGATCACCATTTCAGACTGAGGTAGAGGTAAGAGTCAGTGGCTGGCTGTTTTGCTTTTCTGACCTTCAGGTTGAACTCCAATTTGTGTTTTTATTAATCGTGCTACAATCTATCTCATCTTGTTTGGCATTGAATTTCTGAATAAGTTGAAGTGGCAGAAATAGGGCTGAGGTGAAACTGCGGTACGTTCCACTCACCATCTTGATGTTGAGGGGGCTCCTAAATGGCGCACTGGGCATGACCAGTCCCTGGTACCAGGTGAAGACTTAGTTACTGAGGATGTTTTTCTGGAGGTAGCACAGACATGGTGTTAGACAACTTTTCTTATAAAAAAATGTGAGTAGTGGAGGCCCATCTATTAAAGAATTGAGAAATTATTGAAGACGTAGTTCAGTTGATAGATGCGTGAAGCCTTGGGTTCAACCCTCAACAACAACAAAACAGGGTGTGGTGCCACATGCCTGTAATTAATTGTGCATAGTACTTGGAGGGAAAAGAAAGATCAGAAGTTTAAAGTCATCTTTGGCTACTTAGTGAGTTAGAGGCCAACCTGAGCTACCTATTTTTTTTTTTAAATTAGAAAAATAAGTTTTGCATAAAGCAAAAAGTAACATAGAAACTTGATAAAATTAGAAGCAAAGTTAAAAATCAAAAGAAAAAATAAGGAATAAAACACTGAAGATGTGGATAGCCACTTGCTTAAAACTAGGGTTTTAAAAAGCATGGCCTGGTGCCTTTGGTTTTTGTAAGATGGTCTATGAGGGCTGTTCACATGAAATAAAATGTAATTATATGTCTTTAGGTGCATGAATGAAATCGTATGGAAATGAAGGCATCTATTCAAAGCCAAAAGAGTATGGGAATCAGTAGTCCAGACACTATCTACTATAGCTACTAGTCTCGGCTCATAAGGAGCCATCTGCCGACCCTAGGCCGCCTAAAGGATTTTTACAAACTAGACAGCATATGTGGGGACAGGAAAGAAATCCTAAGACATAAACAAGGTATGATGTTGGCTATGAACCCTGGAGGGATGGTTCCATCAGAGAAAGGCTAATATCACCCAGCAGAATAAGGAGAGCTAAAGGGGTTAGCTAACAGCATTGCTTCCTTACTTGGATATTGCTAGCCTTAAACTTGTCTTTAGGGCCAGAATTTCTATGATCGATGCCACTGCTCCAATCCAGTTAGCTTATTTCCACAGGTAATTTTTAGAAACAAACTAAGTTTTTCTGAAGAAATTCATCTTAAAATCAGTTCTTAAGTGAGTCATTTATACGAAACACCGATAAGCGTAAGGTTGGGATCAAAAAAAAAAACCCATTAAACACACAAAACTATGCATTTTAAGAATTAGTCATGCTTCCAAATGGAAACAATATATGCAATATATTCCCATACAAAGATTCAACACAACAATTTGATAATATGTATGAATAAAATAAAACAAAAGCAAGAATCATGAACAATTTTATTATAATATAAGCTGGAAATTTTGGGTTTATATCTTTATAATGACAGAATACAAAGACATGATCCCTACCATCTGTTTTTCTTTCTTTCTTTCTTTTTTTTCTGAAAAGAACTAGCATAGGATGGCAATGGCAGGCAATAAAAGTTCATAAGTGCTTCCATGCTTAGAAATGCCTGGGAAGTATGTTTCTAAGGAGTACTTTTGCTCTTCAAATGGTATTCAGAAATTATTTAATAACACTTCATTTCTTTTGCAAATGATTTGCAGTTTTATACTTGCAAAAGTTTTGACACTGAAGGTTCTAAAAAAATCTAATACCCTTGAGAGTGGTGTAACTAATTAATAAAATGCTTTTTGCAAACAAAATAAATGCAGAAGAATTCATGTCACAATTATAACATCGAGATAAACACATCAGAGAAGTCTGGTTTCAGATGCTGCATCGTGTAACCCGCTGAACACTTCACACTGTGTTTATAGACCTTCTAAGACACTAAATTATGCATAATTTATTGTAACTTTGAGCTTGCCACTCTTTATGTTGTGTTAGCACTAAATACTTAGGACACAAATAAGTATCAAGATAAGATTATAAAGTTGGGAGACTATGTCGGTCGGCTAAGGCCAAAAATTTTTCCCATTAACGCCTTGCCCGTATTTCCTATAAAACAATAATTATATCCCTGTCTATCTTGCTACCAAATAATGGTAAATAATAATATTCTTTTTTTTTTTTTTTTTTTTTTTGGTTTTTCGAGACAGGGTTTCTCTGTGGTTTTGGAGCCTGTCCTGGAACTAGCTCTGTAGACCAGGCTGGTCTCGAACTCACAGAGATCCACCTGCCTCTGCCTCCCAAGTGCTGGGATTAAAGGCATGCGCCACCACCACCCGGCAATAATAATATTCTTACAGCAATTCATTTAAGAACTTCCTACTCCAAAGATAAGTTTTTTTCTCTAAGATAATTTGACAAATACTCTGATAAGTTTGAAACCATGAGGCTTTTCTTATTTTTCTTATTTTTTCTTAGATTTTGGGTCTGCTTTTCCAAAAGCCTTCTAGGACATTGACTGAAAATAGCAACCCAGTTCGGATTTTATCTTGATCCCATGGATGTTATATAATACTAGATAATTTAAAAATGTACCCCCAAACTACATCTGAGGCATTTCTCTCTGTGGAGTGAGTGTGGGAGCAAAAGACTTTTTCTGTGAGGGACATGGCAGAACTGGTCTAAAGGAGGCAGACATAGAGGCCTTTCTGGTAAGGCAAGCTGTCTGACAGGCTGACCATATCAGGAGAGTCCACTGGAGATGAAGAAATCAGAGGGAGGTCCTGAGATGATTAAGGCTGCATGATTTGAGTGTAACTCATCAGAGTGCAGGGAACAACTGATTGCGGAGTACTCAATCACCAGTTGATATATCTATTAGACATCCTCTACAACCTCTATACCGAAAGCTCAGCTACCATAAGAAGGGGCAAAAAGATTTTAAGAGCCTGTGGTAGTTTGAATGTAATTGGTTTCCATAGTTTCATAGGGAGAGGCACTATAGGAGGTGTGGCTTTGTTGGAGTGGGTGTGGCCTTGTTGGAAGAAGTGTGTCACTGTGGGGGTGGGCTTTCAGGTTTCCTATGCTCAGGATACCTCCCCGTGTGTCAGTCAATTTCCTATTGCCTGCAAGTCAAGATGTAGGCTGCACCACATCTGTCTGCATGCCTCCATGCTCCCTGCCATGATGATAATGGACTGAATTGCTGAAACTGTAAATGAGCCACCCCAATTAAATGTTTTCTTTATAAGAGTAGCTGTGGTCATGGTGTGTCTTCACAGCAATAAAAACCCTAACTAAGACAGAGACAGAGGACCAGGAGTTGGTGTCTTCTGTATGTGACGGGGAAGTTGTACCCACAGAATCTTAACAATATGGTTGCCTAAACAAGATCTACACAATGACAATACCACTTGATATTTAATAATGTGGGTGGGGAAATCCACAAGGTTCCATCACTGGATGAAAAGTTATAAGTAATTAATGGTTGCTGAGACAGGGAGAATTCGACTTCTCTAAGGATGAGCCCCTGGTAGATTATTCAATTACCAGTGGTCATCATAAACCCATATACACATGAGCAACACCAAATAGACTCAGTAGTCTGTGTACACACACACACACACACACACACACACACACACGTAACAATAAGTAAAGAAGAGGTCATGAACTGAAGAGGTCATGAACTCGGGAGAGGCCATGGGGAAGAGTTGGGAGGAGGGGTAGAAACAGTTTTCATGCACTACATACTCATTAAAATGAAATAAAAAGACTGTGACTTTCTCCACACCATTGTAGTGTTCTGTGCTCATAAAAGGGCAGAGGAACTGTTTCCAGACAGAATCCACTGTCAGTTCAGACTGGGGTGGTAGAAACTCAGACTAAAGACTAAAGACAATTAAAAGAAAATGTAAAGTTTCATGTATATAGAATAGATGTGAAGTGGAGAATGAGGGTCTAAGAAGGATTTTCTGAGTGGACATCCCTCAAAGGCACTTCACAACATTCCGTAGACGATGGGTGGTTCCAAGGAGAGGCAGGACGGAGTGTACACAGTGATAGATCCCTCTCCTGCCCCAGCTTCACTGCAGAATTGCAAATCTAAACAGTGATGCTCCTCATGGTATCCTAGTCCCAAGGGTCTCAGTTTCTTTTGCTGGGAAGAGACACCATGACCAAGGCAACTTGTAGAAGGAAGAGGTTATTGGTGGTTAACAGTTCCAGAGGGTTAGAGTTCATGACCGTCATGGTTGGAAGCATGGTAGTGTGCAGGCTGACATGATGCTGGAGACTTCTCAACAAGTAGGAGGCAGAGACATAGATAGATAGATAGATAGATAGATAGATAGATAGATAGATAGATAGGGAGGGAGGGAGGGAGGGAGGGAGGGAGGGAGGGAGGGAGGGAGGGAGGGAGAGGACACTAGCTAGGATGGTGGTGGAGTTTTGGAAACTCAATGTTCACCTCAGTGACACACTTCCTCGAAGAAGGCCACATCTCCTAATTATTATTATTATTTTTAAAGATTTATTTATTATATATACAACATTCTGCCTCCATGTATGCTGACACACCAGAAGAGGGCACCTGGAGACAGATGCTGGAACTTTACCCAGTAAGTCACAGCCTCGTGGCAATACACAGATTAATGGAGATGGGTTAAATTAATATGTAAAAGTTAGCCAATAAGAAGCTAGAGATAATGGGCAAAGCAGTGATTTAACTGATACAGTATCTGTGTGGTTATTTTGGGGGTTTGGGCAGCTGGGAAATGAACAAGCAGCCTCCTACAACAGCCATGGAAGTGGAATCAAGAACCCTTTTCTGCTTTCTTTTCTTCTGTCCTATCTGCCGTAGTTTGTGACTGGTTAGAAGCATGTGCATCTAGATATTAGTATTTCCTGACTTGGTTGCACTGGTTTTCATACAGTTTTTTTCATACATACCTTGGAAATCATAAAAACTTTAACGATCTATCATTTTATGTGTGAACGTTTTGCTTACATGCATATATGTGTATCACACACACACACACCTGTTACCTGCAGGGGCCAGAAGAGAGCAATAATAGGTCCCTGGTACTGGAGTTACAGATGGCTGTGTACTGGCATGTAGGGCTGAGAATTAAACCTTGGTCCTTTGCCAAGAGTAGTAACAAGTGGTTCTTCACCATTGAACCATCTTTCTAGACCCCGGGGACTCATATTTTATGAATAACTGATGTTTTTATTGTAAAGAGCAGAAGATTTATTCTGGAATTGGTTGTGTACTTGCGTGTGAGACTTGCATTCATTTTTTTTTTTTATCCTGCTGGATTTCTGGTATTTTTGAAAGTGTTTGGGGTCAGAGAAACTCATCTGTGTAAGTGCTAAGATGCTTCATAAGTCCCATGAAAATCAGTTCTGTCATCACAGATCCCTGTGTCTGCCATTGTGATGGCCTCTGCTTCCCAGAGAACACAGTTCTGCCTTATAGTTTGTATGGATTCTATGGTAAGAATGTCCTTGGTCAAACAAATCTGAGAAGAGTTGTCATGAGTCATAAATAGATTTACCTGGTTTCTCCTTCTTATGTGATTTCCTGGTTTGTAATCTATGAACAAGCCAAGAGACTGGCTTGCTCTTTTGGTCAGTTTCCTTTTTTATATCACCTAGTCCATCTGCCTTGGGGTGACAGTATGCCATAGACTTGCCTGCAGGTCAATCTGATGGAGGAATTTCTTAACCAAGGTTCCCTCTTCCTAGGTCACTTGAGCTTGTGTGAACTTGATGAAAAACAAAACAATCAAATCAAAACAAAACAAAACGAGAACAACAAATTAACAAGCACTGGCATAATTATGGATAATTTTGAAAAACGATTGCATATATGGATCTACAAATCGTTATAGAACTAACAATAACCTTAAAACATGTCACAGGGAAATGCTAAGTGCCCAGAGAGGGGAGGAACAAAGTACATATAATCATGGTGGCACACATACTTGTGTCACTTGCGCATGGGAAATACACAACATGGCGGTACACCCTCTGCTCATGTCCCAGTGTCCTTCACATTAGTGACAGGAGCTTCCCACTGCTCAGCACGCCAGCGTGTCCCTCACCTTTATTCTTCACCTCTTAAGAGAATGGTGACCCTCAGAGAATCTGAAGACAATGTGGACTTGTGTTGTGTCAAGAACACAGTTTCCTGTGTTTCCTGCACACAATAATGCGCGTGTAAGTCTGTAAGTCGCGTGCAATACATGGGTATACTGAAGTATTTTAATCTTGACCTGTAAGGCCCTCCTAATGACTCTACCATATGCCAATTTCTACAAGCCCCGACTCTACCTCACCTCCGTGGTCACACAGATTACAAGAGAGTATTGCAGGGAGGAAGCTGCCCGGTGCCTTCCAAACATCCCGCGCCACACCTTATCTTCCAGGCTTCTCTGTTTCTCTGCCTGGCACATCATTCTCTGTCTTCTCTGGTTTTATCATTCATTTCATCTGTTTTAAAACTACTTAAATTTTGTCAGTCTCGTGAAGTCTTTCCAAGTCCATGCTCATCGAGGAGAACTTTCAACTGAGTTGTGCGTGTGTGTGCGTGCGTGTGTGTCCGTATGCTGTAGGACATGTAATACTTTTCCTCACACTCTGAACAACACAACATCCCTCCAAAACCAGGCACAGCAGTGAATGCCTGGAATCCCAGGATGGGAAGTGGAGGCAGGAAGATCAGGAGTTCAAGTCCTTAGCTACGTAGCATGTTCAGTGTCTGTCTGGGCTTAAGTGAGACCTTGTCTCACCCCCCCCCCCCAATTAGGGGCTTAATAGGTGAGTCAATGGTTAAGAACACCTGTTCTTTCAGAGGACCTGGGTTCAGTTTCTAGCACCCACATAATGGCTTAGAACCATCTATATAACTCTAGTTATACCTTATCCTGACCTCTGAGGGCACCAGGCATGCATGTGATGCAAATACATACAAGAAGGGAAAACACTCATAAAACAAAATAAAAGAATCTAAAAATTAAACTAAAAAAAAATACAACCAAGTAAGTATTCTACCACAGGTAAGGACAAAAAAACAAAACAGAACACATTTAGTCAGTTCTATCTGGTACAGTAGCCTTCAGAAATGCAGAGCCAAAGAAACCGGAGAAACTGCATTTTTATGCTTCGGTTAGATGAGAGATGGACAGTTGTATGGTTTAATATGATTAGATAAAAACGGATATGAGCCCACGGCAGTAAACTGGGGTGACTTTAGCAGGGCCTGTCATTCAGATTCCTCGTGGTGAGAATCCTGTTACCGTTCCTTGCTTCAGGGTACAAGGCTGGACACTGGTTCCCTAAAGTTTAAAAACAACGTCAAAGGCTTCTGCCGCCGGGGTCTCTGGAAGTCCCAACATGCTGTATTGGGGGCACCATTCTGATGTGGCTTCATCACTTACTGGCCATTAGCATGTATTCTCTTCTGTCCACAAGTGTCAAGTCTCCCTACCTGGACGGCAGCCCTGTCATTTTGTGATATCGGCCTCCGAAGTGAAACGCTGCAGCTACGGACTAAACGTTTCTTCAGGCTGTAGTAAAGTCTTCCAGAAAGCTAACAAAAACCCGCTGAATTTTCTGGAAAGCGCCACTCTCTGACATAGGGACCTATTTAAAAACAAAACAGCATTTCAAAATTGTTGATGTGTTGTGGAATTTGGGAGACTCACAGTCATTTGCCACTAGATGGCGGTAGTGATTTTAGTCTGGGACAACGGAAAGCGGTTCCCTTTCTTTGCCTTGCCCTGGTTATTGTTAGCAATGTACCAGACTGTCCATGTCTTCAAGAAGACTGGTCTTCAAATCACATGAAGGGTACCTTCTATCTTTCTTTTCAAATTCCCGTCCTTGAAAAAGGTAAAACAAAAGGAAAGCAGATATAACCAGGGTGTAATGAAGCGTACTAAATAAATGACTTAAATACACCTTTAGTCTCAGGGCAAACTTCCACATGATTTCATTGTACATTAGCATAATTAATGCCTTTTCATGATGAAATAAATCAGCGTGCTGATGTTTTATAGATCCTTATAGATGCCATTGTCTTCCCCAGTAACAGACTGCTTGAGGGCTTCCATAGCCTTTGTTACATGTTTATAACACGCCTGCGCCTTTAGACATCGAGTACATACACATTTGCTTTCACTGACTTCGGTTTTGAAAAGCCCTGCTTTGTGTGTGTGTTTTCTTCTCCCAAAGGGTAAACTTGAAACTCAAAAGAAGGCGAACCCATGTAACTGTGAATATCACTCCACTAAGGGCAAAATTGATATCATTGCAGTCGGGCAGAAGGTAAAACCCCTCACCTCTCTTGGTTTCTTTCTTTCTTTCCTTTTTCTTTGGTAAATGTTGTTACGTTTCTATAACTGTAGCAGAAATGTTAGAATTATCATAAATGAGCCTTTGCGCACGCTGTTATTTCATCTTCTGTAAAAAAAATTCAATCATATTCTTAATGTTTCTGTCTCCAAGCCAACTGTTTAATGCTCAGGGCTTTATTGCAGACTGCAGTTCAGTCTATTCATTTATGCTAACAGTACGGCTTGAACAATACTGTAAATTAAAGAAAATGTAATTTTAGGATTTGTCTTATAATTTACCATTTTCAAAAAGCACTCTCTGGAGAAATTAATAGCTTAAATATTACCGGAATAATGAGGATCAAGTTTGAGGAAAATATAGCTTGAAAGTCTATTACTGCAAATGACAGAAATAGGCATTTTTGTATTGCTATCTGAGCAAATATAATACCATACCATTTATCTCTAATTATTCCAAGAAAATGCAGAAGAAGCACTGAAGAAACAAAGAGTAAAGATTTCAGTGGGTCTGCTATTGTCTTGTTTCCCTCACCTACTATTTCTGTTATAAATATTAACAGAAATCAGCGAATAGGCATCGAGAGTGGAAACAGAAGACAGATGCATTCTGGGTCAGCAATGAAGTGGGGGCAGCACATCGAGCAATCTTAGGCCTGTTATTCTGGGGAAATATTCTCACAGATAATCCAAATGTTCACTTCCAAATCCATTCATGTTCACTGAAGTGTGAGATGCTTTTCTATTCATGTTAAAGAAAGCCAGATTGAGAGTTTATCTAAATCCAGACAATTATATTTGGTCAAGCATTGTCCTTGGTGCAAATATTCCCCAGATCTTAAAATTTTTGTACTTTTAACAGGCTGAGGCTATAGGGGCCATTGGTTGTGGAAAAAAAAAGAAAACTGAATTGCCCTGGTAATACAGAGTGATGGGTGGACCTTTATATCTTGTGTTATTTTTCCTGTCTAAATAGATGGTGGGATTTATTCAACACATGCATTCTACAAAGGTAAAACAGGGACAAACAGGGTCTGGTTCAGTGTGGTTAGCTCCTGTCTGCATTCAGCTTGGTGACGTTCGGATTGACACGCTCCTTCTGACAACCACCTGTGTTGTGTGTCTTATGGCACAGCCGTCATCTTAGCTGCATACTTTTACCACAGCTCAATTAATTTTAACATTATACCACAAGGAGTTGGCACAGCATCTTGTTTTGCTTATATCCATGATCTGGAATCATTGAAGCCTCTCTAATCACTGCCCCTCCTAACTCGTGAGCAAGGCTTCTCTCCTTGATAGATGCTTAGGAGGCAGAATGGAAACAGGCAGAATTTTATTCCTCTTCTTGCCCATCCATATGGTTCATTAAACGTGTAAGATCCAGGTGCCCCAATCAATATAGTTACATAATAATCTTTACCTGTAAGCTAATCACATCACACACCCACTATCGAAAATGTAACAATAAAGCTATTTTTATGATTTTTCTCTTTCAAAGTAATTATATGTAGTTGAGAAACTAGACTACATTCAGACTAATGTAGTTTCAAGCATTTCATGGAACTTCTTACTTTGGGAAGAAAAATTAGTTATAGTGCAGAGACAAAATGGATTTCTCAGGTAGTCACCCGGTACCGTTAGGAAATTGAAGCTGGCATCATTAGCTCCCTGCCTAGCAGACAGCAAATGCTCAAGGAAAATCCATCTAAATCATGTTTCGTACATACAGTTCTTTCAAAATGACTTGAAAATTCACAGATTCCAAGAATAAAAGCGAGCTTAGGTAGCAAATGTAAGCACCAGTAAAAGTTCCATAAACCAAAGGACACGAGGACGACTTTTTGATTTTGTAATTAGTTAGCTTTGGAAATGCGTGTGCCTAACTTCTGGCCATGTAAAGGATTCAGTGGTAGGAGAGGAAGCCGTGTAACCTCAGAGGGCACGGGTTTGAATCCAATGCAGGTTGCCACGGAACGTCAGTGTCATTTGACAACTGCTTTGTGAAATGAGCTGGTCTCTGTCCAGTGGACAGATGTCTGTACTACAAAATGTTCTAATTGGCAGTCCGAGCAGGAGAGCCAAGAATTGAATGGACCTGGAATCTGAACCCTTGTCACATTTTCAAGAGGGGCAAACAGGTTCACATCTAAGGGATGCTTAGGATTTTCTGGGGGCAAGCTACACACATTTTACAGATAAACAGAGAACTTTGTGTTTCAAAGTCATTGGTCTGAGTTTTCAATATATGTAAGCACTTTAAATAAAAGATTTCCAGCTTGAAGCAAATCTTTATTACTCTTTTTCTATAAGTTTATTATCACAAATTGAATATTATTAAAGAAAAACTCAGAGCTGGACAGCAATGTGGCAAAAACAGAATAATATTTTATGCAGGGTGATTGTAATGAGAAGATGCTTCACAGTAGGCATGGGCTCCATTCTGAATACAGCACAGAGATAAGTGGAGACTGACAGTCAAGGAGCTGAGTGGAGTTAGTGGAGGTAAAACGACCAACAGGAAACACCTGGGGATGGGGGATTCTGAGTAAAGACAGACTTTTGCTGAAGTAGGGCAGCGTAGGAGTGATTTTGTATTAGCTAGGGCCTGGATGATCTTCGCATAGCAATTTCCTCTAAGATAAAACATTCTGTCTTGGAAGGAATCTAAAGCACAGACAGGATGTCTAAAGGGAGGTAAAACATGCCACCCTGCAGGGAAGCTCTTTAAATTTAGGAAGTAAACAACTCCTAAGCTTCAGGAAGCACCTGAAACTGACAAGGTTCTCTAGGCCCTTCAGTCTCAAGTGTACATAAGCAGCAAGGACTGCTGAGAGAAATCAGACAAGCTGAGCTTCCTGGAGGAAGCAGAGGCCAGCTGAGCTGCCTAGAAGAGGCACCACCCCCTCCAGCTCACACAAGCTGTCACCCAAGCAGAGGTGGCCTTTTGATGATGGAGCAGTCTTTGAGTCATTTCTGCTCCTAAAGCAACCTCTCACCCATATTCCTATATGTAAAACCAACAAATTCATTGATTTTCAAGTTGAACAAGTTAGTGGTATTCTTACTTGGCATTTGTTGTTAGTTCCCTGCCTAGAGTGAGTTGACATTTGTTTAAGTTTCCCTACTAATTTTCTGAAGTGTCCAAAGAGATGAGATATCAAGGGTGAAGGATTTTCTTTTTCTTTAAAAACATTTTTATTAGTACCTTGAGAATATGGCACAACATGCTTTGGTCATATTTACCCTCCACAATTCTTCTAAGATCCACCCCACCTTCCCTACTGATGCAACTTTATGTCCTTTTAATATTTTTTAAATTAAACACATCAAGACAAAATTGTGTTACCCACATATTCTTAGACGTGTGGCCTCTAACCGAGCATAGTTAATTTCTGAAAGGTTACACTTTCAGAGAAAGCTGACTCTCCCTCTTTCAGCAGCTAACAGTTGCCCATAGCTCCCTAGC